>NC_064614.1:549611608-550861608 GCF_023898315.1 Schistocerca nitens
TATTTCCCGGCCTTTTCCAAGTATACCTCCTCAAAAAAATGGTTCAAATGGCTCTGAGCACTATGCGTCTTAACTTCTGAGGTCATCAGTCGCCTAGAACTTAGAACTAATTAAACCTAACTAACCTAAGGACATCACACACATCCATGCCCGAGGCAGGATTCGAACCTGCGACCGTAGCGGTCACGCGGTTCCAGACTGAAGCGCCTTTAACCGCACGGCCACACCGGCCGGCTATACCTCCTCCTCTTGTGATTCTTGAACAGGGTATTCGCTATTACTAGCTGAAACTTGTTACAGAACTCAATTAGTCTTTCTCCTCTTTCATTCCTCGTCCCAAGCCCATATTCTCCTGTAACCTTTTCTTCTAGTAATCAAAACTAAATGACAGAGATCGTTGTACGCTAACACGAATTGTGTCAAAACAATACAAAACTAAGGCGGCTGAAGTGAGAGCAGAGATTAATATCCATCTTCGAGACCCCGTATCTATCGACAGTGTCCGCCGAGAGCTCCATAAAGCGAATATTCAAGGACGAATTGCTATAACGAAACCATTAGTGACTACAACCAACGCTAAGAAGCGTAAAAGACGGGGTCGGGAGCATAAATCCTGGACGGCTGATCGGTAGAAATACTTCACATGATCCGATGAGTCAATGTTTTCGTTATTTCCAACATCGGACCGGGTTTATGTCTGGAGAACGCCAAAAGAAGCCTACAATCCTGATTGCTTGATTCCAACGGTTAAGAATGAAGGTGGAACTGTGATGGAGTGGGCAGCCGTATCATGGTATTCTGCTGGTCCCATCATTACAGCTCATGTTACAGCACCCCATGATTCAAATGCTGTTCGCCAACAATGACGCCATATTTCAGGACGATAATGCACCAATTCACACACCAGACCGGTACAAACGTGGTTTGAGGAGCATGAAACTGAACTGCAGCTTCTTCCCAGGCCAGCACAGTCCCCGGGCTTTGACATAATCGAAACCTTACGGGCGGTGTTGGAGTGCAGACTCCGGAGCAAATTACCTCCTCCTTCGTCACTACAGGAATTAGGTTCTCATCGAAGGGTGTCATAACATTCCACTGGAGATTATACAACCATTATATGCCAGTATTCAAAGAGGAATCGCAGCTGTATTATGGGCAAATGGCGGTCCAACCCCTTATTATTAAACCATTCCCAAGTAAGTAGAGGTGTTCACATTATTTTGTCTATACCCTGTATGTCGTCATACCGACTCAAGCTCACTATTTCCTCAGCTACTTGGTAGTGACTGACACATAACCCTTTCAGTACCATAGCTCATCCATTAAATCAGACAAATGTTGGGCGCTACCATTATTTCTTAACAATTAAAATAGAGATTCTCGTGGCCATCGGTTGCTCTTCTAGAGGCCAGCTCGCTCAGGATGATCTCTGGGGCACTCAAGCTCTGCTACCGGCCAGCAATGCGTGGATGATCTTCGCCGCCTCTGTACGAATACTTGCATGACTGTACACAGCACGGATTTTTTCTAGTACACAGTCATCAACACAGACTTCAGTTATAATGAAATAATAAATATCACACCCTTTTTCTTGACTCAACTTACTTTTTGAGTGCTATTACAATAAACTGAAATGATAAAATAAAGTCGTGATGACACGCAAGCCCGTACAATAATTTTGATCCTTCATAGTGGTCTGGGGAGCCATTTCTTTTCATAACAGGTTATCTTCGATTGTCACCTGCGTTACCCTTACAGTACAGCGGTGCGTCGATAATATTCTATACACCGTCTTGTTGCAAGCCATGAAGTGCGTGGGAGAGGGTACTTCCCACTGTACCGCGTGTTCAACCATCCATGGAAATTAATAGAATTCTGAAGCACCTAGAGTAATCGCAACGTGGACCTTTGAAGAAGATCGAACACGAATGTGTCGCTGCCTAATATCTCAGATTTTACCATCAGTTGTTATGGTAGTTGGATTTAATCATTTTACTCTATGCAGAATAGATGCTGCGATGATTGCATGTGACGAGGTAAGGCTGGACTGCTGTTCGAACGAAGATCATGGGTTTTGTGATCAATGTGCTGCTAGCTATGGCATCCGAGCCGCCTCACAGACTGTCTATTCTGTACGTGATCATGGTAGTCTAGCTGTCAGACCATTGTACGTAGCCCTTGGAGGTCCAGATTCAATCCTGGGTAGGGGAGAGAACTTCTCATCGTACTAGTCCCTCCGAGAGAACCCGAAGTCCATCCAGCTTACTATTAAATTATTAGAACTGTGCAAAAGTTCATAGCATATTTGTTTTGCTATGGGTTTATTTATCAATTTTCATTTTTCATTTGTAGTTCACTGTTGCTATTTCAGTTTACATATTGTCATTTGGATGTAGTGAGTGGAGCTGTAGACGCTAGACAATCGAGTGCTAAGTGGAGAAATCTGAACATTTCCGACATATTCTCCATTTTGAGTTCAATAGAAACAGCAGCGGAACCAGTCAGAAATGTTTGCGCAGTGTATGGGGATAATGCCACTGGATAGAGCAAAGCAAGAAAATGGTTTTCTCGTTTTAAAGAGGATTGTTTTGACATTAACACTCTCCACTATTAAGGGGGACATTCGGTGTTTGACGAAGATCGTTTAAACGCAGTAATTCAAATGATCGACGTCGGTACGCGAAAACTGGCAAATGTGGTTGTATGTGATCATTCCACCATCGTGCGACACTTGCAAGCTATGGGGAAGGTTCAAAAATCGAGCGTATGGGTACCGCATGCTCCAGGCCAAAAGCACAAAAATCAGCGCGTCATCTCTGCTTGCTCGTCATCAATTGGCTCATGGACAAAACCGACCATTTCTATCCTTGATCGTTACTGGTGACGAGAAATGCTGTC
The DNA here is from genome assembly GCF_023898315.1 of Schistocerca nitens. NCBI lineage: Eukaryota > Metazoa > Arthropoda > Insecta > Orthoptera > Acrididae > Schistocerca > Schistocerca nitens. The sequence goes on from NC_064614.1 coordinate 549,614,507, forward strand.
TTTAAGCTAGCGTAAGCGAAAGGAAGGAAGAAAAGAAAGGAATGGTTGAGCCCAAACAAGCAGCAGCTCCGTGTACAAAGAGTGCGCGCATCCACGAACGACAATGTCATGCATCTGGTGGAGCAGCGACGGTCTATGAACTACAAATTGCTTCCCCGAAGTGTAACCATCTTTGCTCACATTTATTGTCAACAACTGAGACGTCTTGCCGACGCTGTCCAAAAACGACCAGGCTGGCTGGCTCTGAGCACTATGGGACTCAACTGCTGTGGTCATAAGTCCCCTAGAACTTAGAACTACTTAAACCTAACTAACCTAAGGACAGGACACAACACCCAGCCGTCACGAGGCAGAGAAAATCCCTGACCCCGCCGGGAATCGAACCCGGGAACCCGGGCGTGGGAAGCGAGAACGCTACCGCACGACCACGAGATGCGGGCAACGACCAGGAACACTGTATGAAGTGATCCTTCCACACGATAACGCCCGCCCGCTTTCTGTTAGACTGACAAAAAACACTATACAGGATCTTCATGTAGAAATAGTAAATAGCAAATCGGTTGCAAATTCGAAGGTTATTAAAACCCCTTTATCATGGTTTCAAAGTTTATAAAAACGTCTACGTCAGAAGGAAATATGGGCAGCTGGATTACATGTTGTGGAAGAGGTATGTTAAAATATAGCCGAAAGGCGTCAGTCAAATATAAAATTTGACCTCCATAATAAATTAAAACATGCACAATTAGGTTGTTCAGCTTTGTTTTGACGTACCTGTGCCACAATATGTAATCCAGTTGTCCGTATTTCCTTCTGAAAAAGACCTTTTTATAAACATTTAAACCGAGGTACAAGGGTTTTAATAAACCTTCCTAAATTGATCGGTAAACCATCCTAAACTGATCGGCTGTTTATTATTTCTACAAAATATCATTGTATGGTTGCTGCTCCAACCATGAACAAAAATCCTTAATACTATACATGAATTGGTTTCGGGATTCATTCCGCATCAACCTTATTCACCTGATCTTGCACCCTTATATTTTTCATCTTTTCCGATGTTTATCGAACAATATTCAAGGAACTTCCTTTTCGGATGAAAATGCGCTCCGAAAATGGCTCGATGAGTTCTTCGAATAAAAACCACGTGATTTCTACAGTTGCGGAATAGAAAAATTCCTGACCTTGGTAGACGGTTGTAAATAGTAAAACAGAATATATTATTGATGATTAAGGTCGCTATTACGGAGAAACACTTTGAACTTATGCACCAACCCAATAGCATCTGGGATCTTGCCCGAAGTTGAAAGGCACCCCCCCCCCCCCTCTTCCTAGTGGAACAGTACTCTACTTATAGTCATGTCGGCCGGAGTGGCCGTGTGGTTCTAGGCGCTACAGTCTGGAACCGAGCGACCGCCACAGTCGCAGGTTCGAATCCTGCCTCGGGCATGGATGTGTGTGATGTCCTTAGGTTAGTTAGATTTAATTCGTTCTAAGTTCTAGGCGACTGATGACCTCAGAAGTTAAGTCGCTTACTGCTCAGAGCCATTTGAACCATACTTGTAGTCACACCAACAGCCCGGTCATTGGCCTGCACCAAAGACTTTACGTTTTTGTATACTGAGTACAGAGTAACAAGCCACATGTTTTTGAGAAAGTCTTTCACTCCATTCGACGTCCGCCAGTGTACACTACTGGCCATTAAAATTGCTACACCAAGAAGAAATGCAGATGATAAATGGGTATTCATTGGACAAATATATTATACTAGAACTGACATGTGATTACATTTTCATTCTAGAGAATGTGATGGCCAGGCCAGCAGTCGAACATTTTCTGCATCCGGAAAGCACCGTGCAGGATTTGCAACATGCGGTCGAGAATTATGCTGCTGAAATGTAGGGTTTCGCAGGGATCGAATGAAGGGTAGAGCCACGGTCGTAACACATCTGAAATGTAACGTGCACTGTTCAAAGTGCCGTCAATGCGAACAACAGGTAACCGAGACGTGTAACCAATGGCACCCCATACCATCACGCCGGGTGATACGCCAGTATGGCGATGACGAATGCACGATTCCAATGTGCGTTCACCGCGATGTCGCCAAACACGGATGCGACCATCATGATGCTGTAAACAAAACCTGGATTCATCCGAAAAAATGACGTTTTGCCATTCGTGCACCCAGGTTCGTCGTTGAGTACACCATCGCAGGCGCTCCTGTCTGTGATGCAGCGTCAAGGGTAACGGCAGCCACGGTCTCCCGAGCTGATAGTCCATGCTGCTGCAAACGTCGTCAAACTGTTCGTGCAGATGGTTATTGTCTTGCAAACGTCCCCATCTATTGACTCAGGGATCGAGACGTGGCTGCACGATCCATTACAGCCATGCGGATAACATGCCTGTCATCTCGACTGCTAGTGGTACGAGGTCATTGTGATCCAGCACGGCGTTCCGTATTATCCTCCTGAACCCACCGATTCCATATTCTGCTAACAGTCATTGGATCTCGACCAACCCGAACAGCAATGTCGCGATACGATAAACGGCAATCGCGATAGGCTACAATCCGACCTTTATCAAAGTCGGGAACGTGATGGTACGCATATCTCCTCCTTACACGAGACATCACAACAACGTTTCACCAGGCAACGCCGGTCAACTGCTGTTTGTGTATGAGAAATCGGTTGGAAACTTTCCTCATGTCAGCACGTTGTAGGTGTCGCCACCGGCGCCAAACAACCTTGTGTGAATGCTCTGAAAAGCTAATCATTTGCATATCACAGCATCTTCTTCCTGTCGGTTAAATTTCGCGTCTTTAGCACGTCATCTTTGTGGTGTAGCAATTTTAAAGGCCAGTAGTGTAGATGGAAGACGGGTGCCACGGAGACGTGAGCTGTCAGCTGCTCTGCGTATGGCGCGTTTCCCGCTGCCGGTGTGAGGTAAGACCGTCGCAGCGTAGTCCGGTAGCTTAGCTGGCGCCAGTCGGTTAGAAAGCGCCAGTCGCCAGGGCCGGCCGCAGCTGGCGCGCTTTTCTGTTTGGGGACCTCTGTGGCCGGGGTCGGGCGCGCGGTCACTGACACTAGCTGCGCTCGCGGCTGCCCGCCGGCCATATCTGCGCGTGATGTATGGCGCTTCCGTGACCGATCACTGCCATTACCGCGCCAGCGCCAGCGCCAGCGTCTGCGTGACCCGGGCTGGGCGCCACACCTGGTGCGGGTCGCCAGACGCTGCTCTGCAACGCGCTCCAGATATCACGGCGGGTGCCCGAGGCGCTGAAACCCTGTTAGCTGACCACCTGGCTGCCCTCGCACCTGTGGGACGTCTCACTCGTAAGGCGCGTACACGCAAGGAAAGCAAATGACAACCAACCGCTTCGTTGCCGGAGATTTGCTTAGTGTGCACGGTCGGTAAACCGGAACCAATGAGACGGCTGACCTTGTTTATCTTTCGGACTGCCAGCAGTAACATCAAAGCGCTGGCGATGGATTGGCGTTGGGATCCATTACCTGGTGTGAACGCCAGTTCAAATGTTCGTCGGTAGCGATTTGCTGTGTCTGTAAACGGATGAGTATTTATCGTGTGTGAAAATGCTGGAATATTGAGTGGAACACGGAGACAGCATTATCGTGAACGCGAATGTTTATGGGACTCTACAAATTGCGATTTTAAAAATAAATTGAAAAAAAGTAGACGTTTGGATGGAAATAGATAAGGTATTAGAAAGTAACATGTACAATATGAAAAAGTAAATGAAGTCTTTATCGAAATCTGCAGCTTGCATTGGGAAAAAAGAGGACATAGCCCATATTCCAGTTCAGCTTTATGGTCAGATCGCTTGGCTCCTAGCCATTGGTTTAGTGTGGATGAGAGGCCAAACGCCAATGCGTTGGCGACCAACGGTCGGTCGAATCCAGTGGTGTCGATCGCTAGCCTTCTTTGGACCAATGTGTACGCACCTATAAGGAATAGTTAGACAGCAAGTCACACATAGTAGCTCATTGTTACCAGTGATTCACTCTCTACCCTCCCTAATGTGTGGTAATAGAACAAAGGCATTATAACGGGAGCGTAGTCACAGGCGCTCTCTCATTTAAGAAATAAACTGAAAAACTGAACGGCGCAATCAGCCGCCTTGTCGTCTTCTATCATATGACGCCATTCGGATGTGATATGGAGGAGCATGTGCTCAGCAAACTGCTCTCCCGGGGAATTGAACCAGAGTCCCTGCATGGCGGTCAAATGCATTGTATCGCTCAGTTACAGTGGCAGGCTTCAGTTAACTAATGATTTGTTTTAGTTTATTCATTTCCGTTACAGTCGTCATCCGATGATAATTCAAGGTGCCTCAAAAAAGATTCATCCGCTTACATAAGACTATACGCTGAGGTGATACGTCAGCGTCATGGGATACTTTCTAATATCGTGTCAGACCTCCTTTTGCCCAGCTTAGTGCAGCAACTGGACAGTGGCATGGAATCGAAAAATAGTTGTGAGTCCCCAGCGGAAATATTGATCCACGCTGCCTCAATAGCCGTCCATAATTGGGAAAGTGTTGCCGGTGCAGGAGTTTGTACACGACCTGGCCTCTCGATTATGTCTCATACATATTCGATGGAATTTATGACGGGCGATCTGGGTAGCCAAACCACTCGCATGAACTGTCCAGAATGTTCTTCAAACTAATCACGAACAATTGTGACCCGGCGACATGGCGCATTGTCATCCATAAAAATTCAGTCGTTGTTTGGGGACGTGAAGTCCATGAATGGATGCAAGTGATTTCCAAGTAGCCGAACATAACCATTTCCAGCCAATGATCGGTTCAGTTGGACTAGAACACTCAGACTATGCCATGTAAACATAGCACACACCATTATGGAGCCACCACCAGCTTGCACAGTGCCACAGTGCCACGACTCCGTGGGGTCTGCGCCACACTCAAACCCTACCGTTAGCTCTTACCAACCGAAATCGGGAATCATCTGACCAGGTCATACACAAAGGGTCCAACCGATACGGTCGCAGGTTCAAATCCTGCCTGGGGAATGGATGTGTGTGATGTCCTTAGGTTAGTTAGGTTTAAGCAGTTCTAAGTTCTAGGGGACTGATGACTTCAGATGTTAATTCCCATAGTGTTCAGAGCCATTTGAACCATTTTGAACCGATATGGTCACGAGCCAAGGAGGGGTGCTGCAGGTGATGTGCTGTTAACAAAGGCACTAGCGTCGGTCGTCACCATACCCCTTTAATGCCACATTTTCCATGACTGTTCTAACGGATACGTTCGTCGTGTGTTCCAAATTGTTTTCTGCGGTTATTTCATGCAGTGTTGCTTGTCTGTTAGCACTCACAACTCTACGCAGTCGCCGCTCCTCCTGGTCGTTAACTGAAGGCCGTCGCCCACTGCGTTGTCGGTGGTGAGAGATAATGCCTGAAATTTGCTATTCTCAGCACGCTCTTGACGCTATCTCGGAATACTAAATTCCCTAACGTTTTCGAAATGGAATGTCCCATGCATCTAGCTCTAACTACCATTTCGAGTTCAAAAGCTGTTAATTCTCGTCGTGCGGCTGTAATCACGTCCGAAACCTTTCCACATGAATCATATGGGCACACATAACAGCGCCGCCAACGCACTGCCCTTTAATACTTTGTGTACGCGATACCATAGCTATCCCATTACTTTTGTCAAATGTCAAATGGCTCTGAGCACTATGGGACTCAACTTCTAAGGTCATCAGTCCCCTAGAACTTAGAACTACTTAAACCTAACTAACCTAAGGACATCACACACATCCATGCCCGAGGCAGGATTCGAACCTGCGACCTTAGCGGTCGCGCGGTTCCAAACTGTAGCGCCTAGAACCGCTCGGCCATCCCGGCCGGCGACTTTTGTCAACTCAGTGTATATCTTCGGGTAAATTTTAACTTAGGTGTAGGAACTAAAAGTTTACTTTGACGCCTTTTTTAAGTGACTGATTAATTTTGTTGCCATTAGGGGGTCTCCCTCGTACAGCTAGCTCTTCCATTACCCGATTTGCGTCGAGTCCAGATGGCGGTAATATAGCAACAAAAGTCTTTAGCCTTCCGTTTTACAGGTGCAAGTCAGTTACCATTGTGCGGCGAAATTTTCGTAGGGAGAACGACACTGCACCTCCTACAGCTCATATCATTCGATGATGGCACCAGTTCTATGTCTGAAGAGAGTTCCTGCGGTGATACTTCGTTTCAACTGGCCACCAGCTTGCACAGTAGGTGTCCATGTCCTAAGTTACTCCGTTCAGTTGATTCGGTCTCCTGAAAGAAGATGTTGGTGAGGTGGCCACGGTGTGCTCGTCCATCATCTCGTTGTCATAGTTGTACAGTTGTTTAATGAACAATCTACTGTTTTACCAGTAACTTTATTTAAATGGTAATTGCAAGTGCTATGTAAAAAGCTCTGCTAATTTAAATTTGGTCAGTCGCATATGTTAGCTGAGACCACCTTTGTAAAAAAGTCCCAAAAGATGCTTCTGACAAGCAGGTCTAAATAATTGTTTAAACTATTTTAATGACAATCTGTTGTCATTTATCATGAGCGCACTTGTGTAAGAATACTGGGTTGTTTGTTTATGCATAAACCTTTATTTATATTTATTGTGAATCGTATGAGTATGGCCGAATATTTACAATGTTTCTTTATTTAAATTTTGTTGTAATATATTAGTTGAATCCGAAAAGTGGTCAAACTGAGTGAAATGGTGCCTGTGAGATTAAGAACATGTATTGTCGGTGAGGATGGTCTCAGCCAATAGAAAAGCAGACAGTAGCCGGACACTACTGGAATCAAGTGTAGACTGGGACTTTTCGAGTGAAGAGCTCAAGGGAGCGATACTGGACATTTGGCTGTTCATTGGGAAGGAGACAGACCTGCCTGTGGCAACGAGTGGTACTCATTCTGGGTGGTGTATGGCCGCTACCATAATTTCGCTTCTGAAGCGACTCTATATTTTGAGAGTTTTGAATGTGTAGGACTCCAATTTTTTCCACTTCTGTTACGAAACTGAAAACAGACAGAGTGTGAGTTTTGATCCTTGTATCGCATGTGTTAATTTGTGAAGCATCATGTTGAACTATGAACTGTTTTGAGCTGGTGAATATTTCGTGTACTGTGATTACGAAATGTACTTAGTTTTCGCATATCTTTGATGACTATTTAGCTTTGTGGTTTTGCTACCATTCTCGTAAGATTCTCAAAGTAACTTTATTGCATTTGATAAGGGTATTTTCTATCTGTATTTTAACTGAATATCGTAGGACCACTTGCAGTTTATTTGAGATATCCTTTCGTGAATAAATATTATTCAACATAATTCTCTGTCATCTAAATCAATTACAGACGTTAGAATCCTTGTTTCTAAATTATTCATTTAACTTTTATTTTGCATTTCTGTGTTTTTTATTAACTCGCAGTTTTGACAAACGCGTAGGCTATTTGACAACAGGTAGTTATTTGCGGCGAATTAACTGCAGGGCACGAAAGCAGACGGGCTCGGCTCGATCCTATGACTTCATCGTGCTATTCCTTTTAAACAGAGCTCAAGTACCTGAAGTACGAGTAACCACAGGAAAGACGCAACTGGGTTGCTCGTATGGGATGCTGTTTGGAAGAGCAAATGCACTAGCAATAACCGTAAGGTACCGTCGCAAGCACCATCTGCAACGTGTCTAATGTCTAATGGCGGTGGGGGGGACATTACTTTCGATTTGGCAGTCCATAATTTTGTACGGAAGCAACAAACTTCCGCACACCAGGAGAATGCCAGTCGGTGGCTCCTCTCTGATGTGCGGACAGAAAAGCAAATTTCGCTCTCAGTCACCCTCAAGGGCACTGTGCCTGTAGCAAGCGGATTAATACCAGGAACTGTCCACAATAAACATTTCGGAAGTAGACCAGTTTCCGCAAAAACTGGCTGCCACCCAGGAGGTGCTCCTTCGTTGCTTTTGAGACAGGGTGAAAAGCCTTCCTCCGATCCTATGGGACTGCTAAGCCCTCCGGATCCATTCCCTTCTGGCGACAAATCGAATACTTTCCACTCCCAACAAAATGTACCAGCTCATACAATTAAATATCACGTAATCGTGACAGCGCTGAAACAAAATCGCAAACCTATATGTGACGATCATGTTATAATTAACTCCGTCTGAAATTAAAACAAAAAAAAGCGCTTTCGTGCTAGTGTATCTGCCAATGGCATCTTTCCAGAAAATTACACTACACTTAAAGTAGTGCAATAAAGCTCAAATTTTTAGCAAATTTGAAGACGAAATGATATTGCAGATATAATGAGTAATGCAGTTTTTCTTCAGTCAACTTTGTTAAGACCTATCCACGATGGGTAGCTAAATTATACGACAGTCTGTTAACCGATCTGTTTTGCATTAAAGCGTAGAAAATTGTCTTAAAACCTAAGTGCAGCATTATTAACCCCTGATAATAAAAAGAAAGTAATGGAGGCACATAATAGCTGCTTTCATTCACGTCAGAGAGGTGTGCTTTGGACCAGACTTGCCCTTCACAACAAGCAAGCGTGGGAACATTAAGAGTGCAGTGGAAATACCACTGTTAAATGCAGAGGAGAGAGCAGATAGGTGGAAAGAGTACACTGAAAGCCTCTATGAGGGGGAAGACTGGTCGACGTAATAGAAGAAGAAACGTAAGCCGACAGGGAAGAGAAGCGGATCAAGTATTAGAATCAGAATTTAAAAACAGCTTCAGAAGACTTGCTAGCGAATAAGGCATAAGGAACAGATGACATTTTATTAGAATCTCTAAAACCACAGGGGAAAGTGGCAACACAATTACTGTTCACGTTGGTGTGTATAATGTATAGGACTAGCAATATAGCATCAGACTTCCGGAGAAACATTGTCCACACAGTTCCGAAAATTGCGAGATCCGACAAGTGCGAGAATTATCGCACAATCAGCTTCACAGCCCATGCGCCCAAGTAGCTGACAAGAATAGTAGCCGGCCGCGGTGGTCTCGCGGTTCTAGGCGCGCAGTCCGGAACCGTGCGACTGCTACGGTCGCAGGTTCGAATCCTGCCTCGGGCATGGATGTGTGTGATGTCCTTAGGTTAGTTAGGTTTAAGTAGTTCTAGGTTCTAGGGGACTAATGACCACAGCAGTTGAGTCCCATAGTGCTCAGAGCCATTTGAACCATTTTTTGAGCCAAGAATAGTATACAAAAGAATGGAAAAGAAAATTGAGGATATGTTAGATGACGATCAGTTTGGCTTAGGAAAGGTAAGGGCACCAGAGAGACAATTCTGACGTTGCATTGATAATGGAAGGAAGACTGAAGAAACGTCAAGACACGTTCGTAGGATTTGTCGACCTGGGAAAAGCGTTCAAAGATGTAAAATCGTGCAAAATATTCGAAATCTTGAGAAAAATAGGGGTGAACTATAGGGAAAGACGGGTAATATACAATACCTACAATATTCAAGAGGGGGCAGTAAGAGTGGAAGACCAAGAACGAAGTGCACGGATTAAAACGGGTGTAAGACAAGAGTGTAGTCTTACACCCTTAGTGCTCAATCTATACGTCAAAGGAAATAAAGGTAAGGTTCAAGAGTGGGATTAAAATCCGAGGTAGAAGGATATCAATGTTAACATTTGCTGATGATATTGCTATCCTCAGCGAAAGTGAAAAAGGATTACAAGATCTCCTGAATGGAATGAAAAGTCTAATGAGTACAAAATATGGAATAAGAATAAATCGAAGAAAGACGTATGTAATGAGAAGTACCAGAAATTAGAACAGCGAGAAACGTAACATTAGGATGGTGACCACAAAGGAGATGAAGTTAAGGAATTGTGCTGCCTAGGCAGTAAAATAACCCATGGTTGAGCCCAACCCCATACCATAAGAATCGCTATAAAAATTTGAAACATTTGTGTCATTGCAGACCTGTGTTATAGAACAATGTCAGGATACCTGTTTCTGTTTACAAACATATACAGATTGTCGCTGGAAGGACACTTTTGAATTAAAATTCATGTAAACATATGAGTAATTTTTCACAGAATCAATTTTTCTACATTTAAATAAAAGCTCCAAAAATTTTAAGGTGCACTCACATAATTTCTTTAAGTGCATATGCAAATAGGCTCTGATATCCTATAGTATACTGAACTAAACCAAAGTAGTCTTAATGTCATCAGTAAAGTTTCAGTTTTTTCTGCAGTAGGACGTACAGCTTCCCTGCATACACTGAGGTGACAAAAGTCATGAGACACATACTAATATCGTGTGAGATGTCCTTTTGCCCGGCGTAGTGCAGTAGCTCGACTTGGCATGGACTCAACAAACCGTTGGAAGTCCTCTGCAGAAATATTGAGCCATGCTGCCACTATAGCTGTCCATAATAGATTAAGTTTTGCCGGTACAGGATTTTGTGCAAGAACTGACCTCTCGGTTTTATCCCATAAATGTTCGATGGGAGACATGTTGGGTGAACTGGATGGCCAAATTATTCGCTCGAATTGTTCTGAATGTTCTTGAAACCAATCACGAGCAACTGTGGCCTGGTGAAATGACGCATTATCATCCACAAAAATTCCATTGTTGTTTGGGAACATGATGTCCACGAACGGCTGCAAATGGTCTTCAAGTAGCCGAACATAATTTCTGGTCAATGATCGGTCCATTTGGGGGCAGAGGATCTAGTCCCATGTAAAAACAGTTCACACCATTATTGAGCCACCACCAGCTTGCACGGTGTCTTGTTGACAACATGGATCCGTGACTGCGTAGGGTCTGCGCCACACTTTAACCCTATTATCACACATCCCTAGGGGGTTTCGAAAAGAATACATCCCAGAATGGGATGCAAAATGCCATCAGCTATATGAGGATTTTACTAGTAGTGGTGACCAAGAAATAGCTGATGACCTCCTCCACAATCTAGATTCCGCAAGAAGACAACGATGGACTGAAGCAACTGAAAGAATGAATTTCACTCAATCAAGTAGGAAGGCATGGAGTTTGTTACGTAAACTCGGAGGTACGACAAGACCAGCCCAGAAAAATCCAACCATAACACCAGAGAAAATTGCAAATAACATTGTCGAAATGTCAAGAGCTCCGAGAGACAAACCACATACCAGGATGATTAAGCGCGAACTCAGAACACTAAAAAGGAATACTCCAAATATATCAGAGCTTTCCAGACCATTCACTGAGGATGATGTCATTACTGCCCTCAAGGATATGAAACCGGGCAAAGCCCCAGGTTTTGACAACATACATCCAGAATTTCTAACCTACGCAGGAAAGAACGTAGTCAAATGGCTGGCAAATTTCTTTTCGAACATTTTGACTACAAACCATCTCCCTAGAGAATTCAAAAAGGCAAGAATAATAGCTTTGCTGAAACCAGGGAAACCAGCAGACCAACCGCTAAGCTACAGACCAATAGCACTTCTTAGCTGTACATAAAAACTTCTCGAACGACTTGTCCATAATCGAACTAGCGGCATTTTTATGGAGAACTTACCTATAGAACAGGCAGGCTTCAGACCTGGCCGTAGTTGCTGTGACCAAGTTCTGGCATTAACATCCTACATAGAGGCTGGCTTTCAACAGCAATTGAAAACAAGTGCTGTATTTCTAGACTTAACATCTGCATATGATACTGTTTGGAGAGATGGAATAATTTACAAATTCTTAAGAGTGATTCCTTGCCAGATTCTAACATCCTTAATACATAATATGCTGAGTAACAGAACCTTCCAGGTCACCCTAAACGGAAAGACAAGCAAAACAAAACTTATTAACAACGGGCTTCCGCAAGGCTCCGTATTGGCCCCTCTTCTGTTTAACCTCTATATAGCAGATCTCCCAAACACAAAGTCAAGAAAATTTTGCTATGCGGATGACATAGCGCTGGCTACCAGAGACAAGTATCTCTTCAATACAGAGGAAGTCCTTAATAATGACGTTGAAATACTATACAATTATTTCAAGAAATGGAGACTCAAGCCAAACCCTAACAAAACTGAAGTATCTACATTCCATCTTAATAACAAAATGGCTAATGAAATTATTAACATAAAACTCGGAAACACCAACCTCAAACATAATAAGTTTCCAAAGTACTTAGGTATAACATTGGATCGCACTCTTTCTTACCGAAAACATCTGGAGAACACCACTGCAAAAATTGGAACACGGAATAACATCATCTAAAAACTTAGCGGTACTACTTGGGGAGCTAACGCAAAAACATTACGCACCTCATCTATCACCTTAGTGTTCTCTGTGGCTGAGTACTGCGCTCCAGTCTGGATTAATAGCTGTCACACCAAACTTATTGACAGGCAATTAAATAACACAATGAGGTTGATTTCTGGAACTGTTAAATCAACGCCCACGTACTGGTTACCGGTGCTATGTAATATCCTGCCCCCGGACCTGCGTAGAAAAGCGGCCCTACTGCACGAATTCAGAAAGATTGAGACAAAACCAGAACTACCAATTAAAGAAGAATTCTCACAACTGCGACACACGCGATTGAAATCAAGAAAGCCACCCATACGCACAGCTGAGCAGCTTCAAAATAATAACTATGACCACATGAAACAATGGAGACTAGATTGGAACCAAAAGACAAATGACCAACTACAGACCTGGTTTGAGAGCTATAACTGCAACATCTCTGGAATGGAACTAACACGGAAAACATGGTCCGCATTAAATCGAATACTTACTGGACATGGCAGGTGTGCGGATTCACTGCACAAATGGGGAAGAGCGATGTCACCAGAATGCGACTGCGGTGCCCCTAGACAGACGATCCAACACATCCATGGTGAATGCTCCTTGCGAGCATATGCAGGGAACTGATCCGACTTCCTGGAGGCATCCCCATCGGCGCTAGAATGGATCTCAAACCTCGATATAACCTTTTAACTGACCAATATAAACATAAATTATATTTATGATTGTTATAAGATTTTAATAGGGGCAACGGCCTTGCCACAGTGGATACACCGGTTCCCGTGAGATCACCGAAGTTAAGCGCTGTCGGGCGTGGCCGGCGCTTGGATGGGTCACCATCCCGCCGCCACGTGCTGTTGCCATTTTTCGGGGTGCACTCAGCCTCGTGATGCCAATTGAGGAGCTACTCGACCGAATAGTAGCGGCTCCGGTCAAAGAAAACCGTCATAACGACCGGGAGAGCGGTGTGCTGACCCCATGCCCCTCCTATCCGCATCCTCACCTGAGGATGATACGGCGGTCGGATGGTCCCGATGGGTCGCTTGCGGCCTGTAGACGGAGTTAGTTAGTTAGTTTTATAAGATTTTAATGTCTAACACTTGATGTATTAATGTTGCATGTATAGCCATACGCTAAATAAAATAAACCCTATTATCAGCTCCTACCAAACAAAATCGGGACTCATCTGTACCAGGCCACGGTTTTCCAGTCGTCTAGGGTCCAACCGATATGGTGACGGCTGCAAGGCAGCGACGTACTGTTAACAAGGGCACTCGCTTCCATTGTCTGCTGCCATAGCCCATTAACGGCAAATTTCGCCGCAGTTTCCTAACGGATACGTTCGTCGTTCTTAACGCATTGATTTCTGCGGTAACGCACGCATTGCTGCTTGCCTGTTAACACTAACAACTCTAAGCAAACGCCGCTGATGTCGGTCGTTAAGGCCGTCGGTCACTGGGTTGTCTGTGGTGAGAGGCAATGCCTGAAATCTGGTATTCTCGGCACACACTTCACACTGTGATGCCGCCCGGGGTAGCTGCACGGTCTAGGGCGGCTTGCCACGGCTCGCGCGGCTCCCCCCGTCGGAGGTTCGAGTTCTCCCTCGGGCATGGGTGTGTACATGTTGTCTGTAGCGTTAGTCTTTTAATTTAGATTAAGTAGTGCGTAAGCCTAGGGACCGATGACCTGAGCAGTTTGGTCCCATAGGAAGTTACCACCACCATTGTGGACCTCAGAATACTGACTTCCCTAACTATTTCCGGATTGGAATGTTCTACGCGTCTAGTTCCAACCACAACTCCGCGTTCAAAATCTGTTAAATCTCGTCGTGCAGCCATTATCACGTCGGAAACCTTTTCACATGAATCACCGGAATACAAATGACAGCTCGGCCAATGCACTGCCTTTTATACCCTGCGTACGCGACACTACTGTCTTCTGTATACAGGGTGGGACATGGATAGTCACCGGGCCAAATATCTCACGAAATAAACATCAAACGAATAAACTACAAAGAAAGAAACTCGTCTAGCTTGAAGGGGGAAATCAGATGGCGCTATGGTTGGCCCGTTAGATGGCGCTGCCATAGGTCAAACGGATATCAACTGTGTTTTTTAAATAGGAACCCCCATTTTTTTATTACATATTCGTGTAGTACGTAAAGAAATATGAATGTTTTAGTTGGACCACTTATTTCGCTTTGTGATAGATGGCGCTGTAATAGTCACAAACGTATAAGTACGTGGTATCACGTAATATTACGCCAGTGCAGACGGTATTTGCTTCGTGATACATTACCCGTGTTAAAATGGAGCGTTTACCAAATGCGGAAAAGGTCGATATCGTGTTCATGTGTGGCCATTGTGATCAAAATGCTCAACGGGCGTGTGCTATGTATGCTGCTCGGTATCCTGGACGACATCATCCAAGTGTTCGGACCGTTCGCCGGATAATTACGTTATTTAAGGAAAGAGGAAGTGTTCAGCCACATGTGAAACGTCAACCACGACCTGCAACAAATGAAGATGCCCAAGTAGATGTTTTAGCTGCTGTCGCGGCTAAACCGCACATCAGTAGCTAACAAATTTCGCGAGAATCGTGAATCTCAAAAACGTCGTTGTTGATAATGCTACATCAACGTCGATTGCACCCGTACCATATTTCTATGCACCGGGAATTGCATGGCGACGACTTTGAACGTCGTGTACAGTTCTGCCACTGGGCACAAGAGAAATTACGGGACCATGACAGATTTTTTGCACTCGTTCTATTTAGCAACGAAGCGTCATTCACCAACAGCGGGAACGTAAACCGGCATAATATGCACTATTGGGCAACGGAAAATCCACGATGGGTGCGACAAGTGGAACATAAGCGACCTTGGCGGGTTAATGTTTGGCGCGGCATTATAGCAGGAAGGATAATTGGCCCCCATTTTATCGCTGGCAGTCTAAATGGTGCAATGTATGCTGATTTCCTACGTAATGTTCTACCGATGTTACTACAAGATGTTTCACTGCATGACAGAATGGCTATGTACTTCCAACATGATGGATGTCCGGCACATAGCTCGCGTGCGGTTGAAGCGGTATTGAATAACATATTTCATGACAGGTGGATTGTTCGTTCACCGGATCTGACGTTCCCGGATTTCTTTCTGTGGGGAAAGTTGAAGGATATTTGCTATCGTAATCAACCGACAACGCCTGACAACATGCGTCAGCGCATTGTCAATGCGTCTGCGAACATTACGGAAGGTGAACTACTCGCTGTTGAGAGAAATGTCATTACACATATTGCCAAATGCATTGAGGTTGACGGACATCGTTTAGAGCATTTATTGCATTAATGTGGTATTTACAGGTAATCACGCTGTAACAGCATGCGTTCTCAGAAGTGATAGGTTCACAAAGGTATATGTATCACATTGGAACAACCGATATAAAATGTTCAAACGTACCTACGTTCTGTATTTTAATTTTAAAAACCTACCTGTTACCAACTGTACGTCTAAAATTGTGGGCCATATGTTTGTGACTATTACAGCGCCATCTATCACAAAGCGAAAAAAGTGGTCCAACTAAAACATTCATATTTCTTTACGTACTACACGAATATGTAATAAAAATGGGTGATCCTATCCAAAAAAAAGCAGTTGATATCAGTTTGACCTATGGCAGCGCCATCTAACGGGCCAACCATAACGTCATCTGGTTTCCCCCTTCAAGCTAGACAAGTTTCGTTCTTTGTAGTTTTTTCGTTTGACGCTTATTTCTTGAGATATTTGGCCCGGTCACGATCAATGAACTACCCTTGTCTGCATATGGCTATCCCATGACTTTTGTGGCCTCAGTATGTAAGATAAAGCACTGTCTTCTGAGCCCGTCGAACCATTCAGTATCGACCGGCCGACGTGTCTCCCTCTGCCGAGCACTTCATGGAATGAGCATACTATTGTCGGCTTCCCGGCCCTAGGAGACGCTGCTTCTCACTCAAGTAGCGCCTCGGCTGGCACCCCTTTCCAGCTCTATCACCAACGAAAAATCCCTGGAAATACCGGGAGTCGTACACAGGTCCTTCACATAGCAATAACACGCTGACCACTGCAGGTGCCGTGGTGCAATTTTGTGAGGATAGCGCTGTTTATAATTCGGACTTAAAACTGCTCTCTTTTCTTTTTTGTTTTAAATGAGACACAAACTTAATCGAGTTAGCTGCCGTCTTCTTAGCTGACAGTGAACATCATCGACACTACCGCCCAGGGGCCTAAGGATGTATGAATCCTATGACAATTTTGAAATTAATCGTAAAACAGTCTAGATTGCCAGGCACGTTTATTAGAAGGTGACCGGTTTCGATCATCACAGATGTCTGACTGGATCTAAATTACAGGAGCACATAAAAAGAAAAAATTATCAATAAAATTACAAAACGTGAGTATACCCATATGGATGGACAATGGCTGTGCATGGAGCAAGAACCGCTGTATGACTGCTGGAGAGTTTTTTTCTTTATTATTATTTCATCCCCCACGGGGCGGGAGGGGGGAGGAGGGAGGCTGTCTGTGAGACCAGTCTTCAGCCAAGATCATTCATAAAGAAATGTCGAACATAGTAGAAAAATATATGAGGACTGCTTACGATTTAAATTAGGAAGATTAATGATGGACAGCTAAAAGGACGAAAACTATATACAATTTAAAAAACACACTTGCGATGAGATGACAGAAATTCTTTTGTGAAAGAAAAGCGCTGGAGCACTGCACATTCACTCAACATCTGAAGGACCGCACCGGATGAGAAGCATGTAGGAGGAGAGAATATTTTGCATAGATGTTGAGGGGTATGGGTAAAAGGATAGGGGTCTGTTGGTTGGCGACACGATGGAGATGATAAGTAGGAGATGTAGCGGGTAGTGGGAATACAGACAGTGGGAAGAACAGAGGGCGAGGGGGAGTAACGGTGTGTGGAGGATAGTGGTGGGTGACAGGGAAAGGAGAAAGGAGCCCTGATGTGGAGTGGGATAGGTGGGGAAGTGTTTGGAAAGAGCAGTACAGCTGTTTCTCAAATACTGGAAACTCTGCCTACAGCTTGATGTCAGCGTTCGCCAATCGGGTGTAAGTCGAGAGCATTATGTACCAAAAGATGTACTCATTAGTAAATAGAACGTCAAAATTACATTCAATATTTTCATAATAACGAATAAACAGGTTGTTAAGTAAATATACTAACAGCTTTAAAAAGGAAACAAATAAACATTACATTGGTTGGTATACGTTGCCCTGTAGGGACATACTGGAAAAATGATTATGATGTCGTTGGTTTCTACGGAAATGGTGGACCTCGTTCTAAACGTAACAGAAGGGCAATTTCCAAAGAGATGGATGTGAGTATCGATCGGTGATGTCCAGCACACGACCTTCCATAGATGTGCGAAGTAGTTAGTTACTGCAGAGATAATAAACTCTGATCTCGTATGGTTTCAATTGAAACAGCCACAAAAATCGATAAATGTAGTGAAGAACTCACGATAGATACAGTTCCAGAATATAAATGAGCTGTATCCGTTAATGTACGTATCGATCGATAGTACATAACGGTAGATCGTAATATGCTAGCAAATATTAATAAAAGTGGTATGAGAGGCTAGCAATATTAAAGGAAAATACGGGCCCATATTTCTAAAATACCTGTATATCATGTGATAACTGGTGGAGATAAGTAATATTGAAAAGTAGTAAATTAAAATGAGTACGTGGAGAGCAAATATAAATTACAAATGCAGTGCTATGATTGACCTAATACGCCAGTTATTTGTAAATGTAATAACGGTATGTAAATGTGAGAGGAAATAATGTGAGTTTAAAGAAAAACTGTTATGATCCGTTTTATTTAAATCAAATAAAGAAATACAAAAATATGGGTCACAATAAAATGCCATTTATTATAGACGATGCTAGCTGTGTGAACATGGTCCCTGTCATCTTGGAACACAGCATCACCACTGGGGAACAAACCTTGTACCATGGGATGGACCTGTTCAGGCAAAATGCTCACATAATCCTTGACAGTAACGCAGCCATGCCGAGTAACCTTGGGATCCATGGAGTACCACGATATGGCTGCTCAAATCATCACCGAACCCCTGACATACTTCTGTCTTGCAACGCACAAAGGAAGTTCAATAAGTAATGCTCCACATTTTATTTTAGAAAGCCATTAATATACGTAGACAAATGTCATTGTTGCTTCATATCTGATGTTTGTTCTCTGCGCCGGTGAAGTTTCGAACCGTTCTGGCAGATGGCAGGGCCGTAGTACAACGTCAAAATGGAGTCTACATACGACTCACGTTGCAAGCAGCGTGCTGTCCAGTGCTGCAGTTTATAGGAATACATTTGGGTGATGGGTAAAGAAAGTTACAGCCTTAGGAAACATAGAAACAGAGCTCCATGATCAGCCACCCTCGGGACGTCCTGTCACAGTCACTGCTCCAGACATGCTGATTCGTGCGGATGCCATTATTCGTGCCGACCAGCACATCACAACTCGACAATTGGCTCTACAGTTGTCGGTCAGCATTGGAAGTACGTCTGCAATGATCGAGACCCTCGGATATTCAAAGAGGTGCTGACGATGGGTTCCACGAATGCTCACAGCGGACCATAAGATTCAAAAAATGGTCATTTCATCTGAATTGCTGGAGCGTTTTGAGAGCGAGAGGCCTCTCTGTCACAGATCGTTACGGGGGACGAAAGGTGCGCCGGGAACAAAAAGTCAGTCTATGGAGTGGCATTATCCTCATTCACCACACAAGAAGAAATTCAAGACAACTCCCTCTGCCGGAAAAGTCTTGGTGACAGTCTCCTGGGATCGTAATGGCGTCGTTCTCGTGGACAGTTCTCAACAACAGTTTTCGACGTGTTCGATCGGACAAGAATCCAGCAGATATCTTGATGCTACACGATAATGCACGCTCACACTCAAGCGTGAGAACCCGGGAACATATCCCCAAATTGGGCTGGATATAATTGCCTCACTCACCCTACAGTTCAGATCTGGCACCCTCGGACTTCCATCTCTTTGGGTCGCTTAAAGATTCTATACGGGGAACACACCTTGAAGATGACGAGAGTGTCAGTCATGCAGTGAAAACATGGCTACGCCTACAGGACAAGAGCTTTTACCAGCAGGGAATACAAGCTCTTTCACAACGGTGGCGTACAGCTATAGAACGTGATGGAGACTACGTAGAAAAATAGGACGCGGACAAGACATATTGATGTGTATTGTCACCAAATTCTGACTCTTAACAATAAAAATGTTCTGAGAAAAAAAAGTGGGGCATTACTTATTGAATGACCCTTATAATTGCCGCCAAAGTTGTGAACAAGACCAAATTACTTTCTCCCATTGCTCGATAGTCAGGTTTATGACTTCGGCACCTCGTTTCCCTTTTACGTACATTTGCATCACTGAAGAATCGTTTTGGATTTTCAGCTCGCCCTGTAATTCTCAGCTTATGGATTTCCCTTCGTATGTTTTTCAGCTCTCATCCTCCAATTTTTCGTCAGCTTCAGTGACCGTCTGTAACGAACACTTAACACACATACTTCCGTCCGCGTTGTGACTTAGCACATGACTTTTTTTCCGCTTTCCTTGCACGCGATATAAATTTTCGATGCTTTGCCTCGTTGAATCACTAAACACTTAAGCTGTCTTGGTTGCGAAAGCACGCTCCATAAGAGCACCGTCAATGTGCCCACGTTCGGATTCGCTTAGCTCCGACGTAAAGCACTTACAACTACATTGACTACTGTTCAGGCCGTGACTGACACTTGCAACGTGCTGAGCACATTTCACAGGTGTCGTTCATGGTAAAACACTGCAGCGCAAGCTAGGCTAGCATCTGCAGTTACGTTCCAACATGCATACCTCGTGGTTTCTTCCACATTTTCGTCGCACCCTGTAGCTTTTGGTTCAAATGGTTCAAATGGCTCTGAGCACTAAGGGACTCAACATCTGTGGTCATAAGTCCCCTAGAACTTAGAACTACTTAAACCTAACTAACCTAAGGACATCACACACATCCACGCCCGAGGCAGGATTCGAACCTGCGACCGTAGCGGTCGCGCGGTTCCTGACTGAGCGCCTAGAACCGCTAGACCACCGCGGCCGGCTGCAGATTTTGAATAATGTTGTTCCTGCTTTTCAATTTTTCGGCTGTTTTCGCTTGGTGCTGTCCAGATACTTTTGTCTTATCTATTGACTAAAAAATGGTTTACATTTCATTCTATTTTCAGTAGGAATGCGTGCATTGGGAACTCGATCTAGCTCTCAACTGCTTTTTTGTTGAGGACGAGAGCGAAGTCACTGTAATTCACTACTCTGCAGTTAAGAAACGATGTACAATACTGTATACAAGCAACAGGAGATTTTCCATTATAAAAACCGTAACTGAATATCACAGTGTCACATTTAATATGCCTAAAGATGAACAACGCTGTTCTAGAGACTTGTATGACGGAGAAAAGTCGGATTCTAATTGTAGTATCGTTTAATTGAGAAATCATTGTAGCGAGTCTAGTCATCCGTTTTTGATTTAATGTGTAAACGTCAACAACTCACAGAAATTTAGGCACATGTTTACAAGACTTTTCAACACGATTTATTTCACACAACTAGTTCAGAAAAATTAATGGCTACTGCAGAAACACTCCGTAAGCACGAACGCCATCAGATGGCAATCTCCCAGAATGCTATAGAACTGGCATCTCTCCAGAATGCGAGAATTACAAAGCACGCGATTCTGTCTGAAAAAAAAGAATTACTGTAACAGTGTCATGATATATTACTGTCTTATTTGACTGCAATAATTACAAAGCACGCTATTCTGTCTGAAAAAAAAAGTTACAGAACAGTGACATGGTATATCACTGTCTTGTATGAAAGAGCACAAGTAGACAGACGCAGGTTTTACAGTGGACGCTGCAGTGTTACGCTTAGTTCCTATCCGGAATCCTGCTATCACCTTAAGCAAGTGACGTTAGCAGTAAGAAAAGTCCCAGACCTGCCAGGTGGTAAGTATAATTTGCATCGTGCGTTCGTCTCTGGCGTCCACTAATGATCCTGCCCGCAGGAAAACGTGTCCACAACGAACAGTAAGAGCACTGGCATTTCTCTGGCTGTCAGCCAAGCACGCAGGTTCAGTAGAGCGATGCTGCTGTTGTTGCTATTGTTTTCAGTCCGAAGACTGGCTGGATACCGGTTCCCACGCCCTCTATCGTGTGCAAGCCTCTTCATCTCTGAGTAACTACTGCAACCTATACAAATTTTAACATGTTTGTTGCATTCAGTATTAGTCTCTCTCACAGTTTCAATTACCACTCCCCCCCTTTACCTTCATAATGAAACTGACAATTACTTGACGCCACACTTCCTATAAACCTTCTTTTAGCTAGGATGGACCATAAATTTCATTTTTCCTCAATTCGATTAAACCGCTATATGCTGGGGCTCGGCTCGGAAGTAAACGGTTTCGTAACCTGGTGTTGGGAAATTTTCTCTGTCAGTATTTGGCCGGCGATCATCCACACGACATAGATACACACTTGACACTTCACATTAACAGATCGGCCGGCCGGTGTGGCCGAGCGGTTCTAGGCGCTTCAGTCTGGAACCTCGCTACCACTACAGTCGCAGGTTCGAATCCTGCCTCGGGCATGGATGTGTGTGATGTCCTTAGTTTAGTTAGGCGTAAGTAGTTCTAAGTCTAGGGGACTGATGACCTCAGATGTTAAGTCTCATAGTGGTCAGAGCCATTTGAACCATTTTGGACCATAAAGACTTTCATTTAACTGTTGCACAACCTGTATCTCGCACGGCTCCAACTTTAAATCAGTCCGTAAAATTCTGTGCACATTAGGACTGAACTTCCCACTACTGCCGCAGTTTCCCTTTTGGTTACCAAATTCTGCCCCTCCTCTAAATGTACCTGTGAGCGACAACTTCTAAGCCTTTCTCGCGATTTCAACTTTAACTGCACTTCCTGTTGCTTCAAAGTTTTTCACCCCTGACTGCATTTGGCGACTGTATATGCTCATTCCGTCTAAGGCTGAAATGACGACGGTATTCCCGTCTAGCAGCAGCAACACAGTCTGCGTTTTTATAAATGATCTTCGACCACAGCACGTTCAGGCGCGCTCCAGCGCTCCGTCTCAGCAAATGGCGTACCTACCTGAAACATATGACAAACTTTCAGTATTTCAAATAAAACCATTCCTTTGTTAGAGACTGATTAAAACAGACCGTTTTTCTGCCACACCTCGTACACATGCTTGTGAATGTATCAGTTAGTCGAGATCATACGACGTTGATACACTCGCTGTCCCCTTGCGACAATAAAAGAGTCGGAAGAGGGAACGTGAAGTAGGACATTAGTTAATGGAACGCAAGACTAATTTTCCATATGAACTTGCCGGTAAACTTTTAGCAGATCTGCGTGATTAACTTAAGTCGTCGTCGGCTAATATTCGTATCAGAGTTTTCATTTTTCTCCTGCATTTCCATTATTGCATTTCAGTTCGGGTATGGAGAGACCTGGAGGCGAAGTAGATCATCCTGGCATGAAACATGCGGCCACACGCATTACACATAATTGAGAGTGCAGGGCGTGGCTCGCTCTGGCAAAATTTGCATCTCTGACGTTTTTCGTTTTCCTGCCTCCGATGGTCCCGCTCAAAATGTAAGACAGCAGCTGAAGTAGGAAGTAGTTGTGCGCCAGTGTTACGATATTCTGCTGCGGCGCTCCAGCTACTTAGGTCTACGTTTAGACTATTTAACTTCTTCTGGAACTGGTTCTTATCGCGCACCAGAGAAGCAGCATGGAGCCTTCTACTTGAGCTCACTGGACAATGAAATCTGTTGCTCCTCATCTGCTGGGCATGTCCAATCCATCTCAGTTGGTGACTAATAACGGTGGCTTCTATGCTATACATCTTTGCCTTTTCAAGAACAATTCGGGAGCACGACAGTTCAAAACCGTGTCTGACCATCCAAATTAAAGTTTTCCGTGATTTCCCTAAATTGCTCGAGGCAAATGCCGGGGTGGCTCCTTTGAATGGGCATAGTCGATTTCCTTCCCTATCCTTGAGACAATCCGAGCTTGTGGTCCGTCTCTAAGCACATCGATGTAGACGGGACGTTAAACCCAATTTTCCTTCCATCCTTCTTCTCAACAACAGTAATATTTAATACGAAGTCATCCCATCTTATGTTAGTAATGTATCTAATCTTCCGTTGTTTGAAGCGTATCAGTTTCTTAAGATCATGGCGATATAGTGTCCAGGTCTCACAACCATAGAGCAGGGTAGAAACAACTGCACGATACACCTTCGCCGCCCGAGGTGGCCGTGCGGTTCTAGGCGCTACAGTCTGGAACCGTGCGACCGCTACGGTTGCAGGTTCGAATCCTGCCTCGGGCATGGATGTGTGTGATGTCCTTAGGTTAGTTAGGTTTTAGTTCTAAGTTGTAGGGGACTGATGACCTCAGAAATTAAGTCCCATAGTGCTCAGAGCCATTTGATACACCTTCAGTTTTGTGCATAGCGCTAGATCTTTATTCAGGAATACGTGGAGCATACATCCTGTTCTCGATGTCCTTTCCCGATTGAGCAGTTAGTTGATAATATACAGGGTGTCCGAAAAAGAATGACACGATTTTAACTTGTAATAATATTGAGACAAATGTCACTAGGTAACTGAAACAGCGGTAGATGTAATCGACATGGTGTAGAGTTTCAGATAAAAATCCTCTAGATATGGCGTCCGCGCAACAGAACGCGTATTGTTATTGAATTTAGTCGTACTCAATCAGTGATCGCAGTTCAGCGGGTGTTTCATATTCGATTTCGTGCTAAACCACCATCACCAAAGAACATTCGACGGTGGTATAAACTGTTTGAAGAAACAGGGTGCCTCTGTAAATGCAAAATTCCTGGCCGGCCAAGCGTTCCTGAACAAACAGTGGAACAAATCCGACGAGCTTTTGAGAGGAGCCCCTGCAAGTCTACGCGTCGTGATAGCCGAGAACTTGCATTATCGCGCATGACAGTGTGGAGTGTGTTCCGGCGTCGTTTAGCCCTCAAACCATGCCGATTACAAAGGGTACAAGTTCTTCGAGATACTGACAAAGTGAAGTGAGTGGACTTTAGCAGTGTTATTCTAGAGGACATGGCAGATGACACTTTTATGTCACGGTTGATATTCAGCGATGAGGCAACTTTCCATATTAGCAGTAAGGTTCACCTTCATAATGTGCGTAAATGGGGGCTCGAAAATCCTCGTGAAACAATTGAAACACTTACGTGTTTCACCAAAAGTGAATTTTTTTGTGCTGTTTCGCAAAGCAAGGTTTATGGACCCTACTTTTTGCAGGAAGAAACTGTAACAGGACAAATATATCTTGCAATGCTACGGAACCAGTTATTCCCACTTCTATCAGCAAGATGGAGCACTACCGCACTGGCACAACAACGTGCGCAATTTCCTCAATGCCACCTTGCCTCAACATTGGATGGGGCACACAGGGCCGCGAGACTAGGTTCAAACGACTCTGAGCACTATGGGACTTAACATCGGAGGTCATCAGTCCCGTAGAACTTAGAACTACTTAAACCTAACTAACCTAAGGACGTCACACAGACATCCATGCCCTAGGCTGGATTCGAACCTGCGACCGTAGCGATCGCGCGGTTCCAGACTGAAGCGCCCAGAACCGCTCGGCCACTCCGGCCAGTGCGAGACTAGGCTTTACACTCTTGGTCTCCTAGGTCTCCTGACTTAACACCATGTGATTTCTTCCTGTCGGGATATGTTAAACAATGTGTTTACGTTCCTCCCTTACCTCGTGACATTGATGAACTAAAAACCAGAACATCAGCTGCTGTAGCTTCAGTGACAGAAGACACCTTACGTTCAGTTTGGGATGAATTCGGCTATCGGCTAGATGTCGTCTGTGCAACCAATGGAGGACATATTGAACATTTATGATGGATTTTTATAAACTTCTGTCTTTTTTGAGTAATTTAGTAGGCAATTTGTTGGTGCTAAGCCCTTCTTCCCAATAAATAATTCTGTTTAAAATCGGGTCATTCTTTTCGGGACACTCTGTACTTCCTAGGTAGAGGAAGTGATCTAACTGTTCCAAAGGTGTGCTGGAAATACCGATATTTAAATCCTGAAAAGCAGTTCCAGGAACTAGCTGTGCTAGTACCGCTGCGTTTCGAATGTTGAACGTCAGGCCAAATCGTTTTTACGGAGTACCGAAGCAATTTACAGAGAGTTGCAGCTCTGCGGCTGTGTTAGCTGAAGAAGCCTAAGTACCTCAGGATGAACAAAGAAAAGTGTTTGGAATTTCTGTTACTCTTAATCTCTTTGATTAAAAGGCATGCCGGCCGGTGTGGCCAAGCGGTTCTAGGCGCTACAGTCTGCCACCGCGCGACTGCTACAGTCGCAGGTTCGAATCCTGCCTCGGGCATGGATGTGTGTGATGTCCGTAGGTTAGTTAGGTTTAAGTAGTTCTAAGTTCTAGGGGTCTGATGACCTCAGAAGTTAAGTCCCATAGTGCTCAGAGCCATTTGAACCATTAAAAGGCATGATGCAATCGCGAGAGAAGCCGTAACACGAGACAGGCTTATTCAGATCGCTTGTCCATGAATTCACTCGCACACAATCGATTTCGTGATCGTCCTGAGACAGCCTCTGGAAGCGAGCTGAAATTCCGGCCCACCTGCGCACTGGCGCACCTCCAGTAAGGTGTTCGGAATTGGACCGCCGGAGGAGGAACACGTGTACATGTTGAAGTGTGGCCAGCGCCGCCGTAAGGAAAGCCTTGTAAAATATATGAACCTGCTGTCGCCAGCGGACACGCTTATAATGACACACGGTATGACAGATGCGCTGACCACATTGTTTTAAAAGTTAGAATAGCGCGAAGGGCGGCCGGCGATGATTCCTCGGGCTGTCACGTTCCGAAAAAAACAGCGACTGTGTTTTTATACGCGGGCTGTGAAAGATGAACTGATGTGTACCGCTGTCAGCAATGGGTCGGCGCTAAAAGTAGCTCTGTTGACGAAGCCGTAGGCTCGACTCACGAAACGCCGCACCGCGCGGGTAAACACCACGAACGCTAAAAACCTGCAGGGCAACCGCAGAAACTAAACTGCGAGAGGAGAAGAGAGGCGGCGCGTCAGGTGTCAGTGGTTACGCGTCGCGGGCTGCAGAAGAAACAGCTTGAGCACCATTCTCTAACAATATTCTCTGGCGTCAATTTTTCTTTTTTAATGTGACATCTCCAGTCCCGCTGACAGGTGGACACAGTCTCTTATTAAATGAAACAACAAGTTTACTGTTACCAGTCACCGTTTTATTTATTTCCACGACGCGTTTCGAAGGTTTAAACCTCCATCATCGGGTGGATTTACATTAGTAAGTATTACATTTGTGTGTGTGTTGTGTTACGATTTTTGGAGGAACTTGTGGCACTGCCTTCAGTGATCACAGGTTCCTTTAGCTGTCGTAACACATCACATTTATACTGCCACATTTGTAAACCACCATATTTGTTTACAAATGTGGCAGTATAAATGTGATGTGTTACGACAGCTAAAGGAACCTGTGATCACTGAAGGCAGTGCCACAAGTTCCTCCAAAAATCGTAACACAACACACACACAAATATAATACTTACTAATGTAAATCCACCCGATGATGGAGGTTTAAACCTTCGAAACGCGTCGTGGAAATAAATAAAACGGTGACTGGTAACAGTAAACTTGTTGTTTCATTTAATGTCAGTAACAGTCACGGTAAAGCCTAACCTAAAATGTTCGCATTTAAAGGACACAGTCTCCTCAAAGAATTCCCTGGAAAACTCGCCTGGGATGGCGGTCACCTGTCAGTGAGCAGCACAAGCAACAATCAAGCACTGTACGAAGGGAATAACGTGACAAAGAGGTCATTACTTCATTCTACATTAGCTAGTGGCAAACAAGAGAGATGAAAATCTTAGATCGCGAAGAATTTGCGCCGTTTCCTCTTTCGTAAGCTTCATGTTTTATTGTAATTTGTTCTTTCACTTGGAAAGAACAAGTTACTTAAGTACGTAATACAGAATTTAACTGGCGGGGGGGGGGGGGGGTTGAGGGGGAGACAGCAGAGCCTCACGCCTGACGAAATATGTGTGGCGCGGCCTGGCAGTGGAACGTCCGCCACTAGAACTGCGGCAGTCCACGTGTTGTTTACCACCGGGTTGCACCACATAGCTCAAATGACATGTATCATATAGTGGTATCTTATTCACGTGGACGACGGAAGCGTGACAGCATATTACCTTCGACCATGCTTTTCATTGCTGCACATTATTTTCTTATAATTTGGATTGAGAAAGACACTTACTAAATATAGTCCGAGGACTGACGCCAAGATGAAATAGGAGCCATAGGCATAAAAATACCAGATACATCATGAGTAACAGCATATCGAAATTGAGAGTAAAATAAAACTTGTTAAACTCTACGGAAACCAAGTTGCAATTTGTTTAAAAGTAATTCGTTACTACTCAAGACCTTTTACAGTTCTATCTGCTTGTTCAGGATAGGTTCTTCACATTAATTTGACTAATTCAGAGAGCTATTCCCGTATTTGTACCTAACAAATTTACTAACAACCATCAGATGAAGTTCTAAGAGCCATGCATCAAGGCAGTGAGTTGCATACAGTATTTTGATGACTACCGAGTAGAAATTGACCCATTAAGATACCAACGCTTATTTAAAAAACACCTATCGTCGACGCATCAAACAAAATTTGTTACTGGATTGAGGATTTCTTGATAGGAAGGACGAAGTATGTTATTTTGGATGGAGAGTGCAAAACTGGATTTTTACTCTGCAGCAGATTATGCGCTGATATAAAACTGCGTGCCGGTTTCAGACTCGAACTCGGGACCTTTGCCTTTAGTGGGCAAGTGCTCCACTGAATGACCTACCCAGACACCACCAGCTCAGAAGGTGCTGCACTTACCCACGAAAGACAAAGGTCCCGAGTTCCAGTCTCGGTCCGGCACACAGTTTTAATTTTCCAGGAAGTTCGATGGAGAGAGATTAAAGTAGACGTAACTTCAGGTGTGTCTGGGTGAAGCACTGCTATTCATGCCGCATCTCCATCTACATCTAGATATAAACTCCGCTAGCCACCAAGCAGTGTATGGCGGAGGGCACAATTCGCACACTAGGAAGTTGTATCCTGTGATTACAAAATAAGTGATTTACTTGTTTATAAATACCAGCAAAGGAATCACACAGCCAAATAAGTAAATAAATAAAGATCAATGAGTCACAATTAGAATCAGCCAGCTCATACAAATACCTGTATATAACGGTCTGAATTAATATGGAAAGACGTAGGTAAAGTAGGTGGCACATTTCGATTCATTAGCAAGATACCGAGAAAATGCAGTCTATGAAGGAGACTGCATACATCTTGGAATATTGTTCAAGTGTGTGGGACCTCGTACCGAATAGGACCAGCGGGGATACTGTAGAAAGAAGGGCAGCACGAACAATCACAGGGAACATCACGGAATTGGTAGGTGCCAGAACACAGACGCTAATTATCCTGCAAAAGTTTCAAGAAGTAGTATGAAGTGAAAGATGCAGGAATAATCTTGCTCCCACTTCGACTTATCGTTACCTCAAATACACGAAGACAGTATTAGACTAAATCAACGTACACAAAGGCATTTAAGCAGTCATTATTCCCGCGCAAATGGGATGGGAAGAAACCCTAACTTGTGCTACAATGCTAAGCATCCTCTGCCATGCACTACACAGAGGTCTGCAGAGTAGGAGGCAGTGACCTATATTGTACGTTCCCAATCTGTACTGCTTTTGTAAAACTCGTACCTGTAATTCTATCTGACATATAGTGAGAGCACTTCATGGAGACAAATTGTCAGCTATGAGCTCTGTGTGTTGAGGAACAGATCGTCTGAAGAGAGCATTGATTTTATTACAGTTTTTCTGCAACTTTTTGTGTATGTAGCACAGAGGATTACTTTATAAGGTAAGTGGCAACATAATGTTTTAGTTGTGAGCGAACATGCATAAAATAACCTTGGTTTCAGACAGTCATGTCTCTGTATCCATTGTGGTTCGGTTGTAGGAAACTGTCAAAGAGGAAAT
Source organism: Schistocerca nitens (assembly GCF_023898315.1). Lineage (NCBI taxonomy): Eukaryota > Metazoa > Arthropoda > Insecta > Orthoptera > Acrididae > Schistocerca > Schistocerca nitens. The sequence goes on from NC_064614.1 coordinate 549,644,014, forward strand.
AACGACGTTGCTAATAATGTACCGCTGTAAGTTTCCGATATTGAACTGGAACTGTTTAAGAAATTTTTTCGTGTGCTGAGCTTGAAAGAATGCGTTTAGCATAGGGTGACCAAACGTCCCGGAAAACCGGGATTGTCCCGGTTTTCATCCCTGTGTTCCGGTGTCCCGAAAATTTGTTTCGGGACGCTCAAAAGTCCCGGAATTCAGTTTTTAAATACATTTCGTGAAACTTTCTCAAATTTTTGGGATTTGGCTATATTAAAGGAAATACAACGCAAGAAATTAATATATTTTAGCTTATTTGTCTAAAACCTCCATTGTCTCATACTAGTAACCACAGTATCAGTATCGATACTCTCAGGCAATAATTTACTTTGAGCGGCACTTTGGCCAACAAGTAGTAAGTTGTATTTTTGTAACAGAGCTATGAAACCGTCCGATTGTCGCGCCACTTACTCACACACTCATTGTCAGAACAGTGTAGTAGTCGATGTTTTGTCAAATAAACTGCAATAGTTTTTTCTCATGTTAGTGGTATTATTGCTGCAGAACTGTGAAACGCAATGCCGAAACGTGCCTGCAAGTTCAGTGACTGTTATTCCAAGGAATGGAATTTCATTAAGAAAGGTCGTTTTGATTACGAAGCAGAGTGTTCCGTAATGTAACTGTTTTATTAGTATAAGTCATAGTGGACGTTCCGACATAGTTGATCACATCAGGTCAAAGAAACACATTAACAGATACAGTGCACTGAGCTGCAGTAAAACTCTACAAAATTATTTTGTGAAACATCAGTCAAGTGAAGAGACGAAAGTTCGAGCAGCCGAGCTTACACTAGCCTACCACACGGTAAAACATCACCAAACTTATAGATCTAGTGATTATACTAATAAGCTTAACAGCATTATGTTTGATGATTCTTCCATTGCAAAAAAGTTTAGTTCAGCAAAAACTAAAGTTTCAGCCTTAGTGAAAGGAGTTATTGCTCCCCAGAGTGTAAAGGAAAGCCTTGAATGCATCAAAAAGTCTTCTTTCTACGGGATATCCACTGATGCCAGCAATCATAAGGCCACTAAAATATTTCCGTTTGTTGTTCAGTTTTTCGATATTAATCAGGGAATTCAGACCAAACTTTTGAAGGTGAGTTGCCTACCTAATGAAACATCTGACGAAATTTCAAGATTTTGTATGAATACTATCGAAACGTTTGATCTTGAGAAAAATAAATGTGTGGCATTTTGTGGAGACAACACCAACAAAAACTTTGGTGGTTTAAAAAGACAAGACAAATGCAACGTATTTACCAAATTAAAGGCAACATTGCATGAAAACATTGAAGGCATAGGGTGCCCTTCACATGTTTTACACAATAGCGTGCAGACATCTGTTGACAGTTGAAGCTGTGATGTTGAAACTATCGTCATGAAGGTATACTCACACTTTTACATATATACTGTTAGAACAGAGAGGCTTAAGGAGTACTGTGATTATGTGGGAACTGAATATATGAATGTAATGTGTCACTCGAAAACTCGCTGGTTGTCACTGTTTCCAGCAGTAATCCGCCTGTTTGAACCGTTAAAAGATTTTTTCCTAAATGAAGACAAAGCCCCCAAAATATTGGTTCAGTTTTTTAGTAACCCTTGAAGTGAAGCCTACTTATGGTTCAATCACAGTCAGCTTAGAACTTTTCAGCATGGGATAAAGGAAACTGAGGGATGCACGAAATGTGTAATAGAGGTAAATGTTGTTTTGAAAAATACTCTGGAAACTGTTACTAAAAGGAGAGAACAGCAGTTCATTTCTTTTAATGTTAAATCTGTCCTTAAAAGAGCAGAAGTATCGGAAGCAGTGGAAAGGAGTTTTAGAGAAGAAGTTAACAAGTTTTATGGCACTTGTGTAGAATATCTCAGCAAGTGGAGCACCTCATATTCACCCTCATCGCCGGTGTTTGATTGGATGTTACTGAAGAGAGTGCCAAAATGGGAAAGTGTTGAAAAGACAGTTTCTTATTTGAAGAGTAAAGAGATTGAAATCGATGATTCCATTCTATTTCATCAGTTCGGGCTACTGACAAATTTTGTTGAGAAAGTCTTCACAAGTGGAATGATGAAAGAAAAACACCATTGGAATGACATGAGAAGTGGGTGAGTTTTTTTAAAAGCTGTGACTGTCTTCAGCATTACTCTGAGTTGGTAATAATTGCAAGGTATTTATTTGCAATCCGAGCCCATAATGCCAATGTGGAAAGAACATTTTCGTTCATGAATATCCAGTGGACTGATGAAAGAAACAGAATGGAGGTGGACTCTCTTGAAGCAATCCTGCAGACCCTGTACAACTACAAAATGGATTGTGCCGAGTATCATCACTGTGTCTCAAAGAACAAAGACATGATCAAGAAGGCTGGAGGCAGTGAAAAATACCCTCTTCTCCAAGGACAGTCAATTCCATCTACAAGTTCTCAGTAATATTAAAGCTCATGTTAATATTAATTGATTAAAAGTTGAATGGCTGTAAAATTTTGTAAAATCGTAATACATTTCTTTATTACTGTATACGTTTATTAAATGTCATTAATTATACAGATAATCTAGATTATACCAATCTTTTGTATCCTCTTATTGGTTATAATAATTGGGTTAACAAAATGTATCAACAAAACATTAATATTTAAAATTAAGAAACCTGGGTACATGTGGAATGAGGTGTCCCTTGGCACCCGGGTGAATCTGTCCCGGTTTTCACCGAAAATAATTTGGTCACCCTAGTTTACAACGTAATTTTTAGAAACGATGTGGTGAATGTTCTAATGCATTGTTTATCTTGTATTATTATTTTCCAAATAAAAGACAGTCTCTATTGCAATAACCATATATTAATAATTCATTTCGCGCTCTTAGCGGATTACCAGCTTAACTTTAAGATGCAGCGGAGGCCTCCTTAGAATTAAAAGACGCGTTTAATTCTGACTAATGTGCCGTATGCTGCCTTTTTAAGTTAATCTGGTGATGCACTAAGAGCGCGAAACGCGTTATTAATCAATAAATATTGCAACAGAGACTATCTTTTATTTGGAATATGGGACCATTGTTGCTGCATCACGCCAGAGTAGAATGGAGCAATTTGTTCTATTTTATTTCTTAAATAATTATTTTTATTACAGTTTAAAGTGAAAACGCGTTATGGAAAGTGGAGCGCAGTATATTTAAATGGGGATCATGGATTAAATAAATGTGCATGATATAAATATGCCTAAGCCAACAATTAAGAGGCCTGCTGAAAATAACAAAAATGCAGAAGAACGACGTTGCAAACGAATTCAAGAGCATAGTCTTACATTTGAAGGGATGATTCGATTTAAGCATGCTGGACGTAACGAAACCTGCGTTCGACGTTGCAGAATGTAACTGATTCCACCATAAAGTCAGTGTCAAAGGAGTCATGGACGGCAATGAATGGGCTAAAAGTGTGCATCCAAGAAACATCTCGCAATCCGAGATAAATTATGAAAGCTACAAGTCCTGACCAAAACAGAAGCCCATGCAAAGAAAGCTAACCGAAGCAAAGACCTAGCACTACAATTGTGAAAAAGAAGTGTTTTGCAGGGCCTGCCGAGAAGTCCACGCTGATAATCTGCATAAAGAGGAATATTATACCGAATTATGCGAGGAAGATCTATCGTTGATTCATGCAAAGAATACAAGGGGGAAGCAGGTAGTGGGAAAGTATTATTGCATTGCCTGCAAAAGTGATGTAAAAACAAAAATATTGAACATATTCATAAATTTAGACTACTGCATATTCGGTATGTATTTTTAAGCTCTTAGATATAATTTATAACGGTAATACAATTTATGCTCCACTGGTACAAGTTACGAAACCAGATTCTGAATTTGTACCACTTGCAGATGTTTAAAAAATTAAGTGTAGTGTGTTTATTTTTCTTAGAATTTTGCCGGCCGAAGTGGCCGTGCGGTTAAAGGCGCTGCAGTCTGGAACCGCAAGACCGCTACGGTCGCAGGTTCGAATCCTGCCTCGGGCATGGATGTTTGTGATGTCCTTAGGTTAGTTGGGTTTAACTAGTTCTAAGTTCTAGGGGACTAATGACCTCAGCAGTTGAGTCCCATAGTGCTCAGAGCCATTTGAACCATTTTTTTCTTAGAATTTCCATTCTTTAAATCAGATATCAAGAACATCCGACACTTGAGGGTGGCGTTGTTTGAGTAATTTTGCTACTTACTGCTTAGGCTATAATAAATAAAAATTCTAAAGTGGTACAGTTTAATTTCTTCCCTATGTATGTGGACGTAGATGTTGATGAAACTGGGAGCTGCCGCGGATTTCTTCACGCGTGCTACTCATATTTCTGTTTTCCTAAAAACATAGTCATAAAACATGAGACTTGGTGCCACCACTTTGATCCGAAACAGGGTACATGCCCAATGACACATCCCTAGAGAAGTACATTGTACACAGTGGAAATAGCTTTGAAGAGGCGCAAAGGTATTTTATGAGTATCTTCCAGTATTTTTAATTATACTAGCTATCGAATGTTATAGGACCCTGTTATATGATGACAGACTGATGTAACTGCCAACGTCTGGATGCCAATAACGTGTTGATGTGTGGACCCCGTTATAGGCTTGGTGTTCTGGTGGAAATGTCTTTCGTCGAGAATTTGCGATAGAAGTTAAATTTGCGAGACAGCTACCAGACTTTTGGAAGAAACTAAGTCTTACATGTAACCGAAATTGCTCCAATTGTTTGTTCTATTTTGCTTTACTTTAGTTTTCTATAGCCCACGTAATATTGTTGATTTTACTAAAGCATTCCCAATGGATCAGTCTTCATGTGGTTCTACGTACACAAAGCAACCACGTACCTGAAATTTTAACGAGTTGAAATACATTCATTCTTCTGCAAAGAATCATTTGCGATTCAGCTCCACGCGCACGAAATGATTGTATAAGCAGAACTGTTAACGAGCTGACATAAGCCCAGTGCCTCTTGGAATATAAATACTGTTCATCACTCAGCCTGTCGCATGAATACGTTAACGAGCTAGAGTCACGGTCCGTCTCCCGAGCTATATTTCGTGCTGTTCTTCATGGCGTGCTTGTGTTTGCATTTAGGTATATCCAAAAGCTAACAACGGCGCTAGGATAGATTTTCACCCAACATAAAAACAGCGATTTCTTAGTATTTCCCACATTTCTCAAACGAGTCTCCCCTCAGTAACTACGACAGGATGACTAGAGACTGTTCCAGAATTTTATCGCTCAGTTGCATAATATATACGTTCTTTGCATGCGAAATGATGCCCAATATGATTTGTAGTGTTAATTAAGTACTCGCTCTTCAGGCAAAGTGGTAATTCGCGATCGCTGGTTCGTTCTAATGTTCCGCTTACGGCATGCAAATGGTCGGTTTTGCCTTGTCCACTGAAAAGACAGTTTATTCCTCCGCCTCATCAAACTTCAATGTTTTCTTCTGTCCTGTTGGTGTCAGTTGTAGTGAATGTCTTGTACGTCACGGAGAGCAGACTATTAAATCTCTACTTTTTATGTTTTGTCTGCCTCCTTCCTTGTGAAACACGACAAGTACAGCATCGTTCCAGTTTTGACAATAATTTCGTCAACAATTTTGCACGTTCCTTTTCATTCATTTTGCCCCCAGTGAATATTTGAAGCACCATTATTTCTGGGTGCCCTTTTTTTCCTCATTCCTCTAAAGGCTTTATACATTTACTTCTTGGGTTTCTTCTGTATGTCATCATTCTCATATCAGCTATCTCGAAAAAATATGAAAGAGTAAAGAAATACCGAATGTTGGTAAATGTTTTTTTCTCTGTTGTAAAATACTGTGCTAATGCCATATGAAACACAAAATGTGATTGTCTAATATAAATTTCTGCCTTGCGTCTTTCATACGCTTTGTGTTTCCGGTTGTTCCTCTAACCAGTTTTTCATTCTACGTCTCGTATTCTGTCGAAGACGAGTCCTCAAAATCTTGGTTTCGTTCACTGTGTTCTATCATCTTGCTATTTTTATTTTATTCTCGCCTGGGCTCTAATAGCTGACTTGTTCCATTTTAGACTTTATTTTATTTCGCCTTGATTATAAGCCTGGAATCAGTTTAATAAGAGTTCAGTTACTTATAATCGAGACGGGATAAAGAAAGTATTACAAACTAGCGATGAAAACATAGAATATGCAGGACGTTGGGAGTATAAGTACAGATACTTCTATTGATAACTAAGGACAGTATACTGGACAACATTAAGCCAGTCTTTACTTCATCTGCAGACTAATAATTACAGCTATTACGAGTAGTGGGTAACCCAGTCGGTAGAGAAATTGACCGCGAAAGGGAAAGGTCCCGAGTTCGAGTCTCGGTCTGCCACGCCGTTTTAATCTGCCAGTAAGTTTCATATCAGCTCACACTCCGCTGCAGAGTGAAAATATCATTCTTGTAAAATCCCCTAGGCTGCAGCTAAGCCGTGTCTCCCCAATATCCTTTCTTCCAGGACTGCTAGTCTTGTAAGATTAGCAGGAGAGCTTCCGTGAAGGTAGGAAGGTAGGAAATGAGTTACTGGCGCAAGTAAAGCTGTGACGAGAGGTCGTGAGTCGCACTCAGGTAGTTCAGTCGGATTTAGTGTCCTAGATCTAGCCGGCGTGTTCGGTCAGAGTGTGAGCTGCCCTCTGTAATAATAATAATAATAATAATAATAATTGAGTTAGTAGATCAAAGATGAACCTGAACAAGTGTCGTAGGACGTCTGCCCGAAAAATACAACGATCAGTTACAAACAAAATGAGATAAAAGAAAGTCTGTAGAACACTTGATTGCGAAAGGCAAAGGTCCCGATTTCGAGTCTCGGTCTGGCACACAGTTTTAAGCTGCCAGGAAGTTTCATATCCGTTTACATTCCGCTGTAGCGTGAAAATCTCATTCTTAAGTATGTATTTAGGTTGGTTAGAACCTCCAAATGGCACAAGCTAGCATTAATGCTTATTTTCCTCTGGGCAGCAGGTCAGATACTTAGGTGTGGACACATGGACGCAAAACTATAGTCTGTACGAACAGGCGTAATCCACTTCGCGGTGCTGTTATGACCGTACAGAAAATTTCAGGTAGTAAATTATGTTTGTGTTTGCGGGAAGACTGTTAAATGCAGGAAAAAATACAAATAACGGATTGGAGTGGGTACATATTAAGGTACCAGTTATAACTATATCTGTACCTTTCAGACCCTGTATAGCGATTCTCGAAGAAAAACAGAAAATAGCAAACTTTTCGTTGTCTACAGATGACAAACTGTAGAACGTATGGCAGTTATGAAAGCACCTGCATACACTACTAATAGCATCATGTAAGGAATATCAACAGATATATAACCTACCAGCTCCACATTTAGTGTTCTATATCTAGATGTTTCAGCACAACGCAAGTAAACAACATATAGTACTTCAGTTCAGTGACATGTGTCTTCACCTCTGTTATTATGTAAACTACGATAATGTAAAATATTTTACGCCTAATTATCGCTCTTTGCACGTATAAATACCTGCCACCCAGACACTCATATAACGACATAGGAGTTTAAATGTAATAATAATATTTCAGAAAGAAAATAAATAAAAGGCCTACAGAAGGCAACAGATAAAGTGCTGAAACATGTTTGGGTAATAACAAAAGTACACAACGGTGTCTTGAACAAGGCTGAAATCCCGTTGAATTTTTCTTAGCAAGCGTGTTACATAAGGTTTCTTTGATTTTGTGGTTTAGTTTTTCTTGTTTATGGTGTGTTACAGCACTTTTTTTCTGTTGCCATTTCTTCCTGCTACACACATATTTGATATAATTTATCAACAAAGCCAAGGTTTCTGCCGCCATTTCACGTGTTTTTATCCTAGGTGATGTTCATTTGCTCTTTTTACGGTTGTTCAGAGAGTGATGTGCGAGTTCAATTTGTTGTCGACATTAGAGGTGTTTATCGTTTGTGCGTGAGCGCGCGTTTGTGTGTGTGTTTGTGTGTGTGTGTCAGAGAGAGAGAGAGAGAGAGGGCGATGGAGAGGCAAGTAGCCTGTGTGGTATGAAGGGGGATTTAATATAGAAGGTAACCATATGCTGTTGTGGCGGGGGGAGTTCTTCTGGTGCGGAAAATAGTGTTTTGTTGCACAGTGATGTGTATCTATTTAATATTCTATGTTCTTGGGGTATTGATTTTTATATATTTTAATTCGTTTCAAGCTGTTGCCCTTTTTATAAATTTTTAAATTCTTTTCAATGTTTGTTCGGTGGTGATTCTGCGCTGTTACGTGCGCAGCAAACGTTGAGTGGGAGAAATTACTTTTTAATGCTTTCATATGATCTGAACATCTTGTTCAGATTGACAGAAATTAGAAACTGATTGATATATACGAGATTAGCTGTATTTATCAGTTTTGGCGGTTTGTCTTGCGTATCTGTTCTGTATTGGGTTGTTAGTTCGGTGTGCTATGTTGAGTGCGTTTCTCTTCAATATGTTGCCCACACCGTCTATGATACTGTTGCTGTATGCCATAACGTGCCACTTGTTGCTAAGTGTCTGCTGAGTTATGTGTTGTGTTGTATCTGTCTGTGTGTATGTTTCCTGATTATGTGTCATCAGTTTCTCTGTTGTTTTGTCTACTATCTTTGCATCTCAGCCATTCGCCTGTACAGTTTGCTCTATTGTACTTTGTTCTTCTACGTAGTCATGTTTACTCACAAGTGTTGTATTCAGACTGCGAGTTTTGCTCGGCGAGAAATGAAGAATTCATCTTGGGAATTACTATAAGAGGCAGGGAAATAAAAAACATGTACAAACTGAAGTAGTGGACGTAATTCTGTGATGAAAATAATGTAGAGGCATGCAGTACACATAAAATGGTGAGTAGGGGGCAGATGGACCAAGGAAGCACTTTGCTCGATTATAGGGCATGGGAAAATACGGTAACCTAATGGAGATTGGTTAGTTAGACCACATTAGAAAAACATGCAGGCACACCATGCATATGCGTAGCTGAAGACCGGTAATCGCGCCCCTCTGCTGCTGCGTCAAGGGAACACAGCAACGGTGCTCGTGATACAGGAGGTGGTGCCCCACACTTCATCGCCCTTGTTTTTTCCGCTAAAAATGCCCATTTTCCGACTCAATGTACTCGACGTGTTCAAATGATCATGCACTGCAGAATGAGTAGTGTTGAGGATGCCTGTGCTGAACAAATCGATTTCTTATTCACATGAGAGTTGTCGTATCCCGACCAACGAAACCTGTAATATACGAGGGCGGTTCAGAAAGTAACCTCCGATTGGTCACAGTGCGGGTTGTGGGGGGAGTAGCGACGCCATCTGTGCGTTCACGCACTCAACAGGTCAGTCGGCATCAAGCCGTGGTCGAGTGAACGTCGTACCTGCGCTAGTTTGGTTTTTGTGGCGGTTTGAAATGTGTGCTGCAATAGAAAACCCCGCCAAATGTGAAGTGTGTGCTGTCATAAGGTTTTTTACAGCCAAAGGATATTCTGCAGCAGCTATTCATCGTGAGCTTTGTGCCGTGTACGGACCAAGAGTTATGAGTGAAGGAGTTGTCCGTGAATGGGTACGTTTATTTAAAAGTGGACGAGAAAACGTTCATGATGAAGAGAGGAGTGGTAGACCATCATTGGTGACTGACGAACTCGTTCAGACAGTTGATGCAAAAGTTCGTGAAAATCGACGTTTCTCAATGTCGGAGTTGTCTACTGGTTTTCCACAGATTTCTAAGACTCTCTTGTACGAGATAGTGACAGCAAGATTGGGTTACCGTAAGTTCTGTGCACGATGGGCGCCCAAAATTCTTACCGACCACCACAAAACTCAAAGAATGGCCTCTGCATTAGACTTTCTGTCACGTTATGAGGACGAAGGAGAACCATTGTTAAACAGAATCGTGACCGGTGATGAAACCTGGATTAAGTACGTGAACCCTGAGACAAAAGAACAATCAAAGATGTGGGCACATTCAAATTCGCCTACCAAACCAAGAAAAGCCTCGCAAGATTTTTCTGCCAGAAAACTGATGGCAACGGTGTTTTGGGATGCCAAAGGGGTGTTGTTGGTTGAATTCATGGAATGTGGTACGACCATTAATCAAGACGTGTACTGTGAAACAATAAAAAAGTTACGACGGGCTATACAGAACAAACGCCGTGGTATGCTGACTTCCGGTATCGTTTTTTTGCACGATAACGCCCGTCCTCACTCTGCTCGCAGAACAATGGCCCTTCTTGAGTCCTTCAAGTGGGACGTTATCAACCATCCACCTTACAGCCCAGACCTGGCGCCAAGTGATTATCACCTCTTCATGCATTTGAAGAAATGGCTCGGGTCACAGCGGTTTGATGACGACGAAGAGCTCAAAGATGCGGTCACAGGCTGGCTCCAGGCACAAGCGGGTGATTTTTATGCAGAAGGAATTTCAAAGCTTGTGAAGAGATACGATAAGTGCCTCAATCGCTATGGAGACTATGTAGAAAAATAGTGCAAAGATGTAGTTGTAAGATGTATATATTAAAATATTTTTATTTAACTTGGTGTATTTTTTTAAATCAACCGGAGGTTACTTTCTGAACGGCCCTCGTAGCATGCTGATGAAACTCAGTCTCGATAGGAAATGATCCATCTCCTGTAGAATTAATATACTCTCCTTTTTTCTGCTTCTTACACAACGTTGTTGTTGTGGTCTCCAGTCCGAAACTCACCATGTCAGTCTGTCCTGTACAGCCCTCTTCAAGGCTCCACAGCTGCTGCATCCTTCATCTATTCCAACTATCTCAGGATGTCTCTTACAAACCGATCCCTCTTCTTAGAGTGTACCATAAGTTTCTTTTTCCCCAGTTTCACTCAGCACCTACTTATTCTTTATTCACTCTATTCCTCCAATCTTGAGCATTCTTCTGTAGCAACGCATTTCAAGAGCTTCTATTGCCCACGTTTCACTTCCATACAAACCCAACCCCAAGCAAATATTTTCAGAGAATTCCTCCTATCATTTAAGTTTATATTAAAAGTCAACACTCTCTCACTTTCCAATCAATTCCCTCAGCATCGCGTGATTTACTTAGACTACAGTCCATTATCCACGTTTTACTTTTACCGATGTTCATCTTAAATCTCTTCTCAAGACAATATCCATTTCGGTCAACTGCTCTTGCAGGTGGTTTGCCACCTCTGACAGAACTGTACTTCGCAAACCGTACTTTTTTTATTCCTTCTCCCTGAACTTTAATTCCCTTTCAAAATTTCTTCTTGGTTTCCTTCACAATTTGTTCAGTGTACAAATTGAATGACATCGGGGATACGTCACAACCCCGTCTTACATCATTCTTGGCTACGGATTTCCTTCCATGTCATTCAACGGCTATAGCTACCGTTTGGTTTCTGCGCATTATATTAATAACCTTTCGGTCCCTGTGTTTTATGTTTGCTACCTTGAAAACTTCAACGAGTGTTGTGCAGTCCATAATGTCAAAAGCTTTCTCTAAATCTACAACTGCTATTAAAATTACTTGGCCTTTCTTCAGATTATCTTCTAAGGCAAGTCGTAGGTTCAGTACTATCTCGCGCGTTTCTACATTTCTCCGGAACCCAAACCAATCTTCTCCAAGGTAGTCCTCTACCAGTTATTTCGCACACACAACAAAATTTGAAATGCGTTTTCTGAATAAGAAACTAGCTGCACAGTGTTTCCTTATGTACAGAATACAGATTGCCTTACTCCTACCTGCTTTGTGCGTCTGTGCTGAAATGCTCATGATACGCATATCAGTACAATTTATGCTAATTTGACGTTCATTGCTTACTCCATTCATGGCGCTGCAGTTTCATTGGTCAGTGGTGTCTGTTCCTGAATGGAAGCAATCATATTCAGTAGATTATAAAGATTGTGAATACTCAACAGAAAAAATTAACGTCGAGTGTGTTAGGAGGAGGCGCCGTAGGACCGCCAGTGCTCTTAATATGCATAAAAGATTTATCAAATACGTCGGCAGCACTGACTGTGTGTTCGCTTATGATACCGTTGCCTTCAGAAAAGCACAGTATTTGGATTTTAAGAAAATGCAGAAAGGTTTGGACGAAACTACCACTTGGTCCACTAAATGGCATCTCTCTTTAACTATAAATAATGCAGAATATTGCCGATAACAAAGAGAGAGAATCCTGTAGGTCCGATTATAAGATTGGCGGGAAACTTCTGGCGCGATTTGAAGCGGGACGAACATGATAAGTCGTTAACGGAAGGCGAATGTAAGTCTTTGCTGGATGTATTCCAATCTCTGTCTTCCTCTACAGTTTTTGCCCTCTACAGCTCCCTCTTGTACCATGAAAGTCATTCCCCCATGTCTTAACAGATGTCCTATCATCCTGTCCCTTCTCCATATCTGTTTTTGCCACATATTTCTATCCTCTGCGATTCTGCACATAACGTCCTCATGCCTTACCTTATCAGTCCACCTAATTTTCAACATCCGTCTATAGCACCACATCTCAAATGCTTCGATTCTCTTCTCTTCCGGTTTTCCCACAGTCCATGTTTCACTACCATACAATGCTGTACTCAAGATGCACATTCTCAGAAATTTCTTCCTCAAATTAAGGCCGATATTTGATATTAGTAGACTTCTCTTGGCCAGGAATGCCCTTTTTGCCATTGCTAATGTGCTGTTGATGTCCTCCTTGCTCCATCTGTCAATGGTTGTTTTACTGCCTAGATAGCACAATTTCCTATCTTCATTTACTTCGTGACCATCAATCCTGATGTTAAGTTTCTTGCTGTTCGCATTCCTACTACTTCGCATTATCTTCGTCTTTCTTCGATTTACTCTCAATCCATATTCTGTACTCATTAGACTATTCATTCCGTTCAGCAGATCTTTTAGTTCTTCTTCACTTTCACTCAGGATAGCAATGTCATCAGCGAATCGTATCATTGATATCCTTTCACCTTGTATTTTTATTCCACTCCTGAACCTTTCTTTTATTTCCATCATTGCTTCCTCGATGTACAGATTGAAGAGTAGGGGCGAAAGGCTACAGCCTTGTCTTACACCCTTCTTAATACGAGCACTTCGTTCTTGATCGTCCACTCTTATTATTCCCTCTTGGTTGTTGTACATACTGTATATGACCCGTCTCTCCCTATAGCTTACCCCTACTCTTCTCAGAATTTCGAACATCTTGCACCATTTTACATTGTCGAACGCTTTTTTCAGGTCGTCAAATCCTATGAAAGTGTCTTGATTTTTCTTTAGCCTTGCTTCTATTGTTAACCGCAACGTCAGAATTGCCTCTCTCGTGCCTTTACCTTTCCTAAAGCCAAACTGATCGTCATCTAGCGCATCCTCAATTTTCTTTACCATTCTTCTGTATATTATTCTTGTAAACAACTTGAATGCATGAGCTGTTAAGCCGATTGTGCTGTAATTCTCGCACCTGTCAGCTCTTTCCCTCTTCGGAATTGTGTGGCTGATGCTTTTCCGAAAGTTAGATGGTATGTCGCCAAACTCAAACATTCTACACACCAACGTAAATAGTCGCTTTGTTGCCACTTCCCCAATTAATTTTAGAAATGCTGATGCAATGTTATCTATCCCTTCAGTCTTATTTGATCGTAAGTCCTCCAAAGCTCTATTACATTCTAATACTGGATCTCCTATCTCTTCTAAATCGACTCCTGTTTCACATGAGACAAATCCTCCCCATCATAGAGGCTTTCAGTGTATTCTTTCACCTATCCGCTCTCTTCTCTGCATTTAACAGTTCAATTCCCGTTGCACTCTTAATGTTATCACCATTGCTTTTAATGTCACCGAAGGTGGTTTTGACTTTCCTGTATGCTGAGTCGTCCTTCCGACAATCTTTTCTTTTTCGATGTCTTCACATTTTTCAGGTAGCCATTTCGTCTTAGCTTCCCTGCACTTCCTATTTATTTCATTCCTCAACGACTTGTATTTTGCTATTCCTGAGTTTCCCAGAACATTTTTCTACTTCGTCCTTTTATCGATCAATTGAAGTATTTTTTTTTGTTACCCATGGTTTCTTCGCAGTTACCTTCTTTGTACCTATGTTTTCCTTTCCAACTTCTGTGATGGCCCTTTTTAGAAATGTCCATTCCTCTTCAACTGTACTGCCTACTGAGCTATTCCTTATCGCTGTATCTATAGCCTTAGAGAACATCAACCGTACCTTGTCATTCCTTAGTACTTCCGTATCCCACTTCTTTGCGTATTGATTCTTCCTCACTAATGTCTCAAACTTCAGCCTACTTTTCCTCACTACTATACTGTGATCTGAGTCTGTGTGTGCTCCTTGGATGACTTACAATGCAGTTTCTGATTTCGGAATCTCTGTCTGACCATGATGTAATCTAACTGAAATCTTTCCGCCTCACCCTGCCTTTTCCAAGTATACCTCCTCCTCTTGTGATTCTTGAACATATTCGCTGTTACAGAACTCAATTAATCTTTCTCCTCTCTCATTCACTGTCGCAAGTCCATATTCTCCTGTGACTTTATCTTCTATTACTTCCCCTACAACTACATTTCGGTCCCCCATGACTGTTAGATTTTCATCTCCCTTTTTATATCGTATTACCCTTTCAATATCCTCATATGCTTTTACTATCTCTTCAACTTCAGCTTGCGACGTCGGCATGTATACCTGAACTATTGTTGTCGGTGTTGGTTTGCTATCGATTCTGATAAGAACAACCCTATCACTGAAGTGTTCACAGTAACACACTCTCTGGCCTACCTTCCTATTCATAATGAATCCTACTCCCGTTAAACAATTTTCTGTTGCTGTCGACATTACCCTATACTCATCTGACCAGAAATCCTTCTTTCCACTTCACTTCACTGACCCCTAGTATATCTATATTGGGCCTTTGCAATGCCCGTTTCAGATTTTCTAGTTTCTCTACCACGTTCAAGCTTCTGACATTCCATGCCCCGACTCGTAGAACGTTATCCTTTGATGATCATTCAATCTTTTTCTCCTGGTCACCTCCCCACTGGCAGTCCCTTCAGGGAGATTCGAATGGGGTACTATTCCGGAATCTTTTACCAATGGAGAGATTATCATGACACTTCTTCAATTACAGGCCACCTGTGGATACACGTTACGTGTCTTTAAAGCATTGGTTTCCATTGCCTTCTGTATCCTCATGCAGTTGATTATTGCTGATTCTTCCGCCTTTGGGGGCAGTTTCCCACCCCTAAGATAAAAGAGTGCCCCCTGAACCTCTGTACGTTCCTCCGCCCTCATTGTCAAGGCCGTTGGCAGAGTGAGGGATGACTTCTTACGCCAGAAGTATTCGACCACCAATGCTGATTATTAATCGAATTTTACGCAGCGGCGGGCTTCGAACCCAGGACTGGAAATTCATGGCTATCTTAATTTCATATTTTTGGAGAAAACGCCGAATTGTTCTAGTGAAAATCTACTGGATAAATTTAAAAATCGGAACGCTGTTCGACTTTTGTGCTACCTCCATCCTAAAACGCACGCAGAGTTCGCGAGAATTCAAAATGGTTCAAATGGTTCTGAGCACTATGGGACTTAACATCTGTGGTCATCAGTCCCCTAGAACTTAGAACTACTTAAACCTAACTAACCTAAGGACATCACACACATCCATGCCCGAGGCAGGATTCGAACCTGCGACCGTAGCATCACGAGAATTCAACACTGATTTAGACACATATCAAGGTATACATACGTAGTCAGTTTTCCCTCCCTCAGTACGACAATGAGAGAGGACAAAAGTCGTTGGTATTGATGCAAATTACATGCCGTAAAATTTTAAATATTAGTTACAGGTTTCAGCCATCACCGGGTGTCGTCAGATTCACAAGATATAAAATAAAATGAAAATCAGTTGACAATGAGCGCTTTCGAGTCTCTTTATTCAGTGTTATACGTTATGGTTTTTATCATGATAGCTATGTTTTAAAGGCGTTTAAATTTAAAAATGTAAATGTGAATGTGAAGTTGAAACACGGTTGAGCAATGACAACTAAATCAGGAGGAGACAGACCTCAGATACTGACAGACAGGGACGGTCGAGCATTGCGGAGGGCCGCTGTAAACATCTCATGCCCTGTGGCAATTCGATGGAAAGGTTTGAAACTGGCGACTGCTTGGAAACGCTACGTGCCAACAGTGAAGTACAGATGAGGTAGTCTTAAGGTATGGGGGCGCTTTTCGTGGTTTCAGTGTGGTCCCTTTACTACATCTAAGAAACGGTAAATGTGGGAGAACATGAGCACATTTTACTGCATTTTGTACCGCTTACAGCAGAGGAGCCAATGACTGATTGTATCAGGATGACAATGTACCTTGTCACAAATCAGCAACTGCAAGGCAAAAGTTTGTGAACAACAACATTCCTCAAGTGGCCAGAGTCTGGAACAATTTTAGGATAAGTTAGGCTGTCGACTTCGCTGCAGACACCAGCATTCATCATTACCTCCACTGATTTTGGCTCCTGAGGAAGCGTTGTTATCGTTGTTGTTGTTGATGTCCTTGCGGTTCTCCCAATAACAACTGCAACCTACATCCTGCTGGATCTGCTTACTATACTTCTTTCTCCGTCTGTCTCTACGAGCCGGCCGCTGTGACCGAGCGGTTCTAGGCTCTTCTGCCCGGAACCACGCTGCTGCTACGGTCGCAGGTTCGAATCCTGCCTCGGGCATGGATGTGTGTGATGTCCTTAGGTTAGTTAGGTTAAGTACTTCTAAGTCTAGGGGACTGATGACCTCAGATGTAAAGTCCCGTAATGCTTAGAGCCATTTGAACCATCCCTCTACGATTTTTACCGCCGACCCTCATATTTCCCTCCAGATACTAAATTGGTGATGTGTTGATGTCATAGAATGTGTCTTACCAACCGATCCCTTTTTCTAGTGAGGCTGCACCGCAGATTTCGGTTCTACCCAGTTCTATTCAGCACCTTCACGTTAGTTATATGATTTATCCGTCTAATCTTCAGCATTCAGAAGCTTCTTTACTCTTCTTGTCTAATCTGTTGATCGACCCTGTTTTACTTCCATACATGGCTACACATCATATAAATACTTTCCGGAAAGATGTCCTGAAACTTAAATCTATATTCGATGTTAAGAAATACATCTTCTTCAGAAACACTTTTCTTGCCATTGCCAGCCTACATTTTATGTCCTCTCTACTTCGGCCATCATCAATTGTTTTACTGCCCAAACAGCATACTCTTCTACTAATTTAAGTGTCTCGTTTCCTAATCTGATTCCCTCAGCAACACTTGGTATAATTCCATTATGCTTGTTTTGCTTTTGTTGATGTTCTTCTTATATCCTCCTTTCAAGACACTGTCCATTCCGTTCAACTTATCTTCCAAGTCTTGCTGTCTCTAACAGAATTACAACGTCATCGGCAAACACCAAAGTTTTAATTTCTTTTCCCTTAACTTTAATTCCTTTTCCAAATTTTTCTTTGGTTTCCATTACTGCTTGATCAATGTACATATTTACAGATTGAATAACATTGGAGGTAGGTTACAACGCTGCCTCACTCCATTCTCAACCACTGGTTCCCTTTTATACCCCTTGTCTCTTATAGTTGTCGTTTAATTTCTGTACAAGTTATAAATTGCCTTTCATCCCCTGTATTTTACCTCTCCTATCTTCAGTATTTCAAAGAGAGTACTCCAATCAACGTTATCAAAATTCTCTCAAAGTCTACAAATGCTATGAACGTAGGTTCGTTTTCCTTCAACCTGTCTTCTAAGATAAGTCGTGGGGCCAGTATTTTCTCCTGGGTTCTTATACTTCTCTGTAAGCCAAATTGATATTCTCCAAGATTGATTTCTACTAGCTTTTCCATTCTTCTGTAAAGAATTCGTGATAGTAGTTTTCAACCATGACTTATTAAACTGATAGTTCGGTAACTCGCACAGCTGAAATTGCAGTTATTATAGATTTGTTTTCGGAGAGGGCCCGCCTTGAGCAGAACACAAGTTTTCTTTTTCTTTTTATTTCTCAGATACGTTTCGCTGAAATTTCAGCGTCATCAGTGAGTATTTTGTCAATTTTCTATAAACCAGGAAAAATAATCGTTATTAACTGTAGACACATAATTTTGTGTTTTTAATACAATAATTACACATTTGAAAAACAGGAAAAGGTTTATATATACACTATGTGATCTAAAGTATCCGGACACCCCCCAAAAAAATACGTTTTTCATATTAGGTGCATTGTGCTGCCACCTACTGCCAGATGCCCCATACCAGCGACCTCAGTAGTCGTTAGACGTCGTGAGAGAGCAGAATGGGGCGCTCCGCGGAACTCAAAGACTTCGATCGTGGTCAGGTGATAGGGTGTCAGTTGTGTCATAAGTCTACACGCGAGATTTCCACACTTCCAAACATCCCTTGGTCCACTGTTTCCGATGTGATAATGAAGTGGAAACGTGAAGGGACACGTGCAGCACAAAAGCGTACAGGCCGACCTCGTCTGTTGACTGACAGAGACCGCCGAGCCGGCCGGAGTGGCCGTGCTGTTCTAGGCGCTGCAGTCTGGAGCCGAGCGACCGCTACGGTCGCAGGTTCGAATCCTGCCTCGGGAATGGATGTGTGTGATGTCCTTAGGTTAGTTAGGTTTAATTAGGCGACTGATGACCTCAGAAGTTAAGTCGCATAGTGCTCAGAGCCATTTGAACCATTTTTTAGACCGCCGACAGTAGAGGAGGGTCGTAATGTGTAATAGGTAGACATCTATCCAGACCATCGCACAGGAATTCCAAACTGCATCAGGATCCACTGCAAGTAGTATGACAGTTAAGCGGGAGGTGAGAAGATTTGGATTTCATGGTCGAGCGGCTGCTCATAAGCCACACATCAAGCCGATAAATGCCAAACGACGCCTCGCTTGGTGTAAGGAGCGTAAACATTAGACGATTAAACAGTGGAAAACGTTGTGTGGAGTGACGAATCACGGTACACAATGTGGCGATCCGATGGCAGGGTATGGGTATGGCGAATGCCCGGTGAAGGTCATCTGCCAGCGTGTGTAGTGCCAACAGTAAAATTTGGAGGCGGTGGTGTTATGGTGTGGTCGTGTTTTTCATGGAGGGGGCTTGCACCCCTTGTTGTTTTGCGTGGCACTATCACACCACAGGACTACACTGATGTTTTAAGCAACTTCGTGCTTCCAACTGTGAAGAGCAATGGTGATTACATCTTTCAACACGATCGAGCACTTGTTCATAATGTACGGCCTGTGGCGGAGTGGTTACACGAGAATAACATCCCTGTAATGGACTGGCCTGCAGAGAGTCCTGACCTGAATCCTATAGAACACCTTTGGGATGTTTTGGAACGCCGACTTCGTGCCAGGCCTCACAGACCGACATCGATTTCTCTCCTCAGTGCAGCACTCCGTGAAGAATGGGCTGCCATTCCCCAAGAAACCTCCCAGCAGCACATTGAACGAATGCTTGCGTGAGTGGAAGCTGGCATCAAGGCTAAGGGTGGACCAAAACAGTACTGAATTCCAGCATTATCGATGGAGGGCGCCACGAACTTGTAAGTCACGTTCCGCCAGGTGTCCGGATAGTTTTGATAACATAGTGTATGCACCTTGTTATCACATGCTGTGGATTTCCTGGATTTTTATATCATTTAATTCAGTTGTATTCTATCACAGTGTATCGTCTGCAACAATATAGAATTTAATATAGAACAGTTATTTAGTTCGAAATTTTACGACTGGGAATGTTAAGGTTATGCCTACCATTAACTAATTCTGTATGGACGTGTGTGTGCGCTCGTGTGTTTTTCAATATCTTTCACTTACAGTTTCTAGTTTCCCCATTATCTTCATTGTGAAGGCCTGCACTAAGTAACTTTCACTGTCATTGTTTATGAACTACAGAAACAAGATGGCGGACAGATGGACAGTTGATTGTTTTCTGGACGGGAGTTTTGAATCTTTGTGTATCTTTGTATATCTTTCACTTTGGGTGCTTGTGTAAGATTTATTTTTTAACTGCTACTAATATTTTTATTTTATTTATTTATTTTTTAATTATTTTATTTGTTGTCTATGTGTGTGTGTGTGTGTGTGTGTGTGTGTGTGTGTATGTGGAAAGTGTTTTTTGTTAAGTTGAAGGATTGGTGTCGTCTGATAGTTCTCTGAGGACAGAGAACATGAGTTTTGTTGCAGAGAACTGTGCTTCATTTATTACTTGTTTTCCTTCAATTATGGCTTTTCGTGTTTGACAGTTTTCTTCAATTATTAGTTTTTGTGGAGGCCTATTCCTGCATTTGAGAATTTTCAAGTCAGTGTGATGCTTGTTTGGCTGTGTTTCATGTCCGTAAGGTGTTCAGCAAGCAGAAACTTCAATACCAGATACACAGACCACAGAAGAGCATTAAAAGATAATAGCTGTCATTCTACATTTTCTGAACACCTTATGGACACGAAACGTAGCCCAACAGATATCAAAACAGACTCGAAAATTATCACATAAAACAACAGCTCCATACAAAAACTAATAATTGAGGAAAACTATCAGATACAAAAAGCCTATTTGAAGGTACACACATACAATCTTCCACACAGAATTAGTTAATGGTACGCATAATCATAACATTCCCAGTCGTAAAATTTCGAAGTAAATAACTGTTCTACATTAAGCCCTATATGGTTTCAGATGACAAACAGTGAAACAAAACAGCTGCATTAAATAACATAAAAATCGAGGAAATCCACGCCATATGACAACAAACATATATACAAAACTTTGTTTGTCAAATGTGTGAATACTCTCGTAAAAACTCAACTTTACATGTTTACGAGTATTAATGAGCATTTTTCGGTTTATAGCAAGATAATAAAAACGCACTGGTATCTTGGAAATAAAAGGAAAAAGTGTTTTACTCAAGGTGGACCCTCTCCAGCAACAAATCTGTCTGTAAGCGAACACAGACAGAAGAGCTTGAACCTCAAGACGGAATTATTATATTTTCTTGACGTCCGAGAGTATTTAGGCTATCACGTACACTTTGCACACTAGCTTGAAGAGTTTTTTGATGGCTGGCTCTCCCATGTCTGTCAGTAGTTCTGAGGGAACGTCGTCTTCTCCTTGGCCCTTTTTCGACTCATGTGTTTTACTGCTCTATTAAACTTTACTTGTAGTATCATATCTCTCAGCCATCTTCATCTACGTTCCCTTCCAGTTCTGCAACATTGCCTTCACTTTCGTCTCCCTTGTACAGACCGTGTGTACACTCATTCTTTCAACTTTACCGTCTTTGCTTAAGAATGGCTTTCCTACTGAGCTCTTGATATTCATAGAGTTGTTTCTGTTTAATTTTCCTGTGGGCGACATCTGTCGTTCTGCTAGTGATATACGCTTCTAAATCCTTACATATGTCCTCTAGCATTTCCTGCTTAGCTGTTTTGCACTTTCTATCAATCTCACTTGTTGGACGTTAGCGTTCCCTTTCGCCTGCTTCACTTGCTGCTTAAGGAAGTCTGAGCTGCCATTCCTCCACAGAGACAAACATCGCAGTGAAGTGTCCCCAGTGGAGCTGAAACCAACTCAAAGGCGAAGGGCGAATGCACCACATATAAATGTTCACAAATAGGTGTTCGTATACTTTTGGTCAGATAGTGTAGATCATGTGTTCTATGCGATGGCAGATGCTCTCATGGTACGTTTGGAGGACGAACTGTTTGAGCTGCTGTCTCATTTATTTTAATTATTATTGATACTAGTGAAAATTAATAAATGCTGACAGAAAATCGAAATGGCAATAAACCGCTTGTGTATATTACATTCCGACCACATAATACAAACATACGAACAATTATCATGACTACGGGCAGATAAAAGTAGAGAGCGGCATCCCGTCTGCTTGTACCACCGCCTGCTGAATAATTGCACTATTACTTATTTATCTTCGACTCTTCTGACTTAATAGCATAACAGAAACACTCGCTCTCGACCAATCAAAATCATCTCACTGTAATTGCGCAACACAAGACGTCTTCTCAAAATCAATTTATATATCATGACTTCTACTTTCGAACAACCTCCCTCAGAATCTCAGAAAAAAAAATATATTTTTTGCGTTAGTGCTTCTCTTTCAATGTATTTAATTGCCCTGTAGCTGTCGAGGTATGTAGTCCTTCCAGGTAATTATCCACAACCCTCTCTAGTTTATCCACTCACTCTTGCCCTTGCCTACAGAGCATTCTATTGAAACAAACTGCTTTTTGTTCACAGTTACCACAACTCTAATTTCAAATTCCCCCTCTGTCATTATTCCTTTTGCCTCTGATTATATTAAACACGTCTTCAAAAGGGCTAAACTAATTACTGTTATTCTTAATGTCAGTTGCTATTCATCTTCGTTATTGCTCATTATTTGTATTTGAGTTGGTGATGATGATCATCTTCATATTTACAGCTTAGAGTACCAAATATAAGTGAAATGCACGTACACATTGAATATGGTTATGTTTTGTAATAGTTTTTGACAGGTGTGGTTCCTAGTCCGATGTAAGATACTGCTTGAAGACTCTATTTTGACAGACTAAATAAAACAATAAATGACAATAAATATTTCTGGAAAACCACCACATTGTTTTCGAAGCAACCAGGATATGCACTGCTAGAAAAAAAATTAGCACACTTGGAAAGACGACATCGATTTTGATACGATTGCGGCATATGCTACCTGGGAGATAATGGTTTCAGTGTCATCCGCCAACACAGAGCGTAGTGGCATAGCTACTAGAGCGCCACCTGAGTCTACCCTTTACTAACGAATGCTCACAGCCAGAAAGCCCAGTGTGGTGCAAACGTGTGAAGCAAGCAGACAACCACGCCACTGGGACGTACTCATGGTTCCTCCTGCTACTGAGCGAGTTGGAATGCAGTCAGATTGTGGTCTTCTGAGAGGCGGTAGGGTCCTGTCGGAGAACCGCCGCACCAGATGGACATGCTGTGTCAGTTGTGCAACGATGCTGGTAACAGCGGTCACGTGAACATTTTCACTCCCACAGAAGAGGTTCTGGATGTCTTCAAAACACAGACGCCCGCCAGGATCGTCTTATTTCAAGGGCAGCAGTGGAAGATCGTATAGAACTCGCCAGGGTAGCCGAGAGCGCAGCAGTTGGCCTTTGGCTGTGCTGCGGTGAGGACGCGCTGTTTGTGTTCCTGCCGCGGAGCGAGCGCTCGTGTTGTTTTCGCGCATGCCGTACTCAGCATATAGATCACTATGGCACACCAGTGCAGAAAATCGTCGCTCAAATTTACGTTCCGCAACGAATTTGCACGGCCCAAAGCACTTGAAGCCGAACGATTTCTACGAGAAGAAGTTAAAATCCCGGCGACCGAAATTCTCGGCATTCACTTGTCCATTGTGAGTAGTATCGTATATGTCAAGATCATCAACGACGCAACATGTGAACGGATCCTGATGGCAATGTGGGGACTGTGCACGTCGATTATTCTGGCATGGGACTTCGCACGATCAGACTTTTCGAACTTCCCTTCGAACTACCGGCGGAGGACGTCGTGACAGCTCTGCGCCCCTACGGCACGGTGCATGATCATATTGCGGAAAAATGGACGCAATTCCAGACATATCCTGTGCTGAACGGAGTCAGCCAGGTCCGAATAGAACTTAAAAGACATGTACCTTCATATCTGAATATCAGTGGCTGCCGTGCCATCGTCATCTACGACGGGCAACCGAAGACCTGCTCTGGTTGTGGGAAGGAGGGACACCTCAGATCCGAATGTATCCAACGTCGAATCACTCAACTGCCGCCGTCTGCCGCGGACCCGCCGTCGCAGCCGACGCTGCTTCCCGTGACTTATGCAGCAGCCCTCACGACAGCTACCACTTCACCACGACAGCCGACATCCACTGTTGGAGCACGGCTCCATCCTCCAATACAGGGCGATGACGACACACCCCGTTCCACAAGCTACGGATTCAACTCCGATGCAGCCGCCCCCGTCGACGGATAACAAGATACATGACGACAGCATGGCCGTAGACTCTCTTATTGTGCCTACGGCTGCCTTTGTGCCGGAACGTCTTGCATCTTTGCCATCGTCTGACACAGAAGGACACACCAGGAAGCAACGCTCTCCGAAGCGACGGAAGCGGAGGCGTAGAGCAACTTCCGAACGGGATGCGGCACAGCCTCCAGAGGACGACGACTCCACCTTCAATGACGACGCTACCACAGAGGCAGCCGCCATTTGCTGCAGTGTGGCACCACCGAACGGAACCGAGGACAAACCAAACGTATCTACAGTGGCAAAATCGGATGCCGATACGCAGGACAGATGCTGCCCACAACCTTCTGGAGTGCAAGCACCCATGCCGTGTCCTGAGGAAGCTAGGGAAACCGATCTGGCTTTGAGTTCCCCGACGTGGGCGGATGACCACGACGACGACGGCACCACGCAAGTTACGCCAACAGGGCCTACGCCGTTGGCGCCGGCTCTCTAGAAAGGACTTCAGGTGAGGTTTGGGTGGATGCGGAGGTGTCAATACAGTCAGAAGCGTCATAGGTAATTCCAGTCTTAATGGATAACTTAGCGCCTGCGGTTCGGCAACAAGCTTATCGTATCGCCACGATTAACCTCAACACGATACGAACGGCAGTGAAGATCCAGTTGCCGCGTGGTATGCTTCGTTCTTCGGATGTTGACATTGCCCTGTTGCAAGAAGTGTATATAGCGGCCCTCCCTGTTTTCTACGGTTATGTGACATATATGTCACCGGCGGACCGAAATGGCAGCGGTATGGCAATACTAGTGCGCGACGGAATTGCCATCGAAGAAGTGACTTACCTTCCGTCAGGAAGGGGGCTGGCGATCACAGCACTGGGCACGCGCATCATTAACATTTACGCTCCATCAGGAACTGACCAACGCCGCGAACGATCGCTGTTCTACTCCGAGGATATCGCCCCCCTCTTTATCAGTCGCTTCGATCAATATATCTTCGGCGGCGACTTTAACTGTGTGCTCCACCCCAAAGACCAAGTCCCTCATTTCTCGACTTGTCAAGAACTTCGGCTCCTGGTTCGTGATATGCTTCTCACCGACACATAGGAGACAGTGCACGGTGACCGTCCCGGGCCGACATACCTTACTAGTCACTCATCCAGTCGCCTAGACCGCATTTATGTCTCACGAGCTCTAGCGCCGGGAGTATTGGACGCCGAACTTTGGCCGCTTGCCTTCTCCGATCATAGCGCTTTCATATGCACACTCACGCTACAGCAGCAGCAGCTGATATGGCGCAGCCGAGGACCATGGAAGCTGAATGTGGCACTTCTTCAAGCCCCGGAATGCCGTCAGATTATCGCCAACACATGGACGGATTGCGAACGTCGTCTTCCCCGATACCCTTCGACTCTAGCATGGTGGGTGGAATGTGCGAAACCAGCGTTTCGGCGTGTGCTAACACAGTTCGGAAAAGATATCGCAGCGTGGCATCGTCACACATTGGACTTTTATTACACGATGCTCCGCGAACTCGCCAGCCAACCACCATTCTCGAACCGACAAATGGAAAGCCGCCGAATTAAAGGTAAAATATTGTCGCTTACGAGGAAACGTTTGGAGGGGGTCGTCGTGCGATCGCGACGTCAAGACCGAGTGGAAGGAGAAAACCCGTCTATGCACCACATCGTGATCGACAGCCGCCGACGCCGACAGCAGCTGATCACGGACCTCATATTGCCAGGTGGTAGGATCGTAATGACTCAGGCGGCGGTTACAGAAGCATTTGCAGATCATTATCGCCGGTTTTACGACGAGGTGAATAAAGAGGAAGCGGATAGGCACGACATACTGCAGCACGTGTCGCACACCCTCGACAATGAAGCAACGGCGACGCTGTTGGCTGGACTTACACGGATGACATCGAGGACGCGCTTAACAAGGGAGCACTCAACAAATCTCCCGGGCCAGACGGACTGCCGCTCGAGTTTTATCGGACTTTCCGCGATCTAATGATGCCCCGATGGATCACCATGTACTAAGAACTGATGACCCCCGGTTCCCACGTGCCACCTGGATTCGTGGGAGGTCTCCTCATACCGATACACAAGCCTTCCAGGGGTCGGACGGTAGAGGACTACAGGCCAATTACAATGCTCAACGCGAAAATCTTCGCCCGACTACTCGCCAGCCGCATAAAGAAGGTTCTGCCCCTACTCCTCTCCATGGAGCAAACGATACAGGGCGGAGTGACCAACATGCAAACGGCAACCAGCGAATGCAGGGATTTAGTAGCTATCGCCACATCCTGTCGCCTTCGAGCTGCTCTGATCTCCATTGATTTCGACCCGCCTTCGACAGAGTTCACCACAAGTTCCTTCTGTCCGTTATGGCCCGCATGGGCTTCCCGCCTTTCTCGACATCTTTCAGTGCCTTTTCCGTGGAGCTGCATCCCGTGTACTGGTGAACGGACGGATTGCGGGTCCCTTTCCGATCCGACGGTCAGTTCGCCAAGGATGCCCACTCTCCATGATCCTTTACGCGATCGCACTCGAACCACTTGTCGGAGGGTTGAAAAACAGGCTCTCGTGCTTGTCATTGAGGGATCACACATTTCACTGCAGGATATATGCTGATGACCTTCTCTTACTTGTCCCACCTGGTGACGAGGTACGCTCGGTGATACAATGGTTCAATCGCTATGGATTGGCAGCGGGCAGCCTCATGAATGTGGCCAAGTCGGCAGCGATGCCCCTTGGGAGAGGTCTACAGGAGGACGCTTTAGCCCCACTCCCACTAGTCAACAAGATCCGGTTCTTCGGCATGACATTTACACAGGATGTGCGCCGCACGGCTGCCATGAACTATGCACGATTACTACAGGCAATACCACAGAAGTTCGCCGGAACCTACTTCGACAGATGGACCTCCTACAGCGTGTGGAATACCTCAACCCTCACGTGGCGACTAAGATGATCCACATGGCTCAGGTCCTACCGATATTGACGGCGATGGCACACAGACTGCAAGCAGCGTTTGGATATTACCTTACGGGCGGACACCTATTCAAAGTCCGCTACGAAACACTCACCCTCCCTCCGCGTGATGGCGGACTGGGACTTATAAATGTACGAGCGAGAGCTACAGCGTTATACTTGTGCACAATGATGAAATTGTGGACCCACAAAGATGCTTCCCTTACGAGACGTCTGTAGAGGAATTGCTGCCGGCGTCTCTTCTGCCACCTGTCACGATTGCGCACATTACACCCTCACTCTCGCACCTCTCGGCATTTATTCTTGAGTATAGTTACGTGCACCCAGACCTCCCCAACACTCGCACTCCCAAGGCGAGAGACGTTTACAGGCTGCTGCTAAGGTCCATCCCTCGCAATGTGATTGAGAGGAAAAGCCCGACCACCCTATGGCCAGTAGTGTGGAGAGCGGTCCAGAAGCCGTTCCTCCCCACGCGGGTACGAGACGCTTGGTATCAGGTGGTGAACGGGAAGGTTGTAACACGACAAAGGCTGCACGCTATTGGGATGGCGGATTCCCCTCTTTGCCCACGTTGCCACCTCGTGGATACTGACGAACACCGTTTAACATGTGGATCGGCGTTAGAGGTATGGCTGCTAGTGCAGAAGATCCTCGCCTGTTGCCTACGTATCGCGCCTCGCACAATTGAGCCACGGCTCCTCCTTTGTCCAGAGGATACTTATTTCCCACCGGAGACTCACGCTCTAACATGGTTTAAAGGCATGTCCATATACTACCTCTTTCGAGATGATGAGAAGATGGTACTTGATTACTGGCAATTTCTCCAGGACAGTCATAGCACACTTGAGTGCACACCCCGATACCGACAGCTATTTGCGAACTATTTGCGCAGTGTCTTCGATAACCCCCCCACAGTTGGGGAGTACCGGGCAGAGGATGACCGCCGTCATGGAGCTCCACACGCTGCGAAATGTTTTATCAATTTGGAACATGGAATCGGTACGCAGATGAGCCATGCACATGGAATGGGGGCGCAGGATTTGGTTACATTTTTCTTTCCTTATTATCTATCATCATACTATTAGTTTCGAATTATATTTCATAGTTTAGAAGGAACTCTTGTTCTTTTGTTTGCTATGGATGTACATTCTACTTTTGTCTGTCGTAACTGAACGACTCCTTTTTCCATATAAAAAAAAGTTGGTAGAGAAAAATTTACAATTACAACAACAAAAAAAAGCGCTAACGCGCTGCTTCCTGGACTCGGGTAGGCGTGCCGGCCCCGGATCGAATCCTCCCGGCGGATTAACGACGAGGGCCGACGTGCCGGCCCGCCTGGATGTGATTTTTAGGCGGTTTTCCATATCCCGCTAGGTGAATACCGGGCTGGTCGCCATGTTCCGCCTCAGTTACACGGCTCGCAGACATCTGAACATATTCGCACTATTCCATGAATTACACTCGTCGCAGACAGTTGGGGTTCACTAATTCCGTCCCATGGGGAACGGGGTGGCAGCAGGAAGTGCATCCGGCCACCCCTTAACCATTAACATGCCAAATCCTATTAACGATGGCTGACCCTCCGTAACTGCGGGACAAGGCTCAAACGATAGATAGATAGATATTGGCAGATCGTATAGATACCACAGTACAGATGACAGGGCTTGTGACCTCAGATGTATCAACACGAACTGTTGCGAATCTGTTATTAGCACTGGGACTATGGGCTTGCACACTTCTAGCCCATCATCCGCTCATGCTGCAGTATGGACGTGCGTGACTCGACTGGTGCCATCGGAGGATCACTTGGAAGATAGAATAGCGCACCGTGGTCTTCGGCTATGAAGGCAGATTCCGCCTGCACACAAGTGATGGCCGTTTGCGCGTACGACGTGGACCTGGTAAGTGATGTCCAAGACACACTGGCCTCACCGCAGGCCTTATGGTCTCGGATGCGATAAGCTACACTCCTGCCCATAAATTAAGGATAACTGCAGAATGTGGTGACACGCAACGTGGCACTACACAAAACTGGCGCTAATAGCATAGGCACATAGGGAACACACACGACACAGATCTGCAAGTATTGGTGATAAGTTGAGAAAACCATCCCGAAACACATGTGCTAAAAAACTCCACTGTTTCCTGCACATGTACCCCGACATCGATATGGCCGCACAACGGGTTGGCATACTCTGGATCAGGTGGTCGAGCAGCTGCTGGGGTATAGCCTCCCATCTTGCACCAGTGCCTGTCGGAGCTCCTGAAGTGTCCTAGGGGTTTGAAGACGTCCAGCGATACGTCGACCTAGAGCATCGCAGACGTGGTCGATGGGGTTTAGGTCTGGAGAACAGGCAGGCCACTCCATTCGCCTGATATCTTCTGTTTCAAGGTACTCCTCCACGACGGCAGCTCGGTGGGGCCGTGCGTTATCACCCATCAGGAGGAAGGTGGGGCCCACTGCACCCTTGAAAAGGCTGACATACTGGTGCAAACTGTCGTCTCGATAAACCTGACCTGTTAGAGTTCCTCTGTCAAAGACATGCAGGGGTGTACGTGCACCAATCATAATCCCACCCCACACCATCAAACCACGACCTCCCTACAGGTCCCTTTCAGGGACATTTAGGGGTTGGTATCTGGTTCCTGGTTCACGCCAGATGAAAACCCGGCGAGAATCACTGTTCAGACTATACCTGGACTTGTCCGTGAACGTAACCTGGGACCACTGTTCCAATGACCATGTACTGTGTTCTAGACACCAGGCTTTACGGGCTCTCCTGTGACCAGGGGTAAGTGGAATGCACCTTGCAGGTCTCCGGACGAATAAATCATGTCTGTTCAGTCGTCTGTAGACTGGGTGTCTGGAGACAACTGTTCCAGTGGCTGCGGTAAGGTCTCGAGAAAGGCTACCTGCAGTACTCCGTGGCCGTCTGCGAGCACTGATGGTGAGATTTCGGTCTTCTTGTGGTGTTTTACTCTATGGACGTCGCGTATTGTAGCGCCTGGACACGTTTCCTGTCTGCTGGAATCGTTGCCATAATCTTGAGATCACACTTTGTGGCACACAGAGGGCCCGTGCTACGACCGGCTGTGTTTGACCAGCCTCCAGTCGCCCTAGTATTCTGCCCCTCATAACGTCATCTATATGTGTTCTTTGAGCCATTTTCAACACACAGTCACCATTAGCACGTCTGAAAACGTCTGCACACTTACTCGCTGCACCGTACTCTGACATGCACCAAAACACCTCTGCGTATGTGTACTGCTGCCAGCGCCACCGTGCAACGACAGCAGGTCAAATGCACCGCATGGTCATACCCCGAGGTGATTTAAACCCGCAAACCGCCCACCAGATCGTTGTTGCACTATGTTTCAGCATTATCCTTAATTTATGAGCATGAGTGTACTTGGTGAGGTATAAAGGACGGACGTTTGAAAAAAGACATATCTTTGCTTGTGCTCAAAAAAATTATTTACAGAATAATACTCAAATGATGTTGCCATTTTACAAAATTAATGCTTGCAAATAACATCTCCCAGTTGACGGCCTTTTTCAGCGGTGCACTTCTCAAGCCGCTCTCGGAAGTCGGCTTCCACTTTATCCAATATTGCTCTGTCAATCTGAACGACTTCCACACAAATTGCTTCCTTCAGTTCTAGAAGTTTACGTGGTTTATGCTCGTATACACGTGACTTGAGGTACCCTACAAAAAGTAGCCGCACATGGACATGTCTAGGAAATGAGGAGGCCAACTAATGTCACGAAACCGGTAAATGGCGCGACCGCGAAAAACAGTCCGAATAGCTTTCGTTGACATTCTTGCTGTGTGAGCTGTGGCCCATTCCTGTTGAAACCAAATTGCTTGATAGGAATACGTTTCCTTGTTAATTCAGGTAGGAAGAATTCAGTGGTCATCTATCTATAACACTCAAAGGTTACAATTACAGTGTTCCCGTTATCGTCTTGGAAAAAGTATGGACCAGTAACATCTGTAGCGGTTACAACACAGCAAAGCGTCACCTTGCGACTGTGTAATGATCTCTCATGCATTCGTTTTGGATTTTCAAATCTTATGGGACTTGACTGCTAAGGTCATCAGACCCTAAGCTTACACACTACTTAACCTAAATTATCGTAAGGACAAACATACACACCCATGCCCGAAGGAGGACTCGAACCTCCGCCGGAATCAGCGGCACAGTCCATTACTGCAGCGCCTTAGACCGCTTGGCTAATCCCGCGAGGCTTGGATTTTCACTGGCCCAATAAAGACAGTTCTGCCGATTTACCGTGCCGTTCGAATGAAAATAAGCTTCACTCATAAACAAATTAATGTTGTCATTTTGCTCAAGTATGGTCTCCATTTCTCGAGCAAAATTTAGCCACTGTACATAATATCTAGGGTTAAATTGTTGCACCATGGTCATTTTTTTTGGATGCAGTCCTAGATCAATATGCCAAATACACTTTACTCGAGGATTACTGAGGCGCAGTTCAGCAGAACGTCTCCTAGCAGATCGGACAGCACACTGTCGAACTATTTCAACATTTTCTGCAGTGTGTACTGAGCGAGGAGCCCCTGGAGGTTTTCTGCTCATCACTGTTGCTCGTAAACAAAATGATTCAGCCCAACGTAAAATGGTGTTAAGAGTGGGAACACTGCTGATACTGCACAACTAGGTTTGGGATAGCCATAAGGGAAACACGTGGAAGGTGGACCCACATATTTGTCAGTTGTTGCTTCACGTAATACACTACTATTTTACAGCAACATTAACATCACAATTTAAAACTTATTAAAAGAATCAGAACTGTCACCAAAGCTTGAACATGCTCAAATCTTAAACAACCTTAACAACTGCACCATTAAAGAGCATGACATGAAAATCGGAAGTAAAGGGTTTCCAAAACAAGAAAAGTCACATCACTGGGCGTGGCTGTAAACACATTCAACAAACAATTTTATCAACCAAATGTATTACAATAACAGCCGTTAAATGTACAACTGCTCAGTGCGTTAAAAAAAAAGCAGCTTTAACAGTCGTACCATTAAGTGAGGACATCAAAATCGGAAGTACAGAGCTCTCAAAACAAGAGAAGTCACACCAAATTGGGTGTGTGTGTGTAAGCAGGTTCAGAAAACAATTATATCAACCAAATGAATTACAGCCGGCCGCTGTGGCCGAGCGGTTCTAGGCGCTTCAGTCCGGAACCGCGCTGCTGCTACGGTCGCAGGTTTGAATCCTGCCTCGGGCATGGATGTGTGTGATGTCCTTAGATTAGTTAGGTATAAATAGTTCTAAGTCTAGGGGACTGATGACCTCAGATGTTAAGTCCCATAGTGCTTAGAGCCATTTGAACCAAATGAATTACAGTAACAACTATTAAATGTACTAACAGACTGCAATCTTAGGTAACCGTTAACAAACGGGCAACATTCATCCGAACACGGGAATAATCACTAGACGCACCACTGAGAATAGCGATTGGAAGGCCGCTTAGCATCGCATAACCCTTTATAAGAAAATCCCTTTAGCAATAATATACATAGCCCCTCAAACAAACCAACTGGGAGGGAATAAAATTTAAACATTAATGCTTACCTGTATATTGCAACCAAACATTAGCAACAACCCTTAATAAATATACAATTGCCCAAAATTCACAATAAGTTGAAGTATATGCAGTTAAAATGTACTTCAACTGGTACACACCAGCAGAAACTTTTACATAACCTTTAATAACTATACAATTGCCCAAAATTCAAAGCTAGCTGAGAGCTACAGCAGATAGCTATCACAGCCAACAAGGAACGAGCAGCCAAATTTCAAAGCAAGTGTAGTAGCTAATGACTGTGGATCAAGGTAAGGTTCGAGAGTTTATATTGATAAGTAGCAGGTCTTAAACAAAACGCGCTGAGAAGTAGTAGTAAGAGTGCCAGCTTTAAAAGAACAGTGACTGAGGTATAACGAGGAAGAACCTCAGGCTTGGCAAACACGCCTTAACCTCCTGAGCTCTGATCCAAATACTGGTTCAAACGGTTCAAATGGCTCTGAGCACTATGGGACTTAACTTCTGAGGTCATCAGTCCCCTAGAATTTAGAACTACTTAAACATAACTAACCTAAGGACATCACACACATCCATGCCCGAGGCAGGATTCGAACCTGCGACCGTAGCGGTCGCGCGGTTCCAGACTGTAGCGCCTAGAACCGCTCGGCCGCTCCGGCCGGCACAACTGGTTCCCTCAAAAACAGCGACACTTCGCCGTGGCACGCACGAACTACCAACTTTACTTAACTTGAGCCACCATGACGCGACTGGTAGGAGCGGCTGACTGCCGGTCAACCCAGACGCCGTGCGACGACGGGACCGCTGCAGCGCCAACAAACAAACACGCGTCTCCTCCGGGCCCAGGGATCAGGAACGCGTCGTTTGCCACCAAGGCTGTCCTGCCAACAGACATGAAAAGGGAACAGTAATCTGCGCAAATAAAGCTTCACACAAGGATGGCGAGGGCGTAATATACACAAGTAGCCATTAAAATTGCTACACCACGAAGATGACGTGCTACAGACGCGAATTTTAACAGACAGGAAGAAGATGCTGTGATGTGCAAATGATTAGCTTTTCAGAACATTCACACAAGGTTGGCGCCGTTGGCTACACTTACAACGTGCTGACATGAGGAAAGTTTCCAACCGATTTCTCATACATAAACAGCAGTTGACCGGCGTGCCTGGTGAAATGTTGTTGTTTCCTCGTATAAGGAGGAGAAATGCGTACCATCACGTTTCCGACTTTGATAAAGGTCGGATTGTAGCCTATCGCGATTGCGGTTTATGGTATCGCGACATTGCTCCTCGCGTTGGTCGAGATCCAATGACTGTTAGCAGAATATGGAATCGGTGAGTTCAGGAGGGTAATATGGAATGCCGTGCTGGATCCCAACGGCCTCGTATCACTAGCAGTCGAGATGACAGTCATCTTATCCGCATGGCTGTAACAGATCGTGCAGCCACGTCTCGATCCCTGAGTCAATAGATGAGGACGTTTGCGAGACAACAACCAACTGCACGAACAGTTCGACGGCGTTTGCAGCAGCATGGACTATCAGCTCGGAGACCATGGCTGCGGTTACCCTTGACGCTGCATCACAGACAGGAGCGCCTGCGATGATGTACTCAGCGACGAACCTGGGTGAATGAATGGCAAAACGTAATTTTTAGCGGTTGAATCCAGGTTCTTTGTACAGCATCATGTTAGTCGC
Organism: Schistocerca nitens; assembly: GCF_023898315.1. Lineage (NCBI taxonomy): Eukaryota > Metazoa > Arthropoda > Insecta > Orthoptera > Acrididae > Schistocerca > Schistocerca nitens. The sequence continues at coordinate 549,678,365 of NC_064614.1, forward strand.
ATCCATGTTTGGTGACATCGCGGTGAACGCACATTGGAAGCGTGTATTCGTCATCGCCATACTGGCGTATCACCCAGCGTTATGGTATGGGGTGCCATTGGTTACACGTCTCTGTCACCTCTTGTTCGCATTGACGGCACTTTGAACAGTGGACGTTACATTTCAGATGTGTTACGACCCTTGGCTCTAACTTTCATTCGATCCCTGCGAAACCCTACATTTCAGCAGGATAATGCACGACCGCATGTTGCAGGTCCTATACGGGCCTTTCTGGATGCAGAAAATTTTCGACTGCTGCCCTGGCCACCACATTCTCCAGATCTCTCACCAACTGATAACATCTGGTCAATGGTGGCCGAGCAACTGGCTCGTCACAATACGCCAGTCACTACTTTTGATGAACTGTGGTATCGTGTTGAAGCTGCACGGGCAGCTGTACCTCTACACGCCATCCAAGCTCTGTTTGACTCAATGCCCAGGCGTATCAAGGGCGTTATTACGGCCAGAGGTGGTTGTTCTGGGTACTGATTTCTCAGGATCTATGCACCCAAACTGCGTGAAAATGAAATCACCTGTCAGTTCTGGTATAATATATTTGTCCAATGAATACACGTTTATCATCTGCACTTCTTCTTGGTATAGCAATTTTAATGGCCAATAATGTATATAAATTAATAGCAAAGCGGTTACCACTACGGTTAAATTTAACACTCCTTAAAAATTACTGGTATTCACGAGTGATCATATCAGCGCCTGCTGGTATAATAACACAAACATACACATGTACCCTATTGCCTCCCACACTGATCCCCCCCCCCCGATTTATTCCCTTCACGAAGTCTCTCACAGCGCATACTTTTACACCTGCACGACGTATGACCTACAACACAAATTTCAATTAGCAACACTTGTAAGTTCCCCACTATATTTGTTTCTGTCTCAAATTTAGCCAAACTTTACAGAACCTAATATGAACTGATCTAAAAAAGATCTGCATGCAGCTTAACTTTGCATTAAATACGCAACGGAGGTAAAACAATTATCTGGTCCTAATTAAAATTTGCACTTACCTGGCGTCTTGACAACATTGTTGCGGATTTCTAGAAAGCACAACAGCAAACAGCAAACAGGCAGGCAGCGGCTAAGCCAAATTTCTATTTCCAAATACATATTCAGACTGTTGCATGTGGTAACGTGTAATGATAAACAGTACGTTGGGGAGACTAACTATTCCTCTGAAATGATATTCCAAGACAACGATTTTGGAATGAAATATGTATTCAAAAGACAGAGTGAAACTTCGCGTGATCTTCACACATAACATTGGTCTGAACAATACTACGCTTAACAAAGTGAACAATGATTTCAAAAATGTACAAAGTTAAAAGAGAATTTCTATAAAAATCAAATAACTTAATCAATTAATATGCAAATCCGTGACTCAGGGAAGTGGTGTGGTCTTTCTCTCAGCTCTGAGCAAGTTAACTAGCTGACAATCATTCCTATCTGCACTGTGCTACAGTCTAACCTCAAACTTCTTCTCTTCAGGAATAATGACATTACAAAATTTATATTCCTTTCACTTTTCAGTGTGTACAACTAAGAATGTATCCGACTGCGCACAGGCAAAGACTGTGCCCCGAGACGACCAAAGATTGTTTAACAGTAACTTCACTCGCTCTCTCTGATGTGAGCATCAATGACATACAAAAATCAGAAAGGCATGACCAGCATGCAAGTCCTCCACCTTCCCCCATTAGAATTTGGTATCAGGGTCATTTCGAGCAGGAATGGGACGAAGACAAAATTCTAAATATTATGAATAGGAACATACAAAACATGTTACAAATACAAAGAGTAAAATAGATTTACCAGAATATTAGTTGAAGAGCTGTAAGTAAAAATATTTACTAAAATCAACAATGTGTGAATGATTAATCAATAGAATTCACCACTGGTTCAATTTTTCCTGATGTCTATGAGAACGATCTTTACAGGGCTAGTTTGACAGTTTGTTTCACATTTTGCACTATTGATCTATACTGTTTTTGTAGCACGTAGGAAGTAGGGCAGAGTGTTTATATCACACAAGGCTTGCAGTTCTGAAGCATAATCATATATCGCAGTATTAATTTGCACGATGAAAGAAAAGTGTCCTTGTCTCAAACGACCAGCTTTCTTTAGCTCTTTGTAATAATGTCACTGTTGCGGGAAGTTATGTGGAGGCAGACACAGTGAGACTACGCACAGTTCTCTGCTGACAACCCCACACACGCGCAAACGGTAAAATGTCTTAGTATCTGCTTGAAGCACGCTGTAGATCGAATGATAACCCCAAGGCCATCTCGTATCGATGAGTTCCTTATGAAAGTCAGTTGCAGCTTTTATCAGTGAAGTATGCCAACATGTGACAATATTTCAGTTTATACTCAATAGACATATTTCTCCTGTTCTGGCAAGTATCAATCATTTATGTTGAAGTTACAATTTGTTAATTTAAAATATAATATTACCTATATCGGGACAGCAGTACTAAGATTTTACATCGTTGTATATATGGAATTCTCGTGTAATGTGATGGTAACATCTGAGTTCTATGTCTATATAAACAGCTAACAAATAGCATAACATCAGACAAATAAATCATATGAAACAGTGTATAGTAATAGGCATGCTAAGGCAAACAGAAAATTCTAAATCTACGGAATAAATATGTATGTATAAAATCCATATAAATACACAAAAAGTATAAGGATAAAGGTAGAAAGGAATAGTGAACACACTCACACACACAGAGAGAGAGAGAGAGAACGCAAATATATAATTAGGAAAAACTTGGATTAGGGAGTAACCAATGTTTACATCAAAGAGTACTTTATGCAGTCAATCAAACGCCAGTCTATGATTATACCCAATATTGTCAGTAATCAGCATGCTATCTGCTTATTTTTCATCCTTTAGTTCATGCATCTTTAATCATTTTGCCTATAATTTCATCAAACTTTAAGCAAATACCACTGTTTACTGTAGTCTTTGCTTCTTTCTGTCATATGTTTCATACATTCTCATAAGTTCACACTCGTATTTAGCTCCACTGCGCTATCTAACCATTTGTCATCTTTGCCCTACCTGGCCATTTCTCATCTTTGTCCTACCTAGCCATTTCTTGTGTGTTTCCTCCTTACACAGTTTTATGATTACTTAAACATCTTAAATGACTTATGAAAGCTCTCTACAGTACTACACTTGACATAATAATACTAATGGTGCAACATCCTATTGTAACTATTTATACACAGAATATGCATTATAAAGAAACTGAATAAATGGCATAAATGTAAAAGGCAAAAACAACCTGAAAATTCCTTAAGTTAAATCAGTGCATGTTATTATGTTACGTCATATAATACAAGAAGAGAGTTTACAATGTCACACATGTTAGTAGATATAAAACAACCTTATCCCATGTCACGGCAAAAAAATTAAAGCTGAAAAGTAAAAAAATCATCACGTAAAGCTGACAGGTAAGAAAAACATCTTGATTAGTGTCCCACATACTTCCTGTATCTTTGTTCTCTTATTAAGAGTACTGTCTATCCATGTCACATCTCGTGAGTCATGAGTTGCATCTTCACTTCCCAAGAATTTACAATTTCCCAAACACCTGGACTGTTATGGCATGTTATAGGTCTTATAATTAACTTTTCCTCGAGTCATTTACATCTCATCTTCATCTACAATAATAATGGACGCTGAATAAATGAATTAAAATTTGTGCTACGGCGAGGAACTTGAACCCGGGTTTCCTTAGGAATTCAATTTTAAGATCTATAAGGTCACCTGAAGAGTTCCCCATTATGTTCAACGCTGGGGTGCTATTTCAGTGCTGGAGAGCCCCAGCAATAGTGACGATTTAGGGGGAAGATAAGCTGAAGATATGAAGTGTATGTTGGGGAGGACGTAGGTCTTTGGTAGTCCGTGAAGCAACATTAACCACAGTGCTGTGGTCGTGTAATGGTCACCATTCCTCCCTAGTAAGTAAGAAGACCTGGTTCAAGTTCTGGACATGGCATGATGTTAATTCATTTATTCAGCTTCCATCATTATTGTTGTGAGATCCTTTCACACATATGTAAAGTCTATCTTTTACACAGAGAAAAGGCAGATTAGTTCTGCAGAATTCAGTAAAAGTTAAATTTTGAGTGAGTGTAGCTATATATAAATCAGAAGAAACAATCTCATTCATCAGCAAGTGGTACGAAGTTTGTGAAAGCATTTTCTCGGAGCAAAGAGAGCATAGCTGAGATGTGTATACCAATTAAGCCTATTTACAAAATCATCGGGTATGCACCAAACGCCAGCTGGAGTGGCCTTGCGGTTCTAGGCGCTACAGTCTGGAGCCGAGCGACCGCTACGGTCGCAGATTCGAATCCTGTCTCGGGCATGGATGTGTGTGATGTCCTTGGGTTAGTTAGGTTCAAATGGTTCAAATGGCTCTGAGCACTATGGGACTCAACTGCTATGGTCATCAGTCCCCTAGAACTTAGAACTACTTAAACCTAACCAACCTAAGGACATCACACACATCCATGCCCGAGGCAGGATTCGAACCTGCGACCGTAGCAGTCGCACGGTTCCGGACTGCGCGCCTAGAACCGCGAGACCACCGCGGCCGGCGGTTAGTTAGGTTTAATTAGTTCTAAGTTCTAGGTGACTGATGACCTCAGAAGTTAAGTCGCATAGTGCTCAGAGCCATTTGAACCATTTTGCACCAAACCAAAGAGTCACTGACTGTACATCTTTTGAAAAGAATATTGTTACGTACCAACTAAAATTGTCTTATTGCATACCATTTAATTTTACATCTTTCCAAATATGGCGTTTATTCTGTTCGCGCTCTATGTCTCGTAAGGAATGAGATGAAGTTTTCAAAGGCTGCCTTTTGAGTATACAAGAAACTGAAGTTTTTCTCCAAGTGTTCTTGACGAAACCAATATGAGCACGGAATAAAGCACCCGCTACAACATTTTGAGTACCAGGAATGTGAACAACAGTGAAGTTAAACTCTTGTAAATACAAAGTCCATCGTTTCAAACCAATGGTTTAGTTTAGATGACATTAAGAACTGGAGTGCTCGATGATCTGTGTACACCTTAGTACGTTTCCCAATAAGAATAACTGAAATTTAGAGAATGCTCAAATAATTGCCAACTCCATAACAGAATAATTTCTTTCAGATTAAGACCCAACACGACTGGCAAAGATTATACTTCTCTACAGTTAACACCATTTTCTTCAAATTCTTGGAACAGATGAGCACCAAGCCCAATTTTTGATAACCAAGAGTCTCGTGATAAATCAAGATGAACAAGTATTGGAGCATTAAGAAGTGCATCCTTCGAACTCTAACTGTGCTTTTTCATCCCAGTGCCATATGGTTATGGCATGACCACCTTACACATTTACCGATGACCAAGCGCTTAACAATATAAGAGGTCCAATTCCATATAACGTAGTACCCAAAATAAGGAAACTAGTGGTGGTGGTGGTGGGTAGTGTTTAACGTCCCGTCGACAACGAGGTCATTAGAGACGGAGCGCAAGCTCGGGTTAGAGAGATTGGGAAGGAAATCGGCCGTGCCCTTTCAAAGGAACCATCCCGGCATTTGCCTGAAACGATTTAGGGAAATCACGGAAAACCTAAATCAGGATGGCTGGAGACGGGATTGAACCGTCGTCCTCCCGAATGCGAGTCCAGTGTGCTAACCACTGCGCCACCTCGCTCGGTAAAGGAAACTACGCTTAACTGCACTCAGGTGTGAATGAGCCGTGACTGCCAGGATTCCAGCTAGGACATTACTGCGTTCAACCCATACAGGCGATCGTCGATGTGCCGTAAGCCTTAAGTTTGCACAGTAAGCCGGGAACTTAGCGACCAGGCCTACTGGTCTTCGCACCGACCGCCGTTACCAATGATCAATCGAGCCGGCCGCGCTTGCCCCCGACCGATTTAACCTTACGTCGCTTCTCGAGAGCCGCGCCGGACAGCCGAAGTCCCTTAAAAGCCGCAACTTAGCAGCCACGTGGCCCTCAACCAACTGACTCTCCAGGCCGTGCCAAACCCACCGCACACACACCTCGACCAAAGATGTTAGCTTGCGGCACACGATCGAATCGGTATCGGCAACCCAAGTGGTTAGAGGCGTCAGTGGAATGCCATACCGCCAAGATTAGAGTAGCCACGGCTCAACTATCATGTCTCGAAAGATTGAAATGACAACGAAACTCACGCTAAGCTGCAACGGTAGACTCATTATTACGCACAAAAGTATCGTAAGCAAAGACAGTCCACGGCTCCATGACGTCGACAAAACAAAATGGCAGGAGTGGTTACCCATGACCATTTCACTCCCTCCAGTCCTACTACCTCAACCTGAATACTATCTGTGGCAAAAATGTTCTTCCTTTCTGCCTCTCCCCTTACAGTTCTCGTATACTTTTGGTGCTTACGAACGCTAACCAGCGCTCAGTAAGTGCAGAATGTTGTTAGAGCCATTACTTTGCAGGTCTTGCAACAGGAAGGCGATGATCATGATGTTTGGCTTGAGGGTACTCAACTGCGCGGTCATTATTACACAGTCCAGTTTAGCTACTGTCACGAATGATGATGATGAAATGATGAGGACAACACAAACACCGAGTCCCCGGGCAGAGAAAATCCCCAACCCGGCCGGGAATAGAACCTGGGATCCCAGGATACAGAGGCAGCAGCGCTGGCCACTAGAACACGAGCTGCGGACAGGTAGGCGATGCGTTCTTCCAGCAGGATAATAATGCTCTCCCACGCACTGCCCGTGAAACTCAACGTGCTCTGTAAGGCGTGCAGCAAATTCCTTGGCCAGCACGATCTCTGGACTTGTCTCCAAACTGGCACGTGTCGGATATAATGGAACGAGAAGTGACGCAAGCGATCATCAACCAACAACTCTTACAGAACTATGTGAACAGTTTGAGCAGGCTTGGTGTAACATACACTCCTGGAAATTGAAATAAGAACACCGTGAATTCATTGTCCCAGGAAGGGGAAACTTTATTGACACATTCCTGGGGTCAGATACATCACATGATCACACTGACAGAACCACAGGCATATAGACACAGGCAACAGAGCATGCACAATGTCGGCACTAGTACAGTGTATATCCACCTTTCGCAGCAATGCAGGCTGCTATTCTCCCATGGAGACGATCGTAGAGATGCTGGATGTAGTCCCGTGGAACGGCTTGCCATGCCATTTCCACCTGGCGCCTCAGTTGGACCAGCGTTCGTGCTGGACGTGCAGACCGCGTGAGACGACGCTTCATCCAGTCCCAAACATGCTCAATGGGGGACAGATCCGGAGATCTTGCTGGCCAGGGTAGTTGACTTACACCTTCTAGAGCACGTTGGGTGGCACGGGATACATGCGGACGTGCATTGTCCTGTTGGAACAGCAAGTTCCCTTGCCGGTCTAGGAATGGTAGAACGATGGGTTCGATGACGGTTTGGATGTACCGTGCACTATTCAGTGTCCCCTCGACGATCACCAGTGGTGTACGGCCAGTGTAGGAGATCGCTCCCCACACCATGATGCCGGGTGTTGGCCCTGTGTGCCTCGGTCGTATGCAGTCCTGATTGTGGCGCTCACCTGCACGGCGCCAAACACGCATACGACCATCATTGGCACCAAGGCAGAAGCGACTCTCATCGCTGAAGACGACACGTCTCCATTCGTCCCTCCATTCACGCCTGTCGCGACACCACTGGAGGCGGGCTGCACGATGTTGGGGCGTGAGCGGAAGACGGCCTAACGGTGTGCGGGACCGTAGCCCAGCTTCATGGAGACGGTTGCGAATGGTCCTCGCCGATACCCCAGGAGCAACAGTGTCCCTAATTTGCTGGGAAGTGGCGGTGCGGTCCCCTACGGCACTGCGTAGGATCCTACAGTCTTGGCGTGCATCCGTGCGTCGCTGCGGTCCGGTCCCAGGTCGACGGGCACGTGCACCTTCCGCCGACCACTGGCGACAACATCGATGTACTGTGGAGACCTCACGCCCCACGTGTTGAGCAATTCGGCGGTACGTCCACCCGGCCTCCCGCATGCCCACTATACGCCCTCGCTCAAAGTCAGTCAACTGCACATACGGTTCACGTCCACGCTGTCGCGGCATGCTACCAGTGTTAAAGACTGCGATGGAGCTCCGTATGCCACGGCAAACTGGCTGACACTGACGGCGGCGGTGCACAAATGCTGCGCAGCTAGCGCCATTCGACGGCCAACACCGCGGTTCCTGGTGTGTCCGCTGTGCCGTGCGTGTGATCATTGCTTGTACAGCCCTCTCGCAGTGTCCGGAGCAAGTATGGTGGGCTACATCTCGTACTAATATGGATGTTGCAGCATGGCTCGATATCTGGTACCTCTGAACCACTTGTGCTATTGATCTAAATTTAATATGAGAACGAAGTCTTTCACGACGGTATTTATATGTAAAACATTCTCGGTTTGCTTGCCGCGTCAATTCTTGATAAAATCTCGAGCTTTCGACGATATCCTCCGTCGTCATCGTCAGGAGGAACTGACTGTCTTCACTGCTGCTGTGGTAGCCTCTTTTACAGCTCGTGGACGGCTTGTGATTGGTCGGCTTGTGATTGATCGGCGATTAAGTACTACTGTCGCAGATGGTGTCAATGTGTGCGCCGGTGGCGCCACCGCTTCCGTTGAAACGTAAACCTTGGAAGGAGTGTCTCGGCTGCTTCTCTGCATCAGGCGCTCGTTTCCATGCACAGCTCAGATTGTATCCGCTATCGCGGTTAAAGTTCTTTTGGCTCATTCTTATTTCAACAGCCTCCTTAATAACAGAATCCCAGTACGTGGAGGATTGGGACAGAAGTTTTGTTTCATCTAACAATTGCCGATTTCTCCAGTTCTCTATTTTTAATATGACGTTGGTGTTCTGCACAGCGATCGGAAACGGTACGAATGGTGTGACCTATGTAATTGCCTCCACTCTCACAGGGGATATTATAAACGCCAGGGACCCTGAGGCCGAGATTGTCCTTAACAGGGTGCATCATCTCTTTAATTTTCTTAGGAGGATGAGAAATCGGTCTACGCAGGACTCTTCCTATTTTGCTGGAAATAGCGCCACAAAAAGGAAGAACCACAATCGGTGTTTCATCCTGTGAGTGTACAGCATTTTCACGTTTCCTTTTTTTTCCCAGAACGCTGCCTTTATATCGCGTGCACCATAGCCATTCTTTCGGAACACTTACTTCAGATGATTAATCTAATCTCGGACCTTAAGTGGTCCTCGTCAGGAACAGTTTTTGCTCTATATATGGTTCAAAATGGCTGTGAGGACTATGCGACTTAACTTCTGAGGTCATCAGTCGCCTAGAACTTAGAACTAATTAAACCTAACTAACCTAAGGACGTCAGACACATCCATGCCCGAGGCGGGATTCGAACCTGAGACCGTAGCGGTCGCTCGGTTCCAGACTGTAGCGCCTAGAACCGCACGGCCACTCCGGCCGGCCTGCTCTATATACCAACATGTTCAAAGCGGCTCTCTTCTGAGCAGGATGATGGAATCTCTGTGCATTCAGGTATAAATCGGTAGGCGTCGGCTTACGGTATACAGAGTGGCCGAGACGCCCGTCCGCCTGTCGTTGTACTAAAACGTCTAAGAAAGGCAGTCTCCCTTCCTTCTCCATCTCGACAGTTCTGTTCGAATGTATGCTGTTCATAAGAATGAGCCAAAAGAACTTTAAGCCGCGATAGCGGATACCAATCTGAGCTGTGGATGGAAACGAGCGCTTGATGCAGAGAAGCAGCAGAGACGTTCCTTCCAAGGTTTACGTTCCAACGGAAGCAGTGGCGCCACCGGCGCACACATTGACACCATCTGCGACAGCAGTACGTAATCGCCGACCAGTCACAAGCCGACCAGTCAGAAGCCGTCCAAGAGCTGTAAAAAAGGCTACCACAGCAGCAGTGAAGACAGTCAGATGCTCCTGAGGATGACGATGGAGGATATCGTCGAAAGCTCGAGATTTTATCAAGAATTGACGCGGCAAGAAAAACGAGAATCTTTTACATATAAATGTAATCGTTTCATCTAGTCCTTACGCACTGCCGCGACAGCAAATTTTGAGTGGACTGGAAACCCGTACAAGTGTGTACTAACTTTTTTTCCGGCAGTGTACGCACTCATCCCGGATGTCGACACCAATAACCTGCCCTCAGCATAGCAGCAGAATACCAGAACTGAGTACCACGCAGACGACGTCCATTTGTCAAGCGCAGCAGTACGGCCCGCTGCACCAGATCCCGGATGTCCCGGCGAGCTTCGGCTCCGGCGTCGGCGGCGTGTGATCCCGGCTAAGCCTCGCCGTGTATTTCCGGAGGCCGGGCTTCCGGCGGCGGCCCTTCCACGCGGGCGTCCCGCGCCGCGCCTCGCCGGCGCCCGCCGTTATTCCTGTCGCGTAACGAGGGGCGCTTCCTGCCGCTAACTTTAGCCTCCGCCTCCCTCCCTCCCTCCACCTGCCGGTCTAAACAAACTGCAGCAGCGAAAGCGAGGTACGAGCGCCCGCCGCTGACACCCCTGCACTCTATCACTCTGCGATGCTCCGGTGACATTAACGGCGCAGTCCGCAGCCGTGGCGATGAACTCGCCATGGTTTCCGAAAGAACTACATTTCGGTCATATTGGAAACGTGACACGTGTTTTGTGAAATGATTTGTCTAAAAGCAAGAAATAAAATAAATTAGAGAAATGTTTGACGCACCTAATTTGCTGAATACGATTTCGACCATCACTCAAAGGCACGTCAAATTTTTCTCTAATCTATTTATTTCTTAGTTTTACGCGAATCGTTACACAAAACATTTGATCAATTCTTGAATTTTTGTTTTTATGTTTTGTTCAGAAAATCTGATCATATTTACATCTCATTTGCTTCCCTAGCCTCTTCTGTTCTCAAAGTGGCCAGAATTTAATTCTTAATTCTAACGAAATGGCTGGCAACGGCCGTGGCGCAGTGGATACACCGGTTCTCGTGAGATCACCGAAGTTACGCGCTGTCGGGCGCGATCGGCACTTGGATGGGTGACCATCCGGGCCGCAGTGCACTGTTGCCATTTTTCAGCGTGCGCTCAGCCTCTTGGTGCCAATTGAGGAGCTACGCGACCGAATAGTAGCGGCTTCGGTCAAGAATACCATCATAACGACCGGGAGAGTGGTGTGCTGACCCCACGCCCCTCCTATCCGCATCCTCCACTGAGGGTGACACGGCGGTCGGATGGTCCCGGGAGGCCACTCGTGGCTTGAAGACGGATTGCTAAGGAAATGGCTAGGCATTGAAAAAATAAACTTTTTGATATCTTTGATTCGAAGGAAGCTTTTTTGACAGTTTAACATCAAGCTAATGTAACTTTTTTTGCCCAAAATAGCTAAGCCACGAAGATGAACTTCTTGACTCTTCAACTACAGTTCTCGTATGCAGCAACAGCAGCAGCAGCTGTTCGTGAAATATTTAGGTTGATGCATGAGTTCATGGTGTTTTGCATGTTGGTATTCTGCTTGCTATGGGTCAAATTATAGACTGTCATTTTTCATTTGTAGTTCACTGTTGCTGTCTGAGTTTATATATTGTCATTTTGTTATTTGAAGATACTGAGTGGGGCTGTGGACATAGAAAATGGAGGGCCAAGAAGAGAAATCGGAACATTTCTGACATCGTCTTCTGTTTGAATTCAATAGAGGGGTGACAGAAACGGAGGCAGTCAGAAAAATTTTGCGCCATGTATGGGGATAGCGCCCTTTCACAGAGCAAAGCAAGGAAATGGGTTTCTCGTTTTAAGGATGATTGTTTTGACATTAGTATCGCTCTCTCGCTCTCTCTCTCTCTCTCTCTCACTGGACTCGATAAATGGCAAATGATTTGATGAACTGCCGTCATTCCACCATCGTGTGACATTTTCATGCAATGGGGATGTTTCAAAAATCGCGTATACGGGTACAGCATGCTCCTAGCCAAGATCACAAAAATCAGCAGATGGCCACACCTACCATTTCTGTCCTGTATTGTTACTGGTGACGAGAAATGCTAGCATAAGAAAAAGAAGGAATAGCAACTCCCCGTACAAAGACACGTCCGCATCCGCAAAAGATAATGTTACGCACCTGGTGGGAAAGCGGCGGTGTTCTGTACTACGAACAGCTTCCGCGAAATGTAACCATCACTGCTGACATTTGTCAACAACTAAGATGTCTTGCAAACTTAATCCAATAACAACGACGAGGAAGACTGTGTGAAGTGATGCTACTTCATGTACCGACGGCCCGCATTCTGCTAGATTGACAAAAAACGTTGTACAGGAATTGGGTTGGGAAGTCCGCACCCACGTTATTCACATGATCCTCCCTCAGAGTTTCGCCTTTTGTGCTTTCTGTCGAACAAACTTCAAGGAACTTCCTTTCTGGGTGAAAATGCGCTCCGAACATAGCACGACGACTTGTTTGCCTCAAAACCACAGTCGTGGAACCGAGAAGTTGACCCAACGTTGGCAAACTGCTGTGAATAGGAAAGCAGAATATTTTATTATTCATGACTAAAATCTCTGTTGTGTGTATCCGTTGTGTTTATTAAACTTATGGAAACACGCTACGAACTTATGTACCAATCCAATATTTCAATTTTCCTTCCAATTACTAATTACGTTTTTCTCAATTATCCTGATTACTTTGTAGTAATTAAATATTTCTTTGCAAAGTTAGATCTAAGGCAGGTCAATCTGTTACCCTATTTTTCCATTCCCTATTCTTAGTTTGGCTATGAAAATTCTGACAAATACCCTTTGCGTCGCTCCTCTCAGTTGTAGGTTACAAATCAAGCTCAGCGGATTATGTCAGAACTAAAACATGTGAAATACAGTGATGTCATTCCATAAGACAAATGCAGTACTTCACCACACCCACTGAGAAAACTACATCCGATTGCGATAAAACCCTTGGTGAGTTGATGAGTGCTCGCCAGCGAAGGTTTCTGTCGGATAAGCATCATCTACCTCCCATAGGGATGGGGGTGAAAAGGAGGTGCCATGAAAGCTCGATTCAGGAACGTCTGGAGCAAATTCACTTAACTTTTGTATATACGTGACTTAGTATCTGTATAAAAATATTTTGGGGGTAATATATCCATCCACCTCTAGTGGTAGGGCTAGGTGTGAGAAGACGTGACATGTAAAAATATTCAATAACGAGCGATATTAGTAACATACACATAGTTTTCGGTGTCACTAGACTTACTGGTGACAATCAGGACAACGTTTCTCCCCTAAAATTGTGGATATACAGGAGAGGGGGAGTTGGGGGAGGGGGGGGGGGTTGGAGTACAAAGACAGTGACATATCGGCGTATCACTGTAAACCTGAAAGAATTTCTACCAGAGCTAACACATTTATCACTTCCTGTCACGTAAAAACATAAGGCAGGAATGTCTGGAATAATTTCAGCCAAATTTTGTATACAAATGACCCATTAATTGTATAAAAATACTGTGGGAGTAAGATACCCCTACTTCCGCTAGAAGTAGGGGTAAGGATGGAAACGGGTGCCATGTGCAAACGTCCGGAAATGACCTTTTCTTATATCTTTCCTCTTATTAGTTGACTTGAAATACTTCGAAAGTATGACGCACAATCTGTCTCTTACTTGTGTTGTCTGTGTAACAATAATATTATGAGAAAGACCGCTGGAACGAGCCAATAACTTTACCATAGTGTTTCGGGCCAAAGATTATGCCAGACGGTTCAGTATCACAGAATCACATTTAACGTCCTATGTAGAATCCATGGAGGAATAATAAGGGGAGAGAGCGCCACAGACGTACGCTCGGCCGGCCGCTGTGGCCGAGCGATTCTAGGCGCTACAGTCTGGAACCGTGCGACCGCTACGGTCGCAGGTTCGAATCCTGTCTCGGGCATGGATGTGTGTGATGTCCTTAGGTTAGTTAGGTTTAGGTAGTTCTAAGTTCTAGGGGACTGATGACCTCCGATGCTAAGTCCCATAGTGCTCAGAGCCATTTGAACCATTTGAACGTACGCTACATATTGCCTTGAAGCCGACGCCACCATGTTAGATGCCACAAAAGTAATAGACTACTGTTTAGCGTTGCATCTTGTTCTTAATTTCTGTCGTGTGTATGCAACAACTGTCTTAAATAGTATATCTTACAATGTTTCCGTGAACGACACGGTGTCAAGAAGGCACTTTCATACATTTTTCTAGTCTTAAATGCATTTTTGGTCCAGTAATACCGGTACATTTCGCCTCGTAATTGTGCCTTTTTTTGTTGTACCTTTCGAACATCCAGGGAGAGAGATATGTGGTGTGAAAGGTAACTTTCGTAAACCAGCATTTTTCCTAATACGAACTGACGAAGCTGATGATCGTCCTATACGCTCTTCCTTAAAGTGGTGAAAACATATTTTGCTATGTTTGGTCGTTTGTGCTTCCTTCGCACAGCGATCACTCACTTTGTATTGTACAGGTTTTTCAGATCTCTAGGCATACTGGACAAGTAATATTTTTATTTTGTTCAATATGAAATATTAAAGATTTTTTAAATTTAAATGTTGCGAATTTACAGGAGTGTAGTCATACTACTTTTACACCATTACTGTCTTGTCACAGATGCACCACATCTGTATCTTCTGCGTACAATGGCCACTTGCTCCGTGGTGTGTGAGCTGTCTTTTAAGTGTACCTGCTGAGTGTTGGCGACTGTAATAGAAGTGTGATGTGGTGTCGCGTTTAAGCTATATGATGATGGGAAGCGGTGAAATGCGATAGTGGCATACAGACTACTCTCGAATAGTCAAGGGAACAGCCGAGCTTTGCGTTCGCTCCAGCAGACAGATCACCATCAATAGTGCCACATGCCCTCATTTCATCAGACACAGCAGAGAGAATTGGAATTTGATCAGGATATTTCACAGAAATGCTTAGAAACATACGAAGTGTCAAGAAAATTCATTTTCAGGATATCTGCTGAGTAAAGAATAGATCCTATTTCCGGTCAACAAATACACTCCTGGAAATTGAAATAAGAACACCGTGAATTCATTGTCCCAGGAAGGGGAACTTTATTGACACATTCCTGGGGTCAGATACATCACATGATCACACTGACAGAACCACAGGCACATAGACACAGGCAACAGAGCATGCACAATGTCGGCACTAGTACAGTGTATATCCACCTTTCGCAGCAATGCAGGCTGCTATTCTCCCATGGAGACGATCGTAGAGATGCTGGATGTAGTCCTGTGGAACGGCTTGCCATGCCATTTCCACCTGGCGCCTCAGTTGGACCAGCGTTCGTGCTGGACGTGCAGACCGCGTGAGACGACGCTTCATCCAGTCCCAAACATGCTCAATGGGGGACAGATCCGGAGATCTTGCTGGCCAGGGTAGTTGACTTACACCTTCTAGAGCACGTTGGGTGGCACGGGATACATGCGGACGTGCATTGTCCTGTTGGAACAGCAAGTTCCCTTGCCGGTCTAGGAATGGTAGAACGATGGGTTCGATGACGGTTTGGATGTACCGTGCACTATTCAGTGTCCCGTCGACGATCACCAGTGGTGTACGGCCAGTGTAGGAGATCGCTCCCCACACCATGATGCCGGGTGTTGGCCCTGTGTGCCTCGGTCGTATGCAGTCCTGATTGTGGCGCTCACCTGCACGGCGCCAAACACGCATACGACCATCATTGGCACCAAGGCAGAAGCGACTCTCATCGCTGAAGACGACACGTCTCCATTCGTCCCTCCATTCACGCCTGTCGCGACACCACTGGAGGCGGGCTGCACGATGTTGGGGCGTGAGCGGAAGACGGCCTAACGGTGTGCGGGACCGTAGCCCAGCTTCATGGAGACGGTTGCGAATGGTCCTCGCCGATACCCCAGGAGCAACAGTGTCCCTAATTTGCTGGGAAGTGGCGGTGCGGTCCCCTACGGCACTGCGTAGGATCCTACGGTCTTGGCGTGCAGATCCTACGGTCTTGGCGTGCATCCGTGCGTCGCTGCGGTCCGGTCCGGTCCCAGGTCGACGGGCACGTGCACCTTCCGCCGACCACTGGCGACAACATCGATGTACTGTGGAGACCTCACGCCCCACGTGTTGAGCAATTCGGCGGTACGTCCACCCGGCCTCCCGCATGCCCACTATACGCCCTCGCTCAAAGTCCGTCAACTGCACATACGGTTCACGTCCACGCTGTCGCGGCATGCTACCAGTGTTAAAGACTGCGATGGAGCTCCGTATGCCACGGCAAACTGGCTGACACTGACGGCGGCGGTGCACAAATGCTGCGCAACTAGCGCCATTCGACGGCCAACACCGCGGTTCCTGGTGTGTGCGCTGTGCCGTGCGTGTGATCATTGCTTGTACAGCCCTCTCGCAGTGTCCGGAGCAAGTATGGTGGGTCTGACACACCGGTGTCAATGTGTTCTTTTTTCCATTTCCAGGAGTGTAGTTTGTCTAATGGTATAGTACAGCAAACAGTCGGCTGTAGTTACGCTTCCATTAACGGCGAAGTGTACCATGTCATACCACAAAACGTTTAAACGCCAGTCTACATTACTTCCTGTGTGTGTCACCCAGAAAATAAATAATAGCAGGCGGTGATCTGGGACGTTACCTTCGATGGGCAACGTTGCTGAGCATATCATCCTTGGCATTCAATTTCTACTATTTCTTTTTTTTTTTTTTTTTTTTTTTTTTTAGATCACAGTAAATGCACTTGAAGTGGACTTCACCGACAAATGAAACGTAATTCTAACATTGGACTTAACGACATTAAGTCGGTTTACATGTTTGATGTGGTTTCTCGTTTCAGGTGTATTGAATGAAGTGGTGTAGTGCTTAAAACAAGGGACGCGCATCGGCTATAAACTTAGTTCAGATTGTTGTTCCATAAACCAGAAGTAGCTTTGCCACAAAGGTCACAGTCGATATCCTCCATCACCCTTGACCAAACCGAACATGTGTTGAATCTCTAATACATCAACATCGGCTGGACTTCAAGCTACGGTTCTTCCTTTGCGCTTTACGGACGCAGATCAACAAATACTGAGATTGATTATTTTCACAAATGTTTATTACTCCAATGTTTGCTTGATATTTTTGCAAAGTACTCCCCTCCTGCTTGAATGCAGATTTTGTAAAGTCTTTGCCAGTCCTCGAACACATGGTGCAAGCCATTCTTCATCGGGTCCTTGAGAATCACCTCACTTTTCTTCTTCACTGCTTCAGAGTTCTCAAACCGAATGCCCCGAAGCTTTGGTTTTAGTGGTGGGAATAAAAAGAAATCACTGGGTGAAAGATCAGGGTTTTAATGCGGATGCGGTGCACACGTAATGTTGAATCGATCCAGAAACTGCATGACTTTATTTGCGACGTGAAGTCGCCACCCAGTCCGAGAAAGTTCTGGTCGTTTCCTTGCAATGTGCGTCCTCATTTTAGGCAATACTGACGGGAATAAAAAGAAATCACTGGGTGAAAGATCAGGGTTTTAATGCGGATGCGGTGCACACGTAATGTTGAATCGATCCAGAAACTGCATGACTTTATTTGCGACGTGAAGTCGCCACCCAGTCCGAGAAAGTTCTGGTCGTTTCCTTGCAATGTGCGTCCTCATTTTAGGCAATACTGACGGGTAGTGTGCTGCTGTAACAGTAGTGTTCAAAGTTGGACATTCATGTCTTTTTGGAAAGTTGGCTATCGATTCTGCAGTTGCGTGTATACGTAAACACTGAGTCTGAGATATTATTATCGCGAGTGGCAGTGCGCGAACAGTTGCTGAGAGTAACGAGGCGCGGAGAGAAGTCACGCAACAGCTGAGGGCGCAGCGTGCCCCGACCGCGCTACTGGCGCCAGGGGAGATTTTTGTATTAACCGAGGATTTTTGGTAATTTGGCTTTTTGCTGCGTGTCGTTGTCCCTTGCTTGCGCACTGGAGGGATTTGTGTGTGCATTCATTGAAAGTAATACTCGTATCTTTGTCGCTTTCAATGTCCTATTCACCGACTTCCACCAATGACAAGCAATAAAGAAAACTCTAATGGAAAACGCATATTTCAGCCAATGACAAGACGCAATGCAAATACCAATAAAAGAACACCTAATACCCTCCTTCTTCACCCTCATATCCAATGACAGCACTCCTCTATAGTACACTCCTGGAAATTGAAATAAGAACACCGTGACTTCATTGTCCCAGGAAGGGGAAACTTTATTGACACATTCCTGGGGTCAGATACATCACATGATCACACTGACAGAACCACAGGCACATAGACACAGGTAACAGAGCATGCACAATGTCGGCACTAGTACAGTGTATATCCACCTTTCGCAGCAATGCAGGCTGCTATTCTCCCATGGAGACGATCGTAGAGATGCTGGATGTAGTCCTGTGGAACGGCTTGCCATGCCATTTCCACCTGGCGCCTCAGTTGGACCAGCGTTCGTGCTGGACGTGCAGACCGCGTGAGACGACGCTTCATCCAGTCCCAAACATGCTCAATGGGGGACAGATCCGGAGATCTTGCTGGCCAGGGTAGTTGACTTACACCTTCTAGAGCACGTTGGGTGGCACTGGATACATGCGGACGTGCATTGTCCTGTTGGAACAGCAAGTTCCCTTGCCGGTCTAGGAATGGTAGAACGATGGGTTCGATGACGGTTTGGATGTACCGTGCACTATTCAGTGTCCCGTCGACGATCACCAGTGGTGTACGGCCAGTGTAGGAGATCGCTCCCCACACCATGATGCCGGGTGTTGGCCCTGTGTGCCTCGGTCGTATGCAGTCCTGATTGTGGCGCTCACCTGCACGGCGCCAAACACGCATACGACCATCATTGGCACCAAGGCAGAAGCGACTCTCATCGCTGAAGACGACACGTCTCCATTCGTCCCTCCATTCACGCCTGTCGCGACACCACTGGAGGCGGGCTGCACGATGTTGGGGCGTGAGCGGAAGACGGCCTAACGGTGTGCGGGACCGTAGCCCAGCTTCATGGAGACGGTTGCGAATGGTCCTCGCCGATACCCCAGGAGCAACAGTGTCCCTAATTTGCTGGGAAGTGGCGGTGCGGTCCCCTACGGCACTGCGTAGGATCCTACGGTCTTGGCGTGCATCCGTGCGTCGCTGCGGTCCGGTCCCAGGTCGACGGGCACGTGCACCTTCCGCCGACCACTGGCGACAACATCGATGTACTGTGGAGACCTCACGCCCCACGTGTTGAGCAATCCGGCGGTACGTCCACCCGGCCTCCCGCATGCCCACTATACGCCCTCGCTCAAAGTCCGTCAACTGCACATACGGTTCACGTCCAAGCTGTCGCGGCATGCTACCAGTGTTAAAGACTGCGATGGAGCTCCGTATGCCACGGCAAACTGGCTGACACTGACGGCGGCGGTGCACAAATGCTGCGCAGCTAGCGCCATTCGACGGCCAACACCGCGGTTCCTGGTGTGTCCGCTGTGCCGTGCGTGTGATCATTGCTTGTACAGCCCTCTCGCAGTGTCCGGAGCAAGTATGGTGGGTCTGACACACCGGTGTCAATGTGTTCTTTTTTCCATTTCCAGGAGTGTATATAAGTATTTAAAGCGTCCATTCAGCAGTTAGCAACACACCATGAGGAAAGCGTCTTGCAATAGTCGCCGAAACGTCGGAATTTTATAGTTGACAAAGCTGTCACAAAGCCTGAAGAGTTTTATTGATTGTGAGAACGGCTGCGCAAGCGGTTGGCACAAGAGAGTAATTCGTGGCGGGCCACATCGAATCATGATAGCAGGTTGTACAATGACAGTATTTTGAGAGGTCTAAACTGTTGAAAGGGTGACAAGGAAGACAACGTCATCCGGATACTAGTGCAAGTAGATCGGATTAGGTGTGGCAGTGGCAGAGTATTTCAGCTCCAGCGTTAGTTACAGGACTGGCCCACTATTTTCGAAGAGCTTAGCTTAATGGACAGCGTCGCCTGTGGGATGTATGTTCAGAGACATTACGACGGGGTTCCCGGATTGCTTTCGGCCGGAATACAAAAATCATCCTAGCTCAATCCGAGCTGTTAGTCCCTCTCCGGGAACTTGCCTTCATCGGGTACGCCGGCCGGAGTGGCCGTGCGGTTCTAGGCGCTACAGTATGGAACTGAGCGACCACTACGGTCGCAGGGTCGAATCCTGCCTCGGGCATGGATGTGTGTGATGTGCTTAGTTTAGTTAGGTTTAAGTAGTTCTAAGTTCTAGGGGACTGATGACCACAGCTGTTAAGTCCCATAGTGCTCAGAGTCATTTGAAGGCCATGCAGTAACTGCTCTCGGCTTCTGTTCTCGTTTCTCCCCTCGGAACTGAGTCTTTTTCACGGTGGGAAGGTATGACATGCATTTAGGCGTTCTTGCGTTAGTCTGTGGTATTCTATTTGCTCACTCGTTGATCGTATTACTTTGGTTAATTTAATGTCAGGATTTATTCTGAGCTATGTGACATACTGCCGGGTTTGCTATCATGTCAGGGTTTTCATGGAAGGTGTTGGATTTGCCTGACACCTTACACACATTCATTGTTTGGGATGCGAAATGCAAAAAACGTAAACGAAGACAGCATTACTACCGACATACCGACAAGAGAGTGCTGCCACCTATGGATATTATACATAAAAACCCGCTCTTCTGAAATATTCATGGTACAGATAGGAAACTATCATGCGAGCTAAAAGGACTTTGTCGATAAGGCCTCTTATATAAGACATTGTACGTGACCACTGATCAGATACATCGCGCAACTTACTGCCAAATACTTCCATTTTAAATCACGCCTTTTGCTTCTTTGAAGCTGGCGCGAGTAGCTAATTAACACTTACACTCAGCGCCACACACAACAAAACAGTAGCCAATACTGCGCTTGGAGAATCGAACAAGAAGATACACGCAACGCCGCCCACCCTTCGTGCTGTATCGCACTGCGTAGTCTACCCATGCTTGTTAAAAAAGTCCATAACGTAAACTACGTGTTTCTTTTCGTGGGAGCTGCAGCAGTTGAATTGTGAACGCGGAGGCAGTAGCCCGTAATTTTCATCTTCTCTGCACGCACAGGCGAAATTTAGCGGAGGCTGGCGCTTGCTCGCTGACCGGTGCCTGTGCCCCCCACCCCACTGTGAGTCACGAGTCCTCGCATCATGACCCGCCAGCGTGCTCGCTCCCTGGCTATCAGACGCCCCGCATCTACAAGCAGTGCGCCAACCGCATACCGGCTACCTAAGTCACACGCCAGCGCGCCGCGCTGAAACAGTTGTCGTACAGTTTGAAAAGCGATAACTTCACGACGATAGCGACCGTGTTCACAGACTTTATCCGCGTTGCTCGCTGCCCGCCAACATACTTCAAACTCAATTTTCCTCTTATCGTAAATTGGAATGGGCTCTACGTGAACACAGTGTTTCCCAAATTGACACAAAGCAACTAGGAATCTAGAAGAGAGACTGACAGGATCCAGTGATTATCCAGTTTACATCCTTTCAATGCGGTCAACAGAACAGAATTTTTATTGGCATTATAAAGAGAAATCGTTCTATTTTCTGATTTGTTTTCTTTTCATGGCACAATAGCAGTGTCATAGGAAGTTTCGCACTCGATGAAGGCAAGTTCACAGAGAGGGACTAACAGCTCGAATTGGGCTAGGATGATTTTTGTATTCCGGCCGAAAGCAAACCGGGAAGCCTGTCGAAATGTCTCTGAACAAACATTACAAAGGCGACGCTATCCCTTAGGCTACGCTCTTCGGAAAGAGTGGGCCAGTCCTGTGACTAACGCTGGAGATGAAATACTCTGCCACTGCCACACCTACTCCGATCTACTTGCACTGGTATGCCGATGACGCTGTCTTCCTTGTCACCCTTTCAACAGTTTAGACCTCTCAAAATACTGTCATTGTACTACCTACGATAACAGCTTTGTTTGGTATCATGGTTCAATGTGGCCCGCCACGAATTACTCTCTTGAGCCAACCGCTACTACTCACTTCTTCCAGCCGCTTCCTCAGAGTTGCACTTGTATCCTACGATCTGTAGGCTGTATTCAAATCTCTGTCTTCCCCTACAGTTTCTACACTCCTCAGTTCTCTCTTGTACCATGCAAGTTACTCCCTTATGTCTTAACACATGTCCTATCAGCATGTCCCTTTTTCTTGTCAGTGTTTCCCACATATTTATTTCCTCGGCAATTCTGCAGAGGACCTCCTTATACCAGCCCAACTAATTTTCAACACAGCACCGAACCTCAAACGCTTCGGTTCATTACTTTCCCGTTGTTTCAAAGTCCACGATTCACGTCCATACAACGCTTTGCTCCAGACGCTAATTCTCAGAATTTTTTCCCCGAATGAAGGCCTATTTTTGATGCTAGAAGACTTGTTTCGACCAGAAGTACCCTCGTTGACTGTGTTATAGTCCGATCCAAGGATGTTGATGGTTCGGTCAGTTCGAGACATGGGTGGAGGTTGCACTGTTGCGCTAACCGCATACATGTGCGCTGTGCTTGAAGAAAGTGCGTATACTGCAGATTATGTTTCTCGCTTGCTTTTACAGAATATGTCGCTTACCACCATCATCAGCGATGACAACTCGCAAAAAATGGAAAGACAATTCACAAAATACTTCGCTACGCTCATTGGCTGTCGGAGAATGCGTAACGCAGATGCGCAGAACAAACCTAAAATCGATTGTCATCGTTCGTGACTCTAACTATAGTCTGCTTTTCATTTCCTTCTTGCTTCGTAAATCTTGAGTTATTTTGCTTAGAAGGTGACAGTGATCCTTAACCTCGCCTACCTCGATGTCCCCAGTTGTAATACTAGGATTATCGTTAATCTTATTTCTGCTAATCCTCATTTGTTCCATCTTTTTCTATTCTAATCCATAATGTGTTCCCATTACACTGCTTATTCTATTCAACAGGTCCTGCAATGGTTTCTCACTTTCACTGGCGTTAGCAGTGTCATCAGCGAATCTAATTACTAATATTCTTTCACCCTGAATTTTAATCCGATTCCTGAACCTTCTATTTTCATCATTGTTTCTTCGACGTAGAGATTCAGGAGTATGTGCGAAATACTACATGCCCGTTTTATACTCTGCCTAGCTTCAGTCTGGAACCGCGCGACCGCTACGGTCGCAGGTTCGAATCCTGCCTTGGGCATGGATGTGTGTGATGTCCTTAGGTTAGTTAGGTTTAAGTAGTTCTAAGTTCTAGGGGACTGATGCCCTCAGATGTTAAGTCCCATAGTGCTCAGAGCCATTTGAACCATATACTCTGCCTAATCCGAGCACTTCAATTTTGGTCCTCCATTTTTATTTTGTTTCTTGGTTCTTGTACAAATTGTGTATTACCCGTATTTCCCTTTAGCTTACATCAGTTCTGCTGAGAATTTTGAACATCTTACGCCATTTTTCCTATGCCGATCTATCCCGTGAATCATGTAACAAATGTAACACATAGAGACGTCCTTATGATGTCATTCATTTCATGGCTAACAGTTTCAGCGCTTCAGTGTGATGCTGAAGTGGTTAACACCATAAACATACACGATGCATCAGTGGTCAACATCACTGTTACATACAGTCTGCGTAAACCAGTTACGTTTCTCTGGTGTCTTTACCTTCTTTTCCATTCTTACGTACATTATTCTTTTCAGCAGCTTGGACGCATGAGCTGTCAGGCTGGCTGTGCGAAAGTTCTCGTATAACGTGCGGAAAGAACGAATTGCTAGATCCTTCCGTACGAACTCTGATTTCTCTTATTTTATCATGTAATCGTTTCTCCCTATGTAGGTCGGTATCAACAAAATATTTTCGCATTCGTAGGAGAAAGTTGGTGATTGGAATTTCGTGAGAAGGTTCCGTCGTAATGAAAAACGCCTTTGTTTTAATGATGTCCAGCCCAAATCCTGTATCATTTCAGTGACACTATCTCCCCTTGTGAGCGTGGTGTTGATCTGAGATTCTGTTATTCTGGGCAACGGATTAATCTGAGATGTACCCTTTACCCTGTGGCTCCTGCAAGATGCAATTTCCACCCCCACACTACTACAGAAGTTAGACAGACGCTCCTAACGTTCTAAAGAGAAATGCCTGAAAATCTTTCAGCAATAAATATTTTCTGGAGTCGTCCGCTGTAAGGAAATGACACAAAAGTTCACAAAATTTCTTACGTAACTAGTGGGATACTTGGGTACTGGAGTAGTGCTAGTTAGTGTAAGAAAAACATGAAACTAACGAAAGTTATCATTTATTTTGCAAAAATTCTGAGAAATCACATTGGCACTTTTAGTTATGAATTGAACAAGTTATATTCTGGCTCTTTTCGGAATGTGAAGTTATCTCTCAAGGATAGGATTCGCTAATGAAATTTCTATACAAAGTTTAAGATTGTTGTTGACTTGGCAGAATGGCTGAGAGGCACGCTTACTCAACTTGAATAATTGTCCTTTAGAATGTTGCTAGGTACGGTCGAGGCTGTCGCGTGTGAAATGCATTGAAGTGTACTGTTGTGGAGGAAATATGGGTCTTGCAATAGCTGTAGCGCACAATACCGTAAGCTGCGATGACTCCTGTCTGCGCCGCTCGCTGCTGACAAATAAGATAACTCTCGTTCTATCTGGATTGACATTCGTCAATCAATCTCTCCTTATCCCTTGATGAAGTCAAGGATTCCTGTTCGCCCCTACTCTAACTATTGGCGTGGTACACCGGTCAGATAACCAGTCCACCGCGATGCCACTCAAAAATTCGCTCGCAGGCGTTTAACTATAACTCTGTCCATTCGCACCACACAATAACTGTGTCGGCTAACACTATGAACAACGCTTAATCGCAAGGACTGAATATAGAGAGTTGCACTTCGATTCGCTCTCGACAGAGGTGCTCTCCCAGTGAAGTACTGAGGAGAGATTTGTTCCTCACTCCAAGAGCAACAACGGAACGGCGCCTCTCCACGCCAGACGTGGAGGGGTATATCTTTTGGTCCCTTCCATTACTATTTCAGCTCAAGGCTTCAGAAATATCGTCTGCCAATCAGCATTGCTCTTCTAAAACGGGAGAATGACGTTTCGTTTAAGGCAACCAATCCGGAAATCCGTATTATCGGCATTTGGCGTTTGCTGTCTCCCTGTGAAAGTCTCTGAAACTGCGTGCTATGTGTAAAGAATGTGTAGGCTGGCCCACACAATGTAGCGGAATTTGCTTTTAAGCCGAACACGGGGTCATTCCTCCTTTCCCTCGGGCGAACGCTCTCCGTTCCACGAGCGGCCACCGACCAACGTAGATGGGTTGGGACTGGCCTCTCTTGAACTAAAAGCTCCTGTGACGGTCGTGTCTGGAATGTATGTCTGTACGCCAGCCTCGAGTATTTCAACCACAGTGCGCACTTGCGATTTATTAGTTATTTACATATCGTTTGCCTGAATTCATACAACATTGACTTTATCTTATCGAGTTTGGGTTCGAATGAAGCGTCTTGATGTGCGGAATATGATTGTGACGGCGGAATATGTAAGCAATGAAAGTCAGGAGACCACGACGTCTTACACCCTATTCCACCATAACACAAAAGATGCTCCCCTTCCCTGAACTTTCCGATGTACTCCGTCTATCCGCGCAGCAGTATTCTAAAAGAGGACGGACAGGCGTAGTGTAGACAGTCTCCTTAGTAGATCAGTCACATTTTCTAAGTGTCCTGCCAGTAAAACGCAGTCTTTGGTCAGCCTTCCCCACAACATTTTCTATATGTTCCTTCCAGTTTAAGTTGTTCGTAATTGTAATTCCTAGGTATTTAGTTGAATTTATGGCCTTCAGATTTGACTGATTAATCGTGTAACCGAAGTTTAGCGGATTCCTTTTAGCACTCCTGTGGCTGACCTTACACTTTTCATTATTTAGGGTCAACTGCCAACTTTCTCACCACGTGGATATCTTTTCTAAATGGTTTTGCAGTTTGTTTTGGTCTTTTGATGACTTTACTACACGATAAACAATAGCATCATCTGCAAACAACCTAAGACGGCTGCTCAGATTGTCACCTAAATCGTTTATAAAGCACAGGGCCTATAACGCTACCTTGGGGAACTCCAGAAATAACTTTTATTTCATTCGATGACTTTCCGTCAATTACTACCAACTGTGACCACTCTGGCAGGAAATCACGAATCCAATCACATAACTGGGAGGATATTACATAAGCACGCAATTTTACTACAAGCCGCTTGTGTGGTACAGTGTCAAAAGCCTTCTGGAAATCTAGAAATACGGAATCAATTTAAGGTCCCTTGTCAATGGCATTCAACACTTCGTGTGAGTAAAGAGAGAGTTGTTTCACGAGAACAATGTTTTCTAAGTCCGTGTTGACTGTCTGTCAATAGACCGTTTTCTTCAAGTTGATTCATAGTGTTCGAACACAATATATGTTCTAAAATCCTACTGCGTATCGACGTTAATGATTTGGGCCTGTAGTTCAGTGGATTACTCCTACTACCTTTCTTGAATATTGGTGTGACCTGTGCAACTTTCCAGTCTTTGGGCACGGATCTTTCGTCGAGCGAACGGTTGTATATGATTGTTAAATATGGAGCTAATGCATCAGCATACTCTGAAACGAGCCTAATTCGTATGCAGTCTGGACCAGAAGACTTGCCATTATTAAGTGATTTAAGTTGCATCACTACTCCGAGGATATTTACTTCTACGTTACTCATGTTGGCAACTGTTCTTCATTCGATTCTAGAATATTTACTTCGTCTTCTTTTGTGAAGGCATTTCGGAAGGCTGTGTTTAGTAACTCTGCTTTGGCAGCACTGTCTTCAATAGTACCTCCATTGCTGTCGTGCAGAGAAGGCACTGATTGTTTCTTGCCGCTAACATATTTCACATACGACCAGAATCTCTTTGGATTTTCTGCCAGGTTTCGAGACAAAGTTTCGTTTTGGAAATTATTATAAGCATCTCGCATTGAAGTCCGCGCTAAATTTCAAGCTTTCGTAAAAGAACACCAATCTTGGGGAGTTTGTGTCTGTTTTAATTTAGGATGTTCGTTTCGTTGTTTCTGAAAGAGTGTTCTGACCCGTTTTGTGTACCAAGGAGGATCAGCTCCGTGTTTGTTAATTTATTTGGTATAAATCTCTGTTGCTATCGATACTATTTCTTTGAAGTCAAGCCACATCTGGTCTACACTTATATTATTAGTTTGAAAGGAGTGGAGATTGTCTCTCAGGAAGGCGTCAAGTGAATTTTTACCTGCTTTTTTGAACAGGAATATTTTCGTTTATTTTTGGAGGATTTGGGGGTTATAATATTCAGTCTCGCTACGACATCCCAGTGTTCACTGATACCTGTATCCATTTTGATGCTCGTTATTAACTCAGATTTATTTGTCGCTAAGAGGTCAAGTGTGTTTTCACAACCGTTTACTACTCGCGTGGGCTCATGAACTGACTGCTCGAAATAATTCAGAGAATTCGTTTAGCACAATTTCGTATGATGTTTTATGCGTACCTCCTGATTTAAACATGTATTTTCGTCAACATATCGAGGGTAAATTAAAGTCACCACCAACTACAATCGTATGAGTCGGGTACGGGTTTGAAATCAAACTCTTCTTTGAACCTTTCAGCAGCTGTATCATCTGAATTGCGAGGTCGGTAAAAGGATCCAATTATTATTTTATTCCGGTTGCCAACAATGATCTCTGCCCATACTAACTCACAGGGACAATCTAGTTCAATTTCGTGACAAGATAAACTACTTCTAACAGCAACAAACATGCCACCACCAACCGTGTCTAGCCTATCTTTTCGGAACACGGTTAGGTTCTTCGCAAAAATTTCGGCTGAGCTTATCTCCGGCTTTAGCCAGCTTTCAGTGCCTATAACAATTCGAGCATCAGTGCTTTCTATTAGCGCTTGGAGCTTTGGTAATTTCCCAACACAGCTACGATAATTTACAACTGTTAGACCGATGGTTCCTGCATCTACGTTCTTCCTGTTTTCGGCCCGCACCCTTCGTGACTGAAGCTCTTATTGTGTTTTCCCTAGACCCTCTAACCTAAAAGACTGCCCAGTCCACGCCACACAGCCCCTGCTACCCGTGTGGCCGCCTCCTGCGTATAGTGGACACCTGACCTGTTCAGCGGAACCCGAAATCCAACCACCCATTGGCGCAAGTCGAGGAATCTGCAGCCTGCACGGTCGCAGAACCGTCTGAGCCTCTGATTCAGACCCTCCACTCGTCTCTGCACCAGAGGTCCGCAACTGGTCCTGTCGACTATGCTGCAAATGATCAGCTCTGCTTTCATCTTGCAAGCAACACTGTCAGCCTTTACTACTTCTGTTAGCTGCTCGAAACCAGAGAGAATCTCTTCTTATCCAAAGTGACACACATCATTGGTGCGGACATGAGCCACCACCTGCAGTTGGCTGCGCCCTGTGCTCTTCATGGCATCCGGGAGGATCCGTTCCACGTCTGCAATGACTCCACCCAGTATGCACACGGAGTGCTCATGGGTTTTCGTGCCCTTCTTGGCAGCCATGTCTCTAAAGGGGCCCCATAACGCGCCTAACGTTGGAGCTCCCAACTTCAGTCTAATCTTAATCAGTATTAAATTGCAACCTGAGTCTATATCAGTTCCGTAGAACACGTTAAAATACAAGATTTCGATAGTTGATCTGTGTCTGACCATGGTACAGTTCAAGGAAAATAAAAAATAAAATAAAAAGATGAATTATCCAACTGAGACAGAAGTCGGTAGATATGATGTACGGGTACAGACAAACAGAATGGCTACAGTTTCAGAAGAAATGGATGATTTATTCAGTAGAAAGAGCTTTATAAATTGAGCAAGTTAGTGCACCTCTGTCCTTTACACAAGCAGCTCCTCGACTTGGCGTTGATTGACAGAGTTGTTGGATACCCTCCTGACAAATATCGTGCCATATTCTGGCCAATGGGAACGATAGATCCTCAAAATCCCGAGCTGGTTGGAGGGTCCTGCCCATAATGCCCCAAACGTTCTGAGATGCCAAGAGCTCTGGCTACCATGCTGACCTAGACAGGGTTTGGCAAGCACGAAGATAAGCAGTGGAAAACCTCGCCGGTTGTGCGCTGGATTATCTTGCGAAACGTAAGTCCAGGATGGTGGACGACAACCAAAGAGGTCCTGCCATGAAAAGAAATGGTATCTTAGATCCTCACTCCTGGTTGTTGGTCTGTATGGCGGGCGACATCAATCCCACCCCTGTCCTGGGTGTCTCTAGACACGTCTTCGGCCTGGAATCTCATTGACTGGAGGAGAACTGTCTTCATCAGTGAGGCCCACTTCGAATCGCCCCTCGACGGCCAGTAAAGACTAGTCTAGAGGTGCCCCAGACAGCAGTGGTATACTAACCTGACGGTTGCGCTCCATACGGATCGACAACCAAGAGTGATGGTCTGAGGTGTCATTTCTTTTCATTGTAAGACATCTTCGGTTGTCATCCGCGAAACCCTCACAGCACAGCGGTACGGCCCGTTTTATTGCTCTTCATGCCAAGCAATCCCTGGCTTACATTTCACAAGATAATGGCCTGTCTTGGTGCTCAATGAACCCTGCCTTGGCCAGCATTGTCCCTAGATGTCTCCCCAATTGAGAACGTTTGAAACATTATGGACAGGGCCCTCTGCCCACCTCGGTCTAGTGCTTCAGTTGGACAGAATTTACTATGATGCCCGTCAGAAGGACATCCAACAACATTACCAATGCCAAGCCGAACAACTCCTTGCATAAGGACCAGAAGTGGACCAGTGCGTTATTGATTTGCTAAGTTTGTGATGCTCTTTCTGGTGAACAAACCATACATTTTTTTAAAATTGTAATAATCTGTTTATGTGTACAATCTGTACAATCTGAGCAGTTCTCTTAGGTTGTTCGCAGATGATGCTGTAATTTACCGTGTAGTAAGGTCATCTGAAGACCAGTATCAGATGCAAAGCGATTTAGAAAAGATTGCTGTATGGTGTGGCAGGTGGTAGTTGACGCTAAATAACCAAAAGTGTGAGGTGATCCACATGAGTTCCAAAAGAAATCCGTTGGAATTCGATTACTCGATAAATAGTACAATTATCAAGGCTGTCAATTCAACTAAGTACCTGGGTGTTAAAATTACAAACAACTTCAGTTGGAAAGACCACATAGATAACATTGTGGGGAAGGCGAGCCAAAGGTTGCGTTTCATTGGCAGGACACTTAGAAGATGCAACAAGTCCACTTAAGAGACAGCTTACACTACACTCGTTCGTCCTCTGTTAGAATATTGCTGCGCGGTGTGGGATCCTTACCAGGTGGGATTGACGGAGGACATCGAAAGGGTGCAAAAAAGGGCAGCTCGTTTTGTATTATCACGTAGTAGGGGAGAGAGTGTGGCAGATATGATACGCGAACTGGGATGGAAGTCATTACAGCAAAGAGGTTTTTCGTCGCGGCGAGATCTATTTACGAAATTTCAGTCACCAACTTTCTCTTCCGAATGCGAAAATATTTTGTTGAGCCCAACCTACATAGGTAGGAATGATCATCAAAATAAAATAAGAGAAATCAGAGCTCGAACAGAAAGGTTTAGGTGTTCGTTTTTCCCGCGCGCTGTTCGGGAGTGAAATGGTAGAGAGATAGTATGATTGTGGTTCGACGAATCCTCTGCCAAGCACTTAAATGTGAATTGCAGAGTAGTCTTGTAGATGTAGACATGTACAACGCATCTATCCATTTCCATCTCATTCGCATAATTATTTCGTAGTGCGCTACTATTATTATTATTATTAAGGTTTTTACCCTCGAACTTTCACTTGCATTACGTATGGAGAGATGTACCAGCCACGTGGTTTCGCTAGGCGTAGAACTGAAAGCACGACTGCGCGGGCTGTTTTTCTTCGTTGAGCGGAACCTGTTGTGGTGCCCATAATTGGAGAATTTACGCCAGGCGATACAAACACAGCACGAAGAGAAAGCGCGCCACAGGCCGTAAACGTGTGATGGACAGGCAGCAAGCCGCGGGCGGCCCCCAAAGTCGCCAGCGGTTGACGGCGCCCTGGCCGGGCCGCCCTGTCCTATAGTACGGTATGGTGTCGCCGTCGCGCGCCCCGCCCAGCCGTAAAAAGAGGCTCAAGGTTCAGGAGTACTCTAGCCGCCGCAGGGAGCGTCTGGCGCCTCTTTGTTTGCGCCTGGAAGAGCGGCACGAAGACCACGGCGGACACGCGGCTGTCGTAAACCTGCCGACACCTCAGGAGTATCAAGTGAGAGACCGCTGCGGCTGTAACGGGTGGTGCTTTAAGAGGTAGACCATATAATGACTTCTCTCTACTTTAAATGATGTAAGTATGTGATTGCAGCTTGCCGCTAACTTGGTGTAATGTTTTGTCTGTACAGAGGTGTATCTGTCGCCTTTATTACTCCTTCACTCTCACACATAAATCGGTACAATAAAGTCAGGGCTTCGTGGTTTATATGTAGGCTGATCCGTGAAAAGACAGACAAACAATTATGCTAATGGAGGATTCTGAGTATTTTTTAGAATTTCATTCGCTCTCTCTCTCTCTCTCTCTCTGTCCTTTATCTATGTACAGTTTAAATACATTATTTACGTGAAATCAGCCTAGTAGAATCTCTGGTGGAGCCCTTCGTCTTAATATTCAGCGGCTGGCTGGCTGGAAAAGATCTTTACATTTGTTATTATTATTAAGCGCTGCATTCAGTTGGGAAAATCGATCGTTTGAACAATTCGTTCAGTTTACGACAGATCTGCAATTTCAGATGTGGACGAAGCCTTTTTGGACGATTTATAAAAACTCAGAGATTGCAGGCTCTCTTCGTCACAGCTGAAACTTCCCAATTAATTACAGGGCCCAGACAATCATCAATGATTCAGACAGAGAACTCATTCGTCATTCACTCTAGAATAAAATGGTCACAAACCTTATTTCTGAGGAAAATTGCATATTGAAACCATCTCCGTACATGTTCCGTTTTCTGTGGATTTCAAGTCTCATATAATTTGCTTTTACAGGCTTTGTCTTTCTCTTTATCTATCACGCTAGCGGCACAAACGTTCCTAGCTCGTTTTAGCGCGAAGAAGAGTAAATAAATCTCTTTTAGCAATCCGACAATCTCCCAAACGATACTTCCGAAGCTATGTCCTTCTCCCTCTATAATGACCATGGAGCATACATCTCTATCTCTGTTATTCCAAAGAATAAACGTACTAGAAAAATACCTTGGCGTCGACGAGCTGTCGGCGCATATATTACTAAAAAATCCGATCAGATACTTTTCAAACGTAAATAAATGTGGATGATTTGATTGACCATTATTAATTATTGCGTGGTAGAGGGTAAATTTCCGTGGGGAGATTACAACCAGGGCAGAAATTTTTTAGCCTAAATTTTTATTGGCTTGAAATGTTCCTATTTTTACGATTTACTCATATAACGTATGACACAAATGTTAAAATACGAGGTGCTACCCAAAATATTCGAGAATTTCATTGTAAAAATCAAAAAACTATCCTTTCGTACTAATGTCCTCGATCACCTTCAAAGTAGTCACCTTGAGCATGTATGCGACGATCCCAGCTTTGTTCCCACTTTTGGAAGCACTCCAGGAAGACAGCAGGGTGAAGGGTATACAGGACCCGTTGCGATTCCACTTGGAGGTCTTCAGTAGAGTCAAAAATGGTTCAAATGGCTCTGAGCACTATGGTACTTAACATCCGTGGTCATCAGTCCCCTAGAACTTAGAACTACTTAAACCTAACTAACCTAAGGACATCACACACATCCATGCGCGAGGCAGGATTCGAAGCTGCGACTGTAGCAGTCCCGCGGTTCCGGACTGAGCGCCTAGAACCGCTAGACCACCGCGGCCGGCTGCAGTAGAGTCAAAACGTCGCTCTTTCAACGCGATGTTCTTCGGGAACAGGTAGAAGTCACACGGGCCTAAGTCTGGAGAGTAGAGAGGGTTGGGGACCATTGTCATGTTGCTTTTGGGCAGGAATTCCTTCACAACGAGCGAGATGCTCGCGGATACATTATCATGGTGCACCAATCAGTCTTCAATTTTCCACAATTCTGGCCGTTTGTGCGGAACATTTTCCCTCAGTCGCCTCAAAACCTTGCATTAAAGCTGCCTGTTGACAGTCTGGCCAGGGCGAACAAACTCCTTACGCACTATTCCCTGAAAGTCGAAAAAGAAAAAAAAAGATCAGCTTTGACTTTATGTTGCTGCAAACTTGTCGAGCTTTATTCGGCCTTGGAGAAGATGGTTTTTTACATTGCTGTTTCATCTCAGGGTCGTAACCATAGACCCAAGATTATAACTGCAGACAAGAATTTTGGACACTCTAGAACTTTTTGTTGCAGCTCAGTGCATATCTGAATCCTGAGGTTTTGTTGGTCCATGCTGAGAAGACGAGGGACAAATTTCCCTGTAATTCGTCTCAGTTCAGCAGGTAGAATTTGTTGACATGTACCATATGGCAGGCCAAAACTCATCGTGTCGTCTTCTTGCATTGATGCATGTCTGTATTCGTCGTGGCATGTTGTCCACAAGTTCGTCAAGGCACTGTTGGTCCAGATTGTCCCACTCCTCACGGCGATTTGGCGTGGATCCCTCAGAGTGGTTGGTGGGTCACGTCGTCCATAAACAGCACTTTTCAATCTATCGCAGGCATGTTCGATATAGTTCATGTCTGGAGAACATGCTGGCCACTCTAGTCGAGTGATATCGCTATCCTGAGTAAGTCATTCACAAGATGTGCACGACGGGGGCGCGAATTGTACATGGAAACGAATGCCTCGTCAATATGCTGTCGATATGGTTGCACTATCGGTCGGAGGATGGCATTCACGTATCGTACAGCCGTTTCGTCGCCTTCCAAGGCCACCAGCGGCGTACGTCGGCCCCACATAATGCCACCCCAAAACAGCAGGGAGCCTCCACCTCGCTGTGTCTAAGGCTTTCAACCTGACCAGATTGCCTCCAAACACGTCTCCGATTTTCTAATTGAAGGCATATACGACAGTCATCGGTGAAGAGAATGTGACGCCAATTCTGAGCGGTCCATTCGGCATGTTGCTGGACCCATCTGTACCGTGCTACATGGTGTCGTGGTTGCAAAGATAGACCTCGCTATGGACATCAGAAGTGAAGATGCACATCATGCAGCCTAATGCGCACAGTTTGAGTCGTAACACAACGTCCTGTGGCTGCACGAAAAGCATTATTCAACACGGTGGCGTTGCTGTCAGGGTTCCTCCGAGGAATAATCCGTAGGTAGCGGTCATCCACTGCAGTAGTAGCCCTTGGGCGGCCTGAGAATGTCATCGACAGTTCCTGTCTCTCTGTATCTCCCCCATGTCCGAACAACATAGCGTCGGTTCACTCCGAGAGGCCTGGACACTTCCCTTGTTGAGAACCCTTCCTGGCACAAAGTAAAAACGTGGATGCTATCGAAACGTGGTATTGACCATCTAGGCATGGTTGAACTACAGACAACACGAGCCGTGTACCTCCTTCCTGGTGGAATGACTGAAACTGATCAGCTGTCGGGCCCCATCCGTCTAATAGGCGCTACTCATGTTTGGTTGTTTACATCTTTGGGCGGGTTTAGTGACATCTCTGAACAGTCAAATGGACTGTGTCTGTGATGCAATATCCACAGTCAACGCCTATCTTCATTGTAAGGTGGCTATAATTTCGCATCTTACAGGGACTCATCTACATACTTTGCCATGATTTACAACCGGAATTGGTAGGTTGTACATCGTATATATGAATATTTGAAGAAGACTGACATTGTCACGTACACCTTGTAAATAATTGTTAATGCTTATTGCATGAAAGGTGACGGTTCGTCTTTATCATCAAAACGGCGTAGAGAATGATTGCCATACTAGTAGAGGTTGGGACGCCAGAGGAAACGAAACGGCAGGTGTAGCTCAAGTCTTGTGTGGAAAAGCCCGCGCAGGCGTATTGGTCCTGCTTCACACAGAAAGTGCCAAGACTGACCGTCTGGGCACCTGAGCGCGGAAGCACAATACAGCGGCGGCCGACCGGTATTGTAGCGGGGCCGGAAGGATAACCAAATAATATTTCGGAAACTCTGAAAATCTTGGACGCAGCAGAGAGGAACGAGGAAGCGTTACCTCGGAAATCGCAGGCTGGGTTATTTCCGAGGATTTTTATTCTGAGAAGTGAACCATTGTATGAGTATAGGTATTTCCCCGCAAACTTTCCGCACTGGACGACAAAAGTCTAAAATATGGTGGTCGGCGTTCGGAAGAATCTGTAGAGAGGGAGAATATTCCGTGCTTTCAAAATATGATTCGCCTTCTGAGTTACGAGGGAGGGGAGCCGAGCCGGCCGAACTGGCCGTGCGGTTAAAGGCGCTGCAGTCTGGAACCGCGGGACCGCTACGGCCGCAGGTTCGAATCCTGCCTCGGGCATGGATGTTTGTGATGTCCTTAGGTTAGTTAGGTTTAACTGGTTCTAAGTTCTAGGGGACTAATGACCTCAGCAGTTGAGTCCCATAGTGCTCAGAGCCATTTGGAGGGGAGCCGAGTTTTGCTGGGAAGCCAGCAGTAGAGGGAAGAGGTCTTCTGTTTTGAGCGCCCATGTTGGACGGTCGCTCACTATCAGCTTTTGTTGCTACAGGCGGACTTGCTGTCTTTGCTCTCAGGAGATTTAACGGTTAGGCACTGTACTGTTGCGAACTTATATGATTCTGGACTTCGCCTCCGAGTAGGGTGTCGTCGCTAAGTATGCAGCATTCAGTGATTGAGAGCACTTCCTCTGTCTATACTCACGTAGAGACGTTATCTGAATTCCATCCTTGTGGCTAGGAACTCGTGTTTCTTGTCTGTAAAACACAGAGAGGAGAAAGTATTAGATCATACTATTCAGAGAACCGCCTTCTGCCTTCCTAGTGTTTAAAAGAGATTTTATTTTGGGGCTGGAGTTCTTCCATCGTCACAGACGTGTACGAGAACCATCACGCCGACGCACCGGAAGCAGTACATACGGTGACATTAATATTGCTTCGGCTTATTAGAGCTATAAAGCTAAACAGCTGTGATCACGTAAATTTTATTTCCACTGAGGTTGCACACCACTGAAGATCGTCTTTGAAAGTAGTGTCTTCTAGTGTTTGGTACGTAGGTGATATTAATTTATATGTTAAAGAGCAAGAAGGAGGAGATATCAACATTAAGAGATCCTAAGATCTGCTTCAGGGGGGTAGTCAGACACGGCCAAATCTTCATTTTTAGCGTTCAGTATTGAGCGAAACTAATGATTTATTATGCCCGTTTGAAGCTGATGTTACGTAACAGTAGTGAGCTGTGTTTAAGCGGCAACCGTAACAGTATACATGGAAACTCAAATGAAAATACCACTCATAAAAACATAACTGAAAGTTTGTATTACTACAACAGACACTTTACACTGAGATTATAACAGTCATGATGTGCCTCCTTATATCGTGTCGGACCTCCTGCCTGTGCTGTGATAGTGCCACGCAAAGCAACAAGGGGTGCAAGCCCCCTCCATGAAAAACACGACCACACTATAACAACACCGCCTCCGAATTTTACTGTTGGCACTACACAGTACACAGGCTGGCGGATGACGTTCACCGGGCATTCGCCGTACCCACACCCTTCCATCGAATCGCCACATTGTATACCGTGATTCGACACTCCACACAACGTTTTTCCACTGTTCAATCGTCCAATTTTTACGTTTCTTACACCGAGCGGGGCGAGGTTTGGCATTTACCGGCGTGATGTGTGGCTTATGGGAAACCGCTCGACCATGAAATCCAAGTTTTCTTACCTCCCGCCTAACTGTCGTAGTACTTGCAGTGGATCCTGATGCAGTTTGGAATTCCTGTGTGATGGTCTCGATAGATGTCTACCTATTACACATTACGACCCTCCTCAGCTGTCGGCGGTCTCTGTCAGTCAACAGACGAGGTCGGCCTGTACGCTTTTGTGCTGTACGTGTCCCTTCACGTTTCCACCTCACTATCACACCGCAAACAGTGGACCTAGAGATATTTAGGAGTGTGGAAATCTCGCGTACAGACAGACGTAAGACGCAAGTGACACCCAATATCCTGACCACGTTCGAAGTCCGTGAGTTCCGCGGAACGCCCCATTCTGCTCTCTCACGATGTCTAATGACTACTGACGTTGCTGATACGGAGTACCTGGCAGTAGGTGGCGGCACAATACACCTAATATGAAAAACGTATGTTTTGGGGGGAGGGGGGGGGGGTATCCGGATACTTTTGATCACAGAGTGTTTGTAACGTTCTAAAGGAACGAAAACTACCAAAAAAATATGTTTCGATGTCAAAAATACGTGTGTGTTGATAAAAAGTTATTACTTTATTGTGATGAAGGGAAACAAGAGCTTAGTTGATTAGTTCAGGTACAGTCTCTCATTTTTTTAAAGTGGAAGTCAGTGTTTAATTTTTTCTTTGTGGTTCACTTAACTGATCATTATTTGATTTCAAAACATGTTTCTGAACGTGTTGAAGAAGCATTTTTTTGTTTTTTTAAGTTAATTGCAAAATCTCATTTTAAGAAACCAGTGCTAATGTAAGAGCCATAATTGTTGGTAAGATCGTGTTTCATTTTTAATAAAGATTGATTTTTTCAGAAACATAAGCCAATCTTTTACTGAGTCTTTACCAACAGTTTAGAGAAACGTCGATGTAATTTAGTATCAGGAGCTTTTTGTTTTGGGATTGAAATTTACCCCACGCAGTTTTTAACGGCAGCCTAAATAGCAAGTGTAGTTAGGGGTTAATACTCCGAAACTTCCTTCGCACTTGACACCGTTATACCTTCTTATTAATTCTTTTTGTTTTCCCTTGACAAATCCTTAAATAGGACAACGACGTATTTTAGGCACTACTCATAAGATATTGTAGAGAGCTTTGGAATTCTACTGACCACTGGCGTACGGTGTGGTGTTCTTAAATATTTTATGCTTTTCATTATTTAGAGGAGCTAAAAGCGAAGAATGGCGAAGTGGCTAGTTTGAATGGGCCGTAGTCGATTTGATAGTGAATCATTGCTGGACCCTGGAAATATCAAGGAGGGTAGGGTACTGTATGTACAGCTTTTGAAAATATCGTAATCTTGTCATGTGGTTTACATTTTAATAATTTTGAAAGTAATATTTATTATTTTTCATGTTTTCCTATAACAGCCCTCTGAAATATTTAAAAATTTTCATTAAAATTAAACCCAAAAATGTAAATTTCGGTAATGAATGTATATTTTCACAGCCAATGTCATGTTCAAACTTTCACGTTCAGGACCCTTCTTATACATCTATATTATATCTTTGAAAAGTATGTTGCGAATAGAAATCAATGGCATTTAACGAAATTTTTATTCCTTAAAAACATTTTTGTCGTTGTCATAAAATATGCTCTCCTTGGTGTGTCCATCACGGATTGTACTAAAAGATATTTTCAGATTGTGGACCCTACTTATACATCACTTTACGGATTGTGCTAAAAGATATTTTCAGGTTCTGGGTCCTATTTATAAACCAGTACCTCTTTCAAAAGTGTATTGTTGATAGAAGTTAACAACCGATACCGAAATTCGTTTTTCTCACTTTTTTGTGGTGGGCATAAAGTAACACACACACACACACACACACACCGCCAACCCTTCCCCTGATTATGAGGGCTCCGCCACTGACATTCGAAACGGCTACTACCTGTGGGTCTCTTGCAGCGTAGTAATATTCTGTGAACTGTTGCTCACTGAGGAAAGGGTCATATGAAAGTTGTAATCTTTCACTAATCTATGGGAAAGTGTGTGTCATTAAACCTTTCACTAGCAATCTGAAACACGTGTACTTTTAAATTCCAGTTACAGTGTCTGATCTAGAAACGCCTTTTATACCATTCTTTTAAACACCAACGTAACTGTGCACATTACTTTTTTCGAGTGTAATGCCAATTATTCTGATCTGCATTTGACTATTTGTAAATGAGACTGAATCTGAGGAATGGTTATCAATAACATGCATTATGGTTCTGTAAGGAAACAGTGACACACAGTGGGTACTGTCGCGTAACGAAAATGTGCCCTGTTATAAAACGTGTCTACTGAATTTATATCGAACTGAATATTGTTCCTAATTTTCTCTCAAAACATTCATTTAGGCCCTACAATAGATTCTTACCTTGGGAACAGATAAGTCCACGCTGCTGTGTCTGCACTGTTAAATGACGAACTGAAATAAATCATTGCGCGTGAGTTTCCATTCTTGTCTTATATTAATTTATTTATCAGGATGCATTAGCGAATTAAACTTCTGGATAAGCTTCATTAAATATTTGTAAACGAATGGGAAAGTATGTTTAATCGTTTTAGTGACATGACAGAAACTTGAACTAACATGGACGATAATCTTTCAGGGCACTGTCATTTATCATAAAATTTACTTTTATACACAGTGCTCAAATCACGTAAAATTTACCTTTTGCTTTGAGATGAAATACTTTTAACTAATTGTGGTGGGAGAAATGTAATTAGAATATTGAACTCATAATTGATAGTTCATCCTGGATACCAACACGTAGTTGTTGTTGGACACAACGAAATCTTCAAATGGTTCAAATGGCTCTGAGCACTATGGGACTTAGCTTCTGAGGTCATCAGTACCCTAGAACTAGGAATTACCTAAACCTACCTAACCTAAGGACATCACACACATCTGTGACCTGCGACCATAGCTGTCACGCGGCTCCAGACTGAAGCGCCTAGAACCGCTCGGCCACAGCCGCCGGCTTACACGTTATGGAACATCTCAAATAAGAATTTTTGTGCGGCACATCCGCCGTTCTCTCTCAAGCCAACAGTTGCTTCCTTTGCTCACCTGAGCTCTACTAAATAATGCTACGACCTCTGGTAGCCAAAGGACACGTATCACTCTTGTGTGCGGCATGGACAGATGCTCAGTGTGATAAACATTCCAAATAACTGTGATTTTTCTTGATATTTACATTCAGAGATACACCAAGTGGCAAACATACCAAACAAACTGTCAATTCTCATGATATTTAGGTTTTTTACAACCGTTTCTGTTAATATCGCACCACGACGCAGAACTATAGCTTAAAAAGGGACCGACAGAGATGGTGGGTGCTGTAGCGGTGCTCCATCACGTTGCGCCTGCGCATGACACCGTCTTATTAGCGATGTGCATTCAAGTTGTTGTGGTAGTTTAGACAGGGTAAATCGTGAGAACTTTTCTCCTGTAACACATTTCCCTACAATTACGTGCCCAGCAGCTCATAAATCATGCTACACCACCCGTTAAAAGAGCACAATGATTGGAAAACGTTTTATTTGTTTCTCGAACAATCCTGTAAGTAATTATTCTGATCACAAGACCACTAAGATCGTGCGAAGTGGGCAGTGGCTGGCAAACTGCATTAGAATTCTGGAAGAGCTAGGTTCAGATTTCCGTCCAAACTTCCAGATTTTTCGTGGTTTCAGTAAATAATTACATGCACGCCACTGAAGTCACATCTCAGGTAGTGTCGACACTGTAGTCTGAACTACCACATTTTCCGACTTATCACATTAGCCATGACACGGCTGACGTTGGCAACTAGGACGTCGCCACTAGGGTTGCGCTTGTGCGCAGGTCACTGTCCTTTTCCCTCGCTCGACAACCCACAGACAGCGGACAACGCGATCATCGTTCGGCGACTGCCAGGGCGGCCTTTTTGAAAAGAAAACAACCTTTTTGAAAAGACAACAACCTATCTCATTCCCCATATTAGTCCAATTCGACCGTCTGTAAAGGTGCCGTCTTACGTTCTTTACGTCACTGAGCCTGCTATATGGCCGAGATGTAAAAAAAGTTTGTATGTAGAAATTACGTGCATAAGTTATTTCTAATTGAGCTGAATGTGATTATTAAAACTTTTGACATATAAAGTCTTCCTTTCTCGGTAAACGTATTGTGCGTTTATGTTATCGCTGTCAGTGTTGCTACTCCACTATCGAATGAGATGGAACTACATTAAATACAGTGTACTCGTCTCACGGAGTTATAAGCTCAAATCTTCGTCCACCCATTCTGATTTAGGTTTCTGTGATTTCTCTAAATCATTTTGGGCGGGCGCAGAAAAGTTAAGAAATCAAAGACGATTCTTTCCTTTAAGTTTTTCCTGTAGCTCTGTGTCCGTTTCTAACAGCATCGACGTTGAAAAACTGTTACGCTATGTCCCTTCTTACTGTTTCAAATGGCTCCCTCTCCCATGCCACGAAATCAGTCATGACTGCTACCCAGACTATGAGATATAACAGTTGCTGTCCTTCTGTCCGTACTCCTCTTCTCCCTCTTCCATAACACTGTCTTTAGCGAAAGTATTCTGTCCCTTCCTACCTCTACCGTCATAGGCTCGATGCTTCGGTAACGGAGGCACACATTCCGTTATCGTTCGCTACACTACACTACAAATCATTCAACCCCATCTTTCGTTTCTTCCAATTTCTATCATAACCATCGTGCATATTGTAATACAACAGACCGACATCCGCCAAATGAACACGACTACTAAACATCACGTACAATACACAATAGTTACATGAAGACATGTGTGTAGAACCATACTAATGCAAACAAGACTAAAGAAAAATCAAGCCATGTTCATAGGATTTGTCGACCTGGAATAAGCGTTAGACAATGTAAAATGGTTGCAAACATTCGAAATTCTGAGAGAAATAGGGATAAGCTGTAGGGAGAGGCGGTAATACGCAAAAGCCAAGAAAGAATAATAAGAGTGGACGACCAAGAACGAAGTGCTCGGACTAAAATGGGTGTAAGACAGGAACGTATTCGCCCCTACTGTAAAGAAGAAGCAATGATGTAAATAAAAGAAAGGTTAAGGAGTGGAATTAAAATTCAAGGTGAAAAGGTATCAATGATACGATTCGCTGATGGCATTCCTATCCTGAGTGAAAGTGAAGAAGAATTACATGATCTGCTGAATGGAATCATTAGTCTAATGAGCACACAATACGGACTGACAGTAAATCGAGGAAAGACGAAGGTAATGAGACGTAGCAGAAATGAGAACAGCGAAAAACCTGACATCGGACTGATGGTCACGAAGTAGATGATGTTAAGGAATTCTGCTATCTAAGCAGCCAAATAACCATTTACGGACGGCCATCAGGAGACTAGCACTGGCAATAAGGGCATTCCTGGCCAAGAGAACACTACCAGTCTGAAACATAGGCCTTAATTTTAGGAAGAAATTTCTGAAAAGGTACGTTTGGAGCACAGCATTGTATGGTAGTGAAACATGGACTATGGGAAAACAGGAACAGAAGAGAATCGAAGCATTTGAGATGTGGTGCTACGGACGAACGTTGTAAATTAGGTGGACTGATAAAGTGAGGAATGAGGAGGATCTCCACCGAATCAAAGAGGAAAGGAATATTGTGGAAAACACTGACATGGAGAAGGGACAGGATGATAGGACATTTGTTAAGGCATGAGGGAATGACATCCATGGTACTAGAGGGAGCTGTAGAGGGCAATAACTGTGGAGGAAGACAGAGAGTGGAATACATCCAGCAAATAATAGAGGACGTAGGTTGGTAGTGTTACTCTGAGATGAAGAGGTTGGCATAGGAAAAGTATTCGTGGCGGGTCGCATCAAATCAATCAAAAGACTGATGACAAAAAAATGACTATGGTCTAATTTTTCAACTTTGTATTACGGCACGATAACTAGTTCATAAACGAAAGTAAGTAACATGGGATGCTACGTATTGATCGAGTTCATTATACGTAACGTACACGCCTTTTTGAAATTTGTTAACAAAACTAGTGGATCCGGGAGTGGAGACCACTGAGCCATAGATAAAAAAAAAAATAGACAATAGCCGCAAATAGTATATACATATATGAGGTAAGTTAGTAATAATCAATTGTTTTACAGCTCTCTCTGTTAAAAGATTACAATTTCAGAAAAATACAAGACCTTACAAATTTTTAAGACCTATTTTAAGCAAAAGTTCTAAGAATCCTTTTTACATAAAAAAACAGTTTCCTGAAATTTAGAAATCTTAACAAAATACCTATGAGCCCCCTTTTCAAACAGAAAAAAATAAACAAAATTTCAAAAAACCAAAGAATTTTTTTGAAACCCTTTAAGAAAAGGCACACTTAAGAATATTCCAAACTCTTAAAAGTTTCAAGAACCCTTCTACAAAAACACCAAAATCATAATCATTTATAACAGTCGTCATCGCCAAATCAATCAAAATTTCATGGATGGGGGAGCTTTTGAGAAAGTGGAGCCTTTTAAATAATTTCAGAAAATACGTAAATGATACTAGACAATCCCCAGCCCACCAACGACACGCACAACTGGGACCCAGGGGCCCCACCTTACGAACCCACTGGGCGTCGACTGTACATATGACCCGCAGGGGGCGTACAACAACAAAATACAAACTTTATAAAACAGAGAAAAATCAATCAACTTTAAGCTCATGACACTGAGAAAAAACAAGACACAACAAAACACACTGCATCAGAACATTCTGTCAAAACTAAATTAGCTCATAGCTGTTCAGTACGGGGCTGAGAGTTGCATTTTACAAATTTTCAAATGTGTGTGAATT
Source organism: Schistocerca nitens (assembly GCF_023898315.1). NCBI lineage: Eukaryota > Metazoa > Arthropoda > Insecta > Orthoptera > Acrididae > Schistocerca > Schistocerca nitens. The sequence continues at coordinate 549,722,224 of NC_064614.1, forward strand.
CCTAAGGGACCAAACTGCTGAGATCATCAGTCCGTAGACTTACACACTACTTAAACTAACTTAACGCTAAGGACAACACTCACACCCATGCCCGAGGGAGGACTCGAACCTCCGGCGGGAGGGGCCGTACGATTAGTGACATGGCGCCTCTAACTGCACGGCCCCTCTGCGCGGCAGTTGCATTTTTAATAAAGTATGATCATAACTTAACGAAAACAGCCTTTCAGTGCACGGGAAATACCTGCCGCACGATTAAATTTGCTAAGGACAAAAGTGCTAATCAACTGACGTCCTGACGACAACAGTCTTTGGGTGAGGAATGACACCTTAGAAGTCGAGTCGTCACTGTTGCAGACAAGTAAAATATTAATTTTTTTAATGCAGACTTACATATTATAATATAAATTATTAAAAATATTCATTATAAAATTTAGCATTGAAAAACGCTGCATCTTGGGAAATTGTTTATGCAAAATATCTCTACGTTTTCTACCGACCATGTTGTCGTATGTAAATTCATTCGTATAAGTTTCTGTTTATTACAAATCACATAAAATATTGACTGTAAGAACACTGAAAAGTGTGATGCATTGTCAAAATGCTGTATGAGGACTGGCGTTACCCAATGAGGAGAATTTTTGAGTTGTTGTGGAGAGTGATGGATATAGTTGCAGTTTGTTTATAACGAACAAATGAAGAAAATTAAGTGCATGACTGTGGACGTTTTTATTTCAACGAGAAAAACCTAAAACTTTGTAGAAGAATTCAGCAGAAACGAAGAGGATCTGGGACTTCCGCAGAGAACGAGAATGATGTAATACTTTGATAAAAAATCATGGACATCTTCAAACACGTTAAGATCAGTATCATCAGAATGGTGCTTCGTTCCTTCCCAAAGATCTACTTGCATGCCATTTTCAGATTACTATTTTACATTCTGAATACAATGCTATGTCTGAAATTGTATTTAAATCTGCATATTATACTCTATTTGGGAAGGAGCGTACCACTGTCCCCCACAAATCTCGATACACTTCTGTTACTATCATTTTTGCCTCTTACTTGAAAAACCTAGCATAATTTCCTTGACTTGGACTAATAAATCTCATTTTAAACATAAATCATAGAAGCACAGTCATCTTTTGTAATTCAGAAACAACGATTAAAATTTCCAGATCCTTTTCTGCTTCAAAGTCCCAGCTGAACAGCGGCTGTAATATTGTACTGCTACCAGCCCCTTTGGGGCGAGACATAATGAACGGGAGAGACCCAAAGCTGTTGCCGCAGGTTGCGGTTGGTCGGAGCGCCTCAGCCACGCCTGCGCAGTAGATCACGCGAAAAACAATTGCCTGCTTCCGTACGGAGTTTCTCCCAGGCTTGCGCGTAATTACCTGGCGAGCTCTGCAATTTTCTGTTCTGCGTGCTGCTCTGCTCTTATAAAGATCCGCTGCTCACTTTATCGTCAGCTGGCGGGCATTAACAGCAGTGGTTAAGACCCAGCAGTGGGCTTTCATTTAGTAGTCGTATACTACGGTGGATATCAAACGGAGATCAGCGCCCTAGTTGGGGCCAGATAATTGCGGTTATGGCAGGCGTAACCTCCACTGTTCTCCTGTCCGCCGTCCTCAGAATTTTTGCGCCTGTTATCACTGGCAGTCAGGGCAGAGCCCATATTAATTTTTCGTCAGCAATACAGACATTAGGCACAACTGATGCCGACACATTTCACGATTCCGTTGCCACCGCTTACGTTTTCCCCCACTTTGTTGACTTTTTCCATCCCCCTAGACAACTGAAATAGGCTGTGGGTATTTGCGATATTAATTATGTAAGGATTTTATTCTAGTTGTAATTCATCGTCATCATTATCATCATCATCATCTACGTTCGAGGATTAGGTTTGAGGAACCTATTCCATCTTCAACTTCTTAGCTCCTACCTTTCTGGGCCCCTTTGGTAGACATTGCAAAGCTTTATTAGGGCATCTGCCTTGTTGCATCCTGTTTGTGTTTCCTCCGCTTCTGCTTATATGTGCCAAACTTCTCCGTTATTGTAAGTACTATAAGCTCATTTCTGATCTTCGTTTCTTAACGTATCTTTAGTTTACGTCCGTTAAGTCATCTTTAGTTGCATTTCCTTAGTTATCTTTTTGTTTAATTCTTCTTATTCTTCCATAGACACACTGAAATTTTGCTGTCTTATTCTCTATATCTTTATCATGATCAAAGAAACGTCTTAGGTAGTCACAATGACTTGTTTGCTCGTTATATTGTTCTCTGTCACTATTTTTGATTGCGCCTGTTGTTTTCCTCTGAATGACATTACTTTTGTCTTTTCTATTGATGTTTTGAAATTGCAATTTTGGTGAATTTGTTTTAATGTTAAAATATTTCTTTGTATTTCTTCTTCTAAGCCGCTATTATAATCTAGTCATAGTGTATATTAACATTTTTATATAATGGTCTTTATCTAGTTTTAGTTCTTCTTTTTTAATCTTTCCTCATTCCCCACAGTATCTCACCTGAGGAAAAACAATATCCTCAGCGAATCAGTGTTCGGATTTCAGAAAATTTGCTCTACTGAGAAGGCTATTTACATGTTCACTCATCAAATTTTACAAGCATTAAATAACAAAATAGCACCGGCTGGTATTTTCAACGACTTATGTAAGGTATTTAGCTGTGTGAATCACAATACTCTCCTAGATAAATTGATGTTTTACAGGACTGATGGTACAACCAAACAACAGTTAATGTCATATCTAAGCAAAAGAATGGAGAAAGTTGTAATAATAATTCAACCAATATAGTCAGGGAGCATTATTCTGATTGCAGAGAAATCACATATGGGCTCAATCTTAGGTCTGTTATTGTTCGTCATATATTACATGGTCTTCTGTCTGACAAACAAACAGAATACCGAGCGAGGTGGCGCAGTGGTTAGACACTGGACTCGCATTCGGGAGGACGACGGTTCAATCCCGCGTCCGGCCATCCTGATTTAGGTTTTCCGTGATTTCCCTAAATCGCTCCAGGCAAATGCCGGGATGGTTCCTTTCAAAGGGCACGGCCGACTTCCTTCCCCGTCCTTCCCTAATCCGATGAGACCGATGACCTCGCTGTCTGGTCTCCTTCCCCAAAACCAACCAACCAACCAACCCAACAAACAGAATTAGTTATTTTTGCATATGAGACTAGTATTGTGATCAGTCCACAGATAGATACAAAAGAAATGGTGAATAATGTTCTTTATAGTGTCATTGACTGATTTTCTGTGAATGGTCTAACTCTCAATTTTAAAAAGATGCAGCATACTCATAACACATTATATAACCAGTGACCCTGCTATTAAAATTATTTTCATTTTAACTGTAGGCTTATTTCAGTCATCATCAGGTTATCTATAATAGAACACCTTATATATTTTGGTGCATTTGTTGTATTACACGTAAGTTACTTACAAAAATATTATTTTACATACGTTTTCAACTCCTGACTTCCATGCATATTGAAATGTTCTAGGAAAACAATGAAAAAATGTAATCAGCAAACAAATACGAACAGAGATAACAAAATCGCTGATCACTTCTCACATCTGATGTCACTAAATTTCAACTACAGACTAAGTTATATTTCTTACCACTACTAAAAGAAAAGTCTGAACATACTACAAAGCTGATTATTATTGCTACGTTAACGTAAATTATAATCAATAAAAGACCGAAAGCAACAGAAACAATGATACTGTATGGAAGTCAACACTTGAAAACATATATATAATTAAATTTTTTGTAAGTAACTTACATGTAATACAACAAATGCAACAAAATTTATAAGATGTTATATTACAGATAATCTGATGACGGCTTTATAGCTGAAATAGGCCTGTGGTTAAAATCAAAATAATATTAATAGCAGCATAACTGGTTATATAAATGTTTTATGTCTTTGAAAGATATTATATGCAGCAGGCCCAGAAGATCGCAACATACTCTGTTCTGCTCATCTAAGGTGATCAGTGATAGGTGTATCACATGATGAGGAAATACTAAATAGGTTCGAAACATCAGGATTCTCAGCCTACCATGTTGATGAGAATTTAAACCGAAAAAAGCATATTTTGAGACTCCTAAAAGAACTTGCACAGCCACATATGCATTTAGAATCATTACAACTCTTGGGCAGACACATATCAATAAGTTAACGTATTTCCCTGATTTTCATTCAGTAATGTCATCTGGAATAATGTTCTGGCATAACTCATCATTAAGAAAGACAATCTTCATTGCTTAAAAACATGCTGCAGGAATAGTACGTGTTGTGCACCCACAACTGCCAAGTAAACATCTGTTTAAAGAGTTAAGTATTTTGATTACTACTTCACAGTATATATTTTATTCTGACTAGAAGTTTGTTGTAAGCATTTCACTGCATTTAGAAAGATGTAAATAACTATAATACAGAAGAAAAAATGACACCCACTACGCCAATGCTGCAACCAAAATTTTTGATCACTTACTCAGTGATATAAAATGTATGACAGACAGTAAACTAAAATTTGAAAATAAACTGGAAAGTTTCTCCTTGTCAGCTCCCCTATTCTGCAGAAGAATTTCTAGTACTGAAGCATGTAAAAGGTGGGGGGGGGGGGGTGGTATAATTGCTAAGTCATAACTGTATGCCTTAAAAATTGTAAACAGTCATTATGTAGTCATATTTATAAAATAATTTATTCTGTGAGTATAAAACGACTAGTTCCATATCATTATAGTTTATTGAGCAAATGATCCATGGAATATCTAACTAATTAAGCACTTTTTAATTATGCCATCTATATATCAATTGAATAAAACTTGAGAAAAACTGCAACTTTTTGAATTTCTCGGTTAGTTGCAATGACATTCTTACTTCTTTTGTTCCCATTTTTCATTAAAAATTTAGTTTCATTGCATATGCTTTTAAGGTCCATGTCAAGTGACTACACATATCAAGTGTCCCTTTATTCTATTTTCCTGTAACAAATACCAGAGTTTTGTCCTGTTTAATCTGTCAAACACCATGACTTAGTGAACAAGAGCAATGTGTTATTTCTACCTGTGATATAAAAATATAGAACATCTTGTACTGGATGTAGCTTAAAATTGGATGGGATTAAACAAGGAAGTTGTTGGAACTTGCATGTCCCCACAGCTTATAAGCATGTGGTATTGTATGACTTCGAAATTTTCGTTTTGTCTTACTATGCCCCCTACATACACATTAATGGAAATTAAAAGTTTTACATCATGAAAACTTTGAATGAACACTAATATTCTGATAGACCAGTATATCCACGTATGTGGGGTAAGTTAATAAAAATTTCATCCATGTGTGAGCTTATTTTTCATAGAGGAAAAAGTCATTCCACAGATGAAGAAGGGGTATGAGTTTGTGAAGCCTATTATTGGTCTAATGCTACAGGAACTTTTGGATATCTCAGCATAGCACGACCAGAAAGCATGCATGTGCAGCTCATCTCCAGCCTTCAGACTTTGAGAAGTCCTGAGTACAAAATAAATTATATAAAACCAGTGCGCATGATATTCATAAATAACCGACAGGGTTCAACCCCATAAACAATTTTAGGAATGTCAGTTTCCGAAACTGGAACCGATAAACTCTTTAGATAAATATTACAAGCCTGGATGGGCAAAACGACGTTTACAACATTCCTCGCAGTTCCATTCTCCCCACTGCGGGAATCCAAGTAATGTTGCGAGAATTAGGGGATGTAGATAGTGTCACAGGTTCGGATCGGTCTGGGGAGCATGTATGGATAGCCTATTTAGGAACAAGTGCTCCTAAAATAGCATGAACACCTCGTACTAATTTATGAGCATAACATGATGTCATAGGAGCAACGACATATATGACGTAATCTTTTGCTAAAACGTCATCTGTAAAATACCTGAAAATGGCCTGTACAATCGTAGAAGAAATAAAGAAAATGGCATCTGAAGGCTTCAAGAAATCATTCAAAAAATTTATCGTAGCAGCGGACCCTATTGCATTGAAAATTATTTTCATAAAGATCAGGAAAGCCTAATACAAGTACATAGAGGGGTATTGAGTTTAATAAGGGATGTTATTAATACTGGAGGTCAAATAAAATTTAGTAATATTAATAATATCACAATAATTATTACAAATTCCATAAATTTCGCTTTGAGTTAACAATTTCACTTTGAATTAACAATACCTAAGCAAAATTAGTGTTGTAATAGTAATATTATCATTTTAAGTATCTATAAATTGTATGAACTGCAGTTTGGATTAACACAAAAATACATCCTAGTGATCTTTGTTTTCAAAAGCTTCTTTCAGAGAATGAAAAAACAAATGCTGAATAAGTGGTACATATGGTAGCAAGTCTAACATGTCTCTGTTTCTTTACATTTATGAGTGGTCGTATTTCACTGTGTAGTGGTTCTTGTTTTATAGTGTTGAGCTGGGCTGGACATCCCTTCCTTCCTTTTTGTTTGTCCAAGTTGAAACACTCCAGATCAGCATTCAAAGTTGTCTTTAAATGTATCTTCATAGGTTCAAATCATCCATACTGCAAACACCAAATTTCTAGCAAAGATACTGGACACTTTAATTCATTAGTCTGTCAGTTAACTACTGCTTTCTACAAAGCTACCGTCAATACAGAATAATCTTGCTTCATCTGTACTATTGTAAATGGCTTCTGTCTTCGTGACTGAGCTTTAATTTTATACCAGTCTGAAGGAGTATAGATAGTTTTTCCTTATGCTTGGAGTTTCACATAACCAAAATTAGCATCGTTTGGCAGATGTGAGTGCCCATTTATCATAAAAATGGTGTCAAGAAGATCCACTTGAAGTTGTGAATCTGTCACAAGTTTCAAACAGGAAAGTGCCATTTTGAAACATCTGTTTCGTCCAGTGCAGGCATCACTGTATATTATTGTGTGTTTTTTCTACTAGCCACGTCTCTTACGGGTTTCACTAATGACTGTGCATGGTGAAATGTATTGCGTTCCTCTCGAAGCTATAGTTTCGTCTCATACACACATGAAAACAGTGTCAATTCAGTGTCCGTGACATCCAAGATAATAACAATATAAACTGCGTTTGTAATATAGTACATAACACGTTGACTTTGGAAACGCTAGGGCTTTTACCAAATAAAATGTAAAAAGTATAAATACCATTGGAGTTAAGATTTGATAATTCCTTAAGCACTTTCATCGAACTTTGTACAGATTCGACTTTCCTTAAATTTAATTGATGTTGTGCTTCTAATTGTTTTTGCTTTCGCTTCAAAAACTGATTTCTGCACCTAGTAAACACCACACATTGTGCATTTATCTCTTCATGGAGAATGAAAACATAGATTGAAATCGCGATTGAAAATATTTGCATGAAAGGCCTCTGACACTGGTTAGTCTTATCTTCAGCAAATTTTTCTTTGTATAAAGTATACATAACTCTGATGTTAAAATCAGGAAACAAGTGACGTCTATTAGGATTTTTTTAAAATCTAGAATAATGTGACTGTTGACATGGAAAACTTTTAATGCTGGAATGAATATGACTAACTGAATCTTCTGGAGCTTTACTGGAAGGTTTATGATTACGTCTTAAATAATTATCAGGCTTCTCTCCATGCTTTACTTCTTGTGTACATCTAATCATCCGGCCAGAAGAAATTTGAAAAGTTCTCAGGAGATACGTTTTACAGATTTTAAAAGACTAATTCTGAACACGTAAATCCTGGTTTTCATGCAAGTCTTTGAAGGTCGCGATCGTATTCATGTCTTCTTGCTGAAGGAGATTCTGAGGCGATTAGCATTGTAGGTAGGCAGTTTGATAGTTAAAAGATCCCATTTTCTAAGAACTATCAAAAATTGCTTTCCTTCCCCCTTCAGTTATTTTTTAATTACGTTGTAGTCGACAGTGGCAATCATCATTACAAAATATTTTAACAGGAAAAGTTTTACCTTTTCTGGTACAGCATGCTTCATCTAGATTCCTTTTCAGTCCCATCTCTTATCTTCTCTCTGTCGTTTTCTTCCATATGAATGCTGTTGCTCATCTTCTTAATTCGACTTTTTTTTTTGGATGGATGATATTCTGAAACAGAATCCGAAATTTACCCCTCTCTGTTCATGACTTGTCTAAGCCTTTCTGAATTATTCATATTACCATAAAAATAAGCTCAAACACCAGTAACAATTGCCAAATAATCAAGGTAAGGGTTTAGACAACAATATAATATTACATAATTTGTATGAAAACAGTCTAGGCGATGTTATCATACAAAACTTACGTGAAAACAGTTTTGATAATGTTAGAATAAAACAAACCTTTCTGAAAAATATTGTTATTGTTATTATTATTAATAAAGAAAGGAAAACTTTCCAGTGATGAAAGAAAAAATCTAATTTTGATGCGTGGCATTGTGCAGCAAGTCAGACTTACTTCACCTTGCCATAACATACCATCAAACCATTTCACAGTAGAACCTGTGCTGCCATTTGTCATGAAATTGTGCATACAAAGGTACACATCACTATACCATCCTAAAGAGTGCGGTTTCTACTACATAACATTGTACTTAACTTATTTTCGTCAAAATCTGACTCACAATATTACGCCGTAAACCCTTTCAAAACTGTTTGCAATGTCAAACCAGGATGCTCACAAGGAAGTCCAACAAGCTCTGATGACTAAGGCTTAGAATCAACTTTTCCCATGAATTCTACAGGCACCAAATCGCAAACCAGTTTCCCAGGCCGTCTCCCACTAAATCCGAGCAACTTGCTTATAGGGCGTATAAAATGGACGAATCAAGAACCATTCAAGGTGACATTATGTGTCTCACATGAATGGCACCACTTGTGCTTGGATGGACATCCTGCTGTTATCGGTGGTAAACGACTGAGAGTGACCCCAGATGCGTGGTAGAGAACGCTTTCTGGTGGGACGCGATAGAGGCGATTGCTTAGCTACACAAGCAGAGTGATTACGTCACGTTTTCGATTTCATATCAAAGCACTGCACAGGTCATTAATTTTAATGAGTCGGCACAGCAAGTATCTTGGGCATGACAAGAAATCACAGTGATTTTGATGAAGGACATCAGTTCCGAATGAAAGTTTTATCGTTTAATACCCGTCATATGAGGAACCTCTCCACAAATATCGGACTGGCTCTTCTTGGTGCAACACTTTTCATCATCGTGTATGCTGAGGTGACAACAGTCTCGGGATAGCAATGTGCACGTATAGAAATGGCGGTAGTATCGCGTACACAAGCTATAAAAGGGCAGCGCATTGACGGAGCTGTTATTTGTGCTAAACTGATTCATGTAAAAAGGCTTCCGACAATGTTATGGGCGCATGACAGGAATTATCAGGGTTTGCAAGCGCAATGGTAGCTGGAGCTAGACGCATGGAACATTCCATTTCCGAAATCATTTGGGAATTCAGTATCACGAGATCCATAATGTCAAGGGCGTGCCGAGAATACTAAATTTCAGGCATTACCTCTCATCACGGACAACGCAGTGGCCGAAGGCCTTCATGTAACGACCGAGAGCAGCGGCGTTTGTCGGTGCTAACGTACTAGCAATAGTACGTGAAATAATCACAGAAATCAATGTGGCACGTGCGATGAACTTATCCGTCAGGACAGTGCGGCGAAATTTGCCGTTAATGGGCTGTGACAGCAGACGACCGATGCGATTGGCTTTGCTAACAGCACGACATTGCCTGCAACGCCTGCACTATAGACGACTGGAAAATGGTAGCCTGGTGAGATGAGTCCCGATTGCAGTTGGTAACAGCCGATGGTAGGGTTCGAGTGTGGTGTAGACCCCACCAACAATGGAATTTTTTTGGATGACAATGCGCCATGTAACTGGGCCAAAACTGTTCGCGATTGGCTTGAAGAACATGCTGAAGAGTTCGAACGAATTATCTGACCACTCCGATCGCCCGACAGGAATCCCGTCCCACATTTATGGGACATAATCGAGGGTCAGTTCATGCACAACATCCTGCAGCGGCAACACTTTTGCAATTATCGACGGCTATAGAGGCACCATGGCTCAGGACTTCCAGCGACCTGTTGAGTCCATGACACGTCGAGTTGCTGTACTACGTCGTGAAAAAGGAGACCCGACATGATATTGCGAAGTATCCCATGACGTTTGTCACCTCATTGTATAAAAGTGGTGTACTGCAATGTTGGTCTAACACTATCTACATAAATGATAATTTCACCAATAAACAATACCATTGAGACAGTTTAAGTATCACAGAAGTACAGCTACTGTACAGATAGCACTGTATTCGGTGAGTTCATGAATATTTCCAGTAGCTCTAGAAACTGGATTATAGTCGTTCCAGAGTCGTAATCGTGGGATCCTCGTCACACTCAAAGTTCGCTGACTCCAGGAAATTAAGTCTCTCATCTCAGCTGCTTGAGTCCTTTCTCTTGAATCCACAAAAATCTTCAATTTCTTTTGTTTCTGAAAACTGAAGCCATTACACGGGATGTGGTGGCTCGGCATTGTTGTTACAGTCCTGATCTTCCTGACTTGTAATCTAATGACGTGAAAATGACTTTCCGTTGCTAACCAGACCCACTTATTATTAATTAACATCCCGCTGAAAAATTTGAGTCGTTTTTAAATTTTTTTAATCTTTGGCTACATGCCAATTTATTACACATCGGTGTCTCTCCTATGGGTCGTCAGGTGCATTTTGGGCAGGCATTAGGAATTTCACTTTTGCAACGTGTAGCTGGATTCAGCCGAAAGAAATCCTGGTCATCGCGTCTTTTATACGACGCCCAGTGTCGACGGAAAGCGAAGGTTTGTTTCTTGTTACAAAAAAAAATCTATAGAGTGAAATTTTACATGCGCATTCGATAGAGTGATCTCAAATTAGTCCACTGTGTTATTCGTTTTACCGATATGTATTAACACGACACATCAGTGTAATTTTTGACCGCTCTGTCGAATGGACTCGTGAAATTCCACTTGGAAAATCTTTTGTTTGTAAAGGGAAACAAACCGATGTCTTCAATTGACGCTGGGCGTCGCTTGAAAGACGTGATGACTAGTATTCGTTTGGGCAGAATCCAGCTACACACTGCAAAAAACGAACTGAAAATATCTGCTGAAACACCAGAGAAAAGGCGCCTAACGACTCTTAGAAGAGGCACCCTTTGTAATAGGAGGAAGATGGTACAGCTGGAGAGAGGAAACGGCACGCTGAAGCCATGAACTGGGTGCACATCTACGAGGGTCACTCCAAAAGAAAAGCACACTATTTTTTTTTTAATCCATCTTTCATTCTACATGTTTCAAAGCTTTACAGTATGTAGATACATGCTTTAAGAACAATATTTTCATTTCTCCACATAATTTCCATCCCTCTCAACTGCCTTACGCCATCTTGGAACCAGCGCCTGTATACCCGCACGGTAAAATTTTGGGCCAACCTGTTGGAGCCACAGTTTGGCAGCGTGCACAAGGGAGTCATCATCTTCAAAGCTTGTTCCACGAAGAGAGTCTTTCAGTTTCCCAAAGAGATGATAGTCACATGGAGCCAGGTCAGGACTGTAAGGCGGGTGTTTCAGTGTTGTCCATCCGAGTTTTGTGATCGCTTCCATGGTTTTTTGAGTGACATGTGGCCATCCACTGTCGTGCAACAGCAAAAGATCCTGCTTTTGCCGATGTGGTCTAACACGACTCAGTCGAGCTTGAAGTTTCTTCAGTGCATCAGAATTTATGGTGGTTCCACTTGGCATGACGTGCACAAGCAAGAGTCCTTCGGAATCGAAAAACACCGTAGCCATAACTTTTCCAGCAGAAGGTGTGGTTTTGAATTTTTTTTTTCCTCAGGTGAATTTGCATGATGCCACTCCACTGACTGCCTCTTCGTCTCAGCTGAAAAATGATGGAGCCATGTTTCATCGCCTGTCACAATTCTTCCAAGAAATTCGTCTCCACCATTCTCGTACTGTTCCAAAAGTTCGCTGCATACCGTGTTTCTTGTTTCTTTGTGAGCCACTGTCAACATCCTGGGAACCCACCTGGCACAAACCTTTTTTAACGCCAACACTTCCAGTATTCTGCAAACACTTTCTTCCCCTATCCCAGCGTAGCGTGACAATTCGTTCACTGTGATGCGTCTGTCAGCAGTCTCCAATTCGTTAACTCTCTGCACATTGCCTAGAGTGTGTGCAGTACGAGGCCAGCCGCTGCGAGGACAATCCTCAATATTGCCGTGCCGGCTTTCATCACTTGACCTGCTTGCCCACCGACTAACTGTACTGCGATCGACAGCAGCATCTCCATACATCTTTTTCAACCTCTTGTAGATGTTTCCCATTGTCTCGGTTTCACAGCACACGAATTCTATAACAGCACGTTGCTTCTGACGAACGTAAAGTGTAGCAGCCATCTTGAAGACATGTTGTGACGGTGCCACTCACAGGAACAGGTTGAATTAAATTTAAAAACAAACGGGAAGGATGTATCTACAGACTGTAAAACTTTCACACATGCAGAATGAAAACTGTATTTTTACAAAAATAGTGTGCATTTCTTTTAGAGTGACCCTCGTATATATCTACCCGTGTATTCCTGAAGCCATCTTATGGTCTGTGGGGAGGACGGGGGTTATTAATGTACCACTGTCACTTTTTCTCTTTCCAGTTCCAATCGCGACTGATATAGAAAATAAGATCACTAATAAGTTCTCTGATATATTGGTTGACTTTCCTAGGAATGTGCACTCTCAGAATTTCAGCGGAAAACCACTCCGTGATGCATCATGGCTGTCATGTAGTGTCCACTTCTGGAGTTGAATGAGCAGGTCCTTGACGTTTTCATGTTTATTAAATAAACTCAAGATTAGATTCATCTATTCTTCTTTGGATCTTCTCTGTTTCGTCAGTCTGACATATCTGGCGAGGGACTGAGAAGTTTACATCTCTCGGAGAAGGATTTTGTAAGCTACTTCATTCGTCGACAGGCAGCACTTATTGCGGATTCATCCCATTAACCTTGGTCTGACAACAGCCTTACTTGCGATTCGTTTTATGTGGTTTCTTCGTTCGTCTGAGTACATACTTCCAAATTTTTAATACATGTGGCATTTTCCGCTGATTATTCTGACTCGTGTAATCGTACTGGGTCTTTTTGCCTATTTAAGCACAATACCTTACATTTGTTTATACTGGAGCCAACTACGGATCCCGCACAGGCATCGATCTTTTGCAAGTGTCAAACGTTCCTACCTTCTGTGCCTCTGAGCTTCTTTGGCGTCACGTGAATTCACACAAGTAGCCTTGGCGTGATCCCTCATACACTATTTCCTACAGAAGCGACCGACAGCTTTAGGCGACAAAAAACAACAGCAGGTATAGCTACGGAAGTGTCCTAGGTTGGCGACGTCCATGCCACTGTTGGTCGTCCACCATAACTGGAGACTTTTGAAATCAAACGTGTTTGAATCTTGCCTCTGCAGCACGCGCAACAGGGACAGAGAGAGGAGTGAGTCTTCACGGCGATGTACCGTAGCGGACGCACCTGTTGCGATGAAATACTAATCATCGGATTTTAAGGAAATTATTCAGTGGAAAACACTGATTCCTCTACATCTAAAAGCTTGATATCTTCTCTCTATAAAGGTCTAAATTTCTTTTGGTTATTCTTGACAGTTACTGTGCAGCAGCAAACTAAGTAAATGACTGTACGAAACTGTTAAGAGTTTGCAGAGGTAAAAACGAAGTGCATAGACTTTCCGTACCGTTCATTTTAGGGCATACGTTATTGCGCATGAAAGGTGTTATGACTTCCTTGCACGCTGTGTGGTTCTGTAGTGAATACAGGAGCGAGGAACATACACTACCGGTCATTAAAATTGCTACAGCAAGAAGAAACGCAGATGATAAACGGGTATTCATTGGACAAATATATTATACTAGAACTGACATGTGATTACATTTTCACGCAATTTGGGTTCATAGATCCATAGAAATCAGTACCCAGAACAACCACCTCTGGACGTAATAACGGCCTTGATACGTCTGAACATTGAGTCAAACAGAGCTTGGACGGCGTGTACAGGTACAGCTGCCCATGCAGCTTCAAAACGATATCACAGTTCATCAAGAGTAGTGGCTGGCGTATTGTGACGAGCCAGTTGCTCGGCCACCATTGACCAGACGTTTTCAATTGGTGAGAGATCTGGAGAATGTGCTGTCCAGGGCAGCAGTCGAACATTTTCCGTATCCAGAAAGACCCGTACAGGACCAGCAACATTCGGTCGTTCATTATCCTGCTGAAATGTAGGGTTTCGCAGGGATCGAATGAAGGGTAGAACCACGGGTCGTAAAACATCTTAAATGTAACGTCCACTGTTCAAAGTGCCGCCAGTGCGAACAAGAGGTGACCAAGACGTGTAGCCAATGCGACCCCATACCATCACGCCGGGTGATACGCCAGTATGGTGATGACGAATACACGCTTCCAATGTGCGTTCACCGCGATGTAGCCAAACACGGATGCTACCATCATGATGCTGTAAACAGAACCTGCATTCATCCGAAAACCAGGTTCGTCGTTGAGTACACCATCGCAGGCGCTCCTCTCTGTGATGCAGCGTCAAGGGTAACCGCAGCCATGGTCTCCGAGATGATAGTCCTTGCTGCTGCAAACGTCGTCGAACTGATCGTGAAGAAGGTTGTTGTCTTGCAAACGTCCCCATCTGTTGACTCAGGGATCGAGACGTGGCTGCACGATCCTTTACAGCCATGCGGATAAGATGCCTGTCATCTCGACTGCTAGTGATACGAGGCCGCTGGGATGCGGTTTTTCATAGAATGTATTCCTTCTATTACTCATTCGAGTATCTAGTAAATATGTCCTAGTTGCTTCAACTGTACGATGTCCCAGTGAATTGTCTATTTTCCTGGTAAGAATTTTCATTCAACGCCTTCCCTTGAAGCGCTGCATCGCAAAGCCATTCCTACTTTGGCTTCTGCACTGTCCCAGTTTTAGATTTCATTGTACAGTGCTGTGCAGACGTAGAGTGTGAGAAAGTTCTTTCTCATGTACTTCTGAACATTTGATAGCACTATACGTATTTTGACAAGGAAAGTACTCTTTGGTAGCCCTAATGTACTTTTGATACCTTCCACGCTTTAGCAAACTTCCATTTTATAATGGACCATCACATACTTCAGTAAAACATGTAATATACTGGTCCAGTGGTAGCGTCTGCGACTAGTAATCAGAACGCCCTTCGTGACGGGTTCAGTCACAGCCTCGGCTTAAATCCTCAATAAAAAAATCATCAGCATTTGCGGCTGAGAAACTTATGGCATATGGAGTCACTGTCGTTCTACCAACGGCATTCTCACAGAGAGCGGAGGGGCGGGCACAAGTTTGGGGCATCATTCATCCTCTGGGTGGGCAACTGACCCTAAAAAGCGGAAGGGTCAGCAGTGACCAAAGACACGAAGATGCAGAAGGCAATCGAAACCACTGTATTCAAGAAACATAATGTGTATCGGCCCCATGAACCATGAACCTTGCCGTTACTGGGGAGGCTTGAGTGCCGCAGCGATACAGACAGCCGTACCAAAGGTGCAACCACAACGGAGGGGTATCTGTTGAGAGGCCAAATAAATGTATGGTTCATGAAGAGAGGCAGCAGGCTTTTCGGTAGTTTCAGGGGCAAAAGTCTGGGTGATTGACTTAACTGGCCTTGTAACATCAATCTAAATGGCCTTGCTGTGCTGGTACTGCAAACGGCTGAAAGCAAGGGGAAACTACAGCAGTAATTTTTCCGAGGGCATGAAGCTCTTCTGTATGGTTAAATGACTATGGCATCCTCTTGGGTAAAATATTCCGGAGGTAAAATAGTTTCCCATTAGGATCTCCAGGCGGGAACTACTCAGGAGCATGTAGTCGTCAGGAGAAACAAAATTGGCGTTCTACGGATCGGAGCTTGGAATGTTAGATCCCTAATCGAGCAGGTAGGTTAGAAAATTTATAAAGGTTATAGTTAGATACTGAAAGATTTAGTGAAGTTCGGTGGTAGATGGAACAGGACTTATGTTGAGTTGAACAAGGGCCTATAAATACAAAAACAAATAGGGGTAATGCAGGAGTATGTTTAATAATGAATAAGAAAGTACAAACGGTAAGCTACTATGAACAGCCTAGTGAACGCATTATTACACCCAAGATGGGCATTAAGCCCACACCCATAACCGTGGTATTAGTTCATATGCCAACTAACTCCGCAGATGAAGAGGTGGAATAAATGTGTGATGAGATAAAAGAAGCTATTCATTTAGTTAAAGGAGACAAAGATTCAATAGTAATGGGTGATTAGAATTCGATAGCAGGAAAAGAAATAGAAGGAAAAAAATATTAATATGGATTGGGGGAAAGGAATGAAACAGGGAGACACATGCCAGAGTTTTGCACAGAACACAATTTAATTATTGCTAATACCTGCTTTAACAATCATGAAAGAAGGTTGTACGCGTGGGAGAAACCTGGAGACCCCGGCAGTTTTCACATTGATTATGCTGGTATAGTGGTATAACAGATTTAAGAAACAAGTTTAAAATAGTAAGGTATTTCCAGGGGCAGATGTGGGGAAAGAAATACAGTAGAAGAAGAATGGGTAGCTCTGAGGGATGAAGTACTGAAGGCAGCAGACGATCAAGTAGGTAAAAAGACGAGAGCTAATAGAAATCCTTGGGTAACAGAAGAAATATTGAATTTAATTGATGAAACGAGAAAATATAAAAATGCAGTAAATGAAGCAGACAAAAAGGAATACAAACGTCTCAATAATGAGATTGACAGGAAGTGCAAAATGGCTAAGCAGGGATGGCTAGAGGACAAATGTAAGGATGTAGAGGCTTGTCTCACTAGGGGTAAGATAGATACTGCCTACAGGAAAATTAAAGAGACCTTTGGAGAGAAGAGAACCACTTGTATGAATATCAAGAGCTCAGATGGCAACCCAGTTCTAAGCAAAGAAGGTAAGGCAGAAAGGTGGAAGGAGTATATAGAGGGTTTATACAAGGGCGATGTACTTGAGGACAATATTATGGAAATGGAAGAGGATGTAGATGAAGACGAAATGGGAGATAAGATACTGCGTGAAGAGTTTGACAGAGCACAGAAAGACCTGAGTCGAAACAAGGCCCCGGGAGTAGACAACATTCCATTAGAACTACTGATGGCCTTGGGAGAGCCAGTCATGACAAAACTCTACCATCTGGTGAGCAAGATGTATGAGACAGGCGAAATACCCTCAGACTTCAAGAAGAATGTAATAATTCCAATCCCGAAGAAAGCAGGTGTTGACAGATGTGAAAATTACCGAACTATCAGTTTAATAAGTCATGGCTGCAAAATACTAACGCGAATTCTTTACAGACGAATGGAAAAACTGGTAGAAGCGGACCTCGGGGAAGATCAGTTTGGATTCCGTAGAAATGTTGGAACACGTGAGGCAATACTAACCTTACGACTTATCTTAGAAGAAAGATTAAGAAAAGGTAAACCTACGTTTCTAGCATTTGTAGACTTAGAGAAAGCTTTTGACAATGTTAACTGGAATACTCTCTTTCAAATTCTGAAGGTGGCAGGGGTAAAATACAGGGAGCGAAAGGCTATTTACAATTTGTACAGAAAACAGGTGGCAGTTATAAGAGTCGAGGGGCATGAAAGGGAAGCAGTGGTTGGGAAAGGAGTGAGACAGGGTTGTAGCCTCTCCCCGATGTTATTCAATCTATATATTGAGCAAGCAGTAAAGGAAACAAAAGAAAAATTTGGAGTAGGTATTAAAATTCATGGAGAAGAAGTAAAAACTTTGAGGTTCGCCGATGACATTGTAATTCTGTCAGAGACAGCAGAGGACTTGGAAGAGCAGTTGAACGGAATGGACAGCGTCTTGAAAGGAGGATATAAGATGAACATCAACAAAAGCAAAACGAGGATAATGGAATGTAGTCAAAGTAAATCGGGTGATGCTGAGGGAATTAAATTAGGAAATGAGACAAAGTAGTAAAGGAGTTTTGCTATTTGGGGAGTAAAATAACTGATGATGGTCGAAGTAGAGAGGATATAAAATGTAGACTGGCAATGGCAAGGAAATCGTTTCTGAAGAAGAGAAATTTGTTAACGTCGAGTATAGATTTAAGTGTCAGGAAGTCGTTTCTGAAAGTATTTGTATGGAGTGTAGCCATGTATGGAAGTGAAACATGGACGATAACTAGTTTGGACAAGAAGAGAATAGAAGCTTTCGAAATGTGGTGCTACAGAAGAATGCTGAAGATAAGGTGGGTAGATCACTTAACTAATGAGGAGGTATTGAATAGGACTGGGGAGAAGAGAAGTTTGTGGCACAACTTGACTAGAAGAAGGGATCGGTTGGTAGGACACGTTTTGAGGCATCAAGGGATCACAAATTTAGCATCGGAGGGCAGCGTGGAGGGTAAAAATCGTAGAGGGAGACCAAGAGATGAATACACTAAGGAGATTCAGAAGGATGTAGGTTGCAGTAGGTACTGGGAGATGAAGAAGCTTGCACAGGATAGAGTAGCATGGAGAGCTGCATCAAACCAGTCTCAGGACTGAAGACCACAACAACAACACTTGTGGACTGACCACTATTTATTGGTTATGAACTGTAGGTTAAAAATAAGAAATTGTAAAGAGGTGGGAAATTAAGGAGATGGGACCTGGATAAAGAACCAGAAATTATTTAGAATTTCAGGGGAACACTAGGCAAGGATTGACAAGAACAGGGGAAAGAAATACAGTAAAAGACGAATGGGTAGCTTTGAGAGATGAAATAACGAAGGCAGCAGGTAGAAAGACAAGACTATGTAGAAGACGTTGGATAACACGGGAGAAGTTGAATTTAATTGATGAAAGGAGAAAATACAAAAATTCAGCAACTGAATCAGGTTAAAGGGAATACAAACGTCTAATATATGAGGGACAGGAAGTCCAAAATGGCTAAGTATGAATGGCTAGAGAGCAAATGTCAGTAGTTAGCAGCATATATTACTAGGGGAAAGATAGATACCGCCTACAGGAAATTTAGAGAGGCATTTGGAGAGAAGAGAAGCAGCTGTATGAACATCAAGAGGTCAGATGGAAAGTCACTCCTAAGCAAAGGAGGGAAAGCTGAAAGGTGGAAGGAGTATGTATACAGGGTCCATAAAGGGTCATGAATTTGCAAGCAATATTATAGAAACGAAAGGAGACGTAGATGAAGATTAGAAGGGAAACGTGATACTGCGAGAAGAATTTGATAGAGCACTGAAAGACCTAAGTCGAAACAAGGCCCCAGTATAGGTGATATTCGTGAGAGCTACTAATAGCCTTGGAAGAGGCCGCTATGATAAAAGTCTCGTCTGATGTACAAAACATATCAGACAGGCGAAATACTCTCAGACTTCAAGAAGAATACTATAATTCCAATTCCAATGAAATGAGTTGCTTACAGGTGTGAATATCACCAAACTGAGTTTAATAAGTCCAGGCTGCAAAATACTAACAATCATTCTTTACAGAAGAATGGGAAAAATTGGGAGAACCCGACCACTTGGCTAATATCAGTTTGGATTCCGAACCAATGCAGGAAAACGCGAGGCAATGCTGACCCCACTACGTATCTTAGAAGATACGTTAAGGAAAGGCAAACCCTCGTTTATAGCATTTAAAGACTTAGAGAAACCTTTTGACAGTGGTGAGTGAATTACTCTCCTTGAAATTCTTAAGATAGCAGAGGTAAAATACAGAGAGCGAAAGGCTATTTACAATTTGTACAGAAACCAGACGGCAGTTATGAGAGTCGAGGGGCACGAGAGGGTAGCAGTGATTGAAAAGGGAGTGAGACAGGGTTTTAGCCTATCCCCAATGTTATTCAATCTGTATACTGAGCAAGCAGTAAAGGAAACAAAAGAAAATTTCGGAGTAGGTATTGAAATCCATGGTGAAGAAATAAAAACTTTGAGGTTCGCCGATGACATTGTAATTGTGTCAGAGACAGCAAAGGACTTGGAAGAGCAGTTGCGTGGAATGGACAGTGTCTATGAACATCAACCAAGGGAAAACAAGGGTAATGGAATGTTGTCGAGCTAAATCAGGTGATGCTGAGGGAATTAGATTAGGAAGCGAGACACAGAAACTAACAGGTGAGATTTTGGACAGCATAACAGCTAACGATGGACGAAACAGGATATAAAATGTAGACTGGTAAAGGAAAGAAAAGCGTTTCTGAAGAAAAATCTATAGATTAAAGAGTTTGATAATCCTTTCTTGAGGTGCTTTTCTGGAGTGTATCCAAGTGTGGAAATGAAACATGGACGATAAACAGTCTGGACGAGAAGCGAATAAAGCTTTTGAAATGTGGTGCTACAGGAGAATGCTGAAGATTAAATTAGAATAATGAGGAGGCATTGAATAGAACTGAGTAGAAAAGAAATTCGTGGCACGACCTGACTAGAAGAAGGGTAGACTGACAGGAGATTTCAAGAATTTAGTACTGGAGGGAAGTGTTGGGAGTAAAAATCATAGAGGATACCCAAGACACGAATACAGTAACCAGATTCAGAAGTACGTAGGTTACAGAAGTTATTCGGAGATGAAGAGGCTTCCGCTGGATAGGGTAGCATGGAGAGTTGCATCAAGTCAGTCTTCGAACTGAAGATGACAACAGCAACAACAACAACAACAACAACATGTATCCACAGGCCTGATGAATGAAAACACAGCTGACAACTGACAGAACTGTTTTAGTTGACCTCACTACCGGTTTCACGGCTCACAGCCACATCTTCATGTGCAAATTACATACTTAATGTAATCAATAAGAAAAATGTTTCCCTGGTGTGATCTGGGTGAAATGGTATAACGCTTTAGCCAACTGATCAGACCAATTAAGTGTTATTTAGTAGACTACTGTATCTGGGTTCCATCTGTGAGAAGATTTTTGTTGTGTGAGATCAACAAACACCGTTCATGCGTATTTTATAACGCAGCCGATGTTAGCTGTATCAAATGCAATGATTGTCCCAAAAAATACACATGGTAAACTAGTAGATCCTTCAGTAAAGGGTTCCGTGAACATCTAAATTTAAAAAAATTCCAGACCTGCGTTAACATCGCAACTGTGGAAGGAGGATCATAGTATCACAAGTGTTGCAGGAAATCTTGTTATCCTCCATAGAAGAGAAAAAGACCAGGTTTTAAAGCTGTTAGAGCAAGTGAAAGTTTTAGAAACAAAAAAGATAGTACACAGAATAAGCTGAATAGTCAGCTGGACTTTAACAATGATAATATTTTGGGAAATTTTGGTTACTTGTATGCTTAATTACACTAACGGAGAAAATTGCAGAAACAAAAAAATAATTGATGTAGAGTAATGAAATTTCGGGAATACACATGTCTAGGTAATATATGTCAGTGAAACATTTCAAGATCACAGGTTAATGTAAGCGCGAAATAAGCCCTTGCAAATGTGAAATGCTGGTACATTAACAACCGTTGTAACCACCGGACTGTAGAATATAAGCATGCAAATGTGCATGCATTGTGTTGTACAGGTGCAGGATATCAGGTTGTGGGATGGATATCTATCCCTGTCGGTCGGTCAGTACAGGGACAGTTAATATTGGTTGTGGATGACGCAGGATTTGTCATCCGATGATGTCCCATGTGTGCCTCGTTGGAGACAGATCTAGTGATCTAACAAAATGGCAAATGGCTCTGAGCACTATGGGACTCAACTTCTGAGGTCATTAGTCCCCTAGAAGTTAGAACTAGTTAAACCTAACTAAGCTAAGGACAGCACACACATCCATGCCCGAGGCAGGATTCGAACCCGCGACCGTAGCGGTCTTGCGGTTCCAGACTGCAGCGCCTTTAACCGCACGGCCACTTCGGCCGGCAGTGATCTAACAGGCCAAGGCAACATGTTGACACTCTGTAGAGCATGTTGGGTTACAACAGTGCTGTTTGGACGAGCGTTATTTTGTTGGAAAACCACCTGGGATACTGTTCATACTGGGATACTGTTCATAACAACAGGTCGGATCACCAGTCTGACGTACAGATTTGTGACCAGGGTGTGTGGTATAACCACAAGAGTGCTCCTGCTTTCACACGAAATCGCATGCCCCCCCCCGCCCCCCCTCCCCCTTCCCAGACCCTAACTCCAAGTGTAAGTCCAGTGTCTCTAGCCAATAGACAGGTTGGTTGCAGGCGCTCAACTGTCCTCCTCCTAACCGACACATGGGCGTCACTGGCACCGAGGCAGAACCAGCTTCCATGAGAAATCACAACAGAACTCCACCCTGCCCTCCAATGAGCTCTCGCTTGACACCACTAAAGTAAGTGGCAGTGGTTTGAGGACAGTGGAATGCACCCTACAGAGCGTGTGGCTCTGAGGTGTCCTTGAAGTGACCGATCTCCAACAGTTCGTTGTGTCACTGTGGTGCCAACTGCTGCTCAAATTAGTGCTGCAGATGCAGTACGATGCGCCAGAGCCACACCCTGAACGATGGTCTCCCCTCTCGGTTGCAAAAAATGGTTCAAATGGCTCTGAGCACTATGGAACTTAACTGCTGAGGTCATCAGTCCCCTAGAACTTAGAACTACTTAAACCTAACTAACCTAAGGACAGCACACGCATCCATGCCCGAGGCAGGACTCGAGCCTGCGACCGTAGCGGTCGCGCGGTTCCGGGCTGTAGCGCCTAGAACCCCTCGGCCATTCCGGCCGGCTCTCGGTTGCACAACGTGGGCCACCGGAGCCCGGTCTTCTTCTGTCCGTACATTCTCGTGCCCACCGCCGCCAGTCATCATGTACAATGGCTACATTCCTGCCAAGTCTGCGTGAAACGTCTCGTAGGCCTATTACACAACCTCGTTGAAAGTCAGTAATAATAGCGTCTTTGTCGCCTTACAAGCATTTATGACTAACATCAGCTCACCACGTCCAATCTCAAAGGGAACTGACGCTCACGATCGTTACCGCGTGTATTTAAAGCAAACGTAATTTGCATCCTCAGGGCGTTACTAGTGCCACTCTCATGCGGCTGGCACGAAATTTGAATAGACATCATCTTTAAGATATAGAAACACGGCTAAGAACTTTCCTTTATGTCGCACAATTTCATCTTGGCGTTGCGATTTCTTTACGTCAGTGTATAGTAAGAACCCAGCGCTCTTAATCACGTGTGCATTCTGAATGTAGGCCCTACCGTTGCGAGCTGTCTTTCATGTTTGGTCTGAGATGGTATAAAGCGGCCTGCCTAGTTTATACTACTTTGTATCTACGGTCTTGCACTATTTCCATCGGTAACTACGTTTTGAGTTATATCTTCGAAATCGGTTTTAGCCTTCAGCACAGTGAATGAATATATCGGTTCGACCTACGCGGCAACATTAGTTGAGGGTATTAAAGGGGCCACCATCCCGAGCACCCTTCCTTCGGCCAATTTTTAAATATTGACACTTTTCTCAGAACGGTGATACCTTGAGCTAGGGTCAGCTGTGATGGATTAATATCTTTGGTGAGTACGTTTCGAATAATATTTATATAATATTACACATTTACAATACAGTTTGCAGATATATTTCAATTCTTAAACATGTAGTTTGCACCTGAAGATTGGGCTGTAAGCCATGATACCGGTAAAGTGGACAATTAAAACCAAGTTTTACCATTTGTCATCGGCATTTTCATTCATAGTGACCATCAGCAGCAGCGGATAATTGTCACCATGATCTCCAATCAAAAAATATCCCGGATTAGTTCCCCAAACTGATCTCCTGCAGCCGGCCAGAGTGGCCGTGCGGTTCTAGGCGCTACAGTCTGGACCCGAGCGACCGCTCCGGCCGCAGGTTCGAATCCTGCCTCGGGCATGGATGTGTGTGATGTCCTTAGGTTAGGTTTAATTATTTCTAAGTTCTAGGCGACTGATGACCTCAGAAGTTAAGTCGCATAGTGCTCAGAGCCATTTGAACCATTTGATCTCCTGCTGAAGACTGCCAGGAGAGAGCTGACCATGAGAACAATATTAAATTACCAATTAAATAACATTCTACCAATCGGAGCGTGGAAAGGTTGAATGTGGTTCGGAAGCTAGAAAATCTGAAAAGAAAATTACAAAAAATGTGTGTCAAATCTTATGGGAATTAACTGCTAAGGTCATCAGTCCCTAAGCGTACACATTACTCAACCTAAATTAGCCTAAGGACAAACACACACACCCATGCCCAAGGGAGGACTCGAACCTCCGCCGGGATCAGCTGCACAGTCCATGACTGCAGCGCCTGAGACCGCTCGGCTAATCCCGCGCGGAAAGGAAAGTACAAATTTTCAGTCTGGATATAGTGTCGGCCAGTGAAAAATATGACAGGGTAAGGCTATCTTGCCAGAAGAATGTGGTTAATACCAAGGCGGGGTAACACCAACAGCAGAAAATGGTATAACGGGATTAGGATTCGTCTTAAAAAAAAGAAGGTAGGCAGAGAGTGAGTTATCGTAAACAGTTCAGAGATACGGAAATTCTCGTTAGAATCGACAGCAAATCAACGCCATTTGCAATAATTCAGATGTAGATGCCTACGCTACTTGCAGAAGTGATAAAGTATGAGGACACTGAATGGGTAATGCGGTATTTAAAGGAATATGGAAATCTAATAAGGTGGTTGGATCGCTGTAGTAGGGGAGGCAAGAGGAGGCAGAGTTATAGGTTAACACAGGCTTGGCAGTAGCAATGAGAGAGGAGAAAGACTAACTGAATTCTTGCAACAAAAAAATTAGCTAATAATTTAAACCAAACTAAACTCCGCCCGAACAGGCCATGAAGGTACCGACCGGCCGCCGTGTCATCCTCGGCCCAATGGCGTCACTGGATGCAGATATGGAGGGGCATGTGGTCAGCACACCGCTCTCCCAGCCGTATGTCAGTTTACGGGACCGGAGCCAGTACTTCTCAGACGATCAGTTCCTCCGTTTGCCTCACAAGGGCTGAGTGCACCCAGCTTGCAAACAGCGCTCTGCAGACCAGATGGTCACCCATCCAAGTGCTAGACCAGCCCGACAGCGCTAAACTTCGGTGATCTGACAGAAACCGATGTTACCACTGCAGCAAGGCCGTAGACAATAATATAAAATTAACTGTACAAAAATCACAAGAGAAGAAGGTATACTTGGAAAAGGCCTGGAGACACGGGAAGATTCCTGTTGGATTACATCAGGGTCAGACAAAGTTCCCAAAATTATGCAGTAGATTGTAAGCCGTAACCAGAAGCAAATATGCAGGATGAGTCAGGAAGAAAGGTATATACTTTGAAGGGTGATTCTGAGCAAAAAACTTCAAATGAACATATTCTCTTTTCTTAACCGTATCCGAAATACTCCTGTTTGAAAATCACGGGCGTCAGTTGCATTTCTTTCAAAATATGTTACCAGAATACTTTGAGGATATTCCTTTGGCAATACGACATAGTATGTACTTTCAGCACGACGGAGCTCCTGGACATTCTGCACGGCCTGTGACAGAGCACCTCACTGAAACATATCCTGGGTGTTCGACCGTCGCCAGAGAGTCACTTCTTGGCCACCGAGGTCACCCGATCTTACTCCATTACATTACTGTTTGTGGGATTGGCTTAAGGAGCGCCACAAAGGAGGAACTTTCCGCTCGTACTTTACATGCGTGTGCCAAA
Organism: Schistocerca nitens; assembly: GCF_023898315.1. Lineage (NCBI taxonomy): Eukaryota > Metazoa > Arthropoda > Insecta > Orthoptera > Acrididae > Schistocerca > Schistocerca nitens. Next base: position 549,748,022 of record NC_064614.1, read on the forward strand.
GTAAAGGACTGTACTAATAAGCTCAGATCAACAACCCAGCAGCTGTCTACGAGAGCTGCAGAGTGCATTTCAGTTGACGACGGCCTTTTCGTACATTTTTGTGAGGAAATTCATACACTATTAAACAAACCATCAGACCGCAGTTTTTAATTTACTACCACCTGCATTTGTCCTGTTCTCACCGTTTTCATCAGTTTCTTCTAAGAACAGGACGTATGTTCGTACGAAGTTCCTTGTTCAGAATCACTAATACTATCACCCGTTAAAGCATGTTCCTTTCCTCTTGACTCACCCTGTAGATTGTGATCACTATTCAGAAATGAAGATTAGGCTGAAATTTAGGAGAATCGTCCGCAAGAATCAGTGTGGAAAGAAGTGGAATACTGAACTATTGAAGAATAATAACGTGCGTTTGAAATTCCCTACAGTCTCAGAAGCAGTCCTTAGCACTTTAAAAAGGTAATATTCTTAAAAATGCAGCATATTTCGTGCCCCTATTCTCGCCCATTGAGTCAATGCTTCTACTCAAACGAATTCATTGTGGTCTGGACTATAAACTTTACCTTTTCCGTTTTTTGGCCTCATGGTGAGTTAATGTTCTCAAAGATTTGAATCGTCATATCTTTAACAGCCGCGGAACCTTGAAATCATTATTAAAGGATATGATTGAGGATTATTGTTTTCCACATTTGACATCCACGTAGGAATGGAATGACATGCAAATATATCTGAATGATTCTTAGTTCTTGCGCAATTTAAAGTGTACGGACTTTATGATCACCCTATTCGAAAAGACTGACCATGAAACAGAGCTTTTAAATTGGGCATGGCTGTAAAAACTGATTGTACCGTAGTAAGACATCGTGAAGAACGGAGTAAGCACCGGAAGAAGTGTGGAAGGGGTCCCTGCAGCCTTGGGACTAAGCGTTTGGCGAGTCACGCAGACAGCTAAATTGCAGCACATTACTTTGCTTCAACAGGCTCGTAATTTGCCTCTTATTTTCGCAGTGGAGTGTTCATTGCGGTGTATTACAAGCGATGGCGTTTCAGAACCTGACTTACTGACAAGACTTCGTGGACTATCCCACTCCCTGAACTTCATTTGTGCAACAGTACCAGCTGACACTGTCATGAGTACAACACACCTGGCGCAACCAGAGTCTTTACAACTGAATTCATGAATGATTCTGCGTCTCCTCGCAGTCGAAGGTAACACAGTACACAGGGATTCAGATAGAATTGTCTCACACATGTGCAAGAAAATACTCGTAGGTAGTAGGATGCCATGCTACTAGCGCCTTTTAATGAATCCTTTTCTTGTTAATCATATGTATCAGATGTTGCCGTGCAAGGAGTAGAAATTGGGATGGCGTGTAGTCATGCACAAATTATATCCATACTTTGCGAAGATGTACACTATGTACCCGTACTTTGCGCCTCCACCTATATGGTTACTCTTCATATGGTTGATACATCTACCGTCGAACTGTTTCTCCATCGTCACACTTGAATATCATGGGGGAAAAATGAACACTTAAATCTTTCTGTGTGAGCTCTGATTTCTCTTATTTTATGACTATAGTCTAGTTCTCGCCATGTTGGTTGGAGTACAAAAATGTTTTGGCTTTCGAAGGAGACAGTTGGCAATTCTAATTTTGTGATAAGAAATCGTCGAAACGGAAAAAATCCTTTGTTTTAATGGTTTCCACCCCAACTCTCTTATCATATCCGTAACATTCATATTTCATAAATATACATAACAATATGACCCTTGAACTTTCTCGGTTTTCTGTCAGTCCTAATTGGTAAGGACCCCACAGCACGCAGAAGTATTCCAGAAAGTGGCGCACAAGCATTGTGTGAACAGTCTGCTTAGGATACTGCTGCATCTTGTGAATGTTCAGCTAATAAAACGCATTCTTTGATTCGCAGTAGTCGCAGTATTTTCTGTGTGATGATCGATGTTTCCAATGTAAGTTGTTGGTAATTACTAGGTATTTACTTGAACAATTTTTAAATTTTGTGATTCAATTGGTAACCGAAATTTGACGAATATTTTTAAGTATTCGTATGGAGGGCCTTACACTATTTATTGTTTAGAATCAATTGCTAGTTTTCGCACCACGCGTTAATCAGGTCTACATATTTCTGTAGCTACTAAATGATACCAAAATTTAATGAAAGTAGCAAGCAAGCAAAGCTCCGTCTTCTGGCCCTGATGGGCCACTCGGGACCTTCCGACTACCGATCGCCGATTGGATGCAGTACGGAGGGAGGTGGGTTCAGCACACCCTTCTCCTGGTCGTTGTCAGTTTTCTTCACCTTGGAGCCGCTACTTGTAACTCAAATAGCACCTCAGTTGTTATCACGAGACTGAGTGCACCCCAGTCCAGTCATCCCACCAAGGAAAAAAATCCTTCGAAGTGCTGAAGATCGAGCCCGGTTTCTTTGCATAGCAGCCAGAAACGCTACCCTCTGTGCTGCGGAGGTGAACCTACACAGCACGTAGCCAAAAGGTAAACGATATAACCAAACATGACTTTTAGGAAGGAAGGGAAAAGGCGTTTTGATGATATTTTCATGGCGTTGCAGCACGTAAACTACACATTTTAATATAAAAAAGAATTCCTTCAATGTTTACATTCTACACAGCATGACCAAAGGTAGTGCTGCAATGGTCGGAGACGAAACACGTTCAAAGATAATTGTGCATAAAGACGAGGTGGGAGTCCGATATCTCGAAAATACAGAATTTACCACCAAAATAAAATTATTTGTCATAAAAATAACGATTTTGAATAAAAGCTCTTTCACACATACACACACAAAAACGTTTCTTATCGTAGTACTCTAGAACTCTGCACCGAAATAAAATTGAATTGTTTCTCAAAATATGTAAGATTGCGAGCACGAAAGATATGTGGCATTACTGTCGAAAATGAATTGTTCTGTAAAACTAATAAATACGCATGGATAACCCTTCTGATACAGGTTAGGGTTAAGCAGCACTTGTTGACAACCAGAGGTTACTGTTTTAATACACTGTGTAAACAAAATGGACCTCCAAATTTAATTTTTCCACGTCTAAATTTTCTGTATTACTTATTAAAACACAGAGTAACCTTTCTATAAAAAATTTGTCTATATGCGTGAAAAATGAATATTTTGTCCTCCATAACTTCCTCCTCTTGTAACGTGTACTTAGCTATCGTGTTCCATTTCTGAGTAATACTGACTGTTAGTTGGCCCTGTGTTGCGCTTATGAACAGTGTTGTGAAACTAAACTTAATGAAATGCAGAATTTGAAATAATGAAAATGAATCTGAAATTTCCTGGCAGGTTAAAACTGAGTGCCGGACCGAGGCTCGAACTCGGGACCTTTGCATTTCGCGGGCATGAGCACTTGCCCGCGAAAGGCAAAGGTCCCGAGTTCGAGTCTCGGTCCGGCACACAGTTTTAATCCGCCAGGAAGTTTCATATCAGCGCACACTCCGCTGTAGAGTGAAAATTTCATTCTATGAATCTAATTAATTGCCAAAAGAAACCAACTGTGTGCGCAGTGAAAACTGTGTAACTGAAACTCAATACCGAAGTACGTTATGAAAGTTGCTTAGTATGAAGTGCAATTTTTGACTTGGAATAACTATAAAAATCAATTACTGCTTTACTCAGAAAAAAATAATTGGATGAAATCACCAACGCTGTTCACTGAAAATTAATGTGCTCGCTTAGCACAGCACCAGGTAACTCTGTCTACGTACTGTTTCCTCATAAGAATGCCAGGCGAAATCTGCCATGAAATAAAAGTGACTTACCTCTTTCTCAGCATTTTATTTTGTGTCTGATGTACTGACATTCTCGAAGGCAAATAGAAATCAGCAGATGCAACAGCTAAAGAAAAATTAATTACTCTACTTTTTTTTCAGAAACAGTCGGCTGCCACGTTTGGCATAAGGTTCAATGTACACACGGCAAAATGTTCAAAAATCTACTAAGAATAATGTAGATGGGTTTTATTTTAAAGAAAACTTTCTTAAAAAATTTAGCTCTGATTATTGACAAAAAGAACTGTACAACATATGAAGACGTTAACAATGGCGAAATTCCTTCATCACAAAAATTGTAGACATTGCAGCCAATTGCATAATTTGTGACATAATGAAAATAGAGAGATCAACTTAACACTAATCATAAGTATTATTAGTTATCCGAGGGACAAATATTTCCTTCAATTAATAGGTCTGATAAACAAACATCTTATTCTTGCACCTTTAAAAATTCCTCCAGGAATCTTCTCCATTAATACAAAGGATGAAATAACTTTATAAACAAGTATTTATCTTCATAATAAGGTATTCCACATAGTTCCTCCCAGAGCCACAAATAATATTTCTGCTCGCTACTATGCCTCAAATAAGACTGCTCCAGCACTGCACAACTGACTGACTAGCAAGTGAACCACAGATGAAGCTAAACACAGAATCAAGGACCTTATTTACTAGTCGTGAAGTGTGCTCATTCATCTATGCCCCAGTATAGTAAAGTTGATTTATTTACAACAGCAGAAAACTTATGAAAACCTTACAACACATGGCCCGCTGATTGACTCTACAGAAATAAGTTAATAGTTACTAGGCGAGCGCAATTGATACCACACATTAAATTCGTCAAAATACATAAAAATTGACTGTATAACATTACAAAACAACTTGAGCACTACTGCTGATCTAACTTACGGCTTCAAGTGCACTTTTCGACAAGACTTACCAAAGTAAACAATGTTATTCCCGCGTCTAAATTTGCCAAATATTATATGGACTCCATGTTACGGAATTAACTTCATATTGCAGTTTAAAACGTTGTCATCTTCTGAAACAGTATACAAACTAACACAAATATTATAGCGACCTCATTCTAGGATATTAATTTTATCTTACAGAACAAAACATTTATCAATTCCAACTGATAATACTGAATCATATTGTCACACAGCGGAAACTAGATAACAGTTCAGTGATATAGGTTACTGAGCAGTAGGTGGTGAATGCCATTACCCCAATCAAGGTGACTACCATTACCTAGCACACACGGTTGATATAATTGTTGGGACAATGATGGTCAGTTCACATGGTGGTGACAATGGTGGCCAATTTAGAGAGCGACTTCCATTGCCCTGAATAAGTGTACGTATACATTTAGCAGTGCGTCACTCAGCAAGTTATGAATATTTCTGTGTGGTTGACTAGTTTCAAAAAGTCACATCTTCAAGTTACAGCAAAATTTTCGGTGACTTTCATAACCTCCAAATACTATTTGGGTGGGGCAACAATGCTCGGTTAATATAGTGCATGTTAGTACTCCACGCCTGCAGTATGGTGACCACTATTTCTCCAGATACTGTTGGGTAGAGTATTGATGATCAGTTGACATGATGACTGTCATTACCTCATATGAGCAATATCGTGACCGCCATTACCACCACATACTATTGGGGGGGGGGGGCAAAATGATGATCAATAGACATGATGACTCGTTATTCCTGCATGTATATTTACGCTGAATCAGTAAAATATGGCATGCTTGCAGATTACATCAATGTGCTTATGCATACATTAGCAAGTCTAATCCAAACGTCGACTAAGCAAGTTAAAAACTTGTTCCAAGAAGTTGCGACTTACTTGAAGATGAAAAGGAACTGATCAGCTAATTGAGACTTTAAAGTCAAGATTTTTTCTCACACGGTCACAAGTGACAGCTACTGGGGCCTTAGCTACTGGTAAAAACTGTATCTCTTTCATCACAGAGAGAGAGAGAGAGAGAGAGAGAGAGAGAGAAAGAGAGAGAGAGCGAGTGAGAGAGAAAGAAAGGACATTTGCTGTAGTGTATAAAAGGTATAAAAGAGAGAATTAAATAGGGAAATACTGTACATAATTTTTGATGTTGTATGCACTTATAAGACATGAAATTTGATGATAAGGCAGATGTGAGACGAAATTTAGTGATGAGACACTACAGTATTTACGGAGGTGGACAGTTATGCAGCGTGTGTGTGTGTGTGTGTGTGTGTGTGTGTGTGTGTGTGTGCACGCGCACATGCGTGTAAAGCCCCAAAGCTGTATCAACTTGCACCCCATATTTATAACGACTTGGAAATAAAACCATAATAACTTACTCCCGTTACTGTAACAAATTCTCCTGAAATTGAAACCAGTTGGTCCGAAGCAGTAACCATTGCTGTCATTACTCCCCAGATGCTATTGTGTGGACAAATGATGGTCTGTTTCAGGGCAACTACTTCCAGCTTTTTCCTTTCTTCCTAAAATCGTTTTTTGTCAGTTTACTGATTTTTTGGCTTTTCGTGTGTGCCTTTTTAAATCACTTCGATTAGATTTTGATATTACTCAGTAGTTGATCATAGGTCACACAGTTTGTAAACGCTTTAGAGAGCTTTGACACCATAGTTCTGTGTCCTCAAAAGTTCCTGTACACAATCTTGAGTAATCCTGAATCATTTGTAATGAAAGCAGTAACTACCAAGTAGTATAATGGATTACATGCTTCAGCCGGCCGAAGTGGCCGTGCGGTTAAAGGCGCTGCAGTCTGGAACCGCAAGACCGCTACGGTCGCAGGTTCGAATCCTGCCTCGGGCATGGATGTTTGTGATGTCCTTAGGTTAGTTAGGTTTAACTAGTTCTAAGTTCTAGGGGACTAATAACCTCAGCAGTTGAGTCCCATAGTGCTCAGAGCCATTTGAGCCATTTGATTACATGCTTCAAGTGTAGAAAATGATGCATTATTTTTGTTCCCCTTAAATGGTACTTGCTAAGGAGAAATATTATTGAAAAATCTGTAAAAACACTAGATGATGTCAGTTCGTTTATGAACCACCGATAATACACTAAAAAAAAAGAAGCATCAGAAGGAATTACCCGAACTGGATGAAAATCGGTAGTTGTGACGTACACGTACAGACAAACCAAAGAGTACAGTTTCAGAAAAACTAGATGACTTGTTCACGAGAAAGAGCTTCATAGATTTGAGCAAGTTGCGTTGGTCCATCTGTGGCCCTTATGCAAGCAGTTTTGCGGCTTGGCACTGGTCCGTCAGATCGTCAAAATCCTGAAATGGTTGCAGATCCCTGCCCACAATGTTCCAAACATTCTCTGGCAACCTTTCTGGCCTGCCCACATATGGCGACAGTTTTTACTGCTTCTCTTCGTGCTTGCCAAATCCTACCTTGGCAAGAAAGGTCGCCGAATCTCTCCCCAATTGAAAACGCCTGTAGTTGGACAGAATTTGGCAGGAGGACATGCAACGACTCTTATAAATCAGTGCCAAGCAGAATAACTGCTAGCATAAGGGCCAGAGGTGGACCAAGGCGTTCTTGACTTCTTCAATTTGTGAAGTTCTCTCTCTTAAATAAATCATCCATTTTTTCTGAAATTGAATCATTTGTTTGCCTGTACATTTACATCACATCTATCGATTCCCGTTCCATTTGGGTAATTCCTTCGTGGTGGGTCGTTTTCTGTATCTTAGTTTGTATATCCTCAGATTGAAATGTCAACACCGTAGTCCTATTTTAAACATGGAGATTTCGCTACAATCGATCAAGAATCGTAAAACAATTTGAATGTTGAATTGCTTAATTTGAAGTTGCATTGTGCCTCACTCCAAGTAAAAAATGGAATGCATTATATTCCTCCAGTAGTTGGTAGTATTTCAGACTGTGTGTTTGTCGGTGTGCTTGCCCACTTAGCATAATATTTTAGCCAACGTATGTCTCCTGCAGTTATAAACTTGGTCAGGTTAGTTTTGAGTCGTCAGTCTTCTGACGGATTGATGCGACCCGCCATGAATTCCTCTCCTGTGCCACCTCTTCACTTCAGCGTAGCACTTGCAACCTATGTCCACCATTATTTGCTGGATATAGTTATTGCACTCTACAGCTCGCTCTAGTGCCATGAAAGTCATTTCCTGATTTCTTAACAGATGTCCTATCGTCTTGTCCCTCCTGCTTGTCAGCGTTTCCCACATATTGCTTTCCTCTCCGATTCTGCGCAGAACCTCCGCATTCCTTATCTCATTAGACCACCTAATTTTCAACATGCGTCTGTAGCATCACATCTCAAATTCTTTGATTCTTTTCTGTTCCGGTTTTCCCACAGTTCATGTTCCACTACCATACAATGCTGTACTCTAAACGTACGTTCTCAGAAATTTCTTCCTCAAATTGATTCTAGTAGACTTCTCTTGGGGAGGAATGTTCTTTTTGTCAGTGCTAGTCTGCTTTTTATGTCCTCCTTGCTCTGTCCGTCATAGGTTATTTTGCTGACTAGGTAGCAGAATTCCTTAACTTCATCTGCTTCGTGACCATCAAACTCAATGTTAAGTTTCTCGCTCTTCTCAAATGGTTCAAATGGCTCTAAGCAGTATGGGACTTAACATTTGAGGTCACCAGTCCCCTAGACTTACAACTACTTAAACCTAACTAACCTAAGGACATCACACGCATCCAAGCCCTAGGCAGGAGCGCGGTTCCGGCCTGAAGCGCCTAGAACCGCTCGGCCACATCTGCCGGCTCGCTGTTCTCAGTTCTGCTACTTCTCATTACTTTCGTCTTTCTTCGACTTACTCTCAATCCATATTCCGTATTCATTAGCTTGTTCATTCCATTCAGCACATCATGTAATTCTTCTTCTCTTTCACTGAGGATAGTAATCTCATCAGCGAATCGTATCATTGATATCCTTTCACCTTGAGTTTTAACTCCACTCCAGGACCTTTATTTTATTTCCATCATTGCTTCTTCAATGTACAGATTGAACAGTAGGGACGAAAGACTACGTCACCGTATTACACCCTTTTTAATCGGAGCACTTCGGTATTGGTCGTCTACTCTTATTATTCACTTTTGGCTGTTGTACATGTTGTATATTACGCGTCTCTCCCTATAGCTAACCCGTACTTTTTTCAGAATTTCGAACATCTTGCACCATTTTATATTGTCGAATGCTTTTTACAGGTCTGCAAATCCTATGATCGTGTCTTGATTTTTCTTTAGTCTTGCCTCCAATATCAATTACAATGTCAGAATGGCCCCTCTGGTTCCTTTACCTTTCCTGAAGGCAAACTGATCGTCATCTAACACATCTTCAACTATATTTTCCATTCTTCTGTATATTATTCTTGTCAGCAACTTGCATACATGAGCTGCCAAGCTGATTATGGGATAGTTCTCGCACTTTTCAACCCTTGCAGTCTCCGGAATTGTGTGGATGGCATTTTCCAGAAAGTTAGACGGTATGTCGCCAGACTCATACTTTCTACATGCAACGTGATTAGTAGTGATGTTGCCACTTCCTCCAATGATTTTAGAAATTCTGGCGGAATGTTATCGATCCCTTCTCCAGAGCTCTTTTAAATCCTGATTCTATTTCTGGATTCCCTATCTCTTCTAAATCCACTGTTGTTTCTTCTGCTATCAAATCAGACAAATCTTCCCTCTCACAGAGGCCTTTAACGTACTCTACCCATCTATCCGCTCTCTCCTCTGCATTTAACAGTGGAATTCCCATTGCACTCTTAATGTTACCACTCTTGTGCTTTACTATATGCTGAGTCAATACTTCCGAAAATCATTTCATTTTCGATTTCTTCACACTTTTCATGCAGCCATTTCGTCTCAGCTTTCCTGAACTTCTTATTTATTTCATTCTTCAACGACTTTCATTTCTGTGTTCCTGATTTCCCTGAACGTCTATGTACTTCCTTCTTTCAACGATCAACTGACGTATTTCCTCTGTTAACCGTGATTTCTTCGCAGTTACCTTCTTTGTATCTATGTTTTTCTTTCCAACTTCTGTGAATACGCTTTTTAGAAATGTCCATTCCTCTCCAAGTGTACTCCCTATTGAGCTATTACTCATTGCTATATCTACAGCCTTAAAGGACTTCAGAACTTCAAGCATGTCTCGTCATTCCTTATTATTTCCGTATCCCACTTCCCTGCGTATTATTCCCCCTTACTAATCTCTTAAATTTCAGCCTACTCTTCGTCTACTAAATTGTGATCTGAGTCTATATCTGCTCCTGTGTATGCCTTACAATCTTGTATCTGATTTCGGAACCTCTGTCTGATGATGATGTACTCTAACTGAAATATTCCAGTATCCCCCGGCATTTTCCTAGTATAACTCCTCCTCTTGTGATTCTTGAACAGAGTATTCGCTATTACTAGCTAAATTTATTACAAAACTCAATTAATCTTTTCTCTCTCTCTCTCATTCCTTGTCCCAAGACCATATTCTCCTTCAACGTTTTCTTCTACTTCTTCCCCTACAACTGCATTCCAGTCCCCCATGACTATTAGATTTTCTTCTCCCTTTGCATACTGTATTACCTTTTCAACATCCTCATTTACTTCCTCTGTCTCGTCATCTTTAACTTGCGACATCAGCATGTATAACTGTACTATCGTTGTTGGTGTTGGTTTGCTGTCGATTCTGATAAGGACACCCGTATCACTGAACTATTCAGAGTAATACACTCTCTGCCCTGCCTTCCTATTCATAACGAATCCTACTCCCATTATACCATTTTCTGCTGCTGTTGATATTACTCTATATCAATCTGACCAGAAATCCTTGTCGTCTTTCCATTTCACTTCACTGAACCCTGCTATATCTAGATTGAGCCTTTGCATTTCGCTTTTCAGATTTTCTTGCTTCCCTACCTTGTTCAAGCTTATGACATTCCATGCACCAACCAGTAGATCGTTATCGTTTTGTTGATTATTCAGTCTTTTTCTCATGGTCATCTCCGCCTTGGTACTCCCCTCCCGGAAATCTGAATGGGGGGACTATTCCAAAATCTTTTGCCAATGAAGAGATCATCATAACACTTTTTTAATTACAGGCCACTTGTCCTGTGGATACACGTGTAAGATGGCAGAATAAATGGTCAGATGCACACCTTACACGAGACCTTTACAAATCGCAGTGAGAAGGTGAAGATGACACCTGACGTAAATCGACAGTTTTGAGAACATTTGCCTTTCAATATGTAATGCAAAAAGGGATGACAGTCAATCAATGGTAACTAACACACCATTCCTATACAATGCATGTCTATGAGCGGAAGGTAGAACAGGAAACGCGAGTCACGTCGCTTTTAGTTTTGAAAAGCCAGCTCCACAATAGCGTAGCGAAGCCGCGCTGAGAGAGTTATGCCAGAAACCACTTAAAGGGGTGGCAGGAAGGAGGACAGCGACCCCAGGCCAGGTGATTCAAGCTGGAGGACCGCCTGTAGCGGGGCATCTGCTCAAGGGCAGAGAAGAAGCTTTAGAAAACTGCGTTTCGGAATTCTAATGGGATACGAACAAAAGCAAGTGACGCATTTTCGTCCAGCAAGTGTGGCACATGGAAATGTCAATGTACTTGAGGCATCTAGAATGGGCACAAAACGTTCGATTGGCGGAAATGCACTAGGAAGGAGAAAAATATTGAAGTTTCGATGCAGTTTGATACAAGGGACATTGTGACTGGTAGTGTGTGTTTCTCCAAAATAAGAGGAATGCTCCTATAGGTTGAAGAAAGCCGTGATGTGAAAAAGGAACCCAAAGGGAGGAAGGCAGTTCTGCCATGAGTAGGAAAAGAGAGAAATTTTTCAGGCGGACTCTTCTCTAAACTGGCGTCAAGTGCAGAATGGAGCGCTTAATGCTCCATACGACACAGAGAAGAAATTGGTGTGGGCAGTGCATTCACAGCGGCTGCACTCCAGCTAAATTAGCTGTAGAAACGTTTAGCTCCAACTGTGGAGAAACGAACCAGCCAAATTAGTTACTTATTCTTGCGAGAACTGAGAGGGCACTATAATATGCACGTGGCTCCAACCATGCACGTGTATATCGCCACATAATAAGACTAGGGCTGAGTACATGTTTTCTTGCATAATGAGAAACATAGGGAAAGTTTCTGCTGGAAAGTTCAGCAAAGGCCAGATTAGTTTTGTAGGAATTTCAGTGGGAGAGAGTGGCCTTTCAGACAGCAGCACGTCGCAGAGGCATAAACTTTGTTGGTTCACCAGCTTGTGTCCACTGTAAACTTGAATGCCCTTGGGTAATCTTGCACTCAAATTTGTCACTTGACTAACCATCCACCATAGACTTGATTGTCATCCTAAATAGTACCAAACTTTGAACCGGGATCGTATGACTGTCGTAGTACTGACCAACATCATAACGTATATGTAGGAGCAATTTTGTAAAGAAACGTCCAATTAAACTTTCATATTATTGTGCTTGGGATTAATGTAAAGAAACTTCCAGTTGAACTTTCGTAATACTGTGTTTAGGATTAATGTGCTTTCAGAGAGTTAATATTTAACAGTGTTTTGTATAAACTTATTTCACTTTTTGTTGTTGGCAAGATGTATTATCCATTGCGCTGTTTTTATATTGGTGAGTTGAAAACTGAGTGAAAAGCTGTAATTTGGTGAGAAATATTGCGACATTAAACTTGTCATTTCACCTCGCACGTTTGTTCTCTGTTCTAGAATAAGCAAAAACAAAAACATAAACCACACCCTTACACACGTTACATGTCTTTGAAGCAGTGTTTTTCATTGCCCCCTGCATCCTCATGCTGTTGATCATTGCTGATTCTTCCGACTTTATAGGCAGTTTCGCACCCCTAGGACAAGAGAGTGCTCTGAACCTCTGTCCGCCCTTTTTGACAAGGCCATTGGCAGAGTGAGGGTGACATCTTATACGGGAAATCTTCCGCCGCCAATGCTGATTATGAATCAAAATTTAAGCAGTGGCGATGGCCTAAGGAAAGACGCTACCCCTAGGCCACAGTGTCGCTTCACTACAGCGCATTAAAGTTTAACATGAAAATGTCAACTAACTTTTTACCATGTTGTTAACTATTTAGGAACGAACGTGCATTGGAGCACAGAATTTGAGAAATCACAATCTTGATTTAGGCACCAAATTGACAGTTATGTGTGTACATGGGGAGAGGGGGAAGTGAGGGGAATAACATATGATATGTGAGGTAAACATTGCATTTTTTGTATTAGTAATGTAGTTTTGCAGTTATGTTGACAAGCATCACAGACCAATTCAATTTAGACGTGAAAATTATTTAATTTGAGGCTCTGTTGTGCCTTACACTGTGTATGGTAGATAGATCGAAACTGGGATATTCACTAGTGCTGCTTAATCTGCAAGTTCATGGAATGAGCATTTTGTGCATGTGTGTGTGTGTGTGTGTGTGTGTGTGTGTGTGTGTGTGTGTGAGTTTGTGTACTGCTGTAGTATTTCTGAGTGGAAGTACCACAATACTGCAGTACTGCAAAATACTTTTGAACTTGGGCGCAAAAATGCTGGTCGTTCAGATGCTTTTGGGCACAGCCAAAATGGCTGCTCTGGGATACTTTGTGATAGGCTGTTTGTTTTAATGCCCGGTAAACTATTATACTATGACTGACTGTTTCCTGTTAATATTACACAGTTACTAAGTGGAGAGGGAAGGGGTGTTTTGTGTCACGTGATATTGATAACAGTGTCATAGGTAAGTAGATTGTGGTTTGTCTCGTGATAAATGAGGGATCGTGGCCCGCCGCCACCTTGGATTTCGGAATTTTCTGCCACCGCCAGCAACAGCACTAGGACTGCAGCGTCGCGTAATTGTGGAACCTGAAATGTGTTCAGAGACCGAAGAGATATCCTATTTCCATGAAAATATCTGCTAATGCTGTTGCTATCCTGAGTGGAAATGAGGAAGATTTGCGGGACTTGTTGAATGAGATAAATAGTCCAGTGGCTATAGAATATGGATTTATGCTAAACTGAAAAAATATAAAAGTAATGAGGTGTAGCAGAAATGAGATTAGTGAGTAACTTAGCATTAAAATTAGGAAACTCAAAGTAGACGAAGTTAAGGAATTCTGCTACCCTAGAAGGAAAGTAACACATGATGGGCGAAGCAGAAAGGACACAAAACACAAACTAGCACAGGTGAAGAGGATATTTGTATCCAAAAGGAGGGTGCTACTATCAAACATTGGCCTTAAGTTGAGGAGAAAATTTTTGAGAATGTAAGTCCAGTGCACGGATTTATACGTAAGTGAAGCATGGACTGAGAAAATTGGGAAACAAGAGAATCGAGGCATTTGAGATGTGGTGCTATATAATGTTGAAAATTAGGCTGATTATACGGTAAGACAATAGGACGTTCTCTGCAGACTCGACGATGATTGAAACATGTGGAGAACCTTCACAAGAAGAAAGGACAGGACGATGGGCCGTTTGTTAGGATTTCAGGGAATAACTTCCACAGTACTAGAGACAGCTGTAAAGGGTAAAAATTGTAGCGTAGTACAAATAAATACTAACCATGACAAGCAGCTGCAGTCCGATCAGACAGGGTGTAGGAATTCAAAATATTCCAAAACATGCCACAGTAGCAGTAGAGCCGCCTGATTAGTACAGGGTCAAGAAAACGTTCATTGCCACATTACGTAAGAGATGATTACCTATCTGTGAATTACGGGGTAATCTTGAGATGCCCTAACTCAGGTTGAACGACTTCTCCTCATTCCCTATTATGTCTACCTTGTCACTATGAGTAATCCTTAATGTAAGAGAAAATTAGAGACTGTAATGCATTGGCCAGACAAGACGCTACTCATATGTAGTAGCCACCTGAGAATAGGTACCTGACAATATCCTTTGCACGCATACACCGGGACTGAAGAACCCCTAGCACATCCACCTGACCACTATTGTACCTCTGAAGAACAACTCCCTTGAGAATCTGCATGTAGTCTTTCTGCCATGAGAACTGTGGGATCACTGATGGACCCAGACACATATTGTCAAGCTGAAGCAAACGTGGTCTTTCGGAAATACAGAGGCCGAGGGTACAAACGGATGTGTCCACAGAACGCGGGCTGTCAATTCTCAACGGAAATGTAGTTTGCCAGGCGAGGAAACGCCTGCTACATGCAACTCTCTAGGCTCTTGCTTGCGGCCTTTCTGCCGTGAGAATCGTGAGAGATACGAAATAGTTAAAAAATGTCGAAAAATGATTTGATTGAACGAAGATCACGAGCCGGCCAATCAGGCGGATGACCACCCCCAGGGAGAGAGCTCTGGAAAACGTGCAGACATGGTGCTAGGGAGAGACCTGTCATCGGGACGGCAAAGAAGACATTTCCTGCAGAGGATCGAGGCAGAATACGTCATTTGGAGACGCCAGAGCATGGACATCTGCACTGATAAGCTAAAACATTATGAATGAGTGCTGAGTGCTATTGACAAGGGATTTCAGATCGATTCCGTATTCCTGGATTTCCGGAAGGCTTTTGATACTGTACCACACAAGCGGCTCGTAGTAAAATTGCGTGCTTATGCAATATCGTCTCAGTTATGTGACTGGATTTGCGATTTCCTGTCAGAGAGTACTAATTGACGGGAAGTCATCGAGAAAAACAGAAGTGATTTCAGGCGTTCCACAAGGTAGTGTTATAGGCCCTTTGCTGTTCCTTATCTCTATAAACGATTTGGGAGACAATCTGAGCAGCCGTCTTCGTTTGTTCGCAGATGACCTTGTCGTTTATGGACTAATAAAGTCATCAGAAGATCAAAACAAACTGCAAAACGATTTAGAAAAAATACACTCCTGGAAATTGAAATAAGAACACCGTGAATTCATTGTCCCAGGAAGGGGAAACTTTATTGACACATTCCTGGGGTCAGATACATCACATGATCACACTGACAGAACCACAGGCACATAGACACAGGCAACAGAGCATGCACAATGTCGGCACTAGTACAGTGTATATCCACCTTTCGCAGCAATGCAGGCTGCTATTCTCCCATGGAGACGATCGTAGAGATGCTGGATGTAGTCCTGTGGAACGGCTTGCCACGCCATTTCCACCTGACGCCTCAGTTGGACCAGCGTTCGTGCTGGACGTGCAGACCGCGTGAGACGACGCTTCATCCAGTCCCAAACATGCTCAATGGGGGACAGATCCGGAGATCTTGCTGGCCAGGGTAGTTGACTTACACCTTCTAGAGCACGTTGGGTGGCACGGGATACATGCGGACGTGCATTGTCCTGTTGGAACAGCAAGTTCCCTTGCCGGTCTAGGAATGGTAGAACGATGGGTTCGATGACGGTTTGGATGTACCGTGCACTATTCAGTGTCCCCTCGACGATCACCAGTGGTGTACGGCCAGTGTAGGAGATCGCTCCCCACACCATGATGCCGGGTGTTGGCCCTGTGTGCCTCGGTCGTATGCAGTCCTGATTGTGGCGCTCACCTGCACGGCGCCAAACACGCATACGACCATCATTGGCACCAAGGCAGAAGCGACTCTCATCGCTGAAGACGACACGTCTCCATTCGTCCCTCCATTCACGCCTGTCGCGACACCACTGGAGGCGGGCTGCACGACGTTGGGGCGTGAGCGGAAGACGGCCTAACGGTGTGCGGGGCCGTAGCCCAGCTTCATGGAGACGGTTGCGAATGGTCCTCGCCGATACCCCAGGAGCAACAGTGTCCCTAATTTGCAGGGAAGTGGCGGTGCGGTCCCCTACGGCACTGCGTAGGATCCTACGGTCTTGGCGTGCATCCGTGCGTCGCTGCGGTCCGGTCCCAAGTCGACGGGCACTTTCACCTTCCGCCGACCACTGGCGACAACATCGATGTACTGTGGAGACCTCACGCCCCACGTGTTGAGCAATTCGGCGGTACGTCCACCCGGCCTCCCGCATGCCCACTATACGCCCTCGCTCAAAGTCCGTCATCTGCACATACGGTTCACGTCCACGCTGTCGCGGCATGCTACCAGTGTTAAAGACTGCGATGGAGCTCCGTATGCCACGGCAAACTGGCTGACACTGACGGCGGCGGTGCACAAATGCTGCGCAGCTAGCGCCATTCGACGGCCAACACCGCGGTTCCTGGTGTGTCCGCTGTGCCGTGCGTGTGATCATTGCTTGTACAGCCCTCTCGCAGTGTCCGGAGCAAGTATGGTGGGTCTGACACACCGGTGTCAATGTGTTCTTTTTTCCATTTCCAGGAGTGTATCTGAATGGTACAAAAAGTGGCAGTTGATCCTAAATAACTAAAAGTGTGAGGTCATCCACATGAGTGCTAAAAGGAACTAGTTAAACTTCGGTTACACGATAAATCAGTCTAATCTAAAAGCCGTAAATTCAACTAAATACCTAGGTATTACAATTACGAACAACTTAAATTGGAAACAACACACAGAAAATGTTGTGGGGACCTGCTAAGGAGACTGCCTACACTACGCTTGTCCGTCCTCTTTTAGAATACTGCTGCGCGGTGTGGGGTCCTTACCAGGTAGGACTGACGGAGTACATCGAAAAAGTTCAAAGAAAGGCAGCACGTTTTGTATTGTCGCGAAATATGGGAGAGAGTTGCGGCGGCGCGGTTCCTTCCGTCCCTCTATAATGAACCTGCACCTACCTGTGAACATTGTCTCAGCATATCATCAGTAGGGAAGCCGAGCAAAACCTACTGTACTTCGATGTGAACCAGGCTGCAATTAAAGGCACTAATATACATTTCGGGAGAAAGTTTTCACACGAAATGAAAGGTTGGAAATTTTGTCCTTAATTAATATATTCTGAAACTTAGGTGAACAAGTATCACTGCCAATCCCGTGCTAGTCTTAACACAGTCACTCACAATCCCTTTAGCCAGCAGGGGTGGCCGAGAGGCTCTAGGCGCTACAGTCCGGAACCGCGCGACCGCTGCGGTCGCAGGTTCGAATCCTGCTTCGGGCATGGATGTGTGTGATGTCCATAGGTTAGTTAGGTTTAAGTAGTTCTAAGTTCTAGGGGACTGATGACCTCAGAAGTTAAGTCCCATAGTGCTCAGAGCCATTTGAACCATTTGAACAATCCCTTTCACTGACGTTAGCAAGTTTATGGTGTTGCACTTCCCGAAAACGTAATAGCTACAAAAATACGTATTGTTTTTGGTTGAGAATGCTCGGTACGTAATGCAGTCACAGTTTTTAGCCACCAACCTGCTCAATACGCCACACGGAATTTATGTCTTTTCTCGTCACAAAATTCACTTAAAAATTCCGAAATTTCTACACACCCATCGGAATAATTATACCGTCACTTGACAACACTTTTGGTGTATGAAACACTGCTAGATCCGGTAAACTTATCATTTACATCGGAACTACTACTACACACGTCCGAACTGTTTCATGTCTAGGCTCCGACTCCTCTCTAGAATACTCTAAGTCTTCTCTACCAGCAGAGAAAGGCGCGCGAAGAATATTACTTTACCATTGGTCAGTTTACTCAACAGCCAATAGCAAAACAACATTCTCCCGCGTCAGTACGCGCTTTTCATTAATAACCAATCGCAAAATAGTAAACCTAACGACTGCACTTTTTACCGACGTAATTATTTAAGTTTTGTTTATGCATAAAGTTATTTACTATTGTTATTTATACCTGAATTAACTTTCCCTTTACCATAAACTTACTTTACAAATCTATTCTACAAAAATCCCCTTTGTCCACATCCATACCTCTTCGAAATGTTTCCACAGTAAATCCCACTACATAACTCGTTAAACAATTATCTTCATATTAACCTTAAACCACACTCACGCATCATTCATACTGCTAAAACACATTTATAATATTTTACATAAAAAGACATAATAACACTTTATGAAAATACTAGAACAGTTGAGAGGTGGCATGAGCCCTCTCTCATATTTCTATCTTACGATTCTCCTCTCTAGTTGCATGCGGTGGAGGGTTGCTTTTCCTTAACACGCGTACTTCCCACGCAGCGTCTCTCGTCACCCGGGTGGGCCGGTGACAGGCGGGCTCTGTGGAACTGGAGAGAGTTAAGCCGACGTGTGTGAGGCAGTCGAGTGAATGCTTTTCAGACGCCGACATTGTCAAGAGACACGCCCGCTGGGGTGTGAAGTAGCGGCTGGGCTAGAGGTTCCGTTACTTCAGAGAAACTTTGCGAAAACACTTTCTGGCGGGCTACCAGCGAGGCGTGGGAATGACTTGTATACCCACGCAGTTGTGGCGGGAAAATTCCCGCACTTTCTGCAAAATCAGCACAGAAATTGGCGCCAAGAATCTCCATTGGTGGAATGGTAGTGCTCCGGCAATGGAGTGGAATTTCCGCCGGTTTTCGAGTTGCTGATTGGAACGTAACCACGGCCACTGTCGTGGGGGCGGGAATGTTCGGTGTTCGGCCTGTGCGGGTGCTCTGGGTAGTCGGCAGTCGCCTTTCGGTCGAGGACGTCGGAGCAACCAGCCCTCGCCTGCGGTACGCCAGATCGTGTTCTGGGAGATAAGAAGACTGTTGGTAATGTACGTCCGCAGCACCGGCAGATAGGGATTTTCCTAGGTGATAATCAGAGCTCAGCAGAGCGCGCCTGTTCATCCTTTTCTAACTTTGTTCAGTTTCGAGTAGCAGCAATTACTATTGGGTTAGCTGTGTGTCTCTCTTGAGATTTGAGTGGAAAGGAATTGGCTCCACATACCACTTCGTCTTAAACCTCACGATCTAAGTTAGGGACAACTTCACCTTTACTGTGTTTCTATGAATCTCCAATTTTAGCCAATTTGATGTTTTATATTTCCTGTGTCTCTTTTACTATTCTGCGTTTAATCTTAATAAATCATATTGTTATTTTGGACAGAACTTTCTTTCTGTTAATCAATAGAGCAACCCTATCATTCCTCACTATGCTAATGAAACCTTTGTTTATTTAACTTATTTATCAAATTAAATTATTGCAGGTGCCAAACTCTCTTCTACTCCACTAGCAGGGTTGATTAGAGTCAGTTCGCGTATTTGTTTTATCCTTGTGCAACAGCAAAAGTCGGAGTTAGAATAGGGGGGGCTTAGAGCATGATTTACACATGTGGATTCTAGTAGAATTTAGTGATAAATACACTACTAGCCCCGGCACCTCGCATAATATGGCGACCCTTGGCCTCGGATCTTTCCTGTGAATCTCTGATAAACAAACAGGATTCTTAGTAGGAACATTCAATTTTTTTTCTCTCTATTTTTTTTAATGATTAATACCCAAGTTTTTTTTGGTAGTTCCGCGTTTAGTTTTAAGTAGCGGCGCATGACTACAGTTTTTGTTTTCAGTGTATATATTTTTTGTTCATTGTTTTTTTTGTGTTTCGCTGATGTGGTGTCTGTACCGCATCGCACTTTGTCGGATTTGTGTGCGGTTTCTGTACCACATCAAATTGTGTTTGTGATTACAGCGTTGGAACAGCGTTGTTGAAATTTTATGTTTATGTGTAAAAAAATATATGGAGTAGATTAATTTTATTGTGCATTTTAGATGAATTTGTTTTTATGAATGATAACGAGAAGTAAGGCACGACTATTATCGGGCGAAGCTAAAACAAAAGAGGATAGCATAATGGATAAGGGGCAGTTTACTGACGGGAATAGGTTCGGAGATGAGATGGGCACATTTTTAGCAGGACAGGACGCCAGGGGCATTGATGAGGAAGGTGATTTGGACGCGATCTCAGAGCAGCGTTGCGGCCGTGATTATGATAGTGAAGTAGAGGATGAAACAGAGACAGGCACACAGGTCGAGACGGTAGCAGAAGTTTATAGTCAAACGAACGAGTGCAGACAGAGGCCAGCTCGGTCACGTCAGAGCTCTAGCGCCCAGGTGTCCAGAGTTACATCGCCCATGTTTGAAGAGGATCAAGAAGATGACGTAAACCCAATACTGAGCTTCCTACGATCAATGAAAGAAGAAGCTGACGAACAGCGTAAGAAGCAGGAAGAAGCTGACGAACAGCGTAAGAGGGAGAAGGAAGAAGAGGAGAAACAACGTAAGAAGGAGAAGGAAGAAGCTGACGAACAGCGTAAGAGGGAGAAGGAAGAAGAGGAGAAACAACGTAAGAAGGAGAAGGAAGAAGCTGACGAACAGCGTAAGAAGGAGAAGGAAGAAGAGGAGAAACAACGTAAGAAGGAGAAGGAAGAAGAGGAGAAACAACGTAAGAAGGAGAAGGAAGAAGCTGACGAACAGCGTAAGAAGGACACGGAGGCAATAATTTCGCATATAGGGGAAATTCGTGGGGAATTATTAACAATAAAGAAAGAATGTGGAGAAGCAAAACAAATGTCAACGGTAGCACAAAAAGTAGCAGGCCTTGCCAAGACTGCAGCAACAGGGGCAATGAAAGTCGCGGAAGCAACTTCTAAACTCGCAGGGCGCTTGCGACGTACAACACAATCCCACTCAAAATCCCTAGCATTCTTAAAAACTCAAGGTAATATCGCGGTTGCGAACTCCACGAAACGAATGGAAGAAGTAGAGAGTCGGATAGCAAAACTAGAGCAAAACGGGCACACGAGCACTGCGCGTTCAGATACCCATGATGGAGTACACAGAATTGTGTCTCCGAGGAAAAGCCCGCCGTGCTCTAGCCCAGTGACAGAGTGCGGAACTAACAATGCACACGCAGAAACAGCAAGTAATAGCTCCAATAATTATAGCCCACTTAGGAGAGTGAATTCTGAGTGCCACTTCCACTGTGATACAGAGGTTGCACATCACAGTTATCAGCAAGATAGAACAGGACACTCAGCAGACGTGCAAGTATCGGAAACGAGTGACAACACCAGTGCGAGGATCAGACAGGATTTTGATCACAATCACTTCCTGTCGATACTGAAATTCCAGAAGTTCAAAGAAAATGGAGGGTCGATGCATCCGAAGAGCTGGGTGATGCAGTTTACAACTTCATTACCGGCATCATGGCCAACCCAGGCAAAATTAGAATTCATGTGTGGACACATCGAAGGCCAAGCCGCGGAAAAGATGCGGGGTGTGGCAGTGACGTGTCGGACTTATCAGGAATTTGTTGGTGCATTCCTGCGGACCTACTGGTCAAAGGAAACGCAAGATAGGATTAAAGAGGAAATAATATTTTGTCCTGAACGGGAAGTGTCCGGGCATAGGAGCGCAACCAAATTTCTTGATGATTTACTCAAGAAGAATCAATTTTTAGATAGTCCATATAGTAACGGAGAAATCATTAAATTTTGCTTTTCCAAATTGCCAGTTAGGTACCAACAGACACTTGTCGGCAAGTGTGGAGCTGACATAGAAGCATTCAAGATTCTATTGCGCGAACTCGAAGTAGTCTTTGATAAACAAGACGCAAAGGACAGGAAGAAGGGGCAAAGTAACAAATACCACCGGCCAGGAACAGAAGACGACAGCAGATTGCATAATCGCACTGGTCAGTTAGGAAACCAGGGTTACGGAAGTCAAGGTTACGCTATTCAAGGTTATGGAAACCAAAGACACGGAAACCAGAACGTCAGGGAGCAGGGTCAATCTAGACAAGGAATCTGGGATAGAAGGAATAACGAACGGCAAAGCGACCGTAATTGGAGAGAGCGAAACCAAGGACAACGGTGGAACCAGGAGATTGAAACCAGACCCGCAAATCCTAATGCACGTCAGAGGAGGGGGAGCCTAACTAGGGATTGACGCCAGACTAGTGCGAACACAGGCCGCCGGAATTTCGCACGTAATCTCGGACCTGGCCAACTACGGATGATACATTACGAAGATTTATCAGAAATCCTGCTCGAGGAACATAAAGCAACCCCTCGACATGATCGGCAGCCTCTTATCACAGTAGCAATAGCTGAAAAGAGTCTGAATGCGATAATAGATAGTGGAAGCTACATAACAGCAATATCTGAGGCAGCATACAAGAGGTGCTCTCAGGAGATGGACTGGCCTGTCCTATCGGTTAAGAAAACCAAAATAAATGGGGCATTAGCGGGTAAATGTACGGAGGTCACCCAACAAACAAGACTGGAATTCTCCTGCCAAGGACACAAAATAGAGTCTAACTTCTGGATCGTGCCAAATCTGGCAATCGACATGATAATAGGAACGGACTTCCTAAATGAACATGAAGCGATAGTTGATCTAGGACGAGGTGAAGTGGTTTTGAGGAAAGGGAATCCCGTCCACATTAAGTTCGACGATCAGCTGATCCCAGCTCAACTACCGTCTAACTGTGTTCGGATAAACTATGCGTGTCTGAAAGACAGAAAGGAAGAACAGGACGACGTTGCGGATAGGGGAGAGGACACGGATGAGAATGAAGTCGGAATAATGGGAGAAATAAAGGAGAAAATAGGAGAAAAAGTGGAAGCAATAAAGAATATAAGGGGCGAACACCGCAAAGAACTTCATAAATTACTAGTAGAACATGCGGAGGTCTTCCTTCCCAAGACAGGATCAATAAAGAACTTCCAATATGAATTTCGTGTACGTCCGCACAACCAGTTTCGTGTGCCACCCTATCCAATCCCCTTGGCATATCGACAGAAAGTAGCAGCTGAAATTACGCGAATGCTGAGTGAAGGAATAATAGAACCTACGGCTTCAGCCTATAATAACCCGTTAAGAGTAGTCGAGAAGGCAGATGGTAGTATTCGTTTAGTCTTGGACTCGCGACAAATTAATACCATAATAGAACCCGAAACAGACAGACCGGAACGATTAGAGGAACTCTTACAAAACTTCCATGGAATATCAATCTTCTCATCAGTTGATCTAAAATCGAGTTTCTGGCAGATCGAGCTCCATCCAAATTGCAGACAGTACACAGCCTTTTTAGCATTTGGAAGATGTTACCGGTTTCGTCGTCTACCATTTGGTTTGAACGTTTCATCTGCCGCATTCATTCGGGGGCTGGACGGCATACTAAGCGATAATTTGAAACGTCATGTCACCAGCTATGTGGACGATTTGCTGATCGCGGAGAAATCTTGGGGAGAGCACAATGCGGTCCTCGGTGAACTCCTAGCGACATTCAAGGAATACGGTGTGACTATCAATATCGAAAAATCGAATTTTGGGACGTCCTCTGTGAAATTTCTAGGACATATCATCACGGGTGAGGGCATTGCGCCAAATCCCGAAAAGATCGAAGCGATTGAAAAGTTTCCCATTCCTACGACAAAGAAGCAGTTAAGGGGGTTCTTGGGGATCATAAATTTTTACAACCGCTTTATACATGTCAAAACTCAGAGCAGTCCTCGGTTGCATCAACTTACAGGAAAGAAGATTCCTTGGGAATGGGATGAGGCGGCCGAATCCGAATGGAAAACATTAAAATTCGCATTATTACAAGCACCCATCCTATCACACCCTAATTTAGCTGAAGAGCTTTGCATAGTAACGGACAGTTCATACTCCGGTCTGGGTGTCATGGTGTTCCAAGACTATGTACATGAAGGAAACAGGGTGTGGAAGACAATTGCGTTTGCTAGCAGAGTACTAGCCAAGAGTGAGAGGAATTACTCAGTAACCGAGTTAGAGGCGCTGGCTATTGTATGGGCGTTTGAAAAATTCAGATACCTTCTGTTTGGTCGCCAGACGAAAGTCTACACAGACCACAAGGCACTCGAGTTCTTGATGACTGCAAAGCTTAATCACAGGCGGCTCATTAGGTGGGCATCATATCTACAGCAGTACAACTTTTCGATAGAATATATCCCCGGCAGTCAGAACATTATTGCAGACGCCTTATCACGGTCACCGATCGGATTTGAGCACAACATGGAAGAAGATCTAGAGGAAAATCACTACTGCCTTTACTATATGCAGAAAGTAGCCTTTGAGAATTTTATTACCTGTAGTATGCAGGACATCAAGAAGGAGCAAGACAAGGACCCTGCCCTAGTGTTATTGAAGCAGAAATGGATAGACAGAAGACACGCCACCATCAGGCAGTTCTACCTCTTGCGTAAAGGCATAATTTTCCACCGAAATTATACCAATGACACTGAATGGGGGGTATGCATCCCTGAACACCTAATAAACAAGGTTATATGGCATACTCACCTTAGCTATGGACACTTCGGACCACGCAAGTGCAATCTCAAGCTAAGGACCATGTGTTACTTTCGAAACATGGAGCGTCGAATTCGGAGGGTACTGTCGGTGTGTAAAGACTGCCAAAAGGCTAAGCACACCACTGTGAGCATGCAGGCACCATTATACCCAATCGTACCGACCAAATTAAGACAATTAGCAGCAACAGATTTGATGGGACCTTTGCCAAGAACAAGAAGAGGATATACTTACGTATTAGTGTTTGTTGAACTAACGTCCAAATACGTTACCTTTACGCCACTGAAGAGGGCGACAGGACGAACTGTAGCACGAGCCCTCATCCGGGATTTCCTACCACAGGTTGGTCATGTGAGTAGAATCATTTCTGATAACGGGCCACAGTTTAAGTCAAAAACATGGAAGGAGACGTTGCGTCGATGTAAAATTGATCCCATTTTTATATCTTCACACCATCCGAGCTCGAATGCTGCAGAACGGGTTATTAAAGAACTCGGAAACTTGTGCCGGTTGTACTGTAACAAACAGCACACGACATGGGACGTTTTCCTTAAAGACTTCCAGGAGGTGATCAATGAGGCACCCCATGGGATAACAAAATTGGCACCCATTACAGTACTAAAAAACTGGATTCCTAAGGACTTGATAACCAAGGTCGTAAACTTCCCACCAAGGGCGCGAACGCAGCACCAAGCCATAGTGGATTTGGCTCTCAAGAGGATACGGGCTGCAGCAGAGGTCAGGAAGAGACGTGCCGACAGGGGAGCTCGTCTACGACACTTCCAAGTTGGACAAAAGGTGCTCGTTAAGTCTTTCCGACTTTCGAACAAACAAAAAATGAAATGCCAAAAATTCTATTCTGTTTACAACGGCCCGTACCGTATAAGGAGAGCAGCTCACCACAATGCTTATGAATTGGAGACGCTGAAAGGAAAGAAGTCCATAGGACTCCACCACATATCTCACATAAAGGAGTTCGTAGAATAGTAGTAGTGTAAGAAATGTACATAGTAGAATAGGCAAATATATGAACCTTTGTTCGGGGAACAATAATCGTTACATTAATAGATTAAGATTGCTAAAGTATTAACACGCTGCGTTGTCTTGCATAAGAATTTACTGCTGCTATCCTCTTTTTGTTTATGTTTGCGATCTCCAATGTCGATGGAGTAGGAGACACTACCTTTTCATGAGCAATGTTTTTGTCCTTTCCTATCTGGTGTCCATGTTAAGGGATAAGGATGAGTGACGAGACGTCGCACAAACGGGCGCATACAAGAACGTGCTCTTAGAAGCGTTCTGAGAGGTCGTGATACGCTCCATAGCGGCCACAACCAGTTCGTGAGACGTTCATACCAATGCTTGCAGGCACGCGTCAGTGCACTGCACGATTGTGGTATATTGCGCGATTTCGAGGGTGAATATGGGCAGTATAGTTTTTGCAGAGCTGCGCCGGTATCGTTGTCTTGCAAGTCGGGGTGAACCTGTGAGCATTTGACTCTAATGGTGCCCTAGACGAGAGAAATGAGGGCATAAAAGCCTACCATGCTAATGTGCTGGTTGGGGATTTAGCGTGCTGCTCGTTTTTGTCACAGATGAATCACCAAGGAATTGTACTTGGATATTCGTGACATACTGTGTAGCTGGCGTGTGTTGGGTGTCTGAATCCTCAACAGGAACCAGTCCTGGCTTGGTCATATTACATTGCTTCTGGAAAGGTGTACTTCGATCGCGAAAACCGCTTCACATAGAGAAGGAAGTTGCAACTATAAATTTATTGTCGTGTATAGCCATGGCTAACCCAGTCTCTGGAGTTTCAGTGAGGCGTAATGAAAACTCGGAGGTCATGTCGTACGGCGCGCACATCACTGTCGTCAATAGCGGCGAGCAGCAAGACATCTCAGCGTAACAGGAACTATGTAAGGGTATTGTATAAGGTAAATAAAAAAATAAATAAATAAATAAATAAATAAAATAAAATAAATAAATAAATAAATAAAAGGGAAAGTACGATACTAGGATAAGTTAAACTGTAGGATTTAACAATAACTAGATTAATATTGTGGGGGTTTTCTACCACAAGTGTGGCGCGCGCCTGTTGAGTTGCTATTTTTCAGGTCACCAAACCACAGACCCGAGATGGAGGGACGACGGGCGAGCGAAAGTAGCGTAGTTGCATGTTCTTTATAGCACAGTAAAACTTAGACCTGCATAACAACATAATTTAATTAAAAGACGTAGAATGTAGATCGTTGGGATATGGTAGTTAATTCTTGAAGCATGTCTACTGTCGATCTATATAATTAATAGTAATATTAGTGCGGGCCCGCACATTTAGTTGTTCATCCATTACAAAGCATCAGTTATCACACACCATGTACTTACTGAGATCGGTCTCTACACGTATATCAAAATAAATTATTTCCATGTCTAGATTAGATGTTATAATGATTGCCATAGATTAATAACTATAAAAGTAAAATAAGAGTGTCTGAAATGACAGACCATCAATGTTTCATTAGGTAAATTTATTATAACATAGAAGGTCATGGGAAAAAGTTAGGCATAAGACTTTTGTAAGAATTGTACAGATGACGAGGAACGTGGCAATGCAGAGGCCAGCCAGCGCAAAAACAAGAGGTCTTCGGCTACCTGCTAGAGGGCGAGCGTCCCGTCCTACACGCTGACAGTCACCCGGCTGCCTACCTGAGGGATTACACGGGACCCTTGCCCCGCCACAAGCGAAAGTGGGGCTGGCCGTTGACCCTGACACGCGACAGCCTGCTAGCTCTCCGGACGCGGCAGCCGCTTGGAGGGATTCCCTGCGGCAGACCACGTTGTCGTGAGTACACGAAGAAGATCACATATCGTGTCAGAACCTGCGCCTCATGTGCCTCAGGACAGAAAGGGACGCTCTATACTCACCTGTTTGGGTTTTTACAACTCACTAGCATTGGCCGATCTGCATACACAAAGCAGTATCGTGCCACACTAACAAATGTATGGTCTCATGTCTTACTTCTCCTCTCTATTAGAGAGCAGTTTTTAACAATAGTCGCTCCTAGTTCGATCCTGTATGGATGACCTCACACACTTGTGGAGTCACTCCACGTGCCATCATCCCTCGTCGAACTGCAATATTGGGAAACATAAAGTTCTGTCCAGCGAGAGAAGAGACCTAGACTAGTGATGTATCCCAACGAGTAGACCTCAGAGACAATTAATCGACGTGAGGAGAGCCTATCACTGTGTCTTCCTACCGTACTGCCGTGATCGTATGCGTGGGTCTGACTACAATCTCAACAGCGTACTGCAGACACTCCAGAACTCCCTATTGCTGTTGCCACAACGTAGCAACAACACCCGACGTTTAGCCTTATGTGATGTCAGTACTGTAGAATTTGTGAAGTGCTACGGATATTTCAAACAATGTGATTTAGTGCCTCATTCTCAGCACAGTCGTGAACTTTGTGCAATGTGCACGCACAATTTGATGCCCCATGAACCTTGTTTTTTTTTCTTAAATTTCTTTTTTCTTATGTTGTTTTTGTAATGTATGTTATACCTTGTATGCGTTTGTGTTTTACACTGTAATTCTTATTACAGATTACTGTATTGTTCTCCACACCATGTTTTTTTTGTATTTTGTGTTTATTGTTGTGTGTATGCAAACAGTGTGCCTGAAGTCCCCATAAACTGAAGCAGATACCACCACTGTCATTGTGAATGGACCATCAGTTCAGGGAACATTTTGTAAAGGTTATTCTTGCTGCAGGGAGACAGAATGAATCGGAGGTTGTAATTAGATTCTGAAAGCTCACAAAGAGATTGTTAACTTAAATATTATCATGTGTGAGTGAGGTCAGGTTAGTTTAATGATTAAAATTGTTGTAACATCTTGGGCATTTAATTGCGGAGCACTCCAACTCTGATTGTAAAGAATAAACTGCTCCATATTTGGCTCAGATGCCCGGGCCATGTTTAGAGCGTGAATGTCTGCGTGAATCGGTGTTTGGAAGGGGCTCCCTGGGTATGGATGTGTGATGTGAGTGTTAGTGTTCCATATTAAGAAGGTGAAGTTGGCTACATCATAAATAATCCTCCCTCTATGTGTTGCATTTTTCAGTTGCAATGATCTTTTTTATAGAGTGCGGTATGTGGAGTCACTTTGTAAGATTGTTCTTGGGCGATTGACTCACTACCTTGCTCCTAAGTGAGCCAACCGCTCACCAATTACAATCTAAAATGGCGTAGGGGCAATGAGAGGTGGCATGAGCCCCCTCTCATATTTCTATCTTACGATTCTCCTCTCTAGTTGCATGCGGTGGAGGGTTGCTTTTCCTTAACACGCGTACTTCCCACGCAGCGTCTCTCGTCACCCGGGTGGGCCGGTGACAGGCGGGCTCTGTGGAACTGGAGAGAGTTAAGCCGACGTGTGTGAGGCAGTCGAGTGAATGCTTTTCAGACGCCGACATTGTCAAGAGACACGCCCGCTGGGGTGTGAAGTAGCGGCTGGGCTAGAGGTTCCGTTACTTCAGAGAAACTTTGCGAAAACACTTTCTGGCGGGCTACCAGCGAGGCGTGGGAATGACTTGTATACCCACGCAGTTGTGGCGGGAAAATTCCCGCACTTTCTGCAAAATCAGCACAGAAATTGGCGCCAAGAATCTCCATTGGTGGAATGGTAGTGCTCCGGCAATGGAGTGGAATTTCCGCCGGTTTTCGAGTTGCTGATTGGAACGTAACCACGGCCACTGTCGTGGGGGCGGGAATGTTCGGTGTTCGGCCTGTGCGGGTGCTCTGGGTAGTCGGCAGTCGCCTTTCGGTCGAGGACGTCGGAGCAACCAGCCCTCGCCTGCGGTACGCCAGATCGTGTTCTGGGAGATAAGAAGACTGTTGGTAATGTACGTCCGCAGCACCGGCAGATAGGGATTTTCCTAGGTGATAATCAGAGCTCAGCAGAGCGCGCCTGTTCATCCTTTTCTAACTTTGTTCAGTTTCGAGTAGCAGCAATTACTATTGGGTTAGCTGTGTGTCTCTCTTGAGATTTGAGTGGAAAGGAATTGGCTCCACATACCACTTCGTCTTAAACCTCACGATCTAAGTTAGGGACAACTTCACCTTTACTGTGTTTCTATGAATCTCCAATTTTAGCCAATTTGATGTTTTATATTTCCTGTGTCTCTTTTACTATTCTGCGTTTAATCTTAATAAATCATATTGTTATTTTGGACAGAACTTTCTTTCTGTTAATCAATAGAGCAACCCTATCATTCCTCACTATGCTAATGAAACCTTTGTTTATTTAACTTATTTATCAAATTAAATTATTGCAGGTGCCAAACTCTCTTCTACTCCACTAGCAGGGTTGATTAGAGTCAGTTCGCGTATTTGTTTTATCCTTGTGCAACAGCAAAAGTCGGAGTTAGAATAGGGGGGGCTTAGAGCATGATTTACACATGTGGATTCTAGTAGAATTTAGTGATAAATACACTACTAGCCCCGGCACCTCGCACAGTTCATGAAAAACATTCTATTACTTTAGTGCACTCTAGTGAGCACAATCAAAACTAAATCCGTCCTCTATCCAATACTGTCCTCTATCGGCTGATACATAAACTACATGCACGTCCACTCTCGCGTCAACATCTGTCACTATCCAGCTCTGAGACACATCTCCCACCTAACCGCCTCGAAGGCAGGATCGGTATACGGCGCTAGGCCTCAGAGTGTCACAGAAATGATACAGGATTTGGGCTGGAAATCATTAAAATAAAGGCGTTTTTCGTTGTGACGGAATCTTCTCACGAAATTCCAATCACCAGCTTTCTCCTCCGAATGCGAAAATATTTTGTTGACACCGACCTACATAGGGCGGAACGATCACCACGATAAAATAAGGGAAATCAGAGCTCGTACGGAAAGAAATAGGTGTTCATTCTTTCCACGCGCTATACGAGATTGGAATAATAGAGAATTGTCAGGGTGGTTCGATGAACCCTCTGCCAGGCACTTAAATGTGATTTGCAGACTATCCATGTAGATGTAGATGTAGATGTAGATACGACCGTCTCCTAATTTTATGTTGGTCGCCGCCTGGTGAGTTGTGGGCACGTGATGCACTATTAAACATATGTAAGCACAGCAGAGACGGGTGGATATCACCCTAGCGAAGATATGGCCTGCAAATGGAGAAATCCACTGAGATAAACGATTTTGTCAAATGATGGATTATTATTATGCTAAGCCTGTGAACTAGTATCTCGAAAACGGCGAAATTTGTCGAATGTTTACGTGCAACTGTCGTAAGCATCAACAGAAAAAGGTAGAAAGACAGTGAAACAACAACTAGGTGCTAAATGGTTGGACGTCTGCGACTCTTCACAGAACGTTGGGTTTGGAGGTTCGTCTGTTCTGTAAAGTAGGATAGACGGTGATCTGTGGAATCTCTGCCGAAAGAGCACAATGCTGGCGCTCGAACAATTGTTTCGGAGCACGCCGTTTACCGTGCATTGTTGAACATGGAGCTACGCACCAGACCACCCTTACGTATTCACATGCTGCCCCAAAGACATCATCAATTACGACTGTAGTGGGCACGGAACCATCTGGATTCAACCGTGGATCAATGGAAACGTCTCAGCTCCTTGGGTGAATCACATTTTTGCTGCACTAGGTCCATAGCCGCTTGCACAATCGCCATCGTCGTGGTGAACGGCGGCTCGAAACGTGCAGTACGCCACACACACAGGCGGGTGGGAGCAGTACTGTGCTATGAGTTGTATTCTCCTGCGCTTCGATGGTAGCTGTGGTAGTAATCGAAGACACGCTGACTGCTGCGAACCACCTGCACCCCTTCATACTTGATGTTTTCGCCGACGGCAATATCACCTTTCAGCAGTATAATTATCCATGTCTCGGAGTCAGATCCATGCTACGGTGGTATGAGTAGCATTATAGTGAACTCTCCTTGATGTCTCGGCAATCAAATTCCTCTGACGTAAATCCTGAGGAACCCATCTGGATAGCTGTTGGGCGCCATCACCGCGTACGCAGTCAGCGGCCCGTTATTTACGCGACTTACATGACCTGTGTGTAGACATCTTATGCCACTTACCTCCACAAACCTACCAACAAACTGTCGGATCTGTGTTACGCAGAATCAGTGATGTATTTCGTTCCAAAGATGAAGAAAAAAGGAACCTATTAAGTAGGTGGTCATTATGTCATCAGTGTATGATGGCCTTGAATGGGGCTTGCCTCCTAGCAGCACTGCCCCCAACGTCGGACGTGGGACTCTGGCCGCAGCTGAAGGACATGCATCGCTCGTTGCCTACACGCCATCGTAGATACTGTTACTGACTCCAGCACGCATTCCACCCCACCATCAGATGCCTGACCCGCACCCGCTGAATGAACGGTATTACTGCTCTCCTATCAAAGTCTGCCTTCTGTCTCTTATCCATCAATATTTAAAATCCTGGTAACGACCCTAACATCTTTTGTTGCCGATAATGGTCAAATTATTATTTTATTACGTTAGCAGTAGTAATTTGTAAATTATTTGTGGCTAGCCATGATCCAAAACACTTTTGTTTGTAAAAATAAATGTTCATGGCAAATCTAATGTCATTCTTGCTGCTGGTGCACCCAATTTCTAAATTTTAATGTGCAAATTAAGATATTGTAATTAGTGTATGAAAAAGGTAGACCATTACAAGACCAACAGACAAATAAACAATTTTGTCTCAAAACCATCACAGTCCGGTCTCCTGCAACAACCTGTCCAAGTACATTGGCTGAGGAAACGATAAAACGACATGAATTAAGGCTGAAGCAGCCTCGCCGTTATAGGACCATGGAAACTGTTACCTTGACTGACAAATCGTGACTTTTAAAACATAATGTCGATCCCTGCTTCAGTGTAGGAGAAGTTATCAAGGGCAGTTTGTGGCCTAGGTAAATATGTTATATCAAGGACACTGATAAGGTTTCTGGCGCCAGGTTACACATCTGCGTGACACTTTCATTCCCCTCCCCCCGGAAAACCAATGGCAATTGATCAAGGTCACCCTTACTCCTCCTCTCACCCTCTTTCCTAACACACCCCTCCCCCTGACCCATATGATTCAAGCACACCCTCCCCGTCCTCATCATTTATAACTGGGACACTTAAATGGATGGTTTTTTTTTCTGGAGCTGTGCGCCATAGGAAGACGGTCAGGATGCGGCTAATTGTAATTAACAAATTAATGATATTGTAATTACAATGAGCTGTGTCACTTGAGTTCTAGTGTATAGGCATTTATTAATAACAAATTGAACTTAATATTTCGTGATTTTTGTCATTCGCGGCACAGACAACACTCAGATAGATACGTAAGTACTCTCGTTTTTCGTATTTTTGCATATTTTCCGCAATTTTACGCATTTTCCACATTTTTCCACACTTTTACAACTTTTCCATATTTTACCATATATTCCACAAACTTACGTATATTTTTTACATTTTTCCAATTCTTTTGTATCTTTCGACAATTTTTCGTATTTTACCAATTCTGTAAGATTCAACCTACTGCCTCAATGTCCCGACATCATGGTACTTCGCATCATGTCATGTCGCAACATTACGCCAAAGTTGCGTCACATCATGTCAAATAACATCGACATCATGATGCTCTCAGTCAATCACAATGCGGCATATAACCAAAAGTATCCATATTATTAATCACTGATAAGCCACCAATACATTACTACGGTGTATGAAATTGTGTATGCGTTAAAAATGAACGCGTCCCCCTATTGCTAGAAAATTAATGACATTATAGTAAATTCTGTAAGCACTGCAGTTTTACTGGTTTTCTACCAAAGACACTGAATGTATAAAAAAAATACCACACTGCAATAGATAAAGCGACGGTAAGTCACCAATACATCACATTGTGTGACGTCAAAGTTTACGCAGTAAAATAAGTGTTTTGTCGGAAATGATACCATGGAAAATTTATAACGTCATACCAAAATCCTGTGGTTAACCGATTTCCAACCAAAGATACGTTATTCGTGTTTAAAAATTAGCACAGCACTACAAAATATGCACTTAGAGAGCTTACCAGTGTCTCAAACCACAGTAGGTCATTAGAGGCAGATATATCTAAGCAAGGGAATGAGAGCGAGGTGCCTACTCGGCTAGACCACACCTCGAATACCGGCATATGGCGTATTGCCGCGAGCGCGAACGTGAACACTGGGCTACTGATGGCTAATAAATTTGTAGTATTTTACATTTAGTCGTCTCCTAAATGTCCAGTATGGTGCAGAAGACACTGCTACTATATCAAGCATTCAGCATTGGCTCTCCTGACCACAGTAATAATGACAAACCAGTTGTAACACGCCGGCACCTACACGATAATCTGTAGCTAACTTTGCAGGTGAGTGTCATCGCTTCCCCCCCCCCCCCCTTTCTCTCTGGAGCAATCAGAATCAAGCTCTCCCAACCACTTTGCTTCCAAAACTAGCGCTTACGTGTGGGCGATGACAGTCTGTCTGCCAGAACTCACGGGCAGACTAAAAAAACATATAACATGAAATAAACTCTTGCAATATTAGTGTGCGATGTCACCAAAAGACGAATAAATAATCGAAAGTAAATATATACGTTCCTACCATCCAAATAACACTGAGAAATGGCCACTGTGCAGCAAATATAAACTATTTCTACTTACCAAGTCATCGACTCATAGAGGTTACGACACCTCTGCCACTATACGACAAAATGCGGATGTAGAGAACTGTAGCTATCGTGCACCAATATAGTGATAAACCGAGATGAAAAACAATTTCATCGATTCTCATCTAACAACATTCCAAAGACGCTTGCACAAAAAATACGGAACCGAACAAATGAAAAAGGAACTTGGCCATGCACGCCTCTGCAGGACATACAACCGACGCCACCGCTACAGCTGCTGCTGCAGCCCACCCCAGAGCCACAATTAAGAAACGTGCACATTGCTGCCCAGCACTACACCAGCAGGCCGCCTCTGACTCCCATGCCACCCGCCTCCACCCCTGATGCTGTAGTATGCCCCTTGACATCAATGCCTGCCGCCTCTGGAGCTGCGAGCCTCCAACTAGCCCTGGGAATACTGGCAGGGCTGCGACCGCCCAACACCTCTCCTTACTCACACGTACGCAACCGGTAGCCCAGAGGAAGACTGCAATGCATATATTGCCCAGCTCGTTGGCTCCAAGTAACCGCAGGAAATATTCCTATATGTCAAGGATTTCCCACACTGTTTGTCAGTTGCAGTAACGGTTGACCTTCTTTCGCCATCATGTCTATGACCGCGAATCTCGAATCACAGTGTCCAGAACTGAAATACTTCTCAGCTGCCAGTAAACGGAATAGAAGACAGGGAGTGCCCGTCTGACATCTATAATCGTAGGAAGGAGGTGTTTGATAAGGTGGCCAGTGCATCATCTGCCGGATATATGTGGCAGCTTTTACTTGGTAGGTTTTATCTCAAGCCATCATGCAACGTATTTTAGAATATTATATGCTCATCTGCTTGATCAATGTAGTCAGCCTCTTATGCTGTTTTGTAATTCCAGACCATACCCAGTACCAATGGTCCAGGGGTATTGTCTGTAACTCGTAATCAAAATGTCGTCGGTCCTGCGTTCGAACCCCACAACTGCTTAAATTTTGGATAGAAATCGTCAGCAATGGCGACCGAGGACTTCCGGCGTAAGAACTCACACTAATTCAGCCAACGGCTGAACGGATACAGCTTCAGGGCACTCTCTTCTCCTTGGCGTGGGAAACTGCCTCTAAAAGCGAATGAAACTGCAGTGATCAACGGCATGAAGAAGCAGAAGGTAATGGAAACCACTGCTTTAAAGATACAGTGTATATCCGCAGGAAATGTGACCTGTAACTGAAAAAGTGTCAATACAATCTCTCAATTGGGAAAGAATTCTTTTGTAGGACATTGCGTGTGATGAAGTTTACTGTAGAAACTTTGTAATGCAACGTATGGTTTTGTCTTATAATTGAAAGTTGTGTCAAGGAAAGTAATTGTAGACAGGGAAATTATTAAGAAACATTTTGCTAATCTGTCTCTGACGGCTTAGACACAGTTTAGCAAAGTTTAAAACCTGTTATTTGGCCATGTATTTTTCCACAACAACATCAGCTGAGTCGTGCTAATTGCTAATAAATTAGCAGACCACACAGATGTTCTCGCATTTATTTTGACAAAATTGGTTTATATAGTCGAAGATACATGTTTTGACGATGACTTAGGTTCTACTCAAGTCTAATGATTTATAACACTTGTAACACTTCTGAATCTAGATTGTAAAATAAAACGTGTTGTACAGTCAAATGGCGATTATATCTTTCAAAATGGGTGTATTGTTGTTATGGCTTAATGAAACATAGTTGTACTTTGAGTCTTTGTTCTCATTCATCAATAGTTAAGTTTAGTTCCTCATTTTTCATTCTTCATCTTTATGTGTTTGTATACTCGCATTGCACATCGCGAGTTGCGTACTGAGAAGCATTTTTATGAAAAGTGATAAGATACCGTCTTGCTTAGCACATTGCAAGTCCCGTAAATGAAATTTGATTTTTGACCGTCTCATCATTATCTTATCAGTAATAGGTTGCAGAAAAGACGAACGTTCCGTGCGCACAGGTAGGGCATTGAATTTAATTACCATCAAGGTTCATGCCCATTGTACGGCGCAGTGATTGTCAGAGTGTATTTGCAAAAATAATATCATTCAGTGCAGAGGATTAATACTAGCAGAAGCTTTCAATAAAGTGCTATCTTGTTAATTTTCAAGCAGTTTTATCAGAAAGTCAGGTGCGTTAATGTTTATGTTCATTTGCTGTGTAATTTCAATGACAGTTCCAATACAGCGATCGTTTGTGACACTATGATAAGGATTAACAATATTCTGAGTCATTTGTTTTGCAGTCAAATAGTATACGTAAGTTTCTTTGAAAACGGATTGCTTGCTCGCCTCGTGTTGTTTGATGTACTCGCTAGTCTGGATTTCGTATCGTATATTTTGAGCTTCACATACTTCCGTTCAAAATTTAATTTTAACACAGTTCTGTTGCCCTGCACTGAGATTTACATATTTCGATATCAAAATCTTTTTTAGATGCCAATCTGAGACTCACAAACACGAGTAGAAGTTTAACATTAAGCATGTAAACTGGTATTACGCATATCTCGTGTAAGATAAGAGAAATTGAGGCTCGTACAGAGCCACACAGGCAGTCATTTCTCCCTCCCACACACTGTCTGTGCGTGGGGTAAAATGCTTACCACCGCTGACTGACGAGTATACATGCATTAAAAAAAAGGGGGAAGAGATGTTATGACCACATGACCAACTTATAAACATAGAGCAACCTAGAGTTCAGTTCAGTTTTATATAACTCAAAAATCTACAACATGTGTGAGCAAGTGTATATCTGACATTTGTTCGCCCATGTGCATACGTAATAACAATTTCTGTTCCTGACACTGCTAAAAGAGGGAATCTGTACACCATATCTATTAATGCAACACAATAAGAGTCTCATGCTGATGAGCAAAACATGTAACATGACGTAATTTTACGTAACACACATCGAAAAACGCTTGAAAACATTTTCCGAAATGAAAAATGTAAGTGATAAGTGATTATACATTAGATCAACATGATGGGTAGTCATAGGTATATTTTATGACAGTATACTGAAATAAGCATGGCACCGTGCAGCTGTGACACACTTGCAAATATTATGGTATCTGTAGTAGCGTTAGTCGAGACAAAGCCCCGGGGGTAGACAACATTTCGTTAGGACTACTGATAGCCTATTCCATCCGGTGAACCAGGTGTATGAAACAGGCAAAATACCCTCAGACTTAGAGAAGAAAGTAATAATTCTAATTCCACAGAAAGTAGGTGCTAACGGGTATAAAAATTACCGAACAATCAGTTTAATAAGTCACGATTACAAAATAGTAACAGGAATTCTTTACAGATGAATGGAAAAACTGTTAGAAGCAGATCTCGAGGAAAATAATTTGAATTCCGTAGAAAGTAGGAACACGCGAGGCAAAAGTGACCCTACGACTTATCTTAGAAGATAGGTTAAGACAACCCTACCTTTATAGCATTTGTAGACTTAGAGAAAGCTTTTGACGATGTTGACTGAAATACTCTCTTTCAAATTCTGAAGGTGGCAGGGGTAAAATAGGGGTAACATACAGGGAACAAAAGGCTATTTACAATTTGTACAGAAATCAGATGGCAGTTACAAGAGTCGAGGGACACGAAAGGGAAGCAGTGGTTGAGAAGGGAGTGAGCTAGCGTTGTAGCCTCTCCCCGATGTTATTCAATCTGTATTTGAGCAAGCAGTGGAAGAAACAAAAGAAAAATTTGGAGTAGGAATTAAAATCCATGGAGAAGAAATAAAAAAATTGCGATTTGCCTATGACTTAATTCTGTCAGAAACAGCAAGTGACTTAAAAGAGCAGTTGAACGGAATGGACAGTGTCTTGAAAGGAGGATATAAGATGAACATCAACAAAAGCAAAACGAGGATAATGGAATGTAGTCGAATTAAATCAGGCGATGCCGAGGGAATTAGATTAGGAAACGAGGCACTTTAAATAGTAGACGAGTTTTGCTATTTGGGCAGCAAAATAACTGATGATGGTCGAAGTAAAGAGGATATAAAATGTAGACTGGCGATGAAAGGGAAATAGTTTCTGAAGAAGAGAAATTTGTTAACATAGTGCCTTTGTGGGAGTATTTATATAAAGTGTAGCCATGTATGCAAGTGAAACATGGAAGATCCAGTTTAGACAAGAAGAGAATATAAGCTTTTGAGATGTGGTGCTACAGAAGAATGCTGAAGGTTAGATGGGTAGATCTCGTAACTAATGAGGAGGTACTGAATGGAATTGAGAAGAAGGGGAATTAGTGGCACACCTTGACTAGAAGAAGAGCAGTTGGTATGACACGTTCTGAGGCAGGAAGGGATCACCAGTTTAGTTTTGGAGGGAAGCATGGAGGGTAAAAATCGTAGAGAAAGACCAAGAGATGAATACACTAAGCAGATTCAGAAGGTTTCAGGTTGCAGTAGTTATTCGGATATGAAGAGCCTTGCACAGGGTAGAGTAGCATGGAGAGCTGCATCAAAGCAGTCTCTGGAGTGAAGTGCACAAGAACAACAGCAGTAGCGTTAGAGTAGCACCTATCAAATCGAAAACATAACACACTAGCCAACCACGTAATACAACTTTTTTACCCGTAGCATCAGTATATATTCTATTTTTTTAGGAATCATGAGTGAATGTGACTTCATGATCACGTTATCAACTTATAATACGTTTACGACGTGTTGTAAGGCTAAATATATAGTTTCATGCATTAGTCTGTAATCCTGTAACTCGGTCTCCATCCCATTCTCAGTCTTCTTGAACTTTGCTCTCACAGTGGATTTTTCTTCCACCGTGCAATGAAAATCACGAAATCCTTCACATCCTCTCTTGAGAATAATTACGTTTATGATTGGTAAATGGTTATTTGTTGTAGCTCCTTGACCAAAGCACTTGAAAATTCGAATCAGTCCCCGAAATGTGCAAAGCAAGTGATAAAACATTGTAATTATTTATTTACGGCGCCATACTGATATTAGCGTAGCGCGGTTGAACTGTGAGACATTTTCGTACATACAGCTACGAGTATATTTAGTGGGATTAGCAGCACATCTGGAAAGGTGATACTTCCGCCAGTCGTAGCTGGGAGGGCATAATAAAGCATTTTTCCCAGTCTTGATTCTATAGGAAATTTCCGACACCAGTAACATGGCTCACGAATTGCTTTTAGTCATCCTGCAGTTTAACATAGAATAGACACTACAAACAACTGTCTGTGTCACTGTTTGTGTAATCTATTTCCACTTTAAATAATTAGAACTATAGGCACACAGTGCATAGTTTCACAACACAAAATCGCTCTTGACTGTCTTTTTTAAGCAGAGTACCGATGGATGGTATTGCATCATGCCATTACCGAACATTCTGTTAAAATTACAGTCTCCCGCAGCATGTACACATCCAGCTGAAATATAACACTTATGTGTTCTAATTTTAAGAGTCACAAACGGAAAAGATATTACTGATCAAGTGAACAACACATAAGCTTGTATCACTTCCCAGTGGATAAACTGCTGAAAGATATTAGGACTACATGTACGAAAACTTCAATAGATAATGGTCTAAGTCACTTTGACACATTGACTCCTTTATATATCAGGAACGTATAATTTCTTCTGTATATTTGCCAGAAAGACAGTAAGGCCTCTAAAGATGTCCAGTTGCACTTTTGCATTGTCAGATTTACTGACACAAGAATTTTCCTTATTCTTCACTCAAGGAAAAAACTGCATCCCATACTGACTGTGGAATGTTATTTGGTTATGATGAACCGACAGTCATCCAGATGTACAACATAGAATACCACCAAGATGTAATCTACAATAGAATCATCAGCACTTGTGTTCGGTAGCTCGTGTAATCGATTTCCAGATTAAATAATTAAAACTATAGGTATACAGATCAGAGTTTTCTAACAAATTATGGAACTTCTTTAAATGGCACACGTGTACATACACACAAACCAACAGTATGTATGTGACTGGTTGGTTCGTTATATTTTAGATTTGTGTGTTAGGTGCTGCTCTAATGCCAGTACAGATATCATAACATTAACAAGTGTGTTACAGCTCCACAATGCTACACTAACGTCAATATACTGATGTAAAAAATTGCTATAATTTCAAATAACTTTCGATCTAATCTATAATTACTTGTCACTTACATACTACGTTTTGGAAAAGTTTCCTTTTTTATGTGTGTTATGTAAAAATATGCCATGATACGTGTTCCGCTCGTAAACCTGAGACTCTAACCGAGTTGCATTAATAGATATGGAATACAGATTCCCCCTCTCGGCAGCATCAGGCACTGAACTTGACTCTTATATTTGTCAATTGGTGTTACTGAACGTTGGTCTGAACTCTAGTCTCTGTATGCTTGTAAGCTGATCACATTATCACGACGTCTTTCACCAAATTTTTAGAACACACATACTCCGCAAGCCTGCAGCAGAAGGCACGTTGTGTCAATCGCAAAAAAAAGAGACTTTTTCATTGCGAAGATGGGAAGCCAATCAAGTGTTTACATGTACTTATATACGTCACTTGCAAACTTATGTCCTCTTTTATTTGCTAGATGTATTCCATTCTCTGTCTTCCTCCACAGTTTGTACCCTCTACAGCTCCTCTAGCAACATGAAAGATATTCCCTCATGCCTTAACAGATTTCCTGTCATCCTGCCCCTTATTTGTAAGCGTTTTCTATCTATTCCTTTCTTCTCCCATTCTGAACAGAACCTCCGCATTCCTTACCTTATCAGTCCATCTAGTTTTCAACAGTCGTCTGTAGCACCACATCTCATATGATTCATTCTCTTCTGGTCCGGTTTGTCCACAGTCCATAATTCACTGCCATACAAAACTATGCTCCAAACGTACAGTCTCAGAAATTTCTTCCTGAAATCAAAGCCTATGTTTGATACTAGTAGACTTCTCTTGGTGAGGAATGCACTTTTTGCATTTTGCTTTTGATGTCCTCCATGTTCCGTCTGTCATGGGCTATTTTGCTGGCCAGGTAGCAGAATTCCTTAACTTCGTCTGCTTCATGACGAACCGTTAAGTTTCTCGCTGTTCTCATTTCTGCTACTTGTCATTACCTCGATCTTTCTTCGAATTACTCTCAAGCCATATTCTGTACTCATTAGACTGTTCAATACATTCAACACATCCTGCAATTCTTCTTCAATTTCACTGAGGACAATGCCATCAGCGAATCTTATCATCGGCATCTTTTCATCCTGAATTTTAACCCCACTCTTGAACATTTCTTTTATTTCCTTCATTGCTTCTTCGATGTATAGACTGAACAGGGGGGAGTGAAAGATTACATACCTGTCTTACATCCCTTTTAATCCGAGAACTTCATTCTTGGGCTTCCAGTCTGATTGTTCCTCTTGGTTCTTGTACATATTGTGTATTATCTGCCTTTCCCTATAGCTTACCCCAGTTTTTTCTCGGAATTTCGGACATCTTACACCATTTTATACTGTCGACAAATCCTATGAACGTGTCTTGATTCTTTTTTTAGTCTTGCTTTCATTTTAACCGCAGAATCAGAATTGCCTCCCTGGTGCCTTTACCTTTCCTAAAGCAAAACTGATCGTCATCCGCCACATCCTCAATTTTCTTTTTAATTCTTTTGAACATTAATCTTGGCAGCAACTAGGATGCATGAGGTGTTAAGTTGCCGCACAGAGTGGCCCCGCGGTTAGAGGGCCGTATCACGGATTGCGCAGCCCCTCCCGCCAGAGGTTCGAGTCCTCCTTCGGGCATGAATGTGTGTGTTGTTCTTAGCATAAGTTAGTTTAAGTAGTGTGTAAGTCTAGGGACCGATGACCTCATCAGTTTGGTCCCTTAGGAATTCACACATTTAAACACCTGTTAAGTTGACTGTGCGATAATTCTCGAACTTGTCAGTTCATGCAGTCCTCGGAATTGTGTGGATGATATTTTTCCGAATGTGAGGCGGTATATCGCAAGAATCAAGCATTCGTTTTGTCGCAACTTCCCTCAATGATTTTAAAAATTCTCATGGAGTGTTATGTATCCCTTCCGCCTTATTCATTCTGAGGTCTTCCAAAGCTCTTTTAATTTCTGATTCCAATATTGCATCCTCCATCTCTTCTATATCGATTCCTGTTTCTTCTTCTTTGAAATGAGACAAGTCTTTCTCTTATACAGGCCTTCAGTGTTCTCTTTACACCTACCCGTTCTTTCCCCTATACTTAACAGTAGAATTCCCACTGCACTCTTTATGTTAACACCCATGCTTTTTATTTCACCGAAGGTTGTTTTGACTTTTCTATATGCTGAGTCATTTCTTCCGACAATCATTTCTTTTTCGATTTCTTCACGTTTTTCATGCAGCCGTTTTGCCTTAGCTTCCTCGCACTTCCTATTTATTTAATTCCTAATCGGCTTGTCTTTCTCTATTCCTGAATTTCCCTGAACATTTATGTGCTTCCTTCTTTCATCGAATGACTGAAGTATTTCTCCTGTTGCACATAGTTTCTTCGCAGTTACCTATGTTTTTCTATCCAACGTCTGTGATTGGCCTTTTTAGAGATATCCACTCCTCTTCAGCAGAATTGCCTATTTACTTATTCGTTCCTGCAGTATCTATATCCTTAGATAACTTCAAGCATGTATTTTCGTTCCTTAGTATTTGCGTACCGATTCTTCCTGACTAGTGTCTTAAGCTTCTGGCTGCTCTTCGTCACTACTAAATTGTGATCTGAGTCTATATCTGCTCCTGGGTAGGCCTTATAATCCCAAACTTGATTTCGGAATCTCTGTCTGAACATGATGTAATTCCCAAATCACCCAGCAGTTTCCAAATGTACCTCATTCTCCTGTGGTTCCCGAACAGAGTATGCCCTATTACTAGCTGAAATTTACAGAATTCAATTAGTGTTTCTCCTCTCCATTTCTTGTAGCAAGTATATATTCTCCCGTAACCCTTTCTTCTGCTTCTTCCCCTACAGTCGCATTCCAGGCTTCCGTGACCATTAAATTTGCATGTCCCTGTATATACTGAATTGTCCGTTCAATATCCTGACATACTTTTTCTATCTCTTCATCTTCAGCGTGCGACGTCACCATGTATACCTGAACTATCGTTGTCAGTGTTGGTTTCCTGTCGATTCTAATGAGAACAACCTTATCACTGAACTGTTCACAGTAACACACTCTCTGCTCTACTTTCCTAAACATAACGAATCCTACTCCCGTTTACTATATTCTGCTTAATATTACCCTAATCACATCTGGCCATAAATCACTCCCTTCTTTCAATTTCACGTCACTGATCCCCACTATATCAAGATTGACCCTTAGCATTTCTCTTCTCCGATTTTCTAGCTCCCTTACCACGTTCAAACTAATGAAATCCCACGCCCTGACTCGTAGAACGTTGTCCTTCCGTTGGTTATTTAGTCTTTTTCTCGTGGCCA
This sequence comes from Schistocerca nitens, assembly GCF_023898315.1. Lineage (NCBI taxonomy): Eukaryota > Metazoa > Arthropoda > Insecta > Orthoptera > Acrididae > Schistocerca > Schistocerca nitens. Next base: position 549,792,174 of record NC_064614.1, read on the forward strand.
CCTCCCTCTTGATAGTCCTCTCCCAGAGACCTGAAACACTAAACATTTATGGAAGATGTCTATCAACAGCCGTCAAGTAATGTATAAAATGCATGTTTGACAATCAGCTGCTTTTGTTTTAAACCCAAACATCAACCGGTTTCAGTCTTGAATCATCTTCACGGATAAGGGATTAAATGGTTTAAGGCACCACACTACATTTGTCATTACTTAAATAATGTGTAGAGTATGTCATGAATATCAAAATGCGACGTAGGAATTTTAAAAGAAAACATACTGATACTATGCAGTACTGCTCTGTGTACATTTAGTATCAGTATGTTCGCTTCTAAAATTCCTATGTCGTATTTCGATATTCATGACATACTCTACACATTATTTAGGTAATGACAATTGTAGTGTGGCGCCTTAAACCGTTTAAACCCTTATCCGTGAAGATGGCCCATGACTGAAACGAGCTGATATTCGAGTTTAAAATAAATGCAACTGATGTTCACAGGCATTTTATACATTTTGAACTATAGTCCGCATGTCCTGTGGATATACAGTATGTGCCTTTAATGCTTTGGTTTCCATCGACTTCTGCATCCTCCTGCCGTTGAGCATTGCTGTTTCTTCCGGCTTTAGGGTCAGTTTCCCATCCAAAGGGCAAGAGAGCATCCATAACAGAACCTTGTCCGCTCCTCCACCCTCTTTGATAAGACCGTTGGCTGAATGAGGGTGACTTATTATGCCAGAAGTCTTCGGCCACCATTGCTGACGTTTTTTATTCAAATTATAATCATTGGCACGGTTCGAATCTGGGTCGAGGGCGTTTAAATTACCAAATAAAGACTCTACTCCTAGACCACGGATACATATGCATACATATGTGATGCACACATGTCATGGATTCCTGGGTTAATTAAAACTGGTCTGAACCCTAGGTTGCTGTAGGCTTATAAGTTGGTCATAGTAGGGGGACAACCTTCGCACAACCCCACTCTACATTGTTGCCAAATTTATTCAAGATGGCGGCGATGACGTCATCCAAGATGGCGGCATGTAGACTTGGCAACATCGCATGACGTCATCCAAGATGGCGGAGTTTGGCGGGAGAATAGTCCAATTGTGCTACCTCCACTAAACTAACCTCAAGAAAAAATGGCGGGAAGTTTGAATTTTGGCGGGAAAATAGTCCAATTGTGCTATGTCCACTAACCTAAGCCTCCAGAAGAAAAAAAAATGGCGGGAAGTTTGAATTCCAACAGGATAATGCATGAAAAGACCGTACTTGTCTTTATTATTGTTATTGATTCTCATTCATTAACATTCATTATCGTTCATTATCATTCATTATTATTTATTAACATTCATTATCATTGATTTTCATTATCAATCATTATCATTTATTATTATTATTTATTATTATTGATCTGCCTCCACTAGAAAATTCCCTCAAAATCCAAATTCCTACACGATAATGGCTGCAAAACCTTACTTTTGTTTATTATTATTCATTTATTATTATTTATTATCATTTATTATTATTTATTATTATTGACCTGCCTCCACTAGAAAATTCCCTCCAAATTCAAATTCCTACACGATAATGGCTGCAAAACCTTACTTTTGTTTATTATTATTCATTATCATTTATTAACATTCATTATCATTCATTGTCATTTATTATCATTTATTATTATAGGCCTACCTCCACTAGAAAATTTCGCCAAATTCAAATTCCAACACGATATTCTCTCGAAAACTGTACTTCTATGTATTATTATCATTTATTATTTATTCAAGATGTCCGATTTTCTCGGTGAGAAAGCCATTCTCCTTACATCCATAACAAAAATCTATCACAAGTTCAAATCCCCAACACCATAATTGATCACATGTACGAGCTTTCTCCGTCACTTATCTTTTTTTTCCACTGGCAGCCTATCATAATTGCGTCAAATAATAAACTGCGCTTATAGTAACATAATTCACGTCCTTTGATTTTGCAGGGTGGAAGGGACTGAAGACTTTATTTCAAGCAGTACGGTCATGACTTGTTCTCCAACACAGTCAGCACACACATCTTTGATATCGCAGTGCAGTCACGACGACGTCCGCGCTCCAACTGAATTAGTTCAAATCCTCGCCACCCCCTGGCCAGCACGCGGAGACACAGGCTACGCCTGTCACGTGAGGCGGGGGGCGAGCCCAGCGATCGCTCCCACGTCGTAAACATGTTTTTGCTGGACACGCAGGAACTTGTCGAGTTTGACATCACAGCGGCCCGTTGTCCGCTCACCACGTGTATTCGTCGCCTCCACACGTTTCCCGCCAAAATTGTCTCCCTCCGAGCTGAATCACACAATGGTCGGCCGTTTCCCTGCAACACTTTCGGCGCCACGTTCAAACCTGTCAATGCTGACCTCACGTGTCCCTGTGCGAGCGAGAACGCAGTGCTACACTTTTGGCGGCAAAGTTTGCTCGACAGTGAAAGAAATGCCACTAGGTAAAGCCTATATACACTATGTGATCAAAAAATCCAGATACCTGGCTGAAAATGACTTAAAAGTTCGTGGCGCCCTACATCGGTAATGCTGGAATTCAGTCTTGTGTTGTCCCACCCTTAACCTTGATGACAGATTCCACTCTCTTAGCCATATGTTCAATCAGGTGCTGGAGGGTTTCTTGGGGAATGGCAGCCCATTCTTCACGGAGAGGTATCGATGTCGGTTGGTAAGGCCTGGCACGAAGTCCGCGTTCCAAAACATCCCAAAGGTGTTCTATAGGATTCAGGTCAGGACTCTGTGCAGGCCAGTCCATTACAGGGATGTTACTGTCGTGTAACCACTCCGCCATAGGCCGTACATTATGAACAGGTGCTCGATCGTGTTGAAAAATGGAGTCGCCATCCCCGAATTGCTCTTCAACAGTGGGAAGGAAGAAGGTGCTTAAAATATCAATGTAGGCCTGTGCTGTGATAGTTCCACGCAAAACAACAAGGCGTGCAAGCCCCCTCCATGATAAACACGACCACACCATAACACCACTTCCTCCGAATTTTACCGTTGGCACTAAACACGCTGGCAGATGACGTTCACCAGGCATTCGCCTTGCCCACACCCTGCCATCGGTTCGTCACATTGGGTACCGTGATTCGTCACTCCACACAACGTTTTTCCACTGTTCAATCGTCCAATGTTTACGCTCCTTTCACCAAGCGAGGCGTGGTTTAGCATTTACCCGCGTGATGTGTGGCTTACGAGCAACCGCTCGAGCATGAAATCCAAGTTTTCTCGCCTCCCGCCTAACTGTCATAGTACTTGCAGTGGATCCTGATGTAGTTTGGAATTCCTGTGTGATGGTCTGGATAGATGTCTGCCTGTTACACATTACGACCCTCTTCAGTTGTCGGCGGTCTCTGTCAGTCAACAGACGAGGTCGGCCTGTACGTTTTGTGCTGCACGCGTCCCTTCACGTTTCCACTTGACTATCACATCGGAAACAGTGGACCTAGGGTCTCAAGATGTCTAATGACTACTGAGGTTGCTGACATGGAGTACCTGTCAGTAGGTGGCAGCACAATGCACCTAATATGAAAAATGTATGTTTTTTGGGGTGTCCGGATACTTTTAATCACAAAGTGCATTAGTTATTTCCGTCAGTTAACAGTCTTACAATGTTGTAGTTGTGCGGACGACAAAGAATGTAGCCTTCGACAATGCTGAGCTGCTGCTGGTTGTTGAGAACCACGAATCGTCCCCAGCTACGGATAATTATAGGACAGGCAATAGTTGGAATTGCAGCTTCCTCCGCCTGTCCACCTCTACCGTGCTCTCAATACTCGCGGGTAAACGGATCAGGCGCGTCTACACTGGCGTGAGCATAGCAGCACACCGCGTCTGCAGAAGCGCCCAACAAACACCTCCGCAGTCTTTCATCACTCAAGCTGCTCTGCTTCCTCTCTGCTCACAGTGCGACAGAGACTCTTCATACGCAAATATAAACAATGCCACACTTTCTGCCTTTTTGTCGTTGCTATCGAGACATTTAGATAAAGTTCCCTCCCTATTAACCAGCAATTTACTATATTTTCATTATAATTACACTCAATTATACACAATCAGAAACAAAAACGCTATTACATCAATTATGTATTAAATATAGTGTCTGTAATAAGGCTTACAGATTCAGAATTAGACGCACAGTACAAGTTATCAACGGACATTAAACGGCGAAGAAATTTATCTGCATTGTCGGTGTCATAACCAAAACGCATATATAATGAACCCACTACGACTGTCAACATGATATAAGTCGCTGCATATTTGTCCTGGGACGTTTCTTCTTAGTACAGTCGTCTCCTTAAGTTCCTGCTGTATGGGAAAACTCTGCTACCGTTAGTAGTAAGCCATTACTGGTATTATTATTGGTATTTGGAGAGATGTATAATAAGAAAATTTTTACAGCGTTTTACAAGCGACTGCATGCTGTGTGTATGTCCCCCCTGGCTGTCATACGTCTTCTGTCACACATCTTCAGCAGGTGATGCACAGACCGCCTTATCAAACACCATCTTTCTGCGATTACAGATGCCGCCTGTGCGTGGGCACTCCTCGGCTTCTGTTCCACTTAGCGGTCGCTGAGTGTCCTCTGTGGTCGGGACATTGTGACTGGAGATTCGTGATCGTGCACATGGTAGGCAAAGGAATTCGACCATCACCGTGAGCGACACACGGGACGGGAAATCTCTAATGCTTAGGAAGATTACCCGCAGTAACTTGGAGCCAATGAGCAGTGCGTTGTAGGCATGGCGGTACTCCCCTGGTCTACCTGCTGCTTTCGTGTGAGTAAGGAGAGGTGTTGGGTGGTTGTGGCCCGGCTGGTATTCCCTAGCTGGCTGGAGGTTCGCAGCGCCAGAGACAGAGTGCGAGGAAAACAGCTGTAAACTGTGCTGATATGTAGTAGTAGTATCGCCGAAGTCAACAGGAACACGGTCCAGCTATCGACAGCGTCGGTGCAGTGCGTCAGAAAGAGTCGGCGGTTTGTTTCCGTAACAAAACTGAGTGAAGGCGGCAGTATAGGGCGATACGGCGCGTTCTGCGTCTGTCGTTATTGTGTGGCTGTGTGGTACCGAGATGCAAGCAATCTTACGTGGGCAAGTGCTTGCACCACGTCTGTCGCAGCTGTCCACATCAAGGTACGTGTCTTATTTATGATTGATCTACCTTGGATAATTTTTGGATTATAGGTGAATTAATCGATCTTCGTTGGAGCAACAGCAGTCGTTTGAAATCAACTATACTAAGCCTATTATAATCTATGTCACTGTGGGTAACGTTTGTGCTTAAAAGAATACTGCCTTCTTGAGTTCTTCATTTATTGTTCACGGTCAAGAGCTGTTGTTGGAATTATTTTGTTAGTAGTTGATCACTTTCAGAGCAGTTGTTTGAATAATTTTGTAATTATTATCTGGTCACTTGTAGGCCGAATTGTAAGATTCTATTTTTATACCACGGCATTTACGTTTCTGCCAGAGGACAGATGTTGTTTAAAATCTAATCTGGAATTTAATAGAACTTAAAAGGTAGACAATAGCGCTCTAATTTGTTCCATTAATTAACTGAATACTGCCGGCCGCGGTGGTCTAGCGGTTCTGGCGCTGCAGTCCGGAACCGCGGGACTGCTACGGTCGCAGGTTCGAATCCTGCCTCGGGCATGGGTGTGTGTGATGTCCTTAGGTTAGTTAGGTGTAAGTAGTTCTAAGTTCTAGGGGACTTATGACCTAAGATGTTGAGTCCCATAGTGCTCAGAGCCATTTGAACCATTTTTTTAACTGAATACTGCTAGGCTGTGTACATACCAACTGTCTCTTAGTGAAATTTTAAAGAAATCTGTTTGTTTATAATCTTAACGGTTGAATGTTTTCTTGTTGTGCATTAAATGTGTGATGCTTTATTTACTCTAAGAGCTAAAGTATTCAATAAATGTTATTACGAATAAGCATGTAACAAAACCACGTTTTCAAAATTTAGTATTTTCTAAAGATAATTGAAATTGTAAGTAACCTTACTTGTAACAGTCGCATCTATGAACAAGCAGTTAGAGCGTCTTGGTAAGTAAAAATGTGTTTTGAAGGAAATGTTATTTTTAATGAGCAACTCCACCAGCACGCTCCACTTGGTAAATAACCTGTTTTTACCATAGTTTCAACTTTTTCAGAGCTGCCTTTAACATAAAATGGCATTAAAAGCTAAAACAGCATGGAAGGAGGTCTGGTCCCTGACTGTCTGGCACGAACACAGGTTGTTCGAGCTAGTCAGAAGACGATATCGAATACAAAAGTACTTCGTCCTGGACACTCGTGAACAGCGGATACGCAAAACTTCTTCCTCGACATTCCGTACAACGCGCTACAGACAAGGAGGAACGTCGGCGACCCGCGTCAATTGGTAGAGCTTGCGGTTCTCCACGGTGTCGGAGCAGACGACCAGGAAGAGCCTCATATCACCGCATTATTTAGGCGACTTCATCTTCACGACTGCCCGGATGTAGAAGCCCAGGTCAGCGAGTTCACGATGCAGGTGACTGGCTTGCATGTTGAACGGGAGGTCGCGTATTACAATCTTCAAGACCTTGGCAGGTGCGGAAGCATGGGTATAGAATGGTATACCACGCTCAGACGCCTCCTGAGTGACCCGGCGATAATCGTCAGCAGTGCGGAGTGTGACCCTGTACAGATCACGCCCGGCAGGCTTCACGGTGTACACGGCCGTTCTCTAGCTGCGCAACAACTTCTGCAGTTCCCCATAGGGCGGCCGAAACTGGAGGACCACCGGCGGAAGATTTTCTTCGGCGCAGGATCGCGCGGCAGCTGTTCCGGCGCGTCAGCGAGCGCGTCGAATGAGTTGGCGACGGCAGTTGGAAGCGTCGTCGATGACTGCATGCGTCTTGCAGTTCGCCGGGCCGGGACCAAACCGTCGGCGTCAGGGGCGAAATCTTGCTTGGCCCTCTTCTCTATTGGCGAGCTGCGAACAGCGGAAGTCGCGGCTGTTGCCCTCCTCTTTGTTTCCCGCTTCGTTCGCGTGACTGAGGCGCGGTGGAGCTCTCATCTTCAGAATCGGGGAGCGGAGCAGACAGCGCTGTCTTCAAGGTTTCCGCAGCGGTGTCCATCAAATCCATAGCCATAGCACTGGTCGTCGTAAGTGGGGGGCCAGATGGGGCCGCCGACGGCGCAAGCGCGGCCGGACGGCGATCTGCCACAACCTTCGCGTCGCTAGCAAGCGCAGGTACGTCCTTCTCGCCGCTGCACATCTCAGCGACTGTGTCCGTCCGTCGGTGAGCTCCTGAGGGCGACCGGCTGTCTTAAATCCCCTACCCCTGCGAGGCGTTCTCTCCGCGGTCCGTGCCCGCGCGTCGGCGGTCGCTGAGACGATGGCGTCGGCGCCTGTGGTGGCGTCACTGTAATTGCCTCGTCCTTCCTGGTCGCCCGTTCGTTTTCTTTGCTGAGCGTCTTTTTAATTAGACTCAATGCTGGTTCCCATACCTTGCTGAGGTTATAGCCACAATCTCGGTTGATGAGTCCGTCCCTGGTACGAATTTCGATAGCCTCTCTATCGACGCTGTCCCAGTATTTAGATGTCTGTGCCAAGACCCTGGTATGTTGGTAGTCCATTTCGTGATTTTCGCACAAACAGTGCTCTGCGAGCGCCGACTTGTTGGGGTACCTAAGTCGAGTGTGCCTCTGATGTTCTCGGCAACGATCTTCGATGGTGCGCACTGTCTGTCCAATATAAGTCTTCCCACAATGAAATGGAATCTGGTATATGTTTGGTCTAAAGTTATACTTTCTGATCGTATATTAATTGCTGTTGTAATAAAGTCTTCCGCAAACCGAGATCGTCTTTCACACTTCCCAATAATGCTCGTGTTTTATTGGATGGGCAAAAGACAGTTCCTACTCAGTGTTGCCTCAGTATTCGTCCTATTATCCTCGATAGTGCGCCTGTATACGATATACTGGCAGTGGCCATCTCTTCCTCCGTGACTTCTTACGTCTCCACACGGTGTACTGTAGAGGTGGGGAGGAGAGCGTGTCTGATCTGCCATTCCGAGTACCCGTTTTTCCGGAAAACAGTTTTTGAGGTGTTCCAGCTCATGAGACAGGTTCCCTGCTCAGAGATGGTGCGCGCCCTGTGCACCAGTGTTTTTAGCACCAGATTCCTTAGCAAAGGATGGTGGCAGCCATCCGCATGCAAATACAGGTCGGTGTGCGTTTTCTTCCTGTACACCCGTGGCCCAGGGTGCCATCCGCTCTTCTTTTGACCATGACGTCCAGGAATGGTAACGTTCCTTCAGCAGACTTCCAAAATAACTTAGTCTTTCATTTTAGTGTCTGTTCTCAAGCGACCAGAAAAATATGTACACCGTATCTGGGGTCTTCCCTTCGTCAATATGTGAGGCGGGTCGGTGAACTGACCGTTGATCGAGTTTCTAGAGGGAACCCGAGTTCGTAATGAGAGCTGTCGGATATCCGAGTTTAACAACGTTGTGATAAATGTGCGTTCCTTATTTCTTTAAAAATCAACTACAAATAACAGCATTAAGCAGTTACAACAAAGGTTCAAAATTCCGAGCTGAAACATGACTGATCAGTTTACATCGGCGATACAAAGGTTGGCACAACTTATCAAAAATGTGCGCCTTTGTGCTGAGTATTTAAGGCGCCATATGTATTTGTGCGATAAGGTTATCCTCTCAGGTTCTTAGCCGCGCGGAGTCGCCGCACGGTTAAAGGCGCCATGTCACGGATTGCGTGGCCCCTCCCGCCGGATGTTCGAGTGCTCCCTCGGGAATGAATGTGTGTGCTGTCCTTAGTGTAAGTTAGTTTAAGTTAGATTAAGTAGTGTGTAAGTCTAGGGACCGATGACCTCAGCAGTTTGGTCCGTTAGGAATTCACACACATTTTTCTCTCAGGTTGCAGCAGTAGCAGACTAATGCTCACGGTATCCATAACAACTGGCGAAGATTTGCATCAAAATGAGTCGAACACGTTTTGATTACCAGAAAGAAATTTGCACTCTGCGCGGAGTGTGCGCTGATAGTCTCGGTGCGGCACACATTGTTATTGTGCCAGGAAGTTTCAGTTTTGATTACTTTGTCAACCACCTGCCCACGGGTATTTTCGCCTGCCCAAATATGAGTGTTCTGTGAATTAACTTCTTCTCGAGTGAATGTAGATTCATTGGCGAATTGTTCCAAATAAGGAATTGTGGTTGGGGTTTGCAGTGATGTAACTGCTGTTGAGCAAAATGTACTAGTCGTGAATATTCCTATTTCTCACAGACAACATTCCACGTACTAACATTTAATGTACCCAACGCTTGCTCCTTTAGACGAGTATTGGGGGACGGTTCGTCTTCGCAATGTCTGAAAACGTCATCCTCAAAGGCAACTGTTTGGAATGAGCGTAGACTGGCAGCACCTGCTTTTGTCACGAAGTACCAAGTAGAAATGCAGAATGACTGATTCAGTATTCCAATATTCCTAGATGTCTGCCATAAATAAAATAACTTTTTACTACGTCGCACGTAGAATGCAATGCAACAATCACATAAAACACCTGGCCGCATGCACACATTACAATGTACAAACACCCAGAAGGGAAATATAGTTCGCAACTGCAACTTCCCGGTGTCAAAAATAGTTCAAATGGCTCTTGGCACTATGGGACTTAACTTCTGAAGTCATTAGTCCCCTAGAAATTAGAACTACTTAAACCTAATTAACCTAAGGACATCACACACATCCATGCCCGAGGCAGGATTTGAACCTGCGACCGTAGCGGTCGCGCGGTTCCAGACTGTAGCGCCTAGAACCGCTCGGCCACCCCTTCCCGGTGTCAAATGATGTGAGTTATTCCTGTTCAAGAACCTTTCCACTTACTTTCATGCAACAGTTCTGCCGAATGAGGGCAGCGACTGTCGTTATTTATGATCTGTTGCTTGTGATAATTATGTCAACGACGTATGGTATGTGTTTCGATGCACAAGATAACTACCTAGTTATCACGAGAACAAAAGACTATCTATGTACGCAACACATGCGCAGAGAGATTGTTAGGCGCAGTTCAAGCATCCACTTTCCACTGCTGGCTAATAGATTGCATAGCTAATTACGATACCCAAAATAATACGTAAACAGATTGATGCAACTGTTCTCAAACTTCGAAATCCAACAAGGGCCAGTGTATACATTTCTGGATAGGGATTCCCTCTTGTTAAATGACCAGTTTTCCGGGCCACACAAAATACTAAGTCGATGTATAAAACCGTAATGGTGCTTCGATAGTTCGTCAAGAACAATGAAGAATTCTAGACGATATTATAGGCTCCAAAAGTCACATGATACCAGTGCTGTTGAAAATAGCGTAGTGTACACAAAGCAGTTCTTTGTTATGTCCATTAATTTCGTGACCTCTGCGTCGAGATCTGCTCCATTTCTGGCCACGAACTATAGGCAAGTAGAAGTCGTACCATGAAGAAAAATAGCTTGTTGTTGTTGCGAAGAGAAACCGCTACATTACAGCCAATTCTTACTAATTCGAACCTTGACAAATCTAAATTCTCGATAATTCGAACTAGTTCTCGGATTCCTTGAAAAAACCTCGCTAAATAAAAGAAATCCGATGCGTTCCGGCATATTCGATAAATCTAAGCTATTATCATGACAGACCAGTCACAAATATTTTATAATTCGAAGTTAGCTGTTACCTAACATTCGGTGATTCAAATGTTTCGTTATCTGCTTGGATAATTCTTTTGACTTTCAACTGTTTGCAACACTTTTTTATTCACTCCCCAATGCTTGACGTACTACAGTATATTAATCAGTTGTAAAGACTACATCTAAGAAGCACAGATGTCTGACTCTCGCAAGGCCATGTTCTTGATTTTGACGAAAATGTGACACTTGATGATTTCTCACAGTACGATGACCATATAAATTTCTATGGTACCCTGACTGACGTTGAAACTTAGGCTGTTCGGGCTGACAAAATCGACCTCGAGAAGAAGTGGAGCCGATTCGATCCGTGAACCAAAAGAGGCAAAGTCGTCGAGCATGTACATCCTTCGAACAGTAGATGATGATGTATTTTCAGGTTTGCTCACACAGTAAAATGCGATTGGCCAAACACGCTGCAGGTCTCTGAAGCAGAGAAAGATAGTTGAATTTTTTTCTTTTTGCTAAAAACAAACTTCCAAAAGCACATAACGGAACTATTATTTTATTTTGTAAAGGAATTTATCTTTCTGATGAAATTTTACAGTAATAAAATGTAATAAAACACTTAAAACACCAACTTTGAGTCCTAGGTGTTACTCTCTGCTTCTCTTTCTAAAGGTAAGCGGATGTCATTGAAATTACAGTACTGTATTTTAACGTTCTGTTTGTGCGGGTTACCCCTATTTCGACTTTTCCCAGATTCCACCCCAATGTCTCAGACTTTGATTAAGTAGGAGTCTAAATTATTCGAACTATTCCTGAGGACCCCTGAACCTGAGATGATCTGGAATCGACTATTTGTTGATGGTTGTTGTGCTTCAGCTGACCACATTACATGATAGACAGCAACAATATTAAATTGGAAATGCGTGTCTTTCGAAAGGACCTGCTTTTCATCGTTCTTGTTTTTCTTTTTTATTGTATTACCAAATGTACGCATGGATGTTATAAAAATAATAATGTGCTACACAGGCTACATTAGTTAGAGTGATCTGCCGGCAGAGCGCATGGTCATCTATTTCTCACGGTGTCATTGGACGTACTATGGAGCAGCATGGCATATTGTAACACCGTTTAGGATGGCTTCCGAAACATGATCCTTCGTATCTCAGTGCAGGAGTTCCCTAGTTGTGGGTTCAGTTCCAGTCCTTCCATAAAAAAATTAATTAAGGGTCGAAGTCGCTTTCCTCGTCTGGCAGTCTGACAAGCTGACAGAATCTATGGATGCGCACTGACGGACCCTGAAGGTTTAGTTTCGGACATCGACCATCAATAAAGCACGGACCAATAGTTATGCATTTGACACAAAGAAACCTTCCTTTGACCTTATGTAATGTTCATCCTTAACTTGGAGAATGTCATTTGACCGAAAGTACACAGTCCAGTCACGTCAATGTGACCACCGCCTACGTTCGGAGTCAACGTGCAATAACCTCTCAGAGGTGGAAGATGGCATCGCTAGCAGTGGAGGGAGTATAAAGCGTGTCGGGGCGACGCGGAAATAATGCAGTCGTCGTAATGCGGAAACGGAGCGATTTTTCTGACGTCCAGAAAGTCGTGGTCAATGGTTTTCGCGCCAAGGGTGCAAGCATTTCCGATACGGCTAAGTTTTTCAATTGTTGACTTGCCACCTTGGTAAAAGTATGCCGTGCATGGTAAAATGCGCTATCCAAAACAGGCGCCTTGGTAATAGTGGTGCTTCACGTGCAACAGATGACAGCGGTGAAAGGCGGCTGCGGAGACGAGTACAGGCGAATAGGCGCGCAACTACTGAAGACTTCGTATTGCTTTAAAAATCCTCAAAAATGGTTCAAATGGCTCTAAGCACTATGGGACTTTACATCTGACGTCATCAGTCCCCTAGACTTAGAACTACTTAAACCTAACTAACCTAAGGACATCACACACATTCATGACCGATGCAGGATTCGAACCTGCGACCGTAGCGGTAGTACGGTTCCGGACTGAAGCGCCTAGAACCGCTCGGCCGCCGCGGCCGGCTTGTAAATGCTTCTAAACCGGTCGTGCTTATAGATAAAGTACTTACCGCTGAAGTCGTTTTTTCATAATGAGACGTACTACTGTTGAGCAACTGACAGCCCAAATGAACCAAGGGACTACCAACAGCCTGCACAGCCAGCGCCTGGTTCGTGTGCCCACGCTGATTGCTATTCAACAGCGGCTACGGAGATGTGGTATTTGCACGTCAGTACGGCAAGTGAACGTCAGCTCGATGACGACAGGTGGCCTTGTAAGTAGGCTGTTTAGGTTTTTTTATTGGTAACGCCACCTCAGTATGAAAAACACCGGCTGTGCCGTGTGCAGTCTGTGGCTGCTTTGCATTGTTGTAATACTCAACCATTGTAGTGTTAGGCAGCTGGCTGTGAACAGCGCGTAACGTTGCGCAGTTGGAGGTGAGCCGCCAGCAGTGGTGGATGTGGGGAGAGAGATGGCGGAGTTTTGTAATTTGTCATGATATCAAGGTAAATACATTGTTTGTTCTCTATTAATATCTTTCATTTGCTAACTATCCCTATCAGTAGTTAGTGCCTTCCATAGTTTGAATCTTTTATTTAGCTGGCAGTAGTGGCGCTTGTTGTATTGCAGTAGTGGGAGTAACCAAGATTTTTGTGAGGTAAGTGATTTCTGAAAAGTACAGGTTAATGTTAGTCAGGGCCATTCTCTTGTAGAGAATTTTGAAAGTCAGATTGCGTTGCGCTAACAAAATATTGTGTGTGGAAAGTCAGATTGCGTTGCGCTAAAAATATTGTGCGTCAGTCTAAGCACAGTCGTGTATATTGTTCAAAAGGGGACGTTTCATATGTCGACCCTTAGCCGAGGATACCTCACTGGAATCTTCTGATTTTTTCCTTGTAGTTTGTGTAATTAGTGTAGATTTCGTTTATTGCTAGCGCGTAATTATAGAGAGAATTTCCTTTGTAGTTGTAGTTTTTCATTGTTGTACAGTAAAACAGTTGTGGCATGCATGTAGATTTGCAGCAAGTATTTCGCAGCTGCGCTTGCAATTAACTAGATATTATTTTCAGTGCTATGTTAATGTGTTCTCTTATTTTTGCTCTTCAAATTGTGTTTTTTCTGTGTTGTCGTGTGAAATACTGTGACAATAATGGCGTGTGAAAAACGTAACACTAGGCTCCAAAGTAAGTTGAGAAATGACAGCGAAGACGAAAGCAGTGTGTTAGCGCCATCGTGTAATGAATTAACTAATATTCAAAGTAGTAATTTGGTAATTGTGCATACGGAAATGGAGCAGGCGTCAAACAATGGTGTGGACAGCGAAACAATTAGAGAACAGGGAAGCATTATCGACCGATCGGTCGGCGACGGCTCGGCTCGGAAATCCGAAATGACACGACGCGATCTCGCAAATACTGTGGATTCGGGATTTGGGTCCTCTCCGTTTTCTCAAATAGGTCAAGACGCGTTTTCTGCTTGTCAAAATGTGAATGTTGCCGGTGAGAGTGCACTGCCAAAAGGCATGGAGAAGCAGATTCCGGACACTGATACATTGTTATTGCAATTAATACAACAAATGGGACAAATACAGCGGCAGTTAGACGGAATGGTGCAAAATCTTCAAAGGTTCGACACAATGGAAGAAAATCTTCAAAAGTTAGACACCACACTTGAACAAACACGTGAAGATTTGGCTACTGAGTTGCATCCCATTGAATCGAAATGTCGAGAAGTCTGTAATGACGTGAAAACACAAATTTGTGAGCGTTTCCAACCTGTTTTTTCGCGTCATGAAGATGCACTGCAGAGTCGCGAGGCAGCCATGAAAGAGCTGCAAACTGCTGTTCATGAAAATCATGAGACCTTGCAAGCTAGATTTGACTCAGTTGCATCTGCCGATTCGGTTGCGCAACTTGCAGGGGCTCAGGAGGGCTTAAAGGACACAGTAAATACTCTGAAACTTGGTTCAGAAAAACACACTGAGGAGATGTGTTCACTATCGGATAAAGTAGCCGAACTTTCAGATCAGTTCACTAATTTATCTACGAAGGTAGATGATAATCTGAATGACACAAAACCGGTAGTCTTTAATGACACAGAAAAGTGCGAACAAATTAGGAAATTCAATCAAAATCAAATCAATATACAGTACAAAAGAGAAATCCGGGAAGTACAAGATCAGTTGGCACAAGTAATACAAAAATTACAAATTTCAGAGGACACTCGCGCTCCAACACGGGAGGAGGGGCTTAGAAATACGGAAAAGCCGCAACATAATAACACAGGGCATTTCGGAAGTTATGAAAGAGGTTGGCGGTGTGCGCCGAATTTTGAGATGGAACCGCCGACGCGACCTAGCAATGACCGATATGCTACTCGCCGACACAATGATTTTTACTATAAGCTGTTGGGAAAAAAAAAAAAATAAATAAAAATAAAAGGGGAGGCAGAAGGACTTCAGACGCAACAGTTCGGCGCGCGGTTGCGATTCCGGGAGAAATTCTCCACCACATGACCGACAAACGGGAAACTATGTAAACTGCCGACATAACGACAGACATGAATTTCATCGGAACTGGCGGGATTGTGGCAGAGCTGGGCCATCTCGTCGGGGCGAATTTGTGGAGGTTCGGTCTCCGAATCCCATTAACGACGCGCGCCAACAAAGCAGCAGGCACTGACCCGCACAGCAGGCAGACACCTGCGCCGGCTGGCTCCGAGAAAAATAACATTGACGCTAACCTTGAGAAAAATTCCAGTATTCTTTAACGACGTATACCGCATGTTAATTGCATTGTTCAAACTCTGAGTACTATGAAGAGCAAAGGTTTACACCACATTTCACATGTAAAACCGTTTGTTGAAAGATAATCTGCTTTTTTTTAATGCAACATTTTGGTTTACTTGCAAATACATTATGGATTCAAGGTGCTTTCTGAGAGATACCAGGTGACACAGTGGTTAGTTTATTTGACAGCTACACGACTATATCACGACGCTACTAATGTGTGACACAATTCACCTTGTTGCTTTTGCGGTGTATCTGTTTTATATCTGCACAGTTTTCTGAATTCTTCAGGAAAGAAAAACATGTTTTAGTAGTAACTTTTGTGGTATGGCAACAATGAGACAGCCTTTTTCGTAGCACAACAATACGTTACAGCACAATACTTTCTTCATCACAACAATAAGCGTAATAACTAAGATATCTATACGCAAAGCATTTCACTTTTGTTTAGCATGAGGTAAGTACATTGACTTCTGCAGAACTTAGCTTTCGGAGGACGATAACTACGACACTTCCACAGAGATTATGTTGCGACAAGACGCACAGTTTAGCGCTACAGTACACGCATTTGAGTGATTAATCTTATACTTAAAACACTTACTTTTAAAGATTTTTTTATTACAAAGAAGGTTTTCCGTGATACATTTCATTCCATTGCTGTAATCTGTAACACCTGAGGGTATAATTACATTAATCCTCAGGGGGGTACACGCTTACTTTGTGTACCATGTGTTTGGCAAGCACAAGGAGCCCTAGCTAATGTGGTATTTGCTTATACAACTTTACACATCGGTACCATATTTCTCTAACACAGAATTACACAGCTATCTGATTATTTAACTGAGAGAGACAAACATTTATTTTACTGCATTAGTGACAGATGTTTACGTAATTACACAGTTGAATAACTTCACACGTATGAAATTGTATTTTGTCTGTACTTTGTGAACTGTTCATATTTTTTTTTTTTGGAACCATTGTGATACTATGAGAGCTTTGAATGATGTATTTGGTATGGGATCATGATTTTAAAGTACGTTTGAGGTAGATGACACTTTTGACATGAGCAGAGAATTTTTTTTAGGTTTTGAAATTATTGGAGGAAGCTACGACGTTTTTGAGATTTGACTGAGGTTTTATGATGTTATTATTACGACGACGATGTGTATTATGCTGCTGAGGTATGTTTATGGTCAAGAAGCTGATGCTATATGAGGAATTTGATTATGTGTCGACGATATATATATATGTGTAATAAGGTAAGGAGTAATGAATAGTGATTTAGGGACTCTGCTTTGTGGAAAAGGATGTTGGAAACCAAGAATCGTATTTTAGAATTATGAAATGTGTGTAAATGCGTGAATGTATCACAATGCCGACGAAAATTTTTTTTGGACGCTGTTATATTTATAGGATTTTGTTTCTACAGATTTGTAATCCAAATTCTTGACCTGTGAAATATTTTTATATGAGTCACTGTAGCGAAAACTGCTGTCGTAAATATTCCGGGATGAGAGGTAAGTGACCGAGACGTAATTCGTTGTGAGTGGCCACCTGTGCCAGCCACCTGGAGAAACAGCCATTAGGTGGAGAAAAAAAAAAAAGGGGGGGGCCATTATCCTCGCTTGACGTTCCTTTGTAGAAAGCATCGCAACATTTCACGGCTATTGTCGTGCTAGTTGAGAGAAATGCCATATGGCGACAGAAATGCCTAATGAAATGACGAGAAATATTTTTACATCTGCACACCTGATTACGACAAGCGTCTTTCTACGAGAGTTGAGAGAATTTCTAACTTATGAAATGTCACATGACTACTGAATGATTATTTTATGCTTTACTTTGTACATAGTTGCTTATTTCATTTGATATCTAGTTTCCAGCTGTGTTGCAGCATTGGTTTCATAAAAAAAAAAAATCATTTGCTAATGTGAACACTTTCTGTCAACAGATCTATTAAATAATTACTTTATGACCCACATTCTTCGAAAAAGGAGCTCTTGGAATGGAAAGAACAATAAGAAGGGACTAGTAACAGTTACTGCACACATAATTTTCTTTTCAAGTACATGGTAATATTTTTTTTACAATAAGTTGTTGTGGTGCACCACTTTAATTACATAGACACTAAGATGTGATTATACATTTCCCTTATCTGCATTGTTGTCTTTACTGTAATATTTTTCTGCTTGAGCGTTGTCATGTTTAGATATAATTTATTGCTTTTGCTTCTGCTGTTTGCCAGGCATAATGTTACTGAATTTGATTTTGTATTACGCTGTTAAGCCAGTTTTACTAATGATTATTTTATTGTTTGCTGCGCATTGCCTCATATTAGTTGTAATGTTGAATTGCTTGGTAATTTAGATTTACTGTAGCTTGCTTTGCCAGTTTGAAATATTTGTCATTGATGTTTATTGTTTTATGTGATGCTGCATTGCCTCGTCCCTTGGTATATATATCTGAGCTCAGTAGATTTAAGTTAGCTTAAGAGGGGGTAGACTATATAAGAAACTAACTATGATGAATTGGAAGAAATGCATTGAGAAGCCGCAAGAAACAGATAGGGCCAAAATGAGTATTGTACAATGAGCCATATTTATTTTGAAAGAATTATGGTTGGAATACAGAAAAGAGGTACAGATAGGACTTTTGGAAATAATGAGGAACGAAGGGAGATCTCCAAGAACAAAAAAAGTTTTGTTCGCAAGATACTGCAGTAAAAGAAACCCTGTCCTTTCCTTGTGTTATCCCACTATGTGTTTGTGTTCCCTTGTGTATTTGTGTACTTCCTGTCTTTAGTTGTTTATCTGATAAGACCTATGTTGTAGAATTTTTCTAATACCATGTTATTTACTTTGTAAACATGTTTAAACAGTATTTGTTCTGTTTTGTTTTAATGCTCATGTGGAAGTTGATATTCCAAAAGTTATTCTGATCTTTATGTATGTACTTATGTCATTATTTTTGTAACACTGATGTATTTGTTTATTTCTATTCTTTTGTAAAGCCCCTATTCCTACAAATGTTATCTGTATTATTATGTTTTTAATGATGTATTTTATACCGTTGTTATTGTATTCTTATGTTATAAAATTGTAATTGACACCAGGTCATCAAATTAAGTAACTTGTAAGTTACATTTCACTGCACACGTTTTTGTTGGTCATAATATATGGACAATATGTGACAAGTAGGGACTGTTAGTGTTTGCACGTGTGTTAATAATTCAGCAAGGGACTGGATAACAGCATTGCTGGTTCTAAGGACAATTCCAAAAACTTTGTGTGTGCACAAGTGGTGGTTATGGACTTGCTATATTATCCGCAAGACTCTTCAATGGTGATTGTGTACCTGCACAGTCATAACAGATGGCTGCTAGCCATCTCTACAAGGACTACAGTGGGTCTGCACCTCTGGTGGCCCACCAATACCGTAATCTCTACCAGGACTACAGTGGGTCTGCTCTGTGATGACCTACACACCAATACTCTTCAAAACTTCGACTGACTCTGTTGTGGGTTTGCTCTGTTGTGGCCCATTACCTGTCAGCATGTCAAGAGTCAGCACTGTCTTTCCGTTGGAAGGACAACACTACTTCTTCAAGACTGCATGGAAATCCACTACGTCTGTGTGCATTGTCTTTTACTGCTCAGACTTTGAGAAAAACACTGCAATGTGATGAATGATCAGGACTGTCTTTAGGGACTGTGAGAAAATTTTAGCTTTTGACCAACATTGTATCAATAAGTGTGTGCATTTGATTTATTTGTTATTGTAATTACGATTATGAAAAATTTTAACAAATATGTATTGCCCACTGCCCAACCCAATTTGTAAAATTTTTTGTGGGGAGCATGGGGGCTATGTAAGTAGGCTGTTTAGGTTTTTTTATTGGTAACGCCACCTCAGTATGAAAAACACCGGCTGTGCCGTGTGCAGTCTGTGGCTGCTTTGCATTGTTGTAATACTCAACCATTGTAGTGTTAGGCAGCTGGCTGTGAACAGCGCGTAACGTTGCGCAGTTGGAGGTGAGCCGCCAGCAGTGGTGGATGTGGGGAGAGAGATGGCGGAGTTTTGTAATTTGTCATGATATCAAGGTAAATACATTGTTTGTTCTCTATTAATATCTTTCATTTGCTAACTATCCCTATCAGTAGTTAGTGCCTTCCATAGTTTGAATCTTTTATTTAGCTGGCAGTAGTGGCGCTTGCTGTATTGCAGTAGTGGGAGTAACCAAGATTTTTGTGAGGTAAGTGATTTCTGAAAAGTACAGGTTAATGTTAGTCAGGGCCATTCTCTTGTAGAGAATTTTGAAAGTCAGATTGCGTTGCGTTAACAAAATATTGTGTGTGGAAAGTCAGATTGCGTTGCGCTAAAAATATTGTGCGTCAGTCTAAGCACAGTCGTGTATATTGTTCAAAAGGGGACGTTTCAGCCTTCTCAAATGAACGAAATGGCTGTTGACGCAAACGACGTGAGACGTCTGAGAACAAACACACTGCAACAATAATCGGAAAAGCATAGCCTGGAGGTGGCGTTATGGTCCTAGGATTGTTTTCGTGGCGTACCCTGGAGATCTCGTCATTCTGGAAGGCACAAAGGATCGACACAAGTATGCCTCTATCCTTGGGGATCATGTGCATCCCTACATGGAGTTTGTTTTTTCCTCGGCACAATGGCACCGACCATCAGGACAATACAACTTGTCACACGTGACTGGTACGAAGAGCACCAGGGTGAGTTTACCGTACTCCCAACTCACGGAATTTCAACCCAATCGAGAATGTGTGGAATCACCTCGATCGGGCTGTTCGCCCCATGGGTCCGCAGCCGAGGAACCTAGCAATTAATCAAATTGCGTGCATATGGAGTATCGTCTCAGTTGTGTGACTGGATTCGTGATTTCCTCTCAGAGAGGTCACAGTTCGTAGTGATAGACGGTAAATCATCGAGTAGAACAGAAGTGATATCGGGCGTTCCGCAAGGTAGTGTCATAGGCCCTCTGCTGTTCCTGATTTACATAAATGATCTAGGTGATAATCTGAGCAGCCCCCTTAGATTGTTCGCAGATGACGCTATAATTTAACGTCTAGTAAAATCATCAGACGATCAATTCCAATTACAAAATCATCTAGAGAGAATTTCTGTATGGTGCGGAAAGTGGCAGTTGGCACTAAACAAAGAAAAGTCCATCCACATGGGTACTAAAAGAAATCAGATAAATTTTGGGTATACGATAAATCGCACAAATCTAAGGGCTGTCAGTTCGACTAAATACCTGGGAATTACAATTACGAGAAACTTAAATTGTAAAGACCACATAGATAATATTGTGGGGAAGGCGAAACAAAGACTGCGCTTTGTTGGCAGAACACTTAGAAGATGCGACAAACACACTAAAGAGACAGCCTACATTACACTTGTCCGTCCTCTGCTGGAATATTGCTGCGCGGTGTGGGATCCTTACCAGGTAGCATTGACGGAGGACATCGAAAAGGTGTAAAGAAGGGCAGCTAGTTTCGTGTTATCGCGCAATAGGGGTGAGAGTGTCACTGATATTATACGTGAGTTTGGGTGGCAGTCAGTGAAACAATGGCGGTTTTCTTTACACCGGTATCTATTTACGAAATTTCAGTCACCAAATTTCTCTTCCGAATGCGAAAATCTTTTTTTTGACACCCACCTACATAGGGAGAAATGATCGTCATAATAAAATAAGAGAAATCGGAGCTCTAACGGAAAGATTTAGGTGTTCCTTTTTCCCACGCGCCATTCGGGAGTGGAAAGGTAGAGCAGTAGTATGAAAATGGTTCGACGAACCCTCTGCCAGGCACTTAAGTGTGAGTTGTAGAGCAACCATGTACATGTAGATGTAGATGCAGCACAGCTGGCCACGGTACTGGAGTCGTCATGGCTCCTCATCCCTGTCGGTGCCTTCCACAACCTCACTGATTCTTGCTGCACATCTCGCAGCGGTTCGTGCTTCAATATGTGGTTATTCAGATTTTTGGCAGGTGGCTCTGTTGTAATGACTGGACTGTGTACTTGTTCGCGAATCAGGACACATTACTACAGCAGCTGTGGGGGGTTCCGTTACGTCGTTCTTTGAATACATTGAAACTGTACAACACGGTCTGTGGAATATACACTACTGGCCATTACAATTGCTACACCAAGAAGAAATATATTATACGAGAACTGACATGTGATTACATTTTCACACAATTTGGGTGCATAGATGCGAAAAATCAGTACCCAAAACAACAACCTCTGGCCATAATAACAGCCTTGATACGCCTGGACATTGAGTCAAACAGAGCTTGGATGGCGTGTACAGGTACAGTTGGCCATGCAGCTTCAACACGATACCACAATTCATCAAGAGCAATGACGCGTGTTGTGATGAGTCAGTTGCTCGGCCACCATTGACCGGACGTTTTCAATTGATGAGTGATCTGGAGAATGTGCTGGCCAGGGCAACAGTCGAACATTTTCTGTATCCAGAAAGGCCCATAAAGGACCTACAACATGTGATCGTGCATTATCCTGCTGAAATTTAGGGTTTCTCAGGGATAGAATGAAGGGTAGAGCCACGGGTCGTAACACATCTGAAACGTAACGTCCACTGTTCAAAGTGCCGTCAATGCGAACAAGAGGTGACCGAGACGTGTAACCAATGGCACCCCATACCATCACGCCGGGTGATACGCCAGTATGGCGATGACGAATACACGCTTCTAATGTGCATTCACCGCGATGTCGCCAAACACGGATGCGACCATCATGATGCTGTAAACAGAACCTGGATTCATCCGAAAAAATGAAGTTTTGCCATTCGTGCACCCAGGTTCGTCGTCGAGTACACCATCGCGGGCGCTCCTGTCTGTGATGCAGCGTCATGGGCAACTGCAGCCATGGTCTCCGAGCTGATAGTCCATGCTGCTGCAAACGTCGTCGAACTGTTCGTGCAGATGGTTGTTGTCTTGCAAACGTCCCCATCTGATGACGCAGGGATCGAGACGTGGCTGCACGATCCGTTACAGCCATGCGGATAAGATGCCTGTCATCTCGACTGCTAGTGATACGAGGCCGCTGGGATCCAGCACGGCGTTCCGTATTACCCTCCTGAACCCACCGATTCCATATTCTGCTAACAGTCATTGGATCTCGACCAACGTGAGCAGCAATGTCACGATACGATAAACCGCAATCGCAATAGGCTACAATCGGACCTTTATCAAAGTCGGAAACGTGATGGTACGCATTTCTCCTCACAACAACGTTTCACCAGGCAACGCCGGTCAACTGCTGTTTGTGTATGAGAAATCGGTTGGAAACTTTCCTCATGTCAGCACGTTGTAGGTGTAGCCACCGGCGTCAACCTTGTGTGAATGCTCTGAAAAGCTAGTCATTTGCATGTCACGGCATCTTCTTCCTGTCGGTTAAATTTCGTGGTGTAGCAATTTTAATGGCCAGTAGTGTATTTTGACTGATATTGAGTAGACAGGTAAAGTCATTCAGATGTTGGGAGGAGACGGCGACATGGCCGGCCATCCGCCAGCAGCAGGCTCTGGCAGACTGGAAGCTGGCGCTGGTGGGTGTCTGCAAGGCCGGGACGAGGTCGCCGGGCCGCACCTGCAGCAGTGGGCGATCACTCCTCGTTGGAAGGCCCACGCTTCCCTCTGGCCGCGACCCGCTCAGGCCGGCTGCATAGTCTGCAACGACACTCGGTTTAAAGAGCCAAATGTGTGCAACGCGTTCGAGCATGACTGTTGTTCAGAATAAATTAACCGTTCCATAAGGCTATAGTTTCACCCACATTTGTAGCAGTATCCCGCAAATAAGCTAGAAGATGGACAGCAAAGCTAGAAGATGGACAGCAAAAAAAGTACAATGTTGTGCACTAAACTGCAACACCATGAAGATGGCGTACGACAAACATTAACCTGGTATGAAGCGTACTACGTGATAAGATGTGCCAGTGATAAGTGTTTCAGGGGCTACAACAAAAAGCAGGTACTAGTGACGCCCTATACATTCTGTCTATGTGGACTCATCTACGCCGGGCGCTGTGGCCGAACGTTTCGAGGCGCTTCAGTACGGAACCGCGCTGCTGCTACGGTCGCAGGTTCGAATCCCACATCTACATCTACATATATACTCCGCTAGCCACCAAGCGGTGTGTGGCGGAGGGCACAATTCGCGCCAAAGTCATGTTTCCCCCCCCCCCCCCCCCCTGTTCCACTCGCGGATCGCACGAGTGAAAAACGACTGTCTGAACACCTCAGTACTAGCTCTTATTTCCCTTATCTTCGAATGATGATCATTACGCGATTTGAAAGTTGCTGGTAATAATATACGCTTTACATCCTCGGTGAAGATTGGATTTCGGAATTTAGTGAGCAGCCCCTTTTGTTTAGCGCGTCGTCTAGCTGCAAGTGTGTCCCACTTCAAACTTTCTGTGAGATTTGTAACGCTCTCGCGATGGATAAATGTTCCAGTCACGAATCTTGCGCCTCTTCTTTGGACCTTCTCAATTTCTTGAATCAGACCCAACTGGTAAAGGTCCCATACAGACGGACAATACTCTAAGACTGGACGAACTAACGTATTGTAAGCTATTTCCTTTGTTGAAGGACTGCATCGCTTCAGGATTCTACCAATAAACCGCAATCTAGAGTTCGCCTTACCCGTTACTTGTGTAATCTGATCATTCCATTTGAGATCATTTCGAATAGTCACACCCAATTACTAGACTGATGTTACCGCTTCCAAAGACTGATCATTTATTTTGTACTCATACATTAATTGGGATTTTCGCCTTTTTATACGCAGTAGGTTACAGTTACTAATATTGAGAGATAACTGCCAGTCATTACACCACGCATTTATTTTCTGAAAATCCTCATTGATTTGTTCACAACTTTCGTGTGATACCACTTTCCTGTAGACCACAGCGTCATCGGCAAACAGTCTAAGGCCGCTGTCAATACCATCAACCAGATCGTTTATGTAAATCGTAAAAAGCAGAGGACCTATTACGCTGCCCTGGGGCACACCTGAAGTTACTCTTGTTTCTGTTGAAGTTACCCCGTTCAGGACGACATACTGCTCCCTGTCTGTTAGAAAACTTTCTATCCAGCCGCATATGTCACTACATAGACCGTAAGCGCGCACTTTTTGTAGCAAGCGGCAGTGCGGAACAGAGTCGAAAGCCTTTCGAAAGTCGAGAAGTATGGCATCAACCTGGGAGCCGGTATCTAGAGCCTGTTGTGTATGATGCACAAAGAGGGCCAGGTGTGTCTCGCATGACCGCTGTTTCCTAAAACCGTGCTGGTTTCTGCAGATGAGCTTCTCAGAGTCTAGAAACGTCATTATGTCTGAACACAAAATATGTTCCATGATTCTACAACAAATCGATGTCAGTGAAATTGGCCGGTAATTATGTGCATCCGATTTCCTATCCTTTTTATAGATTGCTATGATCAGGGCCTTCTTCCAGTCCCGTGGAACTTTCCGCCGTTCCAATGATGCCTCCGGCATGGATGTGTGTGATGTCCGTATGTTACTTAGGTTTAAGTAGTTCTAAGTCTAGGGTACTGATGACCTCAGATGTTAAGTCCCATAGTGCTTAGAGCCATTTGAACTATTTTGACTCATCTGCATCATACACTCCAGGCAACCTACCTGTGTGTGGCGAAGCGTACTTCTGGTGCCCCCTTCCTTGTTCTACTCGCAACTGGCGCCAGAGAAGGATTGTCACCAAGCCTTTGTATTTGCTCCATTTTCTCGAATTTTCTCGTTGTGGTCAATTAGCGAGATGTATGCGGGAGGAAGTTATATGTTGCCCGACTCTTCCTGGAAAGTTCTGTATCGAAATTTCAACAGTAAACCTCTCCGTGATGCACAACGCCTCTCTTGTAACGTCTGCCAGTGGAGTTTTTTGAGGATCTCTGCATGCTTTCACGTCGACTAAACGATCCCGTAACGAAACGCGTCGCTCTCCGTTGGATCTTCTGTATCTCTTAGTCCTACCTGGTAAGGGTCCGATATTGATGAACAATAAGAGTCGGTCGAACAAGTGCCTCATAAGCCATTTCCTTCGCGGATGAGTTACCTTTCCTTAAGATTCTACCTATGAATTTTAGTCTGACGTCTGCTTTTCCTACTATTTGTTTTATGTGGCCACTCCGCTTAAGGTCGTACTGGATGATTAGTCCTAGATATGTTAGAGTAGATACTGCTTCCAGCAGCTTGTCATCAATAGTGTAGTTGCGCAGCAGTGGGTTTCTTTTCTTATGTATGCGCTATATGTCACATTCATTCGCGGGCAGGGTCAACTGGCAGAGTCTGCATCATTCATCAATACTTTGCAGGTCATTCTGCCAATCGATACTGTCTTCTCAAGTTGCTACTTATACACAACGGCATCATCTGCGGACTGTCTTAAAGAGCTTCCGACGCTTTATACTAGATCATTTATACACATTGTAAGCAGTACTGATCCTATCACACTAAGTTGGGGTGCTCCGGAAGCTACATTTACGTCTCCCAGTTTTGTTCTGTTAAGAGCGACGTGTTGAGTTCTATCTGCAAGAGGGTCTTGAATCCAGTCGCAAATCTGGTCCGATATTCGGTAAGCTCGTATTTTCCTCTCCAAACAACAGTTTGGGACGGTGTATAACGCCTTCCTGAAGTCAAGGAAGGCGGCATGAAACTTAGTCAAGGAAGATGGCGTCAACCTAAACGCCGTTGTCTACAATGCTGTGGATCAAGATTATGCAGAGGGTTTTTCTTTCCAAAAATCGCAGCTGAATGTTGGTTGTTGGGGAGAAGACAGTGTTGTGCCTCGTGTAAGAAGGGGAAACGTCTAACCAGCACGTGTCGCAGTTGCGAACCGGTACCGTTGTGGCATTCCCTCCACTTCTGGCGTCTTGAACCGGTGGCTGAGCTTTATCTTCGAGGTCTCCGTGAAATTTTCTTTCAACAAGATAACGCAAGATCGCATGTTGCCCTTGGTATACAGTTCTACGAGGGTGTTCTTCTATTGTGATCAACTTTCTCATACAGATGGTACGACATACCAGTATCTGTAACCTATTACAGCCATGTCAGGGCCGTCGTTGCTGCTAGAGACTAGTCGCTAGTCGCTAGTGTGGCGAGCATGCCTTGCTCTGCATATGTACAGCTTAAAGATTAGAATGTTGTTACGTAAATTAAAAGTGGAGGAGGGAGAAAGGATGGAAAGGGAAGGGACTTTTCATGTCAGTTGCATCGAGGCTTTATGCGTAATCAGCTGCGATGAGAGAAAATATGTGCAGACCGGGATCACCTTCTTATTAAGCAATTGCTCTAAACACTGCGCCACCCGAACACAGCATTTATCGCAATTGTGCGGACAATACCGGTACGCCTTTCGCCCGCTCCATACTCCCACCTACCGCCATCTATACGCATCTGCCGAGTAAGCAGTATATCCCAGAGTCGAATCGCGGTCCGGCATTTTCTCGTCGCCGCTGATTCCGCATAAAGGCTTGATGTAGCTATCAATAATCCCTGCCTTTTCCCTCATTTGTCCCCCCTACACCTTCAACTGACATAATATGTATCACAGCTGCGGTTTCCGCTTGGTGACGTTCTTTCGGACATGTCCGAAAGAAACAGACGCTACATATTCACATAATTAGAATGTTAATCCTACTGAAACTCACGATAAGGTTTTATGCTATCGATATGATGTTATGATTACCTGACTTGCTGGACTGGCCTCAGGTGAAGTAGAAAGGCATAAGAGAAAATTATTCTCGCAGCGAGACTAGCCTCTCGTGATGTGGAGGTGATTTGGCCTCAGGCTGCTGCGGAGAAAATTATTCTCGCAGCATGCCCGACCAACGTGTTGTCGGCGTGCGTTGTTGATGGTGGCCCAGTTCCAGGACTACCAGATTACAGTATTGACCCGACTTCTCGTAGAAGGCACGAGCAGTCTGCCGGATTCCGTCCCGCAGCAGCGGAATGCCTGTTTCTTCGTGCAGCAGACGAGCTGAATACAGACTGGGAAGACCGAGAGCGAATTCCAGAGCTCAGGTCTGAACCCTCTGGACCGCAGGGATGTGTAAGTCAGTGGCCTTTCCCACACCACAGCCACGTACCCCAACACTGGTCTCTCCAGCGTTAAGAAGCGCGTAATGCCGTGGTGTGGAGGCAGCGACGACCGTGGATTAAGCATAGGATATAGGGCGCGCACATGCTCAACTCCTCTGCTTTGACGTCACGTACATGCTGGGCCCACGTGAGTCTCTGGCGTGGGTCACCTGAGGTATTTCGCGGGCTTCGTCCTTGGAATGGGGCATGATCATTGGTTCTCTGGCCGAGGGTGGAATCATTTTCTAAATGGCTAACTTTGTAAGCTGTTTGCATGCTGCTGTGGTTAAAATATATCGTGCACGGCAAAATGGCGCATCCTAAACCGGCGCCGAGGCAACTGTCGTGTACCATGGACCATACATAAGAAGGATGAACGACATCTGCAGAAATGTGTACAGGTGAATAGATACTGAGCACCTAGATGAACCAAGGTGATCCAAGAGTTTCTCCTCAATGAGCACTGATACATGCGCCCATGCTGACGGCTGTTCATCGACTACGAAAGCTGGGATTCGCACGCGACTACTGCAACTGGACATACGCAGAGCGGCGACAGGTGGCCTTTTCAAATGAAGCACTTTTATAATCCATCAGACAAACGGCCGTTGGCGTGTACGGCCCTGCAACAATCGTCGGAAGGGTTCAGGCAGGAGAAGGGAGCGTTATGCACTGGAAACTGTTTCTGTGGTATTCCCTGATTGATTTCGTCATTCTCGAAGGTACAATGGATCACCACAAGCGCGCATCTATCGTTGAGGACCACCTCCACTCTTACATGTAGCTTGTTTTTTCCTGGGCACGATGGCATATACTACGGGGCAACGCAACGTGTCACGCAGCTCACATTATACATTAATGGTTTGGAGAGCACCAGGGCGTGTTTACTGTAGTCCCTCCGCACTAAACAACACTGATTAAAACCTAGTTGAGAATCTGTGGGACACCCTGACTAGTCTGTTCGCGCCATGGAGCCTCAACTGAGAAAGCGAGTGCAGGTGGCCACTGCGCTAGAGTCGGCACTGCTCCACATCCCAGTCAGTACCTTCCAGAACCTCAGCCTCTTCCTGCACGTCCATGTTGCAAAAGGTGATTACTCACATTTTTGACGAGTGGTCACATGAATGTGACTGGATCGTGTACTATGTCACGTTGAATGACGTATTGAGAGGAATCCACTGAAATTCATGCACCAAATCTCAAGAGCGACGAATAGGAATAAGTTTACAGACGTTTTGAAATAATTCTGTGCCTTTGACAACTATAACTATTTCCACTGACAAGTTTGCCAAGATACGACCTTTGTCGAAAGTGCTAAATAAAAGATTTTTAAATGCAATCTCTAAGTATGCTAATGATGCTGATGAAAGTATGGTTCCTTCCTTTGGTCGTCATAGCACGAAACGCCAAGTCGTCCATGAAGCGGCGGATACAAGTAGGGGTCCGCAGGATGATGTACATCTCAACACTGCCGATACACCGCGGGCGGTGAGCGTAGAACCGGTGCTTTACGTCGACGGTGTAGTGCTCCTCACCCGCAGCATGAACGTTCAGACAATGAGACGCCACATACAATTCGAGTCCGACGCACTGGCAGCGTGGGCGACGAGGTGACGACTTAAATCCAACGTCTCCAGCAACCAGGCGGTAGTTTTCACCCGAAGGTCTGCCGCCTGTCAACGTCATAAAAATCACTACATTTCAACATTACGACAACGACTGCACCGCTTCCGCATCTGCCCCCCCCCCTGCCGCTCCCCCCCCCCCCCTCCCGACACGATTTACAGTCCCTCCACTGCTTGTGCTGCCACGTGCCGTCTGCAAGTGGTTTTGCTCGTTGACATCAGACATAGGCGAACCTTTTATATCACTTTCAGAAACCTTGAATTAGTGATTCCCATTTTCTTTGGCATAATTGTAAGTGCAAGACGTAATGAAAACCAACAACTTCTCCATCAAAAACTTTTCGAATAATTCTAAAGGTGAAATGTCTTTCTGTCGCCAATTTGGCTGGCTCCATGTACGTTCTGTGCCTTCCCGCTTTCACAAGCGGATGGACGGTAGCTGTGATTTATTTTATCTTTGTACACATTTTTGAGGAAATTTGAGAAGTAGTTGTAGTGGAATAATTGTTCATATCACAGTTGCCCGATTTTACATTTCAATGCGTCCTACTGGAGAAATTATTTTATCTACCTCTTCATTTACGCCAGTGCTTAGTTGTTGAGTCTCGACATTTTACTCATACAAAGCCCTGCAAGGTCAACGAAGCTGGTGGTCCTGTCGGATGACTGATATCACACTCTTCCTCTTCGGGCGCAGAGTCTTCGTCTCCGATGGCTATAACATGATATCTGCATCTAGAATATCATTCTCATCATCCAGGGTTGCCATCAATTCGTCTCGTATTAGATTTGAAATACCCATCCACAGCAAGCCTACTGCCCGCAACTGTGGGCATGTGTAGTCTCATGATTATTGTGAAATACGTGTTTTCATTATTCAATATTGATTCTGATTAGTTGTTACTAGGGACACTTATAAATAAGAAACAAAACTGCGTTGTTTTTAACATTTGAAAAAATGTAAAAAGCTTACATTTTGTTGTAAAACGTGCTGGCTGACAACGGCTTCTGTTCTCTGTCAGTTGACATCATGAATGGTTGCGAAATTCAAGCGCAGCCACATTCTTGGATGGGAGTAGCAACTGTTGGCCAACAGTTTAAATTATTTATACCCAGTCCAGTCACATTAACATGAACCCCGCCTAGTTTCGATGTCAAAGTGCCTATGTTAGACTTCAACGTGCAATAACTACTCACAGAGGCCGGCCGTGGTGGCCAAGCGGTTAAAGGCGCTACAGTCTGGAACCGCGCGGCCGCTACGGTCGCAGGTTCGAATCCTGCCTTGGGCATGGATGTGTGTGATGTCCTTAGGTAAGTTAGGTTTAAGTAGTTCTAAGTTCTAGGGGACTGATGACCTTAGAAGTTAAGTCCCATAGTGCTCAGAGCCATTTGAACCATTTTGAACCACTCACAGACTGCTGCACTAGCAGTGGATGGTATACGGAGCGTGTCGGGAGAACGCGGAAACCGGCGTACTTGTTGTAATGCGGAAACGGAGCGGTTTATCTGACGTCCAAGAGGGACGTCAGTTTTGGAATCAAACGTGATAGTTTTTTATTTATTTATTTACCTATTTTTTTTTTTTTTGAGTCATCAGTCTTCTGACTGGCTTGATGTGGCCCGCCATGAATTCCTCTCCTGTGCCAACTTCTTCACCTCAGAGTACCACTTCCAACCTAAGTCCTCAATTATTTGCTGTATGTATTCCAAGGTGTTCCTCCACAGTTTTCACCGTCTACAGCAGCTCCCTCTAGTACCATGAAAGTTATTCTGTGATCTCTTAACAGACGCCGAACCATCCTGTCCCTTCTTGCCGATGGTTTTCATATATTCTTTCTCTCGCCTATTCTGCGGAGAACCTTTTCATTCCTTACCTGCTTCGATTCTTTTCATCTACGGTCTTCTCATAACAAATGTTTCACTACCATACAATGCTGTGCTCCAAACGTACATTCTCAGAAAGTTCTTCCTCTTCTCTTGGCAGGAATGACCTTTCTGGCGCCGGCCGGTGTGGCCGTGCGGTTCTAGGCGCTTCAGTCTGGAACCGCGTGCCGCTACGGTCGCAGGTTCGAATCCTGCCTCGGGCATGGATGTGTGTGATGTCCTTAGGTTAGTTAGGTTTAAGTAGTTCTAAGTTTTAGTGGACTGAAGACCTTATCAGTTTAGTCCCATAGTGCTAAGAGCCATTTTTGAACCTTTCTGACAGTGCTAGTAAGCTTTTGATGTCCTCCTTGCTTCGTACGTCGTGGATTATTTTGCTGTCTAGGTAACGGAATTCCTTCATGTACTTCGTGATCACCAATCCTGATGTTAAGTTTCTCGCTGCTCTCATTTCCACTACATCTCATTACTTTCTCTTCGATTTACGTTCAATCCATATTCTGTACTCATCCCATTCAGCAGATCCTGTAAATCCTTTTCATTTTCACTGAGAATAGCAATGTCATCAGCGTATCTTGACATCGATATCCTTTCATCATAAAATTTAATTCCGCTCTTGAACCTTTCTTTTATTTCCGTCATTGCTTCCTCAAGGTATACATTGAACAGCAGGGGCGAAAGACTGCACCGGTGTCTTACATCCTTTTTATTACGACCACTTCGCTCTTGGCCTACCACTATTACTGCCTCTTGTACATATAGTATATTACCCGTCTTTTCCTGCAGCTTACCGCTATGTTACTCAGAATTCCGAATGTCTTGCACCATTTGACACTGTCGAACGCTTTGTCCAGGTCGACAAACCCTACGAACGTGTCTTGATTTTTTTAAAATCTTTCTTCAGTTATCAACTAAAACGTCAAAACTGCCTGTCTGGCGCCTTTGCCTTTCCTGAAGCCAAACACGTCGTCATCCAACAGACCTCAATTTTCGTTTCCATTCTTCTGTGTATGATTCTCGTCAGCAACTTGGATGCATGAGCTGTTAAGATGATTGTGCGGTACTTCACGCACTTGTCAGCTCTTGTAATCTTCGGAATTGTTTGGATGATGCTCTTCCAAAAGTCAGAGAGTACATCGCCAGACTCATACGTTGTAGACACCAGCGTGAATAATCGTTTTGTTGCCACTTCCCCGAATGATTTTAGAAATTCTGATGAAATGTTATCTATCTCTTCTGCCTTATTTTATCTTAAATCTTCTAATTCTGGTCCGCAGCTCGTGGTCGTGCGGTAGCGTTCTCGCTTGCCGCGCCCGGGTTCCCGGGTTCGATTCCCGGCGGGGTCAGGGATTTTCTCTGCCTCGCGATGACTGGGTGTTGTGTGATGTCCTTAGGTTAGTTAGGTTTAAGTAGTTCTAAGTTCTAGGGCACTGATGACCATAGATGTTAAGTCTCATAGTGCTCAGAGCCATTTTTTTTCTAATTCTGGATCCCCTGTCCCTTCTATATCGACTCCTGTTTCTTCTTCTGTCACATTATCAGACAAGTCTTCCCCTTCAAAGAGGCTTTCAATGCACACTCTCCACCTATACGCTCTCTCCTCTGCATTTAAAACCGGAATTCCCGTTGCACACTTAATATTATCACACTTGCCTTTAATTTCACACGATGTTGTTTTGACTTTTTTTACATGCTGAGTCACTCCTTCCGACAATCATTTATTTTTTTTAATTTTTACACATTTTTCATCCACCCATTTCGCCTTTTCTCCTCCGCACTTCCTATTTATTTCATTTCTAAATGAATTGTCTATCTGTATTCCTAAATTTTTCTGAACATTTTTGTATTCCTTCTTTCGTCGATCAGCTGCAGTATTGCTTCTCTTGCCCATAGTTTCCTCGCAGTTACCTTGTTTGTATTATGTTTTTCCTACCACCTTTATTCATTGTCCTTTATAAAGACGTTCATTCCTCTTCAACTGAACCGCCTACTGAGCTACTCCTTATCGCAGTATCAATAGCGCTGAAGAACTTCAAGCGCATCTCTTCATTCCTTAGTATCTTCATATGCTACTTACTTGCGCAATGATTCTTCCTGACTAGTCTCTTAAACCTTAACCTACTCTGCATCAGCACTAAATAGTGATCTGAGTCCATATGTGGTCCTGGATATGCCTTACAGTCTAGCCTTACCACGCTGTAATCTAACTGAAATTTTCCCATATTTCCCAGCCTGCTCCTCTTCTTGTGATTCGTGAACAGAATACTCGCCACTACTTGCGAAATTTATTGCAGAATTCAATTCGTCTTTCTCCTCTCCCATTCCTGAAAGCAAGCCCATATTCTCTCGTAATTATGTCTTCTATACCTTCCCCTCCAACTGCATCAACACCCCTTGACTATTAAATTTTCAACCCCGTTTACATACTGAATTACCCATTCGGTATCCTCGTATGCTCTGTCTCTCTTTTCATCTTCCACTTGCGACATCGCCATGTATCCCTCAGTTATCGTTGTCGGTGTAGGTTTGCTGTCGATTCTGATGGGGACAGCCCTATCACTGAACTGTTTACAGTAAGCAACCCTCTTCCCTACTTTCTAGCCGGCCGAAGTGGCCGTGCGGTTAAAGGCGCTGCAGTCTGGAACCGCAAGACCGCTACGGTCGCAGGTTCGAATCCTGCCTCGGGCATGGATGTTTGTGATGTCCTTAGGTTAGTTAGGTTTAACTAGTTCTAAGTTCTAGGGGACTAATGACCTCAGCAGTTGAGTCCCATAGTGCTCAGAGCCATTTTGAGCCTACTTTCTATTCATTACGAATTCTACTCCCGTTACACCATTTTCTGTTGCTGTTGATATTTAAGCTGTTCTCATCTGACCAGGAATCTTAGTCTTCTTGCCATTTCACTTCACTGACCCCCAATGTGTCTACACTGGGCCTTAGCATTTCCATTTTTAGATTTTCTAGCTTTCTTACCACGTTCAAACTTCCGACATTCCATGCTCCGAGTCGTAGAAGGTTATCCTTTCGTTAGTTATTCGATGTTTTTCCCATGATCAACTCGTGATCAAACTGGTCGTCTGCTGTCGTTGTCGAAGTATACCATGCATGGCAAAGGGGGGGGGGGGGGGGTACCCCAGTCTGGTGCGGAGGCGAAAGTGTTGCACCCTGGGCCGTAGATTACAGGGGTGAACGATGGTTGCGGACATATGTACAGGCCAATAGACGTGCAACCGTAGAGCATTTGACAGCCCGGATGAACCAAGGGAGCCGGCCGGTGTGGCCGAGCGGTTCGAGGCGCTACAGTCTGGAACCGCGTGACCGCTACAGTCGCAGGTTCAAATCCTGCTTCGGGCGTGGATATGTGTGATGTCCTTAGGTTAGTTAGGTTTAAGTAGTTCTTAGTTCTAAGGGATGATGACCTCAAAAGTTAAGTTCCATAGTGCTCAGAGTCATTTTTTTGAACCAAGGGACTACCAACAGTCTCACCTCTGGAATTTTCCCGCCAATGATGCAACTGGACGTCACAGAGTGGCGACAGGTGGCATTTTCAGATATTGGAATCACGTTTTCCGTTACACCCGAAAGACGGCCGTTGGCGTGTACGGCGTGAAACTTCTGAAAGCAAACACCTTGCAACAATCGTCGGACGGGTTCATGCCGGGACAGAGAACTCTGTTCTCTGGGGAATGTTTTCGTGGCATGACATGGGTAATCTCGTCATTCTGGAAGGCACAATGAATCAGCACAAGTATGCATCTGTCCTTTGGGATCATGCCGTTTGTTTTTACCTAGGCATGATGGCATCCCTCAGCAGGACAGTGCAACATGTCTCGTAGTTCACAGCGTCCGCACAGGATTCGAATCGCGCTAGTATTACTTTACTGTACTCCGCTGGCCACGAAACTCCCCGGATTAAAACTCAATCGAGAATCTGTGGAACCTTGATCGGGCTGTACGCGCCATGGCTCCTCAGTACAGAAACCAAACGCTGCTGCCCACAGCACTGGAATCGTCATGATCCAAAATCCCTCTCGGTATGTTCCAAAACTTCGATGACTCTTTCTCCTGCACGTCTTGTAGCGGTCCAAGCTGCAAAAGGTTGTCATTCCGGCTTTTTACACGTGGTCACATTAATGTAACTGGAGAGAGTATAAGCTGATGTGTCTAGACATGGACTATAAAATTTCGGGACATAAACTCACTATCGTTTTTTTCGCACTTCACGAGAATTTGTAATACAATTCTTCTTCTTCTTTTTCTTCTTCTTATTTTTCCTCGTGGCCTATTGCCATTCTCTTCGGAATCAATATAGTTTATCGATTTTGGAAACGTTAGTAACAGTGGGTGGACGGATGCCCTCCCTGACGCCACCACTCCCCAACCCCCCCCCCCCCCCAGCCTCCCCCACCTCCACCCTCCTCGACGGAATTCGTGTGCCCTATCTGTCTGCATCTAGAGTAAATCTCTTGTTAAATTATGAGATTTTTGTAAATGTTTTCGTAGCGTGTATCTGGACCGTAGATGGGAAACAGCCCGGTACCTTCCTTGTTAGATGTGGGAAACCGCCTAAAAGCCACATCCAGTCTGGCCGTCTCACTAGTCGACGTCGTTAATTCTCGAGGAAGGATTCGATCCGGGGCTAGATCGCCTCCCCGAATTCCGGAATCGGAACGTTTCTGGGAGGGTTACATAAAAATTGATGCATAAATAATAGATAGGTTCCTGATGATGTTAACAACTCTGCCAAAAAGCGACGAGCGCACAAATATTGGAATAAGAACGTGAATTAAGCTGAAAAAGTGACTGTCTAGGCATTTCCGGCGTAATAACTGATAATATTTATCTCGTGTCTGCATCCGGATCATGGAGTCATCTTGACACACTATTTCCGTGGATCACCTGGCAGGCGAGTATGTTGTTGCCACCAACACGCCGGAGATGAATTCAGACTGCGAGCGGCTGCTCCTTTGTACGAGGGCTGTCCAGAAAGTAAGTTACGATCGGTCGCGAAATGTAAACCAGTGGGAAAATCCGGTAAAGCTTTGCACAGATGTGTTGGGCAGTGTCTCTAGTGTGCCCGTCGATCGTGTCGTGTCGCTCTTTTCTGTTTTGAGTGAACAGTGAGCACTTAAAGATGCTTAGGGAATAGCGTCTCCCGCCAAGTATGAGGGCCTGGTTAGAGATTACGCCTGTGCCATGCATCCCACATAACACAACTGTCGAGCAGTTCCTTCTTCATGCCAATTCTCGGCCGCACACTACAGGGGCAATGAAGACGCTCCTGCAGCGTTTCCGATGAGAAGTGTTTGATCACCCACAATACA
Source organism: Schistocerca nitens (assembly GCF_023898315.1). Classification (NCBI taxonomy): domain Eukaryota; kingdom Metazoa; phylum Arthropoda; class Insecta; order Orthoptera; family Acrididae; genus Schistocerca; species Schistocerca nitens. The sequence continues at coordinate 549,828,680 of NC_064614.1, forward strand.
GTCCGTAATTGGCTCCCCCTGAGTCTCATCTCTGCTCACAAGAACCGCTGGCTATGAAGACAAAATTTTCCACAGACAACGAGCTGCAGACCAGTGCAAATAACTGGCCGAAAGCACAGGCGGCTGCTTTCTATGACGAGGATACTGGAAAGTTGATACAACACTACGATAAAACTGGAAGCTGGAGCGGCGACTATGTAGAGAAGTAGGTGGAAGGTGTACCTAACTGTTGCAACTAGAACGTTCTTGGTTTTCACTGTGGTTTCCATTTCGCGACCGATCGTAACTTACTTTCTGGACAGCCCTCGTACGTTGCGGAAGGCCAACAGGGCGTGCGCAAGAAATTGTAGGATTAGAGCGCTCCTCGGCTCAGTAAAGGATGACTTGAGATTAAGGAAGCCCGGTGTGTGCAAAATCCTTGCCATTGTGGGGAAGCTTATACTGGTCAAAGAATTCGTACCACCCAGGACCAATCTGTTGAGCCACACACGTCTGTTTCAGACTGAGAAATCTGCGGTGGCAGAGCAGTGTCTTACCGAAGGACTTAGGATGCTGTATGAAGAAACACAAATTGTTTCCCCCCGTGTCTCGCTATTGGAACTATGTTTTAAGACACCTTCTTATAAACAGAGAGACAGTCATCCTTTAAGTTAGATTTGAAACCGTGTTTTATCAGACATTAAAAAACGGCGGTCTTTGATTCAGCCATCGGAATAGTTTTTGGACAGCGATTAATCGATTTAGCCACCTTCCACCATTGTGGGGACAGTCTATGTTCACTTACGCTAGAAGGCATTTACGACGATTTCTCACTCAAGCGCTGCTGATATTCCATGGTGTATAAAGAAGCTGCCGCTCTCAGTGTGAATTCAGCACAGGCGAGTTCATGCGAAAGCATACTCAGCTGAAAACGGCCGCCAGGTGGATTGCGGAAATTCTGTGTCAAGAGATTACTTCATGATCCAGCTGCAGTCGTGGCAAGAATATTACAGGCTCAAAAAGTGTTATTTTACAGTGTTCAAAATGGTTCAAATGACTCTGAGCACAATGGGACTTAACTTCTGAGGTCATCAGACCCCTAGTACTTAGAACTACGTAAACCTAAGTAACCTAAGGACATCACACACATCCATGCCCGAGGCAGGATTCGAACCTGCGATCGTAGCAGTCGCGCGGTTCCAGACTGGAGCGCCAAGAACCGCTCGGCCACCACGGCCGGCTTATAAAGTGTAACAGAGGTTGTGGTATCAGGTCGTAATCAAGAGAGTGTTCTCTATTTTCCTGTGTTAAATCTCAACCTCTCTGCAGTAACCTGTGGAGCGGAAGATGAGTCACTAGTGATAGTGATCCCCGCGCAAGCAGGGGGCGCAATCTGTGATCTCTTTGATGCAATATGGAAGGTGTCAACGTGTCGGCAGCTGGCTTCTATGTCTCCTTTAGACTCGTTTCCATTACTATCCATAGCATGTAAATGGACATCCTCCTCTAGCATTACTTTTCCTCAACAGTAATTGTCGATACCAGTATTATTTTTCGACCTTTGGACAGGTCAATATTATCTCAGCTGCTTTTCTGAAATCTTTCATATAATTTTATACACAATATGTTATATTTCAAGCTAAAATTTATGAAAAGGGATTACTTTTGTTTTCGATGTTTACAATCGATAAGACTAGCTCTGAATGCAGAGTTCAAATAATTTTTTTAGGAACATTTGACATTACGAATTATTTGGCACACTTAAAATTTCTATTATTAATTACGCAATCTAGTACTGCTAACTATGTTTATTTCTCGTTTCATTTATGAAATAATAATCGAAATTAACAGAAACTCATTTGTGAAGAAAAATTGTGAACCCTTGGAATATTGTTAGTAACGCAGAGTGAAGTAGTAAGCATGCCTCTGACGTGATCGAAGGCAATTTTTGTATTTTGGGCGAACAATGTAATTTCGGCTTTGTTAATGAGAAAATTCAAAAGAGTGTATGATATACGAAAATGTGACAAAATATATTAACGTAACTGAGCCGTACGTGGCTCGTGTTCCCCGTCATCATGTATTTTACACCCTGTTTTCAACGTACTTCCACCTCACTACGTTAATTTAAAATACTACTGTCACTGAGTTGCTGCTTTGCCTGACCGTGACCTGCGCTAGCAGCGCGTATCGATATGTCCCCTCTCGTAGTATCTTTGCTCGACTGCTATCACTTCCCGGTCGTTGTCTGTCGGAAGGATTTCCGGTCGCGACTTCGGGTCTGCCAGTCAGTTGGAACGCTTCTGGAGCGCAGTCCGGGCCTGCCAGTCGAGGAGTTGCAATGCGGCACTAGTGCAGTCGGGTTGGAGCAGCAGTGAAGTCTGCGTCGATATGGCTCGCCCGACTATTGCCGCCACCCATCACTTGAGCCAGGCCACGGTTTTGGTGGATCGTCGGTCGGTCGTCCTACCGGACGACACGTTTTGGGTCGCCGATCGTTCATGAGTCCCGTCTCTCTCTCTCTCTCTCTCTCTCTCTCTCTCTCTCTCTCTCTCTCTGTTTGTGTGTGTGTGTGTGTGTGTGTGTGTGTGTGTGTGTGTGTGTGTGTGTGTGTGCGCATCGACTCCCGATTTATCTTCGTGTGTGCTTAGTTACTGTTGGGTATCGTTCAGGTCTTCGTGCAAGTGTTTGTCGGGTTGTGTGTGTAGTTGGTGTGATTTCCACTGACAACTTGTTTTAAATGTTGACGGCGTACTGGCAGTGAGTCGGTCGGTTGCCTCGGACCAGGGAAGTTATCTCCACGTGGTGCAGTCGGCTGGGTCCACTGGCGGTCCCTGCACAGTGTCGGAGCGTGTGCGGAGCTGTCCGATTGCTACGAGCTTCGTGGTTCACCGACCCAGGATATCAAAGTTGAGTAGTGGCTTCAACTACCCAAGCACGTCCATTAATGTTGTGTGGTTCATTTCGGTGGTTCGCTATTGGGGAGGTTTTCCTGTGAGCAACACCAAGTGTTTCTATTCCTGAAATTTAGCCGCCATGCGGTACAATTAACTATATTGGTTGACTATAATTCAAGCGCACCAGCGGAGTTTTCTGCCTTGTGGCCATTAGTGTTCCGGTTACCTGCCCTGGCCACTAACGTAATTTCAGGAAGCGTCCTTTCCTCACCTGTTGTCGCTGTCCAACATGGTGTGTAGTTTTGACAGCTTAATACATATATCAATGGGGGTTTTATCACGTTCGTAACCTTTTGTGTTTGAGTCCTCATGTAGCGATTGGTGGCAAGCAAGGCGTTTTGTCAGTCAGTCCGTGGCTGTCCCCTGATCGGGTTCCGACAGATCAAGTGTACAGAATGAGATTTTCACTCTGCGGCGGAGTGTGCGCTGATGTGAAACTTCCTGGCAGATTAAAACTGTGTGCCGGACCGAGACTCGAACTCGGCACCTTTGCCTTTCGCGGGCAAGTGCTCTACCAACTGAGCTACCCAAGCACGACTCACGCCCCGTCCTCACAGCTTTACTTCTGCCAGTACCTCGTCTCCTACCTTCCAAACTTTACAGAAGCTCTTCTGCGAACCTTGCAGAAATAGCACTCCTGACAGAAAGGATATTGCGGAGACATGGGTTAGCCACAGCCTGGGGAATGTTTCCAGAATGAGATTTTCACTCTGCAGCGGAGTGTGCGCTGATATGAAACTTCCTGGCAGATTAAAACTGTGTGCCGGACCGAGACTCGAACTCGGGACCTTTGCCTTGCCCGAGAAAGGCAAAGATCCTGAGTTCGAGTCTCGGTCCGGCACACAGTTTTAATCTGCCAGGAAGTTTCAGATCAAGTGTAGTTGGACTCACCACCTGACTCACCTAAGTGAACGAGTGCAGACCGACCTCCCTGAAGGCTTCTGAGTGCCGTTTTCTTTATTGTCCTTCTCACTGGTGTTTAATTGTCTGTTTATAATCTATCATAGCTAATGATTTAAAAAATTCTTGCTTTTAATGGAATGTATTTTTTAATTTTGCAAAATCAATTGTGGGCCTTCAGCCACTTAAATCCTTATTCTAAAAAAAGCACTGCAGCCTTCTGCCTTTGAAAGGTTATAGTAATTTATTTTAAAATCTTGAAAATTTTATTGTGGGCTTTCAGCCGTTTGTATTGCATCTTGTTTATGTTTGTCTGTTCACCCTTGCCTTAAAGATCTCAGCCTCGCTGTGTATACATATGTTAATTATTTTATTTGCAATTTTAATTGCATGTTTTTACCACTTGAGATTTATCTTGTAGCCTTAAGATTTCTAGTTTGGAGGCCTTCAGCCTTTTTGAAATTCGTAGTTCTAAAGGTTCGGCTATGTGCCATTTTGGTTTAAAGACGTTATTAAATTACAATAAATTACAATTATGAGTGAACCTAACCGACAGCTTATTTGGGCCTTTCCACAATCCTAATCAGCTGTTCTGCCCAGCGGGTTTAGCGGGCGTACCAGTAACAACATAAATTCCGCATCAACAATCTTCAAATTTATTTCTATCAGTTCAACCACGAGGACCTAAAATGTGAGAATTTCAGCTTCGAGAATCAGACCCCTAGACAAGAAGAACTGGAGCAAGCTCTACACGAAAGCTAAGTAAACTAGAAAGTTTATTGCAATCTCTGCACCTCTCAAATTTTTCATAAAAGACTTTGTTTATTCTGGACAGTAGCTTTAATTAGGATGGAGAGGGGAAATTACAAGCATTAACAGAGCTTTACACTGCAGCAGCACTTAGCAAAGTCTTAAATATGACGATGAAAATTTCTTCTACCACCAGGACTTGAACCGTTTAGCTCAGAGTCTGGTGTCACTGGCGCAGACAGCGTTAAAGAAATTCGGTCAATGAAGGGCGTTAATTTTGTTACGCAGATGTTGCTAATACAGAATGAGTTTCTGAACTGGTGGCCTGTGGGCGTACCACGGATCGCCATTCTTGCCACGTAACACGGAGCTGACCGGCGGCTGTCGGGTCGATGCGATCTGACGTAACGCGCTGCAATTTGGCTGTCGGGGCGGCGTGACTCGCCCGGCGCCGGCCCTTGATGGCGCCATCGCGGCGTGGCTGTCTCGTTAACGGCAAACACCGCCGACGTCCACCACGGCCCTATTACAGACTTGCGAAAATTAATAGCGCTGCTGTCTTTACGATTCATATCACTGTATTTATACGTACTTAATAAACGAAATGGGGCAGCGTACATCTGAGTGGTATACGTACTTAATACACGTAGTGGGGCAATGTAAACCCAAGTGGTGCTCTGTTGTCTCTTACAGTAACTAATTAGGACGTAAAGAAGCAAATGATCGTTCAGTCGTGATGTTTAACAGGATGTACGCGGTCTTCTCAGGGCAAAAGCAATTTTCCTTGACGGTAATTGTGGGATACATTTTTTCAACTTAATTTCTCTAAAAGAAGGACCAAGCAAAGTAGCGCAGTACGTAAGGTATTGGACTCGGAATGGGGATGTACTAGGCTGAAATCCCGGTGTGGGGCGGCGGGTGGAATTATTGTTGTTGTATATTAAATGTTTGAATGGAGAAACACTGCATTTCCCGGCCGATGCACCATATGTGGGGCGGTGGGTGGAATTATTGTTTATAAAAATGTTCCTATTATTTATGCTGTTGTTTATGCTGTCTTTCGCCGTTCTCAACACTGACTCTCTAACTACAATATTGGCTACCAGAAAGTGATTAGCAAAACGTGAAGCCTGTAATTAGAATTCCTAGCGCCCACTTCATCTGAGAATACACCTATAGTTACAGCTTATAGCTCTGAGGAATTAGAAGATTGTCCGGGATTTATAATCAAAAACGATTTTCTAAAAAAAACGTTCTGTATTCTGAAAGTCACAGATGAAAACAGAAGAATCCACACAATCTAACTAACAGAGCAGTTCAGAGTCTAATGCGCTGATGCAACTATAAATGTCCAAAATAAATGTTTAAATGAATGCTCGCCATAATTTGATGATTAGGTTCATCAAACGCCACGCTAAATAATTGGTAGAATGTCTGTCCCGCGGCGGCATTTGAAAATACGACATACGCAAACTGAAGATCGATAATTAAAGTCAACCCAGAATTAACACTTCACTCGAAAATGATTTCATGGTTACGTGTATTCCGAGTAACTTAATACGGCATCCGAGGCTGTTTGTAGCAATGATACCGACGCGACGCGACGCGACTCCCGACACAGATGGCGTGCTACTCAGCGTCTGGAGAGAACTGGGGCCTTGCTTCCTCTCGCAGCGTTCTTATATATAAAGCCGCGGTGCGGACGGCTAAGGGAACGCCTGATCAAATCGGCTCTCCCGACTAGCCGCTGGGCTAGTAATGCACCACATTAAGTTACCGAATAAATCATAGCTTCTTTCGCTGATGGCCGATGAAGCTCTCAATTTACATGTGCATTCAGCACACAGGTAAGCAATCATAATAAAAGTTTGTCGTGGCTACGTTAAATATTTTGGGCGAGAGAATTAATTCAATTACACTGCACGCAGTAGACGAGCTCTGAACTGGCCCTTTGGAGATACGCTATCGCTATAGTTTTATAGGTATTCAAATGAAACTTCTCACATCCTTATGGTGATAGCGGATCTCTATTCTACTTAAATATAAACATCCTAGCCTTATTTATTAGCCTACTTAATCTATCTTGCTTCCTTAAGTTTTAAGACAAAAACCATAAAATCTTGAATTTCAACTAAAAGCTTAATTTGTGAGATCCAGAGTACTGTTTCTATTAAATAATTATGAAAAAGGACTCTAAATATAAATTTTTAAATCTCTAGCTCTTTTCTGTTGTGCCAATGATTTTTACAGAAAAACGTCCAAATTTCGAAAATGGCTAAAGTTATCGAACTGATATTCAACACATATTAATTTAGTATTACTCCTGACATGCTAGAAACATTTTAGGTTATTTACTTGATTTTTAAAGTATTGCGCAACATTTATGACGTCAGAGCTAGTTACAGCGGACTGGCTGGCACACAATGGAAAGACTGCTGTGAATTTACTACGGCGTGAGTAGGCTGCTTCCCTGCATCACCCTCTACTTAAATTTTTTGTTTTTGAATGTTAATGAATGAAAAAAAAATTTAATTACAAAAAGGGAAGCAAGAGTACAGCGTAACTTCCTATGAAAAATTAAAATTGAAATATAAACATGTAGAAACATTAAAAGAAAACTGATTACTTACTTTAATTATTTAAATTGCGGGCATGTTCACTGCCTCTTAAGCAACATTATTACTCCAAATTTTAAGCAAAGTCAATGAAACACTTTGGCATACATATTGCTTTAGACAAACAAACACATAAAAATATGTAAAATTATGAAAATCTTAAATCCATAAATACATTTTTACATACACAGTTCAAAGAAAATAACATGATACATAAACAGATGATTATCTCTTAGTAGTCTTTTCTAAACCTGAAAGAAAATTTCACAAATAATTTTTACACACGTGGTTGTAGCCGCTTTGGCTGGCGTCCTACACTTCCATTCACAACGGTAGAGGAGGGGAAGTTGCTATGGTGTGCGTCCTTCATGTTCACTCTAAATTACATGGGGAAAGGGGAGGGGTCACTGTGAGTTGTGTCCAAGTCACTCCACGCTTTCACGCAGCTACCAGGCTGCCATTATCTGGTTTCTCCTGTAGAACAAACAAAAAGAGTGCCTCAGACTCTGTTCACTTAACATCTAAGGGTGGGTCACAATGAATTGGGGATATATACATTTTATCCTTCAATATGTTGCTGGAACAAAGTTAACAGAACTTTTTCAATTTTACTCTCATGGTTACTTAACTGTCAAAATCGATAGACAAATGGCTTAAAACGCCGTTAATGACGTACTTGAGAAAATTTATGCTCAAAGCATACAATCATAAATCCTATTTAATCTGAATTTATTATTTCTGGGCCGGAACACTGAAACAATTCTCGGTACATTCCTGAGAAATCTGTATTTTATTCCCTTAGCTGACTCATCTTCGATTACCTTATTCTTAGAGATAGTATGAGTATATTTGATTAGTAGTTGTTTCTCAGCTTCTTTGTACATGTGAGTAACTTTTGGTAACCGTACAGTTGTGAGTGTTCAAAACACACTACGTTTAGTTGACTACTAAATCCACTTATTGGTCCTCTGCTGCTGTGTCAGTTCCACATCTGCAATTATGTACTTACTTACTTTGAAGTGTATCTATGCTGAGCTATCAATAATGTTTCACGTCTGCCATTATATACTTACTTTGCTAGTGTATGAACTTATTTAACACTCACTCTATTAACATTTTAAAGCATAGAATAGCACATTTATTTCATATCTATAGTGTATTGCAGCTGATCAGTTTGCTCACGTGGCAATCCATTTCCACTCGATCGGACGCTGAAACCACAGGTAGTCTCTCTCGACCTACCACTAAAGTGCATCAAGTAATTATGGACGAGTGTAATGCTAAATTCCTTAAACCTATAGGACACCATGAGCTGCTCTGTCTCATCTAACATAAGGGTACCTATGGTCGCATTCACGCCTCCAACTTATAAGCTCAATATGTGTAGGTGTGTCCTGTCACACACTACACCAAATAACGGCCAGCTCCAACCTTATAAATATTTCAAAGACGTGTCCTTCACGTCTCAACCACAAACACTGTTCAATTCTATTACACTGCCATTCCTTGCTACACAAGGTGAGTTTATTCTTACAACTTGTCTGCATATTTTTCATAACACTAAGCACTCTCTTTTACTATTAATTAGTTAGCTCTACAGCATACAATAGGTTTCACTGCCACTTCAGATCCTGCTTGTACACGAATTTGTACATCTTTTTTAAATATTGTTGATGGACCATTTCCAATAACACAACACTTTGTACTTACAATATTACCAGGGCTCTATACATACTTGTTACTCAAATACCTTTGTATCTTAATTACGTCATACTTCTCTATTGTTTACGTCACTGTTAGGTTTGTCACATTAGGTATTTTTCTTCACTAATCGGTGGATAGAATGGTTCCAGAACTCATGGCTTAATAGTCATGACGGAAAATTTTAGTATTTGGAAAGAAGAGGTCGAAATTTTAGGTGGATAGGAAAGATGAAGAGTGAGTGAGACCTGAAACGGGAAAGAAGATCTCACACAGCTGGGACTGCACAGCTGCCACACTGTGTAGAGGTTATAGAACAACCTCCTCCCTACAGCATTCATTAGCTTAATGCTGACTTGATAATCATACCGGAAAATTTAATGTGTTGGAAAGAAGAGGTCGAAATTTTTGTGGATAGGAAAGATGAAGAGTGAGTGAGACCTGAAAAGGAAAGAAGATCTCACACAGCTGGGACTGCACAGCTGCCACACTGTGTAGAGGTTACAGAACAACCTCCTCCCTACAGCATTCATTCATAACCTTTGACCACGCCACGTCGATCTGAAAATACTTTATGATGCCTTTTCAGAACCTGTCTCAGTTCTTCCTTCTGATTAGCTGAAACTTTATCGATTTCCTGCAATTTAGCTTCTATTTTGTTCAAAATAATTGCTTCTTCTTCATCTGTGTTTAGCTTACTTGTACTAAGATTAACACCCTCGTACCAATATCTCCTATTTTTCAGAACTCGTATAGGCAGCTCCCAAGTGTCATCATTAGGTACTACATGTTTATCACTAAAAGGTACTGTAATTACTCCGGTTATTGGCAAGACCATTTATAACTGGCTTCTTTCAAAGTCAACAACACTCTGATATTTTGACAAGAAATCTATGCCAATTAAAACCTCAATACTGAGATTGTTTACAATTAAACATGGATGATCAATTAAATTACCATTAATGTTAAAGGGCAGCAAAGCTTCTTGCTTTACTGTCTTTGTCACCTTGCCAGTAGCACCAATTATTCTTAGTCCTGATACCCTCATTACTGTAAGCTTGTCTTTACCAGGTAATGCATCAAAGAAGGACTGAGATATCACACTCACCTCACTTCCACTGTCCAAGAGACAACGTACATTGATACCCAACACACGCTATGCCCGAAATCGTACGGGACTTGGTAGATTAATCTGCCACGAGTAATGAGTATGATGGGCAAACATCTATTAGGTGCACTACGAATGTAGTGGTGTGGACATGGGAATGTGGATCTCACGGGGAGCGTGCAAGGGATAAGTCCCTGCAGACACACTATCCTCTGTGCCCACGGTGGCTCAGATGGAGAACAAGGCGTATGGGTCTGGGGCAGAATGAGTGCCTGCCGCGTGGATGGCCTGGGTTCGCTATTCCCCCGCATCTCGTGGTCGTGCGGTAGCGTTCTCGCTTACCACGCCCGGGTTCCCGGGTTCGATTCCCGGCGGGGTCAGGGATTTTCTCCCACCGCAGGAGCATTGTCACTTTGCCGGCACGGTAGCTCAGCGTGTTCGGTCAGAGGGTTAACAGCCCTCTGTAATAAAAAAAACTGAGCTAATCGATCAACAACGAACCGACACGGATGTCTTACGACGCCCGCCCCGAACAGATGCAACGAACAACAGTGAACAAAATGAGATAAAAAAAAAAAAAAAAAGATGGATAGAGCGTCTGCCATGTAAGCAGGAGATCCCGGGTTCGAGTCCCGGTCGGGGCACACATTTTCAACATGTCCCCAATGAAGTACATCAACGCCTGTTTGCAGCTAGGGTGTCCATTTAATTATCATGTCATATTCACTATTATTATAGGGTGGCTTATTCTAGGTTGTACAGGTGGTTCCTCAAACTCATCCAATAGTTCCTTTTGGATTTATCTCCAACTAAAGTGATTGACATCTGTCTTCATTACATTTAGGTCACAGTGTGTAGGAGTTTCCTGAATTACATTTTCAGCTGCCTTTTCCAGTCGGTCTATTAATTTCAAATCAAAACACCGCACGACTTCATTACATTTAGTTTGCTGAACATGACCCAAATTACTGTATTCTGAGCGATTCTGCGCCTCCAGACCGGGCATAACACTAGTTACAGCTAAACCACTTTTACTATTTTCGTCGGGTTCCTTCTCCAGTGACAACTGGTCACAGCTACTGGGTTCATTGACCCCCAACAGGCTACCCTCTACATTCTCACTTACCTCCTGTCCTAAATCTATTAGTACAGTATCAACATCCTGCACAGGCACTTTAGATAAGAGCATATCATCCTCATCGTAAATATAAGCATGAATTTCTTCTGCTTCTTCACCTGACAATTCAGTATTTTGTAGCTCTTCCCTACCATTACACTGCTGCGCCTTCTCTTTCTCTTCCCACTTAGAAAGCGTCTCTAACACATTATCTATCAAATACTGTGAGTGATCTAATATTTCTGCTGTATTCTTAGATGCTACCGACACTTAATCCACCTGTTCAGTTTGAGTATTCTGATATGTCTTACCAATTCCCTTAACTACTGGCTTAGGAAAAGTAACCGCCTGGTGAACGCCAGTGTCCTCATAGACGGGAACTAGTTTTCCTGCCTCGGCCTACTACTGTTTCCTTTATTTTCATTATAGTTAACTGGCACAGCATTACTTTCCGTACTGTTGTTTACATGCATAATTCTGTTTGGAACAAAATTATTATCACTTGGATGCCATTGTTGGTTCTGATAATTATTTCTCCAATTCCTCCCTCTCTTAGGATGGCGAACACCTACTGTTCAGATGTTTACATTGCCATTTTGCTCGTTCCTAAAATTACTACTATTGTTATTAGCATTTCTGTTATTACGTGCTTGCTCCTCACTGGCAGCAACACGTTCTTCACGTTCCAAATATTCAATGAAACGATCCAGATTGTCTCTAGGGGCAATTATAATTCTAGTTTGCCAATACCATGGCAGTTTGGCTTCAAGACCTAGTATAATCATTTCCGGTTTTAGCTTTTCCGCCAAATGTGACACACGTGAGATCCATGACCTAGCAAACTCTTTAATTGATTCCTTGCCTGCATTGAAGCGTTTTCCACTCCAAAATTCTCTCAACACTTCATTTTGCTTATTACTAGACCAATACTCATTAATGAAAGCTGTTTTAAATTCCGCTAATGTTTTACACTTCAACATAACATCAGCTGACCAACGCATGGCGTCACCTGCTAAATGGCTTCTAATAAATGAGATTTTCTCTCGTTCAGACCAAGTTGGTGGAATCACATCTTCAAAATCGTTCCAGAAATCTAGCGGGTGGATATTTTTATCTGGATCGAACCGCAAGAACTGCCGACACCCGATAAAAGCGGCGTTTGCAGCTACAACTTGTTGTATACTACCATTACCAGAAGTTACTGAAGCTACTTTACTCTCAACGTTAGCAATGTTAGTACTAATATTTTATACTTTCATTTCAACATTATCTACTCTTTGCACAATATGAGTAGTATCAGTTTTGATTGCATCTACTTCTGCTTTACATATGTTTACTTTTATATTAACATCTTTAAACCTATCTGAGCACAGTTCAGATTCCGCCTCGATCTTTTCTGTTAACTTGTGCTCCAGCTTCGCATCTTCCATTTGGAAGTCTCTGCGAACCTCAGCAACTTCGGATTTTACTGTTTTATACATTTCAGAAAACTGTTGAGCAACCTTTTTCTTAATATCCTCATGATTGTAATCAATTTTATAATACAAACTGTCTAGATCCTCTTTCAACTTATTGCAACCAGCCTTGAAGGTATCGTCCATTACCTCCAATCGTTTATTAAAATTAGTTTGGCTGGCCATAATCTCATACTTTAATTCAGCATTACTGCTTTTGACCTCAGTTATTTCAGACTTTAATTCAGCATTACTGCTTTTGACCTGTTCACTTATTTCAGACTTTAATTCAGCTGTCATTCTAGCATTACTGGCTGACATTTTTGCATTACTGGCAGCTATTGCTTGTAATATAACATTCAAATCAATAGCCCCAGCATCTTTGGGTTGCTCACTAGCTGGCTTTTTATCACACTCAGGTGACGAAAAACTAGCTCCAACACCAGAATCATCAAAACTAAACGAAACTTCTGATTGATCAGTCATATTTAACTTCTCTTGTTTAAACTCTACCATCTCTGATGACTGTTTCGTTTTTAACTCATCAGATAAACTATCTTCCAATAAATTAACAACTTCTGATTTCTGCTTTACTACAGGGGTTTCTATTATTGAATCATTGCCCCTTTTTACACTACTGTCAGGAGACAATACTTCATATTTCACTTTAACATTACTACTTTCATGCATATTTACACTTGAACCGTTGTCTGGATTTACAGTCCCTTCAACAGACATAGGTTCTGATATAAGTTTAACCTCAGTTTCTTTTGGCGGTTCCACCGCCGACAGTCTTTTAGAGCAGGTTAGTAAAATTTTTAACAGCTTTTCACTTAACGTAGTTCCTTCTGCACGACGTATGGCGTTGCCGACGCGGCGTACCAGGATTACTGACGCGACGCAGCGCGTTGAACTGCAGATGGCACTCCGACGGCTGTTGTGTGTTTGCGTGGCCCGCAACTGCAGGCGCGGTTCCGGCTGCTCCAGTGGACGACTGCGGTGAGGCGAAACAGACTTCTCTCGATGCCGGCAGCGCCGCTAGACTCAGTGCCAGCTCCGTCAATCCAGATGCGTTGTTAATCCAATTGCGTCGTCCACATGCACACGTAACACATTCACTGTTCTATGCTCAGTTGCGTGTCGCATTTCACTCGCGAATCCGAATAGTTAAAAATCACTTTCACTTTTACTCAGTTTACTTTCCCGGCCGATGCACCATATGTGAGGCGGCGGGTGGAATTAATTGTTATATAAAAATTTCAATGTTGAAACACTGCATTTCCCGGCCGATGCACCATATGTGGGGCGGCGGGTTGGAATATATGTTGCTGTTATATAATTTGTTTGGAATGGAGAAACACTGCATTTCCCGGCCGATGCACCATATGTGGGGTGGCGGGTGGAATTATTGTTGTTAAAAATGTTCCTATTATTTATGCTGTTGTTTATGCTGTCTTTCGCCGTTCTCAACACTGGCTCTCTAACTACAATATTGGCTACCAGAAAGTGATTAGCAAAACGTGAAGCCTGTAATTAGAATTCCTAGTGCCCACTTCATCTGAGAATACACTTATAGTTACAGCTTATAGCTCTGAGGAATTAGAAGATTGTCCGGGATTTATAATCAAAAACGATTTTCTAAAAAAAACGTTCTGTATTCTGAAAGTCACAGATGAAAACAGAAGAATCCACACAATCTAACTAACAGAGCAGTTCAGAGTCTAATGCGCTGATGCAACTATAAATGTCCAAATTAAATGTTTAAATGAATGCTCGCCATAATTTGATGATTAGGTTCATCAAACGCCACGCTAAATAATTGGTAGAATGTCTGTCCCGTGGCGGCACGTGAAAATACGACATACGCAAACTGAAGATCGATAATTAAAGTCAACCCAGAATTAACACTTCACTCGAAAATGATTTCATGGTTACGTGTATTCCGAGTAACTTAATACGGCATCCGAGGCTGTTTGTAGCAATGATACCGACGCGACGCGACGCGACTCCCGACACAGATGGCGTGCTACTCAGCGTCTGGAGAGAACTGGGGCCTTGCTTCCTCTCGCAGCGTTCTTATATATAAAGCCGCGGTGCGGACGGCTAAGGGAACGCCTGATCAAATCGGCTCTCCCGACTAGCCGCTGGGCTAGTAATGCACCACATTAAGTTACCGAATAAATCATAGCTTCTTTCGCTGATGGCCGATGAGGCTCTCAATTTAAATGTGCATTCAGCACACAGGTAAGCAATCATAATAAAAGTTTGACGTGGCTACGTTAAATATTTTGGGCGAGAGAATTAATTCAATTACACTGCACGCAGTAGACGAGCTCTGAACTGGCCCTTTGGAGATACGCTATCGCTATAGTTTTATAGGTATTCAAATGAAACTTCTCACATCCTTATGGTGATAGCGGATCTCTATTCTACTTAAATATAAACATCCTAGCCTTATTTATTAGACCACTTAATCTATCTTGCTTCCTTAAGTTTTAAGACAAAAACCATAAAATCTTGAATTTCAACTAAAATCTTAATTTGTGAGATCCAGAGTACTGTTTCTATTAAATAATTATGAAAAAGGACTCTAAATATAAATTTTTAAATCTCTAGCTCTTTTCTGTTGTGCCAATGATTTTTACAGAAAAACGTCCAAATTTCGAAAATGGCTAAAGTTATCGAACTGATATTCAACACATATTAATTTAGTATTACTCCTGACATGCTAGAAACATTTTAGGTTATTTACTTGATTTTTAAAGTATTGCGCAACATTTATGACGTCAGAGCTAGTTACAGCGGACTGGCTGGCACACAATGGAAAGACTGCTGTGAATTTACTACGGCGTGAGTAGGCTGCTTCCCTACACCGGGACCATTATCCAGACTTCCTGCACCTTTTCTTTTCCTGCCCATCACATACTTCATAAATGCTCTCTATGTTGATAATACGTTATATATTCTACTTACTATAATTCATTTCGTTATTTTTATTTCAAATTCTTCATCTGCTTTTCATACCCACAACGATACACTAAATAAATCTACACCTCATGTGGAAATCGAACCCGAGATGTACGTTTTACGAAGCAGCGACACCGCCCCGAGATAACGGAAGCAGCTTCCGTGGGTTCCCAAAATCACTTAACGTGAAAACTACACCCTTCTTGTCCATAGAATCCCTCGCTGTCTACAAACGTATGTTACCCAACAGACCTACCTTTTCTGAAACAAATATTATCCAATTTAAAATCTAACATCGTAATCAAGAGTTTCTAAAAGGACGAAGTTTCTCACGTATTGCGTTAATGAACTTTGGGGACAATACAGTATTGCTAGCGAACCATCATATATTGTCACTGTAATCCTTCCTCCAACTAGTTATGATGTGAGTGCGTGCACGCATCATACACTTTATTTAGTTCTTCCTTGAAGAACTGTAAGCACGAAGTTCTCCAGAAGCTGAGGATCTGTGGGTACATTTCCGATTCAAACTGAATACAATTAATAGCAAAAAATACGTGAAACATTATAATTTCCCTTTTATGTGTTCGCTCAGCTACTGCGTAATGAAATGGCTCTGAGCACTATGCGACTTAGCTTCTGAGGTCATCAGTCGCCTAGAACTTAGAACGAATTAAACCTAACTAACCTAAGGACATCACACACATCCATGCCCGAGGCAGGATTCGAACCCGCGACCGGAGCGGTCGCTCGGTTCCAGACTGTAGCGCCTAGAACCGCACGGCCACTCCGGCCGGCTACTGCTTAATGAATTTTATTCTCTAGACTAATCAGAGACGTAACGCAATATGGAATATTTCTCCAGTTAATATCAAGCCTTTCAACACAGTCATCTCTGAGGTATTTGTGACTTTCTCCAACCACGAAGAATTGATTACTGCTCCTTCTCTAGGTGAGAGATGGACTCAACGTTATATGTGCTTTGTAACATATTATCACGACAAAACTCATTATGCTCTTTTCTACCGTTCTAGGAGCTATGAAATACTGGTGTATTTTCTGAAAACAGGGAAGGACTGGGCATATCCATGTCGTTATTGTAGTATGTTACATTCTGCATAGGAAAGGTCTTGAAGTGGATGGATCTTTTCCCGGTTTTAGAGACCAGATAGCTTTCAGTCTGGGTTCAAAACGCTTCATTCTGAAGTCGATAACATGAGCCTTAGTAGGCGGTTATCGACAAAGCTTTCCCATATAAGCAGCACCCCACTGGTATTTTTGTGAACTGAAGACACCCTACCACTCGGAAGTACATTTTTCTCAGATAGCTTCGTCAGTGGGGCTATCACTGAAGTTTAACTACAGGGTGAGTCACCTAACATTACCACTGGAAACACTTCCCAAACCACAACAAACACTGAATAACCAATTCCGCAGACCGAAAGTGAGAAGAGGGGCTGGTGTAATTTGTTAATACAAACCACTGAGAAATGCACAGAAGTATGACTTTCAACACATACCTATGTTTTTTTTTAAATGTAAACCCCTTATTATTTTTAGCACAACTCAAAATAGAAAAATATACTGAACAATGCCGTTTGTTACATTGTGAAACGTTAATTACGTATGGAGTAATTTGTAACGTAAAGTTGACGCTTGAGTAACTCCTCAGCAGTTCAGTCGTGTGTATCGGAGAGAACCGAATTGATTAGGGATATAAAAAGAACAGCGATGTAACGTAGGTACAGAAGGGACTTGAAAAGCACATTAAGTACAAATGCTAACATTTTTATAAGTCTTTTTCTCTGAAGAATGCTGCATGGCACTGATTTGTTACAAGAAAATGTCCATTAATACGAGAATTTAGTTAAACTTGCAAATTTGTTTTTTTTTCAGTTACAGAATGTAAAAGAATGTGTCCTGGCATTTCAAACCAATAAATGTTCAAAGTGGTGCCCATCATTTGTTGCTTACATCTGCAATCTACCACGTAATGAATGTCTTACACGACGCAGTATT
Organism: Schistocerca nitens; assembly: GCF_023898315.1. Taxonomy (NCBI): domain Eukaryota; kingdom Metazoa; phylum Arthropoda; class Insecta; order Orthoptera; family Acrididae; genus Schistocerca; species Schistocerca nitens. Next base: position 549,846,247 of record NC_064614.1, read on the forward strand.
TCTGGTGTAATGTTGCTATAGGCTGCCTCAATACGATGTTTCATATCCTCTGGGGCTGTAGGCACATCACGGTATACGTTCTCCTTTAACGTACGTCACAGAAAGAAGTCTAAAGGTGTAAGATCAGGAGAAAGGGCTGGCCAATTTATGCGTCCGGCACGTCTTGTGAAACGCCCGTCGAACATTCTGTCAAGTGTCAGCCTAGTGAGTGTTCATTGCAGAATGTGCAGGAGCACCATCATGTTAATACCACATACCTCTACGCGTTTCCAGCGGGACATTTTCTAGCAATGTTGGCAGATCATTTTGTAGAAACTCGATGTATTTTGCAGCTGTTTGGATGCCTTCAATGAAGTGAGGACCAATGAGATGGTCGCCAATTACTCCACACCATTTACATTCCACGGTCGCTGTCGCTCTACCTGTCGAAGCCAGCGAGGATTGTCCACGGACCAGTAATGCATGTTTCGTAAATTCACTGCACCGTGGTTTGTGAAACCTGCTTCATCGGTAAACAGGTAGAACTGCAACGCATTCTCTTTTAATGTCCATTGACAGAAATCTCATCTCCATGTAATTGCTGATGCAGCGACACATGATACGGGTGAAATTTGTGACGAAGAATTATGCGCATTACACTACTTTGAATCATTGCACTGCCTCTAGCGAAGTCACGTGAACTCATATGAGGGTTCACGGCGACAGCAGGTAACACACCAACTGCAACTGCTTCTCTTGTGATGGGTTTGTTACGGACCCATTTGCGTGTTACTACCATACCTGTTGCAGACAATTGTTTGTAGATGTTGTCAAATGTGCGGCATGTTGGATGATCTCTGTCCGGATAACTTTCTGCATACAACCTGCAGGCTGCAGTTGCATTTTGTCTACACTCGCCGTAGATGAGTATTATCTCTGCCTTTCCAGAGTCAGACTAAACCATTTTCACAGTTCTTGTAACACTGTACACACTGTTGTACTTGCGACTTTCTCACGTTCCTACTGTGCGTACTTCCGTTCTTACTTGTGTACAGTACACTATCACAGACGTCCGGTAACACAGTGTACTAAGTTACTCTCAGTACAAGGACTAACTCAGCAAGCGCTACGTGCAGACAGGGAGACAGCCAAAGTCGTAAACATCGTAGTCTTCATAAACGTAACCCTACAGATCTTGTCTGTTACAACACGCGACTGAACGTCTGAAGTTTCAAGCGTCAACTTTACGTTACAAATTACTCTGGATGTAACTAACATTTTAAAATGTAACAAACGGCATTGATTAAATATTTGTTTCTATTTTCAGTTGTGCTAAAAATAACAGGTTTCCTTTTCAAAAAAACATAAGTATGTGTTGAAAAGCAGACTTCCGCATTTCTCAATGGTTTGTATTAATCAATTACAAAAAAATGTTCAAATGGCTCTGAGCACTATGGGACTCAACATCTTAGGTCATAAGTCCCCTAGAACTTAGAACTACTTAAACCTAACTAACCTAAGGACATCACACACCCATGCCCGAGGCAGGATTCGAACCTGCGACCGTAGCAGCCCCGCGGTTCCGGACTGCAGCGCCAGAACCGCACGGCCACCGCGGCCGGCAATCAATTACACCAGCCCCTCTTCTCACTTTCGGTCTGCGGAATTGATTATTCAGTGTTTGTTGTGGTTTGAAAGGTGTTTCCAGCGGTAATGTTAGGTGACTCACCCTGTATATGTTTATGGTCGCCACTCTAGCATAATTATTTCGGGTATCGTGTTGCCTAGCCCTGTCTGACTTGTGTGATCAAACGAATGTATCCAATAAGTCTGTCTCCTCTGAGTTACCACCTTTGCTGTGCCTTCAACAGAATTAATTTTTTGAAGGATAGTGCAGTCTTCATACGTACGGATTACTTCACTGCAGTTTATTTCTCCCGCAACACGACAACAGTAATGTGCCTGGTGTATGTGCAGATTAAGGGGTTTGTAGTTCAAACACAGAAGTCCGCAGCTCGTGGTCGTGCGGTGGCGTTCTCGCTTCCCGCGCCCGGGTTCCCGGGTTCGATTCCCGGCGGGGTCAGGGATTTTCTCTGCCTCGTGATGACTGGGTGTTGTGTGATGTCCTTAGGTTAGTTAGGTTTAAGTAGTTCTAAGTTCTAGGGGACTGATGACCATAGATGTTAAGTCCCATAGTGCTCAGAGCCATTTGAACCATCAAACACAGAAATACTGGTGTTGGTAAATTCCAACAGTTCTTGATATATTTTCAGTCCATACATTTTACAACTGTGGGGCACAGTTCTGGGTTTGAAACAAATTGTGAGGTTTCTGAACCTCTTGTTCGATTATAAATTAACATTGCTGTCACAAGTTATCGCGTAGCTGCTCCCCTTAAGACTTAATTATATATGTAACGGGCACGGGCAGACAGAGCATATCATTTTTATAGGGCTGTTCTTTGTATCCCAGTTGGATCTTGGGTGGTAGGTGTATGGAACAGAAAAACGTACGTATCTGACGAGTGTAAGGCGCACGTGGTGTACGTCCAATTTTGGAAGAGTACACCTAGTTCAGTAACGATGGGGTAACTCATGGATTTAGTGTGGACCTGGCCTCCATTTTGAGAGATCTGATGTGTTAAAACTTTTGTACAGTTTTAATCGTCTTAACCTTTTTACGTAGTTTGCTAATTTATTAATGATGTAATTTGATATTTTATTTTGATACTATTTATTTTCTAAAAATTAAGCTTTAGTTTATGGGCACTGAGACCTGGTAGTCAGGGGAAGGCAGGATTCGTTTACGATTGTGGAGGGGGCCCTAATCAGTTACTATTGGTTGCCTCTTATAGCTATACACATTTATTTTAAACCAGTAATTCCAGACTCAACAATAAATAAAAAAACACACGTTATTAATTAAGGAATGAACAACTATGTAAAATAATAGTGTTTTCAGTGCGTTACCATTTAGCAAATCACCATAAAACACAGATACTACAGATAATTTTTTAATAAACAGGCCACTGTGATCACGGCTGAAGGCCTTACACGCCAGGACGGCAATTATATAAAATATTTAGAAACCCGTTCATTTTAAAAAACGCGAGCAACTGATCACCAAACGGGTGAAATAAAATGATGGTAAACCTTGTAAGACAACCTTTACACTGATAGATTTAATCCAGACGGCGACTAGAAATATTAACTAGGCATACGTAAACTTTAATGTAGGCATTACAAGGTATTATAATAAATAATACAATAATAAAACACAAGGACCAGTCACAGACGGTGCTCCAGGAATCGACCTCTGAGAACAAACACTTTCACGATGAATGAGATAGGCAGCCAAGAGTTGCATTCACTTCACAAGATGGTAACTCAGACTAATGGCAGTCCAACGAATGAATAATGATAACTTGCTGAAGCTAATCACCAACTGGCCTAAAGTCAAGAAATCTGTCAAAACTACACGCCTTACCGGACAGCAGCGGCAAGGCGAGGAAAGGTACACTGCCGTTACATATGCCAACCCCCAGGGCAGGTAACTGGGGCGTTAGCAGCCACCAGGCAGGAAAAATATCGCTGGTTGAATTCAAGAGCACTCATCTTAAGACTTGCAGGATCCGGTTTACGACGAGGTCGTGCACCCTCGTGACCACAGACAGCCCTTCGTTCCAGCAGTCAATGTGCGGCGGCAGCGGTCCCGGCGTGTTCTCCCACTACCAGGACCTGGCTCCTCTTCAGTCCCCAACTGACTCCACAATCACGCGACCCGGAAAAACAACAACGTCGGCCCAAAGATAGGGCAGCAGTTACTACATAACGATAACCGCCGCTGCTGCCACTAGCGGACAGGCGACGCTTGCTAAACGGAGTGGCGCCTGTCAACACGATAAGAAGGGAAACAACCGCAACCATGCCAACTAAACGATACGGTCTGGCCTCCAACAGAGGGCGGAAACCTACAAACTGCACCAATGCGAGCCGCAGCACAGCTCAGACACTGACACTATGATATGATGTGCCTGTATTTAGTGTTAGATTTATTTCACTTACATAAAGTCCGCAGCTCGTGGTCGTGCGGTAGCGTTCTCGCTTCCCACGCCCGGGTTCCCGGGTTCGATTCCCGGCGGGATCAGGGATTTTCTCTGCCTCGTGATGACTGGGTGTTGTGCGTTGTCCTTAGGTTAGTTAGGTTTAAGTAGTTCTAAGTTCTAGGGGACTGATGAACATAGCTCGCATCTCGTGGTCGTGCGGAAGCGTTCTCGCTTCCCACGCCCGGGTTCCAGGGTTCGATTCCCGGCGGGGTCAGGGATTTTCTCTGCCTCGTGATGGCTGGGTGTTGTGTGATGTCCTTAGGTTAGTTAGGTTTAAGTAGTTCTAAGTTCTAGGGGACTGATGACCATAGATGTTAAGTCCCATAGTGCTCAGAGCCATTTGAACCATTCGAACTTACATAAACAGTGCTGAAAAACACACTAAGCGTTCTGTTCTTTCCTTCTTTTCTTCCCTTCGTAACCACACACTAAGACATTACTGAATTAGTAGCAGAAATCCTCTTGTGGATTATGCATAGCTACAAAACCAGACATAGGACTTCAACCGCATTATGGACATAGGAATAATGGTATACGCTAAAAATTTATGCCGGGGACGGGACTCGAACCCGGATTCTCTGCTTCTCTAGAACGGTTGCCTTCACCTCAGCCATCTGGATACGCTTCCTGGGCGATCCAAATTCTCAAACTCTCACGCGCAACTAGCACACCCTTCCGTTAGACCCACTGCTCGCAGTATTCGCAAAGTCCCGCAGGGGTTCGGAAGACATGGTGCCTCCGCACTGAAAGTTCCTAGAAGCATCCTTGCTGTGTCGTCCGAAGAAGACACAGACAGGCCAAAAGCATCATAGGGCCAAAAATGCGAGCTGGTGCCAGTGCCATAGAAACCAGCCTCTAGCACGAGTTTCATCAGCGGCAAGGACGGCCCTGAGAATGAAGATCGACTTCGGCTCGGCCAATTGCCGGCCGAATACAATCCGCCAATGACCGGACGACAACGGAGAGAAGCCTAATCGGAAGATAGAAGAGCAGCTCTCGCCCACTTGGTTATAGATCATCGTCCAGGCCTGACAGACAGGGAACGTCGTTTAGTCAACTCTTAGAAGTGAACAGACAGTTGTACACTGCATTTGCTATGTACTGTGAAGTTTATCTACGATTATTTGAGGGCCTTTTTGTGTTGTATTACATGCAGATTTCATTTTTCGAGAAGTCACGAATCTTTTTAACTCATTCGTGTGACTTTTGTTACCAATTTGTTGGGGTGTTGCAGAACTTACGTTCTCCTATCCTATTACATGACCCTGGGGCATAGCTGTGTAAAAGTGCCAGGGAGAAATTGTCTTAACGGTGTACTGCACCAGAAGCCGTTTCACGAACTCACAACCTCGGCCTACGGTAACAACAGTGGCACCTCGGCCTCCACAGCGATATAGACGAGGCCTTTACAAAACTGGCTACGAGGGTTTACAAGAATTAGAGAAGGAACGGAACAGGAACCACTTTTAACTTGTCACATACAGGCAACACAAAGCTGCGATACTTTAACTATCGACTATGCCTGCTGATATGAAAAGTTTACTGAACCTGTACTGCCATTAAGGTTTAACTTTAGCACTTTGTGGAGGACGAAAGACATGGTTACATTAATTTCTCTTAATGCTACTGCTTAACGTTAGCATCCGTACTAAATAAGGACGTGATGTTAAACTCTATATTCATTCCTCCGTTTTATACTGTGAAAAACTAATGTCAAGAAATATTTCTCCTCAGAGTAAACATGATCACTACTAATATATCATATCAATCTCATGTTTTTCAACTGGGACATTCCAAATTAGTTGCCCAAATTGTTTCCACTATTGTCGGCGGTAGAAGGAGTCTGAAAAACGAGTGAGCCGTTCCACGAAGCGCAGTACTCCATGGCGCATGCCGTAAGGCGCGCTGTGCCACACCCAAAACTGAAACGGAAATTACCCGCATGTTAACACGGTTGGCTGGTCTACTCTATCAACAAATCTCCTCGCAGCAGCGGCTTGTAAACATCAAAACAGCAGACGAATCCAGCATAAATTCCGCGAATATTGAATCCAAATAAACGGTTTCGAGCGTTAGGCTACAATGCTTAAATGCTTTTCTTCGTCCGGAAATCGACCAGACGCTGTTGCGCTACGGATACCTACATCGCTGCCCTGCCGCTTACAATACTTCAGATATTATCCTGTGCGATAACAGAAGGAGGCTTTTGTTACGTCCCATCTGTAATTCGTGTACTTAAATGTGGACTATGTTCTGTCGGCTTCAACGCTTTTCAGTATTTGAGTGAGGACGGGTACATCCACTTTCAGTGCGGATGCAGCTTGTCTTCCAATCCCTGCAGGACTTAGCAAATGCTACGAGCAGTGGGTTTAATGGAAAGGGACCCTCATTGCGCGTGACAAGTTGTGAATTTGGGTCGCCCGCGAAGCGTGTCCGGATGGCTGAGGCGAAGACAGTCGCTCAAAAGAAGCAGAGCATCCGAGTTCCATTGTGGCACAGATTTCCAACGCTCATCGTTATTCCAATGTCTGTAAGGCAGCTGAAGTCCTATGTCTCGTAATATTGCGTAATTTTTGTAGCAATGCATAATCCTTAAGAGAATTTCAAACTAGATAATAAATTGTTAATGTTTCGCAAGGCTTCGCATTATGTGACGCTTTAAGAAATCATTTCACATCGGCTGGAATGGGCCAAGTAAATTATAGTTTCAAATGGAAGCACCTTCAATTTTTTCCGGCTTTACACTTGTTATTAAACGTATAGAATCATGGATAGAATCATGGTGTTTTTGACGTATCAACAATGCAGGTGAGAGAATGTGCTCCCAATTTTGAGGATAATAACGGTGAGATACGGAGAAGACGTGTAGTTTTAAACATCCAGAAAAACCAAAGAGAAAAGTGAAAGTGCGAAATCACATTATTTTTACCCAAATAGTTGAGATACGCTCCTTTGATTGTGGCACCATACACAATCATTAACCCGGCCCCATGGAGGTAGGGTCCCCTTCCCCATTCCTCCACTGGGGTAATTCCTGTCTGGCGCGTCCACGCCGCGGGAGTGGGCGTACTACACTTCAGTAGCTGGGATGGCTGAGTTCAGGCGGGGACCCAATCCTGTGGGGTATAACACGGAACCCATGCCCAGGATTACGAGTAAAGACCTTAATGGCAGCCACGGCTGAGAAGGAAGACTTCGGAACGGCGTAGCTGGCAGATGAGGCAACCCTCCTTTCTGGGGATTAAATGACAAGGGAACCGTTGCCTTGTGGTGGAGGAGAAACTCCAAACGCTAAGGGAGACAACCTCATAGGAAAATCCTTTATTGCGTTAGGCCTAGTAAGCCAGTAGGAAAGTATTCATATATTGCATTCGAAACACAGACGAGCCTCGGAACGAACCACTCACGATTTGACCCCACTGCTTCTTCAACTACTGGAGCGAATCATGGGAGACCTGATGATATTCATCAGTACAAGAATATGGAACCAACTGGACTAAAAAATAACCTAAATAGCACCCTTAAGATATTAACCCTCAATGGAAAAATGGAAGAAATGACAGATGTATTAACAGAGAGAAAGTTAGATATATTGGGATTAAACGAAACAAAGTGGAAGGGAAAAGGTGAGAAGAATTTGAGAGGAGGAGGAAAACTGTACTGGAGTGGGAATAACAGGTTTGGAAGAAATGGTGTGGCAGTGATGGTGGATAATAATGTACAAAGCTGTATTGAAAGTGTGAGATATATATCAGACAGGATCATAATCTTAAGCCTGAGATTCCAAAAAGAAACACTAAAAGTAACCCAGATTTATGCACCTAAAGTGGGATGTAGCGAAGAAGAGAAGATGGACTTTGAAAATGAGTTAGAAAACCATATAGAGAGTGCTAACATAGTGATGGGAGATTTTAATTCACAGGTAGACAAAGACAGAAAGGGATTTGAGCAAGTGTTGGGATGTTTTGGATATGGAGGCAGAAATGAAGAAGGGGAAAGGCTCCTGGATTTGTGCCAGAGGAATGGAATGAAAATAGCAAACACCTGTTTTATGAAGAGCGAAGTCATGTTATAGCCAGATACAGTTGGGATGGAAGAACCAAGAGTGTAATTGAGTATATTCTAGTAGACAGGGAATGTGGAGAGAAAGTAATAAATGTGAAGGTAATTCCAAGTGTGAGTGCAGATGGAGACCATAGATTACTGGTGGGACAATGGAAAATGAATCAGTGTGTGAAAAATAGAAAACAGAAGAAAGTGATGAGGATACGAGATTGGAAACTGAAGTGCTGAGAAGTACAGAGAATTAATCGCACAAAAATTTCCAAAAGAAGTTTTCTGCGATGTAGAAAAAGAATGGAGTTTATTCAAAGACACTTCAGTCGAAGCAGCACAAAAAGTATGTGATAGAACATCTGGAAAGGAAAAAGTAAGACAGACAAGTTGGTGGGATGATACCACTATCCAAGCAGTTAGAAGAAAAAATGGTATATTCTCAGAAATTTCTTCTTCAATTTAAGGCCTGTGTTTGATACTAGTAGACTTCTCTCGGCCAGTAATTTCCTTTGCGCCAATACTAGTTTGCTTTTGATGTTCTCCTTGCTCCGTCCGTCATTGGTTATTTTGCTGCCTAGGTAAAAAGAATTCCTTAACTTCATCTACTTCGTGACCATCAATCCTGATGTTAAGTTTCTCGCTGTTCTCATTTCTACTGCTTCTCATTACTTTCGTGTTTTTGAAATTAATCTCAGTTCATACTCTGTACCCATTAGAATGTTGATGCCATTTAGCAGATCCTGTAATTCTTCTTCACTTTCACTCAGGATAGCAATGTCACCAGCGAAACTTATTATTGATATTCTTCAATTATAATTCTCCTATTGAACCTTCCTTTTTTCTATCATTGCTTCTTCAATATATACATTGAACAGTTGGGGCAAAAGGTTAAATCCCTGTACTACACCCTTTTTGGTGTTCCACTCTTATTATTCAGTCTTGACTCTTGTATATCACCCGCTCTCCCTATAACTTACACCTATTTTCCTCGGAATTTCGGACATCTTGCACCATTTGACATAGTCGAACGCTTTTTCCAGGTCGATAAAAGGTATGCACGTTTCTTGATTTTTCTTCAGTCTGGCTTCCATTATCAACGGCAATGTCAGATCTGCCCCTCTGGTGCCTTTACCTTTCCGAAAGCCAAACTAATCGTCATGTAACAGATCTTAAATTTTCTTTTCCATTCTTTTGCGTATAATTCTTGTCAGTAGCTTGGATGCATGAGCTGTTAAACTGATTGTGGGATAATTCCAACGACTGAAGTAATCCTTCTTGTTTCTTCGTAGTTACCTTCTTTGTACTCACGTTTTTGTTTCCAACTTGTGTGATTGCTCTTTTTACAGATGTCCGTTCTTCTTCAACTGAATTGCCCAGCCGGCCGCTGTGGCCGAGCGCTTCTAGTTGCTTCAGTCCGGAACCGCGCTGCTGCTACGGTCGCAGGTTCGAATCCTGTCTCGGGCATGGATGCGTGTGATGTCGTTAGGTTAGTTAGGTTTGAGCAGTTCTAAGTTCTAGGGGACTGATGACCTCAGATGTTAAGTCCCATAGTGCTTAGACCCATTTGAATTTGAATTGCCCACTGAGCAATTCCTTGCCGCACTATCTATAGCCTTAGAAAACTTCAAGCATATCTTTTCATTCCTTAGTACTTCCGTATCCCGGTTCTGTGGTTATTAATGCTTACTGACTAGTCTCTTAAACCTCAGCCAACTCTTCAACACTACTAGATAGTGATCTGAGTCCATATCTGCTTCTGGGTACGCCTTACAATCCACTATCTGATTTCGGAATATCTGTCTGACATTGATGTAATGTAACTGAAATGTTCCCGTATCTCCCGTCCTTTTCCATGTAAACCTCCTCTTCTTATGATTCTTGAACAGAGTATTCGCAAGTACTACTAGCTGAAATTAAGTGCATAACTTTCTGCTCTCTCATTCCTACTACCATGCCCATATTCTCCCATAATCCTTCCTCCTGCTCCCCTACAATCTCATTGCAGTCTTCCATGAATATTAGATTTTCATCTCACTTTACGTACTGAATTACCGTTTCAGTGTCCTCATATACTTTCTCTGTTTCCCCATCTTCAGCTAGTGACGTCGGAAAGTGTACCTGAACTATCGTTGTCGGTGTTGGTTTGCTGTCGATTCTGAAGAGAATAACCCTATCAATTACTAATAGCACCTGTTCACAATAACGCACTCCTGTCCATAATGAGCCCCATTATAACATTTTCTCCTGTTGTTCATGTTACCCTATAATCATCTGACTAGAAATCCTTGTCTTCTTTCCATTTCACTTCACTGACCACCAGTAAACCTAGATTGAACCTTAGCATTTCCCTTTCCAGATTTCCTAGCTTCCTTACCACGTTCAAGCATCTGACATTCTACGCCCCGACTCGTAGAACTTTATCCTTTCGTTGGTCATTCAGTCTTTTTCTCATGGTCACCTCAAACACGTGGTAGTCCCCTCCAAGAGATCCGAATGGAGGACTATTCCGGAATCTTTTGCCAATGGAGAGATCACCATGACGCTTTTTAATTTTTAATGCAGTTCACATGTCCTGTCGATACACATTATGTGTCTTTAATGTAGTTGTTTCCGTTGCTTTCTGCATCCTCATTCGCCTTTGGCGGTAGCTTCCCACCTCGTGGGACAGAGAGCGCCCTGGGGCTCTGTCCGCTCTTCCGCCTTCTTCGACAAAGCCGTTGACAGAATGACTGCGACTTCATATGACAGAAGTCTTCGGCCGCCAATGTTGATGTTTAAGCAGTGGCGAGGGTTCGAAACTGGGACCGATTACTAATCAAAGATGCTACCACCTTTTTATATGTTTTTTTTCCAAAAGAACTTTCCTGGCGCCCAAGGGGACGTCTGGGGGGGGGGGGGGGGGCGCGAAGTGGACATGATTCACAACCAAAGGCGCGGCCACCATGTCCCGTTCCTTCCCACCCAGGTACCAAGGGAAGTGTAGGGAACGTGGAGTAGATGTACAAAGGACATCATTGTTTATTAATTTTCATTCGTTCTTGTAGTTTATAAATTATTATTAATACCACCTATGACGCTAGGAAACCGGCGATGCCAGGAAGTGGGAAGCGTAAGTCGCTAGACTCGGTAGGGCTATCGACGGATTATTCGTAGAAGTACATTCCGATGAAAAGAGAATAACCGGTTCTAAGACATGGATCAACTCCTCATTGCAGCAACACCGTAACTCTGCAGTAGCCATTGCTAATTACGAAGTGACCGCTCTCAACGTAAGAGAGATAGGAATGACTGAGACGTAAGGCAGCTGCTGGTACGATGGAAGCAAAATGTACATGAAATTGTGCGGCATTCAGGCAGATCGCTATGTTATCTTTACTCTTTCAGATGTCAACACTGCAGCTACCGTCTCGAGGATGCTGCGTATTCAAGCCCAGATAGCGGCATTTCGTACCGAATAGCTAAAACTAATGTCTTAAGCAACAATAATTATTATTTCCAATCGCTTGTAATGTAGAAATAGTAATACTGGTACTGTCCTTTACCTTATAATTAATAGTAATTATTTTCCTGAAGGTGATTTTTGCTTGTTTTCTCGCCTACCTCGGGAAATGCCGTCTGCTAGCACATCTCTGGAACTTTTCTTCGTTAGACACTGCTACTTGCAGTCTTACTTTTAGTTGGTATGCAGAATTGTGCATTGCTCAGGTTTTACATAGCACACATTCTCGTCCACCACTGTTTTCTGTCTATTTTTATGCTTTTAAGTTCATATTGTGGTTTGTGTTCAATTACAGGACTTATATACAGTCACTTCGGTTGCATAAAATTTGGTCAATTAACCACGGTTTCGACTGCACTAGGGCAATTTTCATCAGAATAAAAAGCTACATGGAATACATGTAATCGCACAAACGTCTGTTGTCAACGTTGCCACTAGTTTGTCTTTGACCTATACTCTCTTTTTCTTTTTATATATTTTATTTAATTGTATGTGTGTAATTCTATTAATTATGTTGCTGTGTATTTATAAACTGTTTAAGAGTAGTGAGTTTTTTGTGGGGGTTGGGGGGTGGGGGTGGGAGGGAGAAGCTATGATGAGTGGACATAAGTATATAGTAGTGTGATGGAGTGTGAGTTGGTGGAGAAGGTGAGGAGCAAGAAGTCAAATGAAATTGGAAGGGGGGAGGGGTTGGGTGGGAAAGGGTGAAGGTTAGAAAAGGATCTTTTCTTTTTCGTGTAATTTCTTCAATTACTTTATATAGTGTCTGGTTTCCAATACTTATTTGGTCATTGAGTAACTGTTTGTTTTGCGTTAATGCTTTGTGTACGTGGAAATCTTGGAAAGGAAGGATTCTTATGATGTGCATATCTTTTTCAATATTGCTCGCTCTATGACGTTATTGTTTTAGATTATCTGCAAATGTTGAATGGTTTGCACCGTATTTAAATGCTCTGACGTGTTCTTTATATCTCGTGTCGAATGCTCTGCTAACCATTCCAGTGAATATTTTTTCACCATCTCTGCAACTGAGCTGATAGATACCAAATTGTTGATATCTATCTGGTTTTGATTTCAGTTTTGAGATGTGCTTTTGTATCGAGTTGTTTGTTTTTAAGCAATGTTTACTCCTAATTTTTTAATATCTTACCTATTTTATGAGTGAAATTGTTGTGGTAGGTTATTGTAAGCCATGTTATGGTATTAGTGCAGGTTGTTCGTGTTGGTGTGCCTTGGTTAGATTCTTTTATTATTTGTGTCTTTATGATTCAGTTCACTTTGTCTACCATTGTTTCTTTGTGTCAGTTTTTAAAATTATTTGTTTTATAATGGCTACCTCTTTCCGGTAATCAAAAGTGTTGAGGGAGATCCTGTTCAGTCCGTTTAACATGTATCTGACTGCAGCTTCTTTCTGATTCTGCGGGTGGTTTAGATTAGATTAGATTAGTTTACGTTCCATAGATCCGTGCTGAGGAGATCCTCGTGGATGTGGAACATGTCAATTTTTTTTAAGCTGAAATAACAATACTAATAGTGTGAATATATACAATACATCATTTGTTTCTATTAAAAAATTCGTCAATGGAGTAGAAGGAGTTGGCCACTAGTAAGTCTTTCAGGCTCCTTTTAAACTGATCTTTATTTGTAACTAAATTTTTTATGTTTACTGGCAAATTATTGAAGATGAGTGTTCCTGAGTAGTGGACCCCTTTTTGAACTAAAGTAAGTGCTTTTAAGTCCTTGTACAGATCATTTTTGTTCCTGGTATTGTATGTATGAACTGAGCTGTTTGTTGGAAAAAGAGATATATTATTTAGGACAAATTTCATTAATGAGTAAATATACTGAGAGGCAGTAGTTAGTATACCTAGTTCTTTGAAGAGGTTTCTACAGGACGTCCGTGAATTTACTCCACAAATAATACGTATTACACACTTTTGGACTCTGAAAACTTTTGTTTGACTTGAAGAGTTACCCCAAAATATTATACCATATGACATTATGGAATGAAAGTAGGCAAAGTATGCAAGCTTTTTCATTTTTATGTCGCCTATGTCTGCTAACACTCGAATTGCAAATACAGATTTGTTAAGGCGTTTCTGCAGTTCTGTGGTGTGCTCTTCCCAACTGAATTTATTATTAAGTTGTAATCCCAGGAATTTAAGACTGTCAACCTCTTCTATCCGCTCTTCTTATATTTTATGCATATGCTGGGTGGAAACCTCTTACAGGTTCTAAATTGCATATAGTGAGTCTTTTCGAAGTTTAATGTCAGTGAGTTGGCTTTAAACCATTTATTAATATCCATGAAAATATCATTAGCAGATGTTTCTAGAACTACACTTGACATACTATTTATTGCAGTACTTGTGTCATCTGCAAACAAAACGAACTCTGCTTCTGGCAGTGTAACTGATGAGAGATCATTAATGTACACAAGAAAAAGCAATGGCCCTAAGATGGATCCTTGTGGGACACCACATGTAATTTCTTCCCATTCTGATGATGACTGATGACTTAATTCACTAGTCCATTGCACTGACACCCTTTGTTTCCTGTTAGTGAGGTATGACTTGAACCATTTTGCAGCACGGCCCGTGACACCATAGAATTCTAATTTACTTAAAAGGGTGTTGTGGTTCACACAATCAAATGCCTTTGACAAATCACAGAAAATACCTGCTGCTTGTAATTTGTTATTTAATTAATTAAGTACATTTTCACTGTAGGTGTAAATAGCCTTCTCGATATCAGAACCCTTCAGAAATCCAAACTGTGTTCTTGATAATATGTTATTTGTGGTCAAATGGTTGAGCAGCTGCCTGTACATTACTTTTTCTAAAATTTTTGAGAATGCTGGCAAAAGTGAAATCGGTCTGTAGTTTGATGGTATCTCTTTATCCCCTTTCTTGAATAGAGGCTTAACATCTGCATATTTTAGCCAGTCAGGAAATGTCTCAGTTATAATTGACTGGTTACACAAGTAACTTAGAATTGTACTAAACTCACAAGAACATGCCTTAATTAACTTTGTTGATATTTCATTGTACCCACTAGAATGCTTTGTTTCTAAAGATTTTATTATGGACGTTATTTCTTTTGGTGAAGTGAGTGATATATTCATGTACTTGAAGCTATTTTTGAAGGCTAGTTTCAGATATTCAAGGGCAATATTTACTGATCCTGAAAGTCCCATTCTATCAGTAACGGATATAAAGTACTTGTTAAATAGATTTGCCACACTATGCCCATCAGTTACTAATGTGTCATCTACCCTTAGTGCTATTTGCTCCTGTTCCTTTCTGGTTCTACCAGTCTGCTCTTTCACTATATCCCATATTGTTTTTATTTTGTTCCCTGACATTGCTATCTTCTTCTCGTAGTGCATTTGTTTAGACATCTGAATTACTTTTTTTAATGTTTTACAGTATTCCTTGTATTTAGCTAAATCATCAGCATTGGAGCTATTCTTGGTCGACAGATACATTTTCCTTTTTGTCTTACAGAAAATCCTTATTCCTTGTGTAATCCATGTTTTTATTATACTGTTTAATTTGAGTAACTTTTAGAGGAAAACGGTTTTCAAACATGGTACTGACATTGTTCATGAATGTGTTATATTTTTCATTCATGTCATGAGCACTATAAACATCTTTCCAGTTCATATCTTTGAGCAGTTTTCTAAAACGCTCAATTTTTGGTTGATTGACTACTCTCCTGTACTCAGATTTAGCAGTCTTGATAATCTGCTTAGAATTTACATCTAAAACAAGGAGCTGCATGTCATGATCTGATAGTCCATTTATAACAGGTTTTATGATATTATTTTGTTCCTTTGATTTGTCTATAAAAATGTTATCAATGGCTGTCCTTGAGGATTTAGTGATCCTAGTTGGAAAGTTTACAGTGTGAGTTAGATTGAAAGACAACATTACTAACTGCAGTGAATGTTTACTGGAAGATTGCATTAGAAAATCTGTATTAAAGTCACCAGCAATCAAAATTTCTTTGTTTCTTCCTGTTAAATAACCCAAAAGAGCTTCTAGATGATCTAAGAATAGATTATAATTTGCTGCAGGTGCTCGCTAAATAGTTATTATTATATAGGATCTGTTATGGAACTCTACTTCTTTTGCACATGCTTCTAGATGCTGCTCTAAACAGAATTTATTAATGTCAATGTTCTTGAATTTATGGCAGTTTTTGATAAATGTGGCAACTCCTCCTCCATCCATATCTACTCTGCAGAAGTAGGAAGCTAGCTTAAATCCTGAAATGTCTAACATATCTATATCAGTGGTCACTTGATGTTCAGAGAGGCAGATTATGTCAATTTGGTTAGATGAATTCATTTCATCGATACAAATGAGTAGTTCATCAACTTTATTTCTAAGTCCCGGAATGTTCTGGTGTAATAAAGATAACTGATACTGCATACTAATGGGATTGTAACTGCTTTGGCGAAGATGAACTGGCAGTTTCTGATTACTTTCTGTTAAACACTGTTTAAATGGAGGCTGTATGATAAAATCTGACTCCTGTTCATCTGTTTTCTCAAACTGAGTGTGTCTGCCAATCTCTCTTAAAACTCGTTTTCTTTCCCCCTTCCCTATCCTAAAAAAGGCATCCCTCTGACACCTGTGACCACTGGTATTTTACCACTTGTGCCAGTGTCCCCCCTTAAGTTTTCTGCAATCAACCCAGACAGTTTTCCCTTCCCTTTCCTATTGAGGTGAAGGCCATGCCTAGTGTAGTCCCACCTATCGATAGTATCCACAGGAATCAAACTAATATGGGACCCTATATCCGTCCTAAGCAGCCACTCCAACTCCAAGTTCACCCTCCCTACGGAAGAGTTCAAATGAGGCCGATCATGGCGTCACAACACAGACACAAATCCCACATTCGCATGCTTCGTTGCTGACGCCATCTTCACCAGGTCACTCTCTATGGAAGATTCTCTGTCAATGCTATTTCCCGGACCACCCACTATAACCACGGCATCCTCCTTTGTGAAATCCTTGCATAAAGCACCTACATCCTCTGTTACCTGACCCAGATCTGCACTAGGCTTGAAAAAGATTGTGACCTGGTACTCTGGACCTAGATTTTCCTGCAGTAGTTGGCCAACACCTCTACCATGGGAACTAACTAACAACAGAACTTTCTTTCTCTTTACAAATTTCCCTACCTTTTTCAAGTCCTTGAAAGCTTGTTGTGCCCTTTCTACAGCTTCAGCAACATGAGGCTCATCCGATTCTGACTGAGGCAACAGGTCAAATCTATTTTCAAGATTTATGACAAAGCTGTCTGATGCTCTCCTTTGCCTGTTCCGCCTATTACCTGTTGCCACTTCCCACCTCTGTTCACCCTTCTCCCTCTTTAACCTGTCCAGATCCTCTCTTGCCTTGTCTAGGTCATCTTGAAGAGCTGCAATTTTCCCTTCCTGTTCCAGTATTTTCCTATCTCTACTGCAGATCCTACAATACCACTGGTGAGCCTCATTTATGTCCCCATTTCCCACGCCACTACATTCGCCCCAATGAAAGAAACTACAGCTCCCATCACACCATACCCCGGAACTAACGATCCTACGGCATATCACACACTTCTCACTCACGGTAAAAACAGAAATCGTATAAGCTGATTTAAGTAGTGACTAAAACGTAAACAAAGGACCCTAGAAACTATTCAGGCAGATATAAATAAATTGAAAGAGTACTGAATAAAAAAACTGGTGATTACATATAACTCACTGTTTACTTACGACACGCGCGCGTGAAATTAAGCCTAAAATCCGTGCTATAGGCGCGAGAAGGAAAGTAAACTTCTTACCCCGTTTAATCTTCTTTAACACTTCACTAACACTTCCACTAATGTAACAACACTTATATTATATTTATACCGACTGGAAACGTTAATCTATAAGTTTAATTCACTGCTTACTTACGATTCGCGCGCGTGAAATTAGGCCTAGGATTCGTGCTACAGGCGCGAGAAGAAAAATACGCTTCTTACCCCGTTTAATCTTATTTTATACTTCACTAACACTTCCACTAATTCAACAACACTTATATTATATTTATAACACCTGTACACGTTTAAAAATAGCTTAATAACAACGCTTTTTATAATTATTTAGTGCAGCAAAATACTGGAAGAGTCCGCGTCGTCGCAGTGTTGTCAACCCTATGAGGTCGCGATTAAGATAGTGTCACTTATTGTCGGTTTTCTGTATATGTCAGATGTGTATTTATCATGGTCTTTTCTTATTGTTATGTCTAGGAAGTTGAGCGAGTTTTCTTGTTCTGCCGGCCGGTGTGGCCGAGCGGTTCTAGGCGCTTCAGTCTGGAGCCGCGCGACCGCTGCGGTTGCAGGTTCAAATCCGCCTCGGGCATGGATGTGTGTGACGTCCTTAGGTTAGTTAGGTTTAAGTAGTTCTAAGTTCTATGGGACTGATGACCTCAGGTGTTAAGTCCCATAGCGCTCAGAGCCATTTGAACCATTTTTCTTGTTCTCCTTCTATTGTGAACTTTATGATTTTGTGCACGATATTTATGTATCTGTGTAGTTTCTGTATTCCACTTTAGGTTCATCTTCCATTCATATTATGTCATCCAATTACCAGTACCAGTAGACGATGTTCTAGCTTTCCTTTCTTATTATGTCTTCAAATAATAATTTTTCTATGGGACTCATGAAAAAGCACGCATTTTCTTGTCGTTTCAATGACGGAACGAAAATACCATCAGAAACTGTAAAGCAGCTACGGACAGTAAGTCCACACAAATGGAGAAAGTAATTATTATTGTACATATCCACAGAGACCCACACAGGGATGTCTGTATCAGGGCAGACCTCTGGCTACAACACGGGATGTAAAGCATTTGTCGTAGCGACAGAGATCCGCTGACAGAGATCAGCTGACGGGAATGAAATGGGGCGGATTGCGCAGAGCTGCAGTGTTTACGTCAGAAGCGGCGCATCCCGTGCTAAAAGCGTCTACCGCGGTGTGGCGTGCGCAACACGGGCGGTGTGCATCGGCAGGCCGCATTCCTCACTGCACGGCGAGACTGTGCAGACGCAGGTGTTCTGGCTGAAAGCGCCTGGCCGCCGCCGAGCATCAGGCAGGAACTGCCCGGTGGCCCTTACAATGTGCCTGACCAAGAATCACATTCTGGCGGACATCCAAAAGCATGTCACATACTCACTGACCCGAATACAACACGCACTTTTCTCGAAAATTTAGCATGAAAAATTATAGCATGGTTTGCTTACACGACCTTAAAAATACAGACATATCACATCGTAGGACATTCAGATGTAGTGCTCATTCCTTATTTCGAAATGGTCAGCACTAACGCTACTGTTTGGAAATTAATCCTTTTATTTGAGGTAACAGTCCAATCCCAAAGAAAGCAGGCGTTGACAGATGTGAAAATTAACGAACTATCAGTTTAATAAGTCACAGCTGCAAAATACTAACGCGAATTCTTTACAGACGAATGGAAAAACTGGTAGAAGCGGACCTCGGGGAAGATCAATTTGGATTCCGTAGAAATGTTGGAACACGTGAGGCAATACTAACCTTACGACTTATCTTAGAAGAAAGATTAAGAAAAGGCAAACCTACGTTTCAAGCATTTGTAGACTTAGAGAAAGCTTTTGACAACGTTAACTGGAGTACTCTCTTTCAAATTCTGAAGGTGGCAGGGGTTAAATACAGGGAGTGAAAGGCTATTTACAATTAGTACAGAAACCAGATGGCAATTATAAGAGTCGAGGGGCATGAAAGGGAAGCAGTGGTTGGGAAAGCAGTGAGACAGGGTTGTAGCCTCTCCCCGATGTTATTCAATCTGTATATTGAGCAAGCACTGAAGGAAACAAAAGAAAAATTCGGAGTAGGTATTAAAATTCATGGAGAAGAAATAAAAACTTTGAGGTTCGCCGATGACATTGTAATTCTGTCAGAGTCAGCAAAGGACTTGGAAGAGCAGTTGAACGGAATGGACGGTGTCTTGAAAGGAGGATATAAGATGAACATCAACAAAAGCAAAACGAGGATAATGAAATGTAGTCAAATTAAATCGGGTGATGCTGAGGGGATTAGATTAGGAAATGAGACACTTAAAGTAGTAAAGGAGTTTTGCTATTTAGGGAGTAAAATAACTGATGATGGTCGAAGTAGAGAGGATATAAAATGTAGACTGGCAATGGCAAGGAAAGCGTTTCTGAAGAAGAGAAATTTGTTAACATCGAGTATAGATTTAAGTGTTAGGAAGTCGTTTCTGAAAGTATTTCTATGGAGTGTAGCCATGTATGGAAGTGAAACATGGACGATAACCAGTTTGGACAAGAAGAGAATAGAAGCTTTCGAAATGTGGTGCTACAGAAGAATGCTGAAGATAAGGTGGGTAGATCACGTAACTAATGAGGAGGTATTGAATAGGATTGGGGAGAAGAGAAGTTTGTGGCACAACTTGACTAGAAGAAGGGATCGGTTGGTAGGACATGTTTTGAGGCATCAAGGGATCACAAATTTAGCATTGGAGGGCAGCGTGGAGGGTAAAAATCGTAGAGGGAGACCAAGAGATCAATACACTAAGCAGATTCAGAAGGATGTAGGTTGCAGTAGGTACTGGGAGACGAAGAAGCTTGCACAGGATAGAGTAGCATTGAGAGCTGCATCAAACCAGTCTCAGGACTGAAGACAACAACAACAACAACAACAGTATAACGCCCTTGGTTTGTTGACGTTTCGTTTAAGTTGTGACCATTACTGTGCCCAAATTTCTGTTAGTTTACACGACAGGACTGGCACAGTTTCTCTAACTAAAGAGTAACATTTAGTGGTCACCAATGAGTGGTTTCGCCGAAAGAAAAAACTTCGGAATGGGTTCAGTTGTGGTGTAAATTTCAAACTCACTGCTGTTCGTTACGGGAAGAATACATCTAAAAGAAAAAAAAATGGAAAAAATTAAGGTACAAACAAATCTAATGTACACCCTGGATCGTATTAGAGAATAAGCTGCTAACTGCCGTTGCAAGGAAATCACCAAGAGCGACAAATTATGGGAAATATCCTCACTTTAGCCGGCCGGTGTGGCCGTGCGGTTCTAGGCGCTTCAGTCTGGAACCGCGTGACCGCTACGGCCGCAGGTTCAAATCCTGCCTCGGGCATGGATGTGTGTGATGTCCTTAGGTTAGTTAGGTTTAAGTAGTTCTAAGTTCTAGGGGACTGATGACCACAGATGTTCAGTCCCATAGTGCTCAGAGCAATTTTATCCTCAGTTTGTACCTAGCGTTATTTCCTTTGTCCAAGATAAAATGAAAGAACACCTGTCTCACGTCAAATAATCCAGTCAAATTGTGAAGACCGTAAACATGCCACACACAGAATTCCGGGGGGAATGGCGTTTGACGTATCACTACGCTAACACAGTGACTGCTAGATGATTTTACCGAGAGTCGCAATGTAAAGGCGACGGCGTGACTGTTTCTTCGACAGCTGATCGGTAATGCAGACGAGACACCCATCTTCTGGGACATTCCGTGGGATACAATAGTCGATTACTGAAAGGTGAAAAGTATCTCATTAAGAATAAGTGAAAACAAATATTTGTTCTGATGTTAGTCAGTCACTGTAGTGGAGGAAAACTACTCTGAATAACCAAAAAAACTGGTACACTTGCCTAATATCGTGTAGGGCACCCGCGAGCACGCAAAAGTGCTGCAACAAGACGTAGTATGGACTCGAATAATGTCTGAAGTAGTACTGGAGGGAACTGACACCATGAATAGTGCAGGGCTGTCCATAAATCCCTAGATAACGAGGGGTTGGCGATTTCTTCTGAACAGCAAGTTACAAGTCACCCCAGATATGCTCAAAATGGTCATGTTTGGCGAGTCTGGTGGCCGGCGGAAGTGTTTAAACCCAGAAGAGTGTTCGAGGAGCCACTCTGTAGCAATTCTGGACGTATAGGATGTCACATTGTCCTGCTGGAATTTCCCAAGTCCGTCGGAATGCGCAATCGACATGAATGGATGCATTAAAATTCTTCAGGGTATCAGACCGCATCGTCATAATTTAAAATGCGCCAGTTAACGTAAGGCCCTGATGAAGGCTAGCTGCAACGCTGGCCGAAACGTTGGCGCATTTTAAATTATGACGATGCGGTCTGATACCCTGAAGAATTTTATTGAAGAAGACAACGGCCGCGGAAGCCTACGCTTACATGAATGGATGCAGGTGATCAGACAGAATGCTTACGTATGAGCCACCTGTCAGAGTCGTTTCTAGACGTATCAGCCGGCCGAAGTGGCCGTGCGGTTAAAGGCGCTGCAGTCTGGAACCGCAAGACCGCTACGGTCGCAGGTTCGAATCCTGCCCCGGGCATGGATGTTTGTGGTGTCCTTAGGTTAGTTAGGTTTAACTAGTTCTAAGTTCTAGGGGACTAATGACCTCAGCAGTTGAGTCCCATAGTGCTCAGAGCCATTTAGACGTATCAGTGGTCACATATCACTCCAACTTCAGACGCCCGATACCATTTCAGAGCCTCCACTTGCTTGAACAGTCCCCTGCTGACATGCAATGTCCATGGATTCATAAGTTTATCTTCATACCCGTACAAGTCCATCCGCTCGATACAATTTCAAACGAGACTCGTCCGACCAGGCAACTTTTTTCCAGTCATCAACAGTCCAGTGTCGGTGTCGACGGACCCAGGCGAGCCGTAAACCTTCGTGTCATGCAGTCATCAAGAGTACACGAGTGGGCCTTCGGCTCCGAAAGCCCACATCAATGATGGTTCGTTGAATGGTTCGCACGCTGACACTTTTTGATGGCCCAGCATCGAATCTGCAGCAATTTGCGGAGGGGTTGCACTTCTGTCGCGTTGAACTATTTTCTTCAGTCGTCATTGATCTCGTTCTTGCAGGATATTTTTCTCGCTACAGCGATGTCGGAGATTCGATGTTTTACCGGATTCCAGATATTCACGGTGCACTCGTGAAATGTCCGTATTCGAAAATCCCCAGTTCATCGCTACCTCGGAAATGCCGACTATAACTCCACGTTCAAACTCACTCAAATCTTGATAAACTGCCATTATAGCAGCAGTGACCGAGCTAACAACTGCTCTAGATACTTGTTGTCCGCAGAGCCGTATTCCGCCTGGTTCCATATCTCTGTATTTGCATACGCATGCCTATGCCAGTTTCTGTGGCGCTTCAGTGTGTTAGTTAATCACTTCACAGCAAAAGGCTGGATAACAAAAGAACTGATGATAAACAGTTTGGCTGCTGCTTGCAATTGCAGAACTGGGGCGCAGCTCAGCAAGGGATACGTCTGAATGCCACCTTACACCTGAACTGAACATTCAAGCTGCTGCGTTGAAGACAGGCCTAGTTACTGTATCTAGAGGAATGACATCATAACTAGAGATTTTTCATGTCGTCGTAACCAACCGTTTAATGACCGTCTCCGAAAACAGTAATGACACGATTAAAATGGCGCCTTTCTGCTTGATATGTGAGTGAATTCTCTCTTCATGGTGCACAATATCACCAGATTCTGTCATCAGAGTGTATAGGAAGCGTTGAGAGTACAATGCCACGGATGATAGCGAAAACAACGTACTTTGGGAGGAGGGCGACAAAAATATTGACAGTGATGAAAGAAATACCGTTAGTGAAGTTAACAGTGACATCAACCTGAATTCTATCCGCAAAGGGCTAGTATTTATCTCTAATATATCTACATTATAACATAAAAAATGTGAGTAAGAGTGACCATATTATGAATCGGAGTGGTATTTTTCTGCCTTGAATTTCTTTCTTTTTATCCAACTCAAAGTTGATGGTAGGGCTTATACTAGGCCCACTACGGAAATTGGTTCAATTCGACCTTTCGCTGGCGCTTTCCAGCAGCTATACACATTGCCAAAATTTATTGTTGCTAACGGAGATTACTTTGAAAGCTATTAATGGTATTTTGTTGTAGCTGCCGTTTTATTTGTATTGTGGAGTCATTCACCAAGCGCTCTAGATGCACGTTTTACAACAGTCTAGTCGGTTTTCACAGCCAAAGTGAATCTCAGCTTTCCTTATTTCTAGATATGCAAGCGATATTTCAGTCCAGAGTGCAAAGGGAAACAATTTTTTAGCCTAGATGTTTCTATCCACGAATGGCATATTTCTCAACTTACCGGATCTTACCTCTCGTCACTGCGTTTTTTCTTAAATAGGCTTAGTTGTTTTCTAAGCATTATAACTACTTCGTGAACTCGGCTACGTAATCTTGTCAGTTGTGCCCCTAGTGCAAATGTCTCCGGAGTCATTTTGAATTGGTACAATGTAAGCTGTATACACAGTTTTGCGATCGGCACTGCGTACAAGCACAAGCGTACAAGTAATTACGAGCTCTAACGCTACATAGCGTATCTACCATCTAATGTGAAACCAACTAAACTTGTGAAGATATTAAGACATATAGAGTTTAAATTTTGATTATCCGTTTCATTTTATCGCATTCTTAGAGAAGCTATTTTTCTATTTTAAAGCGTCTGTGACGTACGTTAAGAAGGAATTAGTTATAGGAATTTATCAGAATACGCGTACAGGCGTTATTTGTGTAAGAAAATCGGGTAAGCTAACAAGTAAACGAGTCGAACTTGCTTATCCATTGTGCAGTCACGGCATTCATCCAGGCGCTCCGTAATTGGTTCCGCATCTGTACCCATGTCTCAATTATAAGCAATGAAAGTGCTCTAATGATTCAAGTGGTCGAGAGAGGGAACGAGGAGCGCATTAGTTCCAGAAGCCGTACGAAATTCGCTCATTCCTATGAAGATGAAATCGCAACATTCGAACTTACTTCTGTTACGGATACAAAATTTTACATTTCATTGAATCGAGTAGAAATTAGAAACAAAAGTCCTTTTTACGGTAATTTCCATTACTGCTTGCCTAATTTTCCTAGTTTACAAATCTCGTCCCGTCATCCATCGTCACGGGAAGCCTCAGTACGGCACATTATTAAATTTGCGTGCGATGAAGATTAGTAATTTTAACTTTCAGTAATAGAATAATTACAAGCTTTTAATTAATTGCGTCGTCAGCTGCAAGGCAAGCTGGTTTAATTCGGGTGCAGCGACAGTAACGACCCATCACATTGATGAGTTGTAACTAATGCGTGGGATTTGTTAATACTATGTTTTTCTCTTGAATATATGTGGAGTGAAACAGCTGACACCAGTGTAGGCTTGAGAGTGTCTTATTTTCGGTTTCTTCATATTCTTGATTACCTTCCCCGTATAAAATACTACGTTGTTATCCGCATTGTCAGTTGTAGAGTGCCATTTACTCCCTATCAAAGAGTGCCATCATTAGTAAAGCCTTAGGAAATAAATAGCCAAAACATTGCTTGCAGGCTGGTCCAGATTAGTTTTTTCTTTACTTCAGTCACTCTTCTAAATTTTTTGCGTATTCTCGGAAACGATCTAGCCCCTAGGAAGATGTAATAATATTACTGCGAACACATACTTAGCTGACTTTGTTAGATTCCTAAATCAGTAATAGTTTTGATATAGCTAAAATACCTTGGTAAACCGTAGACCTACGTACTACTGGCTGGTGGAATGATGACGTAGCACGAAGTCCAGTATTAATGGTTCACCCCAAGCCGAACAGATTACGATCGCGTAAATTTATTTCCATAAGAACCGATACATTACAACTTCTCACTACGTGAAACAAATCTTGACGGATCTATTTAGCAGAGGCAAAGGATTCGTAGGTATATAAAGTAGACAACATCGAGGAACAGTTATCGACGGGAGTGTTACCTTTTCTCGGGTAGCTACCAGGATTTCGGATAGTTAGTACAGTTCAGTTTATAGATTCCTTAACTTTTTTGTGTGGATACTAATGTGTGGAAGTGTGTATACAACTCTCTGTTAAAGTTTATTATTGGTGGACAAGCTGATTTTGACATTCTTCTTTTTGAATAGATTGGAAATTTGCATGAAAATTGACTCATTTGTGACTGCGTAGTTTAATGATTCTGTGTCCTTCAAAGTTGCTGTAGATGTTGTTTGTTGCACAGATTTGTTGTCAGCAGTTCTTGCTTATATTTTCTGGAAGAGCTTATCTATTATTGAAGCGTCATATCCACTATTATGACCAACTGAATTAATTATGGTGATTTCCTTTAGCTTTTCGGTGGGGCTGACGGGAATTTTATGTGTACAACGGAGCAATGACATGAAGTTAGCCTTCTTATGCTGCTTTGTGTGGCAGGACGTGTTACTAATGGTAATAGCTGTGGTTGTCGGTTTGCGAAATACGTCAAAGTGAGGTCTTTTATTTATGTAGGATAAGGTCGAGGCAGTTAATTCCACTCTTTATTTCATGTTCAACAGTGAATTTTATGTTGTTATGTAATTTGCTTAGATCTTCACCTAGAACATCAAAGTCGCTGCTGTTACCAGCAAATACCGTCCCAAAATCTACATTGACCAAACAGATAGAACTTTTGAAACAAAGTGTAAGGAAACCTTTGAGGCCCTACGACTGAATAACTTAAGCAAATCATTCCTTGCCATCCAGTTAGCAGAAAATAATCATACAACAGACAATACAGAAAGTAACCTGAAGATCTTACACCCAACAGATGAAGGTGGCACAATGAATCTCCTAGAGCAGATTGAGATTCATATGCATAAAAACACCTTTCCTAATTCTGAGTGTACAAACAGAATGACCCAATACCTCCTTCCTAAATAACTTCCAAGAGGTTTCCTCTTCGTTTGAACCAACGTAATGTTCCTGTAGACCAAGACAGCTATACCACTTTAAAAGTAGTTTCATAAAAATATTTTTTAGCCATCTCGTATGAATATAATATAAACTACTTGTACTTTTGTTGCAGAATTCACATTTAAATGAGATATTAAAACATTACTGTTTATAATTTAAAATGCAACTATAGATTCAGTTATCGAACTTAGTTCTATCACTACTACAAAGCATTTATCTTATTGTGCTTATGTACTGAACACAACTTTTGTTATAGTTTATATATAATCTTTATATGTGTAATCTTAAACATTCAATAGAATGCGATATTACGAAATAATTGTTAAAAAGTTTGCTTCTCATTTCGATTTTCAATTAATTTCATTGCACCAGCAAAGAGATATTTTGCTCTGCCCCGCACACTCTCACAACACCGGTGACCTAATAATTTTACCACTGTAACATCTTTGAAAATATTGTGTATGTTACTCAGGCGAAGCTGGGCCACGCCCTGTAAATGTTTATCGTGTGTGCTGCCATTAAACAGCGTATGGTGTGGCGCAAAGAGCTTTCCAGTGAACTGAAGAGCACCCACGAAGTGCACGTGCAGAACGTGCTAATTTTGAAATTCATAACAAAAAGCCAAGGTATTTTGTCACACAGAATCATACGGCGAGTAAGTTTTTACCACATTTCATGTTTTACTAATTTTAAAATATTTTCTTGAATGTCTTGACAGAGGTCAAAAGAACTAAATCTCTCGTAAATTTTACCGAAATGTGAATAGAAGACTTTCTGTCAGTCCTAGTACAACAAACCAATAACAAATACAAAGCAAGGGGACCCGTAACAACCATCTGTAGATAGATTTGAAAGAAATTTTATCTAAATAATGCTTTTAAAACCATACCATGACTGGTTGCTGTTTCAGATATAAACGTTAATTCCTGTCAGGTCTGGAACTAGTTGGAAAGATGTGACAATCGTCTCCAGTCCCAAGTGGTTAAGAGGTATATGCGACTACTGTTTTTACGCCGTTTTACGTGGCCGTGAGTCGCAAATCATTCCTTGTAGACATGTGTAAGTAGGCTGTTTAAGTTTTTATATTGGTAACGCCACGTAGCGCTCGGTATGTGCTGTGTGCAGTCTGTGGCTAGTTTGCATTGTTGTCTGCCATTGTAGTGTTGGGCAGGTGGATGTTAACAGCGCATACCGTTGCGCAGTTGGAGGTGAGCCGCCAGCAGTGGTGGATGTGGGGAGAGAAATGGCGGAGTATGGAAATTTGTAAGACTGGATGTCATGAACTGCTATATATATTATGACCTTTGATCACTATTAAGACCCAGTAAAGAATAACTTCATGATGTACTTCAAAAAAACGAAGGAGCACAAAAAGACATTTCCCTTCACAGGAATTGCATACAGAATTTTCTTTTCAAGTACTTGGTAATTCCTTTTGTAGATTAAATTGTGATGCATCACTCTAGTATTAAGATGTGACATAGGTATTAGACATGGCCATCTTTAGTGTAATATTTTTTCTGCTTGAGCTATGTCATGTTTAGACATAAGTTATTGCATTTGCTGCTGCTGTTTGCCATGCATAGTGCTACTAAATTTCACTTTGTATTACTCTGTTAAGCTAGTTTTACTACTGATTTATTTTTCTTGTTGCTGCACATTGGCTCATATTAGTTGTAATGTTGCATTGCTTGGTAATTTAGATTTACTGTAGCTTGCTTTGACAATTTCCATTTTTTTCATTGCTGTTTGTATTAATTGTTTTATGCTGCTGCATTGCCTCGTCCCTTAGTTTAGCATCTGAGCTCAGTAGATTTAAGTTAGCTTAAGAGGGGGGATACTATATAAGAAACTAACTATGAAGAATAGGGAAAGAATGCATTGAGAAGTTATATGAAACAGATTTGGCAAAAATGAGTATTGTTCACTGAGTAATAGTTATTTTGAAAGAAATATGAATAGAATACAGAAAGCAGGTATAGATAGGACTTTTTGGGAATAATGATGAATGAAGGGAGATCTCCAAGAAGTAAAGAAAGTTTTGTTTGCAAAATACTGCAGTAAAACAAACCCTGTCCTTTCCTTTTGTATTATTATGCTATGTGTTTGTGTACCCTTGTGTATTTGTGTACTTCCTGTCTTTATGTGTTTATCTGATAAGACTTATGTTGTAGAATTTTTCTAGTACTAAACTACATTCACTACGATGAGGAATACTGTTATCCTCAAATATAATTTGCATTTATAATATGTTATTTACTTTGTAAAGATGTTAAGACATTATTTATCTGTTCTGTTTTGTTGCTCATGTGTGAAGTTGATGTTTCAAAAGTTATTCTGATCTTTTATGTATGAACTTATGTCATTATTCCTGTAACACTGATGTATATGTATATTTCTATTTTTTTGTAAAGCCTGTATTACTATAAATGTTATCTGTATTGTTATGTTTTAATGATGTATTTTGTACCTTTGTTATTGTATTCTTATGTTATAAAATTGTAATTGACACCAGTTCATCAAATTAAGTAACTTGTAAGTTACATTTCACAGCACACGTTTCTGTTGGTCATAGTATATGGACAATATGTGAGAAGTAGGAACTGTTAGTGTTTGCACGTGTGTTAAAAATTCAGCAAGGGACTGGATAACAGCATTGCTGGTTCTAAGGACAATTCCAATAACTTTGTGAGTGCACAAGTGGTGGTTATGGACTTGCTATATTGTCTGCAAGACTCTTCGATAGTGCTTATGCACCTGCACAGTCGCAGCAGATGGCTGCTGGCCATCTCTACAAGGACTATAGTGGGTCTACACCTTTGATGATCCATCAATACCATTATTTCTACAAGGACTGCAGTGGGTCTGCACCTCTGGTGGCCCACCAATACCGTAATCTCTACAAGGACTACAGTGGGTCTACTCTGTGACGACCTACCTACCAATATTCTTCAAAACTTCGACTGACTCTTCTGTGGGTTTGCTCTGTTGTGGACCATTACATGTCTGCATGTCAAGAGTCAGCACTGTCTTTCTGTTGGAAGGACAACACTACTTCTTCAAGACTGCATGGAAATCCACTACTTCCGTGTGCATTTTCGTCTACTGCTCAGACTTTGAGAAAAACACTGCTATTTTACTGTGATGAACGATCAGGACTGTCTTTATGGACTGTGAGAAAATTTTAGCTTTTGACCAACATTGTATCAATAGGTGTGAGCATTTGATTTCTTTGTTATTGTAATTATGAAAAATTTTTTCAAATCTGTATTGGCCACTGCCCAAAACAACTTGTAAAAAAAAATGGTTCAAATGGCTCTGAGCACTATGGGACTCAACTGCTGTGGTCATAAGTCCCCTAGAACTTAGAACTACTTATACCTAACTAACCTAAGGACATCACTCACATCCATGCCCGAGGCAGGATTCGAACCTGCGACAGTAGCGGTCGTGCGGTTCCAGACTGTAGCGCCTTTAACCGCTCGGCCACTCCGGCCGGCTACAACTTGTAAAATTTTTTTGTGGGGAGCATGGAGGCTATGTAAGTAGGCTGTTTAAGTTTTTATATTGGTAACGCCACGTAGCGCTCTGTATGTGCTGTGTGCAGTCTGTGGCTAGTTTGCATTGTTGTCTGCCATTGTAGTGTTGGGCAGGTGGATGTTAACAGCGCATAGCGTTGCGCAGTTGCAGGTGAGCCGCCAGCAGTGATAGATGTGGGGAGAGAAATGGCGGAGTTTGGAAATTGTAAGACTGGATGTCATGAACTGCTATGTATATTATGATTTTTCAACACTATTAAGGTAAATACATTGTTTGTTCTCTATTAAAATCTTTCATTTGCTAACTATGCCTATCAGTAGTTAGTGCCTTCCGTAGTTTGAATCTTTTATTTAGCTGGCAGTAGTGGCGCTCGCTGTATTGCAGTAGTTCGAGTAATGAAGATTTTTGTGAGGTAAGTGATTTGTGAAAGGTATAGGTTAATGTTAGTCAGGGCAATTCTTTTGTAGGGATTATTTAAAGTCAGATTGCGTTGCGCTAAAAAAATATTGTGTGTCAGTTTAAGCACAGTCATGTATAATTTTTCAAAGGGGACGTTTCACATGTTACACTCTGTTTGACGCGCCAGGAACCTGGGAAACTACTGTACATTCGTTATGTGCTCACGGGTATGTCCAAACACGATAGCTATTTCTACTATTTGTCATGTATCCACACCGACCATAGTTACTGCACTGATTACACACAAACCAGTGACACATTCGCATAACTTTACTTCTTTCTGTGACACTACGGTTGAACTTCAAACACGCCTCTATATGCTATCAAGATCAGAACCCAGTGACTCATAAGGGGAACCCAGTGACTTATATAGTGAACAGACCGCTCTTCATGAAAGTCACGTGTAATATTAGGATAAAGTCGCACAATGGATATTATTGAACATCTGAACTTGAACAAGAGTGGCCCAGTTAAATATCACATACGGGTACCACAGCTCACATAGAAATCATGAACAAGGGTTTCATCTAACTATCAAATGAAACTATAGGTCATAATAAAGTCCTGCTTATTACTTCAACGTACGAACTTGACTCCAGGTATGCTAGACGTTTGTAATAGTTTCCATAGCGAAACTTTATCTCTAAAGCTGGCAGAAAATCCAAAGAGGTTCTGGTCGTATGTAAAGTAAGCTAAGGGTAAGACACAATCAGGTCTTCTCTGCGCGATAGCAATGGAAATAATACCGACGACAGTGGTGCCAAAGCACAGTTACTAAGCACAGTTTTCCAAAATTCCTTCACCAAAGAGAACGAAGTAAATATTCCAGAATTCGAAACAAGAACAGCTGCCAACTTGAGTAACTTAGAAGTAGATACCCTCGGAGTAGTGAAGCAACTTAATCACTTAATAAAAGCAAGTTTTCCGGTCCAAACTCTATACCAATTTGGTTCGTACCTGAGTATGCTGATGCAATAGCTCCATACTTAACTATCATATACAAACGCTCGCTCGGTGAAAGCTCCGTACCCAAAGACTGGAAACTTGCAGAGGTCACATCAGTATTCAAGAAAGGTAGTAGGAGTAACCCGTTAAATTACAGGACTATACCATTAACGTCGATATGCAGCAGGATTTTGGAACATATATGTTCGAACATTATGAATTACCTCGAAGAATATGGTCTGTTGTTACGCAGTCGACACGGATTTAGAAAACATCAATCTCGTCAAACAGCTCTCTCTTTACTCACACGAAGTGTTGAGTGCCATTGACAAAGGACTTCAAATTGATTCCGTATTTCTAGATTTCCAGAAGGATTTTGACACTGTACCACACAAGCGGCTTGTAGTGAAATTGCGTGCTTATGGAATATCGTCTCAGTTATACGACTGGATTCGTGATTTCCTGTCAGAGTGGTCACAGTTGGTAGTAATTGACGGAAATTCATCGAATGAAATAAAAGTCATTTCTGGAGTTCCCCAAGGTAGCATTATAGGCCCTTTGCTGTTCCTCATCTGTAGACTTAGGTGACAATCTGAGCAGCCGTCTTAGGTTGTTTGCAGATGATGTTATTGTTTATCGTCTAGTAAAGTCTTCAGAAGACCAAAACAAACTGCAAACAATTTAGAAAAGATATCCATTTGGTGAGAAAGTTGTCAGTTGACCCTAAATAATGAAAAGTGTGAGGTGATCCATAGGAATGCTAAAAGGAATCCGTTAAACTACGATTACACGATATATTAGGCCGTAAATCCAACTAAATACCTAGGTATTACAATTACGAACAACTTAAATTGAAAAGACCACATAGAAAATGTTGTGGAGAAGGCAAACCAAAGACTGCGTTTTATTGGCAGAACACTCACAAAACGTAACAGATCTACTAGAAAGACTACCTACACTACGCTTGTTCAGCCTCTTTTGGAGTACTGTCGCGAGGTGTGGAATCCTTACCAGATACGACTAACGGAGTTCACCGAGAAAATTCAAAGAAGAGCAGCACGTTTTGTATTATCGCGAGGTAGGGGAGAGAGTGTCACTGACATGATATAGGATTTGGGGTGGACTTCTTAAAACAAAGACTTTTTCGTTGCGGCGATATCTTATCACGAAAATTTCTCTTCCGAATGCGTGTTGTAAATCAGCATTCTGAGCCGCAGTGATTCGAATGCTTTCTGAAAAGATGATACGCAATCGGGTGGGAAAAAACAAGACATGCAGAGCAATAGAAACCTGCTGGACTCGAAGGAGATCGGCAGTAACTGATGCATAAGTTTTGTAGGGCACCCCAGGAATGGCTCACAATAATTATTTTTTTAGCGGGGGTGAACACTCCGGAGTATGTGCATCCACTGTAACTCGCGGAAATGTGAAGCTAAACTCATAAGTACAAATGTCGGATTTCTGCTCCCACTATAAGGGCGAAATGTGTATTACTGGTTGTCACAGCAGTTTCTTTAAGTGGAGAGAGACTGCCAGGATTTTTGTGAATTTTTCGTTGGACAGAACTATGAAGGTCCACAGTGATAGGTTAAATAGGATCCGGTGCTGTCAATACCAGCAGAATTCTTAGTAGGAGAGAACAGAAACACTTTGTCTTAAAACTTCAGAGGAGGAACATTTTGTCTTAAAGGTCCAGAGAGGGAACACGCAGTCCGTATCTGCACTTCTAGCATACAACATTTTTGATGATGGTCCCTTTGGGACTCGGTCTCAGAGTTGACCATAGATGCAGGGGCCAAACTCGAAACTTTCAGCCGCGCGGGATTAGCCGAGCGGTTTAGGGCCCTGCAGTCATGGACTGTGCAGCTGATCCCGGCGGAGGTTCGAGGCCTCCCTCGGGCATGGGTGTGTGTGTTTGTCCTTAGGATAATTTAGGTTAAGTAGTGTGTAAGCTTAGGGACTGATGACCTTAGCAGTTAAGTCCCATAAGATTCCACACACATTTGAACATTTTGAAACTTTCATCTACCACTGCAGTCGTTCTCTGTATCTGAGTTTTAGAACGATGGTGAACTTGTGCAGAATTTGCGCATGTCATGACGAAGTGGACGCGAAGTTATTTATTTTTATAAATTAATTCATGCACTCAGCTAGTTGAACTCAACATGGGCTTAGACAAGGAACTACCTCTGCGGCCCTCGTGTTCTCACAATCAGCCAGAGAACTCAGCTCACAGAAAAATTACCCATACCTTACACCGACATATAGAAAGGATATCAGGAAGTACTAGTTACATTCACAATCATTGGCGTTCGTTGCAGTTGCACACACATTTTCATGCTTTTCTTTTAATTTGAATTGATTTGGTAATCTAATTTGAATAGTGGGTTATTAATCAGGATGCAACATAACAGCATAAACTGAACCTAAAATTTATGAAAAAGTTTAATTTATTTCTGTGTACAAAAAAGTCTGTATAGAAATATCGACTTTACATATAACTTTCAGTTCTATGGTGACACCTAAATAACTGTGCATAAATAACTATTTAACTATCACGGATTATCTCGAATGTTCAGTGTAGTAAATACGACTATAATATTCTTAGGGTCAATAATTATGTGTTTGGAACGATAGCTACGTAAGGTGGAGGTCCATCTCCAATTGTTTCGATGACCTTGGAGTGAGTGGAGCGCAAGGCGTAGAAAAGATGCATGTCGAAGGCAGGTTATCAGAGTGTGCAGATGTAGAACTGTCTCATGTCCGGGGAGGTGAAATTAACAGTGCAAATATTGTGTCAAGGAAAGTAAGATTTGATATGGTTGTGGTACTTATCTACATCTACATTTACATCTATACTCCGCGAGCCACCTTACGGTGTGTGGCGGAGGGTACTTATTGTACCACTATCTGATCCCCCCTTCCCTGTTCCATTCACGAATTGTGCGTGGGAAGAACGACTGCTTGTAAGTCTCCGTATTTGCTCTAATTTCTCGGATCTTTTCGTTGTGATCATTACGCGAGATATATGTGGGCGGTAGTAATATGTTGCCCATCTCTTCCCGGAATGTGCTCTCTCGTAATTTCGATAATAAACCTCTCCGTATTGCATAACGCCTTTCTTGAAGTGTCCGCCACTGGAGCTTGTTCAGCATCTCCGTAACGCTCTCGCGCTGACTAAATGTCCCCATGACGAATCGCGCTGCTTTTCGCTGGATCATGTCTATCTCTTCTATTAATCCAACCTGGTAAGGGTCCCATACTGATGAGCAATACTCAAGAATCGGACGAACAAGCGTTTTGTAAGCTACTTCTTTCGTCGATGAGTCACATTTTCTTAGAATTCTTCCTATGAATCTCAACCTGGCGCCTGCTTTTCCCACTATTTGTTTTATGTGATCATTCCACTTCAGATCGCTCCGGATAGTAACTCCTAAGTATTTTACGGTCGTTACCGCTTCCAATGATTTACCACCTATGGCATAATCGTACTGGAATGGATTTCTGCCCCTATGTATGCGCATTATATTACATTTATCTACGTTTAGGGAAAGCTGCCAGCTGTCGCACCATTCATTAATCCTCTGCAGGTCTTCCTGGAGTACGTACGAGTCTTCTGATGTTGCTACTTTCTTGTAGACAACCGTGTCATCTGCAAATAGCCTCACGGAGCTACCGATGTTGTCAACTAAGTCATTTATGTATATTGTAAACAATAAAGGTCCTATCACGCTTCCTTGCGGTACTCCCGAAATTACCTCTACATCTGCAGATTTTGAACCGTTAAGAATGACATGTTGTGTTCTTTCTTCTAGGAAATCCTGAATCCAATCACAAACCTGGTCCGATATTCCGTAAGCTCGTATTTTTTTCACTAAACGTAAGTGCGGAACCGTATCAAATGCCTTCCTGAAGTCCAGGAATACGGCATCAATCTGCTCGCCAGTGTCTACGGCACTGTGAATTTCTTGGACAAATAGGGCGAGCTGAGTTTCACATGATCTCTGTTTGCGGAATCCATGTTGGTTATGATGAAGGAGATTTGTATTATCTAAGAACGTCATAATACGAGAACATAAAACATGTTCCATTATTCTACAACAGATTGACGTAAGCGAAATAGGCCTATAATTATTCGCATCTGATTTATGACCCTTCTTGAAAATGGGAACGACCTGCGCTTTCTTCCAGTCGCTAGGTACTTTACGTTCTTCCAGAGATCTACGATAAATTGCTGATAGAAAGGGGGCAAGTTCTTTAGCATAATCACTGTAGAATCTTACGGGTATCTCGTCTGGTCCGGATGGCGCAAAATCATCTCTTAAAATTATGGGTCGCGGAATGAAAGATCTTCCAGTCACAATCTAAAACGAAAATCTGAACCAATGTGACTACGTCAACAACAATGGCTCCTTCTGGCAATGTGGTTCGCTACATATCATTCCATCAGCTTTGAGACGTGAAGAACTGAACAAATTATTACCAGCCACCATAACTCTCCGACAGCGCTACAACACATTCGACAATTTCGAAAATTTAGCTGTGCTTAAAATTGTGCAAGAATATGAAAGTCACGTGTTATTGGGCCCTTTTTGAATAGTAGTAGATATTCAAAAAGTTTCGTAAATTCTTTCTCCCCCACGCCCGGGTTCCCGGGTTCGATTCCCGGCGGGGTCAGGGATTTTCTCTGCCTCGTGATGGCTGGGTGTTGTGTGCTGTCCTTAGGTTAGTTAGGTTTAAGTAGTTCTAAGTTCTAGGGGACTTATGACCACAGCAGTTGAGCCCCATAGTGCTCAGAGCCATTTTTAGCCTTTCTCCAATCGTCACTTACTGAATCCTGTTTCCTTGTCATGTATTTCATAAGAAAGATTTTTACGTAACTGTATACAATTCAAAATACCGTTTCAGAATCGAAATCTTTACGACAACGCTTATTTGTCGTAACGTCTAGTTAACCGTATTCCAGCTCAAATATCTATTATTGTTTCATTTAAACATAGCGGTCACTTTGCCAACTCACTGATAACTGATGTTGCTTCAAAATAATGTCACAATTTTTTAAGTGATTGATTTCAATAACTACGGAATTCAAAAGCTTTATAGATGGTAGCCACTGTGCTATATAGTACTTTCACAGTTGGCATCCATCTTGTCTCTAAGTAAAAACGTCGATTTGCCAAAGAACAACTATCTTCATTTCAGTGACAATAGAATTATTTCTGAAACCTTAAAGTTAAATTGCTTCTTAGAGCTGGTTATCGAAATCTTATAATAAATTCTTTTGCATCGGAACTGTCATACGGTAACATAATTCCAGTTCTCTTCGAGGCTCTTTCTTTTTTCCAATTTATTGACTTTCGGCACGTGCCTATAAAGCCATCTCAATAGTGATATGTCAGTTATGATTATAAGAACACACGAACGTTAGGACAACACAAACACACAGTTGCCAGGTGGAGAAAAACTCTGACCTACTAGGGAATCAAATCCAAGCCCCTTCAGTTAGAAATCGGCCGGACTGAGCGCATAACTACCGAGGCAAACCTCTTCGAGGCTTCAAACTACATGCTGCCGTATTGAGGACAAAACCAAGTTGTAAGGAATACAACGCAGTTAGGAAGTGCAGTGAAGCGTAATTTGTACATGTTCCAAATTTACAAATCGGATTCCTTATCCTCAGGTAAGGAGGTCAGTGAAGTCAGTAAATTCCAGTTATGTTATACACGGTCGGATATGACTAAAAGCATTTGAAGTACATTCGGTATAGTGTTTATGAAGTGAAGAGCAAACGTTACTATTCGACTGAATGAGCAAAAGCAATGGCGTTGCTGGAAACCATGTTTGTCGCCAACGCTCGCTGTTTGTGGTCACACACACGCACTCCAAACCCTGGCCGTCCGGTAACAGAAACGTTCGGTCGAATGGTCAATTTGCAGGCAACAACCAGAAAGCGGAACTGTCGTTTCTAGACGTTAACAGTTTGGTCCCGCACAGCATTTAAAAACTGCTGCAAGTAAAAGCAAGTATCTCCATCAACTCGTACTTGTTATTTTCGTAATTAAGATGTTGAGTCCCAATTACAAAATATTTATAGGGCCACTGGACAAAATATTGATCGTCCTCTTAAAATGGCAGATTAATCGCTTTTCAGCGCTGGTTCTAGACGGTCATGTGATGTAAGTCATGTGTTACGGGACAGTTTTTTCAAAACTGCTCTGTAACCTCATAACCGAACTTAGCGGACACATCAAAAGGGGAATGCGCGGGTTCGGTTATGAGGTTACAGAGCAGTTTTGAAAAAAACTGCCCCTTAACACATGACTTACATCACATGACCGTCTAGAACCAGCGCTGAAAAGCGATCAATCTGCCATTTTAAGAGGACGATCAATATTTTGTCCAGTGGCCCTATTACAACAAAAGCCCACTCTCGACGTGAATATGGGCCAGTTCTCTATGTGAACAACAAGTAAGCGCCGAGCACGAACACTAGTTTCCAAACAAGTCAACAAGAGAGCTGCATGCGTAGTAATGCGAGGGTCGTGTTACGAAAGGTCACAGAAAATTAAGTGGACTGCTAAGACACCTATACATACATCAGAAAATAATTTCCATGGTAGAGGGCCCTACAAGGGCAAAATTCTAGAGAAAAATTGAGACTAAAATAGAAGCAATAAATAATTTAGGATCTTGGAAGTAAGTGAGGCTCTGAAACAATGAGTACGCTGGTCCCACCAACCCAGACAAAAGACTGTTGACAAACAAAGAAAAAGTCTTGCCCTATGTGAGACTCTTGGCCGGATGGATTTACATTTTTTATTTAAAAAGAGCTGCAGCAGATCTCTAATATAAAATGTACACAGTTTAAATACTTGGTCGTCAAATATTTTTGCTCGGAAGCCATTACTGACATTGTGGGGAGGCACCTCGGACCGCATGTGTACCGATCTTATTATTAATTCGTAACCCACATAAGTTAGTACTTTATGAGCCTCCAACAGACTACCTATAGGTAAGAACACCCTAATTTGGCCTCCACCTCAAAGTACGGTCAATAAAAACAGGCAGCATTCGAAACACTTCGTGTCCGCTGTTCTGTTTCAAATTGATGCCACCCTTAGCTACCTCAAAGCTGTGACACTGCAATTGTCAAACGAAGTATTGTTGCGTTCTCAGTGTGAGCGGATGAGTAATTGCTTAATAACAGCGCTTGTACTCACATTTAAAAGCATTATCCAATATGCGACACGGTCACAAATGTTTACTACATGTTTTGAATTTGATTCTTTTTCTACTCGCTGTGTTGTGTTACAACAGCCACAATTAATTTAATTTCCTTCCTACAAATAGGACTAATTACCGCGTTTGAACCTGTAATGTGCATTCACGAATCCACGTTACTTCAGTGTCAAAATTTATATCATAGCATGCAAACGACAATCTGTTGTCAGTACTGGAAGACAAAAAACATATTCCGCTCCTCACATCCTCTAGCCCGCTGTCGCCATACTACTTAACCCTCTGTCACTGACGTAAGAGGACAACTTATCTCACCGCAAAATTCACTAATGTCAAAATTAAGCACACCTTAAAATATTAGTCTCTGAGACTATTTTACTTGCAAGTGAGGAGGAAATTCCCTCATAAGAAGCTCTTAATATCAACTGAAGTTACTGGGTTCGGCTGATAGGCCCTTCACGAATTCCTCTCCTGTGGCAACCTCTTTATGTCAGAGTACCACATCGCAACCTACGTCCTTTGCTGGATGTATTCCAGTCTCTGTCGTCCTCACAGCTTTTGCCCTCTACAGCTCCCTCTAATACCATGGAAGTTATTCCCTGATGTCTTTACAGATGTCCTATCATTCTGTCCATTTTTCTTTTCACTATTTTCTATATACTGCTTTCCTCTCCGATTCAGCTTAGAACATCCTCATTCCTCACCTTATCAGTCTAATTTTCAACATTCGTCTGTAGCACCACATCTCATATGCTTCGATTCTCTACTGCTTCAGTTTTCCCACAGTGCATATTTCACTAATGTACAACGCTGTGCTCCAAACGTACGTTCTCAGAAATTTCTCCTTAAATTGAGTCGTACGTTTGATACTAGTAGACTTTCCTTGGCCAGTTATACCCTTTTTGCCAGTGTTAGTCTGCTTTTCATGTCCCCCTTGCTCCGTCCGTCATGGATTATTTTACTGCCTAGGTAGCAGAAATTATTAACTTCATCTACTTCGTGACCGTCAGTCCTAATGTTAAGTTTCTCGCTGTTCTCATTTCTGTTACTTCTCATTACTTTCGTCTTTCTTCGATTTACTCTCAATCCATATTCTGTACTCAGTAGACTGTTCATACCATTCAGCAGATATTGTAATTCTTCTTCACTTTCACATCATTTGCGAATCTTATAATTGATATAATTTCACTTTCTATTTTAATTGCGGTATTGAACTTTTCTTTTATTTCCATCATCGCGTCTTCGATGTATAGATTGAACTGTAGGGACGAAAGATTACATCCTTGTCTTACGCCCATTTTAATCCGAGCATTTCGTTCTTGAGCTTTCACTGTTATTATTTTCACTTGGCTCCTGTACATCTATATTACTCGTCTCTCCCTGTAGCTTACCCCTATTTTCTTTAGAATTTAGAACCTGACTCTTAGGAGATTCCGACATTTAAAATTATACGCTGAGTGTCATGGAAAAGACGCTGACGAAAATGGAAAATGTGAACCGAACG
Source organism: Schistocerca nitens (assembly GCF_023898315.1). Classification (NCBI taxonomy): domain Eukaryota; kingdom Metazoa; phylum Arthropoda; class Insecta; order Orthoptera; family Acrididae; genus Schistocerca; species Schistocerca nitens. The sequence goes on from NC_064614.1 coordinate 549,886,390, forward strand.
CTACCATACTGATATTCATTAATTCCGTTCTTGCGGGCTATGTTGATCAAAATTTTATCAAGTACAGAAAAAATATGTTCTTACAAATGAAGAATGGTGTCAGTGCAAGCTGACCATTGGGTGTGTCTAACGTTACTGAAATCTTTCATATGGAGATGGCAACACAGCATGTCCAGAGGACATGCTCTTGCAACTTGATGGGACTTTCAGAAGGGTCAGTCATTGTCAAGAGGGATATGGGAGCATCGTACCCCGAACATGCACATACAGCTAGCTTTAGTGGAGCGACAGCAGAACATGCAGTGACCAGATGGACTTAGGATAGAGCAGATATTTGTACATCCAGAAGAACTGAACCACGAAAAGATCGAAGGGTTGTTTGACTGACTAACGAAAAGACGGATGATGACAACTAAATTCCGGTCAGTGGTTACGGGCATCACATCATCTCACAGACAACAGAGACCTGATTTGTGTAGAGCCAGCGTCAACTTGGACATTAAGTGGCTTTCTGTGGTGTTCAGTTATGAGCCTCACTTCTTCTCGTGGTTGCCATTCCGACGACAACGTATGTGTAGACGACATGGCTGCAATTTACCTTTCATTTCTTACCAGTATACAGGGCGTTCCAGAAGTCTTTCCCTGATTACAAACATGCATCGGCCATAAAGTGACACACAGACACGTATCTTTTATCTTGTAGAGCAGGTAACATATTTAAGTTTTTGTAAACACACTCACTGTTAGTAAGTTTTTTGATAAGTGCTGATTTCATTAGCCGAGGGATATCCGAGCGATTTTCCAGTTTCATTCCTGAGTTGGTCAACATTTCGTGAGGGATGCATATTATGATGTCAGTAATTCTGCGCCGTAATGCTGGTCCTTGACATAGCTCGAAACGGAGATATCCAGTTGTGTTATGTCTTGTGATCTCAGAGGCCAGCTGATGGGACCACCACGCGCGATCCACCTTTCCGGAAATGTTATATCCAAATAGGCACGAACAAGTACCCCCAGTGAGGTGGCTCACATGAGACTCTGCGGAGTGACTTTTTGGGACTGCTCACGAAGGTGTCTCTTATTGTCTGAACTGTCTGCGCACTAGGTTCGAGCCTGCCTATTCACAGACGCTCCCTGCTTCCTAAACTTCACATACCACATCTCGATGTTTTTAATATCTGCTGGCTGTCTACGGTGTGCCGTCTCGAATTTTCTCTGGACTGTTTTTGGTGACTGTGTCTCAAGCATAGTCCAATGCATATACGTGTGTTCTTTCAGAGAAACTTTGACTCGTGTGTTTTGCAGGGGTTCGATTTATTGGTGTTTATTAGACTGACTCTTGTATTTTGCTGGTGTTCTATTTTTTTTTTTTTAGACTTTGACTCTTGTATTTTGCAGGTATTTTATTTATTGGTGTTCTTTTTTAGACGTTGACTATTGTACTTTCAGAGCTGTTTTACTGATCAATGTTTGTTCTTGTGTGATGTATTAGATTTGTGATATTTTGTTTCGTAAATTCATTCCTGTGGCATTGCTTCGTTTATCAGTCAGATAGCTATTCATTCTCATTGGACTGTGATCGATTAGCCTTTGCATGGGGCATATTTATAGTGAGGAACCCCATAACGGTAACAATCACATAATTAATTGTATTTTCAGTATAATGACACAGTGCTCATTGTTTGCTAACTAATTGAAATATAGTAGAGTGATTAAATTAGTGCCACAAAGTTATTTTAATTCTACAAATTATTAGTTTTATAAGATACAGAATTTTTTTGGGATAACCACTTTGTAAAACATGTTTTTTTTCTCTTATCATTTTTTTTGCTTTTGCAGATTGTGCGTTGTAATGTTCTGCTTCATAATACTGAAGTTATTTTCATGCTTTTTTTTTTAAATTGCTATTTTCATAAATTTTACTTGTTAATAAACAGTCATAAATTTTCCTGTGATCAGTTGGCGCTTGCAATGAGCAAATACTGGTGAACTCCATAAGGGTAACAACCAGAAATTGATTTCATATTAATGACACAGGAACCATTGTTTTTACTTGCTGACCGAATTAGGTCTACACTATCTTTTAAATAGGTGTCACAGATTGTCTTTTTTTTTTCTTTGAAATTGGTAGATTCTAAAGATGTGTTGAAATTATTGTGTTTTAGCAAGTAGTTGGTGACCTTTTGCCTTTTCTTTACGTTTTTAGTTTAAGTTGGGTGTGAGAAGCGTGCTTGGGAATGTCCTAGCATGGCCAGAAAATTCCCTGCACAGTCTTTTCCCGGAGCGTTGGGTTTATGAAAGGTCTCTGTTGGATTCCTTTCATGTTAATTTCTTAAATATGTTGTCATTTACGGCATAAATTCCTCTTCTAAATTTACTGTGGTGTTTATGACTATCTGGGAGGAGACTGAGCAGTGAAACGTGTTACTTTTACACATTAACAAGAACGATCTGTCACACTACTACACTTTAAAACACAGTTTATATGTAATTCATGTCACACAGTCTCATACGGAACCTACATCCGCTTTCTTTTATATACTGTATATGATAAGATACTGTCATCCCCCTTCCCTTCTGTGTGAAAGGATGAATGAGCAAATGTGTTTCTAGTTGCATGCTGGATGGTAGTAGACAAGCCTGTCTGCTAGAGAACAGTAGGACCAACGTGGAACAGGTAGCTACGCTTTCTAAAAGCAAAGAGGTTCTATCCTTAGTATGGTCCTGTCCGTCCCTTGTCATGTTGGTATAGGAAGCTGCCTCTCTGGTCACTTCCGTTTTGTATACGGAAGCACCCTTTGTAGGAGCCCAGGTCAGTCGGTCCCCGGCGAGCGTCTGAAGTGGTAAGATCTCCGGGTAAGCGCGTGTCTGCTAAGTCCGTAGGACAATGGATTTCTTAAGTTCAGCCTAACTGAAAATTTAATCACCTTTATTTCAGGTTTAGATCTAAAATATCTTATGTTATCTTAAATTGCAACGCAGTGAAATTCGAGTGTGAAGTTTAGGATATCTTCCAGTAGCTGCTTTGTCACTACTTCGTGAGTTAAGTGGAACCACGTGTTGATCAGTAACTCTAACTAAGAGCATCAATCTTAAATGCGAATTTGCGTGAGATTATAACGTCTCATCTTGACAATATTTTTCAATATAGCAACTTTTCTTTATGTTCAACGCACGTGGGGTGTACTTTGTGAGACCAGTACCACGTGCTTATACAATTGTTTGACCCATCAGGTTAATAGTAAGACGATAGTAACCAGTTCGAGGTTTTTCTTTTGTAAATTGCTTTTCGATCTAATTTATTTTAATTATCAAAATTATTGTGGAGTTACACTCTTTGTGTAAACCAAGTTGACCACGTGAAGCATGTGGTGTAACAATCAAAGTAGCCCTCAGCTATTCTTTTTGGGAAGATTTCACAGAGAGTTAGTATGAATTTAGTATACCAGTGTGTGGTAATTACATGACGGACAAGATTGCGCTACGAACGTAACTTCTTTGGGTGAAAATTGAATCGGTTGGTTGTGGTTAATTTCCTCTTGCATATGTTTCAACGTTCTTCGTGTGTTATTTTATGAATGCAGTGTTGTATGCAGTCTCCCAATCTTGGCTGCATATTTGATGTGTTCCGTAAGATTACAAACTCACATTTTCACAGTCCTAAATAAGGCACCAGCTTAGTTATGACTCAAGTTAAATATGCTGAAATGATCAATGTTAAAATAAATTTCCAAATATAAACTGATTTATTTCTTTTTATTCAAATTCTCTTTCATATATATATATATATATATATATATATATATATATATATATATATATATATATCACCAGGTATCCAGTCTAGCTTACCAAATTCCCAACCAGACTAACATTAATTATAATCTTTTAATCGTCATACGACAACCGGTGATATATATATATATATATATATATATATATTTGGTAAGCTAGACTGGATACCTGGTGAAACAGTTGCTCAGTAATGCAATGTTAACTTCCCCACATAGCTCACAGCTTTTAAACCGCTTTTATTGTTTATCAGTACCGCTTTCATAGCAAATTAAAGCAACAACATTACAACTTCTGGGACAGCCGGAATTTTGTTTCTAGTAGATCGCGAAATTTATATTTGCAAAACATTAAGTGAGTCTGATATAATCAGCTTCGATTAATCGATACAAGCACTGTAGCAACCTCTTTGCTTGGTCACCGATGTAATTTTACATCTTTGCTGAGTCAGTGTGCTTTCGACCAGTGAGAATCGTTGGCGGGTTGCAGTACATGTGGTCCTTCTCGTTTGAAAAGGAGTTCGCCATTGTTACCTTACATCAGAGTGCATGTGTTGGATGCTAGTATGTGGAGCTGTGTTGGAGACAAGAATGCCGTTGTCTGTTGGAGGTCCATGCAGGCGCACAGATTCTACAATGAATAAAGAAGTGGGTGAGACCATTTCAATGTACTTGCTGTGGTGAAGCTTAGTTATTGAGGCGATGTTGGGCTGGCATTGCATGGTAGGCATCGAGCTGTTCGTTTGCTCGTAATAAAATGGAAGCATAGAGGTTCATCATATTTAGTTGAATGGAAGCGGATTATAGCGTCGTACATTATTTCTTCACTTCGTCGTGCTCTAAATTCAAAAATGTTACCCTCTCCTGAAGTATTAAATAGATCTTCCGTACGCAGGAAACGTGAGATGCGGCTATGATGTTCTTATTGCTTGTCGTAAATCTGAATCTTGTAGGTTTGAGTGCCCCTGAGGAGTTGTAAAATCATTTCCTAGCGTGCCATGTCGCATGGGCGCCATCTTTTTGAATCTTGTGACATTCCATTACGATCCACAACCACTCAGCGTGTATCTGAAATCAATCACTGAACTCCGATCTCACAAAACTTTGATAATAAGTGACTGTTCTTGCATACTATTAGGTTCCAGGCGCTACCAATCGTAAGTCAACGGGTGATGCTTCGCTGATTACTATTTGTCAGACATTGTGCGACGTAATCTAGCACATACCATGATGTTTTATAAGAATGATAGTCAGGATTTAGATGTTTATTCAGATGATTTAGTTATTTTTACATGTCAGATCTATGTTTACAAAACTGAGGAGACATCCTAACTGCAAAATGGTTCAAATGGCTCTGAGCACTATGGGACTTAACATCTGTGGTCATCAGTCCCCTAGAACTTAGAACTACTGAAACCTAACTAACCTAAGGACATCACACACATCCATGCCCCAGTCAGTATTCGAACCTGCGACCGTAGCGGTCACGCGGTTCCATACTGAAGCGCCTAGAACCGCACGGCCACACCGGCCGGCCTTAACTGCATAGCTGGACGCTATAAGTACACTGCCGCACAACAGAATTAAAGGATTACTTTTTCGAAACCTCGTAATTACCTCCTACTCCTACGGATAACATTGAAATTTAGCTCAAAGGTGCATACGAGCTTCGTCTGTAATACTGCAAAAATGTAGAACCCAGTGTCGTTACCCTAGTGCTCGACAACGCTTCAGACAGCTAGGTGTCGACACACATAGAAGAAAGGCCACAGCTTAGTAGCTCATGTGACGCGTGAGATGGGTTAATGATGTTACACTGGCACCAAATTTCGCCACAACTCTGCCCAACGCCACCGTGGACATGTCAACCTTCAGAAGGTCGTCCCAACCCCTTTTTCACACATTTAATTCCTTCTTTTGGCGCCTCTCCGATGGAAGTCAGGAGTATCAAGGGGCTGCCTACTTGCAGGCTTGCCGGCGCCTTAAATTGCTTCACAGTTTGTCTCTGAACACGTTTATTTTTAAAATTTTCAATAAAGGATAGGTGGGTGCAACCGAGGTTTTAGCGGAACTTGGGGGGGGGGGGGGGGTTTATAGCGACCCCGCCATTTTATTCACGCATGTGTCAGTGTCGCATTTCCCCCCTTGATCAGGCCACAGGAGGACACGAAGTAGGAGGGCTAGAATAGCATAAGCACTGTTTGCTGCTTTGGATCACATTCAAATTTCGTGGATTGGTTTTGAAAGGTCCCTAATGGTTGCTATACACGAGAGAAAAAATTACTATCGTGCTGCAACTCAAAGAGATGCAAACACGTTCGATAGGGATGCAGCCCCACAGTGTCCTTAGAGAAGAGTTGAAAAGTCAGAAGATATCTCAAGTGTCAAAGGTTCTCAAGAACGTCTTCCTGTTGCTTATCGTACTGTGAAATATTGTTTTCGACTGAGAAATGTGTTGAATCAACGTCCTAGACGAAGGAGTGGTTCCATTGACGCCCTTTGTTCCACCCCCTGAGGCGTCTTTGTGGCGATTCTGAGCGGCAGTATGTCTGGAAAAGTTTCCGTGCGATTTCAATGCTAGGCGCCGCTATTCTGGTCTCCATCGCAGAGGCATCAAAATAAGAGGTGAAATGTGAATAACAGGGACTGTGACGACCTTTCGATCAAATGACACGGCCACTGGGGCACTGAGCGGGAGTGTGGTGAATCTGGAGCCAGTGTGACATTTAACTCACATTACGCATCACATGAACTTCTGAACTGTGGCCTTTCATCCGTATGTTTGATGAGTTATCGAGAGCAAGGGTGACATTGCAGGGTGCCACGCTTTTGCACCATTACAGAGGACGGCATGTAAACCTTTGAGCCAAATTTCAAAGTTATGTGTCGCAATGGGAGACAATTACGGGATTTCGAGATAGTGATCCTTTAATTCTGTTACGGAGTGTAGATAGCTAACATATGTTCAATTTTGTTCACTGCCTTTTCCCAAAAGCACTCATTGTGCAATATTGTCATATGCAAATGATTAGCTTTTCAGAGCATTCACACAAGGTTGGCGCCGGTGGCGACACCTACAACGTGCTGACATGAGGAAAGTTTCCAACCGATTTCTCATACACAAACAGCAGTTGCCTGGTGAAACGTTGTTGTGGTGTCTCGTGTAAGGAGGAGAAATGCATACCATCACGTTTCCGACTTTGATAAAGGTCGGATTGTAGCCTATCGCGATTGTGGTTTATCATATCGCGACACTGCTGCTCGCGTTGGTGCAGATCCAATGACTGTTAGCAGAATATGGAATCGGTGGGTTCAGGAGGGGAATACGGAACGCCGTGCTGGATCCCAACGGCCTCGTATCACTAGCAGTCGACATGACAGGCATCTTATCCACATGGCTTTAGCGGATCGTGCAGCCACGTCTCGATGCCTGAGTCAACACATGGGGACGTTTGCAAGACAACAACCATCTGTACGAACAGTTCGACGACGTTCGCAGCAGCATGGACTATCAGCTCGGAGACCATGGCTGCGGTTATCCTTGACGCTGCATCACAGACTGGAGCGCCCGCGATGGTGTACTCAACGACGAACCTGGGTGTGCGAATGGCAAAACGTCATTTCTTCGGATGAATCCAGGTTTTGTTTACAGCAACATGATGGTCGCATCCGTGTTTGGCGACATCGCGGTGAACGCACATTGGAAGCATGTATTCGTCTTCGCCATACTGGCGTATCACCCGGCGGGATGGTATGGGGTGCCATTGGTTACACGTCTCGGCCATCTCTTGTTCGCATTGACGGCACTTTGAACAGTGGACGTTACATTTCAGATTTGTTACGACCCGTGGCTCTACCCTTCATTCGATCCCTGAGAAACCCTACATTTCAGCAGGATAATGCACGACCGCATGTTGCAGGTCCTGTACGGGCCTTTCTGGATACAGAAAATGTTCGACTGCTGCCCTGGCCATTCTCCAGATCCCTTACCAATTGAAAACGTCTGGTCAATGGTGGCCGAGCAACTGGCGCTTCACAATACGCCAGTCACTACTCTTGATGAACTGCGATATCGTGTTGAAACTGCATGGGCAGCAGCTGTACCTGTACACGCCATCCAAGCTCTGTTTGACTCAATGCCCAGGCGTATCAAGGCCGTTATTACGGCCAGAGGTGGTTGTTCTGGGTACTGATTTCTCAGGATCTATGCACCCAAATTGCGTGAAAATGTAATCACATGTCAGTTTTAGTATAATATATTTGTCCAATGAATGCCTGTTTATCATCTGCATTTCTTCTTGGCGTAGCAATTTTAATGGTCAGTAGTGTAGCTATGCAATTTCATTATTTTCTGTTGCGCTGAGTTTATGAAAGTACACGTGTGTGTGTGTGTGTGTGTGTGTGTGTGTGTGTGTGGAAGTTTCAGTTAAACTTTACGAGTCAGATAGCGTTCCCAAATTGTTTTTCTGGGGCACGAGAATTATACATTCTCGAGGTCGTTACCTCTCTAAGTCCTGGAATCGTTGTAGCGAGTTATCGGACATGACAGGTTTACTGACCTGGTAATTATTCAAATGAGGCTGGTTTGTCGCCATCATGGGGCAAGATCGTTCACACCACAAACGCCGTCAGAAACGTAGAGCCTCGACTTGCCTGCATTGGCACCTGGTTGTCACCCACAGAGCACGTCTGGGATGCGATGGAAAGACGTATAGTCTCATACTAAACTCCAGCCGACAGTATGCGTGAACTGACACAGCGCGCGTTTCAAGCATGGCAAGAAATTCTCCAGAAAGACTTTCGAAAGCTGGTTGTTCTGATGCCACAATGAACAGAAGAGTGTATACTTGCCCGTGGATGTTACGTCTGATACTGACTTTAGTGATGGGCTTCAAGTCCGAGTGGAATAGAAGTTTAATCGTTTAACATCCCTTACATGATGATGTCCACAAAGTTGGATGAATATGAGACGCGTACATAGTGTGACGCTTTCCATTTCCACCCAACATATTTTGAGAAGTAAAAAAAAGAAAAAAATGTATTTCACTGCAAACTTTTCCCTAGTGACCTTTGTCCTTAGGAACAGTAATATAAGCTTAAAAGTGGCACGTATTGTAGCTGTGACTATGAAGCATGAATGACTTAATATAAAAAATAAATAATTTGTTTTGAGATGTGTTCTGAACAATTAATTAAGCAGCAAAAATCTTCGCTCGGTAATAAATAACTTTCTGCTACCAGTAACAATTTTCTTTTATTTATGTTTTACACGACAAGTTTCGGGAAATGATTCCCATTTTCAAGTGTGTATTTCTTTGTACTATGCCATCTTTTCAAAAAAAACATTACGTAAAAATGTAATAGTACAAAGAAAGACACACTTGAAAATGGGAATCATTTCCCAAAACTCGTTGTGTAAAACATAAATAAAAGAAAATCGTGACTGGTAGCAGAAAGTTATTTATAAGCAAACCCACTCTTTTTACAGATGCAGCCTTTCAAAAAAACCATTTATAAAGGGCAAAATTATCAAAAATCTGTTTAATAATTCACTATACGATATTTTACGACAAAATCTTTTACTTTCGTTAGGAAATTTAAGTAAAATCACTGCAACTACGTAATTCTGTGATCCAATCGTAAGCTAATGCAGTGAACAAAAATGACATAAGCTGAACATGACGACGAGCCTACTGAGGTTCTTAGGTGCCGTTTAGGAGGATGAATTTCTCTTGAAGGCCAGACATCTTGACAGTAGAATTTACTCCTAGCAAACAGTTCTTTCTTGGATTCGCACAATGTGAGACCAAGGCTGCAACGAGTACGGCACGTGAGCAGCGAGACGCTGTGATGCAACTGTAAGGAGCGCCACGGCGGCGCGCTTCCGGCCACAGGGAGCGCCTGACACGCCCACTACCTCCGTTCTGTGTCGCGTAAAGCGAAAGGTACCAAATATGTCACCGCACCCAGCGTCTATCAGCTATTCAAGATCTGTCTAATTGTGTCACACTGAGCTAAGCTTCAACTGAGTACATTGAACGAGAAATAATTATAGGCTGGGACAAAAAACTTTTAGTGCGTTAAAATTTATTCGAAATCTTTGTTTGCTGATTTCACACTCCCTCTGTATAATTTTCCGTAATCCTCGTACTCCCTTTCCTCAGGTCACGAATTCGCCTATTTGTAAAAGACTCGGTTACTTGCATCTAGCTTGCACACACCAGAATATAAACGCCCTTTCTTTCAGAGCGTCAGGTAAGTTTGACGCTGCATAAATGTACCAGGTGTGGAACGGGTGCGCAGAAAGACTTGTCTGCGTAAATTGTGGATCCGTTTCAGGGATATGATTTCAGAGCTACAAGAAAGGTAGTCAATGCACTAATAAGCCTCTTCCAGTAGTAGAGAGAGTATCGGTTCTCTCTCAAATGGATTACTGTCAACCGTAAGCTTAAGAATACGAGAAACATCAGCCAGAAACCAAACAAGCAAGTAAAAGAACGAAAGCTACATCGCCTACAACAATGGGATCGTCAGCAGCTACAAGATACCCCTCTTTGTCAATAACTGTCAGCAAATTTCCAGAAGAACTGTCATTTTGCCTCGTTCATTCCGTTTATCGACGAGACCTCTTCCACCACAATGCTACATTAATAGTCGTGACTGTTATATTCTGGCGGACGTTCACCACACGGGACGCTATTCGTGTTTATACGCAACGACTTGATGTGAACCTTTGCAGCGGAAATGCACACAGTGGTTTTTGTAGCCTCTACTTGTTTCTCCCATGTAACTACCTCACTTTTCTGCAGCATATGCTGGCCGCTGTGGCGAGCGGTTCTAGACGCATCAGTCCGGAACCGCGTTGCTCCTACGGTCGCAGGTTCGAATCCTGCCTCGGGCATGGATGTGTGTCAGTCCTTAGGTTAGTTAGGTTTAAGTAGTTCTAAGTCTAGCGGACTAGCGCTCAGAGTCATTTGAACCATCTTTTGCAGCATATGTACTACAGTAGCTGCAGGACAACCAACGCCATACCCCAATGGTCACGCGACTTTTGTATTATTAACGTCATCATGCTTCATAGCGTATGCTGTTATACTCCTAAATCATCTGCTGCTTCACTGCTGTTCAAGAAAGACTTGATGTGAAGGTATGAATTGTAAAGTTCCGCCAACCACCGACATCTTTTGCCATGACGCGAATGCATCACTGTACATTTGAAGCCGTACACTACATAACGATTTGAAAATGGTTACACGGCGGAAACTACGCATTAGTTTTTGTCCTCAGAGTCTTTCGTGGTAGCATGCTTCAATAAAATCTTTACAGTTCCGCTCCTATGCCAACCTCTTAATCTATCTAAGAGTAGCACTTGCAACCTACGCCCTCAATTATTTGCTGGAAGTATTCCAATCTTTGTCGTCCTCTACAGTTTTGCTCTCTGCAGCTCCCTCTAGTACCATGGAAGTCATTAACATGTCCTATGATCCTGCCCCTTCTCCTTGTCAGTGTTTACCACATATTCATTTCCTCTCCCATTCTGCGCAGAACCTCCTCATTCCTTGTCCTATCAGTCCACCTTATTTTTAACATTCGTTTGTAGCACCACATCTCAAATGCTTAGATTCTCTTCTGTTTCAGTTTTTCCTATTCTCAGAAATTTTTCCTCAAATTAAGGCTTATGTCTGATGCTAGTAGACTTCTCTTGGCCAGGAATAACCTTTTTGCCAGAGCTAGTCTGCCTTTGATGTCCTCCTTGCTCCGTCCTGCCCAGGTAGCAGAATTCCTTACCCTCATGTAGTAACCATCAATCCTGATGTTAAGTTTCTCGCTGTTCTCATTTTTGCTACTTCTCATTACTTTCGTCTTTCTTCGATTTACTCTCAGTCCATATTCTGTACTCATTAGACGGTTCATTCCACTCAGCAAATCATGTAATTCTTCTTCACTTTCATTCAGGATAGCAATGTCATCAGCGAATCGTGCCACCGACATCCTTGCACCTTGAATTTTAATTCCACTTCTGAACCTTTCCTTTATTTCCTTCATTGCTTCTTAGATGTTCAAATTGAACAATAGCGACGAAAGATTACGTCCTTGTCTTACATACTTTTTAATCCGAGTACTTCTTTCTTGTCGTCCACATTTATTATTCGCTCTTGTACATATTGTATATTACCTGTCACTCCTGTAGCTTACCGCTGTTTCGAATATATTGCACCATTCTGCATTGTCGAATCTTTTTCCATGTCGACAAATCCTATGACGGTGTCTCGATTTTTCTTTAGTCTTGCTTCCATTATCAACCGCAGCGTCAGAATTGCCTCTCTGGTGCCTTTACCTTTCCTAAAGCCAAACTGATAGTCACCTAATACATCATCAATTTTCTTTTCCGTTCACCAGATTTTCTTCTTGTCAGCAACCTGGATAAATGAGCTGTTAAGTTGATTGTGCGAAAATGCTCATACTTGTCAGCTCTTGCTTTCTTTGGAATTGTGTGGATGGTATTTTTTTTCGAAAGTCAGATAGTATATCTCCATACTCATACATTCAATACACCAACGTGAACTGTCGCTTTGTCTCCACTTTCCCCAATGATTTTAGAAATTCTGATGGAATGTTACATATCCCTTACGACTTATTTGATCTTAAGTTCTCCAAAGCTCTGTTAAATTCTGATTGTAACACTGGATCCTCTATCTCCTCTAAATCGACTCCTGTTTCTTCTTCTATCACAAATATTCCCCCTCATAGAGGCCTTCAGTGTACTCTTTCCACCTATCTGCTCTCTTCTCTGCATTTAACAGTGGTATTTCCATTTGCACTCTTAATGTTACCAGTCTTACTTTCAATTTCACCGAAGATTGTTTTGACTTTCCTCTTCGCTGAGTCAGTCCTTTCTTTTTAGATTTCTTCACGTTTTTCATGTAGCCATTTCGCCTTAGGTACCCTGCGCTTCCTATTTATTTCATTCCTAAGCGACTTGAGTTTCCGTATTCCTGAATTTCCCTGAACATTCTTGTATTTCCTTCTTTCATCGATCAACTGAAGTGATTCTTCTGTTACCCATGGTTTCTTCACAGTTCCTTCTTTGTACCTATGTTTTACTTTCCAACTTCTGTGATTGCCCTTTTTAAAGATGTCCATTCCTCTCCAATTGTATTTACTGCTGAGGTATTCCTTATTGCCGTATCTATAGCTTTAGAGTAGTGTAAGCTTATCCTCCTACTGTGATTCGAGAACAGAGTATTCGCTATTACTAACTGAAATTTATTACAGAACTTAGTCTTTCTCCTCCCTCGTTCCTTGTCCTAAACCCGTACTCTCCCGTAACCTTATCATCCACTCCTTCCCCTACAACTGCATTCCAGTCCCCCATGACTATTAGATTTTCTTCTCCCTTTACGTACTATATTACCCTTTCAGTATCCTCATAAACTTTCCCTATCTTTGCCTACCTCTTCATCTCTAGCTTATTATGTCGGCATGTGTACGTGAACTATCATTGTCGATGCTGGTTTGTGTCTATTCTGATAACAGCAACTCTATCACTGAACTGCTCACAGTAACACACTCTCTGCCCTACCTTCCCCTTCGTAACGAATCCTACTCCCGTTACACCCTTTTCTGCTGTTGTTTATATTACCCTACATCCATCTCACCAGAAATCTTTCTCTTTCCATTTCACTTCACTGACCCGTGCTATATCTAGAGGGAGCCTTTGCATTTCCCTTTTCAGATTTTCTAGCTTCCCCACCACGTTCGAGCTTCTGACATTCCATGCCCCGATTCATAGGACGTTATCCTTTCGTTGGTTGTTCAATCTTTTTCTCATGGTCATCTCCCCTTTGCCAGTATCCTGCTGGAGATCCGAACGGGGGACTATTCCGGAATCTTTTGCCAATGGAGAGATCATCATGACACTTTTTCAGTTACAGACGACATATTCTGTCGCTGTAGATGCAATATATATGTCTTTAATGCAGTGGTTTCCATTGCCTTCTGCAATCTCACGCCGTTGATCATTACTGATTCTTCCGCCTTTAGGGCAGACAAGAGAGTGCCCTGAATCTCTGTCTGCTCCTCCGCCCTCTATGACGAGGCCGTTGGCAGAATGAGGGTGACTTCTTATGCCGGAAGGCTTTGGCCGCCAGTGCCGATTATTATTCAAAATTTAAGCGGTGGCGCATTTCGAACACGGGACCGCGGACGTTTTGGTTACTTATCGAAGACGCTATCCTAGACCTCGTGTGCACGTCTATATACAGGAAATAGCAGTCTTGAACCTTCCAGAGAGGACCGGAGCAGCGCATGATCGGAAGCCAAGTTGGGCAGCTCCTAGCAGCTTCGTCCCGCTACGGCACCGAGTGACGTCACATTACGCGAGCGTCCAGCGCCACGTTCAAAACTGCAGCTCTTGCGTCCCTACAAGCGTCAAGCCTACGTCTCTGATTTCGGTCAGTGCCCTACCAAGTGTACCCATGGTCTCTGTTATGACTGTTGTTCTTTATTCTAATTTCAGCCGCTTCTTTGATAACAGAGTCCCGGTAAGATGGTGTTTGACCAAAACTCTCCTTTTCTCAAATTGTATTTTATGCCCGTTTTCTAGGCTACGCTCAACCATGGCCGACTTCTCAAGCTGCCTTTGTTTGATATGCAGGGAAGGCTCCGCACGACGCTCGGCGTTAGTGCGAACGGTTTGAACTATGTAAATGTTACCAAATTCACAGGGGAACCATACACGCCAAGGAACTCGAAGACCTACGTTGCCTTAAACGGGGTATAACATATCTCTTATCTTGAATACAGCCTACAACATTGGTCTGAGTCCACGTCTTTTCAGAACGCGATCCGTCTTGCTGTAATTTATCCACAGAACGAAAGGGATGTAGCTGGCTTAGCCTCTTCCTCCTTATCGGTCTTTCGTTGGTGGCACTTGAAAACTTGAGCAATTTCTTCCTTGCTGTTACCATTTTCTCTGAATACATGCTTCAAATACTTCAATTCAGGCTCTAGATGTTGGTAGTCGTAAATAATCTTTGCCCTGTGTACTAACGCGTTCAGTACCGCTTTCTTCTGTACAGGGAGGTGAAAATTGTTGACGTTTAGTTACTGGCCAGTGTGCGTAGATTTCCTGTACACTGAAAGACCAAGCTGGCTTCCTACCTTACTTTCAACTAAAACATCCAAGAATGGAATCTTGCCATCCCTCTCCAACTCGACAGTAAATTTAATGTTGGGATGGATTCATGCGGTCGACGAACTGCTGCAGTGCATTTTCACCATGAGGCCATATCAAGGAGTGGTGGTCAATGTACTGTAGGAAGCTAGATGATCGCTGTACTGGTGTAAGCTATCGTCAGCCCACCGGTCGGCAACGATTCAGTGCGAAGATCGATTGTAGGCGTTGGATCAACCGTGACTATCACGAGAGAGGCAGAGGCACACTGACAAGCAGCATGCTGCCAGTGCCCTCTTGACGGCATGTATTTATCCCGCCGCTGACCGGAGGGTCTCAGTCACTTACTATCTCACTGACTCTTACTCCAGTTGGCATCTGTCAGTTCACGTCGCAGGTTACGACAGTACATAGCGATCAGATTAGAGTAATAGCAAGAGGACTATTACTGATGCCGGCCGAGGTGGCCGCCGACCGCTACGGTCGCAGGTTCGAATCCGGCCTCGGGCATGGATGTGTCTGATGTCCTTAGGTTAGTTAGGTTTAAGTAGTTCTAAGTTCTAGGGGACTGATGACCTCAGAAGTTAAGTCCCATAGTGCTCAGAGCCATTTAAACCATTTTTGATGAGCTTGTACCGCAACACGTGGACTCTATTCAAGACTAGTAAATACTTCAAGTTCATGTAAATAAAGAACCGTATTAATCCAAGTGCGCATTTGTGTTGTAGAAAGAGGATACATGCCACCCATAACGACATCCTCTCACTTGCATCATATTGTACAAGACTCTACAACCGCTGTCTCGCAGAGTTCAGAGCTTGCCCCTCAAAGAGCTCCATGAAAAAGTTCGCGACGGTCGGGGACAGTACGGATCATATGGCTGTGCCATAAGTCAAAGCAGGTGACCGCTTGACAAGTAAGTAAGTAAAAATTGTCATCATCATACCGATCGACGTGGCGAAGTGGTAAGACAATGGACTCGCATCTGGGAGAACGGCGGTTCCAATCCCCGTGAGGCCATACAGATTTAGGTTTTCCGTTACTTCCATAAACTGCTCAAATAAAATACTGAAATAGTTTCTTAGAAAGCACAGGGCCTATTGCGTTCCCTATCCTTCTACAATCGGAGTATGCACTCCGTCTCTGATGACCTCAATCTTCGTTCATATTTTCGTCATCATTATCATTCATTAAACAGTCACCAGAGGTTGTACAGAGTTTCAGGGAGAGCACAAGGGAACAATTGACAGGAATGTGGGAAAGAAATACAGTAGAAGAAGAATGGGTAGCTTTGAGGGATGAAGAAGTGAAGGCAGCAGAGGATCAAGTAGGTAAAAAGAAGAGGGCTAATAGAAATCCTTGGGTAACAGAAGAAATATTGAATTTAATTGATGAAAGGAGAAAATATAAAAATGCAGTAAATGAAGCAGGCAAAATGGAATACAAACATTTCAAAAATCAGATCGACAGGAAGTGAAAAATGGCTAAGCAGGGATGGCTACAGGACAAATGAAAGGATGTTGAGGCTTGTCTCACTAGGGTAAGATAGATACTGCCTACAGGAAAATTAAAGAGACCTTTGGAGAAAAGAGAACCACTTGTATGAATATCAAGAGCTCAGATGGAAACGCAGTTCTAAGCAAAGAAGGGAAAGCAGAAAGGTGGAAGGAGAATATAGACGGTCTATACAAAGGCAATGTACTTGAGGACAATATTATGGAAATGGAAGAGGATGTAGATGAAGATGAAATGGAAGATATGATACTGCGTGAAGAGTTTGACAGAGCACTGAAAGACCTAAGTCGAAACAAGGCCCCGGGAGTAGACAACATTCCATTACAACTACTAACATCCTTCGGAGGACCAGTCCTGGCAAAACTCTACCATCTGGTGAGCAAGATGTATGAGACACGTGAAATACCCTCAGGCTTCAAGAAGAATACAATAATTCCAATCCCAAAGAAAGCAGGTGTTGACAGATGTGAAAATTACCGAACTATCAGTTTAATAAGTCATGTTTGCAAAATACTAACCCGAATTCCTTACAGACGAATGGAAAAACTGGTAGAAGCCGACCTCGGGGAATATCTGTTTGGATTCCTTGGAAATGTTGGAACACGTGAGGCAATACTGACCCTACGACTTATCGTAGAAAATAGTTTAAGGAAAGGCAAATCTATGTTTCTAGCATTTGCAGTCTTAGAGACAATCTTGACTGGAATACTCTCTTTCAAATTCTGAAGGTGGCAGGGGTAAAATAGAGGGAGGAAAGGCTATTTACAATTTGTACAGAAACCAGACGGCAGTTATAAGAATCGAGGGGCATGAAAGGGAAGCAGTGGTTGGAAAGGGAGTGAGACAGGGTTGTAGCCTCTCCGCGATGTTACTCAATCCGTATATTGAGCAAGCAGTGAAGGAAAGAAAAGAAAAATTCGGAGTACGTATTAAAATACATGGAGAAGAAATAAAAACTTTGAGGTTCGCCGATGACATTGTAATTCTGTCAGAGAAAGCAAAGGACTTGGAAGAGCAGTTGAACGGAATGGACAGTATCTTAAAAGGAGGAAATAAGATGAACATCAACAAAAGCAAAACGAGGATAATGGAATGTAGTCGAATTAAGTCGGGTGATGCTGAGGGAATTAGATTATTAAATGAGACACTTAAAGTAGTAAAGGAGTTTTGCTATTTGGGGAGCAATATAACTGATGATGGTCGAAGTAGGGAGGATATAAAATGTAGACTGGCAATGGCAAGGAAAGCGTTTCTGAAGAAGAGAAATTTGTTGACATCGAGTATAGATTTAAGTGTCAGGAAGTCTTTTCTGAAAGTATTTGTATGGAGTGTAGCCATGTATGGAAGTGAAACATGGACGACAAATAGTTTGGACCAGAAGAGAATAGAAGCTTTCGAAATGTGGTGCTACAGAAGAATGCTGAAGATTAGATGGGTTGATCACACAACTAATGAGGAGGTATTGAATAGAATTGGGGAGAAGAGGAGTTCGTGGCACAACTTGACTAGAAGAAAGGATCGGTTGGTAGGACATGTTCTGAGGCATCAAGGGATCACCAACTTAGTATTGGAGGGCAGCGTGGAGGGTAAAAATCGTAGAGGGAGACCAAGAGATTAATACACTAAGAAGATTCAGGAGGATGTAGGTTGCAGTAGGTACTGGAAGATGAAGAAGCTTGCACAGGATAGAGTAGCATGGAGAGCTGCATCAAACCAGTCTCAGGACTGAGGATCACAACAACAACAAACAGTCACTTTGTCTTCTCACATCCGCTAATAATTACTGCCTCACGAAGTGTCCTGTGAATGTTTTCAGATGTTGAAAGCAAACTGTTGTTTGTGTACGTTAACACAATTCCGCCAGATATCATCGCCGCACGGCGATACGACGCCTCCGACGTAGGCAACCGACAACACGCCAGCCGTATGTCACGGGATGAGAGCGTGAACGCTTCGACAATTGCCATGGCGCCCGTCACACAAAAATGAGCGACTCGGAGATAGGAACAGCGACAGCCAGCGCGTTTGTGTCGACGCGATGAGAATGCCGGTTATGAATTGCTAAAGCCGTGCGCGGACACATGTGTGCGCTGGTACAAGCGTGTATCCTGCCGGGTGTATCGCTGTGTCGGGATGCCAGTGCGAGAGGAAATAAGCGTCGTAGCTCACGCGAATCACAATGGGTGCGTGCCAGCGGGATTAGCAATTCATGAGCGGCCGATAGGCGGACGCAGCGCCACGCAACAAAGCGGGGCGCCGCCCACCGCAGCCACCTGGCGCACTGGAGTGGGCCGGCGGGCGGAGATCCTCACGCGGCCTTGCCAGCGCCGATTGCGCCTGCTGCACGTAACTCGCGGCCTGAAAGCGCGACGCCCTCCCTGTCTGTTGACTGGCTCGCGACGCGGCATAAGACGCTGCGCAATGGCGCGGCCGTTCGAGAGCTCTTTTGCGACCTCACACTGGGCGGACCTTCTGCCAAGGTGAACGTTTCCGCTTTGTGAAGAGCACGGATAGATGGGACACGTGCTGTTGGTGTTAGAGTGCTCTGTCGCAACCCTCGGTGAAGGCAATACCGGAGTGGCTGTCGAGCGGACTGCAGTTGCTTCCAAGAGTGGCCTGTTGTCGTAGAAATGAAGTGCGGGTACTGAAAGTGGCATGCAGCTCCAGTGGCTCACGTCGCAACACATGCTGCTTCGTTCTGGGGAATTTGGTCTTAGTCAGCAGGGCGTAGACCACGTTGTGCTACCACGAAAGATCATAGTTAGATATCTAAATTACGTACACCATATCCAGATGCATTGCAAAAACCGCTGAATTTTGTTAGCATTATTCCAAAAGATCGATATCCAGGGTGGTCCATTGATCTTGACCGGGCCAAATATCTCAAGAAATAAGCGTCAAACGAAAAAACTACAAAGAACGAAACTTGTCTAGCTTGAAGTGGGAAACCAGATGGCGCTATGGTTGGCCCGCTAGATGGAGCTGCCATAGTTCAAACGGATATCAACTGCGTTTTTTTTAAAATAGGAACCCCCACTTTTTATTACATATTCGTGTAGTACGTAAAGAATTTTGAATGTTTTTGTTGGACCACCTTTTTCGCTTTGTGATAGATGGCGCTGTAATAGTCACAAACAGATGGCTCACAATTTTAGACGAACAGTTGGTAACAGGTAGGTTTTTTTAAATTAAAATAGAGAACGTAGATTCGTTTGAACTTTTTATTTCGGTTGTTCCAATGTGATACATGTACCTTTGTGAAGTTATTATCTCTAAGAACGCATGCTGTTACAGCAAACTTTAAAAAAATGATCTCATCACTTGATATATCGACACATACCGTAATTTTAGTTGACCAACAAATTTGCATTAGTGAAAACGTCCAGTGGCCACAAAGACACATGTGATTTTCCATAATGTGCAAGCAATTGGGAGGATATGAGTTGACACCGGCTTTTGATCAAGCGGTAATGTTGCCTCACGGGATTGGTTTTATCAGTAAGAAATACTTATGGCAATTTTCAAAGGGACTCTAGCAGAGACGAGTGACAGCTATACATTTTCCTTCTTTTTCCTGGATTTCCATGTTTATTGCTTTGGCGGGAAACTCGATAGAATTGTGTTTATAATGATCATGAATATTCAATGAATATTCTTCATACTATTCCCGCGCATACGCATTTATTTCTCTTTGAATCTGTCACAAAATCCAGAAATGACCAGACAAAAGGAGCACTCTGGTTATTTTGTTAATAATGGCGGTTTTCGGTCCTGTGTCGGCTGGTTGCTCGATATGAGACGAACATTCATTAAGTGGATCAAATATACAAGGTGGTCCATTGATCGTGACCGGGCCAAATATCTCACGAAATAAGCGTCAAACGAAAAAACTACAAAGAACGAAACTTGTCTAGCTTGAAGGGGGAAACCAGATGGCGCTATGGTTGGCCCGCTACATGGCGCTGTCAAACGGATATCAACTGCGTTTTTTTTTTTAATAGGAACCCCCATTTTTATTACATATTCGTGTAGTACGTAAGGAAATAAGAGTGTTTTAGTTGGACCACTTTTTTCGCTTTGTGATAGATGGCGCTGTAATAGTCACAAACATATGACTCACAAATGTAGACGAACAGTTGGTAACAGGTAGGTTTTTTAAATTAAAATACAGAACGTAGGTACGTTTGAACATTTTATTTCGGTTGTTCCAATGTGATACACGTACCTTTGTGAACTTATCATTTCTGAGAACGCATGCTGTTACAGCGTGATTACCTGTAAATACCACATTAATGCAATAAACGGTCAAAATGATGTCCGTCAACCTCAATGCATTTGGCAATACATGTAACGACATTCCTCTCAACAGCGAGTAGTTCGCCTTCCGTAATGTTCGCACATGCATTGACAATGCGCTCACGCATATTGTCAGGCGTTGTCGGTGGATCACGATAGCAAATATCCTTCAACTTTCCCCACAGAAAGAAATCCGGGGACGTCAGATCCTGTGAACGTGAGGGCCATGGTATGGTGCTTGGACGACCAATCCCCCTGTCATGAAATATGCTATTCAATACCGCTTCAACCGCACGCGAGCTATGTGCCGGACATCCATCAAGTTGGAAGTACATCGACATTCAGTCATGCAGTGAAACATCTTGTAGTAACACCGGTAGAACATTACGTAGGAAATCAGCATACATTGCACCATTTACATTGCCAAAATGGGGGCGAATTATCCTTCCTCCCATAATGCCGCAATATACATTAACCCGTACCCATCGTGGATTTTCCGTTGCTAATAGTGCATATTATGCCGGGTTACGTTACCGCTGTTGGTGAATGACGCTTCTTCGCTAAATAGAACGCGTGCAAAAAATCTGTCATCGTCCCGTAATTTCTCTTGTGCCCAGTGGCAGAACTGTACACGACGTTCAGAGTCGTAGCCATGCAATTCCTGGAGCATAAAAATATGGTACGGGTGCAATCGATGTTGATGTAGCATTCTCAACACCGACGTTTTTGAGATTCCCGATTCTCACGCAATTTGTCTGCTACACATGTGCGGATTTGCCGTGTCAGCAGCTAAAACACCTACTTGTTGCAGGTCGTGGTTGTCGTTTCACATGCGGCTGAACACTTCCTGTTTCCTTAAATAACGTAACTATCCGCCGAACGGTCCGGACACTTGGATGATGTCGTCCAGGATACCGAGTAGCATACACAGCACACTCCCGTTGGGCATTTTGATCACAATAGCCACATGATATCGACCTTTTGCGCAATTGCCGGCCGCGGTGGTCTAGCGGTTCTGGCGCTGCAGTCCGGAACCGCGGGACTGCTACGGTCGCAGGTTCGAATCCTGCCTCGGGCATGGGTGTGTGTGATGTCCTTAGGTTAGTTAGGTTTAAGTAGTTCTAAGTTCTAGGGGACTTATGACCTAAGATGTTGAGTCCCATAGTGCTCAGAGCCATTTGAACCATTTTTTGCGCAATTGGTAAACGGTCCATTTTAACACGGGTAATGTATCACGAAGAAAATACCGTCCGCATTGGAGGAATGTTACGTGATACCACGTACTTATACGTTTGTGACTATTACAGCGCCATCTATCACAAAGCGAAAAAAATGTTCTAACTAAAACATTCATATTTCTTTACTACTACACGAATATGTAATAAAAAATGGGGGTTCCAATTTAAAAAAAAAAACGCAGTTGATATCCGTTTGACCTATGGCAGCGCCATCTAGCGGGCCAACCATAGCGCCATGTGGTTTACCCCTTCAAGCTAGACGAGTTTCGTACTTTGTAGTTTTTTTCGTTTGATGCTTATTTCGTGAGATATTTGGCCCGGTCACTATCAATGGACCACCCTGTATACACGAACGTGACATGTCATTGTCGGACCTCCTTTTGCCCGGCGTAGCGTAGCAACTAGACGTAGCATGGACTCAGTAAGTCGTTGTAAGTCTCTGCAAAACAATGAGCCATGCTGCCTCTACAGCCATCCAGGATTGCGAAGAGGTTGCAGATGTAGGATGTTGTTAATGAACTGACCTCTCGAGTATATCTCAAGACTATTCGATAGGGCTCATATCGAGCGATGTAGCTGGCCAAATCATTCACTCCAATTGTCCAGAATGCTGTCTGAACCAATCGCGAAAAATTGTTGCTGGACGAAATGGAACAAAATCGTCCTTAAAAATTCCAACGTTGTTTGGGAAAAAGAGGTCCATGAATGACTGTAAATGGTCTCCAAGTAGCTGGACATAACATTGATTGGTTCAGTTGGACCAGAGGACTCAGTCTATTCCATGTAAAAAACGCCACACTAATATGGAGCGATTACCAGCTTGCAGAGTGCGTTGTTGACAACTCGGATCCATGGCTTCGTGGGGCTTGTGACAGGCCACCGTTTTCCAGTCGTCTAGGGTCAAACCGATATGATAACGAGGCCAGGAAAGGCACTGCAAGCTATGTCGAGCTGTTAGCAAACGTACTTGCGTCGGTCGTCTGCTGCTATAGACCATTGACTCCAAACTTGACCGCACTGTGCTACCAGATATGTTCGTCGTATGTCCCACATTGACTTATGCGGTTATTTGAAGGAGTGTTGCTTGTCTGTTAGCACTTACAACTCTATGCAAATGCCACTCCTGTTGGTCGTTAAGTGAAGGCCGTCGGCCACTGAGTCATCCTTGGTGAGAGGTAATGCCTAAAATGTAGTATTCTTGGCAAACTCTTGGCACTGTAGATCTCGAAATCCTTAATTCCCTATAGATTTCCGAAATGGAACGTCCCATACCTCTAGCTCCAACTACCATTCTGCGTTCACAGTCTGTTATTCCCCGTCATGGCCCCATAATCACATTGGAAACCTTATCACATGAATCACCTGAGTGACATCTCCACCAGCGCGCTGTCCTTTTATACCTTGTGTACGCGATGCTACCGCCATCTGTATACGTGCATGTCGCTATCCCATGACTTTTGTCATCTCAGTGTAATTAGGTACTTAAATTATGTACACTCATCAAAAAAGTTTTGCATCACCCCGGTTCACAGAACTGAAGGTAGACGTTGATTATGTGTATTGTATCAAAGACACAGTCCCTCTGACTGTACAGAGGTGTCACTAAACCCGTTCAAAGATGTAAACAACCATCCATGAGCAGCGCCTATTAGACGGAGGGAGTGCGACAGCCGATCAGTTCCAGTCATTCCACCAGGAAGGAAGTACACGGCTCTTGTTGCCTGTAGTTCAACCACGCCTAGACTGTCAATACCGCGGTTCGATCGCGTCCGCATTACTACTTTGTGCCAGGAGGGGCTCTCGACAAGAGAAGTGTCCAGGCGTCTCGGAGTGAACCAAAGCGATGTTGTTCGGACATGGAGGAGATACAGAGAGGAACTGTCGATGACGTGCCTCGCTCTGGCCGCCCAAGGGCTACTACTGCAGTGGACGGCCGCTACCTACGGATTATGGCTCGGAGGAATACTGAGAGCAACGCCACCATGTTGAATAATGCTTTTCGTGCAGCAACAGGACGTCGTGTTACGACTCAAACTGTGCGCCGTAGGCTGCATGATGCGCAATTTCACTCCCGACGTCCATGGCAAGGTCCATCTTCGCAACCACGACACCATGCAGCGCGGTACAGATGGGCCCAACAACATGCCGAATGGACCTCTCAGGATTGGCAGCACGTTCTCTTCACCGGTGAGTGTCGCTTATGCCTTCAACCAGACAATCGTCGGAGACGTGTTTGGAGGCCACCCGGTCAGGCTGAACGCCTTAGACACACTGTCCAGCGAGTGCAGCAAGTTGGAGGTTCCCTGTTGTTTTGGGGTGGCATTATGTGGGGCTGACGTACGCCGCTGGTGGTCATGTAAGGCGCCGTAACGGCTGCACTATACGTGAATGCCATCCTCTGACCGATAGTGCAACCATATCGGCAGCATCTTGTGAAAGACTTCCTTCAGGATAACGACATCACTCGACTAGAGTGGCGAGCATGTTCTCCAGACATGAACCCTATCGAACATGCCTGGGATAGATTGAAAAGGGCTGTTTATGGACGACGTGAGTCGCCAACCACTCTGTGGGATCTACGTCGAATCGCCGTTGAGGAGTGGGACAATTTGGACCAACAGTGCCTTCATGAACTTGTGGATAGTATGCCACGACGAATACAGCAGGCATCAATGCAAGAGGACGTGTTACAGGGTATTAGAGGTAATGGTGTGTACAGCAATTTGGACCACCACCTCCGAAGTTATCGCTGTATGGTGGTACAACAAGCAATGTGTGTTTTTCATGAGCAACAAAAAGGGCAGAAATAATGTTTATTTTGATCTCTATTCAAATTTTCTGTACATGTTTCGGAACTCTCGGAACCGAGGTGACGCAA
This sequence comes from Schistocerca nitens, assembly GCF_023898315.1. Classification (NCBI taxonomy): domain Eukaryota; kingdom Metazoa; phylum Arthropoda; class Insecta; order Orthoptera; family Acrididae; genus Schistocerca; species Schistocerca nitens. Next base: position 549,911,284 of record NC_064614.1, read on the forward strand.
AACTTTTTTTGAAGTGTGTGTATCATAATCTAGTTACATTGCAAAAACCACTGAAATTTGTTAACATTGTAATTTTATTATCATTGTAAATTTTTAACATCATTCCAAAGGATCGACTACTTAACTATAAACGTATACTAATAAACTTTTAGGTATATGTTCCCATATCGTATTAAAACGAAAAAGAAGTAGGAAATGTCGCGGAACAAGTTGACATATTTTCAGTTATTAAACGGGAATATAAAAAAAGGCAGGAAACAGAACGATAAGGAAAAGATTCCAAATAATCTGAGAGAGCAACATGAAAATTTCATCTGCAGAACTGACAGCATTGTGTATCAACGGACAAAATTCGAGAGTAATGTACTGTGCGACAGGTATGTGCCCAGCAAAGTTGTGAGGGGTGGAAAACACCGGCATGGTTCGACAGCCGTGTTAGGAAGCTGCTGCGAAAGAAAAGAGAACTTCACTAAAAATTTGAAGATCTCCAGAACCACAAACAGAGAAACAAAAACTGAAGGAAGCTATAATTAGCGCAAGGAGAACCAAGCCTGAAGTATTCAACGAATACGAAAGTAAATTTGCTTCGACCCTCTTGGCAGAAAAATCCTAAGAATGTAGTGTTTACATGAATACGTTGAATGCTTTTTTACATGCCTTGAGGAGAGGAAGTGGAATACCGAATAAAAAGTATAGAGTGCTGTTTTAAAAATCCTTACTCCTCTCCATATTTTCTTAACGAGGAAAGATACACGGACAGTCATGCTGCTTAATATCCATCTAGTCTGTAAGTAACAACCGCTTGATATACACACACCAAAAAAAGTTTTGCATCACCTCCGTTCTGAGAGTTCCGGAACCTGTACAGAAAATTGTAATAGAGATAAACATAAACATCATTTCCGCCCTTTGTATTGCTCATGAAAAACACACATTGCATGTCGTACCACCACACAGCGAGACCTTCCGAGGTGGTGTTCCAGATTTCTGTACACACCGGTACCTCTGAAACCCAGTAGCACGTCCTCTTGCCCTGATGCCTACCTGTATTCATCGTGGTATACTATCCACAAGTTCATCAAGGCACTGTTGGTCCAAATTGTTGCACTCCTCAACGGCGATTCGACGTAGATTCCTCAGAGTGGTTGGTGAGTCACGTCGTCCATAAAAAGCCCTTTTCAATCTATCCCAGGCATGTTCGATAGGGTTCATGTCTGGAGAACATGCTGGCCACTCTAGTCGAGCGATGTCGTTATCCTGAAGGAAGTCACTCATAAGATGTGCACGTTGGCGGAGCGAGTTTTCGTGCATTAAGTCGAATGCCTCGCCAATATGCTGCCTATATGGTTGCACTACCGGTCGGAAAATGGCATTAATGTACCGTACAGCCGTTACGGCGCCTTCCATGACCACCAACCGCGTACGTCGGCCCACATAATGCCACCACAAAACAGCAGGGAGCCTCCATCTTGCTGCACTCGCTGGACAATGTGTCTAGGGCGTTTAGCCTGACCGGGTGGCCCCCGACGATTGTCTGGTGAAGAGAACGCGCTGCCAATACTGAGCGGTCTATTCGGCATGTTGTTGGACCCAACTGTACCGCTCTGTATGGTGTCGTGGTTGCAAAAATGGACGTCGCCATGGACGTCGGGAGTGAAGTTGCGCATCATGCAGCCTATTGCGCACAGTTTGAGTCGTAACACGACGTCCTTTGGCTGCACGAGCAGCATTATTCAACATTGTGGCATTGCTGTTAGGTTCCTCCGAACGATAATCGATAGATAGCGGTTATCCACTGCAATAGTAGCCCTTGGGCGGCCTAAGCGAGGCATGTCATCGACGGTTCCTGTTTCTCTCCGTATATTCTGCATGTCCGAACAACATCGCTTTGGTACACTCCGAGACGCCTGGGCACTTCCCTTCCCTTGGCGCAGAGTAACAATGCGGACGCGATCGAACCGCGGTAGTGACCGTCCAGGCATGGTTGAAATATAGAGGAGCCGTGTACCTCCTTCCTGGTGGAATGACTGGAACTGATCGGCTGTCGGACCCCCTCCATCTAATAGGCGCTGCTCATGCGTGGTTGTTTGCATCTTTGGGCGGGTATAGCGATATCTCTGAACAGTCAAAGAGACTGTGTCTGTGGTACAACATCCACAGTCAACGTCTATCTTCAGGAGCTTTGGGAACCGGGGTGATGCGAAACTTTTTTTGATATGTGTTTTTTCGACTTCGCTGGTGGACAAACAGCCTGCATTGGACTTGTGATTATTACATTTTTCTCGCAGTCTCGACTAATTTCTCATGCGTCACGTAGTGACGAGCCAAAACATTACGACCGTCTGATTAGAAGCGTATTGGTGCATTTTGGGAACGCAATATAGCAGCGATTTGCGTGTCACGGATTCGATAGAGCCTTGATGGGTCCGGAGGTATGTCGTGCAAGATGTCTACTCACAGATCACCCAGTTCCATTAATTTACGGTCCGGTGGTTTGTGGGAGCGGAATTGGCGGGCGAGAGCATCCCAGGTGTGTTCCGTCGGCTTCAGATAGGTCGAATTTGGTAGCCAAGGTATCATCCATAGTGTTCCTCAAACCACAATACCACGTGCGCTGAAGGGCCTGCCCTGAAACACGTGTGCCTGCACCAGCATTGCACCCTATCGTCACATCTGCCACATATCGCCACCTGTCCTACTCTACAGAGCGAGCAAGACTCTGACCATCACGCTCTGCGACGTGCCGTGCACGTCCAACGCCTTGTCGCCTACACGTCGTTTCACCGTCCTTCAATCATTTTCCACAGATACGGCAATGCCAAACGAAAAGCCGACCAGCTTCACCGCTTCCTACAAGCTTCTTCCCAGGAGCCGGTTCATAACAAACCATTCCAACGTCAGTGAATTTCCCCAATTGATAACCATATCGTCGCTAGAATGATTCCCCATTCGTCTCTGCTTCGGTTATGTACTTTTCTTATAACGCTACGTGCCCGCGAGGCCACCATGTCGTAACGGTTTGCTCACCAGTGTATATCCAGCATACCACGTGGAATAGATTTCTAAAAGAAATGTCTGATTACATGGTCCCGTTGAGATGACATAATTTTGCTTAGTAGTACATAAGCTACCATGAACATGCTTGACAAGTTGGAACTCCATGCGGGACCAGTACTCGAACCGGATCTGTGTGTTTTGCGTGTGGTGCGCCTTAGTCGCATTATCCGAGAACCGCTGGAGGATCTGCTCGTAGCTTCACCTTCTACTGGTCTATTTATCCGTCGCTTCTATGGATGAAGGTTTTACATGAGCTTCTCTCTTCGTAGTTCTTTTCAATACCTTAACTACCAGCTTCATTTTAGCGTTCTTCTCCACCATTACATTTCCCCTGTTCGTCAAGATCCACGTTTCACACACACACACACACACACAGAAGTAGACAGACACGCACGTATATTTTTGTGTTCATGAAGTTGTGTTTCATAAGGTTCTTCCTTATCTCCACGCCGGCCGAAGTGGCCGAGAGGTTCTAGGCGCTTCAGTCTGGAACCGCGTGACCGCTACGGTCGCAGGTTCGAATCCTGCCTCGGGCATGGATGTGTGTGATGTCCTTAGGTTAGTTAGGTTTAAGTAGTTGTAAGTTCTAGGAGACTGATGACCTCAGCAGTTAAGTCCCATAGTGCTCAGAGCCATTTGAACCATTTTTTGATGGTTCAGATGTTGGAGACTTGGCAGCATTTTTACACAGAGAAGAAGGTAAAACCTACCACACTTGATGCCGAAACCTACTGCACTGGATGCGAAAACAAATACATAAAAAAATGACAGTACTCTCAAAGGAAACAGCGAAATTAACAATTATTAATGTTACCGTTATAACTAAAAAAATGGTTCAAATGGCTCTGAGCACTATGGGACTCAACTGCTTTGGTCATTAGTCCCCTAGAACTTAGAACTACTTAAACCTAAGTAACCTAAGGACATCACACACATCCATGCCCGAGGCAGGATTCGAACCTGCGACCGTAGCAGTCGCACGGTTCCGGACTGCGCGCCTAGAACCGCGAGACCACCGCGGCCGGCCCGTTATAACTGCACAGTACATAGCTCACGAAATGGCGTGATACATACTACGTTGCTGAGTAGTGGACGCAAGTGATGCTGCACCCTTGTTCACATCCTTCCTTCATACGGCAGACCGCGGATTCTGCTCCACGCTTTATACATGCAAAGCGTCGGCAGCGCTACGGGAGAGGTTGTCTTATAGGTGTATCAAGGCCGCTTTATCGTGCTTTCGCAGGCCGCAGAAACGCCAGTGGCTTCGTTAGCGATACAAGCTGCTAATGAAACTTATCGGCAGGGTACGGTCAGTCCAGGCCGTTCTACCAGAGTGCCACCTGTGTCGCATTGTGTACGGTGATCAGCCTTATCTCCTCTGTTCCATCAGCTTCCACTCAGATGGGGCATACCCTACTTGCTGCTCAGGCCTTTACAAACTGTTGCACTTTGCGAGGTCATTTCTTTTCAAGGAATTAAAACACGCATTTGGTAAAATACTTGTAATTGTGTAAAGTAATGCAATCTCCAGATTTGACCCATCCCCAGAATATACATACAGGGGGTCTCACGTAACTCGATGGCCTCGCGTATTTCCGAAATTAAACAAAATGTGAAAAATGCAATTAGGCAGGGATGCACATACAGGGGGGCTCACACAGTGGGCAGGAAAGCACAATTCAGAAAAGTGGATAAACATCAGTTTGAACACAGATACATTTATTTAAATGGCACAAGCATGTTTCTTTCTCTCGAAATGAAAACTTACAGCATAATTAGAGACGGCAGGCTTGGTTTCACAGTTCTAAAACTCATACCTTCTGCATTGCTTGGACTTTAGAGGATGGCAACCGCGCCACAGTTTATGCCTTAATGGGCATAGCAAGGGTTGCCAGCGCTGTTCTAAAGCCTACTATAGACAGATCAATATAAGGATGCATGTTCTACCTACTAAATGACCACGATATTACTGCGCTTGGGCTCCCGTGAGTTTTATTGGAAACAGGCGGTGACGTTACAGTAAACAAGGATAGTGGCGGGGAAAGTGCATAGCAATGTGAATGAATTTAAGACAGTTTACATATAGTATCAGGTGGTTCATTATGTCGTCGTGAAATATCACGATTGAAACTCAAGACAAACCGACCGAAGCGCCCACATTCCCACGTGCAGTAGTATTGTGGTCGACTAATACACTGTTCAGTCAACTAGTGTCTCCTGGTAGGGTCTGCTGTATTGCTGCCGGTGTCAAACAGGGGAATACGCTGTAACTAATTTCACGTCGATTCGGATTTTGCTTTCCCTGTTGTGGTGTGGCCTGTTACATTTATGGTTTTCTAGTGAATATGTCTGTCACCAGTAACGAAGAAAAACTAGATATAATGTTACGGCGAATGTCACAGAAATGCAACCTAAGCTGCAGCATTGTACGCTGAATCCTACCCTCCTTCACCTCGTACCGTTGCCAACATATGCACGAGTCTAATGGGAACAGGCAGCTGTGCTCCCAGAAAGCGTCAAAGTACAAACATAGAAACTGTCAATGGAGACGGAATTGCTGCTCTGACTGCAGTAGCCGAAAATCCTGAGGTGAGTGTACGTCAATTTGCACACAGTTCTGGAATAAGCCGCTGTATGTGGAGAATATTGTAGGCGCCTACATTTTATCCGTTTCATATCTCACTTCACCAAGAACTATAAATGAATGACATTGCATCCCGAATTGTATTCGGTCGTTTGCACTTCAGCTTTTGCAAGATATTTCTGAATTCCTAAGTGAAATGTTGTTTACAAATAAAGCGTCGTTCACAAATCATGGTCTGTGAATCTGCGGAACGTGAACTACTGCTCCGTGTAAAATCCTCACTGGTTTCGTTTACCCACGACCGTCAGTGTTTGGTGCTGTATCATTCGTACATATATTGTAGGTTGACCCAGGGAACATTAAATGGACAGTGGTATGTATAATTTCTTCAAGACGCTCTACTACTTCGGATTGGAAACGAGTCTATCAATGTGGTTCCAGCATGGTGGATACCCCGCACACTATGCACGTGTTTAGGAAAATTGTAGATGCAATCTTTCCAAATAGATGGATGAAGCGGGGAGGTCCCGTGAGCTGGTACGTCTCGTCCCCCTACATGACGCCACTAGATTTCTTTCTCAGAGGCGCAGTGAAAGGAATGTGTAAGACGAACCGCAAATGACACCAGAGTATATGCAACAAAGGCCTCTGTGTGTGCGGCAATATCTGTAGAGACACTACAGTCTGTGCAACGCTCTCTTGTCCACCCTCTCCGAAAATGTACTGATGCAAACGGTGGGCACAGCCAACATCCGTTGAAGTGAAACAGTTCATCGAACATTACGTTGCTGGCTATTTGTGAGTCCGTTTCAGTGCTGGATGTAACGTACAAATACGAAGTTCCTGGTGGGCTACAGACTACTGACAGTTGTGTCCAGGAACTAGAACCAAGTCTTATCACTAAACTGCACCTCTAGTCTTCATAACGGTAGGAAAACATACATGTACCATTTAAATAAACGTAACTTTGTGTTGAAAGTAATGTCTGTTTGCTTTCATGGGTTGAGCTTTCCTGCCTATTGTATGACTCCCTGACATAGATCCATTTCTAGCCAACTGCAGTCTTCATGCTTTGCCTCGTTTCGGAAATACACTGAAGAGCGAAAGAAACTGGTACACCTGCTTAATACCGTCTAGTGCCTCCGCGAGCACGCAGAAGTGCCAGAACAGGACGTGGCATGGACTCGAATTATGTCTGAAGTATTGCTGGAAGAAACTGACACCATGAATCCTGTAGGGCTGTCCATAAATACCTAGGAGTACGGGGGGGGGGGGGGGGGGTGGAGATTTCTGAACACCACGTTGCAAGGAACCCCAGATGTGCTCAATAATGTTCACGTCTGGAGAGTCTGGTGACTAGAGGAAGTGTTTAAACTCAGACAAGTGTTCCTGGAGCCACTCTTTAGCAATTCTGGACGTGTGGGGTCGTCGAAATGCACAATGCACAATGGACATGAATGGATGCAGGTGATCAGACAGGATGCTTACGTACGTGTCACCTGTCAGAGTCGTATCTAGACGTAGCAGGGGCCCCATATCACTCCAAATGCACACGCCCCAGACCATTACAGAGCCTCCACCAGCTTGAACAGTCTCCTGCTGGCATACAGGGTACATGAATTCATGAGATTGTCTCCATACCAGTCATGTCCATCCACTCGCTACAATTTGAAACGATACTCGTCCGACCAGGCAACACGCAAACAATGTAAGACCTGAGTTTCTCCTGGCATATATAATTTTCAAACAACTTACGGGAATTCAGCCAGGTAATATTTGCAGCGACCGCCTCTTGAGGTGACACAGCCTTAACGTAGCACTGTCTATGTGGCTGAGGAGGTTTGCGTGCTTTGGACCCGGAGGGCTATTCCGGCGGTAGAATAGCTACCAGCAGGGTCACCCATGCCCAACAGGCCAAAGGAGAGGAGCCAGACGAAGTGTGTCCCACAACGACCTATCAATCCGGTCTCCTGTCCTATCCTATCCTAAGCCTGTCCTTTTTCCTTGTCATTTTCAATTCCCTACAACATAGGGCAGGGAGAGATGTAGAGGCGTGATGAAGCCAGTCTCCCTAAGGAAGTGAACCGATACAAATCCAGGTCCTCCAGGTTGGGCGTTGATCGTGGGGCTAACAACTCCGTGTTGGAAAAACTCATTGTTCAGCAACCAATTCACAGGGAGAACTGGACTGTCTCAAACTTACAACCAACGCCCATCAAAATATGGTTCAAATGGCTCTAAGCACTATGGGACTTAACATCTGAGGTCATCAGTCCCCTGGACTTGGAACTACTTAAACCTAACTAACCAAAGGACATCACACACATCCATGCCCGAGGCAGGATTCGAACCTGCGACTGTAGCAGCAGCGCGGTTCCGGACTAAAGGGTCTAGAAGCAACGATTTTGGTATATCGGAACATGGAATGTAAGAAGTATCTTTCAGGTGGGAGCCAGTAGGAAGCTCGAGGAGGAATTATTGACGTACCGAATTGATGTTGCAGCATTGCAAGACATAAGATGGAAACAAACACAGGTGGTTGATCTTCAGCATTATACCTTGATCAATAGCAGGGAAGAAGAAAATAGATTAGGAACAAGTTTTATGGTAAAGAAGACCATCAGTCACGCCATGGTGGACTATGAAACAATAAACCTCGAATTAGGTCGACTGAGGCTGAAGGGAAAATTCTCCTACGAATCGCTGATTGGTGTGTATGCCCCAACAGAAGGAGCAGCTGAAGAAGAGAAAGTATATGATAAGCTGCCAAAGTATGATGTGAAAATTATCCTGGGGGATTGTAGTGCTAAAGTAGGTAAAGAGAAAGAGAACCAACCGATGGCCGGTCTTCATAGTAAACACCTGAATCAGATGAGAGTGGTTGGAACCTGACTGAACTTGCTTTTAGCAAAAGACTACTGATTAAAAGTACGTGTTTCCCACACGAATACATTCATAAGGAGACTTGGATATCACCAGATGTGTTGACGAGAAATCAAACAGATCATGCACTGATAGATGGACGGCATGCCTCAGATATTTTGGATGTGATTAGCCGCCGGGGAGCGGATGCTGACTCAGATCATCTTTTGGTAAGAATCAAAACCTTAGAAAGGATTGCAATTAAAGCCAGAAGGGCTGGGTTGGGGGAAGGTAAGGACAACAATGTGCAGATGCTCAAAGATCAGAATAAAAAGAAGAGTATAGGAACAAAGTGCAAGAGAAGTTCCAAAAGATCAGCGTGATGGAGGGAAGGATATCATCGTAGTATGGGAGGAAAGTAAGATAGCTATAAATATAACACCTCAAGAGGTACTTGGAGAAAGAGGAAAACAGAAAAGAAACGGATGGTTTGATGAGGAGATGCCAGAGGCGCTAGATGATAGAAATCAAGCTCGGCAAAGAATGTTACAGAGACCTAAACGAAATAATGTGGCTACGTTTAAGAATAAGAGAAGGGTAGCTAAGAATTTAGCGCGGATTAAAAAGAGAACAGAGGAAAGGGAAAGGAGGGGTGAAATACAGAAGAACTTTTAAAATAAGCAGTGGAGGAAATTCTTTTATGGGGTGGGGCAAATAAAGAGAGGATACCAGTCAAGGATGGATATACTGAAAGATGAGACAGGCAATTTGATTGTTGGAAAGGAAAAAATAATAGAAACATTGGAACAACATTTTGAAGTTGTTGCTATCAAACAGATACATCGTATGTGAAGAGAGAAATGGAGGGGCTAGAGAAGAAACTGAAGAAGAACAAGAGGTGGATGGAGATGATGATGTAGTGGACGCAGAACCACCATCGATAGAAGAGTTGAGAGAAATTATAAAGCAACTTGGGAATAACAAAGCTCCTGGACACGACCTGGTAACGGCGGAATTGATAAAGCACGGATGTGAAATATTAGTACGTTAGATACATAAAGTAATTACAATGGCCTGGGAAACAGAGAAAATGCCAGAGGACTGGACGTTAGCAACGATCAGCCCTATACACAAGAAAGGATCACGCATGCCGTGTAAGAACTACCGACAAATATGTCTGCTTAGTATCGTCTACAAAATCCTTCCACGGCTATAACAAGGACAGTAAGCAGAAGAGTAGAAAATATTCTAGGAGAGTACCAGGCAGGTTTTAGATCTGGAAGGTTTACAGCTGACCATATTTACAGTACGTATGATGCTGGAGAAGACTTACGAATATAATGTAAGATTAGAACATCTCTTTAAACAGGCCTATGACAGAGTTAAAAGATCAGCATTAAGGGAAACAATACAGAAATTCAAATTTCCTAAGAAGCTAATACAATTAACTAAGATGACCCTGGAAAACAGCGAAAGCCAGATTAAAGTTCAGGGATGTCTGTCGAGATAGTTCCCAACGGAAGACGGCCTAAGACAGGGAGACCCATTATCCTTAGTACTATTTAACCTGGTATTAGAGAATCAATAACCACAAACACAGGAGGCAATATTTACAACAGACTTCTGCAAATCTTAGTCTATGCAGATGATGTAGTAACAAGTGCTAGAAGTACGGAGGCACTCACATCATCCTTAAAAGAGCTAAACGCCGCTGACAGGAACCTTGATTTAGAAATTAGTGAGACAAAATCTAATTATATGGTAACTGCGAGAGGTAGGAGAAACACAGATGATCTACAGTTAGAAGGGTACAACTTTGAAAGAGTAGATAGCGTTCTTTATCTTGGCTCAGTAATAACATCAGAAAACAAAGTGGAGGCAGATATAACAAACCGAATTAAGGCTGCAGACATGTCATATAGGGCACTAAATACCATGCTCAAAAGTAAGAACCTAAGTAGGAAACAAAAGCTGACACTTTACAAAACAGTGATCAAACAAATTCTTATGTATGGCAGTGAGGCATGTGTACTGACCGAGGCTTTGGACAAGAAACTTAACATATGGGAAAGTGCTGAGGAAGGTTTTTGGTCCTGTAAAAGAAGGTGAGATATGGAGAATTAGAACTAATGAAGAAATAAGGGCTCTGTACAAATTGGTAACCTCAATCAAAATGGGAAGGCTAAGATGGTTAGGACATGTCCAGCGGATGACAGAAGATAGGTTCCAGAAGAAGATGATGATGGGACATCCTGGTGGTAAAAGAAGGAGAGGGCGACCGCGTGTGAGATGGCTGGAAGATGTGGAAGCCGACCTGAGAGCAGTGGGAGTGAGTAGTTGACGCAGACGTGCTGAAGACCGAGACGATTGGAAATCTGTGATTGAGAAGGCCAAGGTCCTCAGACGACCGTAGTGCCATGGAGTAAGTAAGTAAAACCAACCACTCATGAGGACATCTAACAACTCTATCCATCAATGCCAAGTCGAATAACTGGTTGCATAAAGGCCAGTAGTGGACCAACGCGTTATTGACTTGCTCAGTTCGTGAAGCTCTTTCTCTTGAATAAGTAAATAATCAATTTTTTCTGAGATTGTAATCATTTGTCTGCCTGTACACGCACATCACATCTACCGGCTTCTGACCACTTGGATAATTCTCTCGTAGTGTGTGTGTGTTTTTTTTTTCTTTTTGTTAGAGTGTAATTTACCGTCGCCAACGTACATAGCGAGAGATGATCATCGTAGTAAAATAAGAGAAATCAGATTTCTTCCGGGAAAGATTGTGTTGGCATTTCCCATAGAGAAAGTCTGTACGTGTTCGATGAACCCTCTGGTAGGCACTGAAGTGTGAAGTAAATGTAGATGTAGACAATACTCTACGATCCCACTGGTCCAGGTCTTCAATCGTATTAATAGAAGTGCCGCACAGGGGCAGTCTCTAGTATGAAATAACCACAAAGAGAAAGATAAAATAAGACAAATCGGAGTTCACACGGAAAAATTTGTGTCGTTTTTCCAGCGCCCTGTTCGAGAATGAAAAGGAAGGGAAACAGTCTGAAACTGGTTCGATGAATCCTCTTCCAGGCTCTTGAGTGTGAATTGCAGAGTAGTCATATAGCTGTAGATGTAGATCTCGGAGGCACTGCTCGGCCTGTCCATCTTAGACAGATAGGGGCGTTAGACGTCGTCTTACATCAGGAGAAAAGTGTGTTCGTGCGTTATCATGAATTTACCACATTCCTCAACCATGAGTCGTGTGTGAAATCAGTGCCCAATTAGATGGGGAATTTTTTGTAATATACACTTGTAGTAACCAAGACAATATTTGGTACTGAACTCAATGGTTGGTCGTAACTATACATTCACAATAGCCGCAAACGGATCGTTGTGGACCCAAGATTACAGCGATTTTTTTTTATTCTAAGACCGCCTCGGGGGGCAGACGCCAACATACGCAACCCACTACGTTCGGTACATCATACAGCTCGATCTAGCTGCGATCCACACATATGCACGGCGCTGTCTCACACAGACAGTTTCAACACCAAGAATAGCTTCTCGGCTTTTGGCAAGACCAATCAATGTGTAGGTGTTTTTTTTGTTCAAGGTTACATACACTCCTGGAAATGGAAAAAAGAACACATTGACACCGGTGTGTCAGACCCACCATACTTGCTCCGGACACTGCGAGAGGGCTGTACAAGCAATGATCACACGCACGGCACAGCGGACACACCAGGAACCGCGGTGTTGGCCGTCGAATGGCGCTAGCTGCGCAGCATTTGTACACCGCTGCCGTCAGTGTCAGCCAGTTTGCCGTGGCATACGGAGCTCCATCGCAGTCTTTAACACTGGTAGCATGCCGCGACAGCGTGGACGTGAACCGTATGTGCAGTTGACGGACTTTGAGCGAGGGCGTATAGTGGGCATGCGGGAGGCCGGGTGGACGTACCGCCGAATTGCTCAACACGTGGGGCGTGAGGTCTCCACAGTACATCGATGCTGTCGCCAGTGGTCGGCGGAAGGTGCACGTGCCCGTCGACCTGGGACCGGACCGCAGCGACGCACGGATGCACGCCAAGACCGTAGGATCCTACGCAGTGCCGTAGGGGACCGCACCGCCACTTCCCAGCAAATTAGGGACACTGTTGCTCCTGGGGTATCGGCGAGGACCATTCGCAACCGTCTCCATGAAGCTGGGCTACGGTCCCGCACACCGTTAGGCCGTCTTCCGCTCACGCCCCAACATCGTGCAGCCCGCCTCCAGTGGTGTCGCGACAGGCGTGAATGGAGGGACGAATGGAGACGTGTCGTCTTCAGCGATGAGAGTCGCTTCTGCCTTGGTGCCAATGATGGTCGTATGCGTGTTTGGCGCCGTGCAGGTGAGCGCCACAATCAGGACTGCATACGACCGAGGCACACAGGGCCAACACCCGGCATCATGGTGTGGGGAGCGATCTCCTACACTGGCCGTACACCACTGGTGATCGTCGAGGGGACACTGAATAGTGCACGGTACATCCAAACCGTCATCGAACCCATCGTTCTACCATTCCTAGACCGGCAAGGGAACTTGCTGTTCCAACAGGACAATGCACGTCCGCATGTATCCCGTGCCACCCAACGTGCTCTAGAAGGTGTAAGTCAACTACCCTGGCCAGCAAGATCTCCGGATCTGTCCCCCATTGAGCATGTTTGGGACTGGATGAAGCGTCGTCTCACGCGGTCTGCACGTCCAGCACGAACGCTGGTCCAACTGAGGCGCCAGGTGGAAATGGCATGGCAAGCCGTTCCACAGGACTACATCCAGCATCTCTACGATCGTCTCCATGGGAGAATAGCAGCCTGCATTGCTGCGAAAGGTGGATATACACTGTACTAGTGCCGACATTGTGCATGCTCTGTTGCCTGTGTCTATGTGCCTGTGGTTCTGTCAGTGTGATCATGTGATGTATCTGACCCCAGGAATGTGTCAATAAAGTTTCCCCTTCCTGGGACAATGAATTCACGGTGTTCTTATTTCAATTTCCAGGAGTGTATCTCAAAAAATGGTTCAAATGGCTCTGAGCACTATGGGACTCAACTGCTGAGGTCATAAGTCCCCTATAACTTACTTAAACCTAACTAACCTAAGGACAACACACACATCCATGCCCGAGGCAGGATTCGAACCTGCGACCGTAGCGGTCGCGCGGTTCCAGACTGGAGCGCCAGAAGCGCTCGGCCACCAGCGGCCGGCGTTACATATCTCATTTCTGAAAATATACACTCATATCATTAACAAAATTTACAGTTTCGCATACACCATGTCCTTTACACCACACATAAATTGCTTCATCAGGGCCAAAATTACGTCTAACACATGCTCTTCTAACCAAAGGCATAAACTAAAACTCCTCCCGAACAGGCCAAGAAGGCCCAATGGTACCGACCGACCGCCGGGTCATCCTCAGGCCACAGGCGTCACTGGATGCGGATATGGAGGTGCATATGGTCAGCACACCTCTATCCCGGCCGTATGTCAGTTTCCGAGACCGGAGCCGCTACTCCTCAATCAAGTAGCTCCTCAGTTTGCCTCACAAGGGCTGAGTGCACCCCGCTTGCCAACAGCGCTGGGCAGACCGGATGGTCACCCATCGAAGAGCTAGCCCAGCCCGACAGCGCTTAACTTCGGTAATCTGACGGGAACCGGTGTTACCATTGCGGCAAGGCCGTTGGCAACAAAAGGCATAGCAGCCTTAAAAAAAGACGTACCAGTATCCCTAATGAACATTTCAAAAATTCTAAAAGTTCGGTAAGTTATTACATCAAAATCATTAAATCTTTCAATGTCTCCCATTTCGGGAGTACTTCCACATTGTACAATAGCAACCGACCACCATCCACCAGCATGCGAGAAAGTATTGACTTCACTAATACTAAAATTCAGTACTCCTCTTACGAAAACACAAGGTCCATCCGCAGCAACGATAAATCCAATACATTTCAACTTCACTTCATCTACATCTACATCCATACTCCGCAAGCCACCTGACGGTGTGTGGCGGAGGGTACTTTGAGTACCTCTATCGGTTCTCCCTTTCTCACTTTATTATTGGTAAGCATAGTCTCTGCAGCAAATGTAACTTTATACACAGTAGCGCGCCAGCGTCGGCTACTCCTATTACGCTACTAATTACGTTACATCTTATACATCGAACACACGGAAATTCTTACATTTTAATGAGTTTTACTGTACATACATGGGATGTTTCGTAAAGGCGATACAAACTTTCGGAGATGGGTACGGGAAGATGTATGAATGTGAGTGCCGCAAACGGCAGAGTCCAGACTTACGAAGCCAGACGTGTTGTGGGACAACTGCGCCAAAGGAGTAGGAGAAACTACGAATTGTTGTTTGTGCGGTATAATAAATTAGTTCATTATATATCGAAATAATCAGCAACTAGTTGCATAAAAGAAAGCGGTTTGACGAATTTAATGCTCTTCTTCAGAAGATTAAGACACTCGCATACTCGCAAATAATGCGATAGTTGTAACCTTCTCAGGAAGGGCATTAAGGGCCTGAAACCGATTAAGAAAATAAAATTTACTTTATGCAACTCGTTGCTAATTATTTAGATACATACAATGCCGGAGACGGATAAAATATTAGTCCGTTATATATACAGGGTGATTCAAAAAGAATACCACAACTTTAAAAATTTGTATTTAATGAAAGAAACATAATATAACCTTCTGTTATACATCATTACAAAGAGTATTTAAAAATGTTTTTTTTTTCACTCAAAAACAAGTTCAGAGATGTTCAATATGGCCCCCTCCAGACACTCGAGCAATATCAACCCGATACTCCAACTCGTTCCACACTCTCTGTAGCATATCAGGCGTAACAGTTTGGATAGCTGCTGTTATTTCTCGTTTCAAATTATCAATGGTGGCTGGGAGAGGTGGCCGAAACACCATATCCTTAACATACCCCCATAAGAAAAAATCGCAGGGGATAAGATCAGGGCTTCTTGGAGGCCAGTGATGAAGTGCTCTGTCACGGGCTGCCTGGCGGCCGATCCATCGCCTCGGGTAGTTGACGTTCAGGTTTATACCAACGTTTAATACACCACCTATCAGGAGGTTTAACACCATACTTCGTTCGAAATGCACGCTGAACAACTGTCGTCGATTCACTTCTGCCGTACTCAATAACACAAAAAGCTTTCTGTTGAGCGGTCGCCATCTTAGCATGAACTGACGCTGACGCCTAGTCAACAGCGCCTCAAGCGAACAAATGTACAACTAAATGAAACTTTATAGGTCCCTTAATTCGCCGACAGATAGTGCTTAGCTCTGCCTTTTGTCGTTGCAGAGTTTTAAATTCCTAAAGTTGTGGTATTCTTTTTGAATCACCCTGTATAATTGCTAACTTTGTAGTGTAGGCGAACCCGACCAACATGTTGACGCTTACCACAAGAAGGCAGGAAACCCCACTGATGCAGAGCTAAAAAACTGCACTGGTTTTCAATGTTGGGCAAATTAAAACTGCGCTCTTCACTAAACATAGTATGCTATGACAACAATATTGGAGTCTCAATTTGACTCAATAAACTCACGCAAATGCCTGCCTGCAAAATGTACAAGTGTATTAAATTGTATAAACACATAGGCTCAGTCATAGGTAAAACAGTTGGCAGACTAAAGTCCACTGGTGGGATAATAGGAAATTGTAATCAGTTTACCAAGAAGACTGCTTACGAAACACTCGTGTGTCCCATCATAGAAGGGCAGTATGAATGGTCCTAAGTTTGTTTGACCAACGGAAATGCTGAAAATACTGAACTGACAGACGCTTGAAGACTGTCTCGTCAACTATTTACAAAGTTGCAAGAAATGGTTTTAAGGGAGGAGTCTACCAACATACAACAATCCCCTGTCCTATCGCTCATATAGCGGTAACGAAGACTGATCACAGTACGCAGAAACATTTAACCAGTCATTATTTCCACAACCGTTACGTGAATGGAGCGGTGGAAAGCGACCACAATATATGGTACTGTATTATTGTAGCTTATCGTTACTGCTGGAGCCAACGCAACGCTGAAGATTCCTGTGCAGGCCACGAGCGTCGCTTTGGTCATCACCACCAAAAGGATGACCTGTCCAATGAAGAACTTCCAGACCGCCGAGCAATAAAGACCGCCAGGACGTTTTCATAAGCGGCGGGCACCTGGGCACCAATCTTCTAGTTGAAGAATATGTCAAGTTGTCTGTCGGTGCTGAATGTTACACTGAGTTGTTGATAGCTCTATTGGCAAACATTCAGTGTAAATAGACGCACGCCTGTCGGGTCTCTGCCACAAATTGTCAACAGTGTAACAGTTCTTCAGCAATAAGTCGAGTAAAATATATTTATTTGAAGTGCACTTGTGTCAACTAATCTTTGCTTGCCTGTCCAGACTCCTATGGCAACAGGTCCAGCTGCCCACCTAAAATGTTCAAATGGCTCTGAGCACTATGGGACTTAACATCTGAGGTCATCAGTCCCCTAGACTTACAACTTCTTAAACCTAACTACCCTAAGGACATCACACACATCCATGCCCGACGCACCGAGCTAGGTGGCGCAGTGATTAGACACTGGACTCGCATTCGGGAGGACGACGGTTCAATCCCGCGTCCGGTCATCCTGATTTAAGTTTTCCGTGATTTCCCTAAATCAGTCCAGGCAAATGCTGGGATGGTTCCTTTGAAAGGGCACGGCCGACTTCCTTCCCCATCCTTCCCTAATTCGATGAGACCGATGACCTCGCTGTCTGGTCTCCTTCCCCAAACAACCCTCCCCCCCCCTCCCCCATGCCCGAGGCAGGATTCGAACCTGTGACCGTACCAGCAGCGCGGTTACGGACTGAAGCGCCTAGATCTGTATGGCCACAGCGGCCGGCAATTGTCAACCTTCCACCCATTTATCATTAGCAAAGAAGACACAATATTTGGGTTCTCGGGACATAAGGGTTGCCGACTCGCGTCATAACAGGTACAATGGGAAGTGTCCTCAGCCATGCACATCACACTTGTTTGCAGAGTACGTACGTAAATATAGATGTACTATTCAACACTTTTCAGCCCGGGACTGTACTTTGGATATTTTGTAACGTCATAGTGATCACGACCATCTCTTTGCTGCCCCAGAACAGAATATTCTTGCTGCAGAAACGTTTGTCTTCAGAACTTTTACCGCTTTGCTGTTACAGAAAAATAAATTGCCGGAGCGGTGGAGAAACGAAGACGGTGACGCGTGGGCAGGAACCAGACCGGCGAATCCACTTGCTGTATCAGTCACCTTTTCTGTCCACCAACTTTCGCAGAACAGGTTGATATCAGGTTCTTAAATGTTACGAAAGCGCGGAGGCCATAATCAGAGAAGAAATATGGACCGCGTGGGCTGTAATTCGATGCTATGACTGGAACGATAGCGGCGCGTGACGACGGGGGCTCATGTAGCGAAATGTCAGCGGTAGCGCACCCAGCAGCACCGCTCTCCAGTTTGTTGGCGTTCTCACGGAGCCGACCCGAGCCTTAATGACACAGCTGCCGCGAACAATGGCCTCCAGGGCGCGGCAGCTAATATACCGGGCCACGGGCGCGCCTGTGCAGGAGAACGCCCCGCATCGAGTCTTCTGCGTCGGTTATTCTGTAGAGAGACACGGGCACAGCGGCTAAAAGGTGCAGCTGCTGCTGCCGCTTCCCGTGCGGCAAACAGCGCCTGTCTCGCTCGCACCATCTGTCCATCTCTTCGGTCGCTACCAATCGGCACCAGCAGTTAGGTGGAAAAAGTACAGCTTAAAGACGTAATTAGACATGGATTAGAGAAAATTATGCCCTGACGAAAAAAAAATCGCAGCACTAAGGAGAAGTTGTGCGACATAAACGAAAGTTGGTAGGCGTGTTTCGGTATCTGAAAGACGACGTCAGCCGGCCGGAGTGGCGGAGCGGTTCTAGGCGCTACAGTCTGGAACCGCGCGACCGCTACGGTCACAGGTTCGAATACTGCCTCGGGCATGGATGTGTATGGTGTCCTTAGGTTAGTTAGGTTTAAGTAGTTCTAAGTTCTAGGGGACTGATGACCTTAGAAGTTGAGTCCCATAGTTCTCAGAGCCATTTGAACCAAAGACGACGTCTATTCAAATTTCACTCCAGTCGCGTAACAGTGGCGCTACTAGCGTCACTATCAGGATACAAACCAGGTTTGCTTTAAATACGCTGTAACGGACGTGAGCTTAAGTTACCTTTCAGACTGGACGTGGTATGTTGATGGTAGTCAAGAATGCATCTAAGGCGACGAAGATGCCATCATCAATTACTCACTGAGTTTGAAAGCACTCACCCTCTCCGTCTTCAGGTCACGAGTGGCCTACCGGGACCATCCGACCGCCGTGTCATCCTCAGTGGAGGATGCGGATAGGAGGGGAATGGGGTCAGCACACCGCTCTCCCGGCCGTTATGGTGGTATTCTTGACCGAAGCCGCTACTATTCGGTCGAGTACTTCGACCATAGATACTAGTAGACTGGCCTTGCTGTGAAGAAGCTATAGGCCTGGTGTGGCTCCAACATATACCACGTGACTGTTGGCAAAACGTGGCGGGATTTCGAATCAGCGGTTTGCCATCCTATGTTTGTATCGTATTTCTCAATTGACTGCCAAACGCTTCCAACAAAAATTACTTTTTTATTTGCGAAAAATTATGTCAGAACTACGTTTGACCTGGATTTGTTCACAGTACTATTTATAAAATCTAACAAATACATCGAACGCCCCTCTGGAGGGCAGCGGGACGAAATTACTATAAACTATCAATTAAAGTAAACTGTCGTTAAAATTCTTTTAAACAGTAAGAGTGGGCTCGTGTCAAAACTTTAAATATTGGATTCGCCGCGTTTTGAGCTCTAGTCACTTATAAAAGAAAATGGGATATGGGAATTATGTCAACTATAGGTGCCAAAATTGTCGACTTTAGAAGCAGGTCCATTTTAGAGTATCAATTATAGGTGCACTTCAAAGGTTCAGTTCCTACTATTTTTACAAAAGTTTAAACTATCAGTTTTTAAAAAAATGATATTTTAGATGAAAGGTGAGACTTTGAAGTTTCAGAAAATAATTTTGTTGCCTACATTTATTTAGTAGTATTAGAAGGTAGAAAAAAATTCTCTTCATGTGCTCTTACCTTATTATAATCTCACTTGTATATACAAAAAGGCGCGTATGTGCAGATGGCTTAAAGTTTTTCCGTTTCAGGGCCTGTATCCAAAGCTGCCTTCGGTTTTCATCCTTAGGGAACCTATGAGTAGGAACGAGAAACAGTTATACTTACTTCTGTAACCGAATTATCACAGATACTTTCCAAAATGTAATATGAGTCTGACTTTACAGGCATCACTTTGAACACTTTAATTTACGTGATACTCTATTTCAAGTGTAAAAAACATATGAAAGTCACTTCAGCAGATTTCAATACACGCATCTGCACTATCATAGAAACACACGTGAAATGTAATGCCATTTCCCCCGACAAAACGCTGAGTACAACCATAAGCGCAACACGAAACAACCATGTTTTGCCAACATTCACGTGACTTTAGCCCAGATATATTGGAGCCACGAAAATGACGTTAGGGCCAGTCTATTATATTTATGGTCGAAGGTCGAGTAGCTCCTCAGTGGGCATCACGAGGCTGAGTGCACCCCGAAAAATGGCAACAGCGCATGGCGGCTGGATGGTCATCCATCCAAGTGCCGACCACTGCCGACAGCGCTTAACTTCGGTGATCTCACGAGAACAGGTGCATCCACTGCGACAAGGCCGTTGCCTCACTGTGTTTGAAAGACGTCATGTAATAGAGCTACGAGAAGCTGTACGTTCCTACTGCGATACAGCAAAAGGACTTGGCGGAAATGTATCAACCGTACATGATTTTTGGCAGCAGTGGGCATGAGAAGGTACTTTCACAAGAACACCGAGCTCTCGACGGCCACGTGGCACTACCGAGACGGAAGACAATCGTGGTCGGCACATGGCTCTGTCGCATCGTACTGCAACTACAGCAGCAATTCGAGCAGCAGGTGGCACCAGAGTGAAACAACGAACTGCTACAAATCGGTTACTTCAAGGAAAGCTCCGAGGCAGAGCACCAAGGTGTGCGGCCACTGACCGCAAACCACCGCCGCTTGCAACTTCAGTGGTGTCATGCGAGAGCTCACTGGAGGACAAGGTGGTGGTCTGTTCTGTTTTGTGATGAAAATTGATTGTGTATCGGTGCCACTGATCACCATGGGCTGGTTAGAAGGGGGACAGCTGAAGACTTGCAACCAACCTGCCTGCGTGCTGGACGCGCTCCACCTACACCTGTAGTTATGGTCGGCGTGCGATTTATATGACAGTAGGCTACTCCCGTCGCTATCCCCCACACCCTGACTACAAATTGGTCGTCAGTCTAGTCGACCTGCCATTCATGAACAGCATTCCAGGGAGTGCTTTCCAACAGAATAACGCTCTCCCACTAACCGTTGTTGAATCCCAATATGCTTTACAGAGTGTCGAATTGTTGCCTCGGCCTCCTCGATCATCAGAACCGTCTTCAGTAGGTCGCATCTGGAACATCAACGGACAACGACTCCAGCGTCATACACAAGTATTAACCGTCTGTGTATTGACCGACCAAGTGCAACAGGCTTGGGTCTCCATCACAAAAACTGGCATCCGACACCTGCACAACACAATGTATGTACGTTTGCATGCTTGCATTCAACATTCTGGCAGTTATTAACGTATTACCACTTCACATTTGCAATGGCTTATTTCATGTTTACATTAACCTGTGATCTCGTTATGTTAATCACTCAAATATGTTACCTAGCTAAATGCATTACCGAAATTTCATCACTCTACATTAATTATTTTTTGGTGCTGTGATCTTTTTTCTGTCAGTGTACGAGAACCCTCACAGTATAGAGCGGAGGACGTTTGACATCCAGAACTGCCTGAATGCTGTGGCGTGTGCTTGTGTATGTGTATATGTGTGTTATCAGTGTCCTTGCAAAAACAGTCAGATGAACTATAAAATCATTGCTAAAAGAGGAGGAATTGCGTGGTTGGCTGGCCATACAATATACTAAGATGAGCCAAGCACTGCCGTAAAGCATTAAAACCTTCTTCCCCATAGTCAATGTTGTAAGTTAGAAATCGCGCAAAATCTTAAAAGCTGTATCCCATTTTGCTCATTGTCTGCTAAAATAGAGGACAGATCAGCTGGTAAAGTAACCTCAGCCGTCTTGTCTGGACATATACATAAAGTGAAAATGTAGTGTACTGAAATCCGTGTACACGAGCACCACACATTGGAGGGCTCCCCTGCCAGAGCAAGAAGCCATGTGTCATTGAACTCTACTTTGTCCGAAGGTGAGTGAGAAGAATTTCATCTCCTCTCAGAGAGTTCCAGCCACTCTTTTCCCCCGTCACCTGACTCGGTACCTCAACATTGAGACAGCATGCAGGGTGTCAGCCATCTGAATTACCCTACGTGCTTCTTCGGCTGTCATATCTGCTTATTCAATTCCCTGAATACTCAGCTGAATAACATCTCCTGCCCCAGCATTTGCTGGTGAATAAGACTTGGATTTTCTGGACATATTTAAGGGCACTTAGGGAGTCTGAGATGACAAATTTCTCACCACAGATACGTCCCATCCGCTGCAATACCACCAAGACTGTGTGTAACAGACGTCTTCATCAGCCAAGGTGGCAACGGTTCCAAACCTGAGTTGGTATTCGTACTGCACCAAGTGTTACTAGGTCATCCTTTGCATGGATCCAAAAAGGTGTCGTTGCCCACGCAACCATTTACGGGAATTGCTTCCATGGCAGGGTGGACAGTGGCTTGATATGCCGGTGATTCTGGAAAAACAAATAATCTGTGTCCCTGACCCACCATAGTCCTAATCTGTTCTTCGCAAAGAAGCTGATCATTTCCCTTCTGAATTTCTGTGGGAAGATAAAGTCTCCATAGTTGATTTTCCAGCAAAGAGCAAAATGCGTTGCTGATTTTCTAATCTTGCGACTGTGGAAGCTAGGAGAGACACATTGTTTCTTTCTTGTTCTCGTCTAACCAATCGCGAGCAGTGCGAATCCGGGTACTAACATTTTCGAAGATATCGTACTACTCGTCTGCGAAAGTAGAACACTGGAGTGTTGTGTAACTCCAAGATACACACATCAAAAAAAGTTTTCCATCCCCTCGGTTCCGAGAGTTCCGAAACCTGTACAGAAAATTGAAATAGAGATCAACATAAACATCATTTCCGCCCTTTTTATTACTCATGAAAACCACACATTGCATGTTGTACCACCATATAGCGAGAACTTCAGGGGTGGTGATACAGATTGTTGTACACACCGGTACCTCTAATACCCAGTAGCACGTCGTCTTGCATTGATGCATGCCTGTATTCGTCGTGGCATACTATCCACAAGTTCATCAAGGCACTATTGATCCAGATTGTCCCACTCCTCAACGTCGATTCGGGGCAGATCCCTCAGAGTGGTTGGTGGGTCACGTCGTCCATAAACAGCCCTTTTTAATCTATCACAGGCAGGTTCGATGTCTGGAGAACATGCTGAACACTCTAGTCGAGCGATGTCGTTATCCTGAAGGAAGTCACTCACAAGATGTGCATGATGGGGGCGAGAATTGTGGTGCATGAAAACGAATGCCTCGCCAGTATGCTGCCGATATGGTTGCACTATCGGTCGGAGAATGGCATTCACGTATCGTACAGTCGTATGTCGGCCCCACATATTGCCACTCCAAAACAGCAGGGAACCTCCACCTTGCTGCACTCGCTGGACAGTGTGTCTAAGGCGTTCAGCCTGACCGGGTGGCCTCCAAACACGTCTGCGACGATTGTCTGGTTGAAGGCATATGCGACACTCATCGGTGAAGAGAAAGTGATGCTAAACCTCAGCCGTCCATTCTGGAGGCTGTTGGGCCCTTCTGTACCTCGCCCCATGGTGTCGTGGTTGTAAAGATGGACCTCGCCATGGACGTCGGGAGTGAAGTTGAGCATCGTGCAGCCTACGGCGCACAGTTTTAGTCGTAACACGACGTCCTGTGGCTGTACGAAAAGCATTATTCAACATGGTGGCGTTGCTGTCAGGATTCCTCGGAGGCATAATCCGTAGGTAGCGGTCGTCCCTTGGGCGGCCTGAGCGGGGCATGTCATCGACAGTTCCTCGTTCTCCACAGTACATCGATGTTGTCGCCAGTGGTCGGCGGAAGGTGCACGTGCCCGTCGACCTGGGACCGGACCGCAGCGACGAACGGATGCACGCCAAGACCGTAGGATCCTACGCAGTGCCGTAGGGGACTGCACCGCCACTTCCCAGCAAATTAGGGACACTGTTGTTCCTGGGGTATCGGCGAGGACCATTCGCAACCGTCTCCATGAAGCTGGGCTACGGTCCCGCACACCGTTAGGCCGTCTTCCGCTCACGCCCCAACATCGTGCAGCCCGCCTCCAGTGGTGTCGCGACAGGCGTGAATGGAGGGACGAATGGAGACGTGTCGTCTTCAGCGATGAGAGTCGCTTCTGCCTTGGTGCCAATGATGGTCGTATGCGTGTTTGGCGCCGTGCAGGTGAGCGCCACAATCAGGACTGCATACGACCGAGGCACACAGGGCCAACACCCGGCATCATGGTGTGGGGAGCGATCTCCTACACTGGCCGTACACCACTGGTGATCGTCGAGGGGACACTGAATAGTGCACGGTACATCCAAACCGTCATCGAACCCATCGTTCTACCATTCCTAGACCGGCAAGGGAACTTGCTGTTCCAACAGGACAATGCACGTCCGCATGTATCCCGTGCCACCCAACGTGCTCTAGAAGGTGTAAGTCAACTACCCTGGCCAGCAAGATCTCCGGATCTGTCCCCCATTGAGCATGTTTGGGACTGGATGAAGCGTCGTCTCACGCGGTCTGCACGTCCAGCACGAACGCTGGTCCAACTGAGGCGCCAGGTGGAAATGGCATGGCAAGCCGTTCCACAGGACTACATCCAGCATCTCTACGATCGTCTCCATGGGAGAATAGCAGCCTGCATTGCTGCGAAAGGTGGATATACACTGTACTAGTGCCGACATTGTGCATGCTCTGTTGCCTGTGTCTATGTGCCTGTGGTTCTGTCAGTGTGATCATGTGATGTATCTGACCCCAGGAATGTGTCAATAAAGTTTCCCCTTCCTGGGACAATGAATTCACGGTGTTCTTATTTCAATTTCCAGGAGTGTACACGGCACTAAAATGTACTGCGCTATACAACATTACTACTCCTCCACCCTCCGAGAAACCTGGCATCAGGGTCGCGCGCCTACCTTGGGTTGTGCATGTTTTAAGGGGCTTTTGCGCATGCGCAACTATCGTGACGTAATAGCAATACGGGCCAAATACATACTGACTTGATCAACAACTTGGACTGTTAACGACGTGCACAGCTAGCCCTTGCGGCCACCTACAAGTTTACTTCACTGCCACCAGATGGTAGCACGTTGCAGCAGACATTTGTCCGTCTGGCATAAATCCCGCTAGACTGTAGTGCGCTCCTCAGATATGCCAATTCACTCACTATATCGTAAAATTAGTGTATGTGATCTTGGATATTGAAATTTTTCCCAAAGAAAACATAGATTACTACTTCTGAGTTATCAATATCACAAAATTCATTCCAAATTTGTACTTCCACTGCGAATAAGAGAAGAATTTGCGATAGCATAGCAACTTCTACTTTCGTTTCATATGACTTCATACTCAGTACATGTTATAGTTATACTGATAGACAAATCTATTTTGTGGGGATGCTGAATGATATATAATATATTAAGTTTTGGATTTTATCATATTATCCAGCCGAGGTGCTGAGAACAGTAAAGCACACCATCGTCGATTGTGAGACTAGCATGTATTCGTGCTTCTGACATCTGTTGATGTTATGACGGGTCAGGTTTATGTGTGCTATAGGCCAACATTGTATGTATGAATACTCACGAAAAGCTGTCTCACTGGTTTCTCTGATATTCACTTAAATGTTGGATCGGCGACGGTGGGCTTTTGGCCGTTGCTGTTCTCAGAGCCACATTTGCATTCTGGTCAAGTGACCAAGTCGGTAAATATTACTGCTTGAATTTAATCATTTCCATAAACGGCAGTTAGTGTTTGGAGCTGGTTGTTTACCGTGCAGGAATCGGCATTCTTGTGCAGTGTCAGTACGAACTCCGTTGAATCTGTTTTAAGCGGTAACAGAAAAGAAAATTACCAGGAAAAATTAGCCGCAAAGGAACTAGGCCCTCCCAGACTAGATCCACTTACTGAGAAAGTGGCGAAATCAAATAACTGTGACTACAAGCGAACATTTAACAAACACGTGTATAGGCGTAAGTTGTTGCGTGGGTACAACGTAAGAATGTCCGAATTTCAGCGTGGAAGTTAATTCTTTACCTAGTACATGAGTTACGGAACTTGCACATTTGTCTGAAAAAATAAAAGAAGCACGAAAACTCCCACTTATACAAATATCCAAAACGGAAAGTAGCGAAAGCTTAAACACTATTTCGTTCTTTCCCTAAACTGTACTTATTTATTTACAAAAGAGCAAAGTTCCACAAAAGCAACTCTTTCTTTGTCCAGACGAGCTATGCATGTTATTATTATTACTATTACTATTATTATTGTTATTATTATTATTGCCAGTGGCTGTAGTTGTGTAAATATGTTTATAACTATAACTGTTATACAGTAAATGCTACTAATTTTACACTCTCACATTTATCTGAATCTACAAATTTCTGAAGATTCAGAATGAGTACTCACGAACCGCCACTGCTTAGAAGCAACCGAGCATGCTGCAATAAACAGCCCCTCGCGTCGGGGCGGTATAATAATCTACATCTACATTTATACTCCGCAAGCCACACAACGGTGTGTGGCGGAGGGCACTTTACGTGCCACTGTCATTACCTCCCTTTCCTGTTCCAGTCGCGTATGGTTCGCGGGAAGAACGACTGTCTGAAAGCCTCCGTGCGCGCTCTAATCTCTCTAATTTTACATTCGTGATCTCCTCGGGAGGTATAAATAGGGGGAAGCAATATATTCGATACCTCATCCAGAAACGCACCCTCTCGAAACCTGGCGAGCAAGCTACACCGCGATGCAGAGCGCCTCTCTTGCAAAGTCTGCCACTTGAGTTTATTAAACATCTCCGTAACGCTATCACGGTTACCAAATTACCCTGTGACGGAACGCGCCACTCTTCTTTGGATTTTCTCTACCTCCTCCGTCAACCCGATCTGGTACGGATCCCACACTGATGAGCAATACTCAAGTATAGGTCGAACGAGTGTTTTGTAAGCCACCTCCTTTGTTGATGGACTACATTTTCTAAGCACTCTCCCAATGAATCTCACCCTGGTACCCGCCTTACCAACAATTAATTTTATATGATCATTCCACTTTAAATCGTTCCGTACGCATACTCCCAGATATTTTACAGAAGTAACTGCTACCAGTGTTTGTTCCGCTATCATATAATCATAAAATAAAGGATCCTTCTCTCTATGTATTCGAAGTACATTACATTTGTCTATGTTAAGGGTCAGTTGCCACTCCCTGCACCAAGTGCCTATCCGCTGCAGATCTTCCTGCATTTCGCTACAATTTTCTAATGCTGCAACTTCTCTGTATACTACAGCATCATCCGCGAAAAGCCGCATGGAACTTCTGACACTATCTACTAGGTCATTTGTATATATTGTGAAAACACTCCCCTGTGGCACGCCAGAGGTTACTTTAACGTCTGTATACGTCTCTCCATTGATAACAACATGCTGTGTTCTGTTTGCTAAAAACTCTTCAATCCAGCCACACAGCTGGTCTGATATTCCGTAGGCTCTTACTTTGTTTATCAGGCGACAGTGCGGAACTGTATCGAACGCCTTCCGGAAGTCAAGGAAAATAGCATCTACCTGGGAGCCTGTATCTAATATTTTCTGGGTCTCTGAACAAATAAAGCGAGTTGGGTCTCACACGATCGCTGTTTCCGGAATCCATGTTGATTCCTACAGAGTAGATTCTGGGTTTCCAAAAACGACGTGATACGTGAGCAAAAAACATGTTCTAAAATTCTACAACAGATCGACGTCAGAGATATAGGTCTATAGTTTTGCGCATCTGCTCGACGACCCTTCTTGAAGACAGGGACTACCTGTGCTCTTTTCCAATAATTTGGAACCTTCCGTTCCTCTAGAGACTTGCGGTACACGGCTGTTAAAAGGGGGACAAGTTCTTTCGCGTACTCTGTGTAGAATCGAATTGGTATCCCGTCAGGTCCAGTGGACTTTCCTCTATTGAGTGATTCCAGTTGCTTTTCTATTCCTTGGACACTTATTTCGATGTCAGCCATTTTTTCGTTTGTGCGAGGATTTAGGGAAGGAACTGCAGTGCGGTCTTCCTCTGTGAAACAGCTTTGGAAAAAGTTGTTTAGTATTTCAGCTTTACGCGTGTCATCCTCTGTTTCAATGCCATCATCATCCCGGAGTGCCTGGATATGCTGTTTCGAGCCACTTACTGATTTAACGTAAGACCAGAACTTCCTAGGATTTTCTGTCAAGTCGGTACATAGAATTTTACTTTCGAATTCGCTGAACGCTTCACACATAGCCCTCCTTACGCTAAATTTGACATCGTTCAGTTTCTGTTTGTCTGAGAGGTTTTGGCTGCGTTTAAACTTGGAGTGAAGCTCTCTTTGCTTTCGCAGTAGTTTACTAACTTTGTTGTTGAACCACGGTGGGTTTTTCCTGTCCCTCACAGTTTTATTCGGCACGTACCTGTCTAAAACGCATTTTACGATTGCCTTGAACTTTTTCCATAAACACTCAACATTGTCAGTGTCGGAACAGAAATTTTCGTTTTGATCTGTTAGGTAGTCTGAAATCTGCCTTCTATTACTCTTGCTAAACAGATAAACCTTCCTCCCTTTTTTATATTCCTATTAACTTCCATATTCAGGGATGCTGCAACGGCCTTATGATCACTGATTCTCTGTTCTGCACTTACAGAGTCGAAAAGTTCGGGTCTGTTTGTTATCAGTAGGTCCAAGATGTTATCTCCACGAGTCGGTTCTCTGTTTAATTGCTCGAGGTAATTTTCGGATACTGCACTCAGTATAATATCACTCGATGCTCTGTCCCTACCACCCGTCCTAAACATCCGAGTGTCCCAGTCTATATCTGGTAAATTTAAATCTCCACCTAAGACTATAACATGCTGAGAAAATTTATGTGAAATGTATTCCAAATTTCCTCTCAGTTGTTCTGCCACTAATGCTGCTGAGGCGGGAGGTCGGTAAAAGGAGCCAATTATTAACCAAGGTCGGTTGTCGAGTGTAACCTCCACCCATAATAATTCACTACAGGATAAACTACTACTAACAGCGACAAACACGCCACCACCGGTTGCATGCAATCTATCCTTTCTAAACACCGTCTGTGCCTTTGTAGAAATTTCGGCAGAATTTATCTCTGGCTTCAGCCAGCTTTCTGTACCTATAACGATTTCAGCTCAGTCCAGGAACTAATAAATTTGATTTGTTATACGCACTACAAGGACGGAAAAAAATCTCAACACCAAGAAGGAGTTGTGCGACGTAATAGAAAGTTGATCGGAGTGTTTCTACATCTGTAAGATGGTGTCCTCTCCAACTTTCGTGCCAGTCGCAAATCAGGCACGCTTTAAATATAAGCTCTAACTGTTGTGAGCTTTAGATGCCTTTGAGATTAGGCGGGTGAGTTGATATTAGTCAAGAATGCCTTTCAGCCGTCAAAGACACCATTATCAACACCTCACTGAGTTTTAACGAGGTCGTGTAATAGGTTTGCGAGAAGCTCGATGTTCCTTCTGCAATACTGCAGAAAGATTTGACAGGAATGTAGCCACTGTACATGATTACTGGTAGCTGTGGTTACGATAACGTACGGTCGTAAGAAAACCGGTCTCCAGATGGCCATGAGGCGCTACTGAGAGGGAAGAGCATCGTGTTCGACGTATGGTTCTGTCGCATCGTACATTACTTGCAGCAGCCCTTTGAGCAGCAGTTGGCACCACAGTTACTTCAAACACAGGGCCAAGCCAGACGCCCTGTAGCGTCATTTCTCTGACCCCAAACCACCACAATTTCTGAATTCAGGGGTGTCAAGTGAAAGCTCATCGGAGGGCAGGGTGGAGATCTGTTTTCTGATGAAAGCTGGTTCTGCCTGGGTGCCAGTGATGGCCGTGTGTTGGTTAGAAGGAGACATTGAAGGCCTACAATCAACCTGTCTGTGTGCTAGCCACGCTGGACCTACACCTGGAGTTACAGTCTGGCGTGCGATCTCGTATGACAATAGGAGCGCTGTCGTGGCTATCTCCCACACCCTCACTGCAAAATGTTCGTCCGTCTGGTGATTCGACCTGTGGTGCTGCCATTCATGAACAGCATTCCAGGGAGTGTTTTCCAACAGGACAACACTCTCCTACGTACCGCTATTGTAGCCCAATATGCTCTACAGAGTGTCGACACGTTGCCTTGGCCTGCTCAATCACCTGAGCTGTCTCCAGTCGCCCACATATTGGACATCATCGCACAAGTCCAGCATCATCGACAACCAGCATTAACCGTTACTGTATTGACCGACCAAGTGCAACAGAAATGGAATTCCATCCAACAAACTGAAATCCGGCACCTGTAAAACAAAATGGAAGCACGTTTGCAAGCTTGCATTCAGCATTCAACATATGAATATACCCACTGCAGACTGTTAACGAAGGTACGAGCATATGGAATAGGCCCCCAGGTATGTGAGTGGTTAAGCAGTGGAACCCAGTACGTTGTCCTCTATAGCGAGTGTCCTTTATGTTGTCCTCTATGGTGAGTATCGTCAGAACTGCTCCTGTGAAGTGTGATAAGACCGCTATTATTTTCTGTATACATAAATGATTTGGCGGACAAGGTGGGTAGCAGTCTGCGGTTGTCTGATGATGATGCTTTGGTGTACGGTGAGGTGTCGAAGTTGAGTGACTGTAGGACGATATAAGATAGGTTAAAGTTCTACGGGGTGTTCAGAAAGTCTCTCTGCAGTGCCGTATGATTGTTAGCCGCGCGTGCCGTATGCCGCAGTGAATATACCGAAATGAAACTCAGTAAAATACAAGTTATTAATTTATTGAATATTCATTTTTACTTACAAATTTTCACATTAAATGTTGAAAGTGTTCCCCCTGTTGTTCAATACACAATTCAGTTCATGAATACACAATGGACTTGCAGTATTCCACATACGAGAATTTTGCGAGTGCATGTACCCGAATAAATGAAACCATGCCTCATCAGTGAAAAACGTTCCATTAAGAATACTCCTTCCATTTTGTTGAACGAAATTTTTGAACCATTGACAATAATGCAGTCTCTTGCCATGATCAGTATTTTTCAGTTCTTGCACGGCTGTCACTTTGTATGGGAAAAGTTCTAATTTTTTCCTTACAGCTGTGTGGGCCGTTCCGACACTAACACAGATTTCCTGGGCGAGTTTTCTTGCTTACTTGTTCGGACTCGTGGACATTTTATAGAAAATATCGAGTAGTTTGTCCTTAGACAAAACGCTAGGACGACCACTTCTCGGTGCATCTGTCACTGAACCTGTACTTCGAAATTTGTTAATCAAATCTCGCAAAGTATCACGATGTGGGAGTGTTGTCTCCGGGAAAACTGAATTAAATGTTTGACGAACTGAAACTGCGTATTTACTGCCAACTTTGAACACTTGTTCGACTAAAACCATACGTTCTTCAATGGTTAGCATTTTAACAGTGACAAAACTGAAACAAACGAACAAAGGAACTAAACTTAAACGTTCACGTCAACACGTAACGACACACACCAACGACCCTACTGACGCTGGCTGAGATAAATGAAACAATGGAATGTTGGGAGAGTCCACTGCCGGCCTGGATGGCCGAGCGGTTCTAGGTGCTAGAGCCTGGAACCGCGCGACCGCTACGGTCGCAGGTTCGGATCCTGCCTCGGGCATGGATGTGTGTGATGTCCTTAGGTTAGTTAGGTTTAAGTAGTTCTAAGTTCTAGGGGACTGCTGACCTCAGAAGTTAAGTCCCATAGTGCTCAGAGCCATTTGAACCAGTTTTGAGAGTCCACTTGAAGGGAAGTAACCCAGGCAGGCGAACAGTCTTGCGGCACCCGCGGCTAACAATCGTACAGCACTGTGGAGAGACTTTTTGAACACCCCGTAGTTGATGCGATAGCTAAATGTAGAAAAATGTATGTTAATGCGGAGAGTAGGAAATCAAACCCGTAATGTTCGGTTACAGCATTAGCAGTGTCCCGCTTAACCCAGTCACACCGTTTAAATATCCGGGCGTAACATTGCAAAGTGATATGAAATGGAACGAAGAGGTGAAGACTGTGATAGGGAAGCGAATGGTCGAATTCAGTTTATTGATAGAAATTTAGAAAAGTGTGGTATAAATGAGACCGCATATAGGACTGTAGTGTGACCTGTTCTTGAGTACTACTCGAGTGTTTCGAATCCGCACCAGGTCGGCTTCGGAAGACATTGATGCAATTCGAAGGCGGGCCGCTTCTTTTGTTAACTGTAGACTCTTAACAACACGTAAATGTTACGGAGATTCGCCGGGAACTCAAATGGAATTCCCTAGGGGTTCAAATGGCTCAAATGGCTCTGAGCACTAGGGGACTTAACTGCTGAGGTCATCAGTTCCCTAGAACGTAGAACTAATTAAACCTAACTAACCTAAGGACGTCACACACATCCATCCCCGAGGCAGGATTCGAACCTGCGACCGTAGCGGTCGCGCGGTTCCAAAGAATTCCCTAGGGGGAAGGTGACGTTCTTTTCTAGGAATAGTACGGAAAAAAATTACAGAACCGGCATTTAAAGCAGACTGCAGAACGATTCTACTGCCGCCAACATGCATTTCGCCTAAGGACCACGAAGATGAGATACGAGGAATTAGGTCTCATACGGAGACTTGTACATGTTCGTTTATCCCTCGCTCTGTTGGCAAGTGGAACAGGAAAGTATGTGACTAATAGTGGTACAGGGTACCCTTCGCTGTACACCGTACAGTAGCTTGCATAGTACGTATGTAGATGTAGAAGACCTCACCTTCAGATAAAATGAAAAATTCTAAAATTGTCACTAAGTCACGTTTCCAACCACTGTAAATTGTAACAGTTCTTGAAGATTACATTGATCGCTCACGTGACAGAAGCAACGGCCAGATTCATCTCGTTATGGGGCACACAGTGCTACCTCGTCACGGTTTTGTGTTATGTTGGTTTTTCTGCCAGCGACTTCTCTATCGAAGCACTGTTTCGACGTGTCCAGAAGGCACCTTCTGGCGCAACTAAAAAAAAAAAAGGAACAGGTCGGTTAGGATGGGAAGACGCGGAAGCCCGTACTGGCACGACCTCTAAAAGGCCAGCGAGTAGCAGCGGCAGCGGCAGCAAGCAGTGACGTAGTGGTTCCCCGCGCCCTACAAGGCGATGCGGCCTGCCCACGTGACCACCGGCCCACTCCCAGATGACGTGGTCAAGGCGCGCTGTGGGCGGCCCGCCGGCCTCACGTCAGACAGGTCTTATCACTGTATCCCGTGCAGGACCACCAGACTCTCAAACGGTACAGCCTATCACCTGCTGGCTGGACCAGGTCTTTTGAAGGCCAACACCTGGGGTACCGTTACAAAATGCAAACTCCGAACCAAGAGCACCAACTAAACAAAATCAGTACTAGGCACAAACAAACAAGAATACCCCTTGGTTAAGAAAAAGAATAATAGTAACAGTCAATAACGAAAACCAATATTCTCTCCCGTAATCAGACAATATTTTTGTTGACGCTGATGAACCAAGTAACAATATCGCCTTACAGTTATGAAATTATAAAACAATAAACTGGTAGCCAAGATCGCAGGAGCTCTTTTTATTCCATGATTACCGGTTTCGGCGAAACTAAATCCACCATCATCGGATCTTAGGAGATATACTGAAACGTCCCCTTAGAACAATTATGCAAGACTGCTTAAACTGACACACAATATTTTTAGCGCAACGCAATCTGACTTTCAATAATACCTACAAAAGAAAGGCCCTGACTAACATTAACCTATACCTTTCACAAATCACTTACCTCACAAAAATCTTCGTTACTCGAACTACTGCAATACAGCGAGCGCCACTACTGCCAGCTAAATAAAAGATTCAAACTACAGAAGGCACTAACTACTGATAGGCATAGTTAGCAAATGAAAGATTTTAATAGAGAACAAACAATGTATTTACCTTAATAGTCATAATATATATAGCAGTTCATGACATCCAGTCTTCCAAATTTCAAAACTCCGCCATTTCTCTCCCCACATACACCACTGCTGGCGGCTCACCTCCAACTACGCGCTGTTCACAGCCAACTGCCCAACGCTACAATGGCGAATATTACAACAATGCAAAGCAGCCACAGACTGCACACATCACAGCCAGTGATTTTCATACAGAGCGCTACGTGGCGTTACCAATAAGAAAACATAAACAGCCTACTTACAATACAGGTTACAACATCAAGGCAAACAATGGTGATGTTAATAGTTGCCTATAAAACGCAGGCCTTACAAAATTGTCGTAAGTAGCACATAGCCGTCCGAGAGAGATGACATTATAAATGTTAAGTGTCTCCGTCACATACAAGCGCAAACTAGGCACTATCGCAACTCTGGCTCTGTTCTTACACTGCAGGCCGCGTCGCGAGATGGCGCCAGCAGAAGAGGCGCCAATGAATGTCACAGCTCGCGTCATAACCGGCTCTGCGTGTGTGGTAACACTACGTCATTACGGCTTGTACATAATTCTAGAGATTACTGTATCACGTAAACATATACAAAACTTATGTGCTACTTACGACAATTTTGTAAGCCCTGCGTGTTACAGGCAACTATTAATATCACCATTGCTTGCCTTCATGTTGTAACCTATATGTGTCCTAAGATCCGATGATGGCGGCTTTAGTTTTGCCAAAACCGGTAATCACCGAATAAAAAAAACTCCTGCGATCTTGGCTACCAGTTTATTGTTTTACAAGCGTCTAGATCGCTCCCTCATTAGCACAATGTGCTCCCTACAAAATCATGGAATTTACCCGTTCACGTTGCAGAACAAGAGTGCTGCTAGCTGAGATCTAATGTTATTGGTCGTTCCGGGCGACTCCCACGTTCAGTTCTATGCTTGTGACTCTGACAAACTACTCTTTCATTGAAGCCAACTGTAAGGAAAAAACGCTTACGTCGATGGCGGGGCATACAGAAAGTGATAACATCTGCTGACACAGACATAAGGCATTTGTGATAGCAATCAGTCTTGTTTCGACTGGTTTGTCGCCACCACCGCCTCCTCTTGTTTTGAACAATTCTTTCCATCTCTATATATGTACTACAACCAACATCTCTGTTATTATTGTGCTTCATTTGTCCGCACTGTTCTTCCCAGTAAGAGCTTAGCTGATCCTGCCTGCCGCAGCAGATGATCCACTAAACTGTCCCAGAAAAAGGGGGAAAGATTAGGGTTTAAAGTCCCGTCAACAATTAGACGGAGCATAAGCTCTGAAAGGCATTCGCTAAAACGCTTAAAAAAAGTACGGACAACCTAAATCAGTATGGCCTGTCAAGGATTCAAACCACAGTCTCCCGAATACGAGCACAGTATTAAGCTATCCCTTCTTCTGGTACTTCTTCCATGGAATTATTTCCTCGTCTCTCTTAATACCTCTTCACTTTCTGCGTTATCTGTCCACTTAATTTTAGCGAGCGAGGTGGCGCAGAGATTAGCAGACTGGACTCGCATTCGGAAGGACGACGGTTCAAATCCGCGTTCGACAATCCAGATTTACGTTTTCCGTGATTTCCCCAAATCGCTGCAGGCAAATTCCGGGATGGCTCTTTTGAAAGGGCATCGTTTCCCATCTGCAAAACAATCCGAGCATGTGCTCCGTCTCTAATGTCCTCGATGTCGACGGGACGTTAAACCCCAATTTTTATTTTTTTTACTTAATTTTACCACCTTCTGCAGCAACTAATCCACACAAATTGTAAGCTAATGTCTTTCTCTGCGTTTTTATGTACGCATATGAAGGAAGTCTGGTAGAAATTTTAATACGGCTTTCAATGATAGGTAACTGATTCACGAGGAAGGTTTGTACACTGTTGACATAAAAGTTTTCTGGGTATGGTACCGCGTCATAATGTATAGAAATACAGCTTCTGAGGAAAAACCTACGTTGCGGCCACCGTTGCAACCGTGGCCGAAACGTTGGTTTTTCTCCAGCAGCAGTATTTCTATGCATTATGACGCGGTACCATACCCATAAAACTTTTATGTCGTCTGAATCTGGCCGCGGAAGCCTACGCAATTGTATTTGTACACTGTTATTTACTACCGCTCGCCAGACATGTCGCTAATGTGTAATACTCCTAGATTACTCATTTTTCTCCATATTTCATTTGGCACACCTTTCACTTACATTCAGTGCTATTCTCCACACTTCGAGAAATTTCTTCTTCAACTATGTATTTTGCTGAAGAAAGCTTCCTTCACTTATGATAATTTGCTTCTGACGACTTCCTCCCTCGAACCACACAATTTAAGCCTTTTGTAGTATTCTTTCACTACATGTAGAATTGTTTCGTTACCAAATTTTATGTTGAGATGTCATTATTCTCTTTTCTGCTCTCATTCATCGTGTTTGTTTTAGCGCTGTTTATCCTTATCATTAAAATATTTTATTGCCCGTTCTGTTCATGAGATGTTGACCCTAAATAACAAAAAGTGTGAGGTCATCCACATGAGTGCTAAAATGAATTCGTTGAACTTCGGTTACACGATAAATCAGTCAAATCTACAGGCCGTAAATTCAACTACATATCTAGGAATTACAATTATGAACAACTTAAATTAGAAGGAACACGTAGAAAATGTTGTGGAGAAGGCTAACCAAAGACTGCGTTTTATTGACAGAAAATCTACTAAGGAGACTGCCTACACTACGCTTGTCCGTCCTCTTTTAGAAAACTGCTTTGCGTTGTGGGATCCTTGCCATATAGGACTGACGGAGTACATCGAAAAATTACAAATAAGGGCAGCACGTTTTGTATTATCGCGAAATATGGGAGAGAGTGTCACTGAAATAATACAGGATATGGGGTGGACATCATTAAAAGAAAGACGTTTTTCGTTGCGACGCATTCGGGAGGACGACGCTTCAATTCCGCGTCCGGTCATCCTGATTTAGGTTTTCCGAGATTTCCCTAAATCGCTTCAGGTAAATGCCGGGATGGTTCCTTTGAAAGGGCACGGCCGACTTCCTTCCCCATCCTTCCTTAATCCAATGTGACCGATGACCTCGCTGTTTGGTCTCTTCCCCAAACAACCCAACCCCAACCCAGCCCATCGTTGCGACGGAATCTTCTCACGAAATGCCAATCACCAACTTTCTCTTCCGAATGCGAAAATATTTTGTTGACACCGACCTACATAGGGAGAAACGATCACCACCATAAAATAAGGGAAATCAGATTTCGTACGAAAAGTGTACGTGTTCATTCTTTCCGCACGCTATACGAGATTGGAATAATAGAGAATTGTGAAGGTAGTTCGATGAACCCTCTGCCGGGCACTTAACTGTGATTTGCAGAGTACCCATGTAGATGTAGCTGTAAGACTGTTGTACTTTCCGCACAAATTGCTAGAGCCTCTGTGAACCGTAGAATAGGTTTGAACATTTCTTTTACACTTTTATTCCTCTTTAAAAAGACGTAAGTGAGGCGTGGAGATTGCTTTGTAGTAGTGCTTGAGCAGTAATACTACTGTCTAATAGCATATGAAATTATTGTCCTGGTTTGTTGTTGTTCATCACTAAATTGTGCAAAAATGCATTGGTGGAGATTATAAGCCAATTTGCAATTCTCATGTAGTGATCGTATAGGACAAGGCTAATGTTGCGGCCTTCAGATGGGAACAATGATATTTGTTGTCCACTCGGTGGTATTTCTTGGACGTTGGTTGAGGTTTGACCCTCCAGCTTCTTTCCTTCTTAGTCAGCGACACAGCACCACACCTACAGTGTACATAACTAGTCTAGCTGCTCACAGTAGACAGAACTATCAGACTTTGCTAAGGAAATCTGCCAATGTATTCGACGTAAGAAGTGCTGCACCAATGAAGCCGCTGAATTTTAAGAACAATAAAAGTAAATAATTCGGACATAATAAGCAGTTGGAGGGTTATAAAATAACTAGGAAGAAAAACATTTAGAGCGCTATTCAGCGGCTACGAGCACAGGTGCGCTTGACCGACGTCACAGTCGACAATATGAGGCCGAAGCGGGATGAGTCGGCCAGCCTGGCAGGTGCCCGCGGCGCCTGGTCACGTCACGTGGTCCCGCCCTGCGCTGTGGAGAATCGCAAATGGCGGAGGCGGCTGCCCTCTGTCGCTGCCTTGGCGGTCACCGTGACTGTCGGCAGCGCATCGCGGCGGAAGCCAGGCCCCGCATTACCGGCCGTCAGCGGCTTCTTTGCGAAATCGGCAGAGCGAGTCTTCTAGGAATAATCACACTGCTCTCTATTTAAAGCCGTGAGCCTGAGTCGCGAGGAAGCAAGGGGCATCGAGAGATTCTGCACCTTAACTCGTCTAATTTGTGGACACTTTTAAAGGGACATTGTCATTTTGTTCTGAATCTACAGCTAAGCCTGCATTTGTTACACTGTTCTTGATTTGTACCACATATTATCGTTTCTTGTAGTTGTGTCCACGCATGGAAAGCGAGAACAGTGCTTCAGTGCGATAGTTGTTAGTCTGCTTTCCATCACTATACGGGCCGCAGGAGAATGTTTGTACGAAATAGCAGTTCCTGTGGTATGACGAAGCTGCTTCGGGGTTCGAGTCCCAGTCTCGCACGAATTTTCAATGACGTCATTACAATACAGGGTATCCCATTTATCTTGACCACCCTAAATAACTGTTGGTCCAGATACAAATTACAAAATGTTTCAAGCAAATGTTCTCTATCCGCCAGGGGGACATCAATCAGCATTACTGCCTTCGTTGTAGCTTTGTTTGTTACAAAAATATATACAGCGGTATGACTTTTTTAAGCAGCAACCTGTATTTTTTATTCGGTAATGCATTTCCTCTTCTAAAGACCTATTCAAAAATATACAGTGTACCATTCACTGAAACACGAAGTTATTAATTACATAACACAACATTGACGTTGAGCTCGGGATCACAAACTCGTCCACTTGCTGGAGTTGTCAGAAAACAAAAGAAAACCAAGAAGAAACATAACACAAAATTGACTTTGACTCTCCTGTGCCATTGCCCAGGAGTAGAACATTCAAAGGTGCTCAAAGTGGTGACCCTAGACACCGATATACTGGCGCACTCGTTGAATGTAAGAATTATTTACTGCTTCCAGTGTTGCCAGCTGAAGAGAAGCACGATAGGTTCGTGCATGTCCTCTGGAGTTGTAATATCGCAATATACAACGTCTTTAATGCATCCCCAAAGAAAAAAGTCCAGAGGATTTAAATCAGGAGACCTAGCAGGCCAAGTAACTGTTCCTCCTCGACCAATACATCTGGCATGATACCCTCGGTTCAGAACACGACGTTCACACAAGGTATTACGTGCTGGATATCCATCGTGTTGATACCACATAAGCATTCTGGTTCATCCAGAAGAGGAGGAAGAATTCGTCTGAGGCAGTTGGCACACGCTGTGCCGTTTAGACTACCATTGATGAAATAAGGGCCAATAATTGTAGTACCAAGCATCCCACACCAAACGTTAACTCTCAATTGACGCTGATGTTCCACCTGTCTAAGCCATCGGGGGTTGTCGCTGGACCAATAATGCATGTTCCTTGTATTTACCTGTCCTTTGTTTGAGAAGGAAAATTCATCGGTAAATAGAACTTTGGATAAGAAGTTCGGGTTGGCGAGGATTTGCTGCTGTGCTCACTGGCAGAACTGTGCACGATTCTGGAAACAATTTCCATTCAGTTCTTCATGTAGGTGTACAGGGTAAGGATGGAACTGGTGACGTGTAAGAATACGATGTACTCTGGTTATAGGAATGCTAATCTCGTCTTCAAGCTGCCGTGTGCTCACATGTGGATTCATAGCAACGGAAGCTAGAACAGTAACTTCGGCAGCTTCGTCTGTGGAGTGCTACGACAGTTGCGTTGTCGTGGGTTGAAACTTCCCGTTTCCTGAAGCGTAGCAACAAGATGAGAAAACATTCATAGGGAAGGTGGGTTCTTGTCAGGATATCGCTCTCTGTACAGTTCCGCTACCTGCGTAGCATTTTGCCTACCTTCAACAACAACAACAATAACAACAGAAACGTTATACCGATGTAATTTCTAGGAAGGACAGCCTTTACTGTATGCCTACTCTACACAACAGTATTTAAAAGGACTAAACTACCCGTGCATAAGAGAACGGTATTGCAATTCCTGTTCTGCTAACTTACATTCCATATACACTCCTGGAAATTGAAATAAGAACACCGTGAATTCATTGTCCCAGGAAGAGGAAACTTTATTGACACATTCATGGGGTCAGATACATCACATGATCACACTGACAGAACCACAGGCACATAGACACAGGCAACAGAGCATGCACGATGTCGGCACTAGTACAGTGTATATCCACCTTTCGCAGCAATGCAGGCTGCTATTCTCCCATGGAGACGATCGTAGAGATGCTGGATGTAGTCCTGTGGAACGACTTGCCATGCCATTTCCACCTGGCGCCTCAGTTGGACCAGCGTTCGTGCTGGACGTGCAGACCGCGTGAGACGACGCTTCATCCAGTCCCAAACATGCTCAATGGGGGACAGATCCGGAGATCTTGCTGGCCAGGGTAGTTGACTTACACCTTCTAGAGCACGTTGGGTGGCACGGGATACATGCGGACGTGCATTGTCCTGTTGGAACAGCAAGTTCCCTTGCCGGTCTAGGAATAGTAGACCGATGGGTTCGATGACGGTTTGGATGTACCGTGCACTATTCAGTGTCCCCTCGACGATCACCAGTGGTGTACGGCCAGTGTAGGAGATCGCTCCCCACACCATGATGCCGGGTGTTGGCCCTGTGTGCCTCGGTCGTATGCAGTCCTGATTGTGGCGCTCACCTGCACGGCGCCAAACACGCATGCGACCATCATTGGCACCAAGGCAGAAGCGACTCTCATCGCTGAAGACGACACGTCTCCATTCGTCCCTCCATTCACGCCTGTCGCGACACCACTGGAGGCGGGCTGCACGATGTTGGGGCGTGAGCGGAAGACGGCCTAACGGTGTGCGGGACCGTAGCCCAGCTTCATGGAGACGGTTGCGAATGGTCCTCGCCGATACCCCAGGAGCAACAGTGTCCCTAATTTGCTGGGAAGTGGCGTTGCGGTCCCCTACGGCACTGCGTAGGATCCTACGGTCTTGGCGTGCATCCGTGCGTCGCTGCGGTCCGGTCCCAGGTCGACGGGCACGTGCACCTTCCGCCGACCACTGGCGACAACATCGACGTACTGTGGAGACCTCACGCCCCACGTGTTGAGCAATTCGGCGGTACGTCCACCCGGCCTCCCGCATGACCACTATACGCCCTCGCTCAAAGTCCGTCAACTGCACATACGGTTCACGTCCACGCTGTCGCGGCATGCTACCAGTGTTAAAGACTGCGATGGAGCTCCGTATGCCACGGCAAACTGGCTGACACTGACGGCGGCGGTGCACAAATGCTGCGCAGCTAGCGCCATTCGACGGCCAACACCGCGGTTCCTGGTGTGTCCGCTGTGCCGTGCGTGTGATCATTGCTTGTACAGCCCTCTCGCAGTGTCCGGAGCAAGTATGGTGGGTCTGACACACCGGTGTCAATGTGTTCTTTTTTCCATTTCCAGAAGTGTAGATGAGTAGCATTTCTACCTTCTCTTCGTTGGTGTACATTCTACCCACACAGTTCTTCAACTGACGATGATTGAGGGAATGACGGGTGTGCATTCTATTTATGTTTACATGTGTTCTATGTCAACGTCAGCACGTGGATGTGTTCCATTACCCCGAGTACCTAAGTGCTGGGAGCTTCAACGTCATTGTTGTGTTATGTAATTAACAACGTTGTGTTTCAGTGAATGGTATTGTATTGTATGTTAACCGGGGGCCTAGAAACATAGAGAGGCCCCGTCCCCGCCGCAGCCGTAGTGGCCCACAACCCCACGAAGACTACCGCAGTCCACTTCACCCCACCGCCGCCCCACTGAATGGTACACTGTGATATATTTTTGAATAGGTCTTTAGGAGAGGAAGTGAAGTACCCAATAAAAAAACAGGGTGCCATTTAAAAAAGTCATACCGTTGTGCATATCTTTGTAAAAAACAAAGCTAC
Organism: Schistocerca nitens; assembly: GCF_023898315.1. Lineage (NCBI taxonomy): Eukaryota > Metazoa > Arthropoda > Insecta > Orthoptera > Acrididae > Schistocerca > Schistocerca nitens. The sequence continues at coordinate 549,953,387 of NC_064614.1, forward strand.
AACGAAGGAAATCATGCTCATTGATGTCCACCTGACGGCTAATGAACATTTGCTTGAAACATTTTGTAATTTGCATCTGGACAAACAGTTATTTAGGGTGGTCAAGATAAATGGGACACCCTGTATATCATTCCAATATACAGTCGATGGTGGTTCATATCCGTAATTGGGAGTACTTGTCCTGTAGAATGTTTGTACATTAACATTCATATTTTTTTCGCATGTTGAAGATGATCAGGGTGTCCGCAACTGCAATAATTAAATGGAAACAAATCACAATAGGGTACTCTTCACCTAAAATGGAATATAGCCACATGGAAGTGGGCGTGGTGGCTGAAACCGTGGGGCTAAAAAATATACAATTGGTGCTCTAATTTCTTTACAGTCGTTTGTGAAATTAACAGCAAGGAGGATACAAACGGTTCAAAACATATTTTACATCGCCATCGTGTCTGCGAAAGTTTGTGGGCTTAAATTCAGGGAGAGCAGAGAATGGAAGAATATGTTTTACGAAACTAAATCTATAGCTTTATTTATTCACAAATTGTCTCGTCTGTATTGGATCGACATCCAAAAGCTTATCATTTTCCACGCTTATGAGGCATCATCAGAATTAAAAGCACAAAAAAGACAGAATGCAAGGCTCTGCTCAACATAAACTAAAACGTGTTCGTAGAGGGCGCATGGGTGTGCTTGGCTTACACCTGCAGAAAGCGCAATTTTTGTAAAAAAAGTTTAAAAACTATCAAGTGATTATTTTTGAAGTAGCCCATAATCAACGAAAAGTTGGAGCATTGAAAGAAACTAACATAAACGGTAACTAATAGAAACTTTTTACTTTGCGTTTTCGGTTTTTTGTTGTTGTTGTTTTTTAGTTCTGATGACTTAGAAAAGTCGAAACCGGTGAAGTGTTGCAAGTCTATCAATGCGGTTAAGAAAATTGTGAGTAAAAGTGAATTTTCCAAAATAGATCACGGGCTCCAGCTTCACAAAGCTCAATTTCCTTAGTGTGAGCACAAAAAACTTTACATTTCTAAAAATTCACACAAACGTGATACTTCAACTTATTCGCTTAAGAGGTTATCCTTGTACAAGAGTACATCTCTAATTCGTTTTTTACAAGTTACAGGTACTCAATATTTGCTCCTCGAGTCACGCGACCAACGCCGAAACGATATTCATGCTCTTTCCAAACAATGTGCAACATGTCTACCGCCACCGCGACTCGTCCAGGCAGACGTGTGCTGAGCTGTTGTCGTGCAGCCAAGTGGTGGTGAGGAGGTGCACCATCTTCCTTCAAGATGAAGTTCTTGGAGTCTTCCTGCAGTTGAGGAAACCATGTCGAAGGAGCAAATGCCTGTCACGGTTTTCTCCGTGAAAAAGAATAAGTCGTAGACATTCTCCCTCGATACTGCGCAGAACACACTGATATTTGGCAAAGTTTGTTCCTCTTCAAGAGAGAAACAGGGGTGTTCTCTTCCCCAGAAAAAACATTTTCACGATTAACTTTATCATTCGTATGAAACGTTGATTTGTCACTGAAAACTAACATAGCTGACGAGTCGTCGTCATTGTTCATGCTTGCCAATATCTCACTGCGGAACCGCGTAGCATAATTTCCTGGACTGGATTTTCAAAACTGTTGTTTGTCGGATCTTCAGGCCCAGCTCATGACTTGATTTCTGTGACCTTCGCTAGAATGTTGCTCGATCATTTTGCTCCGACAGAGGAAGCCGACCAGAACATTTGACTTTGAAATGTAGCCCTTCTCTTCGAACAGTTCGTACTAGACATAAGTGGAGACTTTGTTGGGTGGCTACTGCTGAAAGTGTGAGTAAAGTGCTCGCTGAACAGCAGTACCCCCTATTTCCTAACTGGAGGATGCAAACAATTCGACGTGTATGAATTGTTGAAAATGTAAGGTTGTTCTGTGCTAACACCCTTTAGCTTTATCGTGAAATAAAACCAAAATAAAAATTAAAATACAAAGTTTGTGTTCGAAAATAAACGTCTTTGCGTATCTGAGAACTCGAAATTTTTTGTTGCGCAACATTCAGTGCTGTGTTGCTCCACCCCGGCATCCTTCCCGAGCATTGTGAAATCCTCGCATTCTTCATGACGTGCTGCCCCGAATGTGGGCGAGACCCCGCTACTAAAGCGTAGCCCACTCTCGGACAGTGTCTTGCCTGATGTCGTCCAGTGCTGACAAGGGTTCCTGCGGTGAGGCAAAGCAGTTTTCATTGGTCGAAAGCATGCTCAAGCGGATGGAAACACCGAGAGCAATGCGTTCTTGAACATAGAACTCAAAAGGCAGGGTTAATAAAGATGCCCGACTCCAGATACCAGAATCGCTTTTTGGTCGGACGTACATTCGGAAAAGATTCGGAAAACACAATGTTTCTGTCGCCTTAGTTATCATCAAAGTCTGAGGATGTTTCTGTTGACTAACAACATAAAAATTCTATTAAAGAAAAACAAAACAAAAAATGTGCAGATCATACTGCCTTCGCGAACAGAGCAGCGGGTGCTAAGCACTATTTGTCCAATATACAGCCGGCCGAGGTGGCCGAGAGGTTCTAGGCGCTACAGTCTGGAACCGCGCAACCGCTACGGTCGCAGGTTCGAATCCTGCCTCGAGCATGGATGTGTGTGATGTCCTTGGGTTAGTTAGGTTTAAGTAGTTCTATGTTCTAGTGGACTGATGACCTCAGAAGTTAAGTTCCATAGTACTCAGAGCCATTTGAACCAGTTTTCCTAATATACAAGGAACAAAAATCTGGGAACACCACGAGAAATTCACGCTTGAACATAAATACGGATGCTAGCCAAGCATGCAGGTTGCCTTGCTGTATTTCACCACTAACGGCGCCTGGGAAACGTCCTCAATACGTTACAAGCGTCAGTCCTGGTCAGAAGAGTTTAGTTGTGTGTTCATTATGTCGGAGCTAAGCGAATTCGAACGTGGGCAAATTGTTGGCGCTGGTGTGGTGTATGCTTCCATAACCACGGTGGTCGAGGTGTTTGGTGTTTCGACAGGCACCCCGTAGGAGATTTACACCGCATAGAGGGAAAGCGCAGACTAAAGCGTGCGTCGCGTCGTCGTGACAGACGGCCACTGAAGAGGATTGTGACGAAAAACAAGAGGACAACAGCTGTAAAAGTCCTGAACAAGTGGATGTCGCACTCGCAAAATTCTGTCACCACCAAAACAAACTCGAAGGGAGCTCCAGAAGCAATGAACTGCTGGCTGAGCTGGAATTCCAAAACAACTCATAAGTAATGCAAATACTCGGAACAGGTAAAGGTGGTGCCGAAGCCATGAACCCTAGGCTACGAGGCAATGAAACAATGTCATTCGGTCAGATGAGTCTTGTTTTATTCTGTTTCCAACTACTGGCCCAGTTTATGTCCCAACAGCGAAAAATGGCGGGGGTTCCGTGACGATGTGGACAGCCATGATATTCCATAGGCCCCATGGTTACACTGCAAATCGCGTTATCACCAGGGAGTATGTGAGCAGGGGGGTAGCGTTTCTCACGTCCGTAGGTTTGACCTTAAGATAGCCTACACGTGCCTCCTGGTGGTGCTAAATGAGCAACAGTGATTACAGGCAGCCAGACTATCCATTGGATCTCCTGGCAATGACATATCAACTAAATAACAGAAACAGTTCTTTTCAGAGCTCATTAACGAGAAACACTGGACCAACTATCAGACACCTACAACTGAATATCGAAAGCATTAGCAAGGCAAAGTGTGACTACCTGTCAAAATTTTTGCTGGATAACAATATCGATGTCGTCGCCATTCAGGAAACTCGCGTTTCCAGCGAAGAAATATTCCAAAGCCGATGTCGAATTCCTCAATATTCTGCACTTGATGTAACTTACCACGAGGTGTGTGGAATTGCTACATATGTCCGTAACAACATAAATGAAGCATCACAGATTTCTGTAAGTGTGGAGGCAGATATGCATACAGTTGTCATACAGTTGCACTGTATTACTATTAAAAATGTTTACAGACCACCCAAAACAACATGGCTCGATTTTGTCCTTCACACAGCAGAACATCCTGCAATTTACATAGGAGACTTCAATAGTCACCATGAACTTTGTAAGTACTCTCAGAATGATGAAAATGAGAGCATGCTTGCAGAATCGGTTGAAGAGAATAACCTTCATCAACTGTTTGATGCCAAAGATCAAGGCACTTTCAGGTCTGCTGCTTAGGGCAAGGATTCAAATCCTGAATTATGCCTTGTTAGCTGCAACGAAAGTGGCTTTCCCTTCAACGCCACAAGAAAAGTGTTAGATGCCTTTCCTCACAGCCAACACAGACCTGAAATAATACAAATTGGTCGCACGGTACTTGTCATACGATAAACCTCGCATGCTCGATGGAATTTCCAGCAAGCTGACTGGACGAAGTTTTCAACGGAACTGGATAAGACCATTCGCTGGATCACTCCATCACATAAGAACTACCAACACTTCATTGGTGCAGTAACAGCAACAGCTAAAAAGTGTATGCCAAGAGGATACCGAAAAAAATATGTTCCAGGATGGAATGATGAGACTTCCAGCAAAGTGGTGACCCAGAGATAGCTACTGAACTATTGTCCAACTTGGGCATGTTTCGGAGGCAGAAATGGGCAAAAACAGTCGAAAATACGGACTTTACCCACTCAAGCAGGGAAGCACGAAGTCTTCTGAGAAGACTGGGAGGAAGTGCACCAGCAAGCAGAAAAAAATTCTGAAGCAACACCACACCAAATTGCTTCCCACATCATTACCACCTCAAGAGTGCCTCCCGACAAGAAACATACAAGACATATCAGATGACAGCTTAGTGGCCTGAAAAAGACGGCATCACCCTCATCTTAGTATGCCCGTCCCTTCACAGTTTCAGACATTGACTCTGGACTGAATGACCTCAGACCTCTTAAGGCGCCTGGATTCGATGGTGATGATGATGAGGAGGAGGTCCCATACTCCGAGGAGCGTAGGGGACGATGCGGGAGAACCGCACCGCTGTACTAGGCAAGGTCCTAGCGGAGGTGGTTTTGCCATTGCCTTCCTCCAACCGTAATGTGGATGATGATGAAGACGACATAACAACACCCGTCATATCGAGGCAGAGAAAATCCCTGACCCCAACGGGAATCGAACCCTGGACCCCGTGCTTGGGAAGCGAGAACGCTACCGCAAGACCACGATTCGATGGTATCCATCCACAATTCCTGATCCATATGGGAGGAAAAGCTAAGAAATGGCTAGCAGAATTCTTCACTGACACCCTGCTGACTGATCAACTTCCATTAGAGTTTAAAAAAGGCGAAGATAATATCCGTTCTGAAACCAGGCAAACCCAGCAACATGGTAGAAAGCTACCGCTCCCCATTGCCCTACTTAGCTGCTGCTACAAGCTTTTTGAAAAGCTGGTATATAACAGAATAAGTAGCGCTATCCTAGAGAATTTTCCAGTTGATCAGGCAGGCTTCATACCAGGGCGTAGCTGCTGCGACTAAGTATTATTCTCATATCCTTCATAGAGTCAGGATACCAAATGAAGCAGAAAACATCTGTGGCGTTTGTTGATCTAACTGCCGCCTTCGACACTGTGTGGAGGGAAGACCTAATCTACAAATTTCTCTGCATCATACCTGCAGAACAATGATTCGACTGGTTAACAGCATGCTAAGCGATCAGAAGTTCCAAGTAATCACTGGAAACAACATAAGTAAGGAGAGGGAGCTAAAACAACGGATTGCCCCAAGAATCAGTTCTCTCACCATTACTGTTCAACCTATATCTATTTGATCTACCTGGCACTTCGTCCAGAAAATTCTGTTATGTCGATGACCTGGCTCTCGCTGTGCAACACCAGGAAATGAAGACAATAGAAGAGATTCTAACCAATGACCCGTCTACGTTGGACAATTACTTCAAAATCTGGACACTCCAACCCAGTGTGAGTAAAACAGAAGTGTGTTTCTTCCATTTAAATAATAGGTTGGCGAATGTAAAACTGGAAGTAAGTTTCAGAGGCAGAATTCTGTCATAACTGGAACCCAAAATATCTTGGTGTCATCCGGACAGTACACTATGCTTCAAACAACACCTTCTTAACTTAGCTCAAAAGTTGAGGACTCGAAACTACATCCTCCATAAGCTATGCGGAACTACCTGGGGATCTTCAGCAACCACCCTGCGATCTTCAGCTCTGTGTTTGGTGTACTCAAGTGCTGAATACTGTGCACCTTTTTGGATGAACAGTCTTCATACAAGGCTTGTTGACACCCAGCTGAATACGACAATGCGCAATCAGATCTACTCCAGTTTATTGGCTTCCAGTGTTAACCGGTATAATGCCTCCTGATCTATCTTTTAAATCGTAAGAGACTGAAATCACGCCATCCAACTCTGTGAGATGCCGCTGACATGGTTGCTAACGATTTCAAACCCCCTGAAGAATGGAAAGACCGTTGGGAAGCAGTCCAGATGTGCGCCTGCACAACATCTTCCCAGGTGCTAAACTTCCAAGTGGATTTGACCTACCACGCAAGGCCTGGACTACCCTCAACAGAATCCGTATCGGCCATCGCCGATGCAGCGATGCTCTCTTTAAGTGGGAGAAGCTGCCTAATCCAGCCTGTGACTGCGGGGCTCCATACCAGGCTCTTCACCACATTGTCAGTGAATGCAGGATTCGAGCCTATCACGGTGTTGAAGAGAACTTCCTGCTAGCAACTCCAGAAGTAGTGCGCTGGATTGAAGGACTGGATATTCAGTTGTAAAGCCAAACTTCAGTTTCTTGTGTGTAAATATGTACACATGTATATGTAATTTAATTCTGTGATATGTCTGTATTAGCCATACGCTAAATAAATATGCGAGTATATAAAACAATTGAAAATATTGAATTCTCAACATCTGCTGCTGACAAGAAGAAGAATACTGTGAAGACTGTCGCTGCTACTGCACTTGTTGACGGACCTTGTGTTTTCTGTGGATGTAGACTTAATTTTAGCATTGACATTAATGATTCTTTTACGCATGGTAATGGTTGGCTTACTGTAGCTATTGTACGAGGTGGTACAGGTGTTCCTAGTGTACCTGGCCTTGAAAGTTTTGTTGATGGAGACATTATAGCCTACCGTACCTATCACGTGACTGAACATGCAAATAAAGACTTTGGTAAATCTGCATTTTGACTGAGGGTCACTAATAGTGATGCAATGTTGCAGGAAGAGTGGTGTAAGATTCCCTCGAAAATCATGCAGGACTAGCATTCATCCGTTCCGAGACAAGTGTGAAGCTGCTTTGTATGCTCTGTTTTCGGACACCGAACTAGGTTTTTGGTGTTTCCATGTTTTTGTCCCCTGTACGTCTTTCCACGATAACACGGAGTCTGGTACACCATTGCCTTCCGTCAACCGAGCCCAGTAAGGCACATTCTTCTTTGGGAGGACAGTAGACAGTTTTTATGCGGTACTTTCGGAGAATGCTCTAGATTATTTCCGATAGCTCGCCGGCGTACGGCATGAAGGGAACCAAAGACATTGGCAACTGTGTAAACAGCCCGTGATGCTGCAGACGTTGTCACACACTGCCTGTAGACATTTGACTTACTGCAATAAGACCAACAGTTTGTCTGTCTTCTCGAGCGCTAGTCGTGTGGGGCTGTTGAGATCTTGCTTGGCGCTTAGTACGGCCAACGTGAGCCCATCGACTCCACATTCTCATGACAGTCGTGGGATCCCACCAACGAGAACAGCAATGTCTCGGAATGATAAACCACTACCGCTGTCGAATTTCGTCACGTGTGAAACCTGGTAGTCAAGGGAAGGCATGATTCGGTTACGATTGTCAATGGGGCCGTAATCAGTTACTATGGGTTGCCTTTTACAGTTACACGCTATTTATTTTGAACTAGTCACTCCAGACTCAGCAACAAATAAAATACCACACGTTATTAATGAAGGAATAAACAGCTGTGCAAATAATAGTGTTTTCAGTGAGCTACAATTTAGCAAATCACCATTAAATGCAGATACAACAGATAATGTTTTAAAAACAAACCACTGTGATCTGGGCAGAACGCCTTACACGCCAGGAATGGCAACAAATTAAGAATTGTTTAAAACTCGCTGCAACTTACAAATTAGAGGTATTGAAACATTAAAGGCAAGTCGCCACAAACACAGCAGAAGGCATCAGAAGCCAGGAATGGCAGTAAATAAGATTTTAAAGGCTTACTAAGTAAATACAAATACCAAATTAGAATTTTAAGGCAGGTGACCACAAACATGGCTGAAGGCCTTACACCCCAAGAATGGCAATAATATAAAAAAAATTGGAAACCTGCTGTAAAACAGCAAATACAATAGCAAAGGTTAATTAAAAAAACTAGCAACTGATCACCAAACGGGTGAAATAAGATGACAGTAAGGAGCCACAGACGGTGCTCCATGAATCGACCTCTGAAAACGTCCAAGAACAAGCACTTTCTCGACGGATGAGATAGGAAACCAACAGCTGCATTCACTTCACAAGATGGTACTCAGACTAGTGGTGGTCTAACGAATGACTGATAATCTTGCTGAAGCTACCTGAAGTCCGATAAACCAAATGCAACGCTGGAACAATACGCCAAATCCGGTAGCGACGGTCTGCACTATGTCCCCAGAATACTGTGTTTAGAGCGCCCGGAACGAGAAGGTAACCACTACCAACAGAGCAGAAAGCACTCCACTCGCTGTTCTTCGCCTGAGCGACACTACGAGCAGCAACACGAACCCTAGTCACTGGAGAATCGCGAGATATCACAATGGTGTAGGTTTCTCTACTTGGATTGAAATGCACTCATCTTAAGGCTTGCACCCTCGTGACCATAGCCCTTCCATCTGGAAGTCGATGTGTGCCGCAAGCGGTCCCGGCGTGTTCTTGCACTGCCCGGACCTCGCTCCTCCTGAGTCCCCAACCGAACTGGCCCACTCACACGATCCGGAAAAAACACGACGTCGCCCAAAAGATAGGGCAACAGTCACTACATATCGATGACTGCCGCTGCTGCCGCTAGCGGAGAGGCAACGCTAGCGAAACCGAGTGGCGCCAGTCAACACGAGAAGAAGACAAACAACCGCAACCATACCAACTAAACGATACCGTCTGGCCTGCAACAGAGGGTGGAAACATGTGAACAGCACCAACGCGGGCCGCAGCATGGCTCAATGTGCTGTTAGGCGTTTCTTCTTCTTAAAGGAGGAACAACGTGTGGACAAACCCCAATATTAGATTGCAATTTCTTAATGAGGAAACCGTTGCGTTAACTTTCCTTATATACGGAATGTAGATGTTTCCTGTTTCGTGTGGTTGTGCTGAAAATCTAAATTCTAATCGTTTGCTTATCCTGGCACACAGTACACCTCCAGCTGACCATCAGTGTGTTTCAGTTTCTAACACTTGCGATTCGTGCAGTTCCTTTGGCTTTTGTTTCCTTTACCTGCAGCCCTTGGAATTATCAGACTGTTCGAGCGCCCCTGTTAGGCGCCCCTCATTTGGTTTCAGCTGGTGGGAGTTCTCCTCCCACAGAGCGGAGGAGAGCGTGCGCCTGCAGAGCGGGTCCAGCGCGTGCGTCTCCGGATAGCGGGTCCGCGTGGACAGCTGTGTGTTTGTGTCTTTGCGCAACGCGGCAGCGGCCACCCACTACCGGCTGGCTGGCCACCGCGCCTGTGACGTCACGGCCTGCTCCGTAAGAGCTGCAGCGGCGTGATTTATCCAGCGTCCTCTGTGTTTAAAGAGCCCAGCCAAGAGCCACCTTGTCCTCCACTTTCCACCACCACCATCCTTCTTCAAGCTCTTAACCTGTTTAGTCGCAATACCAAATGAGGAACGCGGAGAAACAAAGAAACATCGCTCAAGCGGCTGATTCGTGGCTTGGACCTCTAATGGCTTACTACCAAGTATACGTAAACTTCACCTATTAACGTCCGTGGAACTGACAAGAATTACAATTCTCCTTGGTGAATAGCTGAATTTGAACATCACTTGCATTACTCTAAACAAAAGTGTTGCCATTTCTCTGGCGCGTTATAGTTGCGCCTGTCAAGAGAACCAAAGAGTCGCTCCTAAAATTAATAACAGAATGTTGCTCATCATGCGGTTTTATGTTACAGCTGTAATTTTACAGTGTATCCACGTCACTACGTAGCATCTAACTTCAGCCGCGGGAATGGCCACGCGGTTTGAGGCGCCATGTCACGGACTGCGTGGCCCTTCCCGCCAGAGGTTCGAGTCCTCCCTCGGGCATGGGTGTGTGTGTTCTTCTTAGCATACGTTAGTTTAAGGCAATTTAAGTAGTGTGTAAGTCTAGGGACCGATGGCCTCAGCAGTTTCGTCCCATAGGTATTCCACACACATTTGAACATCTAATTTCTCATATCTAAGTTTATATGGTTCAAATGGTTCAAATGGCTCTGAGCACTATGGGACTTAACATCTATGGTCATCAGTTCCCTAGAACTTAGAACTACTTAAACCTAACTAACCTAAGGACATCACACAACACCCAGTCATCACGAGGCAGAGAAAATCCCTGACCCCGCAAGTTTATATGGCACCAATCATTGTTTTAACTGTACTCCAGTGCTCTTGTATGTGTAAGTATTTGTTGTGATTTGCTTTCTTGTATTGATAAGAAAAGACTACATATGTGTGTGGATCGCATGCTAACAGAGAATAAGAAACTATGTGGTATCTCAGAATTTAGAAAAAAACTGCTACTCTCTTGATTCCTCAGTCTTCTGACTGGTTTGAAGAGGCCTTCGCCGGCCGCTGTGGCCGAGCGGTTCTGGGCGCTTCAGTCCGGAACCACGCCGCTGCTACGGTCGCAGGCTCGAATCCTGCCTCGGGCATGGATGTGTGTGATGTCCTTAAGTTAGTTAGGTTTAAGTAGTTCTAAGTCTAGGGGACTGATGACCTCAGATGTTAAGTCCCATAGTGTTAAGAGCCATTTTTGAAGAGGCCTTCCATGAATTCTTCTCCTGTACCAACCCGTTCATCTCAGAGTAGTACTTGCAACCCATGTCCACAGTTATTTGGTAGCTGTATTCCAATCTTCGCCTTCCTCTACAGTTTTTACCCTCTACAGCTTCCTCTAGTACCTTGGAAGTTATTCCCTGATGTCTTACCAGATGCTTACGATCCTGTCCCTTCTTCTTGTCAATGTTTTCCATATATTCCTTTCCTCGTCGATTTTTAGGAGAACCTCCTCATTCCTTACCTTATCAGTCCACCCAATTTTCAACATTCCTCTGTAACACCACACCTCAAACTCTTCGATTTTCTTCTGTTTCGGCTTTCCCACAATCCATGTTTCACTACCACACAGCTGTGTGCCCCAAATGTACAGTCTCAGAAATTTCTGCCTCAAATTAAGTCCTATATTTCTAACTAGAAGACTTCTCTTTGCCAGGAATGCCTTTTCTGCCAGTGCTGGTCTCTTTTTTATGCCCTACTTGCTCCGACACGTATCGCTTATTTTGCAGCCTAGGAATCAGAATTACTTTGTGACTATCAATCCTGATGTTAAATTTTTCACTGTACTTATTTCTGCTACTTCTTATTATTTTCGTCTTTCTACGATCCATGTTCTGTTCTCATTAGGTATTCATCCATTCAGAAGATCATGTAATTCTTCTTCACTTTCACTGAGGATAGCAATGTCATCAGCGAATCGCATCAAAGAATTTTAATTTCACTGCTAAACCTTTCTATTATTTCCACCAGCTTCTTCGATGTATAGACTGGCTTCCACTATCATTATTCCCTCTTGGCTCTTGTACATGTAATATACTACCCGTCTCTCCCTATAGCTTACCCCTGTTTTCCTCAGAATTTCTAACGTCTTGCAGTATTTGACTAGATCGAACGCTTTTTCCAGGTCAACAAATCCTATAAACGCGGCTTGATTTTTCTTTAATCTTGCCTCCATTATCAAACGCAACGGCAAAATTCCCTCTTGGCGCCTTTACTTTCCTAAACCCAAGTTGATCCGTCATTTTATTTTCCATTCTTCTGTATATTATTTTTGTCAGGAACTTGGAAGCATGAGCTGTTAAGCTGATTGTGTGATAATTCCCGCATTTTTCAGCTCTCGCAATCTTTGGAACAGTGTGTGTGATATTTTTCCAATAGTCGGATGATATATCGCCAGACTCTTACGTTCTGTACGCCAACGTGAATAGTCATTTTGTTCACACTTCTCTGAATGATTTATGTTATGATTCTAATACTGAATCCCCTATCTGTTCTAACTCTACTCCTATCTCTCTGTCTATCACATCAGTCAAATCTTCCCCTCTTGTAGAGGCATTCACTGTACTCTTTCCACCTGTCCGCTCCCTCCTCTGCACTTAACAGTGGAATTCCCGTTGCGCTCTTAATGTTACCACCCTCGCTTTTAGTTTCACCGAAGGTTGTTATGACTTTTCTATATGCTGAGTCATTTCTTCCAACAATCATTTTTTCCCGATGTCTTCACATTCTTCCTGCAGCCATATCGTCTTAGCTTCCTTACACCTCCTATTTGTTTAATTGCTCAGCGACTTGTATTTCTGTATTCCTGATTTTCCCTGAACATTCTTGTATTCCCTTCTTTCGTCGATCAACTGAAGTGTTTCTTTTGTTACCCATGGCTTCTTCGCAGTTACCTTTTTGTACCTAAGTTTTCCTCTCCAATTTCTGTGATTGCCCTTTTTTCATTCCTCTTCAACCAAACAGCATACTGGCCTATTCATTATAGCAGTGTCTATAGCCTCAGAGAACTTCAAGCGGATGTCTTCATTCCTTAGTATTGCAGTATCCCACTTCTTTGAGTATTGATACTTCCCTATTAATCTCTAACTTCAGTCTATTCTTCATCACTACTACATCGTGATCTATCACTGCTCCTGGGTACGGCTTACAGCCCAGTATTTAATTTCAGAATCTCTGTCTGACCATGATGTAATCTAACTGAAATCTTCCAATACTTCCCGATCTTTTCCAATTATACCTTCTCCTCTTGTGGTTCTTGAACAGAGTATTCGCTATTACTAGTTGAAATTTATTACAAAACTCAGTTAGTCTCTCTCCTCTCCCATTCCTAGTATCAAACCCACATTCTCCCTTCACCCTTTCTTCTACTCCCTCACCTACAACCGCATTTCAGACCTCCATGACTAATAAATTTTCATTTCCTTTACATACTGAATTACCTGTTCAATATCATCATTTAAGATGGTGGTGGTTAGTGTTTAACGTCCCGTCGACAACGAGGTCATTAGAGACGGAGCGCAAGCTCGGGTTAGGGAAGGATTTGGAAGGAAATCGGCCGTGCCCTTTCAAAGGAACCATCCCGGCATTTGCCTGAAACGATTTAGGGAAATCACGGAAAACCTAAATCAGGATGGCCGGAGACGGGATTGAACCGTCGTCCTCCCGAATGCGAGTCCAGTGTGCTAACCACTGCGCCACCTCGCTCGGTCATCATTTAAGATTCTAGTTCTTTTTCTACATCTTCAGCTTGCAACGTCGGCATGAGTACCTGAACTATCATTGTTGGCATTGGTTTGCTGTCGATTCTGATGAGAATAACCCTATTACTAAACCGTTCACAGTAACTCATTCTCTGCCCTACCTTCCTACTCATAACGAATGCTACTCCCGTTATACCCTTTTCTGCTGCTGTTGATATTACCCTACACTCATTTAACCAGAAATCCTTGTCCCTTTCGCACTTCACTTCAGTAACCCTCAATATCTGGATATAGTATTTACATTTCCCTTTTCAGATTTTTTAGCTTCCCTGCCACGTTCAAGCTTGTGATATTCCACACCTCGTCTCTTAGAATGTTATTCTTTTGTTGGTTATTCAATATTTGTCTCATGCTCATCTCCCCATTTGCAGTCCTCTCCCGGAGATCCGAATGGGGGGCTATTCCTAAATATTTTGTCAATAGAGAGACCATGATGACACTTACAGGCCACATGCCATGTGGATGCACATTGTGTGTGTTTATTGCAGTGGTTTCCATTCCCTTATGCGTACTCATGCTGTTGATCATTGCTGATTTTTTCGCCCTCAGGGGTGTTTTCCTATCATGTACTTAGACTGTTCATTCCATTCAGCAGATTCTGTAATTCTTTTTCGCTTTCACTGAGAATAGCAATGACATAAGCGAATCTTCTCATTGACATCCTTTTACCTTGTATTTTAATCCCGCTCCTGAACCTTTCTTTAATTTCCATCATTACTTCTTCGATGCACAGACTGAACAGTAGGGGCGAAAGACTACATCCCAATCTTACACCCTTTTTATTCCGGGCAACTTCGTTCTTGGTCTTCGACTCTTATTGTTTCCTCTGCACTGTTGTATATATTGTGTGTTACCCGTCTTTCCTTGCAGCTTACCCCTATTATTTCTCAGAATTTCGAACATCTTGCACCATTTTACATTGTCGTAATTTTTTTCAGCTCGACAAATCTTATGAACGTCTCTTCATTTCTCTTTAGCCTTGCTTCTGTTATCAACCGCAACGTCAAAACTCCCTCGCTGTGCATTTACCATTCCCAAAGCCAAACTAATCGTCATCTAATAGATGCTCAAATTTCTTTTCCATTCTTCTGTATATTATTCCTGTCAGCAGCTTGGATGCAAATGGCTCTGAGCACTATGGGACTTAACATCTGTGGTCATCAGTCAGATAGGATGCAAGAGCTGTTAAGCTTTTGTAATCTTCGGAATCGTGTTAATGACGTTTTCTGGAAGTCAGATGGTACATCTTTAGACTCATACATTGTACACATCTATGTGCGTAGTCGTTTTGTTACCATCCCCCCCCCCCCCCCCCCCCGATGTTGCCACACGGGGTAAACGCGCGGTCTAGGGCGTCTTGTCACGGTCCGCGCGGCTGCCACCATGTCATCGGAGGTTTGAGTCCTCCCTCGGGCATGGGTGTGTGTGTTGTCCTTAGCGTAAGTTAGTTTAAGTTAGATTAAGTAGTGTGTAAGCTTAGGGACCGATGACCCCAGCAGTTTTGTCCCGTAAGTCCTTACCACAATTTTCAATTTTACCCCCGATGGTTTTAGAAATTCTGACGGATTTTTATCTATCCCTTCCGTCTTATTAGATCTTAGGTCATCCAAAAATCTTTTAAATTATGGTTATAATACTGGATCCCCTATCTCTTCTACCTTTACTCCTGTGTCTTCTTCTATAACATCATCAGACAAATCATCACCCTCATAAAGGAATTCAGTGTTCTCTTTCCACTTATAGGCTCTCTTCTCTGCATTTAACAGTGGGATTCCCATTGCACTTTTTGTGGTGTCACTGCCAGACACCACACTTGCTAGGTGGTAGCTTAAATCGGCCGCGGTCCATTAGTACATGTCGGACCCGCGTGTCACCACTGTGTGATTGCAGACCGAGCGCCACCACACGGCAGGTCTCGAGAGACGGACGAGAACTCGCCCCAGTTGTACGACGACGTTGCTAGCGACTATACTGACGAAGCCTTTGCTCTCATTTGCCGAGAGACAGAATAGCCTTCAGCTAAGTTAATGGCTACAACCAAGCAAGGCGCCAATTGTATCAGTGCATGTATCTTACGAGTCTCATTTGTATAGTCAAGAGAGATGTATCACAAGGAGTGATTAAAAGTTAAGTATATTCCAAAGCTACGTATTTTCTTTATAGCAGTCATAACTTATCCTGTTCCAGACTTGACGCCAGTCGGCGTGTGTGTACGCGTGCCTTTCGGCTTCCTTCTCAGTGTGGCGTGACTAGCTTGTTACGCCACAACACTTTTAACGTTACCATACTTGCTTTTAATTTTGCCGAAGGTTGTTTTGACTTTTCTATATTCTGAGTCAGTCCTTCCAACGATCATTTCTCTTTCTATTCTTCTTCGTCGATCAGCTGAATTATTTCATCTATTATCCATGGTTTCTTCGCTGTTGTTTTCTTTGTCTCTATGTGTTTCCTTCCAAATCGCGTGATTGCCCTTTTTAGAGAGTCCATTCCTCTTCAACTGAACTGCCTACAGAGCTATTCCTTTTAAAAGTATCTATTCTCTTAGTGAACTTCATGTGTACCATCTTATTCCGTAGCACTTCTGTATCTCACCTCTTTCCGCATTGATTCTTCCTGACTAGACTCTTAAACTTCAGCCCAGTCTTCATCACCATTAAATGGTGATCTGAGTCTATATCTGCTCCTAGGTACGCCTTATAATCCAGTATCTCATTTTGGAATCTCTTCCTGACCATAATGTACTCCAACTAAACTCTTCCCACATATCCCTGTATTTTCCAAGTATACCCTGTCCTCTTGTGATTCTTGAACAAAATATTCGCTATTACGAGCCGAAATTTATTGCAGAACTCGATGAGTCTTTCTCGCTCTCATTCCTGGCACCAAGCCCATTTTCTCAACTTACTGGAAGCAAAAGAAGAGATGACCCACATTATTTTAATGGGAAAATTAGTAAAACGCTGTAAAACCGGAGATTTTTAAATCCCATTACAAAAGAGAATGGAAATTGATAGATAAAACGTAATGGTAATTCATGCAACCGTACGAAGGGCTATACTTATAGTTTAAAATAAATTCCACGATCATATCCTGGCCAAAATCTTCTCAGAAAATGCTATAAAGTTTTAGTCACATTAAAAGCAATAAATGATCCAAATCTTCCATCCACTCTCACGTTAATCTGTCTTCGGACAATCAATCTTTTAACGCACTGAAAATATATTAACGCGTAAAGATATGGTTCAAATGGCTCTGAGCACTATGGGACTTAACATCTGTGGTCATCAGTCCCCTAGAACTTAGAACTACTTAAACCTAACTAACCTAAGAACGTCACACACATCCATGCCCGAGGCAGGATTCGAACCTGCGACCGTAGCGGTCACGCGGTTCCAGACTGAAGCGCCTAGAACCGCACGGCCACACCGGCCGGCCGCGTAAAGATAGTGGCCGCACACTCTCACACACGAGATGTACCGAGTCGAACGCAGACAGTACCGAGGACCAGTCAGTACTAGTTAAAGTGATACCAAGCCCTGACGATTTGTTAGTGCTTTTGCATTGATCTTGCGAAATAAGCAGTTTTTGCAGGCCATATTTATCGAATATCGCATGGGCAGCGAAGATTCGTGCATGAGTGGAAAACAGTTCACGTTCGTTCTTTTAGTAAAGAATCAACACAAAAAACTCGGTCGCGTGAAAACTCGATTTTTTCACATACTGTTCCTTGAATAAATAGATGTAGTCAAATAGATAGTCTCCATCTTCCTAAATTTGCGAAAATGTGTCCGATGCAGTATCATATTCGCAACCGGTAACAGACATACCATCATATCGAGTATCTCAAGAAGTGTTTCAGGCCAGAAAAAAATAACATCAAATGTTTCCCAGGGAAACGCAATACCACCTCTAATGTTCACAGCATACATAAGCGATTTAAGACACAGGACCGTCTGTACACGCAGGTTATTCTGTGGCGTATGTGGAATGTTCACATGCTGAGACAGGAAACACTACAGAAGATTGCTCCATAGTACGCGACAGAAATGTAAGACGCCGCATTTAAGGTTGCAACCACTACACAGAGGCAATACGATGGTGTCCAAGCTGAAATGTCAATTCCTAATCGTGGTCGTCGAAGAAATTCTTATTGCAGAATGTGGTAGACCAGAGGAAATGCGGACATGGAAGGAAAGTACATTAGACCCAGAAATAAGTGAGCTCTAGATCAGGTTGCCTTGTCTAAGGGACCTTCGCAGCACTCTCCTGCAGTGGTTCAGAGAAAACGCAGATACCTGTGTCAGGAATTCTAGATGGTTATTTCAACCCCATCTTTCCTGAACCAGAGTCTAGAACACTAACTATTGTGCTACCTCACTTGGTGCCTAGTCTGTGACAACACCGTGGGTTATTTTTGAACTGTTGATATGATCCGTACCTTGCCTCGACGATCTCGTTTGGCCTCATCGAATTTACGGGGTGTAACTGAGTTCCATTTACGGACTTGGAGTACAGATTCCTTACACCAAAACAAGAAAAATGTCTGTTAAACATGGGCTCTAAAATGCATACCTTAATAGCTATACTGTGAAACATATCTCTTCTGCTTTTCATAGTTTGGGAGGAGGCAGTGTGAACCAAAACAAGGAAAACTGTCCAGTAAACAGGGGCTCTCAAGTACGTACCTTAAGAGCTACGACCACTTTCCAATAGAAGAGATTTGTTTCATAGTAGCGAAGATGAAAAAGTTCTGTCCGCAGCTCGTGGTCTCGCGGTAGCGTTCTCGCTTCCCGAGCACGGGGTCCCGGGTTCGATTCCCGGCGGGGCCAGGGATTTTCTCTGCCTCGTGATGACTGGGTGTTGTGTGATGTCCTTAGGTTAGTTAGGTTTAAGTAGTTCTAAGTTCTAGGGGACTGATGACCATAGATGTTAAGTCCCATAGTGCTCAGAGCCATTTTGAAAAAGTTCTCATATCTCTTATGTTAAGCATTTTAGAACCCACGTTTACTAGACTTCTTTTCTTGTTTTGGCCTAAGGAACTTGTCCTCAAAGTATGTAAAGAGAATCTGTTTATACCCTGTGGGTTCATCTTGCCTTTTCTGCTGCCTCCAGCGGCCGGCCGGGGTGGCCGAGCGGTTCTAGGCGCTACAGTCTGGAACCGTGCGACCGCTACGGTCGCAGGTTCGAATCCTGCCTCGGATGTTTGTGATGTCCTTAGGTCAGTTAGGTTTAAGTAGTTCTAAGTTCTAGGGGACTGATGATCTCAGAAGTCCCATAGTGCTCAGAGCCATTTGAACCATTTTTTTTTTTTTTTTTTGCTGCCTCCAGCAACAACAGAGGTACAACATTATGGCTCACCCGTAACAGCACAGTCGTCCTGTCTGGACAGTTTCAAGCCAAGACACATCCTCCCATCTCGAGGAGACAAGCTGGCAGTAACATGGCTGATATACGCTAGCTGAACTCTACTAAGGTGCCTTCTACCCGACACTAGCATGCAATCTTTCCATTTCCGTGGACTGAATAAAAACAGAGATTCCACAAAGAAACCAAGGAAATTAAATACACCCAAGTGTCCTAAGAAGATGACGTACATCAATCGCAACACAGATTGCGTATCAAAAATTGTTTTAGTTGGAAAAAGGAAACCTAAGCATCTCTTTCTTGATACCGACATCATTGTGAACACGTTCGCAACGTGGCGCTGTTTGTACAGCCTTGGAACACTCGCGGGATAAATATTTAGGAAGAGCGTTTGTTTGCTCCCGAATCTGAAAGAGGAGGCTGTGTAGCTTCGCATCTCTGGTCCGATGTTTAGCGGCGCGCAGTCTATTCTGGAGGTGGCCAAGCTTTTGCTTAATCCTCACATCTGCTCTCTTTAGTCGCTACGATAGTTTATGAGCAGATCCGATGTTTTATGAATGCCAGAAGCATACAGTGAGATGGCGAAAATGAAGTCGTGAACTGCAAGTAATAATCATAATGATAGCAAATACGTCCACGTGCTGCTTTCCCCCTTTTAACATCAAAGCGAACAGATACGTAGCGGAAAACGAGTGGACTCAGTAAAACATAACAGATCATCATTAGACACTAAAGGCAACCCAATGTTGATGTAACCCTCCTCCCCCCCCCTATCCCACCATTTCACCATTTGACTGCAATTACTGCTGTTCATCCCACTTATAATACTTTGTAATATGGATGTTCTGGGCCTGCCTCTTGCATTTTCTCACAGTAATTTTTCTTCGAAGGTGTTTTCTGTGACGTTGTTATCTCGAAGAAGTTGTCCAGTTAATCTAGTTTTCTTGTCTATACCATGTTAATCAACGTCCTTTCCTCTCTAGTACCTTTTAGTATTTGTTCATTAGATTTTCTTTAACTCCAGTGGACCTTCTCCATGTCTACATCTTTATTGATTCTAATTTTTTTTCGTTGTTTCCTCAAGGCCAAGCCTTCACAACCCAAGCTTAAAATGCTCCAAACAAACCTCTTGGTAAATTTATTTCTTGTTTCTCTTTGAATATGGCCTTTGATTAGTACATTATTCTTATTTCTGAAGGCTTGTTTAGTCATCATGACTCTTACTTTAATATCCATTATATATATGTTATTACCTGTTATTCTATTTCCACAGCAGCAAAATTCATTGACTTGAATTAGTATTTTATATCCTTCCTTGACCTGTTCGTGTTATCTGTCACTATTACTTTAGAAATGAAACGCTTTGTGCCATGCCTCTCATGAACGAGAGATGTTGCGCCAACACTTTATTTCCATACTTCGTTGGAAACCGTCCCAGAAATGTCTTTGATGGTCGCCGAGGAGACAATTCAGATGCAAGCACAGCTCACTGTACGTTTACGCATTCTGCAGAAACTTTCAGTGCGTAATGCCACGTATAACTTCCTGTATCATTCGCAGTCCATCATATAGGCTTCGGAATGCGGCCTGTTGATCTAGTTTTGTATATTTGGCCGTAAAGTTCCTCTCGAAATTTTTTTCTGTCTTCCAGTGGGTGAAAATGTAGCCGTAACTAGGGGCAATGGATTTTTCAATCTGTAGCGGAGTGTAGAGCAGTACTTCCAGGCTGATTAACAGTGTGCCAGATGGGTCTCGAGTCTTTAACCTACCCTTTGACGGGCAGTGTTCTTACCGACTGAGCTATCCAGGTACGCCGCACTTTTGCCCTTACCTCTCTCCTACTTTCCAAAGTTAACAGAAGCTCTCCTGTGAACCTAGCGGGAAGAAAGAACATCGAGGAGAAGTAGCCTCGGCACAGTCTGCTCGCAGCGTATCGTTCCAGAATGAACCTCTCTGCTGTAGAGTGAAGTACACAACCTGCCAAAAAAAGTGAAGTGCCCAGAACACACCTTCGGATGTCAGTGTAATTTCGTACATGTACACACCATCGGTGGGAGCTGCAGTTCTCTGTGGCAGGTAGAATAGTCACGAGAGTGTACTAGAGTTGTTCGTGTTCAGGGTTGTTGCCAGGCCTGACAGAGTATATGAGAGCTGAGAACAGCGTCAGATGTTGACTGATCGCTGTGAAAGACACAGAGAAGCCGCCTGTTCCTGTGAGACAGCATTATCAGCACCTGGCAGAGTTTCAAAGTAGCCTCATTGTGGGTCTCCATTTGGCCCGGCTGGTCGAATGTTGGCACATCCACTTTTGTGAGAAATTCAAATGTGGTGATGGACGGCATCTGAACGTAATGACAGACATACTCATCGGCAACTTTCCGGTCGACAAGGTCTTTCTACCGCAAGGTGCCTCGATGTATTGTGCACCAAGCACTTTGTAGCCCCTTCATATCTACAGCTGCGATCGGAGAACAAGTACTTTGCAATGGACTCCTTGCAACATTCTGCAACATTCTTACCTCGAAGAAAACGGTCTATTGATACACAATCAACATGGGTTTAGAAAATACATTTCCTGTGAACCACAGCTAGCTCTGTATTCACATGAAGTGTTGAGTGCTGTTGACAAGGGATTTCAGATCGATTCCGTATTTCTGGATTTCCTGAAGGCTTTTGACACTGTACCACACAAGCGGCTCGTAGTGAAATTGCGTGCTTATGGAATATCGTCTCAGTTATGTGACTGGATTTGTGATTTCCTGTCAGAGAGGCCACAGTTCGTAGTAATTGACGGAAAGTCACCCAGTAAAACAAAAGTGATTTCTGACGTTCCCCAAGGTAGTGTTATTGGCCATTTGTTGTTCCTTATCTATATAAACGATTTGGGAGATAATCTGAGCAACCACCTTCGGTTGTTTGCAGATGACGCTGTCGTTTATCGACTAATAAAGTCATCAGAAGATCAAAACAAATTGCAAAACGATTTAGAAAAGATATCTGAATGGTGCGAAAAGTGGCAGTTGACCCTAAATAACGAAAAGTGTGAGGGCATCCACATGAGTGCTAAAAGGCACTCGTTAAACTTCGGTTACACGATAAATCAGTCAAATCTAAAGGCCGAAAATTCAACTAAATACCTAATAATTATAATCATGAACAACTTAAATTGCAAGGAACACAGATAATGTTGTGGGGAAGGCTAACCAAAGACTGCGTTTTATTGGCAGGACACTTAGAAAATGTAAGAGATCGACTAAGGAGACTGCCTACACTACGCTTGTCGGTCCTCTTTTAGAATACTGCTGCGCGGTGTGGGATCCTCACCAGATAGGACTGACGGAGTACATCGAAAAAGTTCATAGAAAGACAGCACGTTTTGTATCATCGCGAAATATGGGAGAGGTGTCACAGAAATGATACAGGATTTGGTGTGGACATCATGAAAACAAAGGCGTTTTTCGTTGCGACGGAATCTTCTCACGAAATCCAAACACCGACTTTCTCCTCCGAATGAGAAAATGTTTTGTTGACACCGACCTACATAGGGAGGAACGATCACCACGATAAAATAAGGGAAATCAGAGCTCGTGCGGAAAGATATAGGTGTTCATTCTTTCCGCGCACCATACGAGTTTGGAATAATAGAGAATTGTGAAAGTGGTTCGATGAACCCCCTGCCAGGCACTCAAATGTGATTTGCAGAGTATACATGTAGATGTAGACGTTCTGTGTGTCATCTCACGCTATTGGTCGGAGACTAGTAGGACTGGGCAATTACCGTCCCAGATGTAGGCTGTCGTTAACACTGTAACACAGACGACTGCGTCTGGAATGATGCCGTGAGTGGGAAGCATGAACTGCTGACGAATGGCGTCGTCGGAGACGTAGAGACAGGACCAATTCTTCTAACGTTCGGGAAGGCACAGAACTATTACTCCTGGCTTAATGCTGTGGGAAGCCTTAGGGTGTGATTCGGGTAATGGCGGGTAGTGACGCCTCAACGGTACGTCAAGGACATCCCCCTTCCTCATGCCTTACCTCTCATGAGACAGCATCGTGGTGCCATTTTTCAGCAGGACAATGCTCTTCCACACAGAGCACGTGTGTCTGTGAACTGTCTGTATGATGTCGTGGCCAGATAGGTACCCAGAAACGAATATGTGCGGGACCAGCACGGACCTGAGCTCCACCCCAGTACCAATACAAACGATAGGAAGGACCAATTACAACAGTTTGCCTCTGGAGAGGATGCAACAGGTTTATGACACCGTTGCCAACCGAATCAGTGCATGCATCCAGACCAGAGAGGGTGCAAGGTCACATAGGAAAGTGGGCACATACTGCCAAGTTCTTCGTAAATTTGACTCGATTCTGTAATCACTGCAGTAACATCACATACTCTCTCAGTCTGTAAAGTTTCATTTCGTTTCCTCCTCCCATTCTGAATACTTCACTTTTTTTCTGGCGATGTATTCATTCTGGAGAGTGGTTTCTTATATACCTTGTTTGCGCTGTAAAACTATATCTGACCTAAACGCTAACCGGGAGTGTTGCCTTTCGAGGGATGCCATGTATCCTCTACGAGCATAGGCAGCGACAAGTATCCAATTGGGAATCCCGGTCCACCGCATATTTTTAATCCTTCCGGAAGCTCCATATCAGTACAATACATTATTTTAATAGTACTTCACTCTTTTCCCGTCCACTTAGGAAGCTTTCTATGTAAATTTGTCTCCAATTTTGAAGAATTACACCGTTTTGTGAGACTGTTATTTTTTATTTTAAAACAGTTCCTTATTAAGCAATACTTGTACTTTCCATCTATCTTCATTTACCAAAGGCATAATAACTGTGGATAAATCATCCTCGTAAGTTGTATAAAACAAAAGTGACATGCCACGCGCAGCTACACATGGTATGATCGTTCATGTGGTACACGATGTTACGTTTTATTTAATTAGTTAATGACTGTGTGACCACAACCTGTCTAGAACCACCAATTTCGTCGTCACAGAAGCTCAAAAATTTCATCACCTATGATCTCCCTGTCTTACTGCAAACTCTCTTCAGAAAAAAACCAGAGATGGCGGTAGTAAAAGACTTCTTCCCCGTACACTGCCTGTCAATTAACTCAAATATGTGTCTCAGCTCGGCATAAAATGTATATATCTAAAAACTGAAACATATCCACCGAAATAAAATTCCTTCCAGTCTTGGGAATATCCTGTAAACCTTCCTCCAATTCCGAAGTAGAAAAAAATATAAATAAATCCTTCGTGGAAATTATTCTTCGTTGTATTGATACCTCTGAGGTAATGTTTAGCTGAGATATTCTGTAACTTCACAGAAATAAGAATCACTAACTTGCCATCAATTTTTATATCGACGTAAACTGATCATCACACAGCACATTACAATAAACAATAAAATGAACAACATCGTCATTAAAAATAATACACCTCCATTTACAGTACCAACGGAACGCCCCGCGTCAATAAGCTCGCGTTTCTCCGTGGAACTAAGGTCTTCGGCGCATTTACAGATACCGAGCAAGTACACGCCACGCCGCAACTCGGTCTATGTAGGCGTCACGTCCCAATGATGGCCAGTTAGATGAAAGAAAGACGGAACCCAGTCTTTGTGTGGTTACAGAAAGGAACATACTGTGAAACATAACAAATAGGGTATATGTTTAGTAGTTGTCGACACACACTCTCACGACGCACCACGAAGGAATTATCCGAATGGTTCGGAAATCGGTAAATATTATGTACACGTACAGACAAACAAATAATTACAGTTTCAGTAAAACTGGATAATTTATTGAACAACATGAGCTTCACAAATTGAGTAAATTAATAACGCGTTTGTGTATCTCTGGTCCTTGGGAGAAAAATGGGAAATTTGTGGTAAGTTCCTATGTGAGTAAACTGCTGAGGTCATCGGTCCCTAAGCTTACACACTACTTTTTTTAAAAAAAAATACTTTATTGATACAACAAAGGATATTAATGTAATTGAAAACAAATATTATGGTTCAAATGATTCATAAAACAACAAAATTTTGTTATACACAATAACCCACCACCTTATTTAATTAGTGGGTCCTTTTATCATACAAAACAAAACAAAAGCAGCTTATGTATAATTGGTTAACGGCACTGGCTATGGACAGGGTTAATCTAACTTGTTAACTACACTGGACTACTCTGAGACTAATCTACCCTGCAGCGTTACAGGTCTGCCAGATGATATACAAACCTACTATTAAGGCCTGCTCACTGAGCTAATCCCAGTGAGCGTGCCCCTGGCACTGGGCTGGCCATCTACTTGAAAATCGCTGCAGTCCCTACCTATGTTAGTAGTGTTAGTGTTCTAATTTTACATTATTCTAGTGTAATTACTTTCTAAAAAACCTAGTACGAAATGTCAAGTTCTGGAATGGTACACCTGCCTTCCTGGTCTTGCAGCGCGGCGGATTCCGGTCGTGAAGCGGCCGGCCAGTTCCGGGCTAGGCGCCATTTGCAGGCGTACCTGTGTCTTCATCGGTTTATCTTTGGTCTCTATTTCAGTTCCTCTTGATCTTTTGGGATATTTCATTTGCCAAACTGTTTAGGACATTAAAGGTCTCGGCACGTCGTATTAGTGCATGTGTATCTCTGTTCGGTAACTGGTTCCTGAGTTCAAGCGCCACATCGTCGTATAGACGACATGTTCGGGTGTTCCTTCCGGAGCACCACAGTCGCACGCTGGTGTTGCCCGTTTTCCAAATCGACATAGATATGTTGGATATGGCCCATGTCCTGTAAGAAAGTGCAGCAGACCCCTGCTCGGCTCAAAGTAGCTCATCTGTAGCCTTTCCCTGATGTTTGGCAGTAGTTGGTACCCTTATTCCCGTTTCCTCATTTTCCCATTGCTGTTGCCATAACTCTTCGCCCCTTCTCCTAATTGCATATTTATCCCCTACCTGTACCACCATGATTTACCTAGTCTTTTCTATTTCCCCCTTGGAGACCCAATACCACGCTCCCTGCTCTCGGATCTTTATGTCCAACGGACATAACCCAATTATTATCAGTAAGGTCCCCCCAGGAGTTGTTCGGTATGCCCCAACAGAACGCAACAACATGTTCCGCCTCACTCTTCTCACTGTCATGGCGGGCACCACCCTCGTGAGCCTGTGTGCCCAGACCCCGCTCGCATATCCTACTACGGATGTCAGGATGCTATTGTGGTAGGGTTTGATCAAGTTGGGAGGTAGGTGGAATCTTCTATGGCCTATGTTTATAAGGTTGTTCGGGACTTCTAATGCTCGCTGCGTGATGTTGTCTATATGTGAATTGTAGTTCCATTTTTCATCTATTGTAACTCCTAGGTATCCAGTCTCGCGACGCCGAAGAACTGGAGTTCCTTCAATTCTGACGGTCGGATTTCTAACTAGACTGCCTTTTATTAAAAGATATGTAGACTTATGTGGTGCCATTTTCATTTTTGCCTCTTGGCACCATTCATGAAGCACTGTCATTGTTTGTTCTACTTTGGGCTCAAGTTCCTCTCGGCTACGGCCGCCTACCAGCAGGAGGAGGTCGTCGGCGTAGGCTATCACGTCTAGCACGTCCTCACTAAGTTGTAGTTTCTCTAGGAGGGGTGCTATGTTGATGTCCCAAAAGAGTGGCCCTAGAACAGATCCCTGGGGACACCCCTTCGAAATGGTTTTACTGATTCTTCCGCTAGGCGATGATAACCAGACCTCCCTGTTCACACAATAGCTTATCAGCCATAGAGGGGCTCTGGACACTCCTTCTCACGCAAGTGGGAGAAGAGCGAGGGTCACCACAGGTTGTCGAAAGCGCCACTGATGTCTACCATGATTCCTACCACATACTCGTACTTGTGCGCGGCTGAGCTGCAGACATCAGCTGTCAGGGCAATTGCGTCAGACACCGATCGCCCCGGCCTGAAGCCGAACTGCCTGTGACTCATCCCGCGCAGTATCCTGTGTGCTGTCAGTCTGTCAGCCAATAGCTTCTCCAGCAACTTCCCTAAGATGTCTAGGAGGCATATGGGCCTGTAAGATTTAGGTTCTGTTGGGTCCTTGTCTTTTCCCTTATGGATAATCACCACATAGGCCTTTTCCAGATTTTGGGGAATTTTCCGGTCCTAAGACATTCATTGAACAGTCCCATGAGAGACGCTATTAGCTGAGGGGCGAGGAACTGCACAACCTCCGCTACTATGCCGTCTGGCCCAGGCGCCTTGCCCTTTTTTAATGAACTGATTTGTGCAGCGACTTCTTCTTCTGAAAAGGGGTACAACATGGTGTTGTTGGTGTATTCATTCTGATCCTCCCTGCGGATTTGTTGTTGGAGTTCATTCTCCTCATTTTCCTCGTCATCCGGCAGCAGAGTGCGCAGGAGAACTTAGCCAGTTTCCTGCCACGACCCTGTCATTCTGCCTCCGTCTCTGATTGTCGAGAGGACCGCAGGAGACCTGACTTTTTCTCTAACCAAATTATACGGTACTCCCCATGGATCAGCGGTTAGTTGGCTCAACACATTACTTTCCCAACTTTTCACCCTTACTTCCTTTAATTAATTGTGAAATGTTTCTTTTTCTTCTCTATACTGCTGCAACCAGTACTGCTTTTCTTGCCAGACGGCACTTCGCTGGTAGTACCTCCTCGCCCGCCTCACAAACTGACGCATACGTTCAAGGTCGGCAGTCCATGGCGATAGGGAAGCCGCCACGGCCCTCCTCCTGGTTGGCACAGCGGCCTAAACCGCTCTAACTACTGACCCTACCAGCTCTTCGGCGTACCTATCTATGTCTAGGTCACCCTCAGGCAATGGTGGAATGTCACACTCCAGAGCCAGGCAGTCCCAATATGTCTTATTATAGTTGAGTTGAGTTTCCCATCCCAGGTCCCAGCGGCACTCTTCTTCACTGAGACAAAATGAAATGAAATTGTGATCACTTGTAGTTGCGTGATCAATAACCCTCCAACCTTTAATGATGCTGATGGCATTAGCAGTTGGCAAGGTGACGTCTATATTTGTCCCTTGTCCGCCTCCTCCTGTGTAGGTGGGGGGATTTCCAGGTTTATTTGCCACTACAAGTTGGGAAGCCATAATCAGTTCCTCGGCCTTCTCGCCGTTTGCGTCCCTTGTGCCGCTGTACCACATGGGGGACTTGGCATTTATGTCTGCCGTGATAATGACCCTACGCCCACGCAACGCCGTCATGACTCTCGCAAGGTGGTCCGAGAAGTCTTCAAAATTTCCTCCATATTGAAAATACATGTTTACAAGACATGTTATTCCTACTGGTGTTTGCAATTCTACAACATTACAGTGACTGTTTGATAGCTGCATTATTGTGGTGGCCTGTAGGGCCTTATTTGCTACTATTAGAACTGCCTTTGGCTCTTCTACGGTGGAGATTGTTTGCCAGGTGGTAGACATGAATGAGATTTGCCCAGACCGGGAGTACGGTTCCTGCAGACAGGCTACATCCAGTCTCCTCTCCTCCACTACCCTTCGAAGCTCCTGCATGACTAGCCGTCTGTTATGGGCGTTTATCTGTCCTATTGCGCTTTCAGGTGTTATGGAAAGTAGGTGTGGAAATTGCAGTCAGGCCACGGTTTGTTGTAATCTGACGCGATTCGGCCGTTTGCAAGGACAGACTGTACGTAAATTTCCTGCATATTGAATTCCTCTCCTCTTCTCTCAAAAACCTTCGTAAGCAAGTCATGCAGGGCTCCGAACTCAGTGGGAAGATTCATTGACTTTAGCTGTATCCTATCCACAGCCTCCACTGTTGAGAAGGTGACCTTCCTTCCACATTTGTGCCCTATGCGTACGACGTGTCTGAGCGCCGTGGTGAGGACAGCCGGCTGCTCCAAACGCGATAGTTGCTTTGCAAGCTCCAAGTTCCGGTATATCTTTCTTGGATCCGGGTCCGGAGCTCTTAGCATTACTTGGAACTGCATTGTACTCGTGATTGTTCTTGTACTCGTAATCGTACTGTCTTGTAAGATAGGTTTAAGAAGTCCTTTTTGAGCAGGGATGATGCTATTGCTTTCTGTCGGTTGCAAGCTACTTTTGTTTCCTCAACTGGCTCCGTCTGTATGCATACATCAACCGTGATTGTCTGTTGCGGGCTTATTTTGTCTTGTTTTGTGACAAGGCTTTCAGCCTCCGAGTTGAGTGTCGAGTTGACACTCGGGAGAACCGGAGTCATGGGCTCAGTCAGATTGCCTAGATCAGCCACGTTTTCTCCTATTTTCTGTATTTCTACTTCTGGCTCAGTCTGGATACTTGAATCAACCACGATTGTCTTTTGCTCTTTCTTTGTTTCTTGAAGAGATTTCAAGAACTCTTTGTATTTATCTGCTCTGTCAGCATCCCTTCTCTTCTTGCTAGGAGACTTTATTTTCTTGGTTGATCTGGTTTCGTTGTCAGCTTCAGCCATAATCTGTTCTGGAGATCAGGCGCTGTTCCAGTAATTTGTAGGTTGGGCAATTCCTCCCGGTTGTGCCACAGGTCCTTTTGCCCCTGAGTGTACATGGTATGCATATACTTGATTTCCTACAGTCCTTTCTCAAGTGGTCTTCCTCTCCACATTTGGAGCAAGCCGCCTTCCTACTACAATATTTATGAATGTGGTCTATGTCCCAACAGTTGTGGCATCGGGGTACTATCAGGTAGTCTTTGACGTTTATAGCATGAAATCCTATGTACACTCTGCCCATAGCTGTTAATTTGCTCCATAATGCTCCTGTTACATCGGCAACATGATGGACTACATCCCTGTCCCTGGGTCCCGTTTTGAATCTGAGCTTGAAATATTTTAGGAATGTTTCCATATTCATTTCCGAGTCATGAAGGTTCTGCTGGTATAGGGTTTCAAATAGATCTTCGTCTGTCATCGATTTAAGAACGTCATACAAGATGACAAGAGGATTTCGCTTGCGGGGGGGGGTTCACATTTTACTGACTTGCATAGTTTTTGATTCCCTAGAAGCTTGTTTTCGTCGTCTTCCGAGGCGACATCTACAATAACTACGTTCTTCGTTACTTTTACCTTATTGATCTTGATTTTCTCTCTTACTGGGTTCATGGTAGTGGCAAACACTTCCTGGACCTTTTTGATATCTTGGCAGGGCATTGGTCTTAGGAAGACTGCTGTGTCCGGCCGTTTAGAGACTATCGCTATGGTTTCTTTTGTGGACTGGGCCTTTGGTGCAGCCTGTGCCGCAACGCCGGCCCCTGTTTTTACTGGTTGTTTTCTCAGCCTCTCGTTTTCTTTCTCCAGTTCTTCGATCCTCCCTTCTAGATTGGCATTAGCGATCGCCCATGCCGCCAGCTCATTTTTAATAGCCTGCACTGCGGCCTGACTCATTTTACCGTTCTTACCATTTTGGTCTAAGAAATGGGTAATTCTCATATGCCTTTCCAGGTTGCTCTCCTCCGTCGTCTGACCCAGACCATCCTGTGGCGAGGGATCAGCTAGCAAGGAAGCCCTTATGGGCGCACTCAGATCGCTTGTCTCTTCTGTAACCCTCATTAGGGGTTTGGGAGCCCGTCTCTAACCCCGAACCGGCTCCTCTGCTCTGGCAATGAGGGGGGGGGGGGGGATTAGATGCAGCTCGCCCACCGACCTCACCCCTAGATCAAGAGCACTCCTGAGCTGCGGGGTTCAGCACACCATTGCCAGTGTACTGGTCCCCTTCAGTGTACACGTCATCGACGATTTCTCCCAGCGCTCACCGGCATGTGCACCCCGCACTCTGGGGAAGTGGATGCACTCCTTGCCTTTCACTGCCTACTTGCTCGAGCTCCCACCTAAAGGCCTAGGGCCCGCTCCTACTCAGGTGGCGGGCCGCTCACACACTCGTTCGACGGTCTGGACCCAGCTAACCTGGCCCAGGTGATGTCACCACGTCCTGGGTTTGACAGAACACGTCCCGGTTACCCACGGGCGCGGCGAAGCACCCTTGCCGACTCGCGCCGGGTCCCACGCCGACAAACGAGGTCGCCGGCATGCAGAGCACATACTGGTCTGTACCCTGCGGAAAAAGAGAGAGAGGGACAGATGTTCGGTCCCTCAGACACAGCTCTCCCTGTGCCACGCACCCTTCGCTTTCGCCTTCGGTTGGGTGTGTTTAACGTCCTACCTTGATGGGAGTTTAACGTCCTTCCTTGACACACGACAACCCTCACCGTTCCACACCCGGGTCTTGTGTTGTGGAGTTTGACATCATCGAGGCGGTGCGGCACTCAAACCCGAGTTACGTTCCCCGGAGGGCCTCCACACGTACTGGGGGATCATGGCCGACCATGTGTCATCCACCGCTTTTGATAATTCACGGTGGGAGGACTCGAACCTCAAACGGGGGGAGGGGGGGCGGGGGGGGGAGCCGCGCGGACCGTGACAAGACGCCCAAGACCGCGCGGCTACCCTGCGCGGATCCTCTGGTCCTTATGCAAGTAGTTATTTAGATCGACACTGATTGATAGAGTTGCTAGATGTCCGCCCACAGATATCGTGCTAAATTCTGTCCAACTGCGCGTTAGATCGTCAAATTCCGGAGCTGGTTGGAGAGCTTTGTCCATAACGCTCCAAAAGTTCTCAATTGGGGAGAGATCCGGTAACCTTGCTGGCCAAGGTAGGGTTTGGCAAGCAGGAACACAAGCAGTAGAAACTCACGCCGTATTCGGGCGGATATTGTCTTGCTGAAATGTAAGGTCAGGGTGGCTTGCCGTGAAGGGTAACAAAATGGGTAGTAGAATGTCGTCGATGTTCCACTGTGCCACAAGGGTGCCGTGGATGAGAACCACCTCCCCAGACCGACACTCGTCGTGTCAGGTTGGTATCACACCGTTGTCCAGTGCCTCTCCAGACACGTTTTCGGTATGTAATCTCATTGACTGGAGTAGAATTGTCATCAGTCATGAGTTCCGCATCAAACTGAGTGAGGCCTGATGACAAGCGAAGATGTGTCTGGAGACGCCTCAGACAGCGGAGGGATACCAACCTAACTGTAACCCGCCATATGGACCAACAACCAGGACTGACCGTCTGGGGTACCATTTCTTTTCATAGTTATCATCCGCTGCACATTTACAGCATAGCGGTGGGTTCATAATATTCTAAGCACCGTTTGGGCTTACATTTCAGCAAAATAATGTCCGCTCGCACCCGGTCAAAGTTTCTACTGCGTGTCTTCGTGCTTGCCAAAGCCTACCTGGCCCAGCATTATCACCGGATCTCTCCCCAATCGAGAACTTTCGGAGCATTACGGGCAGCGTCCTCCAGGCAGCTCGGGATTCTGAAGATCTATCGCACCAATTGGACACAATTTTGCCCAATGTCCCTCAGCAGGACATCAAATAACTCTTTCAATCCATGCCAAGCCGAATAACTGTTTGCATAAGAGCCAGAGGTGCACTAAAGCGTGGCTGCAAATCGCTCAATTTGTGAAGCTCTTTATCTTGAATAAATCGTCCAAAGTTTCTGAAATTTTAATCATTTGTTTGTATGTACATCTGCATGACATCTCCAGAATTTCGTCTCATTCGGATATTTCCCTCGTGATGCGTCTTTTTTTCCTTGTTTTAGAGTTTATTTGAAATACCTAAGGCTTTTTTTTCTGCAATAAAAATTTAGTTGGGTGCTAAACTATGTTGGGGACGTTAGCTGATATCTAAATTTTTCAAAGAAGAGCCGTGAAACATTTTCCTGGAGTGATGTCCGCATGCACACCAGTCACTAACATGATGACCGTAGTCTGTATTGTTAAATGACATAGCGGACGAACGTCAAGTTTAATGGATGGTACTGTTTGATAGATGTGGATTTACGGCAGTGTGAAAAGCAACCACAGCATCGTAGACGTTTTAGAAGACGATGTACGCCACCCATATATAGAAAACACCTGTAATGTTTCAACAGGAAGATTTCCAGCTAAATGTGGCGAGGAATGTTTCAGGTTTCTGCGACAGACATTGGGTACCACCGCACGGGTACCACAGCTACCAGTGTAACGTTGTTACTTTAATTTGCTATGAAATCGGTGCTAATAAACAATAAAAGCGGTTTAAAAGCTGTGAGCTGTCTGGGGAAGTTAACCGTGCATTACTGCGCAACTGTTTCACCAGGTATCTAGTCTAGCTTAGCAAATTCCCAACCAGACTAACATTAATTATAATCTTTTAATAGTCATACAACAACCGGTAACATATATATAAAAAAGAGAATTTAAATAAAAAGAAATAAATCAGTTTATATTTGGAAATTTATTTTAACATTGATCATTGAAATTTCAGCATATTAAACTTGATTCATTACTAAGGTGGTGCCTTATTTAGGATTGTGAAAATGTGAGTTTGTAATATTACGGAACACATCAAATAGGGAGCCAAGATTGGGAGACTACATACAACACTGCATTCATAAAATAACACACAAAGAACGTTGAAACATATGCAAGAGGAAATTAACCACAACCAACCGATTCAATTTTCACCGAAAGAAGTTACGTTCGTAGCGCAATCCTGTCCGTCATGTAATTACCACACACTGGTATACTAAATTCATACTAACTCTCTGTGAAATCTTCCCGAAAAGAATAGCTGAGGGCTACTTTGATGCTTTCACCACATGCTTCACGTGGTCAACTTGGTTTACACAAAGAGTGTAACTCCACAATAATTTTGATAATTAAAATAAATTACATCGAAACGCAATTTACTAAAGAAAAACCTCGAACTGGTTACTATCGTCTTACTATTAACCTGATGGGTCAAACAGTTGTATAAGCACGTGGTACTGGTCTCATAAAGTACACCCCACGTGGGTTGAACATAAAGAAAAGTTGCTATATAAAAAAAATATTGTCAAGACGAGACGTTATAATCACACGAGCATTCGCATTTAAGATTGATGATCTTAGTTAGAGTTACTGATCAACACGTGGTTCCACTTTACTCACAAAGTAGTGACAAAGCAACTACCGGAAGATATTCTGAACTTCACACCCGAATTACACTGCGTTGCAAGTTAAGATAACATTAGATATTTTAGAGCTAGACCTGAAATAAAGGTGATTAAATTTTCAGTTAGGCTGAACTTAAGAAATCCATTGTCCTACGGACTTAGCAGACACGCACTTAGCCGGAGATCTTACCACTGCAGACGCTCGCCGCGGACAGACTGACCTGCGCTCCTACCGAGCGTGCTTCCCAGATACAAACGGAAGTGACCAGAGAGACAGCTTCCTATGCCAACATGACAAGGGACGGACAGAAACATGCTAAGAATGGAAACCTCTCTGCTTTTAGAAAGAGTAGCTACCTGTTCCGACGTTGGTCCTACTGTTCTCTAGCAGACAGGCTTGTCTGCTACCCTCAAGCATGCAACTAGAAACACATTTGCTCATTCATCTTCTCACACAGAAGGGAAGGGGGATGACAGTATCTTATCATATACAGTATATAAAAGAAATCGGATGTAGGTTCCGTATGAGACTGTGTGACATGAATTACATATAAACTGTGTTTTAAAATGTAGTAGTGTGACAGATCGTTCTTGTTTATGTGTAAAAGTAACACGCTTCACTGCTCAGTCTCCTCCCAGATAGTCAGAAATACCACAGTAAATTTAGAAGAGAAATTTATGCCGTAAATGACAACAGATTTAAGAAATTAACACGAAAGGAATCCAACAGAGACCTTTAACCAGGGCCTGCACAGCTTCGTGACACGTCACATATTCAACATGTCTGCTATCTGGTTGGTTGAAACCGCTCCTCCTGGTCCTCCAGAAAACATGATCGTTAATGAACTCGTGTATAGACTGAGCAGCGCAAGAGTACCACGGATCAAATTCCTGGCAGATTTAAAACTGTGTGGTCGGTCCCGACTCAACCCAGGACTTTGCGTTTCGTGCGCAATGCCCTTACCTACTAAGCATCCAGGCATCATTCACAATGCGCCCTCGCACATCATTTCTGACTGTTCTTCACTCCTACTGTCCAGGCTTCACATTAGTTCTCTTGTATTCCTAGTGGCACGCAATTTTAATTTGTCAGAACATTTCAAAACAGCAGACACTGAGCTGCAGAGTGAATGTTTGACAGTAAAAATTCGACTCACTTCAGGCCACGATGTTTACAGGCGTAGGTTGTAGCAGTGTTTCTAGGTGTGGAGTATTGTATGGTTCTCCATACTGAAAGCTTTTGCAGGTACGTACAGTTTACGTTCTACTTCAAAGTACCTTCTAATGAAGGCCGGTTTGTATCAATTAAGTTATTTTTGATGTCTGCGGTTTTCTGTAGCATGTGTTTTGCCGGAATGCCTTAGCCTGTTAATGGCTGCCCCTCCCAATTTAAACTTCAATATATTGTTGATTTAAATATGGGCTTCAAATCCTGGTTTAAATATGCGCCGATGCATCTTTAAAATCATTCTTTAAATCCTTGAAGGAAACATAATTTACGGTTTTCTAATTTTGAGATGCTCAGAACTACACCACTGTACACTGGAAGGGTGGAAGAAAGCGTACGCAGCAAAGAGATATGGAAAAACCGATTACCTCCATTAGAAAGAAAAAATGCAGCTCTTGTAGCAAGCAAAACTTCTAACGTATCTCTCATAGCCCTATGAAGGTTAAGCAAAAATCTTTACCTCACTCCAACTGATGCAACACGTCTAATGCTGGGGAGAGGGATCATATTTTCTAGTCACTGAAACAGAGGAAAAAAACCTTTTGGTGCACTTCTCATGTTTACACTACACAGCCTATCAGAAATGATCTGCATACACATCTTAGAGGAAATTAATCTGGAAGAGCTTGCATAAGTTTTTTTCCCAAGAGACACAAGACTCGCTCATCTCTCCGCAAACCTTGTGCACCATGTTATTTTAGAGCGTTAGACTTCAACAAGGAAAACGGTGAAACTTTTTCACACAATTAGAATAAGCCTACAACAAAAATAACTTCCCTGGTGAAGAAGTTTATAATGTAGATATAGTTGGACTATCTGCAGCCCAACGTAAAGTCCCAAATGAGACTGGAAGAAAGAGAAAAAGACAAACAGTAGCTCTAACTTCAGCAGAGAGGCGCTCCGTAATAAACGTGTTTGGTTACATGAGCACTTCCGAAAATTTCATGTCTCCCTTTTTTTCTTTTCTCGTTGACCGACGTGACCCAAGTGCTG
The DNA here is from genome assembly GCF_023898315.1 of Schistocerca nitens. Classification (NCBI taxonomy): domain Eukaryota; kingdom Metazoa; phylum Arthropoda; class Insecta; order Orthoptera; family Acrididae; genus Schistocerca; species Schistocerca nitens. The sequence goes on from NC_064614.1 coordinate 549,989,550, forward strand.
ATGAAGGGATGTCCTCCAGTTTTATTTGGCAGAGGCCGCTCGCCTGCATTGGTGCAAGCTAACGTCTTCACAAAATCGTCCTCTCTCTCTTCGCTGACAAAGTTCTGCCAACAAAAGGGCCACCTATCCCTTTTACTTTAGACAGCCGTTCCAGTCTTGTTCGGAATGTCTGTATTATTTATACGAACTAATTCGCCTTGATGGACAATAAATCCACCACTTTCATTGTGGATGCACAATTACGTTCGACATCCTGCAGGAACCTAAAAGTAGCAAGCATGGAGGACATGGACGAGGACTGCGGATAGGTGACGTTAGGCGGGAATGTGGGTCGGCCGAGAGGCGTGCAGATGTAGTCCGCGCAACTGCGGTAAACACTGTGTCCGGATAGCGCATTGGTTAACGCAACTGCCTAGTAAGCAGATCCCAAGTTCGAATCCCAGTCCTGCGCCCGTTTTCACTCGTCGCCACTGATACCGCATAGAAGTTCCTATCCAGCTGCTATCAATAGTTCATTTCCTTTCCTTTCTTTCTCCCACTTCCACCTTCTACTTGTACAAAAAGACTTTGTTAATGATATGGCCAGAGGAAGTCGTGTGACCATTATTCCACATCTTCTCATTGCTCACACATACTTCAGCCATTAGATAAGACTTTCATGGGACCATTTGATACTGCTCTACAGTCAGGAAGAACAAAAATGGTTACGACATTCCCAGAGAGTATTTATACTACATGACATCATGGAATTATTTGCGAATGCATACCTCAAAGGAGAGAGAGGTGAAATTGCAGCCAGAGAATTTAGAAAGACTGGGATGTTTCGTTTGAACAAAAGCTCTCTACTGCTGCTTTCACAGATTCCCAGACCGAAAATTCTCAGACAGAAAACGTTTGAAAATAGCTTTCCACAAAATCTAATCGGAAAGTAGATTAAACAGCCATGTAAAAACGCCATGGTTTACTAGAGACCTTAAAGTATCTTGTGAAAGAAAGAGGAAAATGTACCTGTTGCCAAGAACAAGTAGAGGTCCTGCAGTTGTTGTGCAGTACAAAAATTACTCAAAATTTCTAAGAAAAGTTATTGAAAAATCAAGGAACATGGACATTATGTCAGAAATCAGTACTTCTGATAATAGACTTTAGGCTCTATTGAATGCAGTGAAACGAGAGACAGGACAAACAGCCACAGAACAGGATAACATGACTACTGAACTAAATGGAAGGGCTACAAATGACGAGTCACAAGTAACAAAAAAATGGCTCTGAGCACTATGCGACTTAACTTCTGAGGTCATCAGTCGCCTAGAACTTAGAACTACTTAAACCTAACTAACCTAAGGACATCACACACAGCCATGCCCGAGGCAGGATTCGAACCTGCGACCGTAGCGGTCGCTCGGTTCCAGACTGTAGCGCCCAGAACCGCACGGCCACTCCAGCCGGCTACAAGTAACAAATATATTAAATAATCATTCCTTAAACGTAGTAGAAAGTACAGGGAAAAATAGTTCAAGAGGTAAAAAGCAACTCTCATATAATTCAATCATACGAATGTATCACAGACTTCACCTTTTGACATTAAGAAAATGATATATTCTCTCAAAAATGGAAACTCGTCTGGTTTCTATTTCTTCCCATGTAATAAGCTCTGTCTTATCTGAAATGTGTAATGCAATACTGACTCAAGGTATTTTTCGACAGAGTCCGCCTCAATAGCTGAGTGGTCAGCGTGACGGATTGCCGTCCTACAGGCCCGGGTTCGATTCCCGGCTGGGTCGGGAATTTTCTCCGCTCAGGGACTGGTGATGTCTTCATCACCATTTCATCCCCATCCGGCGCGCAGGTCGCCCTGTGTGGCGTCGAATGTAATAAGGCCTACACCTAGGCGACCGGACCTGCCCCGCAAGGTGCCTCCCGGCCAATGAAGCCAAACGCTCATTTCCATTTTTTCCAGACAGACTGAAGTATGCCACTTTTAAACCCCTCCATAATAAAAGTGATGTCAATAACTACCAACCTGTTTCACTGCGGACATCATTTTCCAGAATTTTTGAGAAGGTGATTTACTCAAAACTAGTATCTCACCTGAGCAAATCACAGCGAATTTCAGAAGAGTTGTTCTACCGAAAATGCCATTTACATGTTCACTCACCAAATTTTTACAAGCAATAAATAATAGAACACCGCCGATTGGTATTTTCTGCGACCTATCTAAGGCATTTGGCTGTGTCCATCAAAGTATTCTCCTAGATAAATTGCAGTTTTATGGGATTTATGGCATAGCCTACCAATGAATAACGTCTTATCTAGCCAAAAGAATTCCGGAAGTTAGTAATTGAATCAACATAGTCTGGGGATGTTATTCTGACCTAGGGGGAGGAGGTTTCCCCAAGGCTTAATCTTACGCCCACTATTGTTCCTCATATATGTAAAAGATCCTCAAAAATGGTTCAAATGGCTCTGAGCGCTATGGGACTTAACTGCTGAGGTCATCAGTCCCCTAGAACTTAGAACTAATTAAACCTAACTAACCTAAGGACATCACACACATCCATGACCGAGGCAGGATTTAAACCTGCGACCATAGCGGTCGCGCGGTTCCAGACTGTAGCGCCTAGAACCGCTCGGAAAAGACCCTCCCTCAAATATATAAGAAGTAGAATTAGTTATGTTTGCAGATGACACCATTCTTGTAACCAATCTAAGCACACATACAGAAACAGAAGAAATAATAAATAATGTTCTTAAAAGTATCGTTGTTCCAATTTTTTCGAAGCATATTATTAGGTTTTTTAGCATTTTTATGTTTTTATGTGAGTGAGGAGCTGGCCCACTGCACAACCCCCAACCGGGAGGACCATGTAATTTTTACTCAAGGTTTTCTTCACTTTTTGTTATTTGGGATCCATTTTAGAAATCGAGGGAAAATCAGAGGCAGAAATCAATAAAAGAATTAGTAGCGGACGGAGGGTCATTGGGATGCTTAACTCAGTCTTATGGAGCAGGAATGTAATGGGCAGAACTAAAAACTTAATATACAAATCCATATTAGAGAGTGTAGTTCTGTATGGAACGGAGACCTGGACAATTAACATAAAGCACATTAAAAAATTACAAGCTCTAGAGATGGACTTCTGGAGAAGATCGGCAAGAATCTCCAGGAAAGAAAAGATAAGGAATACCGAAATAATAAGGAGAATGGAAATAAAAGAAAGAATATATGACGTTATGGATAGGAAGAAATTACAGTGGTACGGGCATGTACGACGAATGGAGGAAGCCAGAATACCAAAATTGATACTGGAGTGGGAACCGGAGAGGAGAAGAAGAAGAGGACGACCAATGACCACCTGGCTCCAAAATGTACAGCACACAATGAGGAGAATGGGCGCAGAGGAAGAGGACACACAAGATCGAAACACCTGGAGGAATATTTTGAAAATATAGTTTAAGAACGTTTATTGTTTGTATTGTAATTTCCAAGTAAATTATTATGTTGGAGAGAAGCCTCTGTACTGAGGAAAGCTCAAAATAATAATAAATAAAAGTATCGTTGACTGGTTTTCTGCGAATGGTTTCACGTTCAGTTTAAAAAAATGCGCAACATATTCAGTTCTGCACATCTAGGGGCACTACACCAATGGTAAATGAAACACATAGTGAGGAAATAATAAATCTGGGAGAAACTTCTAAATTCTTGGTGTCCATATTGATGAGAATTTGCAGTGGGAAAAGAACATTTTGGAGCTCCTAAAACAAGTTAGTTCAGCCACATTTGCACATACAATCATTGCAATTCTTGGGAAGAGACGGATAAGTAAGGTTGACATATTTTTCATATTTTTCTATCAGTATTGTCGTGTACAATGATGGTCTGTGGTAACTCATCTTTAAGAAAGAAAGTCTTCATGGCTCAAAAACCGTGCTAAAACGCTAATATGTAGTACACACACATGATCATCTTGTGAGAGCTCTGTTTAAAAGTTGGGCGTTGTGACTACTACTTCACAACATATTTATTCCCTCATGAAGTTTATTGTAAATAATCTTTGTTGAAAGTAATGCACTGCAGCTCAAAAGGAACAATGATGTACATAATTACAACACCAGAAAGAAAAATGACTTTCATTACTTCACAGTAAATTTGTCTTTAGCAAAAAAAGGGGTGCTGAACGCTCCAGTTAAAATAATGTAACTTACCAAGTGATCCAAAATATCTGACAGAGAGCAAAATAATATTTGAAAACAAACTGTAAGGTTTCTCCCTGACAACTCCTTCAATTCCGTAGAATAATTTCTATTACTGTTACGTGTAAAAGGTGATGGGTAGGAATTACTAACTCATGTCTGTATATTTAAAAAAAAACTTTATAAATATTCACCATATAGTCATATTTGAACATTAATTTGTGATGTCTATGTAAAACTACTTTTTCTACATCATTCTGATTTATCGTTCAAATGATCCATGGAAAATAAAACTAAGTAACTTACTAAGAGAGAACGTCCAGCACACCAACAGAATCTTGTACATTTTATCGTTAATCTCTGGATCAGATGGCTTGAAATACTGGGGGATCACTATCACCAAATCCACCTGAAAGCAAACCCAGCAAAGAGGCAAGTTTGCATTTTCCACATGAGGGATAAGGAAGCCAAAAGAAAACTCCATGTGAGTCGTAAATGGCAAGAGTTAGAGCTCTGATACACCCCAAAATACTTATGCATAAAGTTGAACAGCTCTGTTTGGACACTAAACAAAATGTCAGTGCTAGGAATAATATCATTCGTAAACTGACCAACACAAACTGGGGTGCTGACCCACAAGTCCTTCGAACAACAACCATTGCACTCAGTTTGTCGGCAGCTGTATGTGCCGCGCCTGTTTGGAAGAGTTAGGTCCACGTGAAGCAACACATTGACGTTGGCGTAAATGAGTCGTCCCGCACCATATCAGGTTGTCTGAGGCCCACACCGACAGAGAAGATCTACTGGCCCTTAAGGACAGCTCCCTCCAGTATACGGTGGCAAGTAGCAGCCCAGGTGGAAAGGAAGAAACAGACAATCGTCACCTTCTAGACGGTAATCAATAGCATACCAAGAAAGAGCTTCCTCTGGACGTCAGAGCCAGTCAACGCCACCGTCGAAGAGAGGAGACTTTAGCTGTGGAAGGAGGCAACACCAAATCCTATCCTGGAGCTGAAGGAAGAGCTTGCGGCAGGAAGTAACAAATCCTTCACAAACCGGAAGGCTCTCAACAGGCAGAAGACTAGGGTCTCATATTACATGTATAAACTTGCCCGATGTTGTTACCTCATGGGGAACCACTACGGCCGCGAGGGATTAGCCGAGCGGTCTATGGCGCTGCAGTCAGGGACTGTGCGGCTGGTCCCGGCGGAGGTTCGAATCCTCCCTCCGGCATGGGTGTGTGTGTTTGTCCTTAGGATAATTTAGGTTAAGTAGCGTGTAAGCTTAGAGACTGATGATCTTAGCAGCTAACTCCCATAAGATTTCACACACATTTGAACATTTGATTTGGAACCACTATGTGACTGTGGGAATGTTCAAACGGACGACAACCTACTGACGTGCCAAAACGTCGACACAAGCTGTACTCCGATAGACGTACTGTACAGATATCTGATGATAGAGCCTTCTGTGTAGCTGATTATTGGACAAAACATATTTAAACTTTAAATTTTATTACAGTTGCCATATACTAGATTTTAATGTATGGTGTTCTGGACATGGAAAATTAATAAATATCTCTGGATCAAATTGCCCAAGCATGTGCAAGCCGCACTGCCGAAACCGTTTGAGTTACTTCTAGTTCCTGTCGCCAAGAAAAAATTAGAAATCTTTGCTGCAAGTCTACTGGGTTTTCCATTATCAGAAGAACAACATAAAAAGAAGATTGATCCCTCGATAAAGGGTACTCGATACGTGAAATAAAACGATACACGTTGACGATAAGCAGAGCACTAAAGGTTCAAATGGTGCTGAGCACTATGGGACTTAACATCTGAGGTCATCAGTCCCCTAGAACTTAGAACTACTTAAACCTAACTAACCTAAGGATATCACACACATCCATGCCCGAGGCAGGATTCGAACCTGCGACTGTAGCGGCCGCGCGGTTCCAGACTGTAGCGCCTAGAACCACTCGGCCACCTCGGTCGGCAGAGGACTAAAAGGAAACAAATCATTCTCCAAAGCAGCAAACAGGCCCGAGCTAGAGAAGAATCTTATAAGTCTACTCGAACAATCAAATTAAAAGGGGAAAAACCTTCAAAATCCTTATAGTTTCAAAATCTGCAGATGATTTCAAACACATAGATCTTGCGTGGGATGACGACAGCAGTGACATTAAAATGTTCGAGAGAGACTACACCAACGACGAAAACGAAAGTTGTATTTTTTCGAAAGTCTTTACAGTGAAAGATCATCTGGAGAACTTAAGATGTGTTTCCAATGCAAAATATTGGTACATAGTGAATGCACTCGTACAGAAAACGACGGGTTTTAGTGCGATATTTGTAAACAATTTAAACGAAATTTTCTCACTGTTATTGCAATGTTTTGAAACTTAGAAAGTGGATTTTTAATTGCAGTATGTTATTCTCGTCAACAATTCACAAGCCAAATGTGTCAGAATAATCGATGACAGTTTTTACATTTACCCATTAGTTCCTTTACGTTTAGTGCTACGAGTATGTTAATGCTCTCATGAAAACTCGATAGCGAGGCCTCTACTTTGCAGGTCTTTTATACCAGATCAAACAGTGGTCGTTTCTAAAATTCCAAGTTGCTATAGAACTCCTACTATATCTCTTAGTCCTGTTACTACCTCCAATACTGACTAATGTGCTGTTCTTCGCATCAACCTGTTTCTCCCTTTCTCTCGCGCTACACAGCTCGTTGGAATCGTACATACTTCCACTTAATGAAATAGCAATAACCGCACATAATAATTTATTTAAAAATGATGACCGTTTTCGGCATTTATGCTGGCCATTTTCAGATCCAACGCACTGTGAAGATATAAAAAAGTGCCATTTAAATAGCGAAGTCAGAAAATAACATGGAGTGGAAAACAGTAGAACTACCAAAAGTTAAAGCAACACAGAGTTTATCCGTATATGACTGAAGTCGACGTTGCACAGAACAGTTGTGTGACGCCGGCCGTTGTGACCGAACGGTTCTAGGCGCATCAGTCTGGAACCGCGCGACGGCTACGGTCGCAGGTTCGAATCCTGCCTCGGGCGTGGATGTGTGTGATGTTCTTAGGTTAGTTAGGTTTAAGTAGTTCTAAGTTCTAGGGGACTGATGACCTCAGATGTTAGGTCCCATAGTGCTCAGAGCCATTTTGAGTTGTGTGACGTCACGGTTGTTTACAGTTGCAGACGGATAATCTACCACGGGTTAAACACAGTGGAAAAAGTGCGCTTAAGCTGCACGACGTCAGCCTCAGCCAATGAATAAAAATGGCTCTGAGCACTATGGGACTCAACTGCTGTGGTCATAAGTCCCCTAGAACTTAGAACTACTTAAACCTAACTAACCTAAGGACAGCAAACAACACCCAGCCATCACGAGGCAGAGAAAATCCCTGACCCCGCCGGGAATCGAACCCGGGAACCCGGGCGTGGGAAGCGAGAACGCTACCGCACGACCACGAGATGCGGGCTCAGCCAATGAATAATGACTTACACGAAAATATGTTCGAAAGAATGGACAAAATATAAAAGAACACATGAAAGTATTAATATAACATTATATAAGCAATAGCAATATCGGTTCGTTGATAATAACAATGGAGCTAAAAAAGATTTTAAATACAAAAACCAGTGTGACAGTATACACACTGAAGCGCCAAACAAACTGGTATAGGCATGCGTATTCAAATACACACACAAATACAATATGTACATACAATATTCACATACAAATACAATACATAAACATGCAGAATACGGCGCTGCGATCGGCAACGTTTGTAAAGACGACAAGTGTCCGGCACAGTTGTTACATCGGTTACTGCTGGTACAATGGCAGGTTATCAAGATTTAAGTGAGTCTGAATGTGGTGTTATAGACGACGCACGAGCGATGTGATACGGCATCTCCAAGGTAGCGATGAAGTGGACATTTTCCCGTACGACAAATTCACCAGTGACTATAAGGAATCCGGTAAAACATCAAATCTCCGACATCGCTGCGGCCGAAAGGAGACCCTCCAAGAACGGAACCAACGACGACTGAAGATTCGTTGAGCGTGACAGAAGTGTAACCTCTCCGCAAATTGCTGCGGATTTCAATGCTGGGCCATCAACAAGTGTCAACGAAACATCATCGATATGAGCATTCGGAATCGAAGGCCCAATAGTGTACCCTTGATGATTGCGCGACACAAAGCTTTACACCTCGCCCAGGCCGTCAACACCGACATTGCCTGGTCGGAGGAGTCTCGTTCCAAATTGTATCGAGCGGATGGACTTGCACGAGTATGGAGACAACTTCATGAATCCATGGACCCTGCATGTCAGCTGGGGGCTCTTCAAGCTGGTGGAGGCTCTGAAATGGTGTGGAGCGGGTGCAATTGGAGTGGTATGGGACCCCTGATACGTACAGAAATGACTCTGACAGGTGACACATAAGCATCCTGTCTGATCGTCTGCATCCGTTCACGTCCATTGTGCATTCCGACGGACTTGGGCAATTCCAGCAGGACAATGCGACACCCCACATGTCCAGAATTGCTACAGAATGGCTCCAGGAACACTCCTCTGAGTTTAAACCCTTCTGCTGGCCACCAAATTCCCCAGGCATGAACATTATTGAGCATATCTGGGATGTCTTGCAACGTTCTGTTCTCCACCACCTCGTACTCTTACTGATTTATGGTCAGTCCTGCAGGATTCATGGTGTCAGTTCCCTCCAGCACTACTTTAGACATTAGTCGAGTCCATGCCACGTCGTGTTGCGGCACTTCCGCCTGCAAGCGGGGACTCTACACGACAGGTGTAGCAGTTTCTTTGGCTCCTCAGTGTAGTTACAGATTAGGAACCCTCAGATTTTTTTCCTTTACTTGTACTGCAAAATCTTGCTTCTTACCAAATTTCATGATTTAAGGCCAAGAGTAAGTATCCTATAGGTTTCGATGAGTGTGTTCGCAAGTATCAAAATATATGACCATATCTTTCGGCTGCATTGGCTTAAAAGCTTCCATTTACTACACCAGCAAGAGTCTGTAGACCTTAGTGAGCGACATAAAAAAGAGGTCTTAACAGACGGACAGACAGACAGAGAGTCAGTTAAGAATAATTATTTCGTGTGATATCGTTACACATGTACAGTTTTCGTATTTTTTTTCCTTCGGTTGTATTGTGAAACTTCGCTTCTTGTTAAATTTCGTGATTCTAGGCCAATAGGAAGTAGCCTATAGGTTTTAACGTGTGAGTTTGCGAGTGTCAAAATATGTGACCTAAATGAGCGTATATTTTGGTTGCACTAACTTAGAAGCTTACATTTATTATACCGCCAAGGAGCTACAGACCTCAATATGTAACATAAATTTCAAACTGATGTGTCTATCCATTCCTGAAAAAAAGGGTTTTCTAAGTGTCGGACAGACAGACGGACAACGAGATGATCCCGATTGAGGTACGGAGATCTAAAATAAGAAAAATTCACGAAATGCAATAGAATAAAAACTGATGTAAAAAAAGATGAAGAATACCAGCATAAACGCCGAAACCAGTCGTCATTTGACTGTTTCATAAAGGGATCATTTGTAACAGATCCCTGTTTTATATCCGAGCATTTTACCTACTGTTATGCACGTACTATCGACGATCATAGGCCTTTTGTCTGACCTTCCTTCTGCACTCCACATAGACTTTCAATCGGTACCTTCTATAAGTACACCTTCACTCCGTGTGAAATTATCTGTGCAATCATAACCACCAAAGGCCAGGATAAACGTTGTAGTTTAATCCTTTTACTGGTCATCAGACTCAGCTGCAGATGTAACCCGAACCTCCAGAGAAAACTTCATTTCGTTAGCTCGGTCTTCTGTTTTGTTTTCCTGTTTTCTTTTTACAAGACAGAGCGGGCTGCTCGAGTAATGACCCGTGTGGAGTAAGAGACTTTTCAGTCAAATAACAGCCGAGCTGGTAGTGAGATATCTACATCTACATCTACATGGATACTCTGCAAATCACATTTTAGTACCGGACAGAGAGTTCATCGAACCACCTTCACAATTCTCTATTGTTCCAATCTCGTATAGCGAGCGGAAAGAACGAATACGTATATCTTTCCGTACGAGCTCTGATTTCCCTTATTTTATCATGGTGATCGTTTCTCCCTATGAGCCGGCCGGAGTGGCCGAGCGATCTAGGCGCTACAGTCTGGAACCGCGCGACCGCTACGGTCGCAGGTTCGAATCCTGCCTCGGGCATGGATGTGTGTGATGTCCTTAGGTTAGTTAGTTTTAAGTCGTTCTAAGTTCTAGGGGACTGATGACATCAGAAGTTAAGTCTCATAGTGCTCAGAGCCATTTGAACCATTTTTTCTCCCTATGTAGGTCGGTCTCAACAAAATATTTTCGCATTCGGAGGAGAAAGTTGTTGATCGGAATTTCGTGAGAAGATTCCGCCTCAACGAAAAACGCCTTTTTTAATGAAGTTCACACAAAATCCTGTATCATTTCAGTGACACTCTCTCCCCTACTCCGCGATAATACAAAACATACTGCCCTTCTTTGAACTTTTTCGATGTACTCCGTCAGTCCTATCTGGTAAGGATGCCACACCGCGCACAGTATTCTAAAAGAGGACGGGCAAGCGTAGTGTAGGCAGTCTCCTTAGTAGATCTGTTACATTTTCTAAGTGTCCTGCCAATAAAACGCAGTCTTTGGTTAACCTTCCCCACAACATTTTCTACGTGTTACTTCCAATTTAAGTCGTTCGTAATTGTAATTCCTAAGTATTTAGTTGAATTTACGGCATTTAGATTTGACTGATTTATAGTGTAACCGAAGTTTAACGGATTCCTTTTAGCACTCATGTGGATGACCTCACACTTTTCGTTATTTAGTTTCAATTGCCAATTTTCGCACCATACAGAGTCTTTTCTAAATCGTTTTGCAATTTGTTTTGATCTTCTGATGACTTTATTAGTCGATAAAGGACAGTGTCATCTGCAAACAACCTAAGACGGCTGCTCAGATTGTCTCCCAAGTCGTTTACATAGAAAGGAAAAGCAAAGGGCCTATAACACTAGCTTGGCGAACGCCAGAAATCACTTCTGTTTTACTCGATGACTTTGCGTCTGTTACTACAAACTGTGACCTCTCTGAGAGGAAATCACGAATCCAGTCACATAAGCACGCAATTTCACTACAAGCCGCTTGTGTGTTACAGTGTCAAAAGCCTTCCGGAAATCCAGAAATACGGAATCAATTGAAATCTCTTGTTAATAGCATTCAACACTTCATGCGAGTAAAGAGCTATTTGTGTTTCATAAGAACGATGTTTTCTAAATTCGTGTTGACTGTGTGTCAATAGACTGTTTTCTTCGGGGTAATTCATAATGTTCGAACACAATATATGTTCCAAAATCGTGCTGCATATCGACGTTAATGATTTGGGCCTGTAATGTAGTGGATTACTCCTACTACCTTTCTTAAATATTGGTCTGACCTGTGCAACTTTCCAGTCGTTGGGTACGGATATTTTGTCCAGACAACGGTTGTATATGACTGTTAAGTATCTATTGCATCAGCATACTCTGAAAGGAACCCAATTGGTATACAGTCTGGACCAGAAGACATGCTTTTATTAAGAGATACAAGTTGCTGCACTACTCCGAGGATATTACCTTCTACGTTACTCATGTTAGCAGCTGTTCTTGATTCGAATTCTGGAGTATTTACTTCGTCTTCTTTTGTGAAGGCAGCAGAGGGAATACATTACTCCGGTAAATGTCGTGCGACTAGGGCCTCCAGTCGGCTAGACCGTTTGCCAGGTGCAAGTCTTTCGATTTGACACCACTTCGGCGACTTACGCGACGATGGGGATGAAATGATGACGATTAGGACAACACAACACCCAGTCCCTGAGCGGAGAAAATCTCCGACCCAGCCGGGAATCGAACCTGGGCCCTTAGGATTGACATTCTGTCGCGCTGACCACTCAGCTACCGGGGGCGAACATTACTCAGGTACAAGTGACACCCATAAGCCATGGCCAGTTTTCTGACGCACCTATATCCTAGTCAACTAGCATGCCATGAGTCACATTGTATGCCGAGTACATGCACATCATCGACGTGCCTCACTTTGTTAAGGAGATTTCAAAGATATCCGAGGAACCATTCCGGTTACTTGCGTGCCAGTTGCACAACTCTTGACTGGTCAGTTATTTAGCGAGCATTGCGAAGAGAAAAGATTGGCAATAGCTCGTCTGTCAAAACTGCCGGGTGGTTATAATCAAAGTGCAGCAACACACGGAGGTCCAATGAGGGCTGTAATTATGGTATGTAAGCGAAACTTGACATATATCATAATACGTTGATGCGGAACCGATTCACACTGGAAAAATTAGTTCTAATTGTGGCCACCAGGTGCAAATGTGATGCTGTACACTGTTTCTATGACGGTATGACATCCAAGCTGTCATTTGACAAGCCAAAACGAAAGTGAATAATATTGCTATCGAGAAAAGAGACTATTTTATATTAACGGCAGCAATTACAGGACTGCATGGAGAGAGAACTGCCGACTGAAAGACCAGAGGAGAGGTCCGATGTCATTAAATAGTTTCAAGAAGATGATAATGAAATTTGAAAAGACGGGAGAACTTGTTGTGGTCCTGGAAGAGGAAGGGTCCTATCCCGGTGAAAATTGTTGACGTCTACATCTACATCTACATCTACATGGTTACTCTGCAACTCACACTTACGTGCCTGGCAGAGGATTCATCGAACCATTTTCATGCTACTTCTCTACCATTCCACTCTCAAATGGCGTGTGGGCAAAAGGAACACCTAAATTTTTCTGTTCGAGCTCTGATTTCTCTTATTTTATTATGATGCCCAATTCTCCCTACGTAGGTGGGTGTCAACAAAATATTTACGCATTCGGAAGAGAAAGTTGGTGATTGAAATTTCGTAAATAGATCTCCCCGTAAAGAAAACCGCCTTTGTTTCAGAGACTGCCACACCAACTCGCGCATCATAACAGTGACACTCTCAACCCTATTGCGCGATAACACGAAACGAGCTGTCCTTCTTTGCACTTTTTCGATGTCCTCCGTCAATCCTACCTGGTAAGGATCTCATACCGCGCAGCAATATTCCAGCAGAAGGCGGACAAGTGTAATGTAGGCTGTCTCTTTATGTATGTGGTCTTTCCAATTTAAGTTGTTCGTAATTGTAATTCCTAGGTATTTAGTCCAATTGACAGCCCTTACATTTGTGCGATTTATCGTATACCCAAAATTTATCGGATATCTGTTAGTACCCAGTGGATGACCTCGCACTTTTCTTTGTTTAGTGCCAAGTGCCACTTTTCGCACCATATAGTAATTCTCTCTAGGTCATTTTGTAATTGTAATGATGATTTCACTAGACGGTAAATTACAGCGTCATCTGCTAATAATCTAAGGGGGCTGCTCAGATTATCACCTAGATGATGTATATAAATCAGGAACAGCAGAGGGCCTGTGACACTACATTCCGGAACGCCAGATATCACTTCTGTTCTACTCGATGATTTACCGTCTATCAGTACGTACTGTGACCTCTCTGACAAGGGAACCTCCCCATCGCACCCCTCTCAGATTTAGTTATAAGTTGGCACAGTGGATAGGCCTTGAAAAACTGAACACAGATCAATCGAGAAAACAGGAAGAAGTTGTGTGGAACTATGGAAAAAAAATAAGCAAAATATACAAACTGAGTAGTCCATGCGCAAGATATCCAACATCAAAGAGAGTGTGAACTCAGGAGCGCCGTGGTCCCTTGGTCAGCGTGAGCAGCTATGAGAGGTCCTTGGTTCAAGTCTTCCCTCCAGTGAAACGTTTATTTTCGCAAAGTTATGATCTGTCCGTTCGCTCATTGACGTCTCTGTTCACTGTAATAAGTTTAGTGTCTGTGTTTTGCGACCGCACCGCAAAACCGTGCGATTAGTAGACGAAAGGACGTGCATCTCTAATGGGAACCGAAAACATTTCATCGCAAGGTCATAGGTCAACCGATTCCTCCACAGGAAAACATGTCTGATATATTCTATACGACACTGGTGACGGCAAGTGCGTCACATGACAGCAATATGTTGTCGACCCATCTAACTTGTGCCCGCATCTCGTGGTCGTGCGGTAGCGTTCTCTCTTCCCACGCCCGGGTTCGATTCCCGGCGGGGTCAGGGATTTTCTCTGCCTCGTGATGGTTGGGTGTTGTGTGATGTCCTTAGGTTAGTTAGGTTTAAGTAGTTCTAAGTTCTAGGGGACTGATGACCATAGCTGTTAAGTCCCATAGTGCTCAGAGCCATTTTTGAACCACCTAACTTGTGCACTTGGCGAATGGGTAAAATGATTCTTCTACCTTGCCCGATTTAGGTTTTCTTGTGGATGTGATAATCACTCCCAAAAAAGTGATGAAACCATAAGAGTTTGCCACATAAACTGCAACAAATGAATGCAACAGTTTCACTGTCGCACTGTTTTCCCTCTGCTCTGTCAAAACATATGATTTTAACGTTTTCAAATTTTTCCGTGTGCAGTTACCTCGCATCGGACGGACGGACGGACAGATAATAATTGTCTGAAAATAAAAAATTAAACTTTTCACTCGAGGGAAGACATGAACCAAAGACCTCTCATACTGCAGCTGCTCACGCTAACCGCGAGACCACGGCGCTCCTGAGTGCAGACGGTCCTATCTTCCGCATGGACTACTCGGTTTGTATATTTTGCTTATTTTTTTCATAGTTCCACATAACTTCTTCCTGTTTTCTCGATTGATCTGTGTTCAGTTTTTCAAGGCCTATCCATTGTGCCAAATTATAACTAAATCTGAGGGGGGTGCGATGGAGAGGTTCCCTTGTGAGAGGAAATCACGAATCCAGTCACACAACTGAGACGATACTGCGTATGCACGCAATGTGATTAATAGTCGCTTGTTAGGAAAGGTATCAAAAGCCTTCTGGAATAGGAATATGGAATCGATCTGAGATCCCATGTCGACAGCACTCATTACTTCATGGGGATAAAGAGCTAGCTGTATTGCACAAGAACGATATTTTTTGTATCCGTTTTGGTTATGTATCAATAAGTCATTTTCTTCAAGATGATTCATAATGTTTGAGTACAGTAAATGCTCCAAAATCCTAACGCAAATTGAGGTCAGTGATATGTGTCAGTAATTCAGAGCCGGCCGAAGTGGCCGTGCGGTTAAAGGCGCTGCAGTCTGAGCCGCAAGACCCCTGCGGTCGCAGGTTCGAATCCTGCCTCGGGCATGGATTTTTGTGATGTCCTTAGGTTAGTTAGGTTTAACTAGTTCTAAGTTCTAGGGGACTAATGACCTCAGAAGTTGAGTCCCACAGTGCTCAGAGTCATTTTTTTTTTTTTTTGTAATTCAGAGGACTACTCCTATTTCCTTTCTTGAATATTGGTGTGACCTGTGCTACTTTCCAGCCTTGAGAAACAGACCTTTCGTCAAGTGGGCGGTTGTATATGATTGCTAAGAAATGCGCTATTGTGTCTGCATACTCTGAAAGGAACCTGATTGTTATACCATCTGGACCGCAAGACTTCCCTTTCTTAAGTGATTTGAGTTGTTTCGCAACACCTGAGATATCTACTTTTATGTGACTTGACGAGGCTGGTGTTGCTGTAACTGACCGTGCATCACGTGCCCCTGGTAGTGCTAGTGCTAGTGCAGTGTCGCAAGGATTGTCCATCCCACGGTCAACAGTACGGTACGTTTTGTGATCTGTTTTACAGTGCTAGCGGTACAAGATCCAGGCGGTGCAACAACTGAAATCTCATGATCCAGAGCAACGTTCTAAGTTTGCCCTTCGGTTTCTTGCAGAGATCGAAGTTGATGACTGGTGGCCGGGAAATATTCTGTGGAGTGACGAGACACATTTCGCACTACTGGACGCAGTGCATACACGGAACTGCCGAATATCGGGTACTGTTACACCGAGTGTTGTGCACGAAGGGCCACTGCACTCACCGTATGTGATAGTGTATTGTCGACTCACAAGCACCTTTATTCACGGTCCGTTCTCCTTCGAAGAGAATACACCCAGAGAGCCTATCAGCTGTATAGTGACATCTGCACGTTAGTGAAATCTCCTTGGACATCGTGTGATTCCTCCTATGGAAGAGAGCAACTGTGTGACGATCACTGTTTTCACGTAATATGGGGCTCGCCCAGTGAAAGATGTGCTTCATGCAACCTTCCACGAACGCGTTTATCTCCAGAGGTTTTCCAGATGCATGGTCTGCAAGATGAGCCGATCTGATTCCGTGTGATTTTTTACTCTGGGAATATCTAAAATAACGTGTTTACCAGGGACACATTTGGTCTCTACTTGATCTGAAGGCCAGTATACAGGAACACGTAGCTCAGAATCCCCCAGAGCAACTGTTGGTCACATTTTACGGATGTAGCATCTCATCGACGTCTCCAGTGCTCATATTGAACAAAGTGTGTCCTATTCCTAACCCATTACATATGAAAACGTTTCCATACTATATTTTTGCATTCACAGCGCCAGATTTGCACCTGGTGGCCAATAATGTAACTAATTTTTTCCGGCATAAATCACCTCCGCATTAAAGCCTTAGAATACTCTCAAGTTTCGCTGTCATATGATAATTACAGCCCACACTGGACCTCTGTGAGTAGTTGCACCTTAATTACAACCACATGTAGCGAAATATGTTTACTGTCGGAAGTGCGGAGTAATCCCGATTAGTTCTGAATTCGCCAGTTTGGCACATTAACGATTCATCAGTCACCGGTGACCAGAACTTCAATCAGTGCACCAGAATGTTAGTAGTCAGTTGCTCAGGAAACAGCCACGACGCGCCGTCCTTGCGTCTTTTGCGTCATTACTGCCAGAATTAATCACAGCGAGAGGGCCCAGGATGCAAACGAGCGAGTTTACAGTTAGCCGGCGCTCCTCGCAAACAAACCCCACGCGTTGCTGCCAGGGTCTGCTGCTGTCACAACAAGGCTGAAGCGACACGTGAGCAGGACGTGCCGTCACCATTCGTTGTCAGGACTGGCCACAATTTGAATAATTACACAGCACAGGCTTCGATGGCCTGCATTTACATCACTTCTGATTTCTTGTCTGTCAGTTCGGTACAAATTTTGCAATTGCTTTTAAGCTGATTTCTCGATGAGCTACAGACTTGAGACGTCCAACATAGCTCAGAACTAGGTGACAATGCAATATTCAGTCGCTTTCCTGTCTGGTGTGCCGCGTAGGGTACTTTTTCTGTCCGTTCGCGTGTTCGGTACAAATTTTGCAATCGCTTTGAAACCAAGTTCTCGTTGAACTAGTGACCTGAATCTTTCATCATAGCTCAGAACTGGATGACAGTGCTACATTAACTAGCTTTCTTGTTTGGTGTGTAGCTGAAAGTACTTTATGTACCACTGCTATTTCCCTCATTTTTCTGTTCCAGGCGCGAATGTTTCTCGGTAAGAACGATTGCTGGTAAACCTCCGTGTGAGCTTGATTCTCTCTCATTTTTAACTTCACGATCTTTTCGCGATATATACGCAGGAAGAAGTAAAATATTGGTTGATTCCGGTGAAGAGAAACTGAGCCCTGAAATTGACCATATCTCTCTGCTGTAATCACATGAAAATGTTTGAACTCACACATGCAGGACTAAAAAGTAGACAATATTGGTTTAAATAAATAGCTTTTAATATAATACGTTTTTAAAAAGGACTAAAAAGTAGATAATAAATTATTCTAGCCCTGAAATTTGTGCTTGTAAAATTTTGATAATTATCACAATATTTTCTAAAATTTAAAACGAAGAACCTATGCTGCCTGCAATAGTATAGTTTAGAGACTAGCTATCTTTGAGAAAAATCACATAACAGTTCATTTCATTTGCAGTGCAATAAAATTGTTTCTGAGTTAGTTGAACTATTTATGTATCAGTTATCTATTGCACGTGCCCCACGTGTTTCGTTTTAAATTTTACAAGTACTATCATAGCTAACAAAAATTCACAAGCACAAATTTCAGAACTAATTGTATGGGGACAGGAATGTACATGGGGCTAGAAAAATTAGACCGTTTTAAAAAGTGTAATATTAAAAATCTTTTTATTTAAATAATTATTTTTTGTTTTTGGAGACTGGGCTATGGTCCAAAGTATATTTCTTAACCTAACGTTTCGACTTTCAATGCCGGAGATATTGTCAGAGACTATAAAGTAGGAATCTGTAGTTGATCTCCCTAATTGAAAGCGTGTATGATGACGTGCAGCACTTTTCAATAAAAAAA
Source organism: Schistocerca nitens (assembly GCF_023898315.1). Classification (NCBI taxonomy): domain Eukaryota; kingdom Metazoa; phylum Arthropoda; class Insecta; order Orthoptera; family Acrididae; genus Schistocerca; species Schistocerca nitens. The sequence goes on from NC_064614.1 coordinate 550,008,099, forward strand.
AGTCTTCAGTTCTTCACAGTATCAGCGACAGGAATTTGTGAGATCGTGCTCCAAGTGTGGGCAACTCTTGTGTGTCTCCTGCGTTCATCAGATCATCTGAATGTTCGGATCTTGCTAACCAGTCTGCAATATCTCTCAGTCACAACGGTTCTCTAACTTTTGTGCCCACGCTGTATTAATTTTAGGATCTGAAACATAAATTACGGTAGAAGGAGAACAAATGTTAACTGTAGGGATGGTGGTGGTGGAGGGGGATGGGGTCATAAGATTTCATGTCATAACTCTTATATGTAACATACAGATCAGACGAGTAGGATATTCGAGACACGATTCAGAAGACTCCCCTTACGAAGTACTAAAGCTGCTATAGGCGCACATGTTGCAAATGAGAACCACAACATTGACACAATTTAAGAACAATTAAAGATATTTCATGTAAAGTAAAGAGGTAGACACTTAGACATTTTAAAAGAAATGGTGATTTATGTTTCCAGAAGATAGGAAACCTATCCGAAAGAGTTCTCCATCGATTCCTAATCCAAAATCTACGACGAACTGTTCGTCATCCCGACACCCAGATTGTGCCTGGCAATTGCAGCATTTGACTGCTGTGTCATCTGCAGCCCGCCATGATGCGCGGAAAGTGCCCCCAGCAGCTATTAGCATCACGACAAATGCAGCGCCGCCTAGACGTCAAAGAGCGCCTCATATTCTTTTCTGTTAACTAAGATAATTGCAAGCAGTAATTTTTTTCTTTCTCAACGTAACTTTAGTGTACTTAATTATTACTCTTATCCAATAAATTCGTTCTTTAATGTATCCTCATCATCACGTGCCTATGAACCTCTTCCCCACTTCACAGTCCTTCCTCCCTCATCTTTATAAGTGCTCACAGTTAGTGAGTATTCAAAACGGTTTTTCAAACTGTTTAAAAATCATATCACAGTACTCTAATGAATTTAATTATAAAATCATCCGAAGTAGGTATTCCTTTTCACCAATATATGTATGAATAGACAAAGAGAAGACTTCATTCCGTGTTCAAAACCTCGACGTGTATCTCCTGTTGCCTTTACCTTTGCCAACAACGCAATGGAAACCACCTACAGCAAGTGCCATTGGGTACAATTTTACTCCTTTTCACCATTACGTGGATAAATGCGACACTACCGTACAATCAGTTTAATATCCCTTCTATACTTATGTTAAATTGAAATAACGCAAAACTAATTTTGCACTTCAGATCGGGTTTTACCTGCACAGTGATTTGGGACGTATTCAGTACAACAACATTTGTTTCCTAGAACTCTTTTTTTCTTTGTGAAACCTTATGGGACTTAGCTGCTAAGGTCATCAGTCCCTAAGCTTACACACTACTTAACCTAATTATCCTAAGGACAGACACACACACCCATGCCTGAGGGAGGACTCGAACCCCCACCGGGACCAGCCGCACAGTCCATGACCGCAGCGCCTGAAACCGCTCGGCTAATCCCGCGCGGCGATAAGGAGAATTTCGTAGCATATTGCTCCGTGCTACGTCACTTTACACACTACGTTTTCGCCTCACAGCAGATTTTACGTGTGCAAGTAGGGTAAATTTGAAGCTCTGTATCTCGGAAACGGATGAAGAAATCAGGAAAAATTTTAACGCTGTTTGAGAGCGAGATCTTAGAAATATATCGTAAAAATTACACCCATTTGCTGTGCATAGCAGTCTTGGAATCCGTGGCACGGTCTTGCTGTTTCTCGATGACATAATTTTTTTTTGAAAACGGTGTGATGATACTTCTAGATAAATGGGTAGAGAACACACCGCTAAAATTTGAGCGGTCGACTGCTGTTAGTTATTTAGAAACCCGCTCATGACGGTGAAAAAATGGCGAAGAACGCATTTTTCGGGTTTTCTCAGGAACCGCCCAGGATCTAAATGGTGCCTCGATAAGCCCCTTATGACGCACCATAGACATCTAATGCAAAAAGAAGTAACCGATTTGCTCCATTTGCTTAAGCAAGAGGAAGTGCATAATATTCATATATACTCTGACCACGTGCCGTAGGATAGTAACAGTAAGATGATATTTCTGCCGGGTATACAAATGGTCCTTAGCCCAATGCCTATCTAAAACGCTTGATCCTACTTTTCTATCACTAACAGAACCCGAGGTATGAGTTCCAGAAAAATCCGGTTCCTATGCATGGTGTTTCGGAACATATTGGTAACACATGCTGTCGCCTACTTACCGATTGAGAGTAAATCGAAGGAAGACGAAAATAATGAGAAGTAGCAAAAATGAGAGTAGCGAGAAGCTTAACATCAAAACATTATCACGAAATAGCCGCAGTAAACGAATACTGCTACTTTGGAAGGAAAATAACATATGTCGCCCGGAACAAGGAGGAAATGAAAAGCTGACTAGCACTGATAAACAGGGCCCTCCTGGCCAAAAGAAGTCTACTAGTATCAACTATATGCCTTAATTCGGGGAAGAAATTCCTGAGAATGTACGTTTGGAGCACAAAATTATGTGGGTAGGAAACATGGACAGAGCGAAATAACGGGAAAGAACTGAATAGAAGCTCTTGGGACGTGATGCTACAGAAGAATGATGAAAATTAGGTGTAAAGAAATATGAGGAAAAAATTCACAAGAAAGAGGGACCGGATGATAGGACATATGTGTGGACATTATGGAATAATTTACATGGAATTAGAGGGAGCTTTAGAAGGTAAAAACTATAGATGAAGGCAGAAATTGGAAAATATCCAACAAATAACTGAGGATGTAGGACGCAAGTGCTACTCTGAGATAGGGTTGACACAGGAGAGGAATTCGCTGCGGGTAGCATCAAACTAGTCAGCAGGCTGATGACTCAAAAAAAAAAAAGGTAATTGTATGCCAGATTTTATAGATTATACAGAGATTCTCTGTTTCCTCTTTTTTTGTTTGATTTTTGTCTCAGAATGAGCTCTTCCCTCCTCATCTGACCATTTGACTCCAGTTGTTTCTCTGTCTATTAAACCTTGAATTTCTTGACTTTGGTTTGATTTTGTCTCTGTAGAGCAAGATCCATTGTTCAATCTGCATTTCTTCTAAGTCCTTTTTTATTTTTGGATAAAAGAGTCTTCGGTGCCAAAATATTGCTTTAACGATCCGTTTCGCCTTTGTAGGTCATTATAAGATGATAATGAGCTGAGAGACATCCGTAGAACTATTGTGCTGTGGAATAAGCAATTGTCCAGATCGAGCTAATCAAGGCATGTGCCTTCGATATAGCCATGACGGAAGCATGTATGATGGAGACACGTGCCTCGGTTAGCTCGATCTACGAATGTCTCTAAATCCATGATAATCCGATGGTGCACTATGAAGGCGAAACGAGTCATTAAAGCAATATTTTCGCAAACAAGACTTTTTTTTACAAGAGTACTCTTTATACTATTGCCGTACCGTACTAGTCGGGCAGCCTACAGTCGCTTTAAATCTCTGTAGAGTGTAACATGTCTTTTCCTGATATCATGTCATTTTAGGGCAGAATGAATGTATTTCCTTATTTGTCATTAAAACCAAATTGCCATCTTTGTTCTTGATTGGACCAAACATGTTTCTAAGGTTCTTCTTTCCATGTATTCTAAACCTCCTAATGCCATGTTGCATCCAGGTATAAGTGTGTTTACGGCCCAAAGGGGATGCACGGTTCCATATTATAATGCCTTCATTTACCATGCATAGAAAAACATATTTTACTGTATAGATTTCTCACGTTCATGTATGCTCCTTTCAGATTTTCAGTTCCGATTTTTATTACTTCTTTTTCACTTTTTGTGCTTCTATTTTCAACGTATATGTGAAGTAGTCTGTTTACTTGACGTTCCCACACTTTTTTTTAATTTTTGACGAGCTCCTTTCCCTGGTCAAGCATTCTGTCTTTTCAATCTGTATTTGTAAACCTACATTTTCAGCTGTTTCCTTAGGAAGTTCTACTCTTTTCTTTGCATTCACTAAGGTTCCATTTATTCTCACAAGATCCTCTCCCAAGATCAAGCATGATATTGCTCCTTTCCATCTACCTAGTTTTATGTAGTTTTAACTTCTTATTTTTCTTCCTCTGTTTTCCATTGTCTTATAACTTTTTCCAGTACACAATGGAGACAAACCATCTCCTTCTCAGTTTTCTGATGGTGACTGGAAGGAACTACAAGTTGTTCCAAGAAATTCAACTTTCGATAGTGTCTTTGTAAGAGCTTGTTATTTATTTCCAGGGCTTTCCTATCTACTTCATGTTTCTTACATATTTTGTGGCAGGGGAGGAGTCGCTGTCAGTCAAATCATAAGTCCTTTTAAAATCAACAAGTACTAGCAGTACCTTTTTATTTGATATTTTCATATACCTAATTACATGTTTAAGATTTAGGATTTGCTCTAGACAAGATTTTTTACTCTTAAATCCAGCTTGATACTCTCAAGTTAACTACCGGTCCGAAGATGGCCACAGACTGATCGCAACCGTTTACTGCAATTGGAGATGCTCATGTGATTATGTTGTAAGAATACACTGAGATGACTAAAGTCGTGGGGTAGCGATATGAACATATACAGATGACGGTAGTATTGCGTACAGAATGTCTAATATCGCGGTGTATTTGCGGAGCTGTCAGTTCTACTCGAGTGATTTGTGTGAAAAGGAGTCCGGCGTGATTATGGACGTACGACGGGAATTAACAGACTTTGAAAGCAGAATGATAGTTGGAGCAAGACGCATGGGACATTTATTTTCGGAAATCGTTAAGAAATTCAATATTACGAGATCCACAGTGTCAAGAGCGTGCTGATAATAGCAAATTTGATGCATTAACTCTCACCACGGACAACGCAATGGCTGGTGGACTTCACTTAAAGACCGAGAGCGGCGGTGTGGAGTTGTCAATGCTAAGAGACAAGCAACACTGCATGAAACAACAGGAGAAATAGCTGATGGTAGTTTCCAGTTGTGGCCCAGATCCCACAAAGCCATGGACCCATGTTGTCAACAAGGCACTGTGCAAGCTGGGGGTGGCTTCATAATGGTGTGGGCTGTGTTAACATAGCATGGACTGGGTCCTCTGGCCCAACTGAAATCATTGACTAGAAATGGTTATTTTCGGCGACTTGGAGACCGTTCTCACACATTCGTGGGCTTCTTATTAAGAAAGGCAGTGCGCTACGTAGCCGGGCCACAGTTGTTCGTGACTATTTCAAGGAACATTCTGAACAATCCGACCGAACGATTTGCCACCCAAATCGCCCGACATGAATCCCATCGAACATATATGGGACATAATCGACAGGCCAGTTCGTGCACAAAATCCTGCACCTGCAACGCTTTCGCAGGTATGGACGGCTGTAGAGCAATTTGGCTAAATGTTTCTGCAGGGGACTGGCAACGATTTGTTGAGTCTATACCACGTCGAGTAGCTGCACTGCGTCGGGCGAAAGGAGGTCCGAAACGATATTAGCAGGTACCCCATGACTTTTGTCACCTCAGTGCAGTTCCTGAAAGCTCCCCTCCTACTCTCACACTGGCTGCCTCGCGTACTGTGAAGTGGGAAGCCGTGCGGCGGCCAGCAGCTGCCGCCGTGGGCGGCGTCCGCCGGGCCAGGTGTGGGCGTGGGCGGCGCGGCGTGTCCCGGTAAGGCCGGCAGTCGGTACAGCCGCCCACCGCTCGCCGCCCACGGCCGCGGCCCACCGCCCCGGCCGCCGCGTCACGCCTGCTGCGGCCGCACCACACACCTAACGCACTCCGTCAACTTCTCGTGTGGTGTCAAACGTTTCGTGCACCTGTCACAGACTCGAAGTACTCGTCTGCAAAACACTTCGAACCTACACTCAAAGCGAAACACAAGCTTACATCTGCAACTTCATCCATAGTCCGCAACCTAACTCGAAAACTGTGGACGAGGATGCATCGCGTACCACAGTAACAATGAAATTACAGCTACACTGTTAAAAGAATTAGAGGATCACGTTTATCAACGTCCAGTATGTTAAATTTATTCTGATATAGACGGTACCTGTGGTCTTATTGCATGCCTTGAGACCTTCACTTTCAATGTTGGCAACAATTAAAATCATTCACCACCTATTGGCCGTGTTATGCAATACAGTGTCAGATGTGCCCTCAGAAGGAAGTGAGTATCAGTGTCCCAGTGTTTTCTAGTAAGGTACAGACGTGGCAGTTTTCGTTTGTGGACGATGTATTCAACAGAGCACATGTAATACAACATCTTAGTGCTGTGCAAGTTGCAAGGGCGGTCTGCTTGATCCCAAAAGGATGGACGTTTCGTCGTGTTGCTGCAGATACCAATACCTCTCCATGTGACATCCACAGGTTGTGGAGACGCTACGGGGAGACGGGTCAGTTGGACCAGGTCATCGACGCATTAAACCCCATTTAAAGGCCGATATCTGGGCATCTCTGTGTTGTGCTGTTGTACAGATACGGCGAGAGCGCTGTATGACGATCTCAGAAGACCTACTGGAGACACTTTGTCCGATCAGACTGTAATCGACGGGTTATAAGAAAGGATCTTACGACCCAGACGTCCTGTTCGAGCACCGCGCTTCACACAACATCTAGCAGCTCGCCTTCAGTTCTGCCATCACATGTAAACTGTTAACTTCGTCACTGGCGAATCGTGTTATTCGCAGACTAGTCCACTTATTCACTGACGCAAGGTGATGACTGTGTTTGTGTGCGGAGACTCGAAGTGAGCGGTACCTGCAAAATGTTGTCCAGGAAAAACACATATTTTCTAGGTTCTGTGTTGTTGTGGGGAAGTTTTAGTGGTTGATAATCATATGTATCAAAAATGGCTCTGAGCACTATGGGACTTAACTTCTGAGGTCATCAGTCTCATCATACGTTTCCTCTGTCAGTTTGAGGTAAGGGACTTTGGTCCGAAAATCGTACTGATACCTCGGACAGTGAACACATATACCGGTTCTGTTGTTGTTAACAACGTGGAGTGGACAATATCGGTAGTACGGACCACAACAAGAAAAAGTGTCTAGGCAACATGAGCTCTAAGAACCATACCTTGGAGCTATGAGCACTTGATTATCTTCGATTCTGTGAAACACGTCTCTTCTAATGCAAGCAGTTCGGTTTCCATGTTTTTTTGGGAGAAGATAGTATGAACAAAATTAAGAAAAAAATATCTCCAGTAAGTATGAGCTGTATAGGCACTTGTTCAGTAGTGAAGAAGGAAATAGCTCTAACGGTATGCATTTTAGAGCCCATAGACTTTTTTCCTTGTTTTGATCTATACTACCACCTCCGAACGTTGCCTACCCTAAAATCTTAGGAACAACACGTATTCCATTGTCAGTGGTACCAGAATGATTTTCGCTTATAACTTTCGACTCGGTCGATCCGCATCAGGGTCACTTACCTCCAACGGATGCATCTAATCATCTCCATCATGCATGAAAGTGTATAACGTCATCACAGAATCAACTTGTCTACGAGCAGCTTCGTGGAGCTTCTGCTGGTCTCCATAATGTCGTTGATGTATACTGAGAACAGAACGGATGGTATGACTTTCCCGTCGGGCACACCAGAGGCAATGTTCACATCTGACGAGTCCTGGCTGTAGCCAGGAGAGAGATAGCATAGCGGTAACGCACTATTCGGTAAATAGCGATAACGTTCTCTCCTCCAACGGTACAATGAACTCTAATGTAGCCGGAAGATCTTCCCGAGCCTGACGTAGGCCGACCAGAAATTGTTTTGTTGGCAACAAAGTAGGGGTTAACTGACCTTGCACAGCATGATATTCGGCCTCTTGTAACTCTGGTATCTCGATTCGGGCACCCTCTGCACCATCAGCAAGTGTGCGCGACAGCCTTGCCACAGCCGTCTGTGGGTCTAATAGAACAAACCAGCCTGTATTATTCCTAAATTCTGGTTCACAGAACTGGTTGTCGTTCTCACGAAACTCCTCAACGAGGCTGTTAACCCCTACATCATTGTAGTGTTATTCAATACTCCTTGTTCCAGATTCGCTACTTGACTCGTGAGCCATTCCATCGGGTTTCTGGTACCTTCCAGTTCGCTCTGCACTACTACTAATGTGTTATTGAGTCTCCATAAACCAGACACATCTGCCGTTACAAATACGGTTTTCAGCCATTTGCCTACTGCATCCATCCATCCTTGCTTCTGTTGCTTCAATGTGTGCAGCACCAAGTCCACAGCTTGTTGTATTTGGTTCAGGGGTCACTCATACAAGAGACACAGCACCCAATACTACCCTCGTATCTCATTTAACACTCCCTTTTTGTCAGCTTCCAGGTGTAGTTCCGAAAATGTGTCGTTTAGCCTTTGCATCTCCTTTCTTACGTCCCATGTGTCATAAGTTAATCTCATAGTCCACTGGTGATTGGTAAAGATAATGTCCCCCTGCTTGGTGAAAAGTACCTCAACCATCAATGGTTGTTCCTGCAGGGGGCTCACTCCCTTGCAGCTGTAGAGGTGTAGGACTGCCAGTAGTGTGATGCATCCTGCAACTGTCCTCATTGGTGCTGCCACCTGGAGGAAGGCAGGTGTTATCACTCTCTCCTCTTCAATTGAAGTCTGACATTTAGAAGTACCCGAATCTACACGCCCCACACCCAGTACACACCCAATAAAATACATAACGTTACTTCTCATCATCTGAAGTTCCTTTCCAAATCTTATACAAGAACATGAAAAATCAATTCAGGTAAGCAACAACACAAAATACTCCCTAAAATAACTGCTAACCTGTTACAAACTGAAATCTCCCTATATATCAACATCTGCAACAAATATCTCAAAATACCATAATGACATCCTTCATTATTTGCACAAAACTCCCCTATCATTGTCACCAAGGTGCATGAAACAACAAATACACACAATAAAACACCAAAATCTAAAAACACTGGTAGTTCTGTGACCTCACTGCATATGGTAATGTGCATCTAACTTGCGAGGGTTCAGTCTGTCTCTCCCTTGTAACATTCCTTCCCCTTCTGTTGGGAGTGGCGCCACCGGTACCAGCAGCAATGAACCTGGTGTGAACCAAAAATGACATATACATCTGACATGTAAGCTTTTAAAGATGTAGTTCACTGGCAATGTCATCTCAATAACCTGATATGGATCTTGGTATTGCGTGACGAGTTTCTTCATTTTCCTGCTTGGGGTGTATTAGTTTGTTAGCATTACCCACTGACCAGAAACGTATTCCAGTAGCTTAACATTGGACTAGTCCATCTGTTCTTGCTATTCAAGGGCCTTAGTGTTGGCTTTCTGTACCCGCTTCCATACCCCTCATAATGTCTTCATGAAGTTTCACCCAACCTCACCATTTCTCCCCACCCTAGGTTTGACTATCTCAAATGGTGACAGCATTTTGCGACTATACAGTACCTCATATGGCAATATGCTTGTACTTCTATGAAGCTTCGAGTTGTAAGCCATTACAGCTTGTGGCAATAAAGCATCCCAACCATTTTGATTGCTGTTCACATAGTGGCTCTGCATTTTGTCTCTTGTTCGACATACAAACTCAATTCTTCTGTTCGTCTATGGATGTAATAGGCTTGTTCTCAGCTTATGAACACGCAACAAGTGTCACAACTGCTTTATTAATTCTGTCATACAATTTATGCCCTGATCTGTGATTAACACTTCCAAAACACTGTATTTTAATAAACAAATATTCAACGTTGCCTTTGCTATCCTTTCAGATTGTTTATGCAGGACAATGACTATCCCCACATAACAGCAGAAATGACCTGTTATGGTCATAACTGACTAAATGGTCCTAATATGTCCATCCCATTAATTTCAAAAGGTTTACTGCTTCTAGTCACTTTTGCAAAGGAATGTGTTGATTGCTCAACTCTATCCACTGTACACATGGCATACAGTTTTTAAGACACTGCTGTACATCCTATTTACATTACGCTACCTGTAATGTTCAGCTATTCATCATTCCATTGTTCAATGCCCTCTCCCCACCCCCATGACAATATTATATACGCTCAATTATCTAACACTTCTTCTCACAATGTAACTGGTCCCATCACTCCTAACTCCACATAAAGTACGCTGTGGAGGGTTTCATAAAATTCCACTGCTATATATGTTTCTGTTGCATTAAAATCTATGGGGAGCGCAGCTCAGTGGCTCTGCGGCTCTGACTGCCACTTAACAGCTGAGTATTCCCATTTAGACTGTTCTTATCATGCCCTTTACTTTGCTTGCAGACTCGATGTCCAACTTTTCAAACCTCCTGCACTGCAGTTGACGACAGTCCCATGTTATATGGTCAAACTATCCGTGATGTTAACACATTATGTTAGCAAAAAAGATATTTATTATATCACAGACTCTAGTTGCTTCATCAGTTTCTTTTAAAGTTCTTGCTGTGCACGTGGTACCAGGGAAATACTATGGAAATTTTGTGCATATCTTGTGCAACACATCGAATGGTAATCCCTGCAAAACTGCGTCTAATGCCCTCTGCTCTGTTTCTTCCAGAAGAACCTTTCTCACATTGTCGCTGTCCATTAACTTGTATATACTAAGACTGATTTTTCTTATTCTATCTATGGAACTTTCAATGGATTCGCCCTGCTTTTGTGACATACCATTTAACAGCTTGGACAGTACCTACAGCTATTCTGTCATCCATATCGTTGTACCAAATTTCTCCACAGCACATCAAATGTCTCAGCATTTTTCAGGTCCTCGTGGTATATTATATAAGTTTTTGCATCCCCTAATAAATATAGCAATAACTGTTCTTCTCTCCAACAGGTTACCCATAAATGATAATACATTGTCTCCTGCCTTGCCTGGAAAAAGATGGTTGGCAGTAGAACCACCCAGGGATGACTACTGATAAACGGGGCACAGTTGTTTCCTCTCTCATAGCATTTAACTGCCTCTGCAGGTCAGTATTATCTACTTTCAGTTGAGTTACTTGATCCAATAAAGACTGAACCAATTCCTGATGGTAACCACAAGTGAATTATATTTGCTCATTGTAAAGCCTCTGTCTAACACACTACGAGGGTTGCCCAAAAAGTAATGCATCACATTTTTCTTTAACAATTCTTATTGAACGTAATGGGAAATACACACACAAAAGAATGGTGTTTTATCTACGCACATCATTCTCCGTCGAACTGCCTTCTGAAGATCTCGCCCTCCGTGCCCAGCGACTAACTGTACTTCTGTCGATAGCAGATGCTCCACGGACTTTGCACAAACGCTTGTGAATATTCCCCACAGTTTCTTTCTGTTCTTTGAGAAATTCAGTTACGGCACTTTGCTTGTAACGTGCATCACCTACAGGCGCCGTTTTGAAACTGTCCTGCAGCTACGCTATCTGTCTGAAGTGACGGAAGCTTGGCGTACTCACTCACGAGACTTCAAATGCTACATACGTAACGTTTCGCATTCGTAGCATTGTTTTCAGCTGAGGAAAAGAATGCGGTGCATTACTTTCTGGGCAACGCTCGTAGTCAAACAGTAGGATAAATGCAAGGATACTTAATTTTAGGATTATTGTAACACAGCTTAATTGTTTTACCCTAAGTGCTAACCATGCGAACACATCGCACTGCCTGGTCTAACGTCCATATCTTCTACATGTGAGACATGTTACAGGGGCTGAATGTGTACTGCAGACACTATGATCTAACAAACTACACTGACTACATCTTACAGTACATTTATGGGCATAAGTTTCTCTTGTATTACATCAGAACTCATTCTTATTTATGCCCTCGTTAATCTTCACAAATTTCACTTTAAAATGAGTCCACCAATCCATTTAGTCTGCCATTTCATGATACTTGAAGGAAGCACAGTCATAAAAGATAATTTATTTTCAGTCCCCCACTATGATCATGATATCGTATGGTGGCTCAAGAAGCTGCGGATATCACTGGTCCCTTATAGGTCCATAAAGTCCAAATGTTGGTGACCCCACAATAAGTTGAGATGTTGGTGCAGGATGGTTGACTGGACAGCAGGTACAAAGAACCAGTTCCTCAGTATTTGTGGATTCATAAAGCCAGCAGTAACATCAGCATGTTTATTTAACGGAATTCATACACCTAAAGTAGTCAATTCCCTGCAGGCTATGGATGGCAGTGGGAGATGACCATCAGCACAAGAGTGCCTTACCTGACAGGTGGCCACAGTGAAGAAACAAGGTCAGGGCCGCCTCTGTGGGTGTGGAGCTGTCAGGCCTGAAGTCATCAGTCATGTAGTGACAGCAAATCTGGTGCAGACCAACACGCCATCCTGTGCAAATGCAATGAACAACCAGCAGCATGCAATGGGCCTAGTGAAGGAGACACCCAGATGGAGACTGCAAACCAAGGACCCACTGGAGGTGCCCAGAAGACATTTTAGGTATACCACATCAACCCACAGCTGGAAGGTGTCAGTTCAAGATCCAGAAGCGTAAGTCCTAGATATGGCTTTTAGGCCAGCGGCTTGCAGTGGCAGCAGATAGTTATAGCTGAGGCTGGACGACCCACAACTGGTTGTCGCCTAGTGTGGAGGCATTCTTGGTGTAGGCAGCAGTCGACAACAGATATGGTATAGCTGGACAGATCATTATTTATACAGGCTAGCCCTGGTGTTGTTATGAGAGGTGCCACTTCTCATCAAGTACGGCCATGGACGGCATGCATCAGAGTACAACATGTGGTAACCATGTCTGTCTCAGTGCCAGAGAGTAGGATTTCATGATGCCGGCCAGTGCTTTTCTCCCCAGTGCATTGAGATTACGCAGGAAGCCAGCTGGTCTGTCTGCCTTTGGGTCGTGAAGTCCTCTGGAATAGTGTGGGCATAACAAGACTGTTTCCTTGTTACATTTGTTCTTTTATTGCTGTATGGTTTAACATTATAGTATCTCTGGTTTCTCAGATGTACTTGCTATTGGTAAAGTTACCCATGAACGGATTTCAGCATGAATCCATGAATGATTCTGCGGAAACGTCGCATGATAACTTTTTGCTATGCCTTCAGATTAGATTAGATCAGATTAGTTTTTCCTTCCATAGATCTGTGCTGAGGAGATTCTCGTGGATGTGGAACATGTCAATTTTTTTTAAGCCGAAATAACAATACGAATAGTATGAATATATACAAAACATCATTTGTTTCTATTAAAAAATTCGTCAATGGAGTAGAAGGAGTTGGCCAATAGTAAGTCTTTCAGACTCCTTTTAAACTGATCTTTATTTGTAACTAAATTTTTTATGTTTGACTGAAACGAACGACTGCTTACGGTTTTATCTTGTCTTATGAAATCTGTGATTCGTTTTCAACTTTTTGCTCCTGACATGGAAAACAAATCTCACAACACCTAAAACATGCAGTTTGTTTCTTTTTAGTGCAGTGGTTTGACTCCCAAACGAGCTTCAAAGCAGAAATATCTAAGCGGCTAAAAAGTTTTTATATTCACTTTACGCGTTCTATGTATTGTAAGTGTAAATAGGTCTAAAGAGATATAGTAATATTGTAGAAACTACCCAGTACTTCAGAAAAGTTTACTGGTGTATTTTTTTGCGATTTCATCTTGCGTATCCGTCTCAATGACAGAGTTAATTCAGAGGACTTTGCAGTAATTCAATGGACTTTGCACTCACCTCTCATGCGCTCTTTCATTCCGCTGTAACGTAAACGAAACATGGCCGCCGCAGTGGCGTTGCCCACTCTCAAATAACATATTGGTGGCCGACGTCGTCTTAAGACTATTTTAGGAATTTCTATTTGAACAGATGGAGAACAAGATCATGTAATCATGTTATTTTTCATCACAATCTGTATAACTTCACACATAGATCACCGATTTCGACTGTTCACTCGTCATCAGATCTATTAAACATGGACAGCAATACTGAGTATACAATAACACCATAAAATTATTTTTATGAAAACGATGCAGCTACGAATATAACGGGTCTCTAAGACCTAAATATGCACATCCATGAAATGCAGTATTATAGGGTATGGAGTTGGAGGTTCAAGCGTTCTAGCTACGTATGATTGGTCGTGACATCGCTTTAGCTTATTGTGTGTATAGCACGTGAATTCTCTCCTCATTTTCGTACAATATCTGGGGACGAGCATACGTAGTTCATATTAACTAATTTTGTTTCTACTACATTTTATGGTAAAATGCTTTTGAAATGTTACATCTCTGTTGTACAATACCATTCATTTTTGTTATTATTACTCACTTTTGTCACACTTTATGAGGAGCGAATACTGTAAACCGGTCAACTACATAGGATAATATAGCGTATCATGCACATTGGACCGAAAGATTTGGCGAACAAGATAATATTGAAATTTCCTGCCAGATTAAAACTGTATGTCGGACCGGGATCGAACCAAGGAGCTTTGCTCCTGCTGGAAAATGCTCTAGCGACTGAACTATATTTCTTTTTTTTATTTGCTCTTTTGTTACAGGCCATCCTTCGCTCGCCGAAATCGCATTCATCGGCGTCGGCTTCTTTGTTATTCCATGTAGGTTCGTCGGTTTCTTCTGTCATTCTAGATATTTCTTTGTCATTCCATGTAGGTTGTTGAAAAGTACATCCGGCACCCGCACGGATGGGTTTCCACCAGTGTCGACGGGAGTCCTTGGCGACGTGAGTTCAAGTTGTTGAAATTGGATCTTCTCTTAAAATTAAACAGAGTAACAAGTATAAATCTGATTAGGTTGAATTTTTGAATGTGTGTAGCACTCCTATTGCTGAATGAGTCACTCTCGTTTCTCATAGACAAAAAGCATATTGCAACGGAATGAATTGTAGGAGAGAACGTTAAAGTCGCTAATTCTCTTCTGTTTGGGGGGGGAGGGGAGGGGGCAATCCGGTGTAGGTAATGGGATGGATATGAGAGGGTTTCGGTCGTGGGTTAAGGTATGGACTTTATAATATGGACGAAGTTATGAAAAGTAGGAATTAGCATTACTGGAAGAAAGGATACTGCAGAGACAACTTGGAGGATTGTTTCGAGAACGAATTTTCACTCTGTTGAGGGATGTGCGCCGATTTTAAACTCCCTGGCAGATTAAAACTGTGTGTCGGACCGGCATTCGAACCTAGGACTTCTGCCTTTCGCGGCCGAGTGCTCTACCGACTAATCTATCCAAGCGCAACAAGACAAAGGTCCCACGTTCGAGTCCCAGTCCGGCACATAGTTTTAAATGGCAGGAAGTTTCAAAGCGACGCACACCCCGCCGCAGAGTGAAAATTAATTCAACGTAATGTTCATTATGAGTAGTGCCAATCAATAGTGTCAAGTGATTTTTACGAATGGCGTTCAATAAGTAATGCAACATGTGTTGTTTTCGCTGCCAGTTTCGGTCGAAAAATTGCGGATTTCGTTGCGGCGCATCGCGGAATAGTCCGACTTCAGCTCCTATAGTTTCATGAAGTTCCTACAGATAGCGGCGCTATACGTAGCCTTCAAAATGGCTTGTGTAACGGAGGTGCGTTCCACGCAAAGACCTGTCATTGAGTTCCTTTTGGCGGAAATCGCGAAAACCAAGGCATCACAGATATTTATAGGCGCCTACAGAAACTCCATGAAGACATGATGATGATGATGAGGTCCCATAATCCGAGGAGCGTAGGGGACCATGCGGGAGACCCGCACCGCTCTACTAGACAAGGTCCTAGTGGAGGTGGTTTGCCGTTGCCTTCCTCAGACCGTAATTGGCATGAATGAAAATGATGATGAAGATGACAACAAGACAACAAGGTCTCACAAACCTGTTTGATCTCCCGCGTACCGGCCGGCCACACAAAGTTGTGAGTCCTGCAATGTTGGAACGTGCGGACACTCTCACTCGCGGTGATCGACGGATCACAGCCGCCTCGCTGCTCAACTGAAGTCTTTGTTGGTGGTGCTGACACAACTGTCCGCCAGTTGGGGTACTCAAAGGTGTGTGTCCGCTGGCTTCCTCTCCGCCTAACAGAAGACCATAAAGAGCAACGAAGGACAATCTGTACGCAACTGCGTGTGCGTTACGAGGCTGATCGTGACAGTTTTTCGTCGAACATCGTCACAAGTGATGAAAGACGAGTTCGCACCGGAAGCAAAACGGCAATCCATGGAGTGGCACCACAACTCCTCCACTCCGAAAAAAACGTTCAAAGCCGCACCCTCAGCAGATAAAGCCATGGCGAAGGAGTTATTCTGTTTGATGCCCTCCCTCCCTCATGGTGTCACGATTAACTCTGAAGTGTATTATGCTATCCTCATGAAACTGAAGAAATGACTTTGTAAGAGGTCCACGATTAAGGAATTTATTGCTAGCGCACTCGAGCAGATGTAATTTCGACGGATTGCTCACGCGCTGCCTGCGATATGTAAGCTGTAAGAGAATCTCAGACCAGAGAGCAGTGTTGGCTACAGTAAGAGCATTATGTGATGTTTAAAGCTTTCCCGGCGTACTGATTGTTCCATAAAAACACGGGAGAACTACCGGATATCAGTAACGTCCTGCCACGATATGTAGTAGCACTACAGTGGCACTCACCTGAAGATGGCCAGAAGACTCTGCGCCGAAATATCGTGGCAGGACGTTACTGATATCCGGCAGTTCTCCCGTGTTTTTATGGAATAGTAAGAGCATGGTCAGTAGTAGGGGTAAGTAGTAGCTAGCAGTCGTGTGTATTGAGTAGGCTGGGACGGTCGTGGGGAGCGAGGGCGGTGCCTGAGCGATGTACTATAAGGTAAAAGCAACCGCGCGCATATGTAGCTTTTTACAACTAAATTTGTACTATTGTTATATCAAGTCCCATGTAAATTTTTCAAAAAAAATCTTTTACTAATAATCTTTTTTATAAAATTAACTTTTTGACAATCATTCATCTGAATTTAAAGAATTTACTAATTTCTGCAATCCATGGTCATCCCGATAATCGTAAAGAAAAATCAGTTGTTTCTTTCTATACATGACAAATCTAGCGGCCAGCATTGCACTGGGCTGTGCCAGAAAAATTTCTTATAGGAGCAGATATATACGCGTTATCCGGCGAATTCATTGAGGTAAGAATTTTCAATTTATTCAGTATCATCTTTCAGGTCCATGACGCAGCACCGCTGACGTCCAAATTTACCAGTTTAGATTCACAGTTAGTTAATTATTGAAAGGTTACATATGAGTCACATTTTTATTGAGAGGTTAGTCACGTTATTATTGTGAGGTTACGGAATAGTAAACTGTTGGGAGGTTACACCGAATGTGAATGCTTTAGATATTTTTACTGTTGGGAGGTTACACTGAATGTGAATGCTATAATTATTTTTACTGTTGGGAGGTTACAGCTTCAGCGTTTTCGCCACCTCAAAAGTGCTGATGTACTTCTCCTCTGCAACAACGCAAGGTCTCACACAAGTTTGTGCACCCGAGAGAGCTCAGAAAACTTCATTGGCCATTTCTTCCTCATCTGTCCTACAGCGCGAGACTCGCCCATGCCGACTTGCATCTGTTTGGCCCAGTGAAGGATGTACTCTGAAGAAAGCAGTACGTGGATGATTAATTATTCACGCAGCAAGACGTGGGCTCTAAAGTGACACCATGCGGGTGCACAGAACCTCCCAGTAAGGCAGCGTGACGCAGTCGCATTAAACGGAGATTACGTTGAAAAATAAGGTTCTGTAGCCAAAACTATGGGGAATAACATGGTCTGTTGGAATCCTGAATAAAACAAACCTGCTTTCAGGAAAAAAATGTGTGGCGTTACTTATTGAACGCCCTTCGTGTATCGGAATAGACAGGAATAATTGTGTCTGTATCAACAACGTCTCTTCGGCGTTATATTGCAGCCGATTCCTTCTTTCTAAATAGATCTGTACAAGGTACAGAGCTGCTCAGTTCACTATTTTTGCTTACATAAAAATATACATCATGTCCTTTTCATGTCTTACGTTGCAATTTCAACAGTAGTGTTACAGAAGTCTATGGACTTCAAAGATTAATTTATGAAAAAAATAATTTCTTCGTGTCCTGTGGAATCTTTCACATGGAGAGACATATCATGTACTGCTTGGGAATGTAATGTGGTAGTTTCCCGTTACTTTCCACATAGGCAGTAGGATGCCCAGCCTAAAGTGAGCCGCTCACCATGAGTCAGACGCTGTCTGTAGCCGCCCCTGTGGGTTTCAGTCGCTACTAGTACTCTTTTTGTACCCAAAGAGAAAAGGTGCCTCTTCCGCCAGCTCTGCCGTACCGATCTTCTCCGCCTTCGCTGCCGCTGAGATCTTCACCGTATCCCCGGCAAGGGGCCTTCACCAGGTACTATCACCCGGGCCATGTGAACCAAGGTTTTTTTAACGAGGTGTTACTCCTCCCCCTCCACCTTTCTCAATCGGGCTTGGGACCGGCTATGGCGGAGTTAGCTGGATAGAGGGATTGCAGAGGAGCAGTTCGGATTTGGAAAAGGAACAAGAGATGGTATTGGCCTGTTAAGAAGTATAGGGGAAAGATATATGGAAAAAGGTAGAGAAATCTCTGCTGTTTTTATAGATTTAGAAAAGGATTTTGACAGAGTTCAGTGGAACAAGCTGATGGATATTTTGAAGAGGAAAGGAGTAGATTGGAAAGAGAGACGACTGATACGGAATCTATATTTACACCAGGAAGTAAGGATAAGGATTGGAAATGAAATGTCAGAAGGAAGCAGTATTGGCCGAGGTGTTAGACAAGGTTGTTGCCTTTCCCCGCTGTTGTTTAACGTATACCTTGAAGAGATTATTGCGAAAAGCTTAGATGTGAAAAGAGGAATATGTATTGGTGGAAAGAGAATAGAATGTATGAGATTTGCTGACGACATGGTATTAGTGGCAGAAAGTGAGCGGACAGTGAATAACATGCTAAAAGATATGAATGTTTGTGTGGAATATGGGATGCAAATAAATACAGCAAAAACAAAAGAGTATGGTCATCAGTACAAGACGCAGACTGTCCAATATTAAAATAGGACAATCTACCATTAGTCAAGTGCATTTAAATATCTCGGAAGCACAATAACTGAAGACTTGAGATGTCATCAGGAGGTGAAAACTCGAATTGCCATAGTGAAGGAGGCATTCAACAGAAAGAGGAGCTCTTATGTGGCAAATTAGATAAAGGACTAAGGAAAAGGCTTGGCAAATGCTTTGTCTGGAGTGTGGCACTATATGGGGCAGAAACATGGACGATGAGACGAGAGAATGAAAAAAAGGTTAGAAGCATTTGAGGTGTGGATGTGGAGGACAATGGAAAGAATAAGCTGGGTGGAAAGAGTGAGTAATGAAAGAGTATTGCAAAGGGTTGGTGAGAGAAGATGTCTGCTGAAGGTTGTAAGAGAAAGGAAAAAGAACTGGTTGGGACATTCATTGTGAAGGGAGTGCTTGCTAGCAGATGCTTTGGAAGGATTGGTTTGTGGGAGAAGACTGAGAGGAAGAAGGAGATACAATATGATAGACAACATAAAGGGAAGAGGAAATTATGCAGACCTGAAGAGGATGGCAGAAGACCGGACAGCCTGGAGAACTACCATGTGAAAAACCTGCCTTATGGCAGAACACTGATGATGATGATGTGTCCTGTGGTGTACTCTGCCAGGAAAAATCTGCTGAAGATGACCAAAACGTGTGTTTTCTTCTGTGAAAAACCCTGCATAAGCAAAGACATAGCACATTCAAGAGACTTCGAAATAGAAGAACAGCAAGAGTTCAGTAACAACCGGAAGACGACATTTGAGCGTACGTGCAAAAAGAAGTGACTCAAACAACAGTCTTCTAAAAAAAATCGGGTAATGCAGTATACATTAGCTCAAGATTGTGAATAGCAGTCTACACTGGTGCTGTTTGAAGATCATGTGTATTCAACATGTGTGCTGTGAAATGCCACCGTGTGAGTGCGAGTTCAGTGAAAAAATTTTTAACTCAAATCCCGAGTATGTCGTAATCTCCACTTTGCATTCACTACCATGCTGTTATGTTTTTCCAACATATTCTTCATGATTCAACACATTTATTTATTTAATTGTATCAGAAGCATCGTACATAAAATCAGAATGTTTGTCACATACATATCAAGTATATAACACAAAAAGAGTATAAAAGTATACAGATATATAAGTAGGGTCAAGTAGTTTTTTTTTTTTTTATTTTATGAAGTCTTCGACCAGAACCTGGCCACGTCCAGCGCTTCCGGGGTGGCATCCATCAAATCCTTCACGGTGCAGGTGCTTGGGCACAGCACACACTGCGTGAGGTGGATGGTGGTTTGAGTGTGTCCACAGTCACACAGCGCCAGTTCATTTGAGAGGCCCCATTTGTGCATATTCTCTTTGGATCGTGTGACACCAGAGCGCAGCCTATTAAGAGATTTCTGTGTCGTCCATCCTTCCATATGTCCGGGAGGGAGTTCTTCGTTTGGGACTAACCATTCCCCAAGGTGCGCGTTTCCTTCTCGCCACATTGCCAGCCTCACTTGCTGCGGTGTCCCGACGATGTTTTCTACATCTACATCTACATTTATACTCCACAAGCCACCCAACGGTGTGTGGCGGAGGGCACTTTACGTGCCACTGTCATTACCTCCCTTTCCTGTTCCAGTCGCGTATGGTTCGCGGGAAGAACGACTGTCTGAAAGCCTCCGTGCGCGCTCTAATCTCTCTAATTTTACATTCGTGATCTCCTCGGGAGGTATAAGTAGGGGGAAGCAATATATTCGATACCTCATCCAGAAACGCACCCTCTCGAAACCTGGCGAGCAAGCTACACCGCGATGCAGAGCGCCTCTCTTGCAGAGTCTGCCACTTGAGTTTGCTAAACATCTCCGTAACGCTATCACGGTTACCAAATAACCCTGTGACGAAACGCACCGCTCTTCTTTGGATCTTCTCTATCTCCTTTGTCAACCCGATCTGGTACGGATCCCACACTGATGAGCAATACTCAAGTATAGGTCGAACGAGTGTTTTGTAAGCCACCTCCTTTGTTGATGGACTACATTTTCTAAGCACTCTCCCAATGAATCTCAACCTGGTACCCGCCTTACCAACAATTAATTTTATATGATAATTCCACTTCAAATCGATCCGCACGCATACTCCCAGATATTTTACAGAAGTAACTGCTACCAGTGTTTGTTCCGCTATCATATAATCATACAATAAAGGATCCTTCTTTCTATGTATTCGCAATACATTACATTTGTCTATGTTAATTGTCAGTTGCCACTCCCTGCACCAAGTGCCTATCCGCTGCAGATCTTCCTGCATTTCGCTACAATTTTCTAATGCTGCAACTTCTCTGTATACTACAGCATCATCCGCGAAAAGCCGCATGGGACTTCCGACACTATCTACTAGGTCATTTATATATATTGTGAAAAGCAATGGTCCCATAACACTCCCCTGTGGCACGCCAGAGGTTACTTTACCGTCTGTAGACGTCTCTCCATTGATAACAACATGCTGTGTTCTGTTTGCTAAAAACTCTTCAATCCAGCCACACAGCTGGTCTGATATTCCGTAGGCTCTTACTTTGTTTATCAGGCGACAGTGCGGAACTGTATCGAAAGCCTTCCGGAAGTCAAGAAAAATAGCATCTACCTGGGAGCCTGTATCTAATATTTTCTGGGTCTCATGAACAAATAAAGCGAGTTGGGTCTCACACGATCGCTGTTTCCGGAATCCATGTTGATTCCTACAGAGTAGATTCTGGGTTTCCAAAAACTACACGATACGCGAGCAAAAAACATGTTCTAAAATTCTACAACAGATCGACGTCAGAGATATAGGTCTATAGTTTTGCGCATCTGCTCGACGACCCTTTTTGAAGACTGGGACTACCTGTGCTCTTTTCCAATCATTTGGAACCTTCCGTTCCTCTAGAGACTTGCGGTACACGACTGTTAAAAGGGGGGCAAGTTCTTTCGCGTACTCTGTGTAGAATCGAATTGGTATCCCGTCAGGTCCAGTGGACTTTCCTCTGTTGAGTGATTCCAGTTGCTTTTCTATTCCTTGGACACTTATTTCGATGTCAGCCATTTTTTCGTTTGTGAGAGGATTTAGGGAAGGAACTGCAGTGCGGTCTTCCTCTGTGAAACAGCTTTGGAAAAAGGTGTTTAGTATTTCAGCTTTACGCGTGTCATCCTCTGTTTCAATGCCATCATCATCCCGGAGTGCCTGGATATGCTGTTTCGAGCCACTTACTGATTTAACGTAAGACCAGAACTTCCTAGGATTTTCTGTCAAGTCGGTACATAGAATTTTACTTTCGAATTCGCCGAACGCTTCACGCATAGCCCTCCTTACGCTAAATTTGACATCGTTCAGCTTCTGTTTGTCTGAGAGGTTTTGGCTGCGTTTAAACTTGGAGTGAAGCTCTCTTTGCTTTCGCAGTAGTTTACTAACTTTGTTGTTGAACCACGGTGGGTTTTTCCCGTCCCTCACAGTTTTATTCGGCACGTACCTGTCTAAAACGCATTTTACGATTGCCTTGAACTTTTTCCATAAACACTCAACATTGTCAGTGTCGGAACAGAAATTTTCGTTTTGATCTGTTAGGTAGTCTGAAATCTGCCTTCTATTACTCTTGCTAAACAGATAAACCTTCCTCCCTATTTTTATATTCCTATTAACTTCCATATTCAGGGATGCTGCAACGGCCTTATGATCACTGATTCTCTGTTCTGCACTTACAGAGTCGAAAAGTTCGGGTCTGTTTGTTATCAGTAGGTCCAAGATGTTATCTCCACGAGTCGGTTCTCTGTTTAATTGCTCGAGGTAATTTTCGGATACTCCACTCAGTATAATATCACTCGATGCTCTGTCCCTACCACCTGTCCTAAACATCCGAGTGTCCCAGTCTATATCTGGTAAATTGAAATCTCCACCTAAGACTATAACATGCTGAGAAAATTTATGTGAAATGTATTCCAAATTTTCTCTCAGTTGTTCTGCCACTAATGCTGCTGAGTCGGGAGGTCGGTAAAAGGAGCCAATTATTAACCTAGCTCGGTTGTTGACTGTAACCTCCACCCATAATAATTCACAGGAACTATCCACTTCTATTTCACTACAGGATAAACTACTACTAACAGCGACGAACACTCCACCACCGGTTGCATGCAATCTATCCTTTCTAAACACCGTCTGTACCTTTGTAAAAATTTCGGCAGAATTTATCTCTGGCTTCAACCAGCTTTCTGTACCTATAACGATTTCGGCTTCGGTGCTTTCTATCAGCGCTTGAAGTTCCGGTACTTTACCAACGCAGCTTCGACAGTTTACAATTACAATACCGATTGCTGCTTGGTCCCCGCATGTCCTGACTTTGCCCTGCACCCGTTGAGGCCGTTGCCCTTTCTGTACTTGCCCAAGGCCATCTAACCTAAAAAACCGCCCAGCCCACGCCACACAACCCCTGCTACCCGTGTAGCCGCTTGTTGCGTGTAGTGGACTCCTGACCTATCCAGCGGAACCTGAAACCCCACCACCCTATGGCGCAAGTCGAGGAATCTGCAGCCCACACGGTCGCAGAACCGTCTCAGCCTCTGATTCAGACCCTCCACTCGGCTCTGTACCAAAGGTCCGCAGTCAGTCCTGTCGACGATGCTGCAGATGGTGAGCTCTGCTTTCATCCCGCTAGCGAGACTGGCAGTCTTCACCAAATCAGATAGCCGCCGGAAGCCAGAGAGGATTTCCTCCGATCCATAGCGACACACATCATTGGTGCCGACAGGAGCGACCACCTGCAGATGGGTGCACCCTGTACCCTTGATGGCATCCGGAAGGACCCTTTCCACATCTGGAATGACTCCCCCCGGTATGCACACGGAGTGCACATTGGTTTTCCTCCCCTCTCTTGCTGCCATATCCCTAAGGGGCCCCATTACGCGCCTGACGTTGGAGCTCCCAACTACCAGTAAGCCCACCCTCTGCGACCGCCCGGATCTTGCAGACTGAGGGGCAACCTCTGGAACAGGACAAGCAGCCATGTCAGGCCGAAGATCAGTATCAGCCTGAGACAGAGCCTGAAACCGGTTCGTCAGACAAACTGGAGAGGCCTTCCGTTCAGCCCTCCGGAATGTCTTTCGCCCCCTGCCACACCTTGAGACGACCTCCCACTCTACCACAGGTGAGGGATCAGCGTCAATGCGGGCAGTATCCCGGGCAACCACAGTCGTAGTCCGATCGGGGGATGCGTGGGACGAGCTGGCCGTCCCCGACAAACCCCCATCCGGAACCCCACAGTGATGCCCATTGGCAACAGCCTCAAGCTGTGTGACCGAAGCCAACACTGCCTGAAGCTGGGAGCGAAGGGATGCCAACTCAGCCTGCATCCGAACACAGCAGTTGCAGTCCCTATCCATGGTAAAAACTGTTGTGCAAAGAACGTCTGAACTAATCTACAGAGAGCGCAAACAAATCGACACAAAATTTAAACGGTTATTAAAATACAAGATTGCCTAGTAAATGCAGTAATGCTGCTACTTGCGCACTGCTGACACACTGCTCGGCGGCGGAAGGAGACTACGCGATTTTACACTATTCAGGTACTAAAACGCGATGCTACAATTCTCAAATACTATAATACGCCAGAAATTTATGAATTAAACAATGCAAGTACCAAAAACACGCAAAGAAATTAAGAATTAAACTATGTAACAAATGAGTGAGCTAGGAGTATACGACTTGCTGCTGCAGCTGCTTATCTAACGACGACAGGAAGCACACTGCTGTGTGCAGGAAGCTTTTTCTAGATTTTAGTCGACGGCGGGCTGGCTGGTGTTTGTACAGCGGGTGGGCAGGTGAGGTCAACGCCTTTGCCTTTTCCTTCCTGGCCGCTACTTTCCTTTTAACATCTGGTGGGGCCACGCCTGCCAGGCAGTACAATTTATCAGTCGGGGTTGGTCTCAGACAGCCTGTGATGATGCGGCAGGATTCATTAAGCGGTATGTCCACTTGCTTGGCGTGGCTAGAATTGTACCACACTGGGCACGCATACTCCGCTGTTGAATAGCACAAAGAAAGAGCTGTGGTTCTCACTATTCCAGGCTGTGCCCCCCATGTAATGCCCGTTAGTTTGCGCACAGTGTTGTTTCTGGCGGCTGTTTTGTGTTTAGTGTTCATGCAGTGTTTTTTATAGGTGAGTGCTCTATCCAAGGTGACGCCTAAGTATTTTGGTGTTTCGCAGTGTTCTAGGGGCACTCCTTCCCAGTTAAGTTGTAGTCTTCTTGCAGATTGTCTGTTCTTTAGGTGGAAGGCGCAGGTTTGGGTTTTCCCTGGGTTGGGTTTGAGATGATTCCCCTGATAATAGGTGACAAGCTGTTCGAGGGCTTCTGACAGATTCTGTTCAACAGTTTCAAAGCTGCTTGAGCGGTAATGGCGCAATCATCTGCATATTTGAAGCTTTCGGTGCCTTGGGGGAGGGGCTGGTCATTAGTTTATATATTAAAAAGTGTTGGGGCCAGTACGCTTCCTTGGGGGAGGCCATATGTGATTAAAACTGTGCGTTGAGGTGGCTGGCCGGATGAAGCAGCGTCGAGAATGCGGGACCAGTGTGTGACATCGCCGTCCGCCGCGCAGGCGCCGGCGGCCGGCAGGAGTCGCGCCGGCACTTTCTCTTATAAATCTCCCCGTTATGGTCCTCCCAGGACTCGCGCCAGACCTGTATCCAGGACACCGGCGCTTCTTTCCGGTTGCCTCTAAGGTCAGGAAGGCTGCCGACGCTGGAGACACACTTTTTAAAGCCTCTACCTAGCTGTGCACTACGCAGTCGGCAAAGCCAACACTATTACGTCACGTAAAGCACAGCTTCTCTGCACATATAGCATAAATGTTTACCAGTACCACAAACAAATAAGCTCCATCTTTAACGGTAACATCTTACTTTAACCTTCTGTTGCATGGTGTTGCCTTTTGGAAACAAACCGGAAAATTTACGTGTAATGTTAAGGAAACCACTGGTATACGCATGATGTAGCCGACTTGTAACACATACAGCCTGACTTCATCGAGATACACTGTGTTTAGCGTTATTATGTAGGCAGAAACAGTTGAAATGATCAAATGTGTGTGAAATCTTACGGGACTTAACTGCTAAGGTCATCAGTCCCTAAGCTTACACACTATTTAACCTAAATTATCCTAAGGACACACACACACACACACACACACACACACACACACACACACACACACACACACACACATGCCCGAGGGAGGACTCGAATCGCCCGCATCTCGTGGTCGTGCGGTAGCGTTCTCGCTTCCCACGCCCGGGTTCCCGGGTTCGATTCCCGGCGGGGTCAGGGATTTTCTCTGCCTCGTGATGGCTGGGTGTTGTGTGCTGTCCTTAGGTTAGTTAGGTTTAAGTAGTTCTAAGTTCTAGGGGACTTATGACCACAGCAGTTGAGTCCCATAGTGCTCAGAGCCATTTGAACCATTTTTTAGGACTCGAACCTCAACCGGGACCAGCCGCACAGTCCATGACTGCAGCGCCTTAGACCGCCCGACTAATCCCGCGCGGCAGAAAGAGTTGAAAATCGATAATCTTTGTGCTATTCTTTGACACTCGGCCGATGTAGACGAGCGGTTCTAGGCGCTTCAATCCGGAACCGCGCGACCTCTACGGTCGCAGGTTCGAATCCTGCCTCCGGCATGGATGTGTGTGATGTCCTTAGATTAGATAGTTTTAAGAGTCGAGGGACACGAAAGGGAAACAGTCGTTGGGAAGGGAGTGAGACAGGGTTGTAGCCTCTCCCCGATGTTATTCAATCTGTATATTGAGCAAGCAGTAAAGGAAACAAAAGAAAAATTTGGAGTAGGAATTAAAATCCAAGGAGAAGAAATAAAAACTTTGAGGTTCGCCGATGACATTGTAATTCTGTCAGAGACAGCAAAGGACCTGGAAGAGCAGCTCAACGGAATGGACAGCGTCTTGAAAGGAGGATATAAGATGAATATCAACAAAAGCAATGAGGATAATGGAATGTAGTCGAGTTAACTGGGATGATGCTGAGGGAATTAGATTAGGAAATGAGACACTTAAGGTAGTAAAGGAGTTTTGGTATTTGGGGAGCAAAATAACTGATGATGGTCGAAGTAGAGAGGATATAAAATGTAGACTGGCAATGGCAAGGAAAGCGTTTCTGAAGAAGAGAAATTTGTTAACATCGAGTATGGATTTAAGTGTCAGGAAGTCGTTTCTGTAAGTATTTGTATGGAGTGTAGCCATGTATGGAAGTGAAACGTGGACGATAAATAGTTTTGACAAGCAGAGAATAGAAGCTTTCGAAATGTGGTGCTACAGAAGAATGCTGAAGATTAGATGGGTAGATCACATAACTAATGAAGAGGTATTGAATAGAATTGGGGAGAAGAAGAGTTTGTGGCACAACTTGTCAAGAAGAAGGGACCGGTTGGTAGGACATGTTCTGACGCATCAGGGAATCACAAATTTAACATTGGAGGGCAGCGTGGAGGGTAAAAATCGTAGAGGGAGACCAAGAGATGAATACACTAAGCAGATTCCGAAGGATGTTAGGTTGCAGTAAGTACTGGGAGATGAAGAAGCTTGCACAGGATAGGGTAGCATGGAGAGCTGCATCAAACCAGTCGCAGGACTGAAGACCACAACAACAACAAGTAGTTCTAAGTTCTAGGGGACTGATGACTTCAGATGTTAAGTCCCATAGTGCTCAGAGCCATTTGACCGTGTCAGGGGGGGGGGGGGGGGGGGGGGGATCTGCGATCTGTTGGACCTGTGTGGATAAAAATCCTGCGTCAAGATTGCAAATGTTATTCATTGATTATCGGTTTGGGCTCATTATTGAGCCATCTTCAGATCAATCTAAAATCTCTTGAAGTTTTCCCGGCGTATTGATTGGTCCATCATATTTCGGGCTTGCAGCCGGATCACGTTGACATCTTGGCACGATATATCGGCTAACAAACATGCAGCCATCTTCAGGTGAGTACGAGACTGAAGATTACTGGTGCGCGTCGTTCTATATACACCGAAAATTGGAGAAGGCTAATACAGCGCCCCCTATCTAATTTGGCGCGCTCTGCAGCAGAAGCGGGCCGCGCATGCGTAGTGGTGTACCTACATTTGCGCTATCTGTCGTAAAGCGCCTTCGCGCAGCTGAGGCGCGGTAGTCGAAAGTATGAAATCAATTTTCGTCAGCCGTCGCACTAGATGCAGACCCATGTCTCTGTGAAGCGATTAAATAAATTACAGGATCCCATGCTTTATCCATCTGAAAGCCGCCGTCTCGATTAATAAGATCTTCTGCCAATCGTATCTCCACGGACTCCTTGATAATGGATTCCCAAAAAGATCTAGTTGTCGCTAAAATTTTTGTTCCACAATAATCCATGGAGTGTCCCGTCGAAATACAGTGTTCTGCTATGGCTGATTTGTTGGGCTGTAGTAGACGTGTGTGGCGCTCATGGGTTTGCTGCGTACTCTGGTGCACCGGGCACATGTGGTAACTGATAAGGACAGCCTTCCTAAAGAATTAGAACATTTGCAATCCGTCTTCAGGGAGAATGGATATTCTACACGCCAAATCCGCACAGCTGTAACAAAGAAGAAATGTAAAGAGAAACAAGAAGAAGAAGACAAAGAGGTGGTCAGGTCCAGGGCGTTTCTTCCGTATGTGGGTAACCTCTCCTCTACAATAGGAAGGCTTTTAAAGAAGCATTGTGTTAAAGTGATCTTCCGACCACCTACGAAAATATCGGCTTTGCTTGGCTCTGTGAAGGACGATCTGGGTCTGAGGAAGGCGGGTATTTATAAGATCCCTTGTCAGTGTGGCAAATCCTACATTGGCCAAACTACTCGCACAGTACGGGAAAGATGCGTGGAGCATGAGCGCCACACACGTCGACTACAGTCCAACAAATCAGCCATAGCAGAACACTGTATTTCGACGGGACACTCCATGGATTATTGTGGAACAAAAATTTTAGCGACAACTAGATCTTTTTGGGAATCCATTATCAAGGAGTCCGTGGAGATACGATTGGCAGAAGATCTTATTAATCGAGACGGCGGCTTTCAGATGGATAAAGCATGGGATCCTGTAATTTATTTAATCGCTTCACAGAGACATGGGTCTGCATCTAGTGCGACGGCTGACGAAAATTGATTTCATACTTTCGACTACCGCGCCTCAGCTGCGCGAAGGCGCTTTACGACAGATAGCGCAAATGTAGGTACACCACTACGCATGCGCGGCCCGCTTCTGCTGCAGAGCGCGCCAAATTAGATAGGGGGCGCTGTATTAGCCTTCTCCAATTTTCGGTGTATATAGAACGACGCGCACCAGTAATCTTCAGTCTCGTACTCACCTGAAGATGGCTGCATGTTTGTTAGCCGAAATATCGTGCCAAGATGTCAACGTGATCCGGCTGCAAGCCCGAAATATGATGGACCAATCTAAAATCTTGTTCAGCGTGTGTCACTCGTTACACATCATCGTATTTTTTGGAGTGAAGTCGCCCTAATTAAATAGAATCCTGAATTGAAAATCCTAGTTGGTTATGTAAATTGAAATGTTAATCGCTAATCAAATGTTGTTGCACTGCCCATTTTGCCACACATACGTTCAAACGGTCGACAGCAATGATAGTTGCATCGCCCATGACTGGTTGTAAGTAAGGTATCATTTTCTGACATCCGTATCAGGAACAAGGAACTGTCTGTGTCATAGCTGTGAGCCAGTTTTTGCTGCAGATCGAGTGTACGTAAACACAAGCGAAAGCACCTGACAAAGTGAATTATTTCTAACACTTAGACCACATCAAGTTATATTTTTAAGGTATGTAAAGTGATGCTTAATTGTAGCATAGATTACGTTTCCATGTCTCTGTAACTGAACAATTAATAATCAATCAATATTTTCGGCTTTTTGTCATACGGCAAAACATAAAGTATTGAATAAATTAAAATTAAATCAAAATTTCTATGTTCAATCTGTTCCACAGTACTTTGTGGGTCAGACCCTGGCCGTAGACGTTTTTGATACTGAAATAGGTTTACTAAAAAAAGTCATGCAATAGAGGATTGAAGTTAGCATTGTTGTACAAAATGTCATGCCTGCTATAAAAAAAATAATTCACTTTCTAATCTATGTGTATTCTCTTATTGTTCTTGTGGTTGTTGTCTTCAGTCTGAAGATTGGTTTGATTCGCCTCTGCACAATATTCTGTGCAAGTCTCGCCATCTCTGAATGACTACTCCAACCTTACATTCATCTGAACCTGTTTACTGTAGTCAAGCCTTGGTGTACCAAACTAAGTATTCACTGATGCCTCAGGATGTGTCCTTTCAATCGATCCCTTCTTTTAGTCAAATTAGGCCACAAATTTCTTTTTTCTCGAATTCGATTAAGTACCACATCATTTGTTATTTGATGTACCCATCTAATTTCCAATGTCCTTCTGTAGCACCATATCTCAAAAGCTTCTACTTACTTCTTGACTGAACATTTTACTAGCCATGTTTCGCTTCCGTACAGACCTATGCGCCAGACAAATACCTTCGGCAAAAACTTGCTAACAATTAAATTTGTTTCGAAGTTAACAAATTTCTCTTTTTCAGAAATGCTTTTCTTGATATTCCCAGTTTAAGTTTTATAACCTCTATACTTTGACCACTGTCATTCACTTTTTACCCAAGCATCAAAAGTCATCCACTTGTTTCAACGTCTCATTTCCTAATCTATTCCCCTCAACAATCCTTGATTTAATACGGCTACAATCCATTATACTTGTGTTATTGTTGTTGATGCTCATCTTCAAGACGAATTACATTCCCTGCACAAGCACAACGTCTGCCCTTCCAAGTCCTTCACCGTCTCTGACAAGAGCGTAATGTCACTGGCAGATTTCAAAGTTTTTATTTCTTCTCCGTGAATTTTAATTCCCTTCCTTAGTTTCGTTTACAGATCGTATTACATCGGCAACAGAATACAACAATAAAATATATCTTTTTTTTTTTCAAAGAAAATTCCGCACTGGCTGTATGAATGATTTTTATTAAATATGCGACCAGTTTCGCACCACTTATCAGTGCATCCTCAAGCAACATACGCTATTTATAACATAATAACATTGAACGTTGCCCTGTAGCCACTCCCCACCGTTCACGTCCAATATACCGTCATCTGGTGAAAGCGGTAGTTAAAATTTAAAAATCTTTTTTAAAACTTTTTTAAATGACAGTGCACGTTGAGAATCGCGGCGCGGCAGTGGACACGGCCTGACTGACTGGCCGAAACTCGGAAAGCGTATAGTGCCTGAGGATGCACCGATATGTGGTACGAAACCGGTCGCAGATCATTCATAAAGCGAGTGCGGAATTTTCTTTGAAAAAATGTCGAAGTTTGGCTGTGGTTGCCCGCCCTACAAAACAAAATATATCTTGTTGTAAAAGTCAAAGTATATATATATATATATATATTTCGAATATTGTATATTCTATATATTGTGTTATGTACAGCACACCATTACACTCTTAGAAGATAATTATTCTTCTGCTGCCCACAGCAGCTATATAAATAGAAGATGAGTTCTTTATCCTCAGAGATGCCAGCTTTGTCAACATGCAGCTCTGTCTAGTGTAGTAAGCAACTTCCAATTTCCACAACTCCACGCCTCCCTTCTGTTTCGGGCCAAAGAAAGCATTCGACATGTTTTGCGTAGGGATCACTAACTGTCAAATTACAAAGTGTACAACTTTGCTTCCGCCGTTTTTTCCCCAACATTTGAGGCTTTAATGAAACAAATTGGTTACACACGTATCATTCAAAGTATTTTCCATAGCTGGCCACTACTTTCTCCCATCTTTCGGGCAGTGTACGAATCCCGCGTCGAAAAAATTGTTCATATTTTGAAGCGATCCGCGAATCGATCCAGTTTGTGACTTCTTCATGAGATCGGAAGTGTTGGTCAGCCAGGCCATGCGCCATTGATCTAAACAGGTGATAGTCAGAGGGAACAATGTCTGGAGAACACGGCGAGTGGGGCAGAACTTCCCATTTTAACGTTTCCAAGTACGTTTTGACCTCTTTTGCAATGTGGGGTCGAGCGTTGTCGTGCTGCAAAATCACTTTATCGTGCCTCTCACTGTATTGCGGCCGCTTGTCTTTTAATGCATTAATTGCGTTCGATAACGAGCACCTGTGATTGTTTCAGTTGGTTTTAACACCTCATAGTACACGACGCCGAGCTGGTCCCACCAAATGTAGAGCATGATCTTGGAGCTGTGAATATTCGGTTTGGCCGTCGACGTGGAAGCATAGCCGGGATATCCCCATGATTTTTGCGTTTAGGGTTATCATAATGAACCTAATTTTCGTCCTCGGTCACAATGCGTTGCAGAAATCCCTTCCGTTTTTGAATCTGAAGCAACTGTTCACAAACACACAAACGCCGTTCAACGCCGCGGTTTCAGCTCACACAGGACCCAAGTTCCTTCTTTCTGAATCATGCCCATAGCCTTGAGACGGTTTGAAATGGCTAGCTGTGTCACTCCCACTAATCGTGACAATTCTTCTTGAGTTTGACGCGAGCCTTCACTCAGCAATGTCTCCAATTCTGCATCTTCGAAAACATTCTCTCTTCCACCACTATGCCGGTTCAAATGGCTCTGAGCACTATGGGACTTAACATCTATGGTCATCAGTCTAGAACTTAGAACTACTTAAACCTAACTAACCTAAGGACATCACACAACACCCAGTCATCACGAGGCAGAGAAAATCCCTGACCCCGCCGGGAATCGAACCCGGGAACACGGGCGCGGGAAGCGAGAACGCTACCGCACGACCACGAGCTGCGGACTCAAATTGTTCAAATGGCTCTGAGCACTATGCGACTTAACTGCTGAGGTCATCAGTCGCCTAGAACTTAGAACTACTTAAACCTAACTAACCTAAGGACATCACACACATCCATGCCCGAGGCAGGATTCTAACCTGCGACCGGAGCGGTCGCTCGGTTCCAGACTGTAGCGCCTAGACCCGCACGGCCACTCCGGCCGGCCACTATGCCGGTCTAAGACGTTAAAATCACCGTTCTTGAAGCGTTGATACCACTCACGACGCGCCCTTTCACTAATAGCGTCCTTACCATACGTACTTGAGAGCATTCGATGAGACTCAGCCTCTGCTTTCGTCATATTTAAACAAAACAGTAACACGTCCCGCAAATGACGAGAATTAGGCTCGTAAACTGACATTTTCAATTAAGAATAACTTTATTATGAAGACAAAATATGGACTAATGTTTGAATGAGGGTATGTTGACCGAGGTCCAAGCTAACTGCCTGACCTCTCAAATCTGTTTCTTTCGATCGCTACTTAACCGTTGTCGCCACCTATCGGCAAACGGCGGGAACAAAGTTGTACACCTTGTATGACTGTTCTTTTACTCTTATGATAAAATATTGACGCCATGCCTTCTGGTAGCGGCATAACACCCTGAGGGCCATACACAGCAACATTAGGTTTCTTCTTATCGGCGTCTTTCTCTCTATGGGACAGCACTTTCTCTTCCTGACTCTCATCGTAAGAGTCAAGCAAACGTTTGCTTGCACTCATCTGCATTTTTAAAGGATTCAGATACATTGACCTGGTCTTTTCTTTGGTACGTGAAACTATATACTACACTCCTGGAAATGGAAAAAAGAACACATTGACACCGGTGTGTCAGACCCACCATACTTGCTCCGGACACTGCGAGAGGGCTGTACAAGCAATGATCACACGCACGGCACAGCGGACACACCAGGACCCGCGGTGTTGCCCGTCGAATGGCGCTAGCTGCGCAGCATTTGTGCACCGCCGCCGTCAGTGTCAGCCAGTTTGCCGTGGCATACGGAGCTCCATCGCAGTCTTTAACACTGGTAGCATGCCGCGACAGCGTGGACGTGAACCGTATGTGCAGTTGATGGACTTGGAGCGAGGGCGTATAGTGGGCATGCGGGAGGCCAACTGTGCATTCACTATATAACCATAGTAGCATGCTCGCAGTGCGTTTCAAGCCTTAGATCATCAACAGGGAATCATTCAGAGAGTATTTCGAAGATTTCTCACGGGGACGAATGATGTTATGAAATAGATAAAAGACCTTGATATCCATCTGTAGCTGTTGTTATTTGTGTTATTTTATGCTGGAGAGCTGTGCTTAAATGTTGACACGCTGTAGTTCTGTAATCTTTATATATGTATTGCCATACGATAAATAAATAAATAAACATCAATTTCCTTGAAATAATAAAAATTGCCGAAACGAAGAATGCTACTCCTCCGTCAATTTAAAATTTTTTTGGCTTAGACTTCTTTGTGAATACATATCACAATAACCAACAACTCCACGCTTTTTTTTTTTTTTTCAAAACTCGAAAATCCAGAAATATGAAAAATTTTTGTTTAGCAAATTGGGTTAGCCCACTTAATTCAGATTTTTTTGCGATTTGGTTGAAATTTCACCGGTAGCTCCTCTTAATAGCCGTGTTAGGAAACTGCTGCGTACACAAAGAGAGCTTCGTCATAGATTCAAGAGAGGTCAGAACCTAGCTGACAAACAAAAGCTGAAC
The DNA here is from genome assembly GCF_023898315.1 of Schistocerca nitens. NCBI lineage: Eukaryota > Metazoa > Arthropoda > Insecta > Orthoptera > Acrididae > Schistocerca > Schistocerca nitens. The sequence continues at coordinate 550,042,763 of NC_064614.1, forward strand.
TATGCGAAAATATGCATAAGGGGGGACCTGAGAGAAGCATTCAATGACTTTGAAAGTAAATGCCAACCGATCTAACTAAAAACCCTAAGAGGTTTTGGTCTTACGTAAAATCAGTAAACGGATCGAAGTCGTCTATTCAGTCAAAGATCATACTGACATCGAAACGGAAGATGACGGAGAGAGGACCGAAATATTGAATTTCATCTTCGGAAATTGTTTCACGGCGGAAGATCGTAATTCGGTCACTCCTTTCAGTCGTCGTACAACCACAGATATAGCAGATATTGAGACAAGTGATCGTTGAATAGAAAAGTAACTACAATCGCATAGTGGTGGAAAGACTTCAGGACTAGTTGAGGTATCTATAAGATTCTAGAGAGACTGTACGAAAGAACTTGTTCTTCTTCTAGCAACAGTTTATCATAGGTCGCTTGATTAACAAAGGGTGCCTTGCGACTGGGGAAAAAGCGCAGGCCATTCTCGTATTCGAGAAGGGTCGTAGGACACATGCACATAATTATGGGCCAATACCGCTTAAATCAATCTATTGTAGCATTATGGAGTATGTTTTATGCTCAAGTATTACGACGTTCTTGAAAAACGAAAATCTCCTAAAAAATTAACATGGGTTCCGCAGAGATCTTGCGAAACTCAGAGGACTCCATTGTTCCATGAGAACTTCAGACATCAGCACTCAGATTGATGCCGTCTTCCTAGACTTCAGGAAGGCATTCGACACCATCTCGCACTGCTGTTTAGTGAAGAAAAATAAGGGAGCTTACTAAGAGTCGGACCGGATTTGCGACTGCATTCAAGACTTCCTTGCGGAGAGAACTCATCACACCGCTCTTAATAGAACAAAATCGACAGATGTAAAAGTAATTTCAGGAGTACCCTAAGGAAATGTGATAAGATCGTTACTATGTATATAAAAACCGATCTAGAAGGAAATGCCAGAAGCTACATAAGGCTATTCGCAGATGACGCTGTAGTCTACAAGAAGGTGGCAACAGCAGAAGACTGTAGCGGTTTACAAAAGAACGTGCAAACTGTGGTGTCACCGCCAGACACCACACTTGCTAGGTTGTAAGGCGTATGCTTCGCCGGCGATGGGCGAAGCATGACAGAATCTCTGACCAGAGAGTAGTTTATTGTTAGTTGTTGCTTGTTGCACGTCTGCGCTTGACTGCGCGAGTCGACAGTAGGAGTTAGTCTGCAGTAGTAGCGAGTCGACAGTAGTAGTCTTCAGTCGGATACAGTAGTCACTCGGCTTTAGTAGCGAGTGGACAGTTGTCTGCGGGAGTCGGCATGCATTCATTTCAATTTAAAGAACATTTCCAATGGATAGTCACTCCTTTCAATAATTCCAAAAAAAAAATATATATATATGCCAGCATTGCACGAAGCTGTGTGGAAGAATGTATATTTAAGAGCAGATATAAGTGCAGTTTTATTGAGGTAAGAATTTTTGCTTGTTTTATTGAGAATACAGGGCCGAAGGTCAGCACTGCTGTCCTTATAACATTTACCAGACATTATTATTTCTGTTAGGAGGTTACATTTCCTACATGGTTCATTATTTAATCAATATTATTGTGTGGGTTTATGGTCAATTTTCATTCCTTAATTTTTGTGGGGATTACGCTTGGCCCCATTAACCATTTTTTATTTAACAATATTTTGTCGGGAGGTTACACTTGGCGACCCTGCCAGGATCGTATTTCTTTGTGAATCTTCTGATAAGTAGTCATATATCTGCTCTTAATTACTTAAATGTAATTAGCATTTGGCGCAACGCATTTACTAATTTGTCACTCTTTCTTCCACAGATCATCGGCAATTTGTTGCTCTTTGTTATAATTGTGTTTGTTGCATTTTGCATTGTCTTTGTTTCATTTGTGAATAATTCTGATTTGTGTAAAAATGCCGCGAAAAACTGTTAACAGTACATCGCGGTGTATAATGAGTGAAATAGCCGACTTAAATAACTTGACCGATAGTACTTGCGACACGCAGTGTAATGATGACAATCCTTCAATTACAGACAATCAGTGTGTACCGACCACTTGTAATGATTTTTATCCTAATGATGAAAACGAATTCAATTGTGTCCTTTGTTAATTTAACGACAATTGATGATGCGGGACGTTCTGTTACAATGAACGCTGCTCAGCTTGAAACACCCGGTTTGCAAAATTTACGTAATGAACAGACAACTTTTTCTAACGAAAATGAACAGTGTAATCAGAGTACGACAGATTTATTTAATTCCGAGGTAGTGACTAACAGTGCATATCCGATTAGCAAACATTTTCAAGAATCACAGAATATCCAAATGGATACACAAAACGTGACAATTGCAGATACACCATCACACAGCACAGAGAATAGAGTTGCTAATTTTAGCTTGGATCAAATTATGGCATTGTTGTTACAAATGAATAAACAAAACAATGAAAAACAAGACAACAATCACAAACAAAATAGTGAAAACTTCAAACAACTTAGTGAAAGTTTCAAAAAACTTAGTGAACAGAACAAACAACTTAATGAAAAACAAGACAACCTTAATGAAAAACTAGACAATTCCAGACAGCTTAGTGAACAGATTACAGCCATTGCCGCGCAATGTCATGATACTAAAGAACAGTTACGTGAGGAAACTGAGGCTTGTGCTAGGAAAAGTAGTGAAGAAATTAGATCTGTTGCGCAAGAATTAAGGGATATGCAAATAGCTACAACAGAAACACTTAGAGACGAAATTAGTGCGGTCGGTAAACAATGCTCTGAAAAAGCAAAACAGTTACGTGACGAGTTTTCAATTAATGACAGCAGAACTTTCGCGCACACTGGATGCAAAAGTAGACGCGAAATTCGACCAACAGAACAGTCAAATTGACGAGCGTTTTAATCATCACCTGCAAAACAGTGAGACGCGTTTCCGTAAATTTATACAGGAAAAAAATAAAGTAAAACGACAAGTCATGGAAACAATTACTGTACAGAGACAGGAAGATAAACGTAAATTGTTTGTGAAAGCAAAAACATACGTAGACAACAATATTGCTACTGTATCAGACGAAATTAACACTATCAAACAGTTGAACACCGAATTGCGTGATGAAATTTCCGATCTTAAATCAAAAACAGATACACACACAGTAGACTTTCAAACAGTGACCGACAGACTCGAACAATTAGAACTAACACAGGATTCCGATGTCATCAAAGCTGACGTTAAAAAATTGAACGAAACCACACGTAAATTACAAAAACAGATTAATGCTTCTGACACTAAAAACGATGATCAGGTAAAAATACTGACTGAAAAATATGATGAATTGGCCAGTCGTATTGACGTTATTGAAAGTAATAATGACAACAAATCAGATGATACTTCACCGATTTTGTTTAACCAAACACATGAATTCCAAAATTTACAGCAGACAATCAGTGAGATAGATTCGTCTAATAATACATTAGGCAGAAAATTGTCAACTTTACAGCTAGAGGTAAGACAGAGATGAAAAATGTTTCAGCGTTTAATACATCACAGCAGACGCCACTTTGCAAACATTTGTCAGACTCACACAGTCAGTATAATTTAGGTAATTTACAGAGAGTACGTGACTTAGATTCCGAACAGTCACAGACAAATAGATTCTCATACAATCGTGAACCTGTTCAGACGTACAGAGACGATAATTTTGATTACAAGCATTTTCTATCCATGAGAAAATTTAAAGTATTTAAAAATGACAGAACACAGATTCACCCCTTGGATTGGATACAACAATTTAGCTTTGCTTTTCCACCGACTTGACCTGTAACGCACAAACTTGAATTTATTTGCAGTTTTTTGGAATGTGAACCGGCAACTCGTATGAGACCGATCGCGAGGCAATGCTATTCGGTAGAAGAATTTCAGAATGCTTTTCTGTCAGCGTATTGGTCGAAGACGACACAGCGCGGAATTAAGGATCAATTAATTAGTTTACCGAATTATGAGAACTCAAATTTTTCCACTGTCACGCAATTTTTTGAGCACATGGTCCAACAAAATCAGTACTTAAGTGAACCATACAGTGAATCTGCACTTATTCAATTATGTATTTCTAAATTACCACGATCATTAAGAGTGTCACTTTTAACGGGTCGGCAGAAAGAAAATATTTCGGCATTCAGAGATCTGTTACAGCTTTTGGAAGTGCAGCAATCGGATTATTCTTTTATTAACAAAAATTTTTCATATAATAACCAAGGCCAACAAACATACAGCAATTACGATCAGCCACGCAATTTCAATAGCAAAGGTAATAGACGCTTCAGGAACGACGACCACCATAACTTTAATAACAGGCAAAATTTTAATTGTCAGTATCGTCAAAATTATCAGCAACATGAACCACATTTTGGTAACAATAGAGGTTTTTCTCGGCAACAGCAACAAAACCAACCGGTTAGCATACCTAACCAACAATGTAATGCACAAGGTCAACCAAGCTTTAATGTTTCGCCGCGTACGCGTATAGCGTCAGCTCCAACAAATAGTAACTCACAGCAACAAGGAAATCAGTATGTACAGAAAACACAATATTTCAATTCCTATCGCAATGCGCCGTATAGAAATGATTATCATGACAGACGTAAAAATAATGAGCACAATTTTCAGCGTACATTTAATAACAGTCGATCTTATGAGCAGCAAGAACATCAGCAGCAACATATTATCATGAATGAACCAGATAGTAGGTATCGTCAGGAAGAAATAATAGAACAGTACAAATAGTGGAAAATGCCACAGCATCCTCGTGAAAATAATAAAACGTCAGATAGAATTTGACTAGATACAGTACAGGTTGCATCTTCCAGCAACGTAAGCAATACTTCAGATACACAGAATCTTATTCACGAAAATGTTATTACTTTTGACGACATCCGAGACACTCTTTTTGCAGGAAAGATCAGTTGTTCAAAAAACCATTTCACACCCTGTCATCGAAGTTAAAATTGGATCATCGAAATTTTCAGCAGTAATCGATTCTGGATCACCTATGTCAGTTATAAATGAAGAAACTCTCAACGAGTGTAACAAAGAGAATACCTATCCTACGTTACCATTAGGCAAAACGAAAGTAAAAGGAGCAGTATCTAGTAAAGGAGTAGATGTAAAATTACAGACACATTTATCATTTTGTATTGCAGGTCATACATTTCACTCAAATTTTTTGATTATTCCCTTATTGACAACAGACATTATTTTAGGTACGAATTTTCTGGTACAACACGATGCCATTATTGACTTTCAAAATTCCTATTTAATGTTAAAGGATGGAAATGTACAACTAGCTTTAGAATTTCAGCACTCTTTATCTGCGGAAGAACAAACGATTAATCGTACAGAGGTCATTTTCGCATCACGTAACATAGACTGTAATTCCACATTGTTCACAGATACGTACGTACACAACTATAATACTCCAGACGAAGCCGAGTATGACGTCATTCAGACGATTTCTGATAAAGTTAAACAGAGCAGTGCAGCCGGTCGCGGTGGTCTCGCGGTTCTAGGCGCGCAGTCCGGAACCGTGCGACTGCTACGGTCGCAGGTTCGAATCCTGCCTCGGGCATGGATGTGTGTGATGTCCTGAGGTTAGTTAGGTTAAAGTAGTTCTAAGTTCTAGGGGACTGACGACCACAGCAGTTGAGTCCCATAGTGCTCAGAGCCATTTGAGCCAAACAGAGCAGTGCAAATACGGACGACGAACGCACGCAACTACACAAAATTCTATTACAGCAAGCTCCAGTTGTTGTCAACGTTCCTGGTACTATGTCCGGTTTTATGTATGAATTTCAAGTTAAACAGCACGACACATTTAAAGCCAAACATTATCCCATTCCGTATATACACAGAGAACAAGTTAAGAAAGAATTGCAAGCTATGCTTGACCAAGGAATTATTGAACCGGCAGTTAGTCCGTACATAAACCCGCTCCATATTGTTAAGAAAAAAGATGGTTCACTTCGCCTCGTACTTGATTCGCGTCACATCAATGACATTATTATTAATGAAACGGATCGCCCACAGACACTAGAAGAACTTTTACAGAAATTTCATGGTACTACTGTTTATTCCACATTAGATTTGAAATCGGGATTTTGGCAAATTCAGCTCCATGCGAACTGCAGAAAGTACACAGCATTTCTCTGTTTTGGTGACTGTTATCAATTTTGTAAATTACCATTCGGTTTAACTATTTCTTCAGCAACTTTTATTCGCGGTTTGAATACAATACTTCCGACAGAACTTAAAGACAGAATCACAACGTACGTAGATGACATTCTTATTGCAGAAGCTAACTGGTCTGAACACAATCTGATTCTTGAACGACTGTTGCAAACTTTTCGTGCACAAGGACTCACAGATAATCTCAGTAAATCGCACTTTGGTAAAACTTCTATAAAATTTCTTGGACATGTAATTTCAGCAGAGGGCATTACGCCTGACCCGGAAAAACTTCAAGCTTTAGGTGACATTACTGTTCCTACGACGAAGAAACAACTACGCAGTTTTTTGGGCTTAATTAACTTTTTTCGTAAATTTATTCATTACTCTGCTTTAGACACCCCTAGATTATGTCAATTGACAAGTAAAAATACTATTTGGTCCTGGGATAGGCAAGCACATTCTGAGTTTGTGAACTTGAAAGAAGCCTTGTTGAATGCACCACTTTTATCGCACCCAGATCTTACTAGAAATTTTTCCATTGCTACCGACAGTTCTAACACCGCTTTGGGCGTACATATTTTTCAGGAAATTGAAGAAGATAGTTGTACAATAATTAAAAACATCGCTTTTGCAAGTCGCATTCTGTCACCTGCTGAACGCAATTATTCTGTCACAGAACTTGAAACATTATGTATTGTATGGGCTTTTACGAGATTTCGGCATTTTCTTTCAGGAAGACATACCACCGTTTACACAGACCATAGAGCTATACAATTTTTACTTTCCGCTAAATTTACACACGACAGATTAAGCAGATGGAAACTTTATCTACAGGAATTTAATTTTACAATTGTTCACATTCCCGGCACACAAAATATTGTAGCAGATGCACTATCCCGTTCTCTTAGCAACAATCAGCAAGACATCGCAACCAACTTCTGCAAAGCAAATTTCAGCGTCATGTACATTCAACAAGTTGCAACGTATGGAAAGAAATTAAACACCTTTGGCAAGATAGGAATAATGTTACTATTAGAAACCATTACACTGTACGCAATGACATTCTGTTTCGCCGCTCTCATCCTGACAGCAACAATTGGTTATTATGCATTCCTGACGAACTTGTTAACAAATTAATCTGGTATACTCATTTAAGTTATGCACATTACGGAGCTAGAAAATGTTTTTTTATACTGAGACAGAACTGTTATTTTACCAACATGGAGAAACGTATACGACGAGTTTTAGCGTCATGTCAAATTTGCCAGAAAGCTAAATCAGACACGACTTCACATATTCCTCCATTACATCCCATTGTACCTGTTAAATTAAGACACATGGCCGCTGTAGACATTTTTGGTCCGATTCCCAGAACTAATAGAGGTTTTTGCTACATCTTTGTCGCTGTTGAACTCACTTCAAAATTTGTTACCTTCACTCCGTTACGCAAAGCTACTGCTAAAACTGTTTCGAAAGCATTTATAAAACATTTTCTATTTCATGTAGGGCATGTGTTGAAAGTAATTTCCGACAATGGACCACAGTTTCGATCGAGTATATGGACACGTATGTTACGAGCTAGAAACATTTCTCCGATATATATATCCAGGTACCATGCTTCTTCGAACCCTTGTGAACGATTAACGAAAGAAATTGGTAAACTGTGTAGAATTTACTGCCATAAAAAACATATTGATTGGGACACACACATACTCTCATTCCAAGATGTAATTAATTCCATACCGAATGAATCTACTATGCTATCTCCGTCTGTTATACTGAAAAATGTTGAACCACCTAACAAAATTAAAGAATTAGTAACCTTTCCTACGTCTCGTCGACTACAACACCATGAAATAATTGACATTGCGCTGAACTACATCAAACGTGCCGCAGAGCGGCGGAGAAGACAGCAAAAACAGTTTTGTACACGCCGTGACTTTCACATTGGACAGAAGATATTAGTACGTACACACTATTTATCCAATAGAGGAAAAGGTAGGTGCAGTAAATTTGAGGCTTCTATACGCAGGTCCATATCGGATTCCCAGCATTCCTCACCCCAATGTAGTACACGTCGAAACTATGAGAACCAGAAAAACCAAAGGGAACCACCACATATCGAACATCAAACCTTTTATTGAATGAACATACTTTATGATTTATCACACTGTAATGCCATTTCCTAATTTTTATTACCACTTATGCAATTATATTCACATGAACGCTTACTGATGATTATCGTATTTTTTCTTGGCAAGTGCCCGGCAAGGTAAGGTTAGCAGGTTCAGATTCAGATTCTTTATTAGTCATTCAGCATTGTTACATGCAATAGACTTCGTCAGTTCACTTAACCTATTAATTTTACAAAATAAATTTTTACATATTTAAGTTGATATTGGGCATTTCTAAAAATTATTCTAATGAATAGAATGGATTAGTTAACAAGAAGTTATGAACATTGTCTTTAAATAATTTGTCAGGCTTGATTGACCCATTTTTAGACAATTTGTTATATATTTTAATTGCCATATACTTATGACTATTCTTAGTTTTAGCTAATCTATTTTGTGGCAACAGCAGAGAAGTACACTTCTTGTATAGTAGCCATGCCTTTCATTTGTTACACTTATATTAGGTAGTTCAGCAAGTATGTAGTTAACACTGTCAAGAATATATAAACTAATTACTGTTAAAATTCTATATTTAATGAACAATGGTTTACAATGTGTTCTATTATCTACCTTAGCCATTACTCTGATTGCTTTCTTCTGGATCACCATAATTTCATTTATTTTTCTGCTGTTTCCCCAGAGTATTAACCCATACCTTAAAACAGATTGAAAAAAGGCAAAGTACGCTGTCCTTACGTACTCAAATGTCACACAACACATCAGTCTCTTCAACAAATATATAACTCTTGACAGCCTAACCACTATTTGATCAACATGAGAGTTCCATGTTAGACTGTTGTCAAGTACAATACCTAAAAACTTTGCCTTTTGTTTTTCTATTTTTGTAGTCTTTGATAGACTGAACCACATATTCTGGGTCTTTTCCTCATTTAATAGCAGACCATTGGCATTAAACCATGATGTTGCATTTTCTTTTACCAATTTCATATCACTTACAAGGTTATCAAGTATATAGTTTATAGATAGAAAAGTTGTGTCATCTGCATACATATATGTCTTTACATCTATATTTCCTGGTAAGTCATTTATGTGTACAAGGAAAGGAAGTGGTCCCAATTTAGATCCCTGTGGCACTCCATGTTGAACCTCGAGTATGTTTGACAGATGACTTCCTAAACTCACCACCTGGTTCCTTTTATTGTGGTATGATTTGATGAGTTTTAAACTTTTATCACATATTCCATAGTACTCAAGTTTAGAGAGCAGAAGTGAGTGGTCAACACAGTCAAAAGCTTTGCTCAGATCACATAAGTTTACCTGTCCGTGCGCATGGTCCTCAAATGCTGCTAGAATGTCTCGGACTAGGAGCTCTATGGCATGTATAGCTGACCTTCCTTTTCTGTAACCAAACTGTGATGCACTTAACATACCATTTAGTTCTAGGTACTCATACATCTGCTTACATATTATGCCTTCAAAGACTTTTCCTAGTACTGGAATTAGTGAAATTGGTCTGTAGTTTGCAGGATATGATTTGACACCCTTCTTAAAGACTGGAGTTACCTTGGATAGTTTGAGAGGATCAGGAAAAAACCCTTCTATGAGACACAGGTTTATAGAATATGTTAATGGTTGACATATTAAAAATATCTGTACTGTATGAATTTTTCATTTCTTTGACTGTTTTAAGAACTTAATGTTGGCATACCTCTTTGAAGTGTTTCAATGATGATCTGGCCCTATTATGATTTAGGTTTGCTCTCTTCAGATAATCTATACACGTTACATTGGGTTTTCTGATCAGCTTTTTGATATCATCAGCACAGCTTACAAAATATTTATTGAATGTATCTGCTGGTATTGGGACTGTCTTGTCGAAGTTTCTGACTTCACCTCTAACACTATTAATTACTGACCAGGCTGTTTTGCATTGGTTTTTACTATTTTTTATGAAATTTGTGTTGTATCTTAGTTTCGCCAATTGCAACTCTTTCTTATACAGTTTCTTAGTGATTTTTCGAGATCCTTAATTTCATTAGAATTGTTTACTTTGGCAAGGCGCTTCAACAGCAGTAGCTTATTTTTTAGATTCTCCAGTTCTTTGGTGTACCAAAATTTACCCTTTCTTGTTTTATGGTATTTCTTTTGAACAAGATGGGCTTTTAAAATACCTGTTAAGTAATGTGGAATGTTTCATAAACTGTTTGGGCACTGGAATCACAGTTTTGAAATAATTTGTCCCAGTTTGTTATGCTCAGCTGGTGTGTTAGTTTTATGAGATTGTGTTTTGTTAATATTAAGGTATTAGATTTTGTTAACTTTTGTGCAGCCTTGCTCTCATCCCCTTTTATAAAATGTCTTAACTCTACCGTTAACAAGTTCGCTCTTCTTGTCGTTATACACCCTAGACCGCGCATATTTTTCCAGATGAACTTACACATTTTATGACCACTTATGCAATTATATTTATGTGACTACTTACTGATAATTGTCGTATTTTTCTTGGCAAGTGCCCGGCCAGGTAAGGTTAGCAGGTCGCTTTTCTTGTTGTTACACATCAGACCGTGCATATTTTCCATTTTTTATGTATGTATGATTGTTTTCCTGTTTTGTTTGTATGCACTATGAAGTAGTTAAGATATAACAAACACCAGTTGACTTTAACATTTTTGCCATATGATATCTCAACATCGTGACTACCTTACTTTTTTTGCTGCTACATTGTGATACACTGTGTACATTTTTGCTTCTGAACACTGTCGATGTTTTTGACATATTACGTTTTCTGTCATGCTATGCTGTATGCTCAATTATGTTACTATAAACCAGTTTTTATCTAATGGGTATATGAATTAAATGCAAGACATTAATGTTTGTTCATCATTTTCAGAAAGAAATAACGTGTAAACGAAATAAATTAAACAGAAATGGGAATTTCACCTTCGGAATGAACGAAAGAGGATGTGATACCTCGTGATGAAGAGTAAATGGATCAGAATTAACAAGCATTAACAAGAATATACTATACACATCGTAGAATAGCAGTCTTAAATAATTATTTCTTTCAGAATACGAGGCGATTGATGCAGGCTGTCAGACAGAACTACACATCTTAGTTTTAGTGATGAGATATGCTAGAAATAAGGAATAGTTGTATAATGAATAATAAAGTGATTTTTTTGCAGATGGTAATGAATGGTGATGAATAATGATGAAGAATATGCTACTATGGATAATGAAGTTTTTCTTTACAGGTGATGATAATAATGGAGTTATGGTGATATGGATAATGAAGTTTTTTCTTTGCAGATGAAAATAATGATGAAGTTTATATATTTACTGTTAGTTAAGAGATGCTATGTAGTTATTTAAGTATTTGTTGCAGTTCGTTTTGACAGTATGTCTTATATCGCATGGTACGATGACTGAAGGTTTTGGAAAGGACAGCTAGAGAACATATATATTTTTTATACACATTTCACTACCTGTTAATTCGAAGTTCACTACTTTTCAGCATAATATGCGTTACTTCTTTCAGTATAATAATCCATTTTGTATATTTTGTAGGAGAAATTATTCATGAAATTAATGTGCTATAAGCAGTTGTTTATTAAACCTATGTCGTTTATGAATGTGATCACATATACTCTACTTGTTTCATAACCTTGCTACAGCTGACTCATGACGAATGACGTTACACATCTTCATTTGCAGCAATAACTCAAAACAAACAAAGGAATTACCAGTCCCAAATAATGCTACTAGTTTAAGAGAGTTCTGAGTAATACTGATCAGATCTGAAAAGTATGTCACTTCAATAATAACCTCTGAAAAATGCATATATAAAAAAAATGCTTTGTAACTGGCCAATGAATGCCACTGATTATTGTAATAAGATGACCTATGATGACAATGATTATTATAATTAGATTAATTATGTATAAATGGTATGCCAATAATTAACTCATTTTGAATGATGACTTCAGAAGAATACATTTAAAAAAAAAAAAAAAAAAAAAAAAAAAAGAAGCTTTGTAACTGGCCAATGAATGCCACTGTTTACTGTAATGACATATGATGCCAATGATTACTATAATTAGATTAATTATGTATAAATGCTATGCCAATAATTAACTCATTTTGAATGATGACTTCTGAAACATACCAAAAAAAAATGCTTTGTAACTGGCCAATGAATGCCACTGATTATTGTAATAAGATGACCTAGGATGCCAATGATTACTATAATTAAGTGAATTATGTTAATACTATGCCATTCATTAGCTTCTGTTTTGAATGATGACTTCTGATGGTTTGTAACTGGGCAATGAGTGCCAATAATTACTATATTCAGATAATTTTATGAACATTATTCTGTAATACTACATACATGGTACAGAAATATTCAGTAACTGGGCGATGAGTGCCACCAATTACTCAAATCAGTTGTTAGACTCATGTAATTCTCAATGAAGACTACTATGTGACTTAATGTCCTTCACCTTCTGACCTAATTACCAGAAATTACTGCAATATCCATTTGTCCTGTCTATCCTCATGATCATGGAGCACTATATTTGGTTTTCGCACTAATTCTACGTTGGTCTACTTTACAAGAACATGGTGTTGACACGACATGCTGTCCACCACCTTGAGCGATGGAGATGTTATTATGGTCCCACTGTTTGGTGTACGTAGTGTACTACCAAAATGATAGCATGGAATATTATTACGACATTTCAGTGTCTTGGCTACACTGATTAATACTTCAAGGAAAAGAACTTCAGATTGTCTCACTTGGTGTTGTGCTTCTGTAGAAAGATCTGGACTTTCAGTGCAGCTGCGTGCAAACTAAAGTGCTACAACCATGACGCAATCCTTCCCATTCCTTTCCTAATTCTTGTAAAATGATAAAGACATATACAGTGCGTGTGCACTTCATTTAATTTGTTAACAAGATCAGTTGTCCTAAAAATACTAAAGACTTCTATAGTGCGTGTGCACTTTATTTCACTCCTTGATATGTTTATTTGTTGTAAAAAAATATTAGAGAGTTTTACAGTGCGTGTGCACTTTATGCCATTTGTACTCATTACGTATACATTTTGTGATTCCCAGATATGTTTTGTACTACAGTGCGTGTGCACTTTTGTCATTTGTCAATATGATTTGTACTCATGTTTATTTGTTGTAAAAATATTAGAGTGTTTTACAGTGCGTGTGCACTTTACGCCATTTGTACTCATTATGTATACATTTTTTTTGTGATTCCCAGATATGTTCTGTATTACAGTGCGTTTGCACTTTCGTCATTTTGTTAACATGATTTGTATTCATTGTATATACATTACATTTTTGTGATTTGCTGATATGTTTTGTACTACAGAGCGTGTGCACTTTTGCCATTTGTTAATATGTTTTGTACTTATTGTGTATACATTTTGACATTGCTTGATATGTCTGTACTCAGTGCATGTGCACTATATTTTATTTCATGTTCTGCACTTATATATATGTAAATATTTTGTGATTGTAAAGTTAATTAATTATGAAAAATTTGTTGCTCATGGCAAGTCCAATTGACTCACCATCGCTGCCAAATCGGGAGTGGGTTGCAACCTTGCAAGGCCTTACTAGGGATTGTGCTTTTCAGTGTGAATGTGGACTCCCTTATTCAGATACTATGGTACGTGATGCAACTGCACAGAACGTTTCTGATGTTCGTATAAGGGAACAGATTTTGAAACTAGTCGATCCCTCCCTTCAACAAGTGATGGACATATTGGATTGGCAGGACACACTTGACTTTGCTCAGGAATCATTTGAAACTTCGCCACCCGTGTGTCAGGTTAACCGGCCCGCCGGGCGAGCTGCACAGAACAGTAAACAGTCCTCGCGCCCGGCCGCGCCATAGCCGCCTGGCTCTCAGCCACATGTACCGCACCAGCAAGCAAATGCAAGGAAATCATGCCCGCAGTGTGGTACTAGACATTCGCGTGATAATTGCCCGTCACGCCAAGCTTTTTGCTTTTTCTGTAATAAAAAAGGACATGTTCAAAGTGTTTGCGAGAAAAAGCTCCAATCGGAAGCTCACAACCATTCCAGGCCCTTTGCTTCGCGCCGGAATCGGAATCGAACCAAGGATACTCCGGCTCGTGAAACTTTGCCCATGGAAATTCATGTAGTTCATTCCACTCCGCCCAGTGCCACTCTCTCTACCAGTGACTGTGTTTGTTCCACAAATAGTGTGCGTCGACATCGCCGGAAATCCCGTCAAGTCGCAAGTGATTTTGTACCAGTGTCAGTTCACGTTGTACGAGACAGTTGCTCTTGTCGTCAGCAGGACAATAAACTTTTTTTAGATTTGCACATTAACGGCAAAGTGATACCATTCCAGCTCGATACCGGAGCTGCAGTTTCACTGATCAATCAAGACACGTACAATCAGCTGGGCACACCTCCGTTGCATGCAGCAAATGTTAAGCTAACTACATATTCAGGTCACGGGCTCCATGTGTTAGGGCACTGCAGCCTTCTTGCAACATACAAAGGACAAACAAAACTTGCGTCCTTTTACGTCCTTCGTTCTTCTGCTGCAGCGAACTTGTTTGGTTTCGATTTATTTCAGTTGTTTAACTTGTCTATAGTAAATCAGGTCCTATCAGTGAACCAGACTGTGCCTTCAGACAGTGTTTCTCGTCTCTGTGAAGAATTTGCAGACATTTTTGCACCGGGCCTTGGTTGCGCTCAGAACTATCAAGCACATTTGGAACTGCAAGTCAACGCGCAACCGAAATTTTTCAGAGCACGCAATGTTCCCCACATATTGCGTGATGAGGTCGCAAAAACATTACACGATTTGGAATCACAAGGTGTCATTGAACGTGTGCAGGCTTCTCTCTGGGCATCACCCTTAGTAATTCTGCAAAAACCTTCCGGAAAATTGAGACTTTGTGTGGACTTCAAGGCAACAGTGAATCCCCAACTAGTGACTGCAACTTTTCCTTTACCCCGCCCGGAAGATCTTTTTGACAAACTGTGCCCGGGTAAATATTTTTCGATGTTGGACCTAGCAGATGTGTACTTGCAAATACCGGTGGACGAAGAATCCCAGCGCGTTTTCGTGGTTAACACGCATCTTGGTTTGTACCGATTCAAACGACTGCCATTCGGGTGTGCATCTGCCCTTGCATTGTTTCAGCAATATTTACAAACTGTTTGTGCGTCGGTCCCTACTGCAGCAAACTATCTGGACGATATTGTGCTCTCCGGAAAGACGGAAGAAGAACGTTTAGCCAATCTCAGAACATTATTTCAGGTCTTGCGACATAATGGTCTTCGCTTGCGGAAGGACAAATGTGTGTTTTTTGCTTGTGACTTACCCTATCTGGGACATGTCCTCAATGCCCACGGCATACATCCCAGTCCAGAGCACCTCTGTGCCATACAAGACTTGCCTTCGCCGCAGAATTTGAAGCAGCTACAGAGTGTGCTGGGAAAAATCAATTACTATCATAAATATGTGCCACATGCCTCTTCCATTTCAGCTCCGCTTCATCGCTTATGCCGTAAGGGTGTTCCGTTCGTTTGGACGACGGAATGCGAATGCGCCTTTCGACAGTTGAAATCGGCATTGCTTTCCAATACTTGCCTTACGCCATTCGATCCCCGGAAGCCCCTTTTGTTGATGGTGGATGCATCGGATTTCGGGATCAGTGCTGTGCTTGCGCACAAAGGTGGTTCGCACGATCGCCCTATTGCCTTTGCGTCCAAATTGCTCTCGTCTGCGCAAAGACATTATTCACAGATCGAGAAAGAAGCATTGGCTCTCGTATTTGGTGTTACAAAGTTTCATGATTTCTTGTATGGTCGTCACTTTACCATCATCAGACCACAAACCTTTGACATCGCTTTTTCATCCGACCAAGCCTGTACCTCCACGTACAGCGCAGAAATTCATTCGCTGGTCTATTTTCCTCTTGCAGTACCGCTACGATATCTTGTATCGGTCGACTGCTAAGCACGGAAACGCCGATGCATTGTCCCGTTTGCCTGTTGCTGAGGATAGAGCACTAGATTCCTCCGCACTTGCTTGCATGTTCATTGATTCGGAAACCGATGACATGGTCGAATCGTTTCCGATTGATTTTCGTCGTGTAGCTACAGCCACAACTGCCGACCCTGTCCTTGCTACCGTTCTGTGTTTTGTTGCCACGCAATGGCCCTTGTCAAAGTCACGGATCAAGGATCCGTTGGTTCGCCGATTTTTTGCTCACAAGGAGAGACTTTTTGTATGACGTGGTGTTTTGCTGTTGCGTTCTGATAATGATCAGTCCAGGGTCGTGGTCCCACGTTCGTTAGTCCTCTGTCTTACGGCTTCTCCACCAAGGACATTGGGGTATAGTGAGAACGAAACAACTTGCTCGTCAGCACTGTACTTGGTTCGGAATCGCTGCTGCGATTACGAATATGCGCTCTTCCTGCATAGTGTGTGCCGAACAACAATCCGCACCACCGCGGAAATTCTTTGCATGGCCAAAAGCCACTTCCCCTTGGCAACGCTTACACATCGATTTTGCTGGTCCATTCTGGAATGCTCGATGGTTGGTTCTGGTCGATTCATTCAGTAATTTTCCTTTTGTTGTCCGGGTATCTTCCACGACGTCTTCTGCCACCATCCAAGCGTTATCCGCTATCTTTTGCATTGAAGGTCTTCCACAGACTATTGTTTCCGACAATGGCCCACAATTCATGTTCGCAGAATTTCAGTCATTCTGCAAGGCCAATGGTATTCAACATCTGACGTCCACGCCGTTTTCGCCACAGTCAAACGGTGCCGCTGAACGATTGGTCCGGACTTTCAAGTCACAGATGTTGAAGTTGAAAGAGTCGCATTCTCGGGAGGACGCGTTATTGTTCTTTTTGTCCTCGTATCGCTCTCAGCCGCGAGATGGTCGCTCGCCGGCTGAGTTGTTCCACGGTCGCCCTCATCGAACCTTGATGTCTTTGCTACATCCGCCGCATCAGGTTCCTGTGCAGCGGCAGACACCTGCTTTTGCTCCAGGTGATGTTGTCTACTACCGCATCTATCGAGGTCCATGGCGTTGGCTCGAAGGGCGCATTCTTCGCTGCCTCGGCCGCGCGATGTATCTGGTTTTGGGGGCCTCTGGTGAGGTGCGTCGGCATCTCAATCAGCTGCGCCTCTGTCGTCGCACGGGATCTGCCGCTCCCCATCTGCTTTCAGCGACGGTGCCGTCCAGTCAGTGCCCTGGGGACCCATCTACTGGCTCGCCTCAGCCCCAGGTGTTACCGACGATGCCTTCCATTTTGCCCCATGGCGACACGCCGCCGCCGCCTGTTCTCCCGCCGGCGCCGCCCGCAGTGGACGCGTCGCTGCAACCGCCGGGCGCCTCCCTGGGTCACGCGCCACCGATAGCTTCCCATGACCAGTTGTCCTCCGCCATGGAACTCTTGCCCGCTCCGGACCATATGTCGTCTTCGCCCGTCGGGTGCCCCAGCCCAATGGAGGTTGACCCTTCGGCCCCTCCTGTCTCTCTGCGGGCGCATGCACCGCATGTTGGCGTGCACCCTGGAGTAGGTTTTCAGGCATTTCCTAGCTCCCCTCGGACAGAATGGCAGGGTGCAGGTGGCACAGCCTCGCCTGTTGTTAGGCTCCCCACCTCATCGCATACGTCAACATGGGGTCCTCCCCACGGTGGGCGGAAGCCTTATAACACAACCGTACGCCGATTTGCGGGGGAGGAATGTGGTGTCACCGCCAGACACCACACTTGCTAGGTGGTAGCCTTTAAATCGGCCGCGGTCCGTTAGTATACGTCGGACCCGCGTGTCGCCACTACCAGTGATTGCAGACCGAGCGCCGCCACACGGCAGGTCTAGAGAGACTTCCTAGCACTCGCCCCAGTTGTACAGCAGACTTTTCTAGTGATGGTTCACTGACAAATTACGCTCTCATTTGCCGAGACGATAGTTAGCATAGCCTTCAGCTACGTCATTTGCTACGACCTAGCAAGGCGCCATTACTAGTTACTATTGATGCTGTAAAACATGTACCGTCAAGAGCGATGTTCACCAATTATGGATTAAAGTTAAGTATTCCAGCAGCTACGTACGTTTTTGGCTATTCTCATTTCCGTGTCCTGTTCCAGACCTCACACCAGCCTGCGTGAGCTTAAACGCGTGCCTTTCGGCTTCCTCATAGTGGATTGGCTGTCTTGCCAATCCACAACACAAAGGATTGATGAATGGTGGAGGGATTGACAGTTGTCCCTGAACGTTGCTAGAAACAGTATACATCTTAAAATATCTAGGAGTAACCATTCGAAGTGACCTTAAGTAGAAGGGCCACATAAAGCAAATACACCCATCAAAAAAAGTTTTCCATCACCTCTGTTCTGAGAGTCCCGGAACCTGTACAGAAAACTGGAATATAGATCAACATAAACATCATTTCCGCCCTTTTTATAGCTTATGAAAACCACACACTGCATGTTGTACCACCATACAGCGAGACCTTCAGATGTGGTTCGCTTTCGTTCGTTGCATCTCCTCGGGGCGGACATCCTAAGACATCCGTTTAAGTTCGTTGTTGATCAATTAACTCAGTTATTTTATTACAGCGGGCAGCTAACCTTCTGACCGAACACGCTGAGCTACCGTGCCGGCACCACTCGGCAGCAGCCGCTTTATAGTAGAACTGGCCACGCACAGGTATGCATTTGACGACCGATATTATCCTGCGATTTTCCCAGTAACGCTTGAGACGTACGCGCTACTGCTTACACATTTTGTTGTCCTCGTGAAGTACTACGAGTGTACGAAGATTGCAGTAAATCCGCGTTCCAAACATCGAGGCCTCCCCTTGTAAGCTATGCTGTTTCTATAGCCGCCCTTAATTGCGAGAGTATTGCCAGTGCAGGATTTTATGCACGAACTGATCTCACAATTATGTCCCATAAATGTTCGATGGGATTCATGTCGGGCGATCTGGGTGGCCAAGTCATTTGCTCGAATTGTCCAGATGTTTTTCGAGTCATTCACGAACAACTGTGGCCCAGTGATATTCCGTACTGTGAGTGATAAAAATTACATCGTTGGACTCCATGAATGGCTTCAAATGATTTCCAAGAAGCCAAACCATTTCCAGTCAATTACCAGAAGACCCAGTGCATTCCATGTAAACATAGACCACACCATTATGAAACTACCACCAAGTTCTACAATAACTTGTTGACGTCTTCAGTCTATGGCTTCATGAGATTGCAACACTTGAAATCTACTAATAGATCTTACCAACTGGTATTAGGACTGATCTGACCAGGCCACAATTGTCCAGTTGGCTAGGGTCCAACCTAAATGGTCACAAGCCCAGGACAGGCGCTGTAGGCGATAACGTGCTGTTGGCAAAGGCACGTCAGTCATCTGCTGCCATAGACCATTAATGCCAAATTTCACTGCGCTGTCCTAACTGATACGTTTATCGTACTCCCACATTGATTTGTGCAGTTATTTCACACTATGTCGCTTGTCTCTTAGCACCAGCAGATATACACAAACGCCATTGCTCTTAGTCATTAAGTGAAGGCTTTTGGCCACTGCCTTGCCCATGATGAGTGTTAGTACCTGAAATGTGGTATTCTCAGCACACTCTTGACACTGGGCATCTTGGAATATTGATACCCCTAACGATTTCCAAAATGGAATGGCCTATGTGTCTAGCTCCAGCTACCATCCCGCGTTCAAAGTGTGTTAATTCCCATCAAGTGGCCATAACCACATCGGTATGTATTTCAGACATCAATCTCGGAAAAGCATTTGCCACGAAAGTTATACGATACCCTGCAGAAACTAAATTTTTATTTAATTCACCAGCAATCCTCGGAAAATGATTGTTAAATACTGTTCATATATCAGATTTATCTGAAACAGAAATATTTTTACTGCGAACTGACTTTATATCATCGACCTTGTGCTGCTGACCGACACTTCCTTCACAACTGACCACATAGTTTTAATTTTATCCTGTGAAGTAGCTATTCTATTTGCATACCACATACTCTTTGCCTTCCTAATAACATTTTTAAGTACCTTAAAATACTGTTTGTAATGGGCTACTGTGGCTTGATTGTGACTACTTATAACATTTTTATATAATTCCCGTTTTGTTCTACAAGATATCCTTATCCCACAAGTCAGCCACCCTGGTTGCCTATTACTGCTAGAACCCCATTTAGAACATTCTAATGTAAAGCAACTCCCAAAGAGCATGAGAAATATGTTGCGGAAAGCATTATATTTATCATCCATGTTATTAGCACTATAAACATCCTGCCACTCTTGTTCCTTGAGAAGGTTTAAAAAGCTGTCTATTGCTGTTGGGTTAACTTTCCAACATAGTTTGTAATTATATGTGACATTTACTAGAGTACTAAAGCCTTTTAGTGTTAAAATTTGTGCATCATGGTGTGAAAGGCCATTCACCCTTTTACTGACAGAACACCCATCTAATAATGAAGGATGAATAAAAATATTGTTTACAGCTGTGCTACTGTTCCCCTGCACCCTAGTTGGAAAAAACATAGCCTGCATCAGATCATATGAATTTATGAGATCTACCGACATCCTTTTTCTTGCACCATCAAATACAAAATTAATACTGAAGTCACCACATATAACTAATTTCTAGTACTTCCTACAAAGTGAAACAAGAACCCTCTCTAGCTTGAGCAGAAATACTCTGAAGTCGGAGTTTGGGGACCTATAAACAACAACAATTATAAGTTTAGTTTCACTAAATTCAACTGCCCCACACAACATTCAAATATCTGTCCAGTGCAGTGTCGTGATATGTCTATGGAGTCAAATGGAATACTGTTTTTCACGTACATAGCCACTCCCCCACACTGCAAGGAACTCCTTGAAAAACAGCCAACTAATCTGTATCCTGGTAAAGGAAGCCTCTGAATTGTCAAATTATTTAAGTGGTGCTCTGATATACCAATAATTTCAGAGTCAATCTCTATAAGCAGTTCACTAACTTTATCTCTAATACCTCTTATATTTTGATGAAATATGCTAATTCCTTCTCTACTTGGAAACATTACATCCTCAGAAGGTGAGCCCTTAGTTAGAGGGACTTCCTTTAAGCAGGTATACCTATCAGCTGAAGCTGACTTCAGTCTAAAAAAGGTGCAGCTCTAACACCAACTACTACAGGAATTTTTCCATGAGCGATTGAGCGATCTCCCCCCCCCCCCCCTCCCCCGGCAACACCACCACTACCCACTACACTGTCACCTATAAGCTTTGCCAGCCTCCTCTTCCCATACCTATTGAGGTGCAGGCCATGCCTAATGAATCCTGATATACTGATAGACCCAACTGGCACCACTGAGGACCCATCATGGCTTCTGTCATCAGTGCCCTCCCCAGTCCCATGTTAACGCACCTAACAGCCGCATTAAGGTGAGGCCGATTATGACACTGAAACAGATACATGAAATACACATTAGTGCCACCAGTTTGAGTAGCTATCTTTACCAGGTCACCACCTACATCATATTCCCTGTCCCTATCAAGACTGTTCCCTGTTCCACCCACTATCACTACCTGATCCCTCTCCATAAAATTCCTACATAACTCCACTATGCTGTCAGTCACCCGAGCCAACCCTGCCCTAGGCTTCACAATGCTGGTGACCTGGTACTCACTTCCCAACACTTCCTGCAGTTGCTGGCCCACACCTCTACCATGATAACTACCTAGCAGCAGAACCTCCTTCTTTCTGTTAGACTTAGCAACTGACATAGGCATCCTAATTGCTGAGGACTGCTGCATGTTCCCTACATCTACAGCTACACGAGGCTCCTCTCCACTCAACTATGACAGTTGGTCAAATCTATTGCATAAACGCACAGTATAACTGTCTGAATGCCACCTCTTCCTAGGTGCCTTCTTGCCAACTGCCAGTTCTCATTCCCCACCACCCTTCACCACCCTCAACCTATCTAGTTCCCCCTTTGCGCGTTGTAACTGCACCTGAAGGGCACAGATCTTATGCTCTTGCTCCTCTATCAACTGATTTCTACTACAGGTTCTGTGTTCCCAGGAGACTATCTTGCTAGAATCCCCACTGGCTTCACCACTGCATTCCCCTCAATGAAAATACTTTGAACAAACCCCACACCGTAACCCACTCCTCACGAACCTACGACAGAGCCCACACTTCTCGCTCATGATAAAATTCGAAAAAAACTAAGTCCATGTTACCGAAATTCAGTTACACCAGTAAAACTATTTATAGAACTAACAATAGCAGTCTCTAAAATCTCTGTCTACTAAGAAAGCAACTACTTGTATTAATACTACCACACCACAGTTAATACCAATACCAACAAAATTTCACAAGATTAGTAGTTAAAACCAAAAAATTCAAACAACCGCTGGAACACTAAATGAAGTTAAAACACTGAATGAAAATTTTACTGAAATATTTCACTAGAAACAATAAGAAACATCAGTTGAAAACTAAAGCACGAAATTTACTGAACGACTACAACACACAGAAAACTAAGAAACACAGAGCGAACATATCCAAAAGTTTATTAAAATGTTATTTTGCCACAAATGGCATGAAACACCGCTCAAAACTATTAAGTTTAATAACTGTATAACAGTGAAGATGGGATTGAGTCGTGCTCGGGTAGCTCAGTTGGTAGAGCACTTGCCCGCAAAAGGCAAAGGTCCCGAGTTCGAGTCTCGGTCCGGCACACAGTTTTAATCTGCAAGGAAGTTTCAGTGCACAAATAAGTTTTTCACTACTTAGCTTTATAGCAGCTACAGCTGCTGCAAAATGTAAATACAGTACTAAGGCGTGAGGCTTAGACGAATGACGTAAGTACATTCACAAATAATAGACCACTTGAGTCAATAGCACGGGAAGAAAGACTGAGATTAATGAAAATCCACTAATAACTTACTTTTACAGCAAATATTAACACAAATAAACTTTAAAATAAGTAACTGAAGACTAGAACTTCATAAAATATTGACGAGCAATTTCAACAGCAGTCCAGCACATGTGATGTCACACCAAAGATGAATGTGCATTGAGTTGACCCTGAGACACTTGAAGAAAATAAACTTTTTCTAGGTTTATGCAGTCTGCTGGGCTCCAGGGCACAAACACTGGCAACTACTAGTAATTACATCCTTCTAAATCTCTTACTAGGAAATGAGTTTCTAGGGGCCCATTACTTTGATGGCACGGCTAATATATCAAGACTGAACAAGGGTGTGAAGGAAATCCTTGATGACAAGCCAAACAGGTGTTTTCCTGAATTGCAGCAGTCACGGCTTCAGTCTTGCTGCAGAGAAATTTTTAGGAAGTTGTGATCCATTGTGTGATGTCATGGTAACTGTGAAAGACTTCTCTAATAAAATTCTGGGATCCACTAAAAGGAAAAATGAAAGTAGATGTGCTACAATATGTTATCAACATGACCAAACCAAATCTGATATATGAATGGCTGATACCAGTGTGTTTGACCCATTAAGCTATAAGAGTAAAAAGCTCTGAAACATTTGAGGGAAAGCTATGAATGGATCCACAAAACAGATACTGAAGTACTAAATGCACACAACTCAATTAGAGAAGCTGAGAGATTGAAAACGGCCAGGTCTACAGGAAACTGCTTGAAAAGCTTGAGACTGTTTTTTATACAATATTCGCCACTGAAGTGCCTGGACTATGGAAAGAGCAGGACAGGTCTCTACACAACACAAATTTTAATGCAGCTGGAGTGAAAAATTCTGTAAGCACTCTAAAACATGTTCTAGCAAACCTTAGGACTGCAGTAGCATATGATGTGCTGTTGGTAAAAGCAAAAACTTATTCTGGGAACCTAAATCTGAAAGACCCAAATATCTCACTGCAAATAAAAATACCAGGGAGATCAAAATGTACAGAAACACCAACTGTTCCTGAAGAACTGTGTCATGACAGAAAACTTCAGAAAGGTGTGTTTGAAATTCTTGCTACCTTTCTGAATAAGACTGATCAAATTTTCAAAAGTGACTATCCCAACTTAACAAGATTCCCGGAGAATTCATTATAGGTAAATTACATTGATATGTAAAAGGTAAGCAAAATTTCAGATTCTGGAAGGGGTTGGGTGAGGGCAAATGTCCCCTCTTGCAGAAGCCTATGCTTTCAATGTATTCTCTATTCAAAGCAACTTATTGTGGGATGTGGTAGAGTTCGAGAGCTGTTTCAGGAAGTTATTCGTCTGATCATACTAATTATAACACTTAAAGTGTCATCAGCATCCTCTGAGAGGTCATTCAGCACTTTGCAATGACTCAGCAACTGCCTCACATCAACACCAATACAATCATGACTAATCTTTTCTTGTTCTTCAAGACTGGGCAGTGACAATTAGTCTTATGGATGTCATGAAAGAATTTATTTCTAGAAATGTGGAAAGGGAAAATAAAAAAAATAAAAAAAATGTACAATTTATGTAGTCTACGAAGAAAGAAAATAATACACTCTTCTTCTTAATCAAAGAAATTATTTTAATTGTGTGAATCGGGGCGATCTGAATTGTTACATTATTCTGAAATATCAGGCACACCAAGATCACTTGTAAATCTTTCTATTGATCACCGGTTTCAACAGATCTGTGCTGTCATCATCGGATCTTGTAACACAGTAACAGGAGTTCATGATCTTTACAAACTTACAAGTCATATAGTGAAAATGTTTCTTTTACAATAAAAGGTAGCACCGAACATCAGCAAGCCAAACATAAAAAATGCATGACAGTACAGTTCTGTTGAAACCAGTAATTAATAAAAAGATTTACAGGCGAATTTACAGGTGATCTTGATGTACCTGTTGTTTCAGATTAATACAAAGAAATTTTTAAGATGCAATGTGCAGTGTTTTAAAAATAGTAGTAAGAGGTTTGTTTACAAATGGCTGATTGTTTTTGCACTCTACAGTACATCAGAACTACTGTTCATATGTGTTCTCAGAGAAAAGTAATTTCCCCAGCTACCTGTTGACTTTTTACAATTTTTAAGGAATGAAATTGTTTCCAAGAAGCTGGGTCTATAAAACACACACTAATGACCATCCAGCAGTTGTCAGCCACACCAACTTTTTGGCCAGTATGGGAGCACATTGCTGTTCATGGTAATTAAACACCCTATTAAGAACCATCTCCTGCCTTTTTTTAATACCTGTGGAACCATCATAAATCATAGTAAATTTACTGTAATTATTGTCTTTGAGTAAAGATGTTCACCTCATTGCATATTTATTTAATCTGCATTTATATCTACATACATAACCTGCAAACCAACGTACAGTACGTAGTGGAGGATAACCTGAACCACTTCTAGACATTTTCTTTCCTCGACTCATAAATAGTGTGTGGAAAAAATTCATCTGTATGATCCCTAGTTTTTCGTCTCTTACCTTTGTTAGTTCTTACACAAAATGTTATTTGGCTGAAGTCGAGTTGTTCTGCAGTCAGCTTAAAAACATCGTTTCTTTACAGTGTCTCAGTAGTGTTCCTTAAAACGAATGTCCGCTTTACCTCCAGAAATTCCCACTTGAGTTCCCAATGAACTTTCATAATACTTGTGCGCTGTTCAGACTTAATGGGAACAAATCTAGCAGTCTCCCTCTGAATTGGCTTAATGTCTTCCTTTAATCCAACCTGACTCAGATCCAAAACACTCTAGCAGTAATCAAGAAAGGTCGCATTAGCGCCCTATATGCAATCTCCTTTACAGATGAACCAGACTTACCTAAAATTCTCCCAACAAACGGAAGTACACCATTTGCCTTCCCTACCACAGTCCTTAAATGCCAGTTCAATTTCATGTTGCTAATGCTGTATACAAACATTACTGGTTTGTTTTCCAACTCCTCCGCATTAACTTACATTTTTCTATGTTCGAAGCCAGCTGCCATTCATCACACCGACTAGAAATTTTTTCTCAAGTCATCTTTTATCCTCCTACAATCAGTCAACTTCGATACCTTTCCATACACCACAGCATCAAGAACAAAACACCTGCCCTGTCCATTACATAGAGGGCAACATTCCATGTGGGAAAAATATATCTAAAAATAAAGATGCTGTAACTTACCAAACGAAAGCGTTGGTATTTTGATAAGGACAATAAACACACAAACACACACACAAATTTCAAGCTTTTGCAACCCAAGGTTGATTCATCAGGAAAGAGGGTAGGAGAGGGAAAGACAAAAGGATGTGGGTTTTTAAGGGAGAGGGTAAGGAGTCATTCCAATTCCAGGAGCAGAAAGACTTACGTTAAGCGGGAAAAAGAGACAGGTATACACTCACGCGCACACACACACACATATCCATCCGCACATATACAGACACACAGACACAGGCAGACATATCCTAGACATATGTCTGCCTGTGTCTGTATATGTGCGGATGGATATATATGTGTGTGTGTGTGTGTGTGTGTGTGTGTGTGTGTGTGTGTGTGTGCGTGTGCGTGTGCACGCGCGCTCCCTAGTGTATACCTGTCCTTTCGTTTGGTAAGTTACAGCATCTTTGTTTTTAGATATATATAAAATAGTATAGTCCTATCACACTTCCTTGTGGCACTCTCAAGATACCTTTGTCTCCGATAAACACTCGCCATCGAGGACAACATACTGGGTTCTATTATTTAAGAAATCTTTGAGCCAATCAGTTATCTGGGAATCTATTCTGTATGCTTGTACAGTCTACAGTGAGGCATCATGTCAAAGGCTTTTTGGAAATCTGGAAATATGGAATCTGCCTGTAGCCCTTCATCCACAGTTCGCAGAATATCGTGCAAGAGCAGGGCAAGCTGAGTTTTGCACAAGCAATGCTTTCAAAAATGTTCCAATTAATAGATGTACACTTTTCAATCTCTAGGAAATTTATTATATTCGGACTGATAGTATCTTATAGAATTCAGCAGCAAACCAATGTTAAGGATATTTTGTGGGTCCGTTCTTTTACCTTCTTATATACAGAAGTCACCTGTGCTTTTTTCCAGTCACTTAGGCCTTTGCGCTGGGTGAGAGGTTTGCAATAAATGCGAGCTAGGCAAGGGGCTAATGCCATAGGTACTCTCTAAAACCCAATTGGAATTCTATCCGGTCTTGGGGACTTACTTGTTTTCAACTCTTTCAGTTATTTCTCTCTGTCAGGGACACTTATTACTATGTCGTCCTCAAACAATGGTATGTTTGTATAATTTCTTAAATCTAAAACTTCAGCTTTTATATTGCTATCTCCTACTACTATCATTACCTTTCTTCATTTGCACATTCTCTTTTTAACTGAGAGTGCAACAGCCTTTGATTTCTCAGCATATTCTGAATTTTGTTGTTAAATAATGGTGTGTCATTTCCATCCTCCACTTACTAAGTACATACTTTGTCCTAAGCACAATTTACAATTCTTCTACGTGCATCGTACAAGAACTAAATGCTTTCATACCATAGTTGGTATGATGACATCATGATCCCTATTTCTAGTCTCTGTACTGATGTCATCAGTAAGGTCCTGTCTGCTTGTAGCTATAGGACCTAAGATATTTTCATAGTGTGTGGGCTGCCGAACTAGCTGCTCAAGACAGTTTTAGGAAAACTATGTTCTAAAGTACTCCTGCTGCTACAGGTGAATGAGCTGGTAAATCATTCCAGACCTCCTGGGGCCTCATGTCACTGTCAGTTAATGGGATGCACGCAACCCATCTGTGTCAACTATCGCATGAGCGCTGACAAATACATCACATAGAGGTGAATACCATAAACAATTCTTACCATATCATCATAACAATGGGCTGCCTGGATATTATTGTCACAAATACTGCGAATACTCACCTTTTTGTCCAATGAAAGGCACGAGCTACTTACGCCAAACAAATAGATGTCCCTTACAAGTAATTATTTCCAGCAACAATCATTACACTGGTTGTAATTTCCCTCCCCCCCCCCCCCTTCCCTCTCGTATCACTTCAAAACTATTAGACCACGACTGGTTTGGAATTTATTCAGGAGCAAAAATTGATTTTCAATATATGAAAACCTGGTCACACAAATACTGTACACACTAACATCAGTTTTGATAGGTCAAATTTTCCATTTAGTTTACTATATACAACTTTTACACCATAAATGTTCCCCGTAAAAAAGTTGCTAGGGGGCCTTCATTCTCCCTATCAGTGGTTAATGTTGGAACTTCTCAAACAAAGATGGAATAGTATTAGGAGACAAAACCACAATAGTTAAGCAAAAATTGTTTTTTCACCCAGTATTGGTAAAACATTAAAAGAAACTGTTGCAGTTAACATACTAGTCACACAAACTTACTAGAGTAGCTACCCAAATATTAATAGCCATAGCATTGTTTGGTTTGTAACTGGCTCTCACAGAGATAGTGACCATAGGATGCACAAAACGCTAAAGGATTACTTCAAGAACTTGTACATTTCGAAGAGAGTAATTAGCAACAATAGGAGCCAAATCAGAGAAAAGATGTGGACTCTGACATGAAAGAGAGATAATTACCTCACACTATTGATCTGTGTCTCGTCTGATGGAGCATGCCACAAAGCAAAGAATCAGGAACATACATTTTAAACACAGAAAAAGGGAGGGAAGGTCCATTTATAAGCCAGTTTGAAATAACCAGCTACATGTCTCAGGAATTTACAGTAAATTCCCCAGCGTGAATACTGTTTTATAAGGAATTAGATAACATCATAGAGGACACTATTGGTTTCTCACCCCAGTGTGTTGTGACATTTAAAGAGCACATTAAAGAAGTCAAGCAGATGTTGACAAGGAAGATAAAAGCATTAAAGGCAAATGATAAAGACTATTCATATGAAATCTATGAAACAGATAAAATAAAGAAGTTTACCTCTTACATGGGGGGCCTTATGGAATTGTCAGCATAAATTATCTGAACACACTGAGTTTGAGGATATGAAAAATAAAACAGTGCACAGCAAGAACCATCCAAAATGTGACTGAAGTACTACACAGCAGAAGCGATTTGAAAAACAACTGGGGGGGTGGGGGGTTGGGGGGGGGGATGCTCTTTGGCCTGGTTTGCAATGGCAGAGATAACAGAGTGGGTCTTCACTGACATGGAAAGACCTCAAGGGTTATTTGCTGTTGGGGATGTAAATTCTGAAGTGCTGCATATTTTTTGTCATAATAAATTATGAACAATAAATCAGTATGGCAAAAAAACCTATTGAATATTTTTAAGCAAACTGGATGTGGATATTGATTACAAAAATCTGTAAAACCAATGAGACACAATGCTTACATACCAGTGTTGCACAATGATCTGATAAATCATAAGATTGGGAGAGGTGTCCTAAACCAAATATTTTTAAGTCATGAGCACATTGTGTCGTGTATTGTTGAACTTTAAAATGGAAACGGCACTGGATATCCCCAATTCACATCATCGGCTGTCAAAGTCACTGGCATGCATTTGTTTCCAGAATGGCAGTAGCTATGCAACGGAGTAAAAGCATACTCCATAAAAAGTAACACAAGCAATCCATACACTTTACTTAAAGTACCTTAGCAGTATATAGTAAATGTGGCTAACAAAAAGTGATTCATGCCAACAGATAGGAAAGTTATAGACACACAGCAATCTTAAAACGAGGAATGTATTATACTACAGAGTCAGTGTAATTCAGGTTTGTTACTGCAAGCAATATTAAATATGGCAAGCAGTACTGGTAATGTAGTCACCAAATGTAGGTAGCAAAGAAATGCCATGACAAAAGCTAAGCTGAAAGCACGTATCAGTGCAGTAAGTTATCCTAAAAGAAAACTTGGCAATTTTAATCCTCTCCACTAAGATTAAAGGAGACCAGGCATGTGAAATATTAGCTCAAATCATAGATGAGTACATATTTTATCGACACTGTATGTATTTTGTATACATACTGTGTTGTTACAACACAAGTAAGTAAATCAGTAACCAAGGCATCCACAAAAGTTAATGTCGGAGTGAGATGAAAACATTACTTAAAGGATTTTCATTCAAGACTACCACAGGACTTTTGGGCACATGATGAGTCACATACTACTAAGAGAACGCAATAGCAAGATACTGTAATTATTAATGTGGACAGCACAAAAAAAACTGTAATTAAGAAATTTAACATGGGACTTTATTTGTTTGTTTTTTTTCCACATAATATCTACACTGAATTGTACACTTCATCAATCACTGTCCTTCCCCAATATGAGATAATGAGTCCTCCTGCCGCTACCGAGCAAACTGTCTCTTATCACCAGATTTATTTTTATGTGGCTGCCTGAAGATCATTGCTTTGTGTTCCATCTTGCCTCCTCCGGGCTTATTCATGGTACTAAAATATCCAAAACCACCACCACCAAGTCTCTTCCTTGGACGGTTCCCCTTGCTACTGTTCACATCTGAAAAATCTATTAAGGAAGGTACATCACATGATAACAGATTTGAGTAACTTTTAAATCACTGAAAAGGCATAACCTTTAGTTGTGGCAGGCTAAGTACTGCAAAAGTTTGTGAAACAATTCACATGCAAATAATGGAAGATAGGATGATAACAGTTTGTATCAGCATAAACCACACACATAATTGTATCAGAGTAAGCAGCATATATAATAATATAATTTGCATTTTTCTCAATATTACATTCATAATGCATACAACGTAATGCACTTCAGCTTAAGCCACCTCCGAATCATTTGGAATATGACGTTAATATGCAGTACTGGCCAGACTCCTATTTCCAAACATATACCATGAACTAGTTAAGAATCTGTCAAGATGTATGTATCTATGTCCTTTTAAATATGATTCTAAGGTTGGTGTAAGCCAAAATGAATTAATTTGTATGCTTTATGAAATTAGAGGCTGACAAACACTTTAACATCACATTTACTAGTGCTATTATAATTGCAGATTCATCTGATGATCTTGTATCATATACTGGGAAAATTAGTAATATACAATTTATCATTGGCTTCAGATTGTGCTCAATTCTGTGTGTTGACAGAAGGATTGGGGAATAATTTGTTGCAACAGAAACAATTATTTTGTACAAAATAAGCCATTACCAACCACGCGAAAAACAATAGATTTTAACAAAGCACATGAACAAGCTTGTTTTGTAAGTGGATATAACACAAGGTATCATTCCAAGTTGTTAATGATACAACAGCATGGAACAATGAACACAAATTACCACTCTACCAAGGATGCACAGATTTTTACGAAAGATTTGGCTCAGTTACAATCAAACCGGTCACAACAGTTCCTGAGAAACAATCTACAATATAGTACTAAAGAAGACACGCATTAATTTAACAGCTGTCAATAGAAGTCATGAGAATAGTGCGAAAGTCATAATTGAAGGAGGCACATACATAGCAGATGTTCTCAATCGGTAAAACTATTCTCAGCAGTCCTAAACAAACTTTTTTATCCTTAAACTGAGAAAAGAAAGAAGTAATATGGAGTTGCTTAACTGTTAATAAACAGTTTGCCTTTAATGCTAATAAATTCCAACAACAGATGAAAGAACTTCACAGATCCTGTTGGAAAACAGGCTTTAAAATCAATTATAACAAGACTATCAATCACAAAATTCAGTTTTCAAAAATGTTAAATTATGTGGCTATTATTTACTCTCTGGAGACGAAATTTCCAGGTTCTCCCAACAGAAATAGCGACAAGCAGAGAATACTACTCCTAGCTTTCAGAAATTGTATGTTCCTTCCTCAGGAAGGACAGAGGAGTTAGAAACGAGGGACAGGTCACCCAGTTCTAGGTTGAGAGGGGCAAATTCTAGATGGGCCCCTTATTTTCCCCCAGTCCCTTTTCCTCCCTGAAGGAGGAAAAATAAATATGATGACAGGTAAGTACCACACTTTCTAGTTGTACATGTTCCTATCAGCGGTACTAGGAATCAGCATTTCTTAATGTAAGTATCAGCCAACCATTCAGAATCTCTGTATAATCAACACAAAGATAATAATATTGCACAAATTAACAATCTTTGTGTGTACAGCAGCTGAAGACAGCATCTAGATGACCAGCAAAAAGAAAAAAAATATATATTGACATGCAACAATGGCTCAGAGTGCCACTGATGAACTAAAAATAATTTCCTGAATGTGGTTTTCAATAAGCGCGAAACAAAATTTTCGATCCACATGAATTACCCGTTTTAATTTATGGCAGTGAGACAGGACTTAAAATGCAAAAACCAGTCAAAAACTGTTCATTGCCCAGCAAGCAACTGAGAGATGTATGATGGGATTCATTTGAGGGGAAGAGGCAATAGGAAAACAAATTAATCAATCACAGAACAAATAGATTTTTCACTGTGACTGCAATGAAACTGTATTGGAGGGGAGGTGGGGCAGATATTTAACTAGGCAAGTCGATGGCAGATGGACCAAGGGAGTTCTTTGCTGAATTACAATACATAAGAGAAGACCAACACAGTGACCAAATATAAGGTGAGCAAATGATAGAAAGAGAAAATGTGGGAGACACATGGTTGTATACAGCAAAAGACTCATGCACACAGTCTTCAGGAGGCCTATATCTAGCAATAGATATATCAAATGGCAGACTATGATAAATGTGTGGCATCTGACAATCATTGTGTTCCTGAATTCTACAACTATCTTATGTAATACAATATAAAACCTTTAAGTTAGATTTTAGTACAACACAGGTTAATAATGAGGCACTAAGAACCAACATAACCAATGCCATGATGTATTGAGCAATAAGGAATATTAAAACCAAAACTGATAAAAGAGCCACAATGGCATTTCTTCAATATAAACCAGTAGTGGATTGTGCATTACAGACAGAGAGATATTGCTTACTACTACTTTAGAAATCTTTATACTGAACACCATCTGGTTTCCCCCAACATTTTGTACTTCATTTCCCAGGATAATTGCAGTTAAAAATTATTCAAAACATAGATTTTATACACTTGGATTGAAATCAAGATAAAAATATCTGTCGGTAAGTGTGTAAATGAATGCTAGGAGAGAAGAAATAGCAGAAAAGAATCTAAATTCCGGTTGAATATAATAAAATCTCACATGGTTGAAATGGAAGAAAATAAGGTCAAGGTGCAAGTGGAAAAAAAAAAGACACATGAAAAGTTGATGTGGTGGTAACTGCTTGATAGTTTAAGTTAATTCTTGACAGGGAACCCTATGATATTTTAAACAGAGAAAACCATTCTACTGCATGGTGGGTTTGATCATTCTTCTATCTTTATGTCTCCCACACTGGCTTCTTCTCATCTGCTCACTGGTAACAAACAGGAGATTTGGAAGACACAAAAACAAGAGCCACTTCTTTGAGTGTACTTAATAGCAATTTAACTGTTGTTTGACAGGACACAATTTTGCTTGAACTGGGGAAAGGTGAACGGAGATGGAAGAATAGTGGTTAAGGAGGGAGAGGGAAAATAGTAATCTTAATATACTAATATCTACAATCACCAAACTGCAAAAAAAGGATACGGAGATCAACACTTGGTGGTATTTTAAGTCCAAATGACAGAGCGACCTTTTGCAGATCTAATGTCTCCACATTAAATATCTGCTTCAAATGGTGAGAATCGTATGCTCTTACATATGCCTTGTATGCTTCTTTTGCTGACATATTCAAGAAGTAATTTTTACCAATCAGTTTTTCCAGCTGAAACAATACACAAAGCAAAGATCCAGTTATTAGAAGTACCTGCAGTCTGCATTATACAAAAATTCACAAATATATTTTGCAGGACACCAATGGCTGGGAAAGATAAAATAACATTATGGAAATAGTTAACTGTTTTCAACACTGGAGAGTGTGTGTGTGTGTGTGTGTGTGTGTGTGTGTGTGTGTGTGCGTGTGTGTGTGAGAGAGAGAGAGAGAGAGAGAGAGAGAGAGAGAGAATTGGGACTTAATGTAGATCGATATACTGGGAACAGACATTAAAACCATACTATATCACACATCCCTAGTCCTAGTACCATCCCCAAAAATCCACAGCAAAGGAGCATCCCTCCCCCCCCCCCCACCCCCATTACCCAATATCACCCTGGATTGGATTGGAGCAACTGAACCATGTCCTCCACCAGGGCTTTGATTTGTCTATTGTCATGTCATGAAATGAGTGACATCCAACCCACAATCCATCTCACCCTGCCAAAACGGTATTCTGTCGCCTACCCAACCTACACAACATTCTGGTCCATCCCTACACCATTCCCACTCTCAACTCCTTGTCATAGGAGTCATGTCTCTCATCCAGGTACAAGACCTACCCAAGTCGCCCACCAAACATATTCCAGCCCTGTCACAGGTATGTCCGAGCCCACCAAATGCAGAGCCGTCTGTGAAAGCAGCCACATCATATACTGGAATATTTGCACAGTATTTTATGTGGGCATGACAACCAACCAGCTATCGATCAGAATGAATGGCAAAGACCCAGCTGTGACCAAGATGAGAGTTACCACCCTGTGGCACAACATAATGCTGAGCACCACATGCTAGAGTTCAGTGGCTGCTTCAAAACCCAAGCCATCTGAATCCTTCCATTCAACAACAGTTTTTATGAAGTACAAAGATGGGAATTACATTGCAACACATCCTCTTGCTTCTGTAATCCTGCTGGCCTCAATCTCTGCTAACCCATGCCCTTTACCCAACTGTTTCCACTGCTCACATCTTTTCACCCCCTTTCTAATCAATGCCTCCACATCCTCTTCCACTTCACCAGCTCTTGTGCCAGTGTGTCACAAACCTAACATGTGCAACTGGTACCCCTCCTCCCACATTCTCATCCTGCACCAGCTGCTGCCTCCTCCTGAGCTGCTAGCTATCCACCCCAGTTGTACTCCAGCTTCTCAAACAATTAGCAAAGTTTTCATTCTTTTTTGTGGGCTTGTCAATGACTCAATGCTCTTGCTTCTGCATCTTGGTCACAGTTGCATCTTTGCCATTCATTCTGATTGATAGCTGGTTGGTTGTCATGCCCACATAAAATACTGTGCAATGCTTCTGCAACTAGAAATCAATAAATTGCAAACTTTTGGAGTATTCCTTCAGCAAAAAAAAAAAAAAAATATATAATGCAACGAGGAGAAAAAAAATTAAAATAGTTGAGAATTTTGTATCATATGGGAAAACACCAGTTGGCACTTGGGACTAAGGGACAAGGGAAAGTTATTTCAAACTAAAATAAAGCCATGACATAATTTGCTGGGAAATACATTCTTTTCTGTTTGCTCTACTTCTTTCTTCCTTATGTTGTGAATCCGAAATAACTCCGGACAGCTCCAAAAACTTGAAACTGTATATTATTTTTAATAAAACAAACAGATGGATATTTTCAAACCATAAATAATATTATAATCACTCCAAGCACAACAGATCTGTTCACTTTGGATTGCATGAATGAGGGTATGACTCCAGATGCTGAGGACTGTGCGTTGTTTGTGTGTTAACTATTGTCTTCAATACAATATTAGTTCATTTCTTGTTAATAAATCTGGGCTTTACAATTACTCTTATCACGTTCTCACAGTTTCTGTTCCCACCATTTTAATTTAATAACAAAGGCCACTAGCTAATCAGTATGTAATATAATTTCTGTGCTTCTTGATTAATGTAATTTGCAGTATAATCAGGAACACATATTCTTAATACACTAAAGTATAATTTAATAATTTCTTAAAAAGTAAAGATTTGGTCAATAAGACGACAAAATATTGCGTAATATTATGAAACCTTGTTGACTTTCTGCTGTTTCCACTAAATTTCAAGAATGGAATTACAACAAAACAATGGCTACAAAAACTGACTCAAATGAAATAAAGGTTGTATTAAAATTCGATAAGCAGCTGAAAAGAAAGAATCAACTCAACATATCTGTGTTCAGTAATCCTGACATGCACAAACACCAACATTTTACACAGCTCTGCTGAGAGCTAATTACCTGTAACTGAATGTCAGCTATTTTATTCCAGCTGAACTCAAATTCATTGAGAGGAACTTTGGCTTGCTTCAAATATCGTAGAAAACCTAGCTCTTCTGGTCGAAGGATCAAGAGGGCGTGTCCTCTACCACCTTCTCCTCTCGCTGTCCTACCAACTCGATGAATGTATTCCTGCGTGTCAAGAGCAAAACAATTTTTACTTCAGTTGCCTCCGATTTAAGCTATTTAAATATAACAGCACCTAATTATTACTAACCTTTGGGTCATCTGGTGGATCATACTGAACTATCCAGTCCACAGCAGGAATGTCTAAACCTCGAGCAGCAACATCTGTACAGAGGAGAATACCTGTCTCTGCATTACAGAACTGGAAGAAAGTGGTGGTACGTTTTGTCTGTTTTTGTTTTCCCTGAAACAAAACAAAAAAAAAAAGGTCAAATGTTTATTATATTTCTCTCAAGCCATTGTTGTCCTCAGGGCAACATTTGGCAGGCTCACTGGAGTTGTAAGCCAGGTTTCCACAGGCACAAATTTCTTACATGTGTACACCCCCACCACCACCACCCCTCCCCTTACATGAATATTAGCATTTCCGCATGCCCGAGTTGGAAACGCTATTTATGTGACTTTCAAGATGGCAACAAGTGAAATTATTTGTATGAGAGTTGTGCAACTTTTATATGCAGAGCTTGTAGTGACAGACTGGACCCATAGATGTTGGATATGGAAATGGGTATATCATAGCAATCATTTGGGAACATCAAGTACACTAATAAGAGAGTTATACTGTGCTGTCAACATTTTGTTTGAAAATCATTTTTGAATGAGTAAAATCATTCTGAACCATACTTCTAGCTCTGCACAGAAGTCTAATGCAAGTATGCGAGATGCCATGCCAGCTCGCATTAAACTACAAGTAACATTGAAATATCTGACAATTGTAGTCACTACAATATACTATTGCATTCTGAAGAGTATTATATCTAAATTTTTATGTTACCTACAACACACTAAAGGTACATCAGAAAGGAAGGTTTCTGTCTCAACAGCTCAGCTTTGTCTTTATTTTCAGAGTTTGTCAAGGTTCTAAGACATCAGATGTGCAGTAAATATACATTTATTTTACTGGTATGTTACTTAATTTTGTAACGAAACACTGTACTACTGTGCTGAATGATCACCACTCAATTATACTGCCAATAAGAACACTGTTATGATTCTTGAGTTTCTCCCGGCGTATTTGATAGTCAAAATATCCACGGGTGTACTGCCGGTCTACAGTGTCCAACGGGCACAATATTTCGGCGATCATACATGTCGCCATCATCAGGTGAACTGACAGACTGAGCTCCTCACTAGTAAAGAAAGGGCGGCCATTCGTGATCTGAGGGAGCACTCTGAAATTGTTGTCTTACCGGCTGACAAAGGCAATACTACAGTTGTTGTCTCCCATAAGGACTACACTGATAAGATGCAGAGCCTGCTAAATGACGATTCCTACTGGAAGATCAGCGTTGACCCTACAAAGAAGGTGGACTACAAGACGAGGTCGCTTCTCAAGGACGCAGATTTACCGGAGGGTGACGCTAAGAAATTGTTACCCGAAGGTCCGGTACGGCCTAGACTATATGGACTCCCGAAGGTTCACAAAGAGGGGGTACCATTACGCCCCATTGTCAGCAACATCAGGGCACCTACATATTTGTTGGCCAAATACCTGACGGGAATATTAAGTTCTTATGTGGGTAAATGCCCTCATCACATCCGTAATTCCGTGG
The DNA here is from genome assembly GCF_023898315.1 of Schistocerca nitens. NCBI lineage: Eukaryota > Metazoa > Arthropoda > Insecta > Orthoptera > Acrididae > Schistocerca > Schistocerca nitens. The sequence goes on from NC_064614.1 coordinate 550,080,994, forward strand.
ATTTTGTTAAACGCCTTGATAGCTTCACGTTGGGTGAGTCAGATATCATGGTGAGTTTTGACATAGTTTCCTTGTTCACGAGGGTACCCCTGCGAGAGTCAGTAGAATTGATTAGTCAGAAGTTTGACGAGAAGACCACTGAACTTTTTAGACATGTCTTGACTTCCACATATTTTCTTTTTAATGGAGAATACTACGAACAAACGGAGGGAGTCGCCATGGGTAGCCCACTCTCACCGGTGGTAGCGAATTTGTACATGGAGAACTTCGAGGAGGAAGCCCTGTTGTCATCCGAATGGAAACCTACTTGCTTTTTCCGTTACGTGGACGACATGTTCGTCATCTGGCCACATGGTATGGATAAACTCCTTGACTTCCTTACACATCTAAACTCCATACACCCCAACATCAAATTCACTATGGAGACTGAAACGGAGGGTAAACTACCTTTCCTTGACGTCTTGGTCAAGACAAGGCCTGACGGCACCCTAGGTCATGGGGTGTATCGGAAGACAACGCACACTGATCTGTATTTGCACGCAGACAGCTGCCACCACCCTTCACAGAGGAATGGGGTACTTAAAACTCTAGTACATAGGGCGCGCACTATCTCTGACACAGAGAGTCTACCCCAGGAATTGGAACATCTGAGAACTGTATTTCGAAAAACTGGGTACGCAGAGTGGCAGATTCAACATGCTCTCCGCCCAACCACTACAGCACAACCTGGAGATGGATGAAATCACGAGGGAGGAGGTAGGCACTTCGTTTATCCCATATACAGGCGCACTCTTGGGGAAAATTGCCTGCATTTTGAAGAAACACCGGGTCGGAACTGTGTTTTGTCCTCCGAATAAAACTCGTGCACTGGTGGGGAGCGCCAAAGATGACCTCGGTTTGAGGAAGGCCGGCGTGTACCAGATTCCGTATCAATGTGGCAAGTCGTATATTGGTCAGACGATGCGTACCGTCGAGGATCGATGCCGTGAACACCAGAGGCACACTCGACTGATGTATCCGAGCAAGTCGGCGGTCGCTGAACATTGTTTGTCGGAAAATCACGCTATGGAGTATGAACGCACGAGGATTCTGGTACAGACGTCGAGATACTGGGACAGCATTGTTAGAGAGGCCATCGAAATTCGCATCAATGATGACCTCATAAACCGTGACTGTGGCTATAATCTTAGCAAGGCTTGGGAACCAGCGATTGGGTTAATCAAGAGTAAATCGAGCAAATGTATAGTTGTGACGACCACGGCAGACAGAGCCATCACACCGACGTCATCTCAGACGCCGTCACAATCTGTTCCACCGCGCGACCGTGGCGCGGGACGCGGACGGTGGAGTGAGCGCGACGCGGGCGGAGGGTATTTAAATCGGCCACCACCGCGACCGAACCCAGTTCCCCCTGAGCAGCCATAGTGTACGGATCTCCGTGCCGGCACGTTCACAGGAGCTCAGTCCGTCAGTTCACCTGATGATGGCGACATGTATGATCGCCGAAATATTGTGCCCGTTGGACACTGTAGACCGGCAGTACACCCGTGGATATTTTGATTAAGAACACTGTTATGTTTACATAGGATTTTAATGGGGTTAAAAGCAGTTTTAAATCTCTAAAGCCACAAATAAATTTCAACTTCATGGTAATATTTACACTCACAGACTAAAGCAAAAAATTACTGTTATACTAAAATAAAACAAAATAAAATAAAAAAACACCTTTACAGTATTGACTTTTCTGCAGTAATACTCAGCAAGTTCACTCTCAGTTTCAATACTTTTTACCTCATTTGATCACTTCAAACAAAAGTGTGTTATTCTGTGCTGTGTAAGTGATTATAATGTATTGCTGAATGCTAGAATGATATTTCCATGGCACTGTTTAACATTTTGCCATTTTAAAAAAATGTTTGTTTATGTAGTTGAAGATTAAGCCCAATATTTTTATTTATTTATTTTTGGCATAACACTAACTTTCCACATTCGTAAACAATTCTAGATCTGTGCTATCAAACAAACTAGAGAAAAATGAGAGCATATCCACTTATCAGTAGTTGCTGAAGCCCGTAGGTGATGGTGGGTGAAGCAAATTGTGCAAGAAAGTAGGCCTTTCAGCTTTTGTAACTTATGCATAAGATGGTATGACAGTGAGCAAGAATGGTGTTTCCACATGGAAGTTGACTTACACGAGTGGTGGTGGGTGATGTGCATGTAAGAAATTCATGTCTGTGGAAACCCAGCAATATCCTACACTAATATGCATGTAACAAGACATTAATTGCATCAATGTGCAGTAGTGAGACAAAGTGTATCATGTAACACACCAGCCAATAGAAACATTCTACTACATCACTGTAGTACACAGATGTAAACATTTAGCGCAAGTTTTAATATTCCTAAGAAACAAACAAAAAAAATCTATACTGGAATATTAACGGTAATTTCCATTATTAGCCAGTCAGATCTCAAATTGGAAAAAGGAAAGTAGAGTGGAGGAAGGAGAGTAGGAACTTTGCAATTGAACGTAACTAACAACAGATCAGATATCATATTTCGCTTGTACTTCCTGAGAGTATGCTGGGTGCCTCTTCTCAGTAGAGATTATGAGACTGACACAATGAGGCCTCGTTAACGAGACCCCAATGAATAACAATTGAACTTAATGCCCAATCACAGAAAGATGGTGCAACAAGAAACGGAATCCGGCAATTTGTGATGCCAGCACCAAAAGCCCAGTCATGGAGCAGCCCCAGAGGTGACTGGTACATGCACCGTGTACTATATAGGACGACAGTTTCCAATCATGGCATCAAGTTTTCACCAGGACTTGCCAATGGCGGCAGTGATGGCGGCAGCAGCATCTCTTTCTCCTGAAGACAGGTTGGTTGGTTGTTTTGGGGAAGGAGACCAGACTGCGAGGTCATCGGTCTCATCGGGTTAGAGAAGGACGGGGAAGGAAGGCAGTCGTGCCCTTTGAAAGGAACCATCCCGGCATTTGCCTGGAGCGATTTAGGGAAATCACGGAAAACCTAAATCAGGATGGCCGGACGCGGGATTGAACCGTCGCCCTCCCGAATGCGAGTCTCTCCTGAAGACAGCACAGTCCTGCTGCAGAACCAAGAAGACTAGCAAGAATTATTATGCCAGGAAAGCCTGTACAGCCATGGCAGCTTGTGGTATTTTGGTAGTGGCTGCAGTAGGGATGGATTACCAAATGTTTGAACTAATGTAACTAGTAACACTGGTAGCAGAAATATGTGAACAGGGTGAAATGAAGGCTGTTTAATAGCATGGAAAGGGACAAAGGAGGATTAAAGTAGCATATGATTTTCCTAGTTTATTGGTCTCTCCATTTCATTGAGTGTTCAGCAACCGGATGTGTGTTACAGAGTAGACTGTTGGAGGAACTGTGATCATTTATTCTGAGAGAGAGCTGAGTGCATGTCATGTAGGTACAGAGTGCTACACAAAATTGCAAGTAAGTTAATTCGCTTTGTACTCAGAGACAAGGGAATATTCATGAATGGAACAAATTGAAGAATAAAATTTCAGTGACACTGGACAATTTTGTAAGGTTAGCACCCAAAATAAGAATTTTAAAACAATGGGGCCACGGCTGTACATGGCCAATTGCAGATGGTGCAGATGGATTGAGGAAATTTAAAAAAAAATGTTTCTTACGTCAGTCCGTATGTTAATTCTAAGCAATGTAGATTTTGCTGTAACAGTACATTAAAAACCCCAAATTAACAAACCTGCTTTTAAGGAAATGCCTATTTTAATAAATATTTCCGTCGGTCCCAGTGAAAACCCCAAAAGAACAATGTTATTTCTCTCCAGTTTAAGAAAAAGTCTGCTTTTAAGGACTAAACATAAAACATTCAGCCAATTAAAATCCAGTTTTTATACAATTCCTAACATGTCTACGTGGGATTTTGATTTCTTTTAGTTTCACACACGTCACACAAGTCAAATACTGAGTAGCAATTGTCAATTACCTTCCTTGAGAGGAATGAAGTAGTGAGGCTCAACATCTTAAAGGCTTCATAAACATTTGTTGCTGCTGGTTTTGTGTAACATAACAGACTTTCTATTCCTAACACTGTCAGTATGAGGGCGATCTGCAATATATGGTAACTGAAGGAAACTTCACAAGTCAAGACTGCTAAAAAATTATTTTACTGGATGACCGGATTCATCACTGGATCTTATGCTTTAAAATATTACAACATACTGTCTATCAGTGTTGCAGGTCATTTCACATTGCATATACACTTCAAACACTACCATGATTATGATGATGGGAAAGGTATATGTACAATGTGAAGTGACTTGCAACAGTCATGGACAATACTTTGCAATCTTTTAAAGCATAAAGTCCAAAGATGACAGCATAGCTGTGCTGAAACCAGTCCTCAAATGAAATGCTTTTTAGCAGCCTTTACTTGTGAAGTTTTCTTCAGTTACCACAACAAACTGTGTTGAATTGTTTTGCAAAGGCTGGTTGTGGTATATCAGTTGCTGACTGAGATGAAATTGTTCCACAAGAAGAATTGAGTGGAGTCACAGATTTTCCTGGAAATGTGAGTTTCCAGAAGTTTGTTTCTTGTGATGATGACATGTATACTTTCACATCTGAGATAAATGTGAGGTACATGAAATTCTAGTGAACAAACAGTGAATACAAACTGGTGGTGACAACCATCCTGAAGAAGAAGACGACAAAAATGAGGACAACAACATTACAACTAGTTTTGCAGCTGCTTTGCAAGTACTTGATATCACCAGGAACTACCACTCTTTTAATGCACACAACTTCTGTCACTAGATAATGCTGGTAGAACAAAACAAACAACTCTTCTTGATTTAAAAAAAAAAAAAACAATGTGTTGTGAAAAAAAGTTAAGTATATCTCGATGGTAGGCAATAAAAACCTCTTAACACCATTTTGTCAAATGTTACAGGAGAAGCAAAAACAGAGTCTTAAAAAATATCTGAAGTGATACAAATAATGTTACTACATGTGTAAGTATGTAGTAGAACTTATAATTAAATGTTTCCCTGAGACATTCAAGTCTCTTCTTTACATACAATAACGATCAAAGCAGAAGGAATGAATTAAAATTTGTACTGCGGCCGGGACTCGAACCCGGGTCTTCTTGCTTGCTAGGCAGAAATGCTAACCATTACACCACCTAGTTACTGACAGATAGCGAATTCCATGCACTTTAAGTTTGCAATTAAATAGCTCTTACATTACCTACACATACCTGAATTATGATTCTAGGCCACTCCTGTGCTCCTAAACAAAACCTGTGCTATATATTTTTCCAGGTTGGCAAGATGGCACTTTTTTAACAGATTTCACCGAATGGCTGTCATGATCCTCAAAGGGAACAAAAACTGACCAAATTCTTTCATAACGTCTATTGATGATCAGTGACTACAAGAAGAATGGGAACTTCTAGAAATGAAATAAATGACTACCTAGAGATAATCAAATGCCAGTACTCTGCTTAATAAAATCCATGATTAAACTCAATGTTGAATAACCAGGACACTAGACAGTCCAGACTAAAACTCTCAAGCAGCAGCAACTGAATTACTTTCATAACAATACACATTTTTGCCTAACACAAAGGAGACATTTCTAAGTTGTTGCCATCACACTACAGCTTTGTGCTGCAGCTAAAAGGAGTTAAGGAGTGATTGTTTATGGGAACAATATGCTGCTGTTGCTATAGGGTGAGAGCAGAAAATATGATGAAAAGAAATCAAACCCAGAACTAATACGATGCAGTTCCTCCTGTAAACCCTGTTCACTGCTTGTAATAGGCACTAACAGGTACTCCATTTCCAAGGGGAAATAAGGGAAATCAGATGTGATAGCCATATAACCAGAGAAGCAGTATGTATTTAATGAAACCAGTAACTTTCAACCTCAACCTCATACAAAAAGCACAAGTTGGAATGATCTGATGATAGTGGTCATGACAACTGAAGGAAACAATGTGGTTTTTGCTGGCAGGTAAAAGCCAGAAGAAAATACCAGGAAAACCATGCCAGTTTTCGCCAACAAACTGTGTGAATGATGTGTTAGTGAGTACAACAAGTGCAAAATGTTGTATTCAGACTATAATGTATGCCCTCTTAGCCATTTTGGGCATACTTCCTGCCTCCTGATCAGCCATTCAAAGCATATAATACTGTTACAAGACAAAATGGATGAAATATAGAAAAAAATTATGGTATCCAATGCCTCCCTCTTAAAGGGTCTCTTCAAAGGCCACCCATTACTGGTTTTCACCACATCACTTGTGTTCACATCAAGTGTAACAACAAAAGCAGTATCTATGGTTTCACAATTGTAGAATTAATGACATCACAAACATTCTTCTTTAACTGCCTTAGTCCCCTCTGATGAAACATTAAAGATATTAGCTATCCTTTAAGTGCTTTCGTATCTCAATATTATTTAAAAATGACACATCAGCAAAGCAAGAAATGGCATTCTTACTATAACAGTATTGTATCACCATGGGCTAGCACTAATCAATCTACAGCAATCCCAAGGATATACCTTCCTTGAGACATGCTGTAAAATGAGACTGACAGTATCAAACACCATTGTCAAATTTCTCACAACATACACTATGAACACAATGGCCATACGTCTGGGCTTACAACACCCTAGGCAGACTTCGGTGGATCATATTCACTAAGTCCACAAGTTCTAAGGTTTACTCAATGCACACTAACAGACTCAAAAAATCCCACAACCCCGAAACTGGTAAAAACCTGCAAACCAGTGGAAAGGTGACATGAGTGAGTACAAAGCGAATTAACTTACTTGCAATTTTGTGTAGCACTCTGTACCTACATGACATGCACTCAGCTCTCTCTCAGAATAAATGATCACAGTTCCTCCAACAGTCTACTCTGTAACACACATCCGGTTGCTGAACACTCAATGAAATGGAGAGACCAATAAACTAGGAAAATCATATGCTACTTTAATCCTCCTTTGTCCCTTTCCATGCTATTAAACAGCCTTCATTTCACCCTGTTCACATATTGTGGCACCAGGGCTGCCGCAAATTTCCCCAAGTGAAATTCCCTGATATATCCTTGATTTCTAGACAAGTTTTGGTATTTTTCCCTGACAAATTTTAAAATCTCAAGGGTAAGTTAAACATTGGCAGGCCCAATCCATTACAGGTACCTGCAGAAACGGCCTACAGTTTTGGTCCAACATGGAAATCCACTCATGTGGCCAGTTATTCACAAGCCACAGACAGCATGTTGATGAAATAAGACCACGATGATCAATCCATGCAACAGGTAACTTGCTCAAATTCTCTCAGAATCAATAATAATGAGGGTAAGTAGTAACTCACCGTAAAGATGACTGCTGAACTGCAGACAGGCACGTAGAAAAGACCATCACGCCCTCACAACTAGTCATTGCTTTTGTCAGGAAACAAGAGCATACATACGATCACTCAGGCACAACTCATGCAAACACAATCGCTGTCTCCAGCCGCTGCATCTAAAATCTCTGAGAATCAGATCCAAACAAACCACTCTCAGGCCTCCCTGTCTCTTATTGGCAGCTGCAAGACTAGCAGCAAGAAGTGGTGGCAGTGCTGACTGCAAGCTGAGGGGAGTGGTAGGAAGGCGAGAAGCAGTAGTAATGAGAGAGGAGGGAAGTGGCACACATATTCAGCTGCACCCAGCCAGTAACAATGCACAACACCTCAGATAACAAATCATTTCATCTATTGAGACAAAAACGAGATTCTTCCAGTGTTTCTTTTTTCAAATTTCCCCAATATTTCCCTGATTTCCAGAACCTGTGGCAACCCCGGGCACTAATAGCATGGCTTATTTTCTGACATTGCCATCCCATTTTGGATCATTTCCTTTTATACCACCTTTCTTTACACTGTTTCCATTTGCATTGTGCAATTATTTTTATTTTATGTCTCTTCCTGGACCTTTTAACTGCTAACAGATCACTATAATCTTCTTAATTTTAAACCCTGGCCTCTTATTAGTCCACTGTTACTTTTAACTCATTTCCTGCACCTTCTGAGTATTAATGAACATTTTCCTTCCTCTAGTACCATACACTTTATACAGTACATGGACTTTTTACATTTCTTTTTTTCTACCCTCTCCTTTTGCTTGACAAAGGTAACACTTCTAAGTTTTGTGCATTTTTAATTTGTGCTCCTGTCCTTTATTGTCCAGTTGTCAATGCTTTGCCAAATGCTGTTTCAAAAAGTGGGAATTCTAATGCTTTACTTCCTAGTGTGAATTAGATTAATAATGTGCGGCAGGAAACTAATGTGCAGCTAATATCTCAGTATAACAGATTTACACCTTTTGATTCCTTTCGTTTCATAAGTAATTTTACTCATGCACAAACCATACCTCATCCTAATTTAGGTCAGACACTGCAGAAAGTTATTCATCTGCAGTGCACAAGTTGCTCATTCTACACTGCCTTGCAGAACATAAAGTGCCCTCTTCGCTTACCCAAGACGACACCATGTATGGAAATTGCACAATACTGGTTAGAAATAATAACAGACATATATAAATTTCCATTGTGAAGAATGATTGGAAATTATGCAGTAAAGCAAAAGTTTTATTTTTAAGCACCATAAGGTGGCAGTAAAAACAAGGATGTTCAAATTAGGAGTGACGATGGAACTAGCTTGATTACTTATTCCGAAAGTGTTAGCAACAGATTACAGGCACAGTCTTCAATTATTCAGAGCTACATTACATTGTTTTTAATACCAGTTATATTAAAATGAATTATATGTTATTTTAAGCAATGCTGTAAATTAACAGCCAATTGGGAAAGTTACTTTATAGACATATTGCTAACAAAAGGGGCACCAGGGGTAGTAGCACACGGCACGCAAAGGCCTTGAACGAGCTGTGCAGTGATCAATGTTGATGGGCAAGTTATTACACCCACGAAGAGGGTAGCTATGCACTGCAAATCAAATACAATATAATACACTTGGCCATATACTTACATGTATACACATAACAGGTAGGTCAATGTAGTTGAGTAACTCATGATGGTATTTCACTGACATACATGAGCTGAAGAAAACCATAACTTTCTTCTTTCTGTTCTTCTTAAGGAATGTAAACAACAACAGAAACCTCTTCTCTGAAGGGCACACAACGTAACCTGTAAAAATGAGGAAAGATCCTATTAATTAAACTTACACTATGATTTATTAAAAGTTGATACAATGTGGTTTCTATGTTGCAATCTACACACACCAAAAAAAGTTTTGCATCATCCTGGTTCCCAGAACTCCGGAAGATGGATGTTGACTGTGGATATTGTATCACTGGCACAGCCCCTTTGACTGTTCAGAGATGTCACTAAACCCACCCAAAGATGTAAACAACAATGCATGACCAGTGCCTGTTAGACAGAGGGGATCCAACAGCCGATCAGTTCCTCTCACTCCACCAAGAAGGAGGTACACGGCTCATGTTGTCTGTAGTTCAACCATGCCTAAACGGTCAATATCGATGTTCGATCATGTCCCCTTTGTTACTTTGTGCCAGGAAGGGCTCTTAACAAGGGAAGTGTCCAGGCATCTCTGAGTGAACCAAAGCGGTGTTGTTCAGGCATGGAGAAGATACTGAGCGGCAGAAACTCTGGATGACATGCCTCGCTCAGGTTGCCCAAGGGCAGTGGATGACTGCTACCTACAGATTATGACTCAGAAGAACCCTGACAGCGAAGCCACCATGTTGACTAATGATTTCGTGTAGCCACAGGATGTCATGTTACGACTCAAACTGTGCACAATAGGCTGCATGATGTGCAACTTCACTCCCGACATACATGCCGAGGTCCATCTTTGCAACTACGACATCATGCAGTGCAGTACAGATGGGCCCGACAACATGCTGAATGGACTGCTCAGGATTGGCATCATGTTCTCTTCACCAATGAGTGTCGCATGTCTTCAACCAGACAATCATTGGAGATGGGTTTGGAGGCAACCCAGTCAGGCTGAACACCTTAGACACACTGTCCAGCTAGTGCAGCAAGGTGGAGGTTCCCTGATGTTTTGCGGTGGGATTATGTGGGGCTGACGTACACCACTGGAAGTCATGGAAAGCGTCATAATGGCTGTATTATATGTGAATACCATCCTCCGACCAATTGTGCAACCATATCAGCAGCATATTGACAAGGCATTCGTCTTCATGCATGACAATTCGCACCCCCATCGTGCACATCTTGTGAATGCCTTCCTTCAGGATAACGACATTGCTTGATTAGAGTGGCCAGCATGTTCTTCAGACATAAACCCTATCAAACATGCCTGGTATAGATTGAAAAGGGCTATTTATGGATGACATGACCCACCAACTACTCTGAGGGATCTACACCGAATCGCCATTGAGGAGTGGGACAATCTGGACCTTGATGAACTTGTGGATAGCATGCCGCAATGAATACAGGCATGCATCAATGCAAGCGGTTGTGCTACTGGGTATTAGAGGTGCCGGTGTGTACAGCAATCTTTACCACCACTTCTGAAGGTCTCCCTGTATGGTGGCACAATATGCAATGTGCAGTTTTCATGAGCAATCAAAAGGGTAGAAATAATGTTTATGTTGATCTCTATTCCAATTTTTTGTACAGGTTCCGGAACTTTCAGAACTGAGGTGATGCAAAACTTTTTTGATGTGTGTATTAGAACTACCAAGATGTAAACAATACTGGAAAAACCTGTGTGTGGAGCTAAGAATGGAAGGAGTAAGATTATGACACCCAATGTAGTTGAGATGCTGAGTTGTGGACAGGCACATAAACAAGAACTGGAACATTATAGCTCAGCTTACAAACATGTGTCCTTCAGCAGAGCACACTGGAAGACAGAAATACCCATCCACACAACTACATCCTGTATCCTGTGTGGGGTGTGGGGTTCAGTACAGCAAACTGGATGAGGTTAATGTGAAAAACTTTAGAGGAAGGGTGTGGTAAGGGCTTGGAAAGGAAGGGACAGGAATGGCAAAATAAGAGAGATCTTGCCTGGTTGCTCTGACTGCAGACAAGGGTAGTGTTATATTGCAGATTGTGTACTAGGGCATGGAGGCAAGGGCAGGATAAAATTGAGTAAGATAAAAACTGTTGAGAGAAACTGCGGAGAACTGCACGAGTGACACACACACACACACACACACACACACACTCACTCACTCACTCACTCACTCTTACTTCCACCACATCCAACATACAGCTGCAAAGAAACAAACTGTGTATTACCCAACACCACCCCAAACTGGAATAGCAGCTTCACCCAAATAATTATATATTGCAATCCAACATTATGTTACATCTATTTCCAAAGCTTGCCACATTATTGATAGTATAAAGGAGTTATGTATGAGACACGTCTTATGTCATCCCTTACTCCTCCAGCCCATTTTATTCCAGTCTAGTCACAAGTATGCACTGTCAAATCAGAGGAATGACACCTGTAAAGCCACCTGCAACAGATTCCAACTCCACTGCTACCATTACACATTCTGTTAAGTGCATAACTACCAACCAGCTTCCCACATTGGTGAATGTTGTCTGCAGAACTGTGTTAAATGGCAAAGTTGACCAATTAATGACAGATCATGCCACTTAGCAGATGATAGGTGACTTACTTTTCTGTGTCAAGGAATGTGCCACATGTTTCTACCCACACTCCACTCCCTTGTGTGCTCCAACATCAGCTTCTCTTTGTGCAAGTGGAAATTCTCTCTCAAACACATTGTTCAGTCACAGAATCCTTTTGGCCATAATTTCTGCTACTCACTGCCTAATAGCCACCTCATATCCTCCTTTTCTGTTTCTCATCACCACCACCACCACCACCACCACCACCACCACCACCACCATGTTGACAAATGATGATCTTAGTCTGAATAACAGAAGCGAAGTTGCTAAATCAACTCAACATCAAATCCTGCTGCCTCTGATTCTTGTCCTCCTTTTCTTCCTTTACCAACTAACAAATCAAAGATATCTACTAAAGGATGAGTTCCACAGATACTAAACAAAGTTTTTCTGAGAGATAATGACACTAGCTCTATTCTGACACTCCTAATGGTCAAAATGCAGTCTTCTCCCCTGGGCTAGTTGATGAGGTTTTCACTTCCTAATGTGACCAATCTCTGTTTTCCCCTCAACTCCTAGAGAGTCAGCACGTGTCCCTATGAGAGAGTTTGGTTGTCTGGTTCCAGATGTTATGCAGCATTCACTTAAACAATAATACACAATGAAGCTAAACCATGAGACTTGGGAAGTCTGTTGTCAAAATATTTCTGGTGATTGAGCAGGCGTTTGGGATGTATATCTGTCACTGCAGCAGGTCAGGTGTTCCAGTGGCACAATGCATTTTTGGAAGACTGGATTGACATCCACAATGAAATTCACTCTGTAAGCCCTTCAGCATTGAAAGGTGAAGACAGTGACACTCCACATTTATCTGATAGCTCAGACTCTTTATGTACCAAAAACCATTGTCTCATGAGATTGTAACCAAACAATCTTAAATTAAAGTGTGTGCAAACTCTGGTTCCAAAAATTTTGAGGAACAACCACAAAGCCAACAGAGTGCTCATTTGTGAACTTCTAGAATTGTCTAGAAGAGATGCTGCTTGTCTGGACGGCACCATAATGGGACAATAGTTTATGTTTTCAAGTATGACCCTGAGTCAAAAAGACAAGAGTTCTGAATGACACACCTCACAGTCAACAAGGCCCAAGAAGGCATTCCTTGGCAGATATAAAGTGAAGGAACGTGATTGTCTTTTTCAATGCTAGTGATATTGTCATTCATGAGTTGCAGCTGCTGGGCGGGTGTCAATGACGTCTTTTATGTGGAAGTGCTGAAAAGGTTGAGAGAGAGGGGATGGGAGGGGGGAGGTAGAGGATCATGAGAGATCAGATTAAAAAGAGCCAGTTCCTGGAAGCTCTACCACGACAATGCGCCCAATCACTGCACCTCTTGGTAAGGGGTTATCTGGTCAAAAACAGCTTGGCAATGCAGCCACATCCCTCCACCAACAGTCCTAATTTTGCCCCAGGAGGCATTTTTAACTGTTTCCCTGGTTCAATACACTCTTGAAAGTATACCATGTTGAGATAAACAGCAACTTGAAAGGGTGCTATAAACGACATTACAACCCAGTTCTTCCCGAGTCTCTGCAAGACTCTGAAATCTCACCAGCAAATACATATGACACAAGACAGTCCTATATTGAATAATTCTTGTGCATTATACCACTCTGATACTGATTTCTATATTTTTTCATGCAAATCTAAGTCCAGCCATGAACCACAGAACTTACCACGATAATGTTGCTTGTGCTGTACCATAAGTGCAACCTTATCAGGTATCTGTGGACTGTGATCTTGTAGAAAGGTTCTGGTATGATGTAAATAAAAGTAAAAGCGCACCTATGTCCCTACATGCTCCAGCTTGATGAACAATGCCAGTGCTGCATTTCAGCAGGTGGACTATGTTGGGGTGGTGATTGTGTCAGGTAGGATGGATAGAGGAAGAGAGAGGCAGGAGGCAGAGAGAGGGTTAGGGGTTGGTGGGTGGTGGTTAGCACCTAGGAGGGGGGCAGCCAGTCTGCAGGAGGGAGAGGTGGTAGGTGTGTAGTAGTGATGGGTCGGTCGCGAACAAACAGGTCCAAAGGAATGGTTCACCAAAGTGAACGGAAGGAGCAAGGAATGAATTCTAAGGAACGGTCTTTCATAGTTCACTTCGGTCACAGCTTTCTACTTGTAGTTCCCAGGAACAGGAAACAGTCGGTCTTGTTCCCACAACAGCACATCAGCCCGTCTTGTTCCAGCCTTGGTCCCGTTCCCATCTCTGTCTCGGTGTCTGTTTCTCTCGGTCGGACTCGCCCTTCTTCGCATGGTCACTCTTCACAGTTCCACTGCCGACTGCTCCTAGTTAAGTTCAGTATCAGAGTTGCTGTTCATTTCGTTCACTGCGCACGCCTGTTCTAGATCTGTTTCAAACCTTTCTTGAACTCTGGACTTCTGGTTCTTTTTGTAAGTTATTCAGCATGAAGAACCGGTAATTAAAACGTATTTTATATTTATGTAAATCACATAAACATTATGTTGTATGTAACTCATATATCTTTTCAGGTAACAAAAGGGCATTTCAGCTTACTTCATTATTTCAATAAACAGCAGAAGACAACCTTTTTTGTTATTAAACATGCAAATGAAGTTGGCATGGCACACATGAATGAACATTTCAGTCTTTTTTTGATCCAAGGTAAAACAGAATGTTCATTGTAATGGAAGGCAACCGATTGAACAACCGAATGAAGCCTGCACTCCATAATTGAGTGTCTGGTCTCATATTTTGTAAAGAGAATATGATAACTTCTACAACATTAATTCAGTGGTACAGGGTGGCACACGAAAAATCAGCTCTAGTACTAGGCCGCCCATTGTCGCCCATCAATCGTCATCTATTGTTTTGAAGTTGTTTGCATTAGCTTATTTGTTATTTCTTTACTGCCTAATTATTGCGTGTTTATCTATTCTGCTCATAGTGGTCAACAAATTGTGCATAATTGGCAAGCTGCCTGTATTCGGGACAGGTTTTCCGTGTGCCACCTTATATTATTTCACTGCTATCAGCCACATAACACTACAGTTGGCTAAACGAGGGATTATGCAGAATCGCGGACTTCTGCAAGTCTGTGAGAATCCTGCACTGAATAAAAACTCTGTACTCCAGAGGGGAGGCAAAAGCCCCCTCTTGGCACCTTCCATCCTTTAGTCAATGCTGCTAATTTTCAATTTTTCATAAGAAACATATACCATGCACAAATGAGTAGTGAATGAGTAAAAATGAATGGTTCCCAAAAAAGAGCAATCACCAGTGAACTAGTGTCCAAGAATGAATGAGTTTGCCTGTCTCCAGCTGTATAACCCTGGCAAGTGATGCACAGTTGTCAGAGCCAATAGAGACACGATTTGGGAGAAGGTGACAAAATGAAGGAAGGTAGTAGGAAAAACTGTTAGGTGGAGGGTGTGGAGACTGTGGATTACCAGAGATTGAGGCCAGGACAATTACGACAGTGAAGAATGTGTTGCAAGGGTAACTCTCATCTGTGTAGTTCAGTGAAACTGATGGTGGAGGAAAGGATCCAGATGGCCCGGATTGTTCGTGGCAACTGTTTGGTGATGACCATTCATCCTGGTGGACAGCTGGTTAGTAGTCATACTGACATAAAAAGCTGTGCAGTGTTTGCAGCAGAGCTGGTATATGACATGGCTGCTTTTACAAGTAGCTTGGGCTCTGATGAGATGGGATAGGATAAGCCTGTGACAGGACTAGAGTAGGAAGTGCTGGACAAGAGGATTGGGCAGGTCTTGCACCTTGGTCTTCCACTGGGATATGATCCCTGTGGCAAGTGGCTGGGGAGTGGGAGTGGCATAGGGATGGACCAGGAAGTTGTGTAGGTTGGGTGGGCAATGGAACACCACTTTAAGAGGGGTAGGAAGGATCTTGGGTGATATGTTCCTCATTTAAGGGCATGATAAGAGAAAAAGCCCTGAAAAAGGACATGGTTCAGTTGCTCCAGTCCAGGCTGATATTGAGTGACTAGGAGCAGCACTCCTTTCTAAATTATTCTTGAGCATGGTGGGAGGATTGGAGGTGTGTTACGATATAGCACAGGAAACCTTTTTGTGAACAAGATTGGGGACAGATTACCTGTTTTGAAGGCCTTCATGAGACCTTGAGTATACTGGGCAAGGGAAATCTCGTCACTGACTATACGTCATCCACAGACTGTATGGGAGTGATGTTTTAATGTGGAAGGGATGGCAGCTATTGAAATGCAGATACTTTTGGTGATTACTGGGTTTAATGCGGACAAAGGTGTGGATGGAGCCATCAGAGAGGTGGAGGTCAACATCCAGGAAGGCAGCACATTCTGTTTAGGACAACCAGGTGAAATGAATAGGAGAGAGGGTAGTAAAGTTGTGAGGGTATCAGGATAGGGTATCTTGGCCCTCAGTCTGGATCATGAAGATATTGTCAATGAACCGGAACTAGACTAGAGGTTGCCATATCTTACCATTATATTAGGTTGTTGCACAAGTTCATAGCACTTCTGTTTTGCAAGTTGGTATTCCAGTTGCTATGGGCTTATTTATCGGCTGTCATTTTTAATTTGTAGATAACTGTTGTTATTTGAGTTTATATATTGTCATTTTATCATTTGGAGATACTGAGTGGCACTGTGGGCACTAGAAAATGGAGTGTGAAGTGGAGAAATCTGACTATTTCCCTTATATTCTTATTATTGAGTTCAGAAGATGGGTGACAGTAGCACAGGCAACAAGAAACATGTGCACAATGTGTATGTGGATAATACCACTGGTCAGAGAATGGCAAGAAAATGGTTCTTATTTTAAAGATTGTTTCGACATTATTGATATCCACATTCAGGAAGACCTTCAGGAATGTGATGAACTGTGGTCATTCCACCATTGTGTGAATTTTGAATGCAATGGGGAAGTTTCAAAAATCGGGTGTAAGGGTACCACATGCTTCAAATCACAAAAATCAAAGGATGGTCACATGTGCATCTCTGCTTGCTTATTATCAGCTAGCTCATAAAAGACACCGACCATTCCTATGTCAAATCGTTACTGGGGATGAGAAATGTTAACATAATGAAAAGATGGGAATGACTGAGCCCAAACAAAGCAGCAACATATACAGAAGATAATGTTATGCATCTGATGGAACAGCAATGGTGTGTACTATGAACTGCTTCTCTGGGGTGTAACCATCACTGCTGACATTTGCTGTCAATAACTAAGACATATTGCATTCACAATTCAAGAACAAAAACCAGGAACGCTGTATGAAGTGATGCAATAATGCCCGCTCGCATTTTGTTACACAGACAAAAAGCACCATACATGAATTGGGAAGTCATTCCACATACACCTTATTCACATGATCTTGCACTTTCAGATTTTCACCTTTGCCACACACTATCAAACAATCTTCAAGGAACTTCCCTTCCAGATGAAAATGCGCTCCAAACACAGCACGGTGAAGATGTTCCTATCCAACCAATTGTATCATCAATCACTGCTCCTTCTTACAAACTAGCCGGTAAACTGGATGTCCTAATTAAGAGCAAGACTAAATTAAAACCAAAGCATGGTATTTCAAACTCCGTGGACCTAGTAAACAAGTTAAAAGGTATATCTGTCTCACACATTGATAAATTAGTATCTTTTTATGTCAGCAGTTTGTTTTCTAACATACCAGTAGTAGAATGCATTGATATTCTGACAGAGCTGATGCACAAGTCTAATGTCAATCCTGTGGAATTGAATGACTTTAGACTGGCCACACAGACATTCCTCACACAGAACTATTTCCAGTTCCAAGAGACTCTTTATAAACAATTAGATGGCTTAGCTATGGGTTCCCCTCTTAGTCCACTGTTGGCTGAAATATTTATGGACCATTTTGAACAAAATTTTCTAAAAACGTAACCTTTGAGTGCAAACATCAAATACTGGTTTAGATATGTAGATGATGTCCTGTGTATTTGGACTGGTACTACAAGACAACTCAACACATTCTTGAAAAACCTAAACAGTCAACATAAAAATATCCAGTTAACTATGGAGATTGGCAACAAATCCATAAACTTCTTAGATCTCACCACTGACATCAGTACACATACACATTGTTTCAAAATTTACAGAAAAAAAACTACAGACACAGTAACACCTTCTTGCTCACAACACCCCATAGCTCACAAACATGCAGCTTTCCACTCAAGTGGTACACCGTCTCATATCTATCCCCATGTCCAGAGATGATTTTAAAGCAGAGTTAGATACAATAAGATTTATTGCCACAGCCAATGGCTACAATCCAGTTCTTATTGACCACATCTTGTACAGGAAACAAAAATGGAAAATTATACCCCTCCTCTATGCCCCATCTGCTTCCCCATACACTGTCTGCAAGAAATGGTGTACACTACCATTTCTAGGTCAGGCATAAACGATTGTAGCCAAAGCACTGAAATCCTGCAAGTATAGGCTTTCCTACTATGTCAGGAACACGACAGCCCAGTGTGTTTTTAATAGCAAAGACAAGATCCAGTTATTAGCCATCAGTGGGGTATACAAAATCATCTGTTCTGATTGTGACATATTTTACATTGGTCAGTCAGGCAGAGACATATCAACTAGGATGACTGAACATGAACGCAGCTGGAGGTTGCAGAATTCAGACTCTGCATTTGCTGAGCATGTACTGAGTGAGGGTCACAACTACCAGCCAGTGTCCCATGTACTTCACTTAGCAAACAAAGGCCATAAACTAAACCTTCTGGAAGCCCTGGAAATTAACAAACATCTTGCTCACAGTCCATATCTCATCCAAAAATGACCAGACACAGCTCAACACTTCCCTCTCCTAAGCTTCATATAATCATCTTTGTTGTTCATTACTTCCCACACTCTCTCTTCCAACATATTCCCATTTTCCTGTATTCATTAAGTTGTTTTGTTTTGTTGAAGTTGTCTTTGTATTCCACATAGACTGTAGTTTCAATAGTTAAGGCTTTCTTTTAATTGGTACTTGTATTACTGTCCATGTTTAACACCCCTTGTAGTTGTCTCACCAAATACTGTTCATATTTTACTTTGCTCATTTATTTAATGAAAACTGTTTCACTGCTTTGATTCTAATGTTAATGTTAAAATGCAGTATCACCACACTCTCAAACTGTAGGTTCCCTCAAACACCTCCATTTTCCTACATTTATTTATTTCTGTTTATCTTATTGATACTGCTTCAGTTCCTTATGTATTTTGTAGTTACATTGATAACTGTCTCTTTAATTGGTTGTGTATCACTCTCCGTGTTTCATACCTCCTGATAACAGCCTTATCTAGTACTAATTTTATTTTATTACTTTTGTTTATTAATAGAAACTGTTATGTAGGCATGCTATTCCCATTTTGTGCTAAAGGTTTTCCTGTTTACTCCATTGTTATTTATGTACTGTTCAGTTTTTACTTTTTCACTGCAAAGATGTTACTTACTGTATGTTTCTACTTCAGTCTAGATGTGTTACTTCTCTTCCAATGTTGTTTGCTAACATGTAACTCCTTGGTGATAATACTTAGTAAATGTCTGAAGATGGCCTAGTAAGCCAAAAACCGGTTAACAATTAGAGTAATATTGTAGAACAAAAGCAAACTGGTGCTTTTCATTTATTTTAAATTTTACATCTGTATGACCAATACTTTCAATAAGTTCAAAGGTACCATCAGTTCTAAGAGTAGCACGGTTTGGGGGCTGACAAGTGTGAGTTCCGGGCAGAAAATAGATCATATGACACCCCAGATAGCCAACTCATTGTGGGCTGGTTAAAGATGCCAGAGAGGCGCGGAGGGGGGGGGGGGGGGGGGGGACCACCGACATGCCATTGTAAAAAACTTTTGTTTGCTCTTAAATGTAGTACTTGTACAAGAAGGGAGGGGGTGGAATATTTATCATTTAACCCAGATGACCCTGTGATCTTTCCAGAAGGATTGTATGCATAGAAGTACAATTATTAAAATAACTAACATTGTTGGAGTTGTGGAACATTTTTCAAACAATGAAACCTAAGTTTTAAGTCCATTGTTGACAAGAGTGTAGCCAAACAGTGTCATACTGGTGCCACAGTCGTCTGTGTCATGCTTTGAAAATAACTCTTCTGCTGCAATGGATGAACTGACAGACATAGTTCTGCATGGGTGGGTAAACTTTATTATGAATGAAACTTCCTGGCAGATTAAAACTGTGTGCCCAACCGAGACTCGAACTCGGGACCTTTGCCTTTCGCGGGCAAGTGCTCTACCATATCAGCGCACACTCCGCTGCAGAGTGAAAATCTCATTCTTTATTATGAATGTTTATTATTTATATTTTTTTATGTTAATAACATCTTACATGTTTAATCTTACATACAGTGGTAAAAATGTTATATTAGACAGTTACATAGGTAGCATTTAGGGCCTTATTTCTAAACATCCTTCCAGAAGAAATGCAGGATTGCAAGACATCTTTCCTATTTACTTGCAGGAAAAGGATTACACTAAATGTACTATACGAAATTCTCTACGCAATGATGATTTACCAAATAATGGTGTAGATGTGGCCCTAACTCCTCCTCTGAATGCTACAGGTGACATTACTGAAAAAGATTCAGATACTGAGGATAATCTTTATACAGCTAACTTACCTGCAAGTCAGCTAAATGCAAATGTTTTGATTACTGACCCACATATTCAGACTTTGACTCTAGATTCACCAATGGAAACAAATTCTTTTCAGAAAGAACAAATACCTGGTACATTTTCAGTGAGTAGCAACAACAGAAATGATACTGGTAATAAGCATCAGATTTCTCTGTCAGCTAATCCTCCTTCCTCAAAATTATAAATGGGATTCTGTTTCAAAATGTAAGTCTTTCCAAGAAAGTTTTAACTGGACAAAAGACAGCATTCCTGAATCAACTGTAGAATGGCCTCTAATGAATAATGCACTTAACAAAAAAGGTACGAGTCCTCTAGAATACTATTAAAATTTATCTGACGAAGAGGTTATCAGTCTGATGGTTACATACATCAGTATGCAAAATGAAATAGATTTGGAGACTGCACTGAAAATGAAATGCGGTTTTTTATAGCTGTTTTTCTCCTTAGTGGGTATGTTGTGGTCCAGAGGAGGAAGATATACGGGCAAGAAGAAACTGACAGATATAATGCATTTGTCTCCAATGCCATATCAAGAGACTGATTCAATTTTATTATGAACAATCTTCATGTTTGCAACAATGATGAACTGGATCCAAATGATAGATTTGCAAAAATCAGATGATAGTTATCCATGCTAAATGAGAGATTTATAGCTCTTGCATCACGTGAGCGCCTCCATTCAGTTGATGAGTCGATGGTGCCATATTTTGGACGACATGGGTGTAAATAGTTCATCGAAGGTGACTAACTCATCTTAAAAAATTACATTATGTCCAAATAATTTCAAGTGTTTTCATAATGGTATATATTTCAGGAAAACCAATTTGATATGGATATAAGTTCTGGTGCAGAGGTACCAGCGATGGATATCTAATATGGCTGGAAACTTATCAGGGAGCTAGAACTTGCAGCAAAAAGTATAAGGGCAAGGATCTGGGGTATGGAGTTATATGTACATATGCTGGTCAGCTGCTGCACAATATTCCATACCGACTTTTCTTTAACAGCCTGTTTACCAGCGTTCAATTCTGCAAGATCTCAAGAAAAGAGGCACTGAAGCTACTGGGACAATCCGCCAGAACAAAATACCTAAAAGCTGCATTTTGTTTCCACCAGAAAAATTCAGGAAGGAGAAAAGAGGAATACACGAGTCCTGTTCAGATAAAAATTCTGGCAAAAGTCTGAATATATACTTTAAAATGTTATGCTCTGAAATAAATCAACATGTTAATTAACTTTCTTTTGTTTCAGGAATATCAATTCTCATGTGGAATGATAACAGTGTCATTACTTTGGCTACCAATTACAACCAGGCTCTGCCACTAAGACAGGTAGGCCGATTCTCCAGGGAGAAGAAACAGAAAGTGTCAGTGCCTCAACATAGACTGTTCCAAGCATATAATAATCATATGGGTGGCATAGATTGTGCAGTCAAAATATATCCTTATATAGAACATACATACAAAGAAAAAAGTGGTATTTTCCTATAATAGCACGTCTAATCGATGTTGCTGAACAAAATGCTTGGAATCTGTACAGGCTTAATGAGGGGCCAATCGATCATCATCTCACATTTATGTGCCGTATTGCCACTGCCGTACTTAACGGAAATAAGAGGATTGTCCAAAGCAGAGAACAACATTCCAGAGTAAATGAAATTGAATCACGCTGTGGTGGGAAAGAACATTATGTTGGTGATTTACCAGTAGATGGCAAAACAAACAAGAAAATACAACTGCAATGCAGAATGTGCAAGAAGAAGATCACCACTAAGTGCCTCAAGTGTGATCTGGCTCTCTATTTTTCATGTTTTCTGCCTTCCCATACAAAATTGTAGTTGATGTAATATTGTTGAAAATGTAGTCATATTATCCTGCCATCCTTCCAGAAGGAAGACCTTTGTGACTAGACTAAAATGTAGCTGTTGTAAAATCTGTTTTCCATGTTTGTAACAACAAATGCTAATAAAGTATTAGAATGTATACAAAAATTTTTAATATTTTTTCTTCAGGACTATCTGGGTTAAAGTACTTTTAACACACACATAATAACTGACAGTAAACTATGAAGTATTACAAAAATACTAACCTTGATCTAAGCCTTCCACTGTAGCCTTATCTTTCTCATCATCTACTCCAACATAGACTGGTTCTTTCTTTAAGGCTAATTTTGTGAGTGCTTCTGTCTTTGCAGTAGTTGTAGCACTGAAAAGCATAGTCTGTCTGCGCTCTGTTGAAAAAAGTAAAGAGATTTTCTTTTTCCCTTATCTCCAAATAGTATCTACTGGTCACATAAATACAAGTACTTTAACACACACATTCTCAATTATTGCAAACAAACTCTACAGATTATAAAAACACAAGATTTGCTTACTTGGCAATAGATTGATAATCTGTTTCATTTCTTCCTCAAATCCAATGTCCAATATTCTATCAGCCTCATCTATTATGAGGCACTGTAGATTTTTGTACAAGAAATCTGCAGTATTTTGAAGATGATCCAATAGTCTCCCAGGTGTCGCCACAATGATGTTGATACCTAAAAGGGTAAGTAATAGTTTCCAAACATAAATTCCACAGACACAATATAGCCTCAAAAACAAAAAGCACAAAAATTTACATGCATAGTAAGTACTTCACCTTTTGCAAGTTTTTGGGCTTCAGTCTGTCTATTGGCACCACCCATTAACAAACCATAGGTATGGTGGTGATACTTCATAAGTTCCTTTAAGACACCAAATGTCTGCATGGACAATTCCCTCGTTGGAGATATGATTATGCAACCTGTGCCTAGAATGATTCAAATAAAACAAAACTGAGATTTTCATACACTCTAAAACCTTAGTGTAACATAGCCGCATCATGTAGATGGCACAGTGAGTTGCACACACGCACAACAAAAAGATGTCTACACATTCAAGCTTTCACCTTCCTGTAACGTGAAAACAATAAAACACACACACAAGCAGAACTAGCACACACATGACTGTCTATGGCTGCTGAGGTCGGACTGCGCGTAAAAGCTGTGACTGATGGGAAAACAATCTGTGTGTGGAGAGGTTATGGAGGAGACTGGGGTGGGGAGAGGGAGGGATAGCAGGATCATGGCAGGGGAAGGTGTAGTGCTGCTTGTGGGAGCATGCAGTGATGTGGTGGCGACAGGGTAGGGCGTCAGGGGGTTTGAGAAGGGAAGCAGGAAAGGAGAGAGAAGTAAAGGACGGGAAAAAGGACTACTGGGCATGTTGATGAAATAGTGGTTTTTTAGTGCTGGAGTGGGAGCAGGGAAGGGCATAGGTAAGCAAAGGACAGGGACTAGTGACTTTTGAGGCCAGGGTGGTTATAAGAACATAGGATATGTTGCAGGGAGAGATTGCACAGGTTGCTTTAGCAATCTATCCTTTCCATAACATTATCATTATTCTATCCTGGATTTTCCGCTGTTTGGTAACTGCATCGTGGATACATGTGTTATACCTGGATCTGAATAACGAAGTGATTGACAGCAAAGAACAGCTAAGCACGGAAGGGCAAAATTTTGTTGGTTCACCAGTGTGTGTGTGCGTACAATATGGCTCTAGCAGCAACAGCTGTGTGGGTCCGTACTGACTATTTTCTCAGGCTCCGTGTTAATGTGCAGTACTGAGTTTCCTTTACAGGATACTAATCCTTCTCACTTAAAAAATGCATTCCTTTGTACGAAATTATACTGTTTTCCTATTATTTTTATACCTCAACAAAAGTAACAGGGCTTGCATTGTCTTTTATAATAATCTTGATTTATGTTTGGTTGGCACATTCAATATGAAAGGTGTGCTCAAATGAATCTGAATCCTTTGTGCGAGTTCAAGAACTAACGACATTATCAATAAGCACTGCAATTGCAGCCCTTCAATGTGGGTCTGGACAAGGTGAGCAGGGCTTTACTTGTAAAGCTGTTTTATCAAAAACAACTGCAATACCAGGAAAACAAGAAATTGCTACTCATTGTAAAGATAACATGGTGAGTTGCAGACAGGCACAATGAAATACAATGACGTATCCTTCAATAATATAAAATTCTTTGATTGAAATTAATTGCTAAATATCTGGCAAGTAGTTACACAGGAATGCTTTAGTAAGTGTGTTTATCAACTGTACATTCCACAATACCATGAATTTGGTCTAAAAAAATTGTAAATAGCAAAGTAGCCATTCCTACTTTTGTTTTCACTGTAGTTTCCTTACAGCTTGCTATCTCCAACCCCCCAACCTCACAAAAAAATACCCCCCCCCTCTCTCTCTCTCTCTCTCTCTCTCTCTCTCCCTCTCTACCTCTACCACCACCACCACCACCACCACCACCACCACCACCACCACCACCATTCATCTGTTGCATGTAGAGAATTTTGAATGTACACTGATCAGCCAGAACATTAATACCACCAACCTACTATCAATACAAACCCGTCCAGAAAATAGCAGTGTCACCTGGTGAGGAATGACTACTAGTCAGGCAGGTTCATGGCATCAGCGAGAGTGCCGACCATTTATGGAATGGGGAAGGCGCACAATATGTCAGAGTTCGACGGAGGGCAGAATGTGATGGCCTGGAGACTCTACAAGAACATTTTGGAAACTGCATGACTTTTCAGGTATTCGAGAAGTGCTGTGTTGAGTGTCTTCAACACACAGTGAAATCAAAGTAAAACCACGTCCAGACGTTGTGGGGTTGGGCGGACACCCCTCATTACAGATGTCTGACACCACACATAGGGCAGGACTGGCTAAACAGGACACGTGGAAAGCTGACACAACTAACATAAGACTTGTGCTGAGCAGAGTACAAGTGTGTCTGAATACAAAGTGCACCGCACTCCCTGATGATGGGCCTCCGCAGCAGATGACCCATGCATGTGTCAATGCCAACACCACAACATCGGCAACAACAACTGAAATGAGCACATGACCATCGGCACTGGATGCTGGGGCAGTGGCAGAACATTGCATGGTCTTGTGAATCCCAATACCTTCCTCATCATGCCAATGGTAGGGCGCAAATCCGTCATGTTCCAGGGAAACAGCTTCTTGACACCTGCACTGCAGGACAGAGACTAGCTGGTGGCAGCTCCTTTATGCTTTGGGGAACATTCATGTGGGCCTCTGTGGGTCCAATGGGTTTCCCAACGGCAATGGCATTTTTCAACAAGATAATTTGCCGTGTCACAAAACCAAGAGTGTGATGGAGTGGTTCGAGGAACACAGTGGTGATTTCCAATTGAAGTTCTGCCCCCACCCCCTGACTCACCACATCTGCAACTGCTCAAACACGTCTGGATGTGATTGAATGTGGCATCAGAGCTCATCGACACCCTCCCCAGAATTTACGGGAATTAGGTGACTTACATGTGCAGATGTGGTGCCAACTCCCCAGCGACCTACCAGGCGCTCATTGCTTCCATGCCACAATGTGTTGCTGCTGTTATCCGTGCCAAAGGTGGACATACAGGCTATTAGGCAGGTGTTCATAATGTTCTGGGTGATCACTGTAACTTAAATTGCAAATGTTTGCCAGTTTGCATTGGAAGTGTCACAGTTGAAAACTGACATTATTGATTTTATTTTTGGTTTAACATCTGAATTGCCCAGTAGCTGGATCATAATAACGAAGTGATTGAAGTCTACCTGTTTACAGGGGTGCTACTACAGCAACAACCAAACACAGAACGTGCTTGGTCATGCCTTCTGTTTTGTTTGTTTTACGAAGCTTGCAACCGAAGTGTGCAGAAAAATGTGGTAGCTAGACAGAAAATGTAGCAATCTGTTCATGTTTTGTGTGGTTAGAAAGATGGGTGCGGGTATATTTCAAGAAGAAGAGAGAGAATTTTGTGAATCTACTGCCTCCAACAAAAGTAGTCAAAACAATTGCAGATGTTCCGAAGATTTATAAAAATGCTGTTTTGAAAGTTTATAAGAAAAAATACTGTGCAGAACAGGAAAGGGTGGTTCACCTAAGTCATGGACATATGGTAAAAAGAGGAGAACAAAACAGCAAATAATGAACTTACCAACAAGATTGTGTTCATCGTCACACTTACAGATAGAACAAGAGGAAATAACATCCAGGTATAATAGAAGATAAAAGAACCTATGCATTACTCTTCACGGGGGATAATTATTCAGTGACAGCAAGAAATCTTCAACAGTTGTCAGAATGCTCAGTTTTAGATACAGGGTGATTATAATGAGCAATTGTGGGACAGTGGAACTTTGTGGGAACATTTGTAAGGACATGTGGAAGGGAACTAACGAATAAACCATTGAAAGAAGCACATATTAATTTCCACATGAAAGGATAACATTTACTAACTGCGTACCACATTTGCATTCCATGTTACTTACCTTGCTAAATGTGATGACCATACACAGCCACCACACACTGGACCAAATTAAAGATTGCTCTACTGCTGCCCAAAACATCTCAGGTGGGATGTTGGCAACCTTCCTCACTATGCTTTTCTTCAGCCTCCAGCATGTGTTAGTGTCCTATTGATAAAGCCTATACTTCAGGTAATCCCACAGCCAGAAATCACATGGAGTCAAATCTGGTGTTCTTGATGGCCATAGAGTTTGGGACAATACGTAATTTGAAACTTCCTGGGAGATTAAAACTGTGTGCCCGACCGAGACTCGAACTCGGGACCTTTGCCTTTCGCGCACACTCCGCTGCAGAGTGAAAATCTCATTCTGAATACGTAATTTGAATGTCCAAATCATGTCCTTTAACACCCGTGCAGAAAGACTGCCTCTCTGTATTCTTTAAATGCATTGATACTCTTGTAGAGGAGCAGCACTATTGTTGTTGTTTTTAGTAAACTCAAACAATGGAAACTCCAGTTTGGAACATAAACAATATAAGGAAAAGGAGAGATTGCAATTATCCATAAAGATGACACGTTAGAGTTGCAGACAGGCACAATGAAAAGATTGTTAAGATTTAGCTTTTGGCCAAGGCCTTCTCCAGAAAAGAAAAGAAGACACATACATTCACTCACACAGGCAAGCACACCAAATGCACACATGCTCACCATCTCCAGCAGCTCTGTCGGAGGTGTGCTTGCTTACTTGCATGGCTGTGTGTGTGTGTGTGTGTGTGTGTGTGTGTGTGTGTGTGTGTGGCTTTGGCCGAAAGCTTATTTTTTTGTGGGGTTGGGGGTTGGACATAGTAAGCTGTAAGGAAACTATAGCGAAAACATAGGTAGATATAGTTACTTTGCTATTTACAATTTTTTTAGACCAAATTCATGGTAAACGTAGTAGTATGGAATGTACAATTGATAAACACACTTACTACAACATTCTGTGTAACTACATGCCAGATATTTGGCTAATAATTTCAATCAAAGAATTTTATATTATTGAAGGATATGCCATTGTATTTTGGTGAATATATTATTACAGATGTTCATGGCCTAACCCTTTATTCATTTATGGGTCAAAATTTGATTCAATAATAGACTATTCCCTCTTTTAATGTAATTGTGAACATCACTACTCTATGAATGATTTTATATCCTCAGAGAATAAATGCAACTATTATGCTGTTGTTGTATTTAAAACTTTTCAAATAGAATGAAATAACATGTATGAAACGCACAATTACTTTTCTCTTGCACAATTCAATATTTGGCTGTGAATAAAGAGCTAACCCAGAATATTATTCTTTACAACAGTAACATAGGAAATTACAGATTCTATAACAATGAAAACAATCAATTTTTGACAATATAATTTAACTAGATAGATAAAAAATCTACTCAAGTTTTTTGTCTATCCAGCTGAAGTACAGATCCTCATATTCTGAAAGTCATAATTATTTTATGACAAAAGTAACAGACACTACCCAGTTTAACAGTTCCATGAAAACTCTAGTTTCAGTATGTTACAGCTGATGGATCATGACATAATGGGAAGATGAGAGTTAGCTTACAGCACCATCACAACTATGACAATACAGGCTAGAGAGTAGTGATAGCACATGGAGGGGAAAAATTCTAAAATAAAGGGACAAAGCAATCAGCAAAATTAAGGAAGGTATAATCATCAATATTGTCTTGCATTGTATTTTGTCTCTATCTTGTCTAACTCTTCTGTACCTCTATACGAAGAGAAAACAACAAAGATAAGCCAAATTATTCAGGCTACCACTGTTATCACAACCCTTCTAAATGAGTTTGCTCAACTCTGTTAAAATAATTTTGCTTTATATTAAATGGCAATTCCTTTCATTAATTACATGCGCTCTTCATACAGGGTGAAACTTATTGAACTATATGAAAAGAAACGCAAATTAGTTACAAAAAATGGCATGTACACACTTTATTCAACATATAAACGTCACTACAGATATTCAAATTTATGTTATAATATGCTTGATACACCTGCCATCATTGGCAATGATATGGCACTGACGAATAGCAAAATTCTGCATGTCCCGTTGAAGTGTCTGAACATCAATGCTGTTGATGGAACCAGACGAGATACTGGCAGAGGTAAAGCTGTGAGTACCGGGCGTGAGTCGTGCTTCGGTAGCTCAGTTGGTAGAGCACTTGCCCGCGAAAGGCAAAGGTCCCGAGTTCGAGTCTCGGTCGGGCGCACAGTTTTAATCTGCCAGGAAGTTTCAATGCTGTTGATGATCTCCTGTATGGCTGTTTTCAGCTCGACAATGGTTTTGTCGTTATTGCTGTACGCCTCATCTTTAATATAGCCCCACCAAAAAGAGTCAAAAGTGTTCAGATCTGGAGAATATGGAGACCAATCAACGACAGTGGCCTCCGGGCACTGCAGAACCAGAATGCGGTACCCAAAGTGCTCCTCCAGGACATCAAACACACTCCTGCTTCGATGGGGTCGAGCTCAGTCTTGTATGAAATACATCTTGTCAAAATCAGGGTCACTTTGGATAATGGGGATGAAATCATCTTCCAAAACCTTCATACCGTTCGGTAGTCACCGTGCCATGAAGGAATATTGCACAATTTATTCTGTGGCTGGACTTACACACCATACACCCGCTGGGGGTTAAGAGACTTCTTGATCATGAAATGTGGATTCTCAGTCCATCAATGGGGCAAATTTTGCTGATGATTAACCCATCCTATTGACAGTGGGCTTCATTACTAAACCATAAACATACTGTGCATACCAATTCCCATCATGCCCGGTTGCCAACCATACAGTTTGAACATCCTAATGCAAACCATACAGAAGTTACGATGATTTTATTTCATATAGTTCAATAATTGTCACCATGTACATAGTCAATTTGCTGTGTTAGTGATAATTTAATGGGGAAGAAACCTTTACTTATATTACCTCATAGTAACAACAATAACTGGATAAAACTAAAGAGGAAAACTGAAAGAAGAAAAGCAAGGAAAATGCTCTGCTACATGTTACCTGGACCATATTAAATGTCACATATTCTTACCATTCCGGGGCATGAAGTGCAATTTGTATATTAGTTCCACTGCTGGCACAAGAAAGGCGAGAGTTTTACCAGAACCAGTTTTAGCTGAACCAACCATGTCCCTGCCCTCCAAGAGAGGAGGAATTGCTCGTGACTGGATCTCTGTCATTGTAGTGAATCCCATGTCTGCAATTGCTTTCAAGGTGTTCTCACAGACCTTATCAGCCAATGACTCAAATGTTCTGTTGCTCAGTATCTCCAACGCAATCCCTGAACCTGGCACTGTAGGGAAAGAACACATTTGTTAGAATTAATAATCAAAAAAGTTCCTTATACAACAACAACAGCCAGTACAATACTTTTTTCTTTATTTTTACATGGCACTCAATAAAATCCAAGGAACAATATAGTTTCAAAGGCAAAATTCGTTACTCAGTTTGTACGATTGCTATATGGTCTATGAACAAATGTAGATTTCAGCAAAGTTGCATCATCACAAGGTACATACATAAAACCTAAACTAAATTCCATCCGGACAGGCCTCTGGTACAGATCAACCACCATGTCATCCTCAGCCGAAAGGAAGCAGATGTAGAGGGGCATGTGATCAGTACACTGCTCTCCTGGCTGTTGTCAGTTTCCGCATGGCCAGAGCCACTACTTCTCCCTCTGGCCGCACAGAGGCTGAGTGCACCCCGCTTGCTAACAGTGCACAGCAGGCCTGGACAGTCACTCATCTAAGTGCTAGCCCAGCCTGAAAGAGCTTAACTTTGGTTATCGGAAGGAAACTGGTGTTACCATTGTGCAAGGGTGATACAGCAAGACAGAAAATTTGTGCTAAGTAATAACAGCGTCTACTATTCAAGTGATTAGTTCATGCATCACTTTTCTTAGAATTGGCCACTTTTACCCCATCCGCTGCCACACACAGTGATGTATGTTGCACCGACAGGCCAGGCCATGGCTTCAGGCGTGAGGCTCTGCTGTGGCCACCGGTGGGTGCTCTGCGTCAGGCATGAGACTGTGCTGTGGCCAGCGGCTGCCTCATGTCAGTATGTCAGTCAACGTGATAAAAGCTACTGTTCTTCAGAAAAGGATCCTTGTTCCTTTTTAAAGTTTCACATTTTATGCACCTTCTATTCTGTAGTCAGTGCATGGAAAAGAAGATGTGGAGCCGATGTCCATCTCTGGCATTTATTGAGGTTTAAGATTAGTATCTCTGAACACCAATTTACATCTATGTACATAATCTGTAAACCACTGTGAAAAGCATGCCAGAGGGTTCTTACCATTGTACCATATTTTATGGTTTCTTCATGGTCCAGCTGTGTACAGAGCAGAGGAAAACAAATGCTTGATGCCTTTGTACTAATCATGTCTTCACAGTCACTGCAGAGTAATATGTAAGTTGCTGAAGTATTTTTTTGTATACTCTCCATCCAATATAGGCTCTTGATGATGTCTGGTTTGCGGAGCACTCAACTGTTCAATCATCAGCGCCCGAACAAAGTCCCAATTTTTACAAAGTCTAATTTTTTTACACAGTCCAATCTAGCCATTGTCACGAATGATGATGATGAAATAATGAGGACAACACAAACACCCAGTCCTCAGGCAGAGAAAATCCCCAACCAGGTCGGGAATTGAACCCGGGACCCGGTGATCCACAGGCAGCAATGCTAACCCCTAGACCACAAGCTGTGAACATATGCTCTTGAGACTTTGTAAATAATCTTTTGCAGGATAATTACCTGTAGTCTTCGACCGTCTGTTAATTCAGCTTTTTATTCATTTCCATGATGCTCTCTCATGAGAGAAAGAAATCTGTGATCCTTCATGCTGCCCTTCTTTAAATCCAGTCAATAGTGTATGGTTTTTCTGTGTAATCAATGGGTACCAGGACACTAAATTTGGTGCCAGCAACAGCCTTTACATGTGACCAGGATTCTTTTGGGTTTTGTGAGACATTCTGATAAAAGTCTGGTACGATTAGTCATTGAAGGTTTTACACAGTCGTTTTGATAGACAAATTTCTTTCAGCCTCCCTTCATCTACAGCTGTATGCTTTCTTACACATCTATTATGCTGTTATCACCGCTTCTTTGGAAGTTTCTTTATAGTGAAAGTTTAACTCCAACAGTCCCTTCCATTATGAACTGTTCTAATGTTTGGTGAACTACTATTTAAATTTAACCCACAGAACCTCTAAATGCTTCTGTCCAGACAAAACTTAAGAGTTCCTAACTGGGATGGGACACTACAGCATCTTTATCTAATTTGTTGAACATTACATCTTTCTATTTGTTTTAGTTGCCCTTTGCATTTTAGTAATCATTGTTTCTACAACTGCCACATGGCTAATGATACCAATTTCAATGCAGACTCCATCAAAAAGGTATGATCTACCTATTGCCATCAGTTCTTAGCTAAGTTATTTCCACAACAAGTAGGAATTTGCACTATTTGTTCCAAGTAGTTTTCAGAGAAAATATTTAGTATTTTTCCACAGGATGTTTTGTCACACCCACCCCTTACATAATTAAAATGATCACCATCAATTGTTGTATGTTGAAAGTCTCCTCCAATAATGACAATATGGTTGGGAAACATGTAATGGTGAGTTGAGGCTTTGTTTATGAAGTTTCTGTTTACATCTGGGGTGAGTTCTGTGGTCAATAGGATGATTAAATTATGAGTTTATGCTCATTCTTGACACTGAATCTTACCCAATAAATCTCCATTCAGTTTCAATTTCTATCTCAGTGGGTCCGAATTTCTAATGCACAGCAACAGATGCACCACTTTCATTTCCAATTAGTATATCCTTTCAATATACACTCCCATTGTCCCCAAAAATCTCACTGTTGTCAATCTTGGACTCTAGCCCAATTTCTGTACATAGTCTTATATGAGCATCACTGTCTTTTTTTAGGATTGTTTCGAACTCTGGAACTTTGCTGTGAATGCTCTGACAAGTGATCAGCTGGATTTTGATCCTGTCACCTCATTGCTTCGGATCTTACACAAATGCTTACTACAATTTTTTTCCCCCACATCAGCCACCAGACTGGTCTGATTCACTCTACTACAACCTCTATTCTTGTGCCAATCTCTTCATCTCTGAGTAGCACTTATATTTGACGGCCGCGACTGTTTGTTATATATATTCCAATCTCTATCTCCTCCTACAGTTTCTACTCTCCACAGTTCCATTTCTAGAACCAAGGAAGTTATTCCCTGATGTCTTAGTACATTTTCTATCACTCTTTCCCTTCTTCCTGTCGGCTTTTTCCACATACCTCTTTCCTCACTGATTTGCCGAGCACCTCCTCATTTGTATGATCTCAGACTTGCCCCATGAATCAACTGTTTGTGCAGTTGTCAGGGTCCAGCCAGGTGCAGTTGTTTTTGTAACAATATTTTGACAGTGTACCTCACCATCAGCTTCAGGTTATATCTGTAGACTCAATGTCTTTGCTACATCCCACCTCCTTTCTACTTTTATCACCCCCCCCCCCCCCCAACCTTTCCTCCACTGCCAGTTGCACACTGCGACAGGTGGAATGTATGTATGGTGGTGGGGGCGGCGGCAGCAGTGGTTGGGTGGGGAGATGGGGGGGGGGGGGAGAGAGGAGGGAGGTAGTGCCACTGGATGCTGAGCGCCAACTCTGTTCCCTCAGCAATCCTGTGGCCTGTGACGTGCGGAAGTCACACTCAGCCAATGCTATAGTTTTAGTTGGCTGAATGGTGGGTGCCAAGCATTGCTGAGAGTGAACCCAGTGTCTCTGTTGATAATCCCATCAGCCACTTGCACTTCAATAGCCTCCTCCAGAACACAGCCCCAAAACGGCGAGGTCTGTTTCTTCGTACTTCATGGAGTCCCCTGCACACAATGATAACGGCATATCAGCCATAAGACGGCAAAATTGCCACAGTCCTGGCTTGATGTAACATTAAATGTGTTTTCCGTCCACCTCCAAAAACACTTGCCCAATTAGGTACAACAAAAGATGAGTTGGGGCCCAAAACCAGGTGTTTACTGAATTCCATGTACGAGGGTTGGAACTTAAATAGTGGCAACTATTTACTTACAACCGATACAAAGAGTTACATGCTTGCACCTGATACTGTCCTTCAAAACAGTCACCAGCATTGTGTCAAACCTGTTGCCAGTGATGTGGAAGGTGTAGTATACCGTTAGCAGACCTGTTCTGTTGACGGTGCGAATGAAGCGGTCTACTGCCTGTCGAATCTCTGGAACAGTTCTGAAGCAAATGCCACAAAGCGGTTCCTTCATCTTCGGAAGCAAATCAAAGTCACAAGAACTTAAGTCCGGGGAGCATGGTGGATGGTATAGTACTTCCCAGTCCCATTGACCGAAAAGAGCAGCCACAGTTTGCGCTGTATGCGCCCGTGCACTGTCATGCAAAATGATCAGTGGGTTGCGCAGAAAGTGTCACCTCTACTT
This sequence comes from Schistocerca nitens, assembly GCF_023898315.1. NCBI lineage: Eukaryota > Metazoa > Arthropoda > Insecta > Orthoptera > Acrididae > Schistocerca > Schistocerca nitens. The sequence continues at coordinate 550,115,292 of NC_064614.1, forward strand.
TCGCAAAGCTGGTCACAGGTGATGCTCCAAAAACGAACTGTAATACTGTGCATTGGCGGTCTGCTGTGGAGAAACGTAATGCGTTAGGATAACATTATCATAGTCCTAATGAGAATCACCATACTGGGGCTCTGACGCACTTTCAACTTTCGCAGCAACACATAATGACGTCATTCGTTGGATTGGTGTTTCAGTTTTGGCTCATACAATGTGGCCCATGTCTCATCCAGTGTTACAATACGGCATAAGGAAGCCTCTCCTTCACGCTCAAAGCGCTCCAAGTGCATCTGAGCAGTGTCGTAAAGTATCCATTTCTGCATTTCTGTCAAGTCATGCGGAACTCATCGTGGTGTAATTGTTTGCATGCCCAGGCATTCAGGATGCTTCCACAATGGTAAAAGATGACGGACGTGTCACCTGCTACATAGTTAGTGAATTCATATAAACAGTTCTGTGTCTCTTCTTTTTGTACACTAAGCTGTATTTATATTCAGAAACACAGTGCGGGAATCTATTTGCATCCACAACATATTTCACCTGACAGCTGAGGAAACATCCGTCCATATATGGACTAGTGCAACTCACATACTGCATACAACATTCAATCTAAAAAATTCCATGTTTGATGCATTTCGCACTAGTTCATCTACTCATTCTTCTGACATATGTATCAGCCTGTGACTTTAACATTCCACAAGCACACTGCAGACTGGATAGACTTGACCATACCAGTGAATATGTTGCAAACACATTCTGATTGTGGTGGCTGGAGTCTTTGGTTGTCCTTACTCAGGTTCCAGCTTTGTTTCTCACCTCCCACAAAGATTTGCAATTTGAGTTCTAGAAAATTTTAAGACAGTATTACCAACAAACTTCCAAATTGTTCTAGATTCTTCAATTTTCTCTACCAATGTGAATGTGAACAAATGATTTTCTCATTAAATGTTGACTTTCACTGCTGACTCTACCCTTTTACTCAGTAATACATGGTAGCACTAACAAACTATCCACTCTACTTCAACAACCCACAAAACATAATACACTGCACATTTACAACAAAATATACGTACATTTTTTCCCAATGTCCTGGCTATCATTTTCTGCGTTCTCCATAGCTTTATTTCCAGATTCTCTCTCTACATCTGCATTCTCTGCTTGTTCTTCACTATCTTCCTCCTCTTCCTCAATTTTCTTTTTCTTTTTTTTCTTTTTCTTCTCGTCTGCAATGAAAAAATTTAGTTTGTCAACAATGTTAAAAAAGAGTTGAACTTATATGCTATAAAGAAGAAGCAAATCAAACATGTACTAATGTACTAAATAACTAAATCTGATTTATTTGTAGTGAATTAATGGGGGTTGGACTGGGTTGATTTGGGGGAAGAGACCAAACAGCGAGGTCATCGGTCTCACCGGGTTAGGGAAGGATGGGAAAGGAAGTCGGTTGCACCCTGTCAAAGGAACCATCCCAGTATTTGCCTAAAGTGATTTAGGGAAATCATGCAAAACCGAAATCAGGATGGCCGGACGCGGGTTTGAACTGTCGTCCTCCTGAATGTGAGGCCAGTGTGCTAACCACTGCGCCATCTCACTCAGTGTGAATTAACACCCGATAGGTGTAATGGCAAACATTTTCCACAGACTGGATTTCTGGGAAGCAGAATTGGAACACAAGTGACATTTTTATCTACACACAAAAGGACTTTACAAAGCAGTTTGTGGGTTACCAATTTTTACACTCTTGCTACTTTGTTCACCATTCACTGCTAAATACAGAACATCTAAAAACTTGTTATTAATAACAAACTCCATGAAGACACTTGGTGTAGTGGCTGATGAAAGCAGTAGAATGAATAGAAGTTCAAGACTTTGGATCAATATCCACTATCAGCCTTACCTCTGCAAACAAGGCAGTGTACACTGTCTCAGACATTGCCAGTCTGTGTTGTCTCTGCTGCACTCAGTCTTGACTGGTTGACTATTGGGATTAGGGGACTAAACAGGGAGTCATCAGTCCCTCCTCAGTCAAAAGATGGTTCATCTGGTGAAGCAACATCACCGAGAAACTTCATCAATTATGAAATTACATAGGAGTGGCCAAAAGGGGCACCGAAACAATATTTATGCTAGAGCTGAGGAACAATTTGAAGACAAGAGAAAGTGCATGGTTCAGGACAATATATCAGTCACAGCAGACGATGGATCTCCCAGGACTCATCTGTAGCAACAGAGGCATCACCTTTACCTGACCCCCTCCTCCTCCCAATCCAATTAAAGGCTAAGGTAAGGCAGTCATACAATACAGAATGCCTTCTAGCTAGGAGATGCATAACAGTAAAAGTGAGGAGGCTAAAAACATATTGGGGCATTAGTTGGACCAACGATAATAGAGTAAAGTGAGAGGAATTATCAGGTCAGTAGGTGGCCAGGCTACCCATGGCTCTGCAAACAATGGCGGTTGTGCTTCCCACAGCCATCCCATCCTCAATCCATTATAGGCAAAGTTTAGAGTGGAACAGTCTCCATGTTCATCACAGGGCTACCCCTAAATAGAAAATAGGGTGTAGTAGAGAGATATGCTAACTGTAATAACTTCAAGTTGAACAAATATATTTCCAGGAAGACGCAATACTTGACTTGAAGCAACAAAGGTATTAGGGAAGTGTCCAATTCCACCCATCTGCTTTGACCTAGTATGTGGATGGATATGGTGTTATGGGCGCTCAACAGTGTAGTCTTTAGCGCCCAAACGGAAACAACAACGGACGAGTGTCACTAAAATGCAGCAAGTGCAAAAATAGGAGTAAAATTATAGATGAAAGTCGACAGAGGCAGTTTGCTCGTCAACAGTAGCAAAAGGAAAGCAGCACATAATGAGGAGAACTGCAAGAGAACGGAGGGGAAGGGGTTAAAATGAAACACATAGCACATGTTTGGAACAGGCCTATTACAAGAATAAAAAGGAGTGGTAAGCCACTCGGCAACACACTAAAAATTCCAACCCAAAATTTTTGGCTGAAGCCCAGAAACATCACAGTACCTTAAAACTTTCTTGACACTCGCCTCATCATCGGCTAAAATCGAGGGCAGATCCCCACTAATATTAACTTCCGCCCTGACAAAACAATATAAATCACACTCAGCTAAAATGTGGCGTATAGTGATTCGCACGCCACAGGCAGCACACAGAGGGGGTTCCTCGCGCCGTAGTAAGAAGGCATGCGTAAGAGGACAGTGCCCTATGCGAAGACGTGTAAGGGTCACTTCGTCACGCCTAGGTGACCGGCAGGAGGAACACCACGGCTGGACGGTGGGTTTCACCAACCGCAGCTTATTGTCCCTCACCGCCAGCCATTCCTCCTCCCACAATTGCATATACTTCCGCCGCAGCACAGAAACAACACCTTGCAAAGGAATAGAACATCGCGTCACCTCCGGTAACCTGCAGGCGTCCTTGGCAGCTCTGTCAGCTTGTTCATTTCCCCGTATGCCCACATGCCCTGGCACCCAGCAAAAGGACACTTGCTTGCCCTGTCGTTGGAGGATGTACAGTTGGTCGTAAATCAGCTGTTCCAACTTCTCCGCTGGGTACAGGTTCTGCAGTGACTGTAATGCGCTCAGTGAGTCAGAACAAATGAGGAAGTGTTTGCCCTGAGTAAACCGTATCTGCTCCAATGCCTTCAGGATCGCATGAAGTTCTGCGGAAAAACAGTGTATTCCTGGGGAAGGCGAATCCTGATGACACGGTCGGGGAACACGACTGACCAGCCAAGAAAATCCCCCTGTTGGGATCCATCAGTGTAGACTACTGTAAAATCATGATGCCTGTCTAAAATGTTAAAAAACAAAGATTTGAAAGTAAAATCTGATGTACTGTCTTTCTTAAAATTTGCCAAATCTAAAATCAGTGTGGGTCTCTGGAGGAGCCAAGGTGGATATCTGCTCCAACCTCGACGTGAAACATTAAAACCGGCCACACCCATCTCTAAAATGCAATCCTTTGCACGAATCCCATAGGGCCTTGTTGCTCGTTGCCGGTTGCGAAAAAGCCTTTCCAGTGGAGGCCGAGCAACAGTGTGGTATGCAGGTGTGTATGGTGTGGATAATGTTTGATAGGCCTGGCGCACCATTAGTAGACGCCGCCGGAGGTGAAGTGGCGGTTCACCTGCCTCTGCACAGAGGCTCGGTATGGGGCTGGTTCTGAACGCCCCAGTGGCCAACCGAATCCCCTCATGGTGCACCACATCCAACAGCTTCAAATAAGTGGGTCTTGCAGACCCGTACACCGTGCCCCGAGTGTGGCGTGTTTGTAGATGTTGTCGTGTTGTGGTTTGTTGTGCTCTCTGGTGGTATGTTCACGGTTTTCGTTTGTGTGGTGTAACAGGCTCAGTTTGCTTTTGCTCATTATCCAGAATTGTTCGAGTGTCGGCTGTGTTTGTAGTGGAGTTCGTATCAGTGAGTTTTAACGATTTTGTGTGAAGGTTAATTTAGTGTTGTTCGCTGTACATCGTGTGGTAATTTTAGTAAAATTAATCGGTTGTTGTTTTTGTTCAGGAATGGATATGACGGATAAAAGTAACAGTGCGCAGGTCAAGGTAAGTGTTCGATCCCAATGTGTGGCTGTGTTTTTGAGCTATATAGGCCATGGAAGTGTTTGATCCTAATTTATGGGATCGGGAGCTGCTGTTGAGCTATATAGGCCAAGGGAAGTGTTTGATCCTAATTTATGGGATCGGGAGCTGTTGTTGAGCTATATAGGTCAAGGGAAGTGTCCGATTCCAGATGATATTGTGTTTAGAGATTTGGGGAGTTTTGTGATGTCGGTTTTTTTCGTCTTTTGGGTGGTTTTATATGGGGTGGGTGTCTAAATTTGTTTATATTTTGTTTGCCTCCACCCAAAAACAACCCATTTCCCGCGCTTGTCCCGTTAGTGTCATTAGGCGTTTTGTGGAAAGTGTGTGTGTTTGTTTTTCGATGTATTTTCGTCCTCATAATGTGTACGTAATGACTTTATATGCGCCATATTGGAATCGTGGTTTATGGTCGTTTCCGCCATATTTGTGACGTCATGGGTCAAAGCAGACGGGCGGGATCGGACGCTTCCGTATTTCCGAAATGCCTACTTCCAGGTCATACAAAATGTTGATGATGATATCACTACATACCATTCCAACAAACTTCAACAAAAATAAAAATGAAACAAGAATGTCTCACTTCAACAATAAAACGGAACTAACCAGATAACTACGAAAATAGGGGGTTGACAGTGGAGACATGCTTAATATACAACAATACAAAACCTCACATCAATCGAACACTTCACTCTACCAGTAGGCCTATAGCTCAAACAAAGCCCACATTACCGAAAAATCAATAACAGCAATTCCAAAAAGTATAATCTGCCATTTCCTTCGACCAATATAGCTCAAACAAAGCCCTCAATACCAAGAAATTGGCACCTTCATTCTGAAAAGTGGAATCAGACATTTCCCTTGACCAATATTGCATACAAGCAGCTCTCAACACCTAATGACAATGCACAAATAACAAAAAACACAACCACAAAACACCACTGAAACCATAACCCCAATAACTCCAAAACTAAAAACCCCGTATTCACTAGAGCAATTAAAATCAAACTGAAATACAAGAAATATAAAACCTAGCAACAAAAGCCTCCAAACTACCCAGACCAAACATATAAACAACAGAAAAAAAGAGGTAACAACTCACTGAAAACACTTCCAAATCCACATTACAGACATTACTACCCACAGTCAAATAAACCCAAGTTACCACAGTGATAACGCAGACTCAAATCGTCCTAAAGTAGCTTAAGACGATAATGTAAAAGGTCAGTACATAGTCATGTTTTTCACTGATGGAGTGTACTAAACCGTGAAATAGACACTTTCGGTATCATGCAAAAAACTACTTGTTGAATACTTACGTTTATTGGATTCTTCATCGTTTTCGTGTTTCCTTTTGGCTGTATCATTCTGAAGAGATTCTTTTGTCACAAGCGTGGGCAACGTATCTTCTGCACTTTCATCTATGCCTGAAATAGTAATTACACAACTATAGTTTTCTCAGCAGGCTTGATCATGTAAGATGTGAACATCAAGCAACAAATATAAAACTCTCTTGTACACACTCCTTCACCTTATTACACACATCACATAAAACCATGTTCACAAACAACTGTAGTTTCTATCAGTCACTTCACCAGTAGCAGATATAATGGAGAACATGAGGGTCGTACATGTTTATTTCCCCGATGATATTCGGAACTGTACTTCACTTTACAGTAAACGGCATGTCAATATTTACACGTTTGATTTTACAATAATTTCGGGTACAATACAGTAAAGATTAGGTGTCTTGAATGACGCAAACGTACTAATCCGCAGACTGACTGTAAAGTTACACGTAGACAGTACGTTCAATACATAATATGAGGTAAGTGTGGTATTTCTACTAGTGTATACTACCTTTCAGTCAACAAATGTCAAAAATTGTTAACTGATGCACACAGCATGAAAATTAAATATACATCATAGTACTAAAACATATTTTACTTTTCAATTAGTTCCTAACTTGAAATGCACATAAACAACAAACACGAGCTGGATGTAAATACGACGCCTTACTTTCTTCGGTGTCCTGTGCCTTCGTCTGCAGAAGTTTAAGCTTCCTCTTCTCACGCTTTTTTATCTTACGCATCAAAACTTTCTCTGGCAAAGGCATGTTGACAGTTGATTAAGGATTTAAACTTGTTAAACACTGCAACGCGATCACAACATAACCTCCACAGCCCACACGCAACGTCCACTACACGAACACACGTTTTTATTATTGCACCAAAGACATGTAAGCTGCAGAGTTCTGCGTATGCTATTGTCCAACCAGTACGAGCGGCTCCAAGTCCAAAGAGTTTCAGCAGCAAGAGGTTCTATAGCGTGGAAAGCAAGCGTCACGCTCGGATTATTAGAAAGTAAGGTCAAAATGATGTGTACACGGTGCGACCATGAAACAGGCGCCATATTCATTTGACGAATTTCTTTTGTCATGTTTCGCAGAAAGACTTGTAAACTGTTTCAAGGCAACAGTACACTGGATATTATTCACAAAAGTCAAGCTTGGCTCGATTTCTTATAATTACATATCAATAATGACACATCAGCGACACAAGCCACTGCAAGATGAACAACACTAAGTATCAGAGGTAGCGCAACTAGTGTAGCGCTACAGATTGTGGCTTTCTGTAGTTCCATTGTCCGCTACCGTTCACACATGATGCCACAAATTTTACATAGTTGCACAACTTACAATATAGCGTCAGTTGAAATCATGTGGGAGGGTATGAATTTTATAGTGAACGTTGTGGCATTAGAGCTGTGACAAGAGGTAAGTACAAGGAAGACGAAACCCAAATGTTGAATCCGAAAATACATTTCGCACACGGATAAATCAAGGGCTACAAACACATTTATAACAGAATTAACACTCGGACACGAAAACCTTGTCTGCAATGGCAAACTAATGGACAGCTGCAATGCAAATATCATTGCAGACATGCCACTCTTTCAAGATTACAGAATCTTATTCTATTTGTTTCTGCAAGCATTTCGAATAACTAATGTTTAGTTTGTAGCGACGCTGCCGAACGCTAATTCAAGCTCGCCGGTGTGTGTATGTGTGGTGTGTGTGCTTGTGTCAGTGCAAGCAAGGAACATAGAATAAAAAGAGTGCAAGGCTGTGCGGTTGTAATTACTGTATACGACGTCTGTGTAGTTCCGCACCCAACCTCTAGAGGCGCTGTGTTTTCTAGCTTTTATATAAGTTCTGTTTATTATTATTATTATTCCTTGTTTTTTTTTTTGAGTTAATTGGTAGTTCCGTGCCTCCTGGCTTGTGTGGACGAGTACTGTTTTCTCTCCAATAACTACGGAAGTTTTCCCTGGATTAAGGATCCTTCTGTAGAGGCCGGACGCAAATTTTGTAACTCCGATCAGTCCATGCATGCCGGGCGTTGTCAGATACGCGCTCGTAATAAAGTTATTGTTGCTGAACTGAAGGTCTTTATTCTTCTGAATCACGTTAAGCAAAGGTTGGACAGCCACCAGTTTAGCTGAACCCGACAAGTGGTGACCCCGACGTGATCCAGCAGAAACCGACGTGATTAAGAAGAAGCAGGCGTGAGCTACGTAAGTAACGAGTACATAATGACCGAACAGCAGGCCGTCTCCAGGATTGCAGTCCGTTTGCCGCCGTTCTGGCCCGACAACCCGGTACTCTGGTTCGCGCAGTCAGAGGCAAGTTTTGGCTGCGCTGGAATAACTGTCGAAGCAACTAAATTTGCGCTGAATGTGAGCCAGCTCGACCAACGTTACGCATCTGAGGTGCAGGACATAATCACAGCACCGCCCGATACTGGAGCTTATGCCAGGCTAAAATCAGAGTTGGTTCGACGGGTGGCCGCGTAACAAGAGGACCGGATACGTCAGGTTCTGACACAGGAAGAAATTGGCGACAGGAAGCCTTCTCAATACCTGAGACATCTACGCAGACAATTTGCTCAGAACGCTGTGGAGCAGTAGGTTGCCGCCGCAAATAAAAGCCATAATCGCCTCACAAACGGTCATGCCGCTGTATGACGTGGCGCAGCTAGCAGACCGGATTCAGGACGCGATAACACCGGTTCAGGTCAGCGCAGTCGCGGCGTTGGACAACAGTACAAACAGTACCGCGTCTGTAGCACGGGCCGACCATGATTCACTCGCGGCCAAGGTTGAGCTGCTGGCACGTGACGACGACAACAATAGAAGAAGCCGATACAGACGGCGGTGTTCGAGAAGCAGATCTTCCGGCGGTACTACCACTCCGCAAGGCGAGGTGCCGTTGTGCTGGTACCACCGACGATTCGGCGATAAGGCAAGGAAGTGCACATCGCCATGCTCGCACCCAAACACCACCGGCGGTCGACAATAGGCGCAACCGACTGCCAGTTATCCTCCAAGCGCCTGTTCGTTACCGATAGGAGTTCCGGCATAAAGTTTTTAATTGACACTGGGTCAGACCTGAGTATCATACCACGAACAGCCATACATCGTTGCCGGCAGCAAACTGCCTTCCGTCTGACGGCTGCCAACAATTCTTCCATCGTAACATATGGCACACACAGGATGGAGCTTAATCTCGGCCTACGTCGCCCGTACGAGTGGAATTTCAGTAGCTGACGTCACGGAGGCGATCGTCGGGGGTGACCTCCAGCTTCACTGGCTTAGCAGTCACGTGTTTCCGTCGCAACACCGCAACGCACAGTGCCAAGTTGGCCCATGCTACGGAGGGTGAGTACACTGAATTACTGCTTAACTATCCGAACTTGACCAGGCCTACCGGCGCTCCCAGGTTCATACCACCTGACACGGTGCATCACATTCAAACGACTGATGGTCCTCCAGTAGCATGTCGACCTAGGCGTCTCGCTCCGGACCGATTGTCGATAGCGAAGGCAGAATTTGACGCCATGATTCGCGAGGGCATAATGCGGCCATCTAAGAGCCCGTGGTCTTCCGCATTACATCTTGTTCCGAAGAAGGGTGGAGCTTGGCGCCCATGCGGTGACTACTGTGCGCTTAACGCGCGAACAGTGCCGGACAGATATCCCGTTCCGTTACTGAGGGATTATAATCACGCTTTACATGATGCCACGGTGTTCACAGTTCTGGACTGCGCTAAAGCGTATACACAGACTCCGGTGGCCAATGACGACATTCCAAAGAGTGCAATAATAACGCCTTTCGGTTTATTTGAAAGCAAATTTATGACTTTCGGTTTACGCAATGCCGCTCAGACCTGGCAAAGGTTTATAGCCTCGGTTCTCCAAGGGCTGCCGTTTTGTTTCGCCTACCTGGACGATGTGTTAGTGTTCTCTGCTGTCCATGAATAACACTGACAACATCTGCGAGAGATTTTCGAGAGATTGGAGAGTTACGGTGTCGTCTTGAACGTGGACAAGTGTGTTTTTGGGCAGACAGAGGTGACATTTCTTTGCCATAAGATTTCTGCTGAAGGCTCTCTTCCTCTGTCCGAGAAAGTGGACGCTATATTGCAGCTACCCCGACCAACTACGATCAAAGAATTACGTCGTTTTTTGGGGATGCTCAATTTTTATCGACGACACCCTCCCCACGCTGCGGAGCTGCAGGAACCTTTGACGGCGGCATTATCAGGCCCTAAAGTAAATAGCAAGTCTCTGTTACAGTGGACAGAGGACATGTGTTCTGCGTTCGAGGCAACAAAGACGAGTATGGCCGATGCGGCGCGTCTCGCACACCCACGGCTCGACGCGCCATTAGCAATTGTCGTACACGCGAGCCAGACGGCGATCGGAGCCGAGTTACAACAATGGTCGGACAACGCATGGCAGCCACTGGCGTATTATTCTCACAAGCTTTCGCCTGCACAGAGAAAATGGAGTACATATGACCGTGAGCTCCTGGCGGTATACCGAGCAGTGAAATATTTCCGCCCCCAAGTGGAAGCGCGAACTTTCACGATATATACAGACCACAAGCCACTCACGTTCGCCTTCCGTCGGAATAGTGTCAACTGCTCCCCCTGTCAATTTCATCACCTTGAGTTCGTGGCCCAGTTTACTACCGACATTAGACATATTTCTGGGATCGACAACATTGTTGCGGATTGCCTATCACGGATCAGCAGTGTTTCCAGTACCATAGACTTTCCTGCACTGGCACAGGCACAAAGGGACGACGAAGAACTCCTTGCCTATGTTAAAGATACGGCTTCCGCATTGCAACTGAAACTCGTTGATGTTCCGGGGGAAGACACACAGCTATACTGCGACGTTTCTCGCGGCCGACCTCGTCCCTTTCTGACGCCGGCTTTTAGAAGACAAGCCTTTGATACAGTACATGGATTGTGCCATCCAGGGGTACGCCCGACATTCCGCCTAGTATCGCAACGTTTCATGCGGCAGGGCATACAAAAAGACTGCCGCGAGTGGGTCCGATCTTGTCTTCAGTGCCAACGCTGCAAGATTAACCGCCATGTACACGCACCGATCGGCGATTTTCTGATACCACCGCCCGCTTTGCCCACGTTCATTTGGATGTAGTCGGACCACTTCCACCTTCGAACGGACAAAGATATCTGTTTACAATGATCGACCGTTTTACACGTTGGCTGAAGGCAGTGCCGGTAGATAATTTCACAGCAGACACATTAGCTTCCGCTTTTGCAATGACTTGGTCGGCAAGATTTGGGTGACCACTACATATTACCACAGACCGCGGATGGCAATTTGAATCAGACCTGTTCTCACAGCTGGCCAAGTTCTGTGGTTACACCCACCATAAGACCACAAGTTATCACGCAGCAAGCAACGGAATGATCGAACGCTGGCACCATTGTTTGAAGGCCGCGCTGATGTGCCACGAAGAAACCTGGACAACCGCACTACCAGTGGTCTTGTTAGGCTTACAGACGACTTTCAAACCAGACCTGGGGTTGTCAGCGGCAGAACTGGTTTATGGAGAAACACTGCGCCTTCCTGGTGACTTTGTAGACGCTGATGCCATAGAGACAGTTGCTACTGGCCAGCCGGATTTCTTGCGACGCTTGAGGGACCATGTATCGAAGATTCGCCCTCCGAAAGCCACACGTCATTGCAAGCCGCCCACTTTCGGGCACCAGGACCTGGAACAATGTCGTCACGTCATGCTCCGCACTGAGGCCGTTAAACCGCCTCTACAAGCTCCTTATTCTGGTCCATATGAAGTGCTACGGTGCAGTGCCCACACGATGGATATCCTAGTGAACGGCAAAACCACAACTGTTGCGTTGAATCGAGTTAAACCTGCGTATGTTTTTCCTGACACCTCACTAGCGGCACCTCGTCGTAGGCATCCACCTACCGCTGTTCCAGACACTGACGCCTCATCTCCGGCGCCGGCTCTTCAACGTCCGCCGCCCAACGCAGCACAACATCCGCCTCCTGACGCTGTTTCTCCTCCTCCGACGCGGACGACCCGTTCTGGACGTCGGGTGCACTTTCCGACGCGGTATCTCGACGCCGACGCTCCGCTTCCGCCCGGGGGGCTCATGTAGCGACGCTTGCCGCGCGCTAATTCAAGCTCGCCGGTGTGTGTATGTGTGGTGTGTGCGCGTGTGTCAGTGCAGGGCTGTGCGGTCGTAATTACTGTATACGACGTCTTTGTAGTTCCGCGCCCAACCTCTAGAGGCGCTGTGTTGTCTAGCTTTTATATAAGTTCTGTTTATTATTATTATTCCTTGTTTTATGAGTTAATTGGTAGTTCCGTGCCTCCTGGCTTGTGTGGACGAGTACTGTTTTCTCTCCAATAACTACGAAAGTTTTCCGAGGATTAAGGATCCTTCTGTAGAGGCCGGAAGCAAATTTTGTAGCTCCGATCAGTCCATGCTTGCCGGGCGTCGTCAGATACGCGCTCGCAATAAAGTTATTGTTGCTGAACTGAAGGTCTTTATTCTTCTGAATCAACCGAGCGAGGTGGCGCAGTGGTTAGCACACTGGACTCGCATTCGGGAGGACGACGGTTCAATCCCGTCTCCGGCCATCCTGATTTAGGTTTTCCGTGATTTCCCTAAATCGTTTCAGGCAAATGCCGGGATGGTTCCTTTGAAAGGGCACGGCCGATTTCCTTCCCAATCCTTCCCTAACCCGAGCTTGCGCTCCGTCTCTAATGACCTCGTTGTCGACGGGACGTTAAACACTAACCACCACCACCACCACCACCACCATCTTCTGAATCACGTTAAGCAAAGGTTGGACAGCCACCAGTTTAGCTGAAGCCGACAAGTTTAACAACTGCCACATAACACTCTGGAGCTATTTCCTGCACAATATAAACCACAATTTATACAATTTTCCGTCTCACAAATCACAAAGTTCATGTACTTCCAGAAGCCGCGAAAGTGCACCAGTCGATCATTGTTTTCACTTTCTTCAGTAATAAAATGAAAACATACTGAAATCGAATGGAGGGCAGCAGCAATTACTCCACGATAACTGCTACTGAATGCTTGTGTTTCGAAATACTGTCGCCAGGGCGCAGTGAGGGAAGGAAAGTGGCGCAACGAAGTATAACGAAGTGGAGTCACTTAAGTTGTGCCGCTAAAATCTGGGAGTTCGCCCATGCAACTGCACTATGCCACTAGTTGTGACGACACTTTTGTTGCATTTGCGAATCCGGCTTGGCGGTAATATTCAAGGTTTCTAAATTACGAGCAGTTAGAGTGAATGTTCCCGTCCTACTGTGTACTGATATTTTTGTGCATTTAACGCATGCTGGAACTTTTTTATTTATGTAATAGTAGTATGTTCTACAATATGCTATGTTATTTATATATAAAACACACACACAAATTTATGCACTCTCTCAGGAATGAATTTCTTCGATTTTGTGACTTCTGAAATGAAGGATGAAATTCCTCTGGATGAAACGACCAGCAATGGCATTCCTGTTTGTGCTTCTCATAAATATTTGGTCGTTATTTCCTAATATCTTACGATTTCCGAGGGTAAGGTTAGGTAGGTACATAAGACAGATTAAATTGCTGCCACTGAAATGCACAGGAATGACAGGTATATTTCTTGCTTATCACAGATATTTCAGTAGTTATTTCTGAATATATAACAAATACTGAGAGTGTAGTTAGGCAGATGTTTATTGCTGGTCATAAATATTTGGCTATTTATTTCCTCATATGCCAGGAATCTAAGAAGACAGATTAAATCTCTGTTGCAAATATGTACACTCAGAACAGTGTAGTCTGTCAGTACCACTATGTCGAAAAATGTTTCAAAATCTTTCCTCCTAATGAGTATCTTCATCTGGGAAACTGAATCCCTAAAACTGAGCTTCAGCCAGTTTTAGTTCTTTGCCACATAACAACAGCATGTATCTTTGCCCAAAAAGGTTTTGAAGCTTGGGAAATTATTACACGTATCATCTACAGCCTGTTCTCCACAGCCATGATTTACACGTTCATTCACTCACCACCATTTTGATAAGTCGGCCAAGTGCAAACACCGTATTTGCATGCAAACACCCTACTTGCACACTATCAGCCAACTTAGCTGTAAGTTAAGGAGTTAAAAAGCGTTTAACTTTCTTGTATGATGTAGCTTTGCCACCATCGCCTACAAACTTCAGCAACCGACGATAGGTGGATCTGGTCTCATTCTGCTGTGGTTCCTTCACCAGCACAGAACTTGAATCGTTGGTTTATGTAAACGAAATGGTAACATCATTCCAAAATGATTTGCTTGCTCTTCAAGTAAGTGAATAAAAACTTAAAAAGTAGCAAGATGTTCTTAAACAGTATGACAGGAATAACATTCTAGCGTTCAGAAACTGATTTTAACATTTAAATAATGGAAAATCCAGGATGGAATTTAACAATATTATGAAAAGGATAGTCACTACTCGCCATATAGCTGAGATGATGAGTTGCAGATAGGCACAACAAAAAGGCTGTCAGCAAGTGAACTTTCAGCCAACATGGTCTTTTCGAAAACAGATAACACACACACACACACATCGCCAGTCTCTCGGAGTGGAAGCCAGACTGCGAGCTGCAGTGCAACTGGGTGGGGGTAAGGAGGAGGTTGGGATGGCGAGGGGGAGGTATTGCAGGGTAGGAGTGGGGGACGCTACAGTGTTGTTAGTGGGAGCATGCAGGGACAACGTGGACTGGAACATACACAGCCTTCTATTCCACCAATGCACTCAATCTTTTTACTTATCTCCTTTCCCACTACCCTCCCTCTCTCCCCCAGCCCTGTCTAACTTCCCAACTACACCTAGGGCCTCACCTCTCTCCTCCTTGTCCCTGCATGCACCCAATACCAGCACTTTACCGTCTCCCACCCCTACTCTGCTATCCCTCCTTCTTCCCACCCCAGCCTCCTCCTTGCTCTCACCCAAGTGCCTCTCCCATCATGCATTGCTACTCACAGCCTGGGATGAGCTGCCAGAGACTGTGGTCGTATGTGTACGAGTGGTGCTTGCATGAGTGTGTGTTTGAATGTTGTTTATTTTAGGAAAGACCTTGCTGACAGAAAATTAGCTTTCCTAGAGCCTTTTTGTTGCGCCTATCTTTGACTCAGCATCTCTGCTATATGGTGAGTAGCAACTATCCTTTTTGTAATATTGGTACCTTATAATCATTTGTTTGTCATAGACTAACACACAAGTGTGTGACAAAATGGATTAAAAAGTATAATGACAATATTTTTTTGCTTTAGTCATTCAGTCTAAATACACTCCTGGAAATTGAAATAAGAACACCGTGAATTCATTGTCCCAGGAAGGGGAAACTTTATTGACACATTCCTGGGGTCAGATACATCACATGATCACACTGACAGAACCACAGGCACATAGACACAGGCAACAGAGCATGCACAATGTCGGCACTAGTACAGTGTATATCCACCTTTCGCAGCAATGCAGGCTGCTATTCTCCCATGGAGACGATCGTTGAGATGCTGGATGTAGTCCTGTGGAACGGCTTGCCATGCCATTTCCACCTGGCACCTCAGTTGGACCAGCGTTCGTGCTGGACGTGCAGACCGCGTGAGACGACGCTTCATCCAGTCCCAAACATGCTCAATGGGGGACAGATCCGGAGATCTTGCTGGCCAGGGTAGTTGACTTACACCTTCTAGAGCACGTTGGGTGGCACAGGATACATGCGGACGTGCATTGTCCTGTTGGAACAGCAAGTTCCCTTGCCGGTCTAGGAATGGTAGAACGATGGGTTCGATGACGGTTTGGATGTACCGTGCACTATTCAGTGTCCCCTCGACGATCACCAGTGGTGTACGGCCAGTGTAGGAGATCACTCCCCACACCATGTTGCAGGGTGTTGGCCCTGTGTGCCTCGGTCGTATGCAGTCCTGATTGTGGCGCTCACCTGCACGGCGCCAAACACGCATACGACCATCATTGGCACCAAGGCAGAAGCGACTCTCATCGCTGAAGACGACACGTCTCCATTCGTCCCTCCATTCACGCCTGTCGCGACACCACTGGAGGCGGGCTGCACGATGTTGGGGCGTGAGCGGAAGACGGCCTAACGGTGTGCGGGACCGTAGCCCAGCTTCATGGAGACGGTTGCGAATGGTCCTCGCCGATACCCCAGGAGCAACAGTGTCCCTAATTTGCTGGGAAGTGGCGGTGTGGTCCCCTACGGCACTGCGTAGGATCCTACGGTCTTGGCGTGCATCCGTGCGTCGCTGCGGTCCGGTCCCAGGTCGACGGGCACGTGCACCTTCCGCCGACCACTGGCGACAACATCGATGTACTGTGGAGACCTCACGCCCCACGTGTTGAGCAATTCGGCGGTACGTCCACCCGGCCTCCCGCATGCCCACTATACGCCCTCGCTCAAAGTCCGTCAACTGCACATACGGTTCACGTCCACGCTGTCGCGGCATGCTACCAGTGTTAAAGACTGCGATGGAGCTCCGTACGCCACGGCAAACTGGCTGACACTGACGGCGGCGGTGCACAAATGCTGCGCAGCTAGCGCCATTCGACGGCCAACACCGCGGTTCCTGGTGTGTCCGCTGTGCCGTGCGTGTGATCATTGCTTGTACAGCGCTCTCGCAGTGTCCGGAGCAAGTATGGTGGGTCTGACACACCGGTGTCAATGTGTTCTTTTTTCCATTTCCAGGAGTGTATTATGGTGAAATGGAAATTTATTTGTGTGTTTAGATATTTATAACTGCTCTTGACCTTCACTAAAATCTTAATGGTGAGAGATATTGGCATGAGTGCAATGTTTGCATTTAAGAAATGACTTAATTTCGCACCTTCAACACAGGACATTCCTTTCTGAGAGGTAATGAGTGATGTTGAACAAGCAGTCTACATTTTCCGAAATGAAGCAGCGGACGAAATATGGAGTAAAACGAGCTGTATTCATCAGGGCTGACGGCAATAGCTTGCACAATGCAACCATAACTATGGAATATGTGGACTATAGTATGAAGATCTGTTCACTACTGGACAAAGATACCTACTGGAAATTCCCAAACGACACAACATCAAGAACAAGAAGAAAGATATCTGAACTTCTCGAGCACTCTTCAGTGGAAGACAGTGTGCTCAAGAATCTTCTCCCACAGGCACCTAGACCAGCTACTAATTATTATTTACTGAAGATCCATAAGATATGACACCATGCTGCCTCACTGCATCCACCATTGGTTCACCAACATAGAAGCCAGCAAAACATATGGGCAATACCAACACTTCACAGGAGGGGGATAGTGAACATCATATTAAAAACTCAATAGATTTTATCAGCCGAATTAACCATCTCTATCTTAGCGAAGGTGACATTATGGTCAGTTTTGATGTGGTGGCGCTGTTTATGAATGTGCACATCAAAGTCTCTTTAGATCTAGTACTGCGGTCTTTGTAAGTGATGTGACCTAGCTATTTAGGCACACTCCTATGTCCTCTTATTTTCTGTACAACAGCCAGTATTATGATCAGACGGATGACATTGCAGTGGGTAGCCCATTAACTCCAGCTGTTGTAAACGTCTTCATGGAGAATTTTGAAGATCTTTCCTTAGATAAGGCGCCATTAAGGCTTAGTTGTTTCTTTTGGTATGTTGACAACATGTTCGTCATTTGACCCCATGTACATGAGAAACTTTATGAGTTCTTGGAACACCTCAGTGGCATTAACAGTAGCATCCAGTTCACCAGGGATGCAGAAAAAGACAATGCACTACCCTTTCTCGACGTCATCATCCACTATAAACGAAACGGAATCCTTGGCCAACGAGTCTATAGAAAGCCTAATCACACTGATCTGTACTAGCAAGCCATCAGCCATCATCACCAAGCATAGAAGCGCACACTGTTACGAACTTTGGTGCATAGTGTAAGAATGATATCAGACACTGACATTGGCAAAGCATGGAATTTTTTGTAGGGTAGATTGAGAATTACAAATTTCGAAAAAAAGAGTCTCAAAACAAAAACTTGTAAAACAAACACTGCAAAAACAATTTAATTACATATTTCTACTAGGACTGAATCTGCAATAGAAATAGTTTCAAATGAATACATAAAAATATTAAACAGCTACTTATTAATAAAAAATATGGCACATAGTAACTCACAATTACATCTTTTCATAAATAAGTTCTATCCTCCCGTCCTTTTTCTGGGTGCAAACATCAATAACAGGTGGTATGAAGACCTGCTGTTTGGTTGAAGATTTCACAGTTCCCTTCTCTACGGCCAAATTGCCACGTTTGGCAGTCTGTTATTTGTCATTGTGTTGCGAAGGTAGGTTTTAATGTGTTTTAAGGTACTCATGCTTCTTTCACAAGATGCTGTGTTGGTTGGAACTGCAAGAACCAACGACAGTGATTTCATACCTTCAGAGAAGATGTTTTTTAATCCATTGTTTATGATGGATTTAAGGAGGTCCTGACGTTCTAGACGTTTATCCTCACTGCTGTAAATAAATGTAACTTCTCCCTTCTATTTTTCACTGCCAAAGAAATGTTTTATTTTAAGTAGTTTTTCAACTTAACCTATGGGGAAATTGTTTGGTGTGCTATAAACTGAGAACTTTTTCTGATTTACAAGTTCTGTAAAAACTGTTTCACGAAAGTCCTGGAATCTAATTTCTATATTTACTACTACTGTATCAAGTATTTCGAATGCTAGCCTGCTCAATTTCTGAATACTTGCTTCTGTTTCTTTAAAATTAATTTCAGATACTCCTTCCGAATTTATAAGGCTCTTATCTTTCACTGTGCATACCAGAATAATTTCCTCACATCTTGTCTTTCAGCAGCCTTAATGCAGTTTACAATTTCGAGCTTGTGATGTCTGATGTTCACAGTTTTACTTTCCAAAATGTCAAACAAGAAAATCGAATTGTACAGCTGCAGTATGAAAGGAGAAGTTTGATTATACAGTATACTATTTATCCCAGTTACTTGATGTAAAGAATTATCATCCCATGGTTCATTGTTTATCACATCATTAAATGCAGCTCTCAGGTCTCTATAGTAAAGAATAATGGTTTGTAAAGCACGTGAATAAAATTCCACCTTTTTTCACAAGGACTTGGTAGTTTAAATCCTCTTTCCCTCACAAGTTCACTTCTTTTACTGGAAAGGCTAAAAAGTGCGTGAAATCCTGACAGATTTGCCACAAAAATTTTTACATGCATAATTGTTTTTACAAGCATAAAGGAGGGCCAAGTTCAACAGATGAACATAGCAGTGGATAAAGAGAGCATGAGGATATGCTTGTTTCTCAATAAAATGGAACCATAATTTTTCCCTGCCATTGCACTACAGCCTTTGTATGTTTACGATACTAATTTGTTTTTATCAATGTTCCAACTGCTTAGCATTTGCGACAAAACGTTGGCTATTCCTTGTGCACTCCAGTCTTTGAATATATCATAAAATCCTACCAATCTCTCTTGTATATCTCCTGCTTTGTTATTTGTGAAAGGAAAAATTACACTTATTTGATTTCTAGTTGAGACATCTGTTGTTTCATCAGCTTGTAGTGACATGAAAGAACTATTTTTAATTTCACTTGAAATCTGTTCTTTAACAACATCCATAATACAAGCTATTAATTCATTTTCTGTGTCAGAGGAAATGGCTTTAAATACTTCATCAGATGCTTAATTATCTTTCATTTATGGTTCTTCTTCTATTAAGAAATCCGAAAGTTCTAAATAATTTCCTTTATTTACTAACACTTTAGATTCGTCATGACCTCAAGGAGATAAACTCTTGGTGTGCTAAAAAGCCAATAGTCGAAATAAGTCTCTTCATAATATTTCTGTTTCGATCAACTTTCTCATTATGTTTCAAAGCCTCCATGTGTGTTTCTTCTGAAAGAGCATGTCAATTCTTATTGTACCTAACTGACTGTGTTTAACAGCAGCTGTTTCACCATAAATACATCTAGTATTATTGATATAAAAACCTGAAGACACATTACGGAACTACCAACGTTTGAAATGAGTAAGGCTACTAAATTTTAATCTGGAAAAGAATGAAAACACATAGGCTATTTCCTATATTCTTGTGACAACAGCCAATGATGCATTCACATTTATTTTGAATGCCATCTTGTTCTTTGTGTTTTAAGTAAACATTTACATTAACAGTTACCGGTTTCTCATTTTGCCTGGCTTGCTGCTAGTATGGTAGATGATGTGAAGTAGTGCTGCCTTTTAGGGAACAGTTGAATGACTTGTCATTCCAAGGTGTGTACCCGCCTGCCGGCGAGAAGCAGAGACAAATCAAACGCCAGATTTTAAAAACCGTATCCACGCTGTATAGTTTGCATAGGATACTGTGGCCGATGCGAGGTGCCCAGTTCTCGTCCAAAGATTTGGGCGAGTTCATTCGTTTGTGCAGAAGGAGAAGCCATCAAGAGTTTCTCACATTTCGGCCGCTAGGCGATGACAGAATCGACGTGCATGCCCTGCAATCTTTCTCAAACGATTTTACAGAAACTATTCGGTAAAGAAAGTTCATTTTTGCTGTACTAGTTGGTTTACGTATCAGGTTCATTATGATGTGCTCATCATTTTGTTAATGGTGATAGTTATTGTGATATTTACGTGGAAGTAAGACACTGCGCGAAGTTCGAAAAAGTTTGCAATGAAAAATAGGCGTCGCTATGATTTTGCGTCTGGTGCACATTACATAATATGATGCTGTGTATGAAATTTAGCTAGCATATTGAATTTTTCTTTAAACTTGGTTGAAGATCTCTATATGTTACCAATCTCGAAAAAAATTGGTCTGACATAGCGCACTCATTCGCGATCGCACTGTGCCAGTGATATAGCCAGTGTGAAGTATCCACAACATAAAACTTCACTATCTACCGTGTTATGCCACTAACTAGAGACTTTTCCGATTACAGAATGTAATATTTAAGGGCCGTTTATAGCTGGTGAAACGAGAAATTCTGTGGGGTTTGGAAAAACATAAGTGAAGTCATTACATGTATATTTTGTACCAAGAATTGCTTTTTCATAAGATGCTGACCTTACTTTTCTTCAGTTCCCCATTTAGTAAACTTAATATACCATTGTTTCAGAATTTTGTCGCAGTTGCGTCTGCACAACATGTGCAGGAGAAACTGTGTAAACTCCGCTGTGTTTTGGCAAAATAAGCAAATCTTAATATGGCAGCAAGAGAAATGTGTAGATTTTAATGAAAATTTCCCACTCATGACTGTTCTCTGAAAGTTACAAATGATTAACAAACCAAGCGAAAATAAATCGCTGCAGTTCGGCGGAATTCTTTTTAGATACTAACCAAAGAAGAGGTGACATATCTTTCTGAAAGGTCACCATGCGAGTGTGGGCACCGTTTAATATTTACCAAAAATGTGAGTGTAGGCTTTAGTTTATAGCGGCATTTCCCCTACAGCGCTGTGAATGCCCCCCCCCCCCCCCTTCCCATCAGCGCCACTCTCCCTACACTTCCACTTCCCCAGCCAACTTTGCATCTAGGAGCCATGGCATTTTGGGCGCACTGTAGAAACCCCGTCTGCCACATGAAAGAAATGAGCTTACTGCGCATGCTCGTAAGGAGCACGGAATTCCGAGATACTATTGTTGCAAAGCTAGAGGAGCGATGCATTATAAAATGGCGAGTTCATATAAAAAGTTCAGACGTGAAATATTTGAAAACATTTACGAGAGTACGTGATCAGATCCGATTAAATTCAGCTTGGACCAATTATTTTGGAATATTTTGGGTGAGCTTACTCTTAGAGCCGTAATGGACACATCGCCACTGAACACCGATAATGTACCCCATGAGCTGAGCCTCCTACGCAACATCACCAGGAAAAACGGCTATAACGTTCATCAAATAAATGGAGTGATTTCAAGCAAGAATCACAGTAAGACCACAGACGAGGAGCAGGAAAAGGAAGTTGGTTTCTTGACTTTCTGCGGCTCTGTGTTGGGCAAGATAAGCCAGCAGCTGAAAAGGCACAAGACAAAATAAATATTCTGACCTTCAACAAAAACCCGTTAATTACTGTGATCAAATGAACACGCAGCGGGTCTCAGAACACGTGGGGTCTACAAGATACCTTGAATATGTGACCAGTTTACTCAGACAAATAGTATGCACTGTGTAATGATGCAGGAAGCAATGTGGTAGGTGTTATCCCGAGAAAGCTGCTTTAGCTGAGCATGCTTTAGAAAATGATCACTGGTTAAAATCTGATGAATACTCTGTCGTGGCTCACAGCAACGGCTTCTGGGACTATGCAACTAAAGAACCCACTGAAATAAAAATCACCAATAATACACTAAATAGAGTTGATGGCCTGCAGCTCAGTGCAGTGTGGCATCCAGTTATGGCATGATTGAAACAGAAACACTAAACACTGAGTCAGCTTATGTTTATATATGGCGATGATGCAAGTACCAGTGACATCACAGCCAGTAGCTGGTGCATATAAGAGCATACCAGCAGGCCACTGACAGTCATACCACTTGACAACGACCAAGGAGTTCTTGGCTGAAAGCTCGTGCAATTTTAATCGCTTGACATGGCTGACAAACTTTAAAAATAAAAACAAAACTGTATTGTTGAAACAAAAAATTACTTTCCAATATAAATTCAATGTATTGTGGATAACATAAAAATTGAGGAGTAGTGTTTTTCAGAATCCAATACATGTTTTATAGCGATTCTAATTGCCATATGTTCCAGTTTACCTGCAATTTAAGGTGAGCTGGAATAGGAAATCAAATAAGTATATTAGACTTTTGTTTACATCCAGAAATATGGTTGAAAAATATTTCAGAATGGATTTAACTCAGTCGAAAGTGATTATCAAACGAAATGTTGTTCTCAGCAGAAATTTCCTTATTAGCACATTGGATATTACCACATGATTCCTATGAGATGCCTATTTCCATATCCAACATCTGTGGGTCTGTTTTTTCTCCATCACTGTCACTATAAGCTCTTTGGGCAAAAGCTGCACAGCTCTCAGCCGAATAATTTCACTTGCTGCCATGCTGAAAATCTCTTAAGCAGCGTTTCCATCTTCAGTTAGTAAAAACTTTAACTTTCATGTAAGGGTAGTGGTGGGGGGCGATGCATGAGCAAGCATCTCACGGCTGTGGAAACCTGGCTTACAATATTTGAACAAACTGGATGAGCTGAGTTTCACAACTTGCAGAATCGATGTTATTGTCTGCACATTTATCATAGCATGTTCACACATTAATTTTATTGCTGTTTGTATGATAATGTCTTATAAGGGTGTTAATGTAAGTTAGCTTAATTTTACTTAACAATACTGTCCTTTAACATTCTTTATTATTCACTGTTCTCTCACTTTCCTCTCAATGCGTTTTCACTTATTGGTCATTCATGCCTTAAGTGTGCTTCGGTCTTGGTGCATGCATCATGTATCTTGTTTTCCTCATGTTCACGTCCTCTGCTTCTTGTCAGTCTGTGTGGAGCTCATAACATGACCTGACTTGTTATGTGATTGATTTTATTTCTGGATTTTAACTATCCATAGTTGGCAAACCCTGATCATAGGGGCATGTGTATTTAATAATTTATACAATTATGAGCGCTGACTGCATATTTTCATTGGGAAATGTCAGATCACTTCATTATTTGGTGTTTTCCTAAAGTGAAATTTTAGTACATACTAGTTTTTATTCTTTAGATTATGTTTTATGTTATTCCCCCCCCCCCTCACTGTTGGGGTGTAGTCTTTGTATGATGCATAATTTTGATATGAATGTTTCTGGGTTTGTAGTTGTTGCTGTTAAATAGCCTTTAGGTTACAGGTATTTCTGAAGAAGACAGGTTTACATCCGTCGAAATCATGGCCATAGGTTGAACAGAACCACCGTTTAGTCGCAACTGGTTGAGTACTTTGATTCATTTAATGATCTCTAACCTTTGCTGAAGCGCAACCATGTTCAAAACTATCGGTTTTGGTACTGAGTACAGGAAGTGTTCCCCTATCTTCTGGAAAAATTCGGTTTTACTTGTAATGAGCTCAATGTGGCAGTTAGTTGCCGGCTTCTTGGAGAAAACAGACTACATTTGCATGACTCTGGTAAGGAGTGTAGTCACTTTGTGGGGCAAACAGTGACTTGCTCAGCTCGGCATTGCATGGACTCGTTAGTGGAGGGTAGTACTGCCCCAGATCCCTCATCATCTTAAATGACTTAACTGACCTAGAAAGCATCCGTTATAAAGAATCTTCAACCTTAAATTTATATGCCAAACTGTCACATATATACTCACTCAGTCTCACATACTACCAACTTACGATCTATTTCTTATCTTCTTGTATACCATCTATGTTTTAAACAAAACAATTGATCTGAATTAGACATGCTACTGTTTTGGTAATAGTTCTCTAACCTATTACATGTATGCATACGTTCCCTGTGAATCTTTCTCACAGTCGTAACATGACATAAATATAACCATAATACATAAATGATATGTAATTACAACCATTCAGTTCATGAAACCACCTCATGGTCATAATGTGTATGGATGTTTTGGAGCAATCTCAGGCACACCTGCGTCACTGCTTCATTTCTATCCTTCTTGTTTCTGCTTTTCTTCTCAATTCCCTTCTCCCTTGCCGGCTGTGGTGGCCACGCGGTTCTAGGCGCTACAGTCTGGTACCGCGCGACCGCTGCGGTCGCAGGTTCGAATCCTGCCTCGGGCATGGATGTGTGTGATGTCCTTAGGTTAGTTAGGTTTAAGTAGTTCTAAGTTCTAGGGGACTGATGACCTCAATAGTTATGTCCCATAGTGCTCAGAGCCATTTGAACCATTTGAACCTTCTCCCTTCAGAAGGAGCTGTGGCCAGTTGAGGCAGTGCCTCCGGTTCACCTCGAAATGGGCACATTTTACCCATATGGACAACCTTGGCTCGAGTAGGGAGTCGTATTTTATCAGTAACTGGGGATGTCGTTTTGACTACCTGATAGGGTCATTGGTACTGTGGAATGAACTTTTTTATTTTCCTCTTTAGAATGTGTGGGTTAGATAACATAGTCCACCGTCTTAAGTGATGTCTGGGTAATTCAGTTTTTTCAGTGTGAATGTTTTCTTGTCCTTCTAGAGCCTTTGTGTTCATACATGACGCTGCATACCTTTGAGTTTGTTTTAGAAAAGTCCCAAACACAGGAAACATCTTTCAATGGAGTACATCTACATCTACATCTACATACATACTCCGCAATCCACCATACGGTGCGTGGCGGAGGGTACCTCGTACCACAACTAGCAGCTTCTCTCCCTGTTCCACTCCCAAACAGAATGAGGGAAAAATGACTACCTATATGCCACTGTACGAGCCCTCATCTCTCTTATCTTATCTTTGTGGTCTTTCCGCGAAATATAAGTAAAATTGTGCTGCAGTCAGCCTCAAATGCTGGTTCTCTAAATTTCCTCAGTAGCGATTCACGAAAAGAACGCCTCCTTTCCTCCAGAGACTCCCATCCGAGTTCCTGAAGCATTTCTGTGACACTCGCGTGATGATCAAACCTACCAGTAACAAATCTAGCAGCTCGCCTCTGAATTGCAACTACTCGTATGTCCTCCCCCAATCCGACACGATAGGGATCCCAAACGCTCGAGCAGTACTCGAGAATAAGTCGTATTAGTGTTTTATAAATGGTCTCCTTTACAGGTGAACCACATCTTCCCAAAATTTTACCAATGAACCGAAGACGACTATCCGCCTTCCCCACAACTGCCATTACATGCTTGTCCCACTTCATATCGCTCTGCAATGTTACGCCCAAATATTTAATCGACGTGACTATGTCAAACGCTACACTACTAATGGAATATTCAAACGTTATGGGATTCTTTTTCTTATTCATCTGCAAAATTTAAATTTATCTATATTTAGAGTTAGCTACCATACTTTACACCAATCACAAATCCTGTCCAAGTAATCTTGTATTCTCCTACAGTCACTCAACGACGACACCTTCTTGTACACCACAGCATCATCAGCAAACAGCTGCACATTGCTATCCACCCTATCCAAAAGATCATTTATGTACACTCCTGGAAATGGAAAAAAGAACACATTGACACCGGTGTGTCAGACCCACCATACTTGCTCCGGACACTGCGAGAGCGCTGTACAAGCAATGATCACACGCACGGCACAGCGGACACACCAGGAACCGCGGTGTTGGCCGTCGAATGGCGCTAGCTGCGCAGCATTTGTGCACCGCCGCCGTCAGTGTCAGCCAGTTTGCCGTGGCGTACGGAGCTCCATCGCAGTCTTTAACACTGGTAGCATGCCGCGACAGCGTGGACGTGAACCGTATGTGCAGTTGACGGACTTTGAGCGAGGGCGTATAGTGGGCATGCGGGAGGCCGGGTGGACGTACCGCCGAATTGCTCAACACGTGGGGCGTGAGGTCTCCACAGTACATCGATGTTGTCGCCAGTGGTCGGCGGAAGGTGCACGTGCCCGTCGACCTGGGACCGGACCGCAGCGACGCACGGATGCACGCCAAGACCGTAGGATCCTACGCAGTGCCGTAGGGGACCACACCGCCACTTCCCAGCAAATTAGGGACACTGTTGCTCCTGGGGTATCGGCGAGGACCATTCGCAACCGTCTCCATGAAGCTGGGCTACGGTCCCGCACACCGTTAGGCCGTCTTCCGCTCACGCCCCAACATCGTGCAGCCCGCCTCCAGTGGTGTCGCGACAGGCGTGAATGGAGGGACGAATGGAGACGTGTCGTCTTCAGCGATGAGAGTCGCTTCTGCCTTGGTGCCAATGATGGTCGTATGCGTGTTTGGCGCCGTGCAGGTGAGCGCCACAATCAGGACTGCATACGACCGAGGCACACAGGGCCAACACCCTGCAACATGGTGTGGGGAGTGATCTCCTACACTGGCCGTACACCACTGGTGATCGTCGAGGGGACACTGAATAGTGCACGGTACATCCAAACCGTCATCGAACCCATCGTTCTACCATTCCTAGACCGGCAAGGGAACTTGCTGTTCCAACAGGACAATGCACGTCCGCATGTATCCTGTGCCACCCAACGTGCTCTAGAAGGTGTAAGTCAACTACCCTGGCCAGCAAGATCTCCGGATCTGTCCCCCATTGAGCATGTTTGGGACTGGATGAAGCGTCGTCTCACGCGGTCTGCACGTCCAGCACGAACGCTGGTCCAACTGAGGTGCCAGGTGGAAATGGCATGGCAAGCCGTTCCACAGGACTACATCCAGCATCTCTACGATCGTCTCCATGGGAGAATAGCAGCCTGCATTGCTGCGAAAGGTGGATATACACTGTACTAGTGCCGACATTGTGCATGCTCTGTTGCCTGTGTCTATGTGCCTGTGGTTCTGTCAGTGTGATCATGTGATGTATCTGACCCCAGGAATGTGTCAATAAAGTTTCCCCTTCCTGGGACAATGAATTCACGGTGTTCTTATTTCAATTTCCAGGAGTGTAGATAGAAAACAACAACGGACCTACCACACTTCCCTGGGGCACTCCAGATGATACCCTCACCTCCTATGAACACTCACCATCGAGGACAACGTACTGGGTTCTATTAGGTAAGAAGTCTTCGAGCCACTCACATATTTGGGAACCAACATAATTGAAAAGATGAGGGCATTTTTCTACCAAAAACAACTGCATAGGGTGAAAGATCCCTGTTTTCACGGAATTTTTAATTATACACACTCAGAGTATATTGTAATGTTGCTGTTGTTGTCTTCAGTCCTGATACTAGTTTGATGCAGCTCTCCATGCTACTCTATCCTGTGCAAGCTTCTTCATCTCCCAGTACTTACTGCAACCTACATCCTTCTGAATCTGCTTAGTGTATTCATCTCTCGGTCTCCCTCTACAATTTTTACCCTCCACGCTGCCTTCCAATACGAAATTGGTGATCTCCTGATGCCTCAGAACATGTCCTACCAACCGGTCCCTTCTTCTTGTCAAGCTGTGCCACAAGCTCCTCTTCTCCCCAATTCTGTTCAATACCTCCTCATTAGTTATGTGATCTACCCATCTAATCTTCAGCATTCTTCTGTAGCACCACATTTCGAAAGCTTCTATTCTCTTCTTGTCCAAAGTATTTATCGTCCATGTTTCACTTCCATACATGGGTACACTCCATACAAATACTTTCAGGAACGACTTCCTGACACTGAAATCTATACTCGATGTTAACAAATTTCTCTTCTTCAGAAACGCTTTCCTTGCCATTGCCAGTCTACATTTTATATCCTCTCTACTTCGACCATCATCAGTTATTTTGCTCCCCAAATAGCAAAACTCCTTTACTACTTTAAGTGTCTCATTTCCTAATCTAATTCCCTCAGCATCACACGACTTAATTCGACTACATTCCATTATCCTCGTTTTGCTTTTGTTGATGTTCATCTTATATCCTCCTTTCAAGACACTGTCCATTCTGTTCAACTGCTCTTGCAAGTCCTTTGCTGTCTCTGACAGAATTACAATGTCATCGGCGAACCTCAAAGTTTTCATTTCTTCTCCATGGATTTTAATTCTTACTCCAAATTTTTCTTTTGTTTCCTTTACTGCTTGCTCAATATACAGATTAAATTACATTGGGGACAGGCTACAACCCTGTCTCACTCCCTTCCCAACCGCTGCTTCCCTTTCATGCCCCTCGACTCTTATAACTGCCATCTGGTTACTGTACAAATTGTAAATAGCCTTTCGCTCCCTGTATTTTACCCCTGCCATCTTTAGAATTTGAAAGAGAGTATTCCAGTCAAAATTGTCGAAAGCTTTCTCTAAGATTACAAATGCTAGAAACGTAGGTTTGCCTTTCCTTAATCTATTTTCTAAGATAAGTCGTAGGGTCAGTATTGCCTCACGTGTTCCAACATTTCTGCCGAATCCAAACTGATCTTCCCCGAGGTCGGCTTCTACCAGTTTTTCCATTCGTCTGTAAAGAATTCGCGTTAGTATTTTGCAGCTGTGACTTATTAAACTGATAGTTCGGTAATTTTCATATCTGTCAACACCTGCTTTCTTTGGGATTGGAATTATTATATTCTTCTTGAAGTCTGAGGGTATTTCACCTGTCTCATACATCTTGCTCACTAGATGGTAGAGTTTTGTCAGGACTGGCTCTCCCAATGCCGTCAGTAGTTCTAATGGAATGTTGTCTACTCCCGGGGCATTGTTTCGACTCAGGTATTTCAGTGCTCTCTCAAACTCTTCACGCAGTATCGTGTCACCCATTTCATCTTCATCTAAATCCTCTTCAATTTCCATAATATTGTCCTCAAGTACATCGCCCTTGTATAGACCCTCTATATACTCCTTCCACCTTTCTGCTTTCCCTTCTTTGCTTAGAACTGGGTTTCCATCTGAGCTCTTGATATTCATACAAGTGGCTCTCTTTTCTCCAAAGGTCTCTTTAATTTTCCTGTAGGCAGTATCTATCTTACCCCTAGTGAGATAAGCCTCAACATCCTTACATTTGACCTCTAGCCATCCCTGCGTAGCCATTTTGCACTTCCTGTCAATCTCATTTTTGAGACGTTTGTATTCCTTTTTGCCTGCTTCATTTACTGCGTTTTTATATTTTCTCCTTTCATCAATTAAATTCAATACTTCTTCTGTTACCCAAGGATTTCTACCAGCCCTTGTCTTTTTACCTACTTGATCCTCTGTCACCTTCACTACTTCATCCCTCAGAGCTACCCATTCTAGAGTGTCCCAATTGTCATGGCTACTACTCGCATAGTAGCTTAGCACTTTGCTCAGTGTCCTATACACTCGCTCTGTTATACCGTTGCGGCTGAAGGACACTAGTTAGTAACTTATTAACGTGCAATAGTCGACACAGCTGCTTAAGCAGTTGAGACATAAACTTCGCACCTTCTTCTTTTGTGACTGCTTCTGGTGTGCCGAAGTTCAATAGCCAATGGTTAACGAATTCATGAGCCACAGTGTCTGCTTGTCGGTTTGGTATGGTAATCATGGACAAGTTAAGTGAAAAATGATCAATTATGAATAATAAATATCGATTTCCTGCTGGTGCTTGTGCAAAAGGGCCAAGAACGTTGAGGACAATTAATTGAAAGGTTTGTCTGTCTCAGGCAGTCTTATAGTGGTGTTTGCTGACGACTCAGCTCGGCCCTTTGAGCACAAGGGATGCAGTTCTTTATGTAGTGCTCTACGTTTGTTTCCTCTATGACCACCAGTAATTTTCCGCAAGATGATGATCTGTGGCTCATCATTCACTGTGCCCAGCTAAGATGGTATCATGGGCTTGCTTCAACATTCCATCCCGTAAACAGGCTGGCCCAGTGATAACGGCGGCTGCTTCGTGTTTGCTTGTAAGGCACTGCATCATCAGAGCTAAACTGTGTGTTTTTTGCATATCGTTAACGGTTGTGGTCGACAGCTTGAGCTCTGCAGCATTCTCACGCGCTTATTCTGACGCACTTTGAGGTTTAATCTGTCAGCATTGCCACGACTTCCCAGGATGTTGTACTATGTCAAAATCGAATTTGCTAAACCTTAACCCCCAGCGGGTTAACCTGCTGCTTGGATCCTTTAATCTTAGCAGAAAATTTAATGTAGAATCATTTGTTATGACCTTAAAACGGTTTCCATATAGATAGCAAAGAAAATACATGCCACCAATAGTTAGTCTGAGCGTTTGGTTTTTCATAGTTCTATAGTTTTTTTCTGCTTTATTCAGTTGCTTTTTGTTACTTCCTATCCACCTCTTGGCTCGTGTCACAGCCAAGGGCATGGTTGTTTGAATCACAGGACGAGATAAAATGTTTTTGATAGCCGCTGAAAAATGAGAACAGAACTTGTTAGTAATTCCTTTAACCTTCCTGACAATCTGTAGTCCCTTTAAATTTTTCTCCTTCTTTTAACAAATGGCGATGCATAAGGGATCTTGCTACCTCTGCAAATTTTGGAATGTATTTTCTACAGAACGGTGCAATCCCAAGGTGTGATTGTACTTATTTAACCGTTCTAGGCTATAGAAAATCTTTTGTTGCTTGCAAAAATCAAGGGTTGGTTTGTGCCACACCCTGGCCAGTAATATGACTTAGACAGCAGACCTCCTGCTATACCCTTTTTCTAAGCTGAGGGTCAACTACGCTGCACAAAACCATTCAAATATTTCCTGGAGATGCACCATGTGCTCTGGATCTCCTTGAAGTGTACTATTACGTCATCTAGATCTACCAGGCATTTCTTTAGTGTGATGCCTCGAAGTAGTTGGCGTTTTTATCAGGTCAAAAGACATCCGAAAATACTGGAAATACCCAAATGGGACCGAAAATGGTGTCTTAGGCTGATCCTCTGGTGCTACTTCTAATTGGTGATAGTTGCTGTGTAAATCTAAGGTGTTGAAGTAACACCATTGCCCCAGAGTGTCTAATGTCTCTGTGATGTTGGACATGGGGTATGCATAGGTGACTGTTTGCAGGCTTAGAAATGTGTAATTGCAGCAAAACCCTGAATAGTTTTTCCTATCTGAGGACTGATTGGGCACAATTGCTACTGGGGATGACCAGGTGCTAGTACTATATTCGATGATTCCATCCCAAAGCTGTTGGTCTATGAATTCCTCCATTATCAGTTGCAAACAGTGGAGAACATGGAATGGTGTCTTGTATTCTGGCGGCTTGTTCCCAGTGGGAATTCTGTATTGTACCAGAGTTGTCTATGATAGTTGTCCAGGTGGGTTAAACAATCCTGCAGATTCTTCTAATAACTTCTTCGTATATACTCGCTCACATCCTTCCAGAAGCGACGCTTTTCCCCTTAGTGCAGTTAAATCGACAGACTGTCCTCATTTTTGGTATCCTACATTGAAATCCCTTTGTAATGCATCCTCTGAAACATCTGAGCTAGCTGACAGAGTTCCGTTTGATAGCTTCACCACCTCTGAATCTAAATTATGTATACTGATGGCTTCTCCTCAGCTACCATCAAACTCTTGCACATATGACAAACTTTGTTGTACAAAATGTTGCGCCTGATCTGTTACGTCATTCTCTGGCAAGGGCGCTGACTCACACACAGTATTAACTGGAAGATCAGCACCTATGTCGTCCAGCCCCGGTAGCTGAGTGGTCAGCGTGACAGAATGTCAATCCTAAGGTCCCGGGTTCGATACCCGGCTGGGTCGGAGATTTTCTCCGCTCAGGGAGTGGGTGTTGTGTTGTCCTAATCATCATCATTTCATCCCCATCGACGCGCAGGTCGCCGAAGTGGCGTCAAATCTAAAGACCTGATCCAGCCGAACGGTCTACCCGACGAGAGGCCCTAGCCACACGACATTTCTTTTCATTTCAGCACCTATGTCCATCTGTTCATCCAGAACAGCCTTTCTGTACCTTTAGGCATCACATCCCGTGAGCAGAGTCTAAGAGACTGTGTACATTTACCGAATGTCTCAGATGTTCCTTACAACAATTCGGCTCTTTCATCTATAAAACTGAGACAGAACTACGACCCATCCATCTCTACCACTTGCTGCTAAAGATCGACCTTAGTGTGATTTTTACTCAGAATGTCCAGGTCCCGAACGACATCATAGCTAACGCCTGTGGATGGCAGATCTTCCACACATATTCAGAGGTCTCTCTCTCCCACTTGGAAACACAACAACATGGAAAAGAGAATACATACTTTTGCAACCTACACCACTTAACCTCCAGTGTAGTGGGTTTAAATTTGCTGCATTCTATATCCTCTGGCTGTCTGTGGATACCTGTGATCCTGTATCCAACAACTTACACGACCTTCCCTTCATATAGCCGAACAGACAAATGTCTGCCACTGATTTTGCACAGGGGTGTCCCATAGTCAAACTTGCTGGGTGTGTTGCACAGTGGTCACACTGCCCCTGTACCATTTAACGCAGGGGTTTTGATTTATCGTGGCTTTTCCTATCTGGTTTGAGAATATCAAAGAACAAACAAATAATAATAAGTAATGATAATAGCATGTGATCCGTTTATACTCTGAAAACATTTCCTTATTGGACTTCGAACATTGAATAATTCCAAAGCTTTTGTTCATACTGGACCTTTGATATAATTTGTAACACGTAATCTTTAGCCTTGCAAAGACGCAGTTTAATTGGAACAATAGCTGTGTAACGTAAATGAAACACAAGATTAAATAATATCACTGTATTCGCAAAATATTGTAATAAATTAAATCGTTTGGATACTTACATTAATTCTGTTGATGTGTGCAACTATGACCACGCATAGTGAGATTGTGTCTCTCAGAACAATGGCGGTGTGTCAAATAATTATCTGCAGCGATGGCAGATATGCGTCCGATCAGAGGAGCTTCCAGAACAAAAAGGTGCCGTCTTCTCGGCAAGACAACTGAAATGCGTAATTATTCTAATGCTTCAACGGTTACACGTCACAATCGAAATCACCGCTTTTACTAATTAATATCTTATGTAATTCTTTATTTATATTTTGAACTTGTATCTACGTTTTGGCTATATATCCACGCCCAACCCGCAAAAGTGGTCCCTGAATTGCGAGGCGAAAGGACGCATCCTCAGACGAGCAGTTCACCCTAAAGCACATTCAGCACAATATTTACATACATATTCAAATACTGTTCATGGCATACAATATTTGCACCCAGAAGATTTCAATGTTGGTACTGCAGCTGCCGCGACTGCGCAGTCGCGTGTATTTCAGTGTGGCAGTAGCCGTTAGTTGCACATGGTGATCACTGTTTATATACAGTTCACACGTGCGTGGGCTCAAGACATCACTGTGACAGGACATTCCAAGAAGTTTTTACAAAAATATGCACTAGCATCTAAAAAAGGTACAATAATCTTAAAACTACTACTACATATGTTATAGCAAAATACATTTAATTATTGGCCATTGTCTCTCATCGAAAGTATAGCATTTAAAATATCTTTCTGTTTCAGATTAGCTGTTTATATACATCATATATATAATAATAACGCAAAGATGATCATTGTTTTGGTAGTTTGCCTAACGTAAATGTTATTGCATATCGTCGTCACCATTCACAGCTTTGACAACCGATATGTGGGCATGTTCACTCATTGCACTGTTTATTTTCACTGATAACACTGTTCTTCCTAGGTCATGCGTCGTTTGATTGAAGACCAGGGGATTTCCATTCCACAACATAAGTTTCGTGAATACATAGACGGCAAATTGCTGGCATCGATCCCCGATTTGTCCAGGTAAGAGTGACCGTCGTATTCCGCGAACATTACATTCCCTCGAGTCCCATCCAGAACTCCTCCACCAACGGAGTTGTGTTCAATGCTTTTGTGCGATGCGACTGTATGTCCAGTGGTTTACCACTTTCTTATTTTGCACAGCTGCATCACAGTAAATATCTTTAGGCGGTGCATTACAAATTTTATTGCACTTCACATGCACAGTTCTATCACAGTTTATCTGGCGATGTACAAAGAATGTTTGTTATCAATTTTTTTCATAAATATTTCATCGCGATCATTCGAACAGCAATATATAAGGAATAGTGTTTTAACAATTTTGCACATATACTTCATCGCGGTTTCAGGCATTGCGATGTATGTAGAATGTCTTTGAAGCAGTCTCTTTCACATAAATCTCGTGGTTTTACACATTTTTATACACATTACAAATTCTGATCACATTTACATACCAATATGTTACATTTTGCTTTAAATCAATATAGATAATTGCACATATAACATTTTGGCTTCATATGGAATACAAATATTTACATAATTTTACAGATATTACAGTTTTTGTGAGCAAATTTTGCATTCGCGCAATGATGTCACTTGAAATGGGAAAGATTAAACACAACATCTGGATACATCAGCAAATAAGTCCAAGCGCACATATACTAATGGACAAACGTCTAAAGCAACACACTAAAATCAAACCTACAGAATTCTCGCGTTACGAGTGTGCGTACAGTGTGTATCATGGCCTTGGCTTCACATATTGATCTTTGGAATGGCTGCATAGTGCGTGCTGATAAATGTGTGAACAAAATAAGTTACTTTGATCGTTTAACGAGCTTAAGTTAAACACATATTATGGTGTGCATATGTGGATTAGTAATTGTTCTCTGTGAGTAACTAAAAATACGGCGATCTGTTGAAAGAACAGGGACATATTGTGCTTTGAAACTAACTAGTGCACAATGGCCACGACCAGTTCGGAAAATTTGAATTTACGAAATAAGTGAAGAAGCGTGGAATAAACCGTGTTCCTGTAACAAAACAGCAAGAAAAGGCGTGTGTTGTGTAAAGTGTAACAGGAAATTCCATTACTCGTGTGTAAATTCAACGAATAGAGTGAAGAGCTGGAAATGCAGTGATTGTTTTCGTACTGACAGTGACGATATGGACGAAATCAAAACAGACCCGTTAAAAACGTGTGTGTGCGAAAAGTTACAGAATGAACTCAGAATAGTAAGAAAGGAACTTAAGTATTCGAAAACAATTATATGTTTGCTAACAAACGAACTACAGAAGCGAGAAGCAGGCAAGATATAAATGTGCATCAACTACACATTTGATGCACCCAACATAAATCACGATTCACAACACAGTGTGCATACCACAACACAGAACGCAGTTCAAAAAGGAAATCAATCTATGGGTGCAGCAATGAAAATGTAAACCTTTGCTCCTGAGAGTCAGTCAGTGAATAGGAGACCCAAAATATTCGTTGGCTCAGATAGCCATGGCAGAGACTGTGCAAGAAACATTTTAAACGTAGCCTCAAATAAATATGATGTTGAAGGGAAGGTGATACCAGGTTCCCCCACTAGTGTAATACTAAAAAAATGCAATGACCTCCATAAGTTGACAAGTGAAGATTTTGCAGTTATCTGGGCAGGGGCTAATGATGTAGCAAAGAATGAAACCAAGTTGGCAACTCGTTCACTACATAAAGCCTTGTCAGCATTACAAAATACAAAGACAAAGGTGATTGTAGTTGGTGTACCACATAGACATGACCTGCCTGAATGGTCCTGTGTAAACCCAGAAATTCAATCTGCAAACAGAAAACTAAAAAAAATAGTGAAAGGCTTCCATAACACTTGTTTTATTGATACTCCTAGTAACAAGGAGCTTTATACAGCACATGGACAACACCTTAACGCAACTGGTAAAGAACTAATTGCCACAAGGATTTATGAATCAGTGGAAACAAACAGGAAAGTGTACAAAACAGCAATAGAACTTAAATGGAAGGATACTGAAGTCTCAGATAAAGAATCAGTGACAATTGTTACTGACAAAATTCCAGCACAAATAACAACAGAATCCTTAAAAGTGAACTCTGTGTGGAGAGGACAATTACTCAAGCAATAAACTTACCCAAGAGGACAGTGCAAAAGTTTGAAGAAGCAGCAAATGAGGTGGCAGGAAAGAAGGCACCATATAAGAAGAGAGACCTACTTGCAAAAAGAAGAACAGCAAATCATGCTCAAGGGATGAGAATACCAACACGTGGAGTACGGCAGTCAACCCGAAAAAATAAACCACAACCGAGGGACCAGGATTTTTGGTGGGATCAGCAGTGGTTTCACAGACGAAAGCAGTTAACAAAGTGAGTCATCAAGTGGATGAACAGGTATGTGACTATCATAACACATATGATCACAGTGCATCAAGATTAAAGTCGTTAACGGAACCTACAACTTCAAATATAAAGTCAAATTGCTCTCAGAGGAATACAGACAGAGACAAACTACTTACTTTTCTACAAGTTAAAATACGTTATATTAGAAATAAAATTTTAGAATTAGAACATTTATGTAACACTGAGCATGTAGATGTTATATGTGTATCTGAGCACTGGTTAACACAAGAACAAGTAAATATGTTCATTCCCCAAGGGTATGTTGTGGGAGACATGATATGTAGGAAACAGAGAAAGAATGGTGGGGCGGGAATTTTTGTCAAAGAAGGAATAATGTTTTCCAGAATTGATGTATCTATATACTCCTCAGAGCTAGACGGGGAGTTTAGTTGTGTAAAACTAATGAATGAAAATATAGTGGTAGTTAGTCTATATAGGTCGCCAGATTGTGATGTAAATTTGTTTATTGAAAAATGTGAATTAATAGTTAAAAAAATATTGAAGAGTAAAACGAGAATTGCTATATGTGGTGATTTCAACATAGAAATGGTAAACACACAGAGACCAGTTGCTAGGACATTTTTGAATATGCTATGATCTTTAGACCTCTTTTGTACAAATAACTGTGCCACACGTAGAAATGCCTGTATAGACAATATTATTGTGAATTTCCATAGGGAGGATTTTACAGTTAGACTTGCAGGAAGTGGACTTGCAGAGCATGAGCCACTACTCCTTACACTCTGTAAGAGTCAGCCAGTTAAAACTGAAGAATCTAAAGTAGTAGTGGTACAAAGACAGAAGGAAAAGTACATAAATATGTTTGTTGATAGATTAGGAAGTGCAGATTGGGACTTTATATATAATTGTCAATCTGGAAAAAGGGAAGCTGAAATTAGTTTTGGTAACTTCTTTAAAAAGTACACAGATTTATGGTATTCTTGCTCACCAGTAAAAAAAATTAGATATCCAAATGAAATGAAAAAGAAAAGTCTGAACTGGTTCACACAAGAGCTAGTAGAGATTAGAGGAAACTTGCATATGCTGTACCAGATGCATAAACAAGCCTCTGACCAAGGGCCAGAACAGAGTGTGAACATTCATAGGTCATATCTGAAATGCAAAAAATACTATAAAGCTAAACTTCTTCTGGCAAAAAAGCAAGCAGTGGAGAACTATATAGAAAGATCTCCCAATAAATGCAAGGCAGCCTGGCAAATAATAAAACAAGAGAATACACCGAAACGCACAGAAACAGCTCTGCTTGATCCTGAAGAATTAAATGAGTACTTTTTAAACTCAGTTAAAGAAATAAGTAACAGTACCAAAGCAACAAATTCATCTGCAATGAACCTTGTTGGAACACCACTGCCTGTTAACCTGGCATTTCAATGGAGGGCTGTCACACTTGCTGATGTTATAAAAGCCGTATCCAAATTTTCAGGTTCTAAAAGTATGGACTGTTATTGGTTATCAAATAACATAATTAAAAAGACAATACACTCAATCGCCAAACCATTAGCTTATATTTTTAATAAATGTGTAGAATTTGGAGATTTTCCGGATGCACTCAAGGTATCAAAAGTTGTCCCAGTTTTTAAAAAAGGGGACAAACATCTCCCCCAAAGCTACAGACCAGTCTCCATTGTTCCAATATTCTCAAAGGTATTTGAGGCGCTGATACACACACAAATAAGCAACTTCTTTGAAAAACACAATATTCTATGTAACAATTAGTTTGGCTTTCGAAAGGGGAAGAACACAACACGGGCCATCTTGGAAATCATTGACCAAACCTTAACAGCTTTTGAAAATAATAACATGGTATCACTGGTATTATGTGACCTAAGCAGAGCTTTCGATTGCATTCCTGTTGACATACTACTGGGGAAACTAGAGTTTTATGGGGTGAGAGGGAGCACTTTATCTGTGATAAATTCTTATTTAAGTAACCGAAAACAATTCGTTTCAGTCAGAAATTTAAATTATTCCATCATGGAAATCAGCACAGGTGTACCACAAGGGTCTATCCTTGGACCCTTCTTCTTCATTGTCGCTATTAATGATTTACCTAAAAATATAGCTTACCCTGTTGTGTGTTATGCTGACGATACAACACTACTTACGACACATCAGAACATTTCAGATCTGAATAACCTAGCAAAAGAAACACTAGATAAGGCCCTGGACTGGTTTGCAGCCAATAAGCTCCTATGCAACCCTGACAAATCACAACAACTTTTAATGGGAACATAAAATGAAGTAGGCAATAAGTCGGTAAAACTCTTAGGTGTTCACACTGACTCAAAACTATATTGGGAGGAACATGTCAATCATGTATGTGAAAAAATATCTCGGGTGGCATACCTTCTCTTGAAACTAAGAGAGGTAGTGAGCTTGGAGTACCTCAGGGTGACATTCTTTGGGCTGTTCCAGTCACATATTTCA
Organism: Schistocerca nitens; assembly: GCF_023898315.1. Lineage (NCBI taxonomy): Eukaryota > Metazoa > Arthropoda > Insecta > Orthoptera > Acrididae > Schistocerca > Schistocerca nitens. The sequence continues at coordinate 550,154,513 of NC_064614.1, forward strand.
AATGGTCTGATTATATGGGGGTACTCCCCTCACATCAAAAACGTATTGATATTACAAAAAAAAGTCATACGTATAATATGTAAAAGAGGTCATAGGGAGCACTGTCGTCCTCTTTTTTCCAGACTCAGAATACTTACAATTATATATCTATACATCTATGTGTCTGTACTCTATATTAAAAATAATATTTCAGAATTTATTGCCAGAAGGGAAATACACGATCACAACACCAGGGCTAATGGTAATTTAGACATACCGCACCACAGATTAGCGAGAACAGGAAATTCCCACAAAGTTAACCCACTCAAAATGTTCAATAAACTGCCAGTTCATGTTCAGTCTATGGATACAAATTCTTTTAAAATTAAGTGGTACAGCTGGCTGTCAGATCATCCATTGTATAACATTAAAGAATTCTTTGAGATGCCTGAGGAGAATATAAGCATTTAAAAGTTGTCTGTAGTTAAACATATTATTTTGTGCTGTGGTTAATCATGTGTAATTACAAAGTTTATACTATAAACAATAAAATACCATATTATGTTAGATTATAAGATAGCTTGTTGTGTTAACTTTTAAAAGCCATCCTTTGTAATTTGGTACACTGCCATGCTTCAAATGTATTCTACAATGTATTGACAGAAGTTTATTTTATTATTCTGTATGTACTAGTACATCTTGTATGACGAAGCCAATATCATTGTAAAATGATCTACAGTGAAAAAAATTCTTGATTCTTGATTCATAAACATGTGCATCTAATCCGTTCCTAGGTGATAGTGTTTGGTTGTCGTGTGCTATTGTGTATATGTCAATCAGTCATGAATAGCCCTTGACCGACACTATAGTTAGTCAAATATGTGTCTCAAAAATATTCTCATCACACTTGCCTAAATTTTGTCATAACATTTGCAATATAAATTTAGGCTGACGTTGTTTATGTACTTTTGGCGAAGTTGAAATCTCTTTTTTCTTCTTCTGCTGCTGGCTGGATCAGCTGAAATAAAATTTCATATGCTACCTAATTTCCTTGCAGTAGTGCTGAGAGGTAGGTGTGTTTACTTATTCATTACTAATAGATATACACTTACTGCTTAAAACAAAATACTCTTAAGTCTCGATGAGCGCAAATCCAAATGATTCTATTTGTTTCTGTGTTCTGCTACGGGTTTGCACCAGGATGCGATATGTTGACGATTACATATGGACTCTGTCATACGGTAGATGTCACTTCGCGTTGCGCCGTTTTAGCACAGAAGATTTGTGGTGAGTACACAATAGCACCTGCATGCCTACCTTGAATTCCTGCTTTCACTTAATAGTACTAGAGCATATCTATTTCTTGCATTAGCATGCTGCTTCAGCGAAGTGAGTACTTCTCTTATGTTTTCATCATGTGACAGCTGCTGAGGTGACAGCTTTGGCAACAGATCGCTCCACTCATTTGATTCTTTGCAGTCGAACTTAAGCTCGTTAGGTATATAGTGTTGTGTCATATATATTCAGGTTGTTGTGAACTTCTTCAAATAGAATGCTGTGTAGGTATACATGTCCTCATGAATCTGTTCAGTTCCCTGAAAATTTGTTCAGTATGATTAGATTTTGGACTAAACTTCGAGATAAAGATGCCCTTAATGCTATTGTCCTTTAAGCATTTACGCCAATACTACCCTGCGTAGTATGTGGCATTGTCAGATAAAACTGCCTTGGGTTTTCCCATGTGAGGAATGTAGTCATGTGAGAATCGTCTGATGACTGCGTTATCAGTTGCAGATTTTATAGTCTATAGCTTAATATGTTTAGAAAATATGTCATAAAATGCTAAAATATACTTCACACCACCACTACGTGCTGGATGTGGACCACTTATGCCCGTACTTACAGTCTCCAGATGTTTGCTGGGTAGTATGGAATTTTAGATCTGTCTTTGAAGATAGGTTGTGACGTTTAGATTTCTGACAAGACATGCTTGTTTTAAGTACATTGTGAATTTTTCGTCTCATGTTAGCGCAATAACAATATGTGCTACGTTTTACAAGGCACTTCTTCATTCCATAATGTCCCTAAACTAAGTGTTTGTGCCAGATTAAGTTGTGTTCCAGGTCCTTGGGAATATATACATACCAGTTAGAGTCATCAGGATGACAGCGATAGAACAACATTTCATTATACATCAGATAACGGCTAGACAGTGTATGGTCAGGTTGATCTATGACTAAAGTTCTTCCTTTGTTCCAGTGCAGATCAGATTTTTCTAATGCTGTCATATTTCTACATAAAGCAATGTAATATTGGTAATATTGTTTATCCTGCATTAGGAGCATTCTGTAGTCATTCACATTATTAAGATCAGTGTTACAGCCATACAAACCTTTTGAAAAATGGGACAAAGCATCAGCAATAATTTCGTCTTTACCTTTAATATATACAATCTCAAATGAGTATTTCTGCAGAGATAAAGTCAGGCATGACAATCTAGGATGAACTAACTTACATCTTCACAAAAATGCCAGAGTTTGGTTATCTGTATAAATTTCGTGTTTTTATCATACAAATAATAGTTAAACTTTTTGAACCGTGCGCGGCTCATGTTCATGCCATTTATTGCTTGACATCTTGTCTTTGCGGTATTGCCACCCCATTTCTTACTCGATTTACTGGCTTCACTAAGTTGCTGGCTTGCCTGCCCATAAGTGGCAGCAGCAGTGCTTATTGATAAGAGCACTATCATACTAACTTTGGAGCGACCACTATTATTTCCGGGTCGTCGTGTGTCGGGAGTTCAGTGGGGACATAGCAGCACTGAGGTCCGGACAGCCTTGACTCACCCGAACATTGCCAGCACACATGAATTCAGTGTGGACGACGTTGGTTGGTCTTTCAGTCGGTTGTCTCATCGTACGACGTGTATTTGGTTGTCGACTGCTTCCGGGTTCTCTGTGTGTGTCGACTTGTGATTACTCCTAGTTGTCCCACAGTGACTGGTTTAATATTATTTGAGTTGTTTGTGGAAGTGTTTCACGGAATCATTGTAGCTGGTGGTAGTGTGTGGTAGTCAGTCGGTTGGGACGGAGGACTGAGCAAATCTTTGTGGCACATGGCCAGTCCCGGACTGCTGGTGGCATGCATGCACTGTCGAATCGTGAGATGCTAGCTGCGAGATCGACTAAGTTCGTTGCCTACTGAACCCGGACACTGATGTTGAGTGATCAGTTAACCTGTTATGAAACCTCAGCTATTGCGACATCTCTTCATTCATTTGCACATTGTTGCTCACTGGGCCATTAGGGCTAGCAGCTAATGTATGAGGTGTTGGAGTCGGTGAAATCTTGCAGCCGAATTTCTATATTGTGATTAATTATTAAATTGACTGTTACTTACTAGTGAACCATGGACCTTGCCGTTGGTGGGGATGCTTGCGGGCCTCAGCGATACAGATAGCCGTACCGTAGGTGCCTTACTGTGCTGGTACTGCAAACGGCTGAAAGTAAGGGGAAACTACAGCCTTAATTATTCCCAAGGGCATATTACATTACTGTATGGTTAAATGGTGATGGTGTCCTCTTGGCTAAAATATTGCGAGGGAAAATAGTCCCCCATTCGGATTCCGGGCGGGAACTACTCAGGAGGACATTGTTATCAGGAGAAAGAAAGCTGGTGTTCTACGGATCGGAGTGTGGAATGTCAGATCCTTAATTGGGCAGGTAGGTTAGAAAATTTAAAAAGGGAAATGGATAGGTTAAAGTTAATATAGTGGGAATTAGTGAAGTTCAGTGGTAGGAGAAACAAGACTTCTGGTCAGGTGAATACAGGCTTATAAATACAAAATCAACTAGGGGTAACGCGGGAGTAGGTTTCATAATGAATAGGAAAATAGGAATGCGGGCAAGCTACTACAAACAGCATAGTGAAAGCATTATTGTGGCCAAGATGGATATGAAGCCCATGCCTACCACAGTGGTACATGTTAATATGCCAACTAGCTCCGCAGATGACGAAGAGATTGATGAAATGTATGATGAGATACAAGAAATTATTCAGATAGTGAAGGGAGACGCAAATTTAATAGTCATGGGTGACTGGAATTCGATAGTAGGAAAAGGGAGAGAAGGAAATGTAGTAAGTAAATATGGATTGGAGGGAAGAAATGAAAGAGGAAGCCGCCTGGTAGAATTTTGCACAGAGCATAACTTAATCATAGCTAACACTTGGTTCAAGAATCATAAAAGGAGGTTGTATATATGGAAGAAGCCTGGAGATTCTGTCAGATAGATTATATAATGGTAAGGCAGAGATTTAGGAACGAGGTTTTAAATTGTAAGACATTTCCAGGGGCAGATGTGGACTCTGACCACAATCTATTGGTTATAAACTGTAGATTAAAAATGAAGAAACTGCAAAAAAGTGGGAAGTTGAGGAAATGGGACCTGGATAAACTGACTAAACCAGAGGTTGTAGAGAGCTTCAGGGAGTGCATTAGGGAACGATTGACAAGAATAGGGAAAGAAATACAGTAGAAGAAGAATGGGTAGCTTTGAGGGATGAAATAGTGAAGGCAGCAGAGCATCAAATAGGTAAAAGACGAGGGCTAGTAGAAACCCTTGGGTAACAGAAGAAATATTGAGTTTAATTGATGAAGGGAGAAAGTATAAAAACGCAGTAAATGAAGCAGGCAAAAAGGAATACAAACATTTCAAAAATGAGATCGACAGGAAGTGCAAAATGGCTAAGCGGGGATAGCTAGAGGACAAATGTAAGGATGTAGAGGCACATATCACTAGGGGTAAGATAGATACTCCCTACAGGAAAATTAAAGAGACCTTTAGAGAAAAGAGAACCACTTGTATGAATATCAAGAGCTCAGATGGAAACCCAATTCTAAGCAAAGAAGGGAAAGCAGAAAGATGGAAGGAGTATATAGAGGGTCTATACAAGGGCGATGTTCTTGAGGACAATGTTATAGAAATGGAAGAGAATGTAGATGAAGATGAAATAGGAGATATGATACTGCGTGAAGAGTTTGACAAAGCACTGAAAGACCTAAGTCGAAACAAGGCCCCGGAAGTAGACAACATTCCATTAGAATTACTGACGGCCTTGGGAGAGCCAGTTCTGACAAAACTCTACCATCTGGTGAGCAAGATGTATGAGACAGGCGAAATACCCTCTGACTTCAAGAAGAATATAATTATTACGGTCCCAAAGAAAGTAGGTGTTGACAGATGTGAAAATTACCAAACTATCAGTTTAATAAGCCACTGCTGCAAATTACTAACACGAATTCTTTACAGACGAGTGGAAAAACTGGTAGAAGCCGACCTCGGGGAAGATCAGTTTGGATTCCGTAGAAATGTTGGAAAGAGTGAGGCAATACTGACCCTACAACTTATCTTAGAAGCTAGATTAAGGAAAGGCAAACCTACGTTTCTAGCATTTGTAGACTTAGAGAAAGCTTTTGACAATGTTGACTGGAATACCCTCTTTCAAATTCTGAAGGTGGCAGGGGTAAAATATAGGGAGCGAAAGGCTATTTACAATTTGTACAGAAACCAGATGGCAGTTATAAGAGTCGAGGGACATGAAAGGGAAACAGTGGTTGGGAAGGGAATGAGACAGGGTTGTTGCCTCTCCCTGATGTTATTCAATCTGTATATTGAGCTAGCAGTAAAGGAAACAAAATAAAAATTTGGAGTAAGAATCAAAATCCATGGAGAAGAAATAAAAACTTTGAGGTTCGCTGCTGACATTGTAATTCTATTGGACACAGCAAAGGACTTGGAAGAGCAGCTGAACGGAATGGACAGTGTCTTTAAAGGAGGATATAAGATGAACATCAACAAAAGCAAAATGAGGATAATGGAATGTAGTCGATTTAAATCGTTTGATGATGCAGGAATTAGATTAGGAAATGTGACGCTTAAAGTAGTAAAATAGTTTTTCTATTTGGGGAGCAAAATAACTGATGATGGTCGAACTAGAAAGGATATAAAACGTAGACTGGCAATGGCAAGGAAAGCATTGCTGAAGAAGAGAAATTTGTTAACATCGAGTATAGATTTAAGTTTCAGGAAGTCGTTTCTGAAAGTATTTGTATTGAGTGTAGCCACGTATGGAAGTGAAACGTGGACGATAAATAGTTTGGACAAGAAGAGAATAGAAGCTTTTGAAACGTGGTGCTACAGAATAATGCTGAAGATGAGATGGGTAGATCACATAACTAATGAGGATGTATTGAATAGAAATGGAGAGAAGGGAAATTTGTGGCACAACATGACTAGAAGAAGGGATCGGTTGGTAGGGCATATTCTGAGGCATCAAGGGATCACCAATTTAATATTGGAGGGCAGCGTGGAGGGTAAAACTGTAGAGGGAGACCAAGAGATGAATACACTAAACGGCTTCAGAAGGATGTAGGTTGCAGTAGGTACTGGGAGATGAAGAATCTTGCACAGGATAGAGTAGCATGGAGAGCTGCATCAAACCAGTCTCTGGACTGAAGAACACAACAACAACATACTAGTGAAGTGCAGCAGCGGTATTTTCTGCCTTGTGGCCATTAACGCCCCAGTTAACTGCCCTGGTCTTTAGTGTAGTTTTCCGGCAGTGTGCCTTCCCTCGTCATGTTGATGCTGCCTGGCATGGCGTGTAGCTCGACAGTCTTTTAAGTTGTATGGTTCATATTTTGTTTAGAGTGGTTATTGTTCCCTTGACTGTTTTAGACACGAATATCTGAAGACATAGTGCTGTTCGTATCCTCGTCCTTGGAAGATATTTTCCATCGTTGTGCCGTTGTTCAGACGGAAGGGAATAGGTTAAATTGTTGGTCCATCCTTGGGCTGTCCATAGTTTGGGTTGCTATCCGATTATTTAACTTCAACTCTTGTTTGTTTGTCTCACCTCACCTTACGTTTGAGCTACATTCTCAGGCTGACCCTTGGAACACTTCTGAGCACCAATTGTTCTGTTTGTTTTAGATTGTGATTTTCGTGTTAGTTTGCGAGGCCTTTGGCGTGTATTAATTCATTTCTTTTTAAATTTTACATAATGGCCTTCAGCCATGTTAAATTAAAATTTTGAAGACTGATTTTATTTAATTTTTTTTTCCTTAAAATTTGTTCTATCTGAAATTGTTTGCAATCCAGGCCCTAAACCGTTACTTGTTCGATGTGTTATGTGTGGCCTTCATCCGAGGATTTACATGAACCCCTTTTAATAAGGCCTTCAGCTGTGTGTATTCTTTAAAGGAATTTTTTTTATAAGAAGGAAGGGGTTTAAAAAATGGCTCTGAGCGCTATGGGACTTAACTTCTGAGGTCATCAGTCCCCCAGAACTCAGAACTACTTAAACCTTAATAATCTAAAGATATCACACACATCCATGCCCGAGGCAGGATTCCAACCTACGACCGTAGTGGTCGCGCGATTCTAGACTAGCGCCTAGAACCGCTCGGCCACCCTGGCCATCTCGAAGAGGTTTATTTTAAATTGTTTGTCTGATTTGTTGTTTAGGCCTTCAGCCATTGTTTCAGATTTGTTTGTGGCCTTCAGTCGTGCAATAAGTTAATATTTCTTTAATTAGGCTTTTGGCGGTTCTGTTGTAAGTTTAAAAAGAAATTACTTGGTTGAAAAAAATGTTTATTAATGGGTTTTAATTATAGTTGTCCTTCAGAAGTTTAGTGTGGGCCTTCAGCGACTAATTGTTTTCAATTGCATTTTTTAAAAATATTTGCTTTCTATTTTTAATTGCTTTTGATTTCTAAGCCAGGCCTTCAGCCATTCTTGGTTTTGGTGTGGTTTTGGGCCTTCAGCCCAAAAAGCATCTCAAATTTTCTTTAACTAGGCCTTCAGCCATATTGTTTAATTGTCATCTTTTAAAGCAATGTGTAAATGAGTGGTTCTTAGAAAAATGAAATTGTGTGTTTAATTGTGCAACTCACAGTAACTGTTTACAGCCCCATCCACAATCATAACCTTATCCTGTGCGCTCTCTGAGTACCTACCACCCAGGTTTAACTTTTTGAAAGCACAGACAATAGAAAGAGTTTCAAGTTCAGTGGTTGAATATGAACATTCACATTCACTTAAAGTATGGCTTGCAAATACAATGATTTTTACCTGTTCATCTTCTCTGTCTTTAACTACATGAAATAGGCAACAGCCCAAGCCACTGCATGAAGCATCACTCGTCATACAAAAATCTAAAGTCTGGATGGTGTAACGTACTACTATCTTCACGACGTAATCTCGCATTTCGCATTTCTAGCTGCTTCTCTCACACAAATAATGATAAAAATTCAGAAATTCAGGGTCACCACCAGCCCAAGCCCTTCCTAACCATCTAGAAAAAAGCGGAACTGGAAAATTATTAGTTTAATTACTTTAATAACTTAATTACAACTATGCAGATTTCTTTAAGTAGCCAGATAAATATCTTTCAGGTAGATTATTTATTGTATCTAAGTATTTGGTTGCACATCCTAACTAGACATAACTGGCGCCTGACTAGAAATATTTAAGTAGGAATTACGTGAGAATGTAACAGAGTACAATTTAACTACTATCATGTCCTTTGCATTAATACCATAAAAGCCGGCCGGAGTGGCCGAGCGGTTAAAGGCGCTACAGTCTGGAACCGCACGACCGCTACGGTCGCAGGTTCGAATCCTGCCTCGGGCATGGATGTGTGTGATGTCCTTAGGTTAGTTAGGTTTAAGTAGTTCTAAGTTCTAGGGGACTAATGACCTCAGCAGTTGAGTCCCATAGTGCTCAGAGCCATTTGGACCAATACCATAAAAATATCTCAGTGAGATCCTACACATGCACTATTCTGGAGGTTTAACCAATACACGAGGCTGTGCGATAATTATTTAACATGCTAACTGCATCTGCTGCTTGCAAACGGCCGAACTAGAGCACGTGGTGCATTCCGGATCAACCTGTTGTGCTGTGTTGTAGAAAGCGCACGAAAGAACATATTCTTGCAGAAATTATAGCTCATTAAACAAGCAAACTATTAAAATAAAGCCTATTGCGGTACCATGGTGGACCAAAGGGTCATTTATTACCAAACACATGGCACAAAATCGACACACAAAGACAAAAGTAACTTCCACAAAATATAAGATTAAAAGTCATACTCGCTTCACACACTTCCGTTAAACTGAAGTTCTTAAGTATTTCAACACTTAAACATAACGAAGTCCTAACTCAACCTGCTTCCTATCACTTGAAACCCCCTTTAAGAGCTACAATCTGTACTCACCAAGCGTTCACCAAAGAGTGCCCTTTTCTCTTTCGAGATTACCTAGCTCCCAGTGCAGCGGAAGCTACCAGAGGGGTAACCCTCTGTCACCAACCTCACACACAAAAATAGCCTTCGACACAGCCTTCGACTAAGATGGGTAATCCTCTCTGTTCAGGTATTGCAAACCTAAGTTGGTCAACCTCTGCTCCTCTTCGAACGAGAAGCAACATCATCTGCTCCCAGCAGACGATGACCAACTCAGCGTTTCCCACAAAACAAAAACAAAACCCCATATTAAAACACACAGATAATATTAAACAGGCCCTATTTGACTGCTCAGTCTTTCTCGAAGACTTCATGGATTGAGCTAAAATCAGGTAGTAAAGTGAATAAGTTGTATCGAATCCGACAAGCGTCTTATGAAACGACTTCAAACAGACGTTTCAATGGTCTAAAATGTTTGCATTCACCAATGTATGCTTAATGTTATCAAAATCTTGCTGGCACTGCTCAGACCAGATCGACACCTGATTCTTTTTAAGTAAGTGTAGGAGATGCATACTGTTCAATAGTTGTTGTAAACGTCGAAAGAATGAGCAGAGTTCTAGAAATGACATCAGTTATATTTTAGTGTGAAGACTAGGAAAATTCCTAATTGCGTCCAACTTACATGGATTAGGGCATATACCTTGTGTATTAATTATGTGTCCAAAATACCTAATCTCACTACAAGCAAATTTTGACTTCTTTTGATTAGTTGTTACACCAGCTTGTGCAAATTTATCCAGAATCTTTTCAAGAGCGTCGTGATGTTCATTCCAAGTTTTAATAGCTATCAAACGTTCATCAACATGGTGTGTAACAGTCTCAACTAACTCGTCACCAAGTACAGCATCCTAAGCAGTAATAAATACACCTGAACTGACGCTCAATCTGAAAGGAAGAACACAGAATTGATGTGGTCGCCCCCCAAATGTGAAAGAAGTATATTTTCTGGAATCAGGAGTTATTGCGACTTGCCAAAACGAATTTGTCAAGTCGAAGGTGGAAAAGTATTTAGCATCTACAAATTTCTGTAACTGTTCCTCTAAATTTTCTGGTTTATAGACTACAGGTAGTATAATTTCATTTATGGCACACGCGTCCACCACTCTAATGTTTCCGTTAGGTTTCTTGACAACAAGTGATGGACTACAGTAGGGAGATGTAGAAGGTTCAATGATCTTCCACTCTAACACTTGTTTAAGTCCTTGCCACACCGCAGGTCGTTGAGATAGTGCTACATTATAGGTTTTGTGACAGAAAATTTGGTGAGGTTTGACTTCAATTTTATAAACATCTGTCTTAATGACACTTGGTCGTTTAGTAAAAACCTGTATATACTTAGATAATACTTGATAAAGCTCATTGCGTTTATCACCAGCAGTAGCAGTGGTTTCACTTAACTTGTGGCTAATCAGTGTTTCCAAGGCATCATGTTCTGCATCAGGTGCGAGTGTCTGTATGTTTGTTTTGTCGTGCTCTTGCAATACTTGAGAGTCCTTGTATCCAAGTCAATTGTGGTTTCACTGCCTTTATGTCTAAGGAAACATTTACGTTTCGAGAAGTCAGTAATACTGCCCTTCTTACATAACATATCTAAGCCTGTAATACAATTAGCAACTAGATTCTGGACCACAAGAAATGGCCATTGTGCTGTTCCATTACCTACCTTAATGGTAAGAAAAACCTGTTTCGTAACTCTAGTAGACTTATTACCTACGTAAGTTAAAACCTTTCACTTTTGAACAAGGAATTCTAGTACAGGTTAAAACTCAGTCATTTTCTTATAGAAATTATACGACAAAATACTCACGGCTGCATCTGTCTCCAAAACAATACTTGTTGGATACCTCCTGCTACACCATTAGTTGTAGCTAAAACTATTTTATTGCTAGATGAACGACGTTGTGTATTTTGCTGCAGCAGTTCATCAGATAAACTCTCATAGTGATTGTAGTGTATAAATAACAGTGATTGCTGCATAAAACTATTTGCCACATAATCATTGTGTTGTTCACCAGTGGGTGTATCAAACAATGAGTTGATTTGAAGTCGCCCTGCAAACTTCCTTCAGCCAAGACCTGGGGCAGTGTAGTGACAGTCTTTAGTTTGACGTCGTCACAACTGGTGCAGGTGATGATGAGGCGAAGGTGGAGTTTCGCTTGACACTTGTATTATGTTTACATTAGGGTATAGTGTATTCCGCTCTCCAATCTGTTGTGGCTTTAGTGGTTGAGCAACTTGACTTACCTGTTGATTTGTGGATAAAGCAAAATTTTGATTTTACAGACCTGTGTTGATTTTGTACTGATGTGATGGACCAGTATTTTGTTACGCATTACGCATTACCGTAGTTACCGTTCCAGTTTTGGGGATCAGTTGGGTTGTTTGGGGAAGAAGACCAGACACGAGGTCATCGGATGGGGAAGGAAGTCGGCCGTGCCCTTTCAAAGGAACCATCCTGGCATTTACCTGAAGCGATTTAGGGAAATCACGGAAAACCTAAATCAGGATGGCCGGACGCGGGATTAAACCGTCCTCCTCCCGAATGCGGTTTCAGTTTTGCTGTCGAGTTTGCACAGGATGATAATTGTTTCTGTTTTTGTTCCAGTTTTGTCGTTTCCGTTTCAGTTATTTCCATTACTGTTGTTGCAGCGCCTCTCGTGTGGGTTGTCTCTTGTTGTGTATGATATGTTATGATTATTGTTCATATTGAGGTGTGTCTGCTGATTTTGTTGCATGTATTGGTTTGTAGAAGAAAGATGTTGATTCTGCTGCGCTATCTAACCTACAGCGACCGGCGCGCCAGGGTTAAGTTGGCTAGCGTGCGCAGTTTGCATACCACTGATGTAAACATTGTGGCAGCTGTTTTGCCGTGCGGAACGTTGATCCTCATATAACATATCAACAGAATCAAGCACAGTCAGAAAATATTCTGCATCATTGTCTGGAATGAGCAGTAACTTCTCTTTAAAGTTAAAAGGCAATCTGGCTTTCAGCGAGCGGAGTATATCGCGTGTAGTTACAGGTTCATCTAGAACAGGGGCGGGCAAACGTTGCACGCGGCTCATGAGCACACAGCGCTGCACGTGTGCTGCTCGCGTGCAATCGTCGAACGGAGCAGTGGCGACAGCCGGCAGGTTGCCGCAGTGTAGTTCCAGGCTAAGCTGCGGACGTTGAAGCGAAGCGACCACTACGTAGTGAATTTCAGTAACCGGAAAATGCAGAGTGAATCAAGGAAACGGAGAATTGGAGATTTGCTATCTTTTAAAAAGGAATGGGAGAATCATTTTTTCTCTGTGCAAAAACGTGAAAATTGGAGATGTATAATATGTGACAGTATTCTCGCTGGTCAGCGGAAGTTTAATATTGAACGCCATTATAATAAATTTCAGTTTGTTGCCGTTCTTAGTGCAATAAAAGAGGAATTTCTCAAGCGATTTGGGGATATATCTTACTTACGCCAAGGTTTTGAATAGTTCTCGAGACAATCTGCTGTTTCTGTAGATGATATTCATCCCAGTTTGCAAATGGAATTAATAGGTCTACAGCGTAATTCTCGTCTGAGAGACAGGTTCCTTTTGGCAAGACGTGTGACAGATTTTTATCACGACTTTCCACAGGAAGTTTCCTCGTCTCCATCGTGAAGCCGCGAAGATAATGTCAATGTTTGGCTCCACATACGTTTGTGAGAGATTTTTTCTGTTATGAAATTTAATAAGTCTCGGTTAAGAGCAAACATCAGTAATGAAAATTTGCGTAACTGTTTGCGTTTGTCTGTACGTAGAAATTTTGTTCCAGACATTAAACGTATTGTAAAGTCCACCTGTGATAATTAAATAAAACGTATCGTAGGTAATATGTACTCTTTCAAACGACGATTACTTTCAAGCACTCCGTCTGGCCTTATTCCTTGATTCAATAAAGCAGGCCAGGAAACAAAACGCATTACAGAGGAAGAAGCGGAGAGACGGTATGGTGGGGAGGGGAGAGAAGCGGGTGGCCAGCTTGCCCCTGTGTGCACACAGAACACCTGTTAACTGCACACGTGCATGTGCACCGCACACGTGCAGAATTCCTGCCCGCCCCTGATCTAGAAAGTTTCCCATATTCAAATATTTCTCAAAATATCGGCGCAAATTGCCATGTTTAGCATTGAAAGGCTCTGGTTCCACAAACTGTGTCCTTAGGCGTTCTTGTACTGACTGCGAATAAAATTTGGCCAAGAAAACTCTTTCAAATTTCTCATATGTCACGCATCTGTCAGCTTCATTATACGCTCAGACAGCTGCGCCACCATGGATGCAACCATAGACTTACTAAATAAAAACTAGACAGCGCATTGGCGTTAGTATCGCGTCCCCACATTGAACGTGATAGAAGCCGTCATTTGCAGGGAAACAGTGCATAAACATGATTCGTTCGTGTGCTGCTTATAATTGTAACAGTAAGAATGGAAGCAAAGACGGAGACGGAAACAATGCTACATTTCACAGGTCAGTCATTTCTGTTTGTTTGTTGCTTTCTATTACTTGTATGCAGTATTTTCATGGAGAAATAATACATCATGAGCGTTTGTTTTTGTTAGGTTTCCTCCTGCAAATGATTTTCTAAATCATTTGCTATGCTCTCTTCATTTTGAAGAGAATTGTTACACGGAAAATTATGTAAATAGACGTCAACTGAAGGACGATGCTATACCGACAGTATTTGGATTTCCAACTAATTTGAAAAAGGTATAGTGTAGTGGAAATTGTGCAATATAGGCCTAGGTTAAATAGTGTGGAAATACTGTCAGTGTGTATAATTTTGAACGTTCCTTTTCCAGGTTACCAAGGCAAGGAAACCTCCAAACCCAAGATATGTTGAGACAGCAGAAAATGTGTGTGTGGATGTGCACGTTTCTGGTTACACTGGGGGACCACAATTATTCATTTCCATCTAGTCCAAGTAAGCTGAAGGAAAAGTTCGAAAAAATTGAAGAAAGGAGGGAAGCAAAAATTGTTCACTATAAGACTAAGTTAAATACAGTGAACAAAAAGTGCAAAAGATAGACGCAGAAGATTTGCAAATACCAATAATAGGTTGTTACAGGATGTTCTTGAAGTGACACTACATCTTCGTTGTGATAAACCAATATGTGATGCCTCTCAGTTGTACGTTAAATTGGAAAGTAAATTTGTTTGCAAAGCCAATTAATGCAAATGCTAAATATAGGTGACAGCAGATTGTTCTATAACCTAACCTGATGTCTATAGGCCTATTTACACCTTATACTGTATCTAATAAACTTTCTGCTACAAAAATTGCAAGCTACATAGGGGAAAAGTTGCAGTGTTAGTTTACAAACAATGGTACTTTTTGCATGTCAAGTAATTATATTGTATTTGCATATAAATTACTAAAAATACTGACAGGGTTAATGTACTAAGTTGAACTGAATGAAGAACTAGGCACATGATAGGTATTTAGATTTTTAATCAAATATGTATTAAGTATGAAACAGAGGTAGGTCGAATAATTGCGTTTAGACACTTAACATGTGTTGTCAGGTGGTGATTATACTTCTTAAATGGTCAAATATTTGATCAAATGTTGCAAACTCAACCACTTTCAGAGATGCTATCAGTGTTAAAAACTAATGTGCAAATGAAATTCCTATGGTATTTAAAGTGATATGGGTTATTACAGTTAATCATACCAAAATTCGATTGTAGACAATATTGCGCTAAACAAAAGTAAGCGTGCAAAATGTACACAGTAGTCGGAAAAAAGCAAACAGGACCTGACAGGAAAATTACGTGAATTAAATAATAATCGTACTGTCTGCTACTTTAAAAGTTTCATGTAATTATCTAATGCAAATAACTCGATGTAAACTCTCTCCACCTTGTCAGGAAAGAGCCTTACATTCTTAAATTTCGCGTCTCTATGCAGACGTATTTCGAAAATTAGGAAACTTCATTCATTGTGAAGTATACTTTTAAAATAAACTCGAATAGTCAGTACTTTTTTAAACAAACGTGTTTAATTTTTGCTTCAATTTGATCTTGTTGCGTCTCATATACTTCAAATCACAACCCCATTAGTACGATTCATCCCTGCAAATGGCGGCGATCAGCTGCTTCAATTGGGGGACAGTTGTCTCGCTTGTCCGCTACGGCGTGGTAGGGGCTTGGATGCAACAGACAACGTAAGAAATTCTTTTTTGGTCTCTCCATGCTCTTGGGAACGCATTTCTAAATGCTTTCAGAAAAATTACAGTATGTGCAGTACGTTTTTCTGAGATGATGAGATGAAAGGTTGAAATTGCCGATGCTTAATCAGACCTTCTTCTTCCTTGGCACAGTAATGTCGATTGCTTTCACTGTGTTTATTGTGATCGGCTGGTCAATGGAAAGGAATGCAGTGCCCATAAATGTCGCGACTGTAATTAGATGCCATGTACACGGGTGTGTACAATTGTTGCTGTGAGGTGTTTGTTGTGTGTGGAGGATACATGTCATACATATATCTGTTTTCATTACCAAAGCAAGTACTTTGACTATTAGTATTTTTACACTCCAGTCGTATGTCATCATTTAGCTGTTCCTGTCGTGCAGCAATGGATTGAGCTGCCTTAGCTATGACATGTTTATTATTATTAACAAATTTGGCTACAGTGTCGTGCACAACCGTCGGTATAATATTTTCTCTATACATTGGTCAAAATATTTATTTTTCTGATCAATGAAGTAATCAAATTCTTTATTTATGTTGGAAAAATGGTTGTCAGTGCGTGATTGCAGTTAGTAGTAAAGCAAACTATGTTGTGGCGCATTTTGTTAGTGAGGGGTTGCCTACATCAGGGGCAGGTATGCACTCAGAGGTAAACCCATTGCTCTCCTTTGATTGAAAGGTACTTCACCTGTTGTTCTGCAAAAAGGATCCTTCCTCTTAATTGACAGGCACTTAACCTATTGTTCCCCCTTCCACTCCCCTCCCCCCTCAGGAAAACTCCAACCAGCCCCTCCCTCTTGCTGCTACAGGTACACTTTCAGGTCTGAGTTATTGGAATAGACCCTCTGACTCCTATCAGTTTGATTGACTACTTAATTAAATTGATCAATTAATTACCTCTCCCTCTCTGGTAAACTCCCCTCCCCTCAAACCCTCCCTCCTGGAAATTGGCGGGAAAAAGACTCAGGTGATAGGTTATTTGGAGGGAAATCGATTGTTGTGTATGGAATATTGTTTGAATAATTTAGACAATGTATGGAATATTGTTTATTTAAACAATTTAGGGGATTCAAGGCAGGGTATGGAATGTATGGAAATTGGCGGAGAGGAAGGATTTCACAACAGGAAATTCAAAGGTATCTTGTTTATTCATAAAAAATTCAGTTTGTGGGGTTGGATTTCTCTTGCTCATCATTCTCTGCTGTTTGGAAACATTTAGGTCTTGTAAGAAGCAATTACATGAGGCAAACATGCTGCATAACCTAATGTTCAGCACTGTACTCTGGGTGTCTTAACCTAATGTTCGGCCCTTTGTTGGCATTTGACCTATTGTATTGTTAAGTGGTTTTCCATGGCACCCCCAGTTCCTTAAACTATTGTACCACCTTTTATACCAAATTAAGTAATTATTTATGTTCTCCCACAATTTTCTGGTACACTTTTCGAATTTCACATGCTTTTGATCGCCATTTCTGGCGCATTCTTCTTTGTCACCCACCCCCTTAAACTACTGTACTGTGTTTTACATAAAAATTATGCAAATTAACCTAGTGTTCTGTACTTAGCCTGCTGTTCTGCTCCATCTCACGCACATCCACCCCTTAACTATTGTACTGCTAACACTACGTTGATATAAAAAATGTATGCAAATTAATTAATTCGATGTTCTTCGCATGTGTGAAGTAGTTTTCTTTTTTTTTTTTTTTAATTTGCAGCATCCTGTTCGTCGGTGAAATCGATGGAATATAGTTTAAACCAAAGATCGCTACTAAAAAACACATCCCGCCACTCGTCGCCCGACTCCGACGTCGCCGACTCCACACACGCCCCGGCGGTCCCCGCGAAATTACGACGCCGCCATCAGCTGCCAAACCATGCGTAGGTGTCAGTTTGGGTCCTGCAAGGATGAGGCGCATCATCTCTTTCATACATGACACCCATGAAATAACTGTTGAAACACGTGGTCACCTAGGCACCATTGCTGGGAATTTACCCATCAAACTGCTACCGATGTGGAAGCACCATCTGCGATTGTTTTCTGCAGACAAGACTTTCTGCACCAAAAACTATTTTTTTTTACTGATCACCATTTTGCACTGACAGTTAAACCCTGCGAAAGAGCCCTACATATAGTCAAATACAGAAAGATTCTTAGTCAATTACACTGCTCCGCCACTGAGGATGGGAGCAAAGACCGGACGGTAGCAAAGTCCTAATTGCAGAGCAACTCACCTTCGCAGACGCTGCAGAAATCCGTTTCATGGATTCCCAGAATAGTGCAGACTGCTTTCTCTTACTCGCGATCCTAATGGGACTTTCGAGCTGCTTCTAGCTGTGCATGTGTGCTTACCTGGCCAGCATGGATGACGCATCGTCGCGAATTACGCGCGCTAGCTACGCACCATTGCAAGTACATCTAAAAAGTTTCTCAATGCTATACTAATATCACATGGCTATGTAAAATAAGAACCAAGTCGACTTCTCGGAAATTGTATTGTGTCACAGAAATAGTTAACACTCGCTTTTGCAGGAGTTTTTGTGATCTCTCATCTAGTCTGCATTGAAATCCTTGCCCTAACAGAACCTGTTTACGAAAATAGCGCAGAATATCGTCGGCTGCATTCTTCCTCGCGGTCCTAACGTGGCACCCTGTCCATCACACGTTACCCTTCCTGCTTTCAACATACGTAAACGTTCTCACCACTATGTATCCCAGCACAAAGGATGTCTTGTGAATGAATGGAGGATTATGATTGGCTCTTATCGAATTCACCCTTCGTATTACTGATGCTATCAGCATGGAAGCACCGTCCACCTTTACTTTCTTTCTGCAGACGAGACTTTCAGAGGCAAAAAACTATTTTACACAGATTGCCATGTTGCACCGACAATTAAACCCTGCAAAGTGCCCCTACATATTCTCAAATACGGAAAGACTCTTACTCAGTTACACTGCTCTGCCATTGTGGACAAGAACATGAATATTAGAGCGGGAAGCTCATCTCCAACCCCCGCGCCATACAAAAAAGGTCCCTTTTACATCATTCGTATAGCTATCGACCACCAGCCACTTGTGCGTATACCGTGAAGGAAGACAGCACCGTATACATTCTTGCAGCACTAAATATTTTCCCACAGCTGACGGTCACAGGTAATCCACTCCGGACACGTGACCAGAGCACCCTCAGCAGACCAAAGTCGCTCTCAGAACTGTTCTACAAATTCGGGCTTGTTTCCCCCTTGGCACAAAAGCATTACCGTTCTGGTCCGGACCTGCTTGCTTGCTTACTTTTCTGCACCCATCTCCCATCTCTGGGACTATATGAAAATGTGTATTTTCGCATGGTTTGCCAGAATATGACACCATTTTCGCGGTACTTCTCGATATCAAGCACACAGCAGTGTCCTACCCATCGCTCCCACAACATAGTTCCGAAGATATAGCCTGGAAATTATTTCTTTACAAACCCGAAACTTTAGTGATGTGGAGTGTGCTGTAAACCAGTCAGTAAGGAAACTGATATTTCCACTCACAAATACCGATGTCGGTGAGGTAACAGAGTCTAAATCATCCCTATAATTTACAAAGTCAGCTAAGGTGTTTGTCATATCTAGAGAACCAGCAAACGTGTCTTCCACCTGTCTTTCACCTGCTAGATGCACACACCACAATCGATGTTCCCTCAACTAAATAAAGGCGCGAAATGTGCAGAAGCAGTCAACCGAACAATTTACAGGAGAGGGAATAACAGTCCAGCGTAAACACACATCCATGTTGAATCTTCTCAAATTTCCACACGTTAATGAAAGTTATCCAACACATAGTAAGTATTAGTTCGCTATTCGACCGTCTAGAGCACAACATGGTTAAGTCAGCTGCATTCCTACATTCCAACAGGCCTCTCCCTTCAGACTGCTCCTACCATTAACAGGAAATGTGAATCATTCGTGCCACAGGTCTCTGGCACTGCATGTCAAGTATGCATAGACATAGTCGTCCAAGGAAAAAACCGGCCTCATATATATTTTATCCCTGTACTTACAACTAAATGTTACGATTTCGGTCTCTGTTAAACGACATTCGACAACGAGCGAAATATTGGAAACACACACTGTTGACGGCTGTGGCTCTGGATTAGAAATATCAGTATCATTCTTATGACTTGATATATTCTTCCTTTTGCTATCACAGTTGTTGTTGTTGTTGTTGTGGTCTTCAGTCCTGAGACTGGTTTGATGCAGCTCTCCATGCTACTCTATCCTGTGCAAGCTTCATCATCTCCCAGTACCTACTGCAACCTACATCCTTCTGAATGTGCTTAGTGTATTCATCTCTTGGTCTCCCTCTACGATTTTTACCCTCCACGCTGTCATCCGAGGCTAAATTTGTGATTCCATGATGCCTCAGAACATGTCCAACCAACCAGTCCCCTCTTCTCCCCAACTCTATTCAGTACCTCCTCATTAGTTGAGTGATCTACCCATCTAATCTTCAGCATTCTTCTGTAGCACCACATTTCGAAAGCTTCTATTCTCTTCTTGTCCAAACTATTAATCGGCCATGTTTCTCTTCCATACATGGCTACACTCCATACAAATACTTTCAGAAACGACTTCCTGACACTTAAATCTACACTCAATGTTAACAAATTACTCTTCTTCAGAAACGCTTTCTTTGCCATTGCCAGTCTACATTTTATATCTTCTCTACTTCGACCATCATCAGTTATTTTGGTCCCCAAATAGCAAAAATCCTTTACTACTTTAAGTGTCTCATTTCCTAATCTTATTCCCTCAGCATCACCTAACTTAATTCGACTACATTCCATTATCCTCGTTTTGCTTTTGTTGATGTTCATCTTATATCCTCCTTTGTTCACTGTCCATTCCATTCAACTGCTCTTCCAAGTCCTTTGCTGTCTCTGACAGAATTACAATGTCGTCGGCGAACCTCAAAGTTTTTATTTCTTCTCCATGGATTTGAATACCTACTCCGAATTTTTCTTTTGTTTCCTTTACTGCTTGCTCAATATACAGATTGAATAACATCGGGGAGAGGTTATAACCCTGTCTCACTCCCTACCCAACACTGCTTCCCTTTCGTGCCCCTCGACTCTTATAACTGCCATCTGGTTTCTGTACAAATTGCAAATAGCCTTTCGCTCCCTGTATTTTACCCCTGCCACCTTTAGAATTTGAAAGAGATTATTCCAGTCAACATTGTCAAAAGCTTTCTCTAAGTCTACAAATGCTAGATAAGTCGTAAGGTCAGTATTGCCTCACATGTTCCAACATTTCCACAGAATCCAAACTGATCATCCCCGAGGTCGGCTTCTACCAGTTTTTCCATTCGTCTGTAAAGAATTCGTGTTAGTATTTTGCAGCTGTGACTTATTAAACTGATAGTTTGGTAATTTTCACATCTGTCAACACCTACTTTCGTTGGGACCGTAATAATTATATTCTTCTTGAAGTCAGAGGGTATTTCGCCTGTCTCATACATCTTGCTCACCAGATGGTAGAGTTTAGTCAGAACTGGCTCTCCCAATGCCGTCAGTAATTCTAATGGAATGTTGTCTACTCCCGGGGCATTGTTTCGACTCAGGTCTTTCAGTGCTCTCTCAAACTCCTCACGTAATATCGTATCTCCCATTTCATCTTTATCTACATCCTCTTTCATTTCCATAATATTGTCCACAAGTACATCGCCCTTGTATAGAACCTCAATATACTCCTTCCACCTTTCTGCTTTCCCTTCCTGGCTTAGAACTGGGTTTCCATCTGAGCTCTTGATATTCATACAAGTGGCTCTCTTTTCTCCAAAGGTCTCTTTAATTTTCCTGTAGGCAGTATCTATCTTACCCCTAGTGAGATAAGCCTCAACATCCTTACATTTGTCCTCCAGCCATCCCTGCGTAGCCATTTTGCACTTCCTGTCAATCTCATTTTTGAGACGTTTGTATTCCTTTTTGCCTGCTTCATTTACTGCGTTTTTATATTTTCTCCTTTCATCAATTAAATTCAATATTTCTTCTGTTACCCAAGGATTTCTACCAGCCCTCGTCTTTTTACCTACTTGATCCTCTGCTGCCTTCACTACTTCATCCCTCAGAGCTACCCATTCTTCTTCTACAGTATTTCTTTCCCCCATTCCTGTCAATTGTTCCCTTATGCTGTCCCTGAAAGTCTGTACAACCTCTGGTTTAGCCAGTTTATCCAGGTTCCATCTCTTTATATTCCCCCCTTTTTGCAGTTTCTTCAGTTTTAATCTACAGTTCATAACCAATAGATTGTGGTCAGAGTCCACTTCTTCCCCTGGAAATGTCTTACAATTTAAAACCTCGTTCCTAAATATCTGCCTTACCATTATATAATCTATCTGATACCTTCTAGTATCTCCAGGATTCTTCCACGTATACAACCTTCTTTAATGATTCTTGAACCAAGTGTTAGTTATGATTAAGTTATGCTCTATGCAAAATTCTACCAGGCGGCTTCCTCTTTCATTTCTTACCCCCAATCCATATTCACCTACTATGTTTCCTTCTCTCCCTTTTCCTACTCTCGAATTCCAGTCACCCATGACTATCAAATTTTCGTCTCCCTTCACTACCCGAATAATTTCTTGTATCTCATCATACATTTAATCAATTTCTTCATCATCTGCAGAGCTAGTTGGCATATAATCTTGTACTACTGTAGTAGGTGTGGGCTTCGTGTCTATCTTGGCCACAATAATGCATTCACTATGCTGTTGGTAGTAGCTTAACCATACTCCTATTTTTTATTCATTATGAAACCTACTCCTGCATTACCCCTATTCGATTTTGTATTTATAACCCTGTATTCACCTGACCAAAAGTCTTGTTCCTCCTGCCACCGAACTTCACTAATTCCCACTATATCTAACTTTAACCCATCTATTTACCTTTTTAAATTTTCTAACCTACCTGCCCGATTAAGGGATCTGACATTCCACGCTCCGATCCGTAGAACGCCAGTTTTCTTTCTCCTGATAACGACGTCTTCTTGAGTAGTCCCCGCCCGGAATCCGAATGGGGGACTATTTTACCTCTGGGATATTTTACCCTCATTTAACCATACAGTAAAGCTGCATGCCCTCGGGAAAAATTACGGCTGTAGTTTCCCCTTGCTTTTAGCCGTTCGCATTACCCGCACAGCAAGGCCGTTTTGGTTAGTGTAACAAGGCCAGATCAGTCAATCATCCAGACTGTTGCCCCTGCAACTACTGAAAAGGCTGCTGCCCCTCTTCAGGAACCACACGTTTGTCTGGCCTCTCAACAGATACCCCTCAATTGTGGTTGCACCTACGGTACGGCTATCTGTATCGCTGAGGCACGCAAGCCACCCCACCAACGACAAGGTCCATGGTTCATGGGGGGGGGGGGGGGGGGCTATCACAGTACTCCACATGAAATCCATACCTTCCTTGCAACTGGACATAGTCATTTCCTGTGGACATGTCGAAACAAAACACATAGTTTATAAGCCTGATGCTCAAGACGAACCTATCACGCACCCCCTACTACTAAGTACAGTACCTCGTCAATAACCGATTGCTGGCGAGATGAAATAATACTGATCAAAAATCAGTGATGAGTGTACATGTGTCAAGTTTTTCTTGCAAGTGCTACCACCATGTCTTAGAAAGAGAGGCATAATCGTTGTACAAACCGCTATATGTTAAAAAAAACACAACCATATTACCATCACAAGCAGTCTTGATTCTACAGGTGCACACAAGTATACATGTGAAAAGCTATACCAGCTTTATGAATCCACGTATGGCATTACCTACGAATGCTGTGGTTTATCCAGACAAACACCGTGACATTGAACATAGAAGGTGATCACCAGAGTGTATATTATCAGACCAGCAGTGCACCCTCGTAATATAATTGCCGAATTTTGAAAGTGATTCGGCTAAGGAGCGTGGTATGGAACCGGTATTTGCAACTCCCTTATCCCGCAGCCACTAGATATTTCTCCAATATTTGTAACACATTCTGTCTCGATGCCATTTCAGAGGTTTTGTGATATATCCACTGAGTTATAGGCGATGACTTATCGAGAAGGATCACAAACAGTAGTAGATGGTGTAATGACTGAGGTCGTAAGAAATGTACACTAGCTTTTTCGGATCTCTAGTGCTACACTTTCGGTAGAAATGATGTCTATGATTTGGAATCAAGTCTTTCCATTCAACCTCATACGTGCGTTGGATCATGTGGAGTAGCCCTTTAATGATTACAGCCGCTAGTGAATCGTATTTCTGGCACTCTCATATCTCGAAACGAGCCACTTTCTCGAACCTATTGGCTACAGTAAAATTCCAACATGTTTTTAGGTAGCACCTTTGCATCTTGCAACTACCCCTCAGATTCTGCGGTACCATCCCTGCAGCTTTATGCATGTGATCGTTCCAATGTAAGTCGGAAGTGAGTAGAAGTCGGAGAAAGCTATATCTACCATATTGCAACCCGCGACAAAGCTGTGTTTTAACCATTCGACGGAAACGGAGCCTGCTCCTGTAACATAAGGTAGTATAAAAGACAGTACGGGAACTGGGCGAAGGACATGGATTTTGCTACTGCATTGTGGTGCTTCTCCAAACTACAAGCAGGTACTACAGATCCACGCCCCTCAGGGTCCATTTCCATCTATCACCTCCACATTCTATCATCGTTATTCACTACAATCCACCGTCTGAATGCTTAGTTGGGTGGTAACATGCTCACCTTCCATGCAAGCAGGTACGGGTTGGATTCCCGGTCGGGTAGGAGATCTTCTCTGCTTGGGGACTGGATGTTGTGTTGTCCTCATCATTATTTCATCCTCATCACCGAAGTGCTAGTCCCCCAATGTGGCATCAAATGAAATTAGACTTGCACTTGGCGACCGAACTTCCCTTAATAGGAACCCCCCCCCCTCCCCCCCGGCCAACGAGGCCATATGCTCATTTCCATTTGTACCGTGCACCAGAGAGAAACTACGAACTATAGAGAGCTCGATAAGATTTTTACTGCATCTCTCTCCTGCCATATATCGAAAACAAATACCACATTCATGCTGGCATTGAGCACATGTGACGATAATATTAAATATACAGGTTTTGATCCACTGCACCGACCAGTTTAAGGTTTCATCACCTGTACTGCAGGAGGATGACTATAACCCACAGACTATACTGTAAGTCGCAAGAGACACTCCCTGTTACCCTGGGTCGTTGTTTGAAACATTGTTTCTTTCTGCTGTAGCACACTTTGTACAGTGCCATACATTTTGTTTTTCCACCACGACTTCGAGGTCTGTGTCAGGTTCTAAATCATGTAAATCATGTTGTTACTGCAGCTACCATAACACGCCACACACACTGGATGATTTTAAATAAAAGACAGTTACAACATCTGAAAACTGGAAGAGTTTGACGGCGTTGTTGAGAGTTTCCAAACTGCTGTCCAAAAGTGCTTGATGACCTCTACATTTAAACTCATCTGTCACAATGACGGAATAGCTGGTGGCTCTGCATTCCGTGTTGACTGATTCCTCATATTGCAGTCAAGTACGCGATCACTGTTTCGGTGCAATCCATCCCCGGAATTTATCTCTCCAGCAAAACTCTTTCTCCATCTCAAACAAGCGATGTCAGTCATCATTATGTGGTAACCAACAGCGTACCAGTTGACAGATGGGGTGGAAAAGACACCATTGATGTACTCTATTAATAAGCATCACAGGTGACAATGCAAACACTTTTAGCAATTTTACATTAATTTCAACTCCGAGCAATGATGCGACAGCATGTTTCCCAATTTCAGTATTATAGTTAAACCGCCCCCTCTCTACTTGGCGAGTATCATTGCGAATGTACGTATATGACTGAGCAGTACATCCATTCATCGTTAATCGTCAAACACATACATCATCAAAGTATAACAAACAGCACTCTACATATTTCTAGCACCTCGAGCATAGTGCATAATTTGCGATCTATCTCTATGCGGATGGGAGTCACAGAGCATTCTCGCAGACTGAAATGCCCCCCTCTCCCCCCGTACTGTCTTTGACCAGACTCTGCTGCAGCACCATTACCAATTTAATCGGCAGCTGACCAGAAGTAGACAGCTACATTCCCTGTCTCGTGAATGACTGGAGCTAGCCAAGTCCTCGCCCATCCAAGTACACAAGATTTCTCCAGATGCACCCACGTCGAGGAGGTTAGCAGCCCTTATCGGTGTATAGTAACAGATTTGAAAGTGTTGTGATGTAATAGCAGACAGATAAGAAGAACAAGAAATGGGTGATTGTTATGCATGATGGAGCTCCAGACAGATGGAGTTCGAAGCATTTTATATAAATCAACTGTGATATCAACTCTAAAGTATTGTTCTAGACTCTAGGATCAGTACCTGGAAGGTACTAATAAGGGAGAACATAAACACACACTCTCCTAAGTCTACAACGTTCTGCACTTAAAACAGGCTATAATGTTAGATCGCTTGAGTTTCCGACCTATCAGTCGTGTGAAATGCTGTGCTGTTACTATTCCAATGTAAGTAATATATTTCCAGTATACTGTATGTCTATTGAGGTAACAGTGATACATGTGAGTTGACTACTGTATTAACTGACATCCATCTGCGTTAAAGGATAACAGAGAGTTGGTGGGGTGATCGATTGAGATGGAGCTGTAACGAGATACGATTTAACGGTAGACTGATGATGCATTCTAGAAGCGGAGAAGTTGTTGCAGGTCAATGTTTGTCAAGATGCATCAGTCATGGGACATAGCCTGCGTTTGACTCATATACAACCATGTGTTCTGTATGTGATTTAGAGCACTGTCGACTTCGATCGTTAATGGCAAACCTGTCGGTCATCTCATGTGCGACGAAACGTGACACATTCCTCTAAACAAACTATGAGTTATGCGATGTACTCCATCCCCCTGTTGCTTCTTGGGTGTAAAATCGAGACTTCAGCTTCGTAACTAAGATGATTCTAAGTTAGCGATAGGTGTTTGTGAGGTACTACAATCCACGTGTATACATTTACTGTCAGATGTGCTGTTTACAGAGTTAGTGGCAGAATGACTTGTAATTTCACATGTTGGACGCTGCTGCTATGGGTTTATCTGTTTCCTTGTAAGAAGTATTCCTGTTACTAACGATCATTTTATATAGGACTGATGCGGGCATCATATAATTTCTGAACCATGATCGGATGTGGACAGTGGACGCTATACATATCTGGAAAGCAATACTACGCTCGTATCACACAGAGCCAATGTTTTAATGAAGTAGTTTTTTCGTTTTACGGCTCGACACCTTAGTTTATTGTAGAGAAACCTGCAAGAAGGATGTATGTCATGTGCTGGAAATATATTTCTTACATTGGAATATTAACAGCACAGCATTCCACACGACTGATAGGTCGGAAATTCAAGCGATCTAACATTATAGCCTGTTTTAAGTGCAGAACGTTGTAGCCTTAGGAGAGTGTATGTTTATGTTCTCCCTTACCAATACCTTCCAGGTACTGATCCTAGAGTCTAGAACAACACTTTAGAGTTGATATTATAGCTGATTTACATAAAATGTTTCGAACCCCAATCGCCTGGAGCTCCATCATGCATAAAAATCACCTGTTTCTTGTTCTTCTTAACTGTCTGCTGTTATATCACAACACTTTCAAATATGTTACTATACACCGATAAGGGCTGCTAACCTCCTCGACATGGGTGCATCTGGAGAAATCTTGTGTACTTGGATGGGCGAGGACTTGGCTAGCTCCAGTCATTCACGAGACAGGGAATGTAGCTGTCTACTTCTGGTCAGCTGCAGATTAAATTGGTAATGGTGCTGCAGCAGAGTCTGGTCAAAGACAGTACGGGGGGAGAGGGGGGCATTTCAGTCTCTAATTTTATCCTAAGACTGCGAGAATTCTCTGTGACTCCCATCCACATAGAGATAGATTGTAAATTATGCACTATGCTCGAGGTGCTATAAATATGTAGAGTGCTGCCTGGTATACTTTGATGATGTATGTGTTCGACAATTAACAATGAATGGACATACTGCACAGTCATACACGTACATTCGCAATGATACTCTCAAAGTAGAGAGGGGGCGGTTTAACTATGATACTGAAATTGGGAAACATGCTGTCGCGTTATTGTTCGGTTCAGAAAGTACTGTAAAATTGCTAAAATTGTTCGTTCTATCAACTGTGATGCTTATTATTATAGTACATCGATGGTGTCTTTCCCTCTTTGTTCTCTCTTGACCTTGATATTAGTTAATAAATCTCTTTGTGATACCATAGGTCCTTGTTATTAATTTTTCAGTGACACCCATTCTCAATCCCTACAATGTGATTTATTTTGTTGTGGGTTTGAAGGAACTAAATTAATTTTATGTCAGGCCAGTCAATTCATTATGTGATCCACACAGGGGCCACTATTATGTCAGGTTTCGTTGCACTGTTAATAAACATGGCACCTCTTGAGTGTGGGGATTATGATTTTTTATTCCTTTGGCAGACGGAAACTGCCGCCACAATAGGCTAGCTTGCATAAAGGCGACCCTCCAGTGATAGAATTTTCCTCTCGGTTTCCTCTGATAACATTAATCAGTACCTAATTATATTCATGTTTTGGCTTTTGTGTTCCAATTACTTTTTTTAGTTCTGCAATAGTACTTAAAGCTGGCAGAAAAGTGAAAGAAAAAAAAGATTTTTTTTTTCTCTTTTACTATGTAACATATTTATAAGTGTTCATGTTTTGGTTTTGTGGATTCCGTACCACATCCAAGAATTTGGCAGCTCAGCATTGCTACCTGCATTGCAAAAACTCTTTCTTGGTGGGGTAATTGTGTATTTTTGTTTAGCATATTTGAGAGTCAGATATTATTAGGTGTTCTTACCTATGCATAGTTGTTTTGTGATCCTTTTTTGTTCTCTTTTTGGGTCATGCAAAATAATTAAAAAAAAAATTTTTTTTTAACCTCCGTTGTCGTGAATGTTGACGAGGAATAAAGCGAAGTTACTTCGCTTACAAGGTCCAATAGACTGGGGAAATATGACGGAACAAGCTAATAATGGTGACATCAACCCTTCTGGTGACGTGTTGGACGTGTTTCCCATGGAACAGTCGGGCCCAAAGACGTATGATAGGTATTCGGTATCGTTACACGATGTGGGATCGGAACAGGGAATTAACAGGGGTGACGAGTCTGACGATGGAGACAACCGTGGCCCTTTAGACGTATTAGTTACGAGTAGAAATTCGGAAAGGGAGATAGAAGGCAGACACACCATGCGACGCCAATGCAACAGCGCTCGGGAATCACGGGTTGCTTCGCCAATGGCAGGCACGCATTATGAACCGGAACCTGATCCAGTCATCGTTCTCTTAGGTGAGCTTAAGCAGCAGATAGATGATTCAGAAAGGAAACGGGAACAGGAGGTAGAAGTATTAGAAAGAAAACGAAAACAGAAGGTAGAAGAATTAGAAAGAAAACGAAACCAGGGGGCAGAAGAATGTGAAAGAAAAAGAAAGCAGGAGACAGAAGAATTAGAAAGTAACGAAAACAGGAGGCAGAAGAATTAGAAAGAAAATCAAGGGAGGAGGCAGAAGAATTAGAAAGGAAACGAAGGGAGGAGGCAGAAGAATTGGAACGAAAAGAGAGCGTGAGGAGAACGCATTAAAGGAGCAGATTAGCGAACGCATGGACGAGTTTAGGACAAAACTTCCTGATGTAGGCAAACTCGGGACAGAGGCGAAGTAAGACGCTCGCCTTGCCCGAATAGAGGCAGCAGATGCAAAGAAGATCGCTCTTTCTGCTGACATCCGAGCAAAACGAGCGAACTCCATGGCAAACAAAAGTTCGAAAGCCTGGCGCAGGGACATAAGGCAGTGATCGCCAACACGGAAAATACTGCCGAAGTAAACGATCGACTAGCTCAAGAAGCACTATGCGACTTAACTTCTGAGGTCATCAGTCGCCTAGAACTTAGAACTAATTAAACCTAACTAACCTAAGGACATCACACACATCCATGCCCGAGGCAGGATTCGAACCTGCGACCGTAGCGGTCGCTCGGCTCCAGACTGTAGCGCCTAGAACCGCACGGCCACTCCGGCCGGCTGCGAAAAGAACTACTGGGTGACGGAGTTAGAGGCGCTCGCCATGGTGTGGGGTTCCAGAAGTTTAGGTATTTCTTGTTTGGACGTAGAACCAAGGTCTACATAGACCACAAAACTCTGGAATTCCTGCTCACAGCGAAACTGTCTCATAAACGCCTCACCTGATGGGATCTCCTGCTTCAGGAGTATGATTTCGAGATTATCCACATAAAAGGTAGCACCAATATAATAGCTGACGCTCTGTCTGTCCCCCATTGGCTTTGAGGAAGCCAACGATAATAAGCTAGAGGGAGACCACTTTTGCATTTATTACATGTGGGAAGTCGTATTCGAAGACAATGTTACTACAAGTATGCAACGTATCAGAGAAGAGCAGGACAAAGATTCAGGGCTCCTGAAACTTAAGGAGAGAGGCTATGATCCGGCAGTTCTACCTTCTTAGGAAGGAAATACTGTTTCACAGGGGAAGCACGAAGGATTCTCTACGGCGCCTGTGCCTACCGAAGCACCTTATAGAGAAAGTAGTCTGGCACACTCATTATAGTTGCGTGCACATTCGAGCTCGGAAGTGTTACTTGAAGTTGCGGACCTTTGCGCTCTCCAACAGCATGGAGAGGAGAATCCGCCGCATTCTGTCGGTGTGCAAGTCTTACCAAAAGGCAAAACACACCACCACAAGCATGCAGGCACCCCTCTTCCCCATTATACCTCAGAAACTTAAATATCTACCGAGCGAGGTGGCGCAGTGGTTACACACAGGACTCGCATTCGGGAGGACGACGGTTCAATTCCGCGTCCGGTCATCCTGATTTAGGTTTTCCGTGATTTCCCTAAATCGCTCCAGGCAAATGCCGGGATGGTTCCTTTGAAAGGGCACGACCTACTTCCTTCCCTGTCCTTCCCTAATCCGATGAGACCAATGCCCTCGCTGTCTGGTCTCCTTCCCCAAAACAACCCAACTTAAATATCTAGCGGCGACGGACCTCATGGGCCCTTTACCTCGCACCAAAAGAGAGCACTGTTACATCCTCGTGTTCGTGGAGCTTACCTCGAAATTCGTGAAGCTGGCACCTCTTAAGAAGGGGACAGCAAGGACACTGCTGCGGGCTCTAACGATTTCCTGCCGCAAGTGGGACACGCCGAGAAGATCCTCTCGAACAACGGTCTACAGTTTCAATCGTAGGGATGGAGGAAGGTGTTGAAGAAACACAAAACTGAACCTGTGTTTATCTCCTCCCACCATCCAAGTTCGAATCCCGCAAACGTGTGAGAAAGAAACTGGGTAATCTCTGCACGATACACTGCAATAAGCAACATACGACTTGGAATGTTTTCCTGCGTGACTTTCAGGAGAGACTCAGTGAGGTGCCTCACAGCTTGACACAACTCGCACCCGTGACAGTATCGAGGAATCGGCAGCCAAAGAACCTCATTAGAACCATTGTTGATTACCCTGCGAGGACGCGGGAGCAACACTCAGAGTGGTGGAGGAAGCGCCCCGTACAGTTGAGGCAGCTACACGCATTAGGAAAATTCGGGCTGACGAGACTGCACGAGTGCAACAGTTCCACATTGGAGACAAAGTCTTGGCGAAATCTTTCCGGCTGTCTAATAAGGCGAATCGCTCACGAGAACGCCATGGAATTGGAATCACTGAAGACGAAAAGGTCGATCGGCCTTCGCCACGTTTGTCACGTGAAGCACTTCGTAATGAGTCACACATCTGTTTAGATGTACAAGTTTCAGGTATTTTTTATGTTTTGTAAATGTAACTGTGTAAACATTAGGTGTTATATAGGGTCTATTTTTGGTTATATAGGTTGAGTAAAAACAAGGTTGGAAAGGCATTTGTGTCGGACTACTGCATTTTATCTTTGTCATTTTTCGGCGTCACATCTATCTTAAAGCTATGTTTTATTATTTTTATTATTGTGCAAAGGAATATGTACTGCACTGCAGTGACTGGTTTAGGAAGATCAGGTCTTATTACTAGAATACAGGATTGGCAAGGTAACCACTGCTGGGCCATGATATGTTTATTCAAAAACATTCGGGGGAATGGCTGTTTTTTAGAAGATTTTGAGTAATGGGAGATGCGAAGACTTGTTTCTCGACAGTCGCTAGAGCTCTTCCGTTTCTACAGAGAGAGCAGTTAGTTGTAAAGACATCTGGACACCCGGGCGAAGCGGTTTCGGCAAGTTCAGAAGCTTATCTATCGCTTTCATGGCCATCTTCCTTATAGCTGCCTTGTACTCGCAGTAGTCACTCCGTGTCCATTGCATGCTTAATAATATTTTGACACAAGGGACCAATCAGTGGAACGATACAGCAGAGTGTGCTTGCCTAGATTGTCATCCTTCCACTCACAGTAGCCAGTATGTTTGTTCTCTCTTGACATTGATATTAGCTGATAAATCTCTTTGTGTTACCGTAGGTCCTTGTTATCAATTTTTCAGTGATACCCATTCTTATTCCCTACAATGTCATTTATTTTGTTGTGGGTTTGAAGGAATTAAATTAATTTTATGTCAGGCTAGTCAACTCATTAGGTCATCCACACAGGGGCCACTATTATGTCAGATTTCGTTGCACTATTGATAAATGTGGCACCTGTTGAGTGTGGTGGTTACGAGTTTTTAGTCCTTTGGCAGCTGATAGGCTAGCTTGCACATGCTGACCCAAATTTCTTTTATTAATAAATGTCCCTTTTAAATTCATGCATTCAAAATTCAAATTTCACATAATTCCAAGTCCTGTATCTCAACACGGCCATGTGCTGGTGAAGGAGACAAGACACCAGGCACCATAGCCCCTTGCTACTGAGGTATATACCATCAGTGGCGAGAACAGCGTGTTTGTGAGAGCTCTTAGGAGAGAAACAGTTCGGGACAGAACCTCGCTCTGTACCTGAAACTTGAATAACTGAACATGGACGATCAATTAAAGTGTCTATCTATTAAATGTGCCCCTTTTAACCATACAAGCAAAAAAAACCATGAAGTGACCAAGCTTAAAAATGGCACAATAAACTGAGCAAGCACATGAACTTCTCATGTTACATAATGTTATAAATCTCTGGCAAGAGGCACAAGTAAGTAGTTACACAATCATTATACTGTTTGAAAGCTCTTTTATTACTGATTATAAAATCCACTTAAAATTCATCAGCATGTGGCAACACGTTCAAAAACATCTTTCAATAAATGATCACAAAACACCAGGCTTCACCTATGCAAGGACGTCACATTTCACAGGGTTGACACACGCCACGTAGAAGGTTTTAAGTTAGTTACACACAGAACATGTACCACCAAACCTCAGTTAGCATTAATAATTTCTAAGATTAGTGATCACTGATATCCTTATAGTAAAAGTACCACCCATATAGAGCTTTCTTAAAACAGCTTTGTCCCAATAACTACCGTATAACATCACTTAAAACAAGTTACACTAGTTCTTATAATTTACGACTAGTAGGGGTAACCCTTTATTTTTACTGGCACTAGCTGTAACGTATTTAGATGGTAATGTTTGACGCAGTATAGACACTTATCACTCGGCAGGCGCTAGCCCAGTTAACACAAATTAGCCTCTGCTTAAGGCGATAGCTTGTTGATAGGCAGGAAAGAAGGCCTAATTAAATATTGACTCACTAATCCATACTTAAGACACCAATTGGGAAAGGTGGTGAGCACTGTTGTCATGTGCTAGAAGCACATACAACAGCACTCAAATGCAGGTTTCTACTCATGCAGTAATGGTTGAGTGCAGAAAACCCCTTCTATGCCCTAAAGCTACCTAAGGTAACCAAGCCTTCTTTTCCTCAGTCATTCACAAAGAAACATACAGCCACCTCAGTATACATTAATACACCACTGTCACTAGGCATGCCAACAGCTTATGCTCTCAAAACCATTCAACTGATACAAGATCAAACAACAAATAATACAGTTGACTGTGCCTCTGAAATCTTACTCAGATTCTACACTATCGCAGCTCATGTCATCAGAAAGTACAACGAAGAGAGTTTCACACCAGGACTACTTAATCTTATATGGCATGCCCAGAGTCAACCACCAACTTCCGCAACATGGATGAACCAACCACTGAAAATTCTGTCCTTTCAGTGACTGACTGACTTCATTCACAACCGTTTGACTGCCTAGCCGGATAGCGTACTGCTCTTACAGGTGAAGCCAATGTGTTTCTCACCACAATTCAACGAGATCAAACTAAAAAATACGACTGACAGAACAGGGTATTAAAATGACAATCATAACTCGCGCATTGCACCTTAGTTTTACACAACGCAAACGAGTGCCTCCAAACTAGTTCAATGCATTAATGCGGAAACACTCATGCAAGAGCAATTTTCAATTTAGCATCCCTGTCATCAACTGCTCAGGAGCCCACACTACCAACATACAAAACTTTCCACCAAACATCACCATCAAACGTTTTGAGGCAAAAAACTAAGCACAGCCACCTATCAAGACGGCACCCTTATGGTAGACCATATCACTCTGGCGTACTCAACGACGTGATGGAAAGACTGCCCCAAATACCTCTATATAAAATAACCTCACATATTCAGTGCACCAGGCAAAAACAAGTATCACCTGAATACTGGCGGCCAGTTCTTCCAATAAGCCCCATGCTGTTCAACGCCACAAAGCAAAGATGCTAAAACCACAGTGGCTCACCCAAACTCGTAATATCGGGCTATAAGTAACTATAGAACTTCACGTGTAATAATGGAACATCCGCAACAGAGCAAACAAAATTCGGCAGCGTGTTATCAAAACTGCATTGGTGGTCACAACTTTTAGTAATGCAACACTCAGAACACTCTGCAGTAAATTATCAGAACTACTCAAAAATTGGTGAACAGTCAGAGTCGAAGCAACAGGTCTCTGTGTGACACATAAATCGTAATCCATAACGCACATACTATCACTGTATGTCTGCACTGGCCCTTGGCCAGTCCACCAGTCACAACTTCCCCCTCTGCAAGATGCCCAAGCATTCCCTCCCTTCCTTGGTATGCTGGCCATTGCCCATGGTCGCCAACACAGCGTGCCCGCCCCCCCCCCCCCCCTCACCTGCTCACAGCACAGTGTGCTACGAGTCGATGTGGTGGAAGTTCAAATTACTATGGCAGACTAGCAACTGGCACTACAAGTAAGAGGTACAGAAAAGTATTGGGATGTTTTGCTGATATTACAAAAAGATTACAGGGCCTTAGTCACTTTACAACTAACTACTATAAATGTTTTCGATTGAGATGTTTTCAGGATGTTGAATTTATAGGAAGGAATTGCTTAATGGAGGAATTCAGTCAAATGGCTTCCTGTGATACACAAATCCACCTGACTAAACTTATTAGTGCAAATCCTGTGATGTGCAGAAGAAGAAATAAAAGTTCACATGAAGCTACATGTCATGGTTTTTCCTATGTCTATAAGGTATGTATTAGTAGAGATGGACAAATATAGGATGTTCAGGTATGTCAGCCAGCATTATTGGCATTGCATGGCGTCACCAACAGATGTCTTATTACACTTAAAAAGGCATTAGCTACTACAGGAAAAGTACATGAGGAGATCGGAGGAATACATAGCACTAGATCAAACAAACGTAAAGGAGAAACCATATCTAAAGTGAATCAACATATACAGTCACTGAGAGGTCGTAAATCACAACGCAGTATTCATGATAGCAAACGGTTATATTTATGAGAAGAGCTTAATATTCGAAAGTTACACCAGATAAAATACTGCAAACACTTTGTCACACGAACGGTATCGACTGATTGTTGTCACTAACTGCAACTTGATATTTGGGTGCCCTAGAACTGACACTTTTTCACTGTATGGCAAATTTAGAGCTGACTGCTCTAAACGTCATTCATAGATACACAACGAGAAAGATGCAACTCAGATACAAACTTTGAATAAGCAGAAGCAACATCTGACAACTTAAAGAAAAACTGGACAAGTTTTATGAGATTAAATGTTTTGAATGGCTGAAATTCAGAAAATCTGTGATTAAGAAAGCAGCCAGTATTGATTGCCAGAAGAATCTTCCACTTCTTAATATTTCAACCAACGAAGCATACACTACTGGCCATTAAAATTGCTATACCGAGAAGAAATGCAGATGATAAACGGGTATTCATTGGACAAATATATTATACTAGAACTGACATGTGATTACATTTTCACGCAATTTGGATACATAGATCCTGAGAAATCAGTACCTAGAACAACCACATCTGGCCGTAATAACGGCCTTTATACGCCTGGGCATTGAGTCAAACAGAGCTTGGATGGCGTGTACAGGTACAGCTGCCCATGCAGCTTCAACACGATGACACAGTTCATCAAGAGTAGTGACTGGCGTATTGTTACAAGCCAGTTGCTCGGCCACCATTGACCAGACGTTTTCAATTGGTGAGAGATCTGGAGAACGTGCTGGCCAGTGCAGCAGTCGAATATTTTCTGTACCCAGAAAGGTCCGTACAGGACCTGCAACATGCAAGTGCATTATCCTGCTGAAATGTAGGGTTTTGCAGGGATTGAATGAAGGGTAGAGCCACGGGTCGTAACACATATGAAATGTAACGTCCACTGCTCAAAGTGCTGTCAATGCAAACTGATTGTTAAGAGGTGACCGAGACGTGTAACCAATGGCACCCCATACCATCACGCCGGTTGATACGCCAGTATGGTGATGACGAATACACACTTCCAATGCACGCTCACCGCGATGTCACCAAACACGGATGCGACCATCATGATGCTGTAAACAGAACCTGGATAATCCGAAAAAATGACGTTTTGTCATTAGTGCACCCAGGAGTACAACATTGCAGGCACTCCTGTCTGTGATGCTGCGTCAAGGGTAACCGCAGCCATGGTCTCCGCACTGATAGTCCATGCTGCTGCAAACGTCGTCGAACTGTTCGTGCAGATGGTTATTGTCTTGCAAACGTCCCCATCGAGACGTGGCTGCACGATCCGTTACAGCCATGCGGATAAGATGCCTGTCATCTCGACTGCTAGTGATACGAGGCCGTTGGGATCCAGCACGGCGTTCCGTATTACCCTCTTGACCCCACCGATTCCATATTCTGCTAACAGTCATTGGATGTCGACCAACGCGAGCAGCAATGTCGCGATACGATAAAACGCAATCGCGATAGGCTACAATCCGACCTTTATCAAAGTCGGAAACGTGATGGTACGCATTCCTCTTCGTTACATTAGGCATCACAACAACGTTTCACCAGGCAACGCCGGTCAACTGCTGTTTGTGTATGAGAAATCGGTTGGAAGCTTTCCTCATGTGAGCACGTTGTAGGTGTGAATGCTCTGAAAAGCTAATCATTTGCGTATCAGAGCATCTTCTTCCTGTCGGTTAAATTTCGCGTCTGTAGCACGTCATCTTCGTGGTGTAGCAATTT
The DNA here is from genome assembly GCF_023898315.1 of Schistocerca nitens. Lineage (NCBI taxonomy): Eukaryota > Metazoa > Arthropoda > Insecta > Orthoptera > Acrididae > Schistocerca > Schistocerca nitens. Next base: position 550,191,649 of record NC_064614.1, read on the forward strand.
TAATGGCCAGTAGTGTATTATTGCAAGCAGCTATCATTTTACTCATTCTGTGTTCATTTGCTTTCTTCTGGCAAATTTGTATGTTCTACATATGACGAAACACCTTCCAATAAAGCACACGATGAGTTATGTTCAGTATTGTAGCACTGCTGTTCACGAATTTTGTCGGCTCTATGTGTGGACTATGACCACACTATTGCCACAAAATGGATGAACAAGTGCAACTGGAAGCTAGTGCAGCACTACTGCTTTTATATCACACAAGGAATCAAATTAGAAAGAATGAGAGAAATCAGGCTTTGTGGATGCATTCTTTTATCAATAAACGAAATGTTTCAGAAAATTTAACTTGTGAACTGATGCTGGATACATACCCGTTCCAGAAGTACTGTACATGATTCTTTGGTCAAAGGACTGAAAGATTTCATTAAGTGAAGTTTTAAATAAGAATACAATTTTCATTTTGTATTCATCAGGGCACATTGCTGTTTACATGAGGGGTGACCAAACTTTCAGCTTACTTAGACCACATTGGAAAAAGAGGAGGCGCAATTTTTTCTGGTCAGAGGCACATCTAAGTAAAAAATATTTATTATTCTATGTTCTAAAAAGTAAGATGCAATTAATTTGATATTTTATGTATGATATTTCTTATCTTTCATGACTTTACACAAACGAAATTTCATGAAATTTTTTATCAATTGTTTGATTGATGCTCACTTCTTGGGCCAATTGATATTTGCTCTGGACTGCATTTTTCCCCTGAGCTATAGGTAGGACTGGTATAGGGTTGAAGAATTAGGAATTTTTTGTATGCTTCAACAAGCATGATTTTAAGCTCATCTGCAACAACTTGTCAACTGTCTTTTTTTTTTCAGACCGCGATCTTAGTATACTTACTTTAATTTCGACGTTCCTTAGCTCTGATCATAGATGAATTGCATTTCATTGTTCTGTCGTTTGTACACCTTTTCATTGCTATACACAACATACAACTAGAGCTCTTGTGGCTATAAGTAGTTGCACAAACTTTTGAACAAAACTGAAACAGTAAGATTTTTCCTGGACACGTGACTATGGCAATTTTGGTGACAGAAGTAGGAAGCAAGGTGAGAGTGATAAGAAGGAATTTACAGACGTGGACAGAGATATAATCATGCTGCATTGCAAAATATTCTCCCTCTTTGGCGGACAACACTGGCTAGCCCTTGGAAATACATTGGCAACAGCCTGCAATATCAGCGAAGTTGTCCAGCAATACACTGATGAGCCAAAACATTATGACCACTTGCTTAATAGCTTACTTAGTCATCTTTGGAACGAAATACGTCACTCATTCTGGATATCACGGATCTGACAGTTTGTTGACAGGCTTCTGGTAGTATGTGGCATGAGATGCCTGTGCACAGGTCATGTAATTTGCGTAAATAATGGACCGCTGATTTGCATATGACCCCCAATAGCGACTCAGATGGGTTCAATAGGAATTATTTTAGGCGAATTTGGTCGCTGAGACATCAGCCTGAGTTCACTACAATGCTCCTCAAACCACTATTCTGGCTCCGAGACAAAGACAATTATACTGCTAACAGACGGCATTGCCAACAGGAGAGACATCAAGCACGAAGGGATTCAGGTGGTTCACAGCTGTCAGTGTGTCTTTGGTTACTAATAATGCTACCACTAGCCTACATCCGTGGCACACTGCATGTTTCGAGCCGCCGTTCACCTCAGTGATGGAGACAACCATCGATCTATTGTAGCAAAAATGTGATTCAACCATAGATCCGACATGTTTCCTTCCCTCAACGGTTAAATCCCGATGGTCCTGTGCCCACTGCAATGGTAACTGATGATGTCGTTAGGTCAGTATGTGAACACTTAGATGAGGCCTGATGCGGAGCTCCATGTTCAGCAATGTGCGATGAAAGGTGTGCTCTGAAACACTTGTACCTGCACCAGCATTGTGCTCTTTCAGCAGAGATGCCATAGATCACCATCTATCTACTTTACAGAGCAGGAAATTCCCCCAACCCCACGTTCTGTGAAGAGTCATGGATGTCCAACCATTTAGCGTCTAGTGGTAGTTTCACTATCCTTCTGCCTCTTTTTATGGATGCTCGCAACAGTAGCACTTGGATATCTGACCAGCTTAGCCATGTTTGAGATACTTGTTCACAAGCTCTGCATAACAGTTATCTGCCCTTTTCCAAAGTCGCTTATCTCAATAGAGTTCCCCATTTTGAGCCCATATCTTCGCTAAGGTGATGACCCCCTACACGTCTGCTCCACTTACATACTTTCGCTAAAGATTCACATACTTGCAGTGCCACCAGGAGACATTCGACATTGCGCTGGGCAGTGGTCATAATGCTTTGGCTTGTCATTGTATTGCAACCACATTACAGCAACTTGGTGGCAATGCTATTGGTGCATGATATTGCCATAAAGTATGGCCCATCTAAATGCACCTTTACAAAACACTTGTCTGACACATGCAAAAATACTGTTTGAAGCATGGGAGAGCATCACAGAGATGCTGAAAGAACTGAACTGGCAAAGGCTTGAAAGAGGCAGACTATTCCATGAAAGCCTACTTAGTATCAAGAATCAACTTTAAGTGACAAATCTAGAAATTTACTACATCTCCCACATACTACTCGCATAGGGACCACAAAGAAAACGTTAGACTAATTATAGCCTACACAGAGGTGTAATCATTCTTGTTGTCCACCATGTGTGAATGAAACAGGGAAAAAACCCTAATAACTGGTATGAGGGGAAATACCATCTGTCATGCAGCAGTGGTTTTCAGAGTATGGATGTAGACTGAAAATTTCTTTGTTGAGCAGAATTCGATCTTGCTCCCTTTAGGTTTCCAGGCATGTGCTTCACCTCTAAACCTCCAGGCCTAACTCTGTATAAATAAAAAATATATCAAAATAGCTTTCTGTGAATAAGTACTTTTCCACAACAGAAGGTAATTTTCCACACTCAGCTATGGAACCATTTGATGAAGCAACCATCTTAGCCCCTTGTAGGGACGTTTTTTGGTAGTTTAGTGGGATTACCTTTTCATAGGGCAGATGTAGGTGAAATGCCAACCATATCAGCATTTTTACACGCTGTTATGTATCAATATGATAATTAAATACACTCCTGGAAATGGAAAAAAGAACACATTGACACCGGTGTGTCAGACCCACCATACTTGCTCCGGACACTGCGAGAGGGCTGTACAAGCAATGATCACACGCACGGCACAGCGGACACACCAGGAACCGCGGTGTTGGCCGTCGAATGGCGCTAGCTGCGCAGCATTTGTGCACCGCCGCCGTCAGTGTCAGCCAGTTTGCCGTGGCATACGGAGCTCCATCGCAGTCTTTAACACTGGTAGCATGCCGCGACAGCGTGGACGTGAACCGTATGTGCAGTTGACGGACTTTGAGCGAGGGCGTATAGTGGGCATGCGGGAGGCCGGGTGGACGTACCGCCAAATTGCTCAACACGTGGGGCGTGAGGTCTCCACAGTACATCGATGTTGTCGCCAGTGGTCGGCGGAAGGTGCACGTGCCCGTCGACCTGGGACCGGACCGCAGCGACGCACGGATGCACGCCAAGACCGTAGGATCCTACGCAGTGCCGTAGGGGACCGCACCGCCACTTCCCAGCAAATTTGGGACACTGTTGCTCCTGGGGTATCGGCGAGGACCATTCGCAACCGTCTCCATGAAGCTGGGCTACGGTCCCGCACACCGTTAGGCCGTCTTCCGCTCACGCCCCAACATCGTGCAGCCCGCCTCCAGTGGTGTCGCGACAGGCGTGAATGGAGGGATGAATGGAGACGTGTCGTCTTCAGCGATGAGAGTCGCTTCTGCCTTGGTGCCAATGATGGTCGTATGCGTGTTTGGCGCCGTGCAGGTGAGCGCCACAATCAGGACTGCATACGACCGAGGCACACAGGGCCAACACCCGGCATCATGGTGTGGGGAGCGATCTCCTACACTGGCCGTACACCACTGGTGATCGTCGAGGGGACACTGAATAGTGCACGGTACATCCAAACCGTCATCGAACCCATCGTTCTACCATTCCGAGACCGGCAAGGGAACTTGCTGTTCCAACAGGACAATGCACGTCCGTATGTATCCCGTGCCACCCAACGTGCTCTAGAAGGTGTAAGTCAACTACCCTGGCCAGCAAGATCTCCGGATCTGTCCCCCATTGAGCATGTTTGGGACTGGATGAAGCGTCGTCTCACGCGGTCTGCACGTCCAGCACGAACGCTGGTCCAATTGAGGCGCCAGGTGGAAATGGCATGGCAAGCCGTTCCACAGGACTACATCCAGCATCTCTACGATCGTCTCCATGGGAGAATAGCAGCCTGCATTGCTGCGAAAGGTGGATATACACTGTACTAGTGCCGACATTGTGCATGCTCTGTTGCCTGTGTCTATGTGCCTGTGGTTCTGTCAGTGTGATCATGTGATGTATCTGACCCCAGGAATGTGTCAATAAAGTTTCCCCTTCCTGGGACAATGAATTCACGGTGTTCTTATTTCAATTTCCAGGAGTGTAATTTGTATGCTGTAAAAATATTTTATTTCAAAATTATTATAAATATACAGAGTTTGGGAACTTTATATGAGTATTCAAAACAATAAAATTATTTAAAGGAGTAAAAATTACATAACAGAAGATTAAAGGCATATTTGAAAACGTCTATTTGGCCAGTAAACTTTAAATAACAAAAAAATTAATGCTGAATGAGAATGAAATTTTCTTCTATGTGCCTTTTTTAATGCATTCACTGCATATCTTTGTCTAGCATTCCAAGCAAATAGGCGTGCAGCATTTAATACGCTTGTCATTTGCTGCGCTTTTTTTCTGGGAAGGGCAGTATTTGCATACTTTGCATTTTTCCAGTCTGTTGCTTTTTCCAGTGAAAATGAAGCTTTAGAAGCTCAGTCATCATCTTACTTGGCTCTGAAGTTCATCTTGTGCAAATTGTGAGGGAGGTTTGTTATCTTCTGATTCTTCTTCATGAATTTTGTAACCAACAAAGATCCAAAATACTCAAAAAGTCGCATCTTGGTGAAGGTTCATTTTTGAGTAGATTGTGTATAACGTGTATGAATTTGCACCACTCAGACCCAAAATATGATAAAATGTTGCAAGAGGTCACCTTTTGGTCGTTCAGTTTGTTGAATAATTTGAACATTTCATATCGATTGCGTCCACTCCTGATTTTCTCGCATTATAAGAGTAAATCATTTGCAGTTCGTAATTTCCCTATATCATTGAACATTGGATTGTGCATAGAAGAAAGTGAAATAACACATCTAGACTTATTCAGTATGTAGGAAAAATAGCGAATTCCTTTGTAAAACTGTGTAAACTGGATCCAAGAGGATGACTTTCTTTAGGAAGAAATTTCATTGGAATCTGAGGCTTATTGCTCCTCACCATTACTACTAATGTCAGTATATTTCTTAGTATCTCCTTGGCTGCTTCTATTGAGCAGAACCAATTGTTCTATGTGACATTACAATTTGTTTCATACATGTGCACTTCGCAAGGCAGACCAAGGCCTGGGTAGAAAATTTCAACTTCCACTCAACAGGTGTAACCATGGCACCATCACTTCCTTTCCCGGTATACATGTACGCAATGTACAAATGTGAGTTATTAGTGCCTCTTACACATACTAATTTGACACCATATTTAGCCAGTTTTTTGGCATGTACATGATGTGTTTTTACTTAACCTCTGAGTGGGATAAGTGTTTCAAGACACTGGTAAGCATCAAGAAAATAATTGACACTTTGCAATAAACATCTTGAATATATTTGAAACTGCAGGGTTGGTTTCTTCTCTTACTTTTAGGTTATAGAAATCATCAAAACAGAGAGCTCTAGTGAGAATAAAGCTCCTCAATTCAGTAATAATAGTTATAGATATACATGATGAACATTAATAAAACAGACAAACTGCAGGGATGGATATTTTACAGGAAATGGAGGGAAAAAAGGTGCTGTGAACATATGTCCAAAAACGTATTGTTGCCAGGGTGGATGGCACTGCTGAATGACAGTTCCTCTGACCACATGCCTTGAGTTACTTGTGAGTTGCAGGCTGTGTAATTGTTGCAGCATACTGTAAGCAGCAGAATGGTTTGATATTCATGTAGAGGACAAGTCGAGATGATATTAGTGTGCAGGCAAGCAGATGGAAATAGTAAAACGGCGGCACAATTATAGCAAAACATCTATAGACTCACAGACACCAACGACATCACGCAACATTTTAAGGCCTTTTTGGGCGTTTGTAGGATCATGGGGTCCTTTCAGACAAATGAAGGTTGCGGAGTGTGCATGTACAAGATTTGGGGGATCGGGTGCTAAAGATATCGAGGTAGACCCTAGTACAAACTAAAGGCATTTGGCCTGCCTACATGGTGTAAGCAAAAGTACTGCTGCGTGACAACCGCTACTATCCCTATCATCTGCAATTAGTGCAAGTGTTATCAGCATAGCATTTCCCTCTATGGGAAACATTTTGTTGATGGGTTTTGCACCAGACCATCACAGTTATAGGATTTCCGTCATCAGTCCTCTTTGTGGACAAAGCAATCTTTGCCATAGCTGGCATCATCAGTATGCATAATCATCTGTAGGCTACAGACAATCTTATGGGAATGATTTAGGCGTCTCATCAGCATCAGTGTTGGGCAGGGATTCTTGGCAACTAATTAATTTGGCTGTTATTATTCCACAACTCCTTTGTGGAGGAACATATCTGGACTTCTTGTGGGATACACTGACAGGGCTGCTTTAGAATGTGCCTTTTGGCAATACGACAGGTTATGTGGTTTCTGCATGATGGAGCACCACCAATTCTGCCAAAGTCTCGACAATATCTTCATAGGTGTTAAGCAGGATGCGGATGCCCTGTAGCATGGTCTGCTAGATCACCAGATTTAAAAACGCTGAGGTGTCTGAATAGTGTTGTGTATGCTGAACCAATTCCTGATGTGCAGACCATTCAACAGCATGCTCATGTTACCTGTGATGCTATTCAGAGAGAGGGTGGAATGTGCAAAAGAGTGCGGTAATCCATGATGTGACATGTGAACGATGCATTGCATCTCATAGAGACCACTCTGAACATCTGTTGTGATGTGGTTGCTTTGCAACTCTGTACTGTGTTCCGGAACGATTTGTTATCATTGCACACACACCATCTATTTCTGGACACATGTTCAGAGGACCTTTTTTCCTTCATTTCCAGTCAGGAATCCATACCTACGATTTGTTGGTTTTGTTAATATTCACCCTGTACGTCTTTCTGTGGGGCTGGTACTGAATAAAGATCTCAGTGATTCTTGTGAGGACTTGAAGATCAAACACAATAAATATTAACCAAAAAGTGCACATATTTTGTGGTGGTTGGTATCTTTATAATGATGATCTGTCTTCATATCTATTTCCTCTCTCATGGTGCAAAGATTTCTGTTTGTGTGTATTACAATTTCTTCGATCATCTCTGCAGTGAAAAATAAGGGCTGAACATCTCGATGTGTAGGACGATCTCCTAGGGTGCACACTGGTCCTTCTAACATTGATACTCAAAGTTTTATTATGTTCTCGTGGGTAGTTGTAGTACTGCAGCCTAGAGGTCGAGAATTCCAAGCAAAAAAGTTTATTTATTCAAAGGATTTTCTTAGTGGGGAAGGTGTCTTCCTCAGCTCTGTATTGGAGCAACGTAATCATAGTTTTGTATATCTACTTCTGAGTCAGTATCATGCTTTGATGACAATATGCCTATTTCATTATGGATGAATGACTTACCAGAATCTATCTCGCCATTCAATTCTCCAGTTGCACAAGTTCCATTGTACTTCTCATCCAGTAAAAAACACATAAATGGAAATCTTTGGCCATCCTGAAAAAGAAGGGAAAAGATAGAATAATGGTGGATTCTCACAAAAAAATTATAATAAAACAATAAAGAGTCAGAAAATATCTTTATTACTAATATCAAGTAATTTAAATAATACTAAATTAATATAATAAAATGTAAAATAACGTTTTAAACTTAAAATTCGTCATCTTAACATGCACTTATTTATTATAAGACAAAAATAAAACTTCAGAAGAAATAAAAATACGTTAGTAAGATTATCTGCCCCACAGGCCAATAAAAAAACTTTTGTTAATGAGATCATCTGCCTTATTGACAGAAAAAGAATCACAGTTTAGTGGGAACATATGCCTTGGAGGTAGATACTAAAACATACATTAGTTGGATTATCTGCCTGTGAGACAGACTACTTTGCAGGAAAATGATGCCCATCTGAAATAGAGAAGTCTAGCAGCTGACAGAAACCTACCATGAAGAGGAGAGGTTAACTAAAGTATGTGGAGTCCGTATGTTCCTAATTAAACATGCAGCGCTGTCAGCGGTGAAAATTCGGACCATATCTGTCTCTCAGGCAAGTAATCTGACTTAAGGAAATGCCGGTATTGTGAAATATAATTAATCTAATCGAAACTTCCAGAGAAAAATACGGTTTGTAAATTATGAAAATGACAGTGTTTGATGCACACTTTTCCAAAAAAGAATAGTACACACATTTTTTTGTTAACTTTTAAATTTTATTAATAGTTGAAATTATAGTAAACGTATTATCATTTTTTGGAAGATGTTGTGCCACTAAGTATGTATGCTCATAAAAATTGTTTTCTATTTCCCACATACATGGGCTGCAGCCTTCAGTGGATTCAAGTTACTTCTTCATCTGATTCTAGAAATACTGTATTCTTTCAAAAATGAATCCCGCTGTTTCGTATTTTTCTAAATCGTTTTTAAACTGAAGGCGTATTCGGTAGTATTTTTTCTAAGTTATTTATGGAATCCCATCTACATTGTTTTATGTATGAATTTATTTGTGTTATACATATTTGGAATACTACAGCAAAATTTAAATGCCTATTGACGCATATTAACGGTTGTTATCATTTGCCACTGACGTTTACGGTTGACAGGGAAGGTGATTCTGGAAAGTGCAAGAACGTCGAGTCTGCAGTTTCGTCCCACAATTGTTTGCTGTCACATAAACTGGGTTTTAAAGATCCGTGAAATTACCGTTTTGTACGTATTAACTCTGATTGTTTTGATGCCGTGTTTGTTTTTATTTTATTTTTTAGTTTGTGTGGAAATTTTTTTGCATTATTCTCTTTGATCGTGCGAGAGTAAACATTAAGAGACGTTGGAGGTTGTTGATCAATTGCATTACTTGTCAAGGTACTGTAAAATGACAGTTTTTTCCTTAGCTTACAGATTAGTACCGAAAAACGTGATGCACTTTTATTTCTCTGCTTTTAAAAACTGCTTCCAAACTGTAAGTTATTATTTATGATATACTGTGTTCACCGCAGCCGTTAAAGAATATATTAATTTGCCCATCTGATCTCACGAGGTAAAAAGGACCAAGCCGTCACAGAATGTAGTGTGAAGAAAATTCAACATTGACGCATCTCTTATATTCGTGTAATATTTGTTGTTACCATTCACAGACCAAAAATATCACTTTTTGAAGGGGCCATAAATATTGTGTTGCCCTTTCTGTGCCTAGCAGTACATAAATACGAATATATTCACAAACCTGTTTCAAGTAGGGTTCATTTTTGCGTGTAGAACAAATTGCTCAATTATATTATGAGCGTCTTCATATTTTTGTGTTCGAAATTAAGTTTTTTTGAATTGAAGTTTTTGTTTCAAACCGTAAGATTCCCAGAAAAAGGTTTGTATACAATTAAAAATTTGGTTATCAACAGTAGATTTTAATATTTGAAAGAGCGTGCAGGAGTAGGTTAAGAATACGGCAGATTTTGATTTAAAACACGCGTTTCTTATGTAAACAAATAATTTGTCGGATATGCAAAAATTTGCTGATGCATCATCTTTGTAATGTGGCAGAGGAGATCAAAAACAACCAGTAGAATGAGTGGTTGTAAATTTTGTAAATATAACAAGCAATATTGATGTGTTACTCACTCTTGAAGAATATAGTTGGCCCAATTGAATGTGCAGATTTAGTATTTTAGTGTTTCTTTTGTTTAATATATGACTGAATTTTTGTGTGCCCTGTGCTTCATTTCTTGAATATTGGAAACTATAAAACTAAACAAATAGTGATAATTTGTTGCTTCAAGCTGCCCTGTGAAGCATGCAGTTGGTAGGGAACTTCCTGCAAAAAGTGGATTTCTGTGTTCAAATTGTGACCTACTACATATATAATTTGTTGTGAATGTGATTAATTTGTATTTCTAAGTTGTGTTCAGGGTCACCATGCAAACAACACATTGGTGACTACAGAATATTTTATATTTATTTTCTAAGTGGAGTAACATTTCGAAACCGAAGAAAGTGGCGGAGTCGTTAGCACACTAGACTTACATTTGGGAGGATAACGGCTCAAAACCCACATCCGGCCATCTTGAGTTTGGTTTTCTGTGATTTCTCTGAATCGCTTTAGACAAATGTTGGGATGGTTCCTTTGAAAGGACATAGGTGACTTTCTTCCCACACCATCCCTAATCCGATAGGACTGATAACCTTGCTGTTTGGTTCCCTCCTCCTGATCAACCGAGCATCATTTCAGAGTGCTGTGGGTGACTGATGTATTTGCCCCCTAAACTTGTATTTTTCACAGTTAATCTATAATGAATCTATACATACATACAATGGGTGGAAAAATATGGAAAAGCTGTGAGAAGTGTTTGCTTGAAGAGAAATGCAGATGCTAGCTCTCGTGGAATGTCCTTAATATGTTGCAAGTGTCAGTCTTACTCGGAATATTGTCCTGTTCAGTTGTGATTGCAGTACGTCGGAGCTCAGTACATTTGAATGTGGGCATATTGTTGGCGCTCATATGGTGGAGTTTTCGGTAACCACGTTTGCCAAAGAGTTTGCTGTTTCACGAGGCACCATATTGAAGGCGAAATCGAAAAAACCTCATCTGCTAAGTCATAATGCAGATGGATGCATGTGTTGAGTGATACTGATGACGGTCATTGAAGAGGATTGTGACAAAAAATAAGAGGATGAAGCTGCAAAAGTAACTACAGAACTGAAAGTCTCATCCTAGATTCCTGTTGGCACCAAAACAACATGGAGGGAGTTCTATAAGCAGGGAATTACTGGAAGAACTGAAATTCAAAAACAGCACCAATGCTAGGAAAGCAGGACATGACTGGAAGGCTCGTCTTTCATACCGTTTTCAACTACCGGCTGATTTTGTCCCAAGACTGACACATGGTAGTGGTTTGGTGATTATTTGGATAGTCATTTTGCTGTATTCCAAGGACTGCGAGATCACATTACTGCTGAGGATTATGTGGTCATTTTGGCGTATCAGGTCCTTCCCACAGTATAGTTTTTGTTTCCTGTTGGTGATGCTGTGTCCCAAGACGACATGACTCCTGTTCACACAACTTGCATCATTCAGGACTGGTTTTGTGAGCATGAGAATGAGTTGCTGCATCTCTCCTGGACACCACAGTAACCAGATTTCGATATTATTGAGCCTTTGTGATCTGCTTTGGAGAGAAGGGTGTGTGATCACTATCGACTTCATCATTGTTATCTGCATCTGCCATTATTTTCCAGGAAGAACAATAAAAGATTCCCATTGAAACCATGCAGCACCTGTATTCATCGATTCAAGATGACTGGGAACTATTGTGTAAGCCAATGGTTTTCCTACACCATATTAGGCATCATAATGTGTCGTGTTGTTGGTGTTTCCAAATTTTTGCTCACCCTCTGTATCTGTCCATCACAGCTATTTACCAACTTTTGCGCCCATGCTGTATTAACCCACTCCCTGTAATAAGCATAAAAATATTTGTCAGTGCAGTAGCCTTTAGCTTTTCTGAATTAACCTTGCCTTTTTAATTATCTATACTACACATCAGTCTCTTACCACAACAGTAATTTCATATTCACATTTATTGGTTTTGTCAATGTGCAACCAAATTGTCAGCTTTGCAACCAATTGTCAGCTTTCCACCTAACCCTGACGTTGGACTATGCTACAGATTGGTTTGTCACCACAACCAAGTTTTGATGTTTCAGTGTTCCTTGTACGTTGCTGTGTTGTTACATAACTTCTTTAACACAGTTTCTCCTTTTTTAGCCTTGTTGTTGATTCTTTTGTATTCCGCTGTAATCAATGCAGGACTGAAAGATGCATGTTCCACTTATTAGCCTTAAATACCATGGGGTCAGTCAGCCCCCACTCAAAAAAGAAAAAGAAGAAAAAGGGTGACTTTCAAGACATCAAACAACTGCTGTAATTTAACAGAATTCAGCAACATTTTTCATATGCAAAAATGTACTTAACTGTCAGATGAAGGATAATGGAAAGGCGACTGATGACCTCAGAAGTTAAGTCGCATAGTGCTCAGAACCATTTGATAATGGAAAGACAAGGAGCCATTCATGACAGAAACATAACCATTGAGTAAAGTGTGACATAGTGAACCTCAGCTTTTGTTCTGGCTTCTAATATATTTGCGTTCGTATAACATGCAGTTGCATGACCTGAATGCCAAATGAGACTATAAATTTTAAATTTGGCACACTATTTTGAATTCTAGAAATGCAGTTATGTTAAGGGAAATGAGCATGATGAAAGTACTTGTAAACATACTACTTTTCGTCCATGGAAGTGAATCTTAATTGTTTTGGACATTACAGTACGGATGAAGTGGCCTGTGTAACTTGAGTAAAGAAAGATGTGTACACTCAGAACAATAGTATGAGTCCAGTATCAAGTGTTGATAAAATACCATTCTTTCTACGACATAATTCTCTTCAACCTTTAGAAATGGTGTACAGAAGATTTTTGTACAGCAGATTCAGAATATTAAATGACAGCACCCACCCATTTCCTTTGTTATTGTAGAAGTGCTCTCTTAACAAAGCTTGTCCAGGATTCCCCCCCCCCCCCCCCACTCCAGACAAAAAAGCAAAATCTAGAAATTCCAGCAGAACAGTGCTGATGATGTCACCAAACCATCAAACGAAGTGTGTGGAGTGATTGGAAACCCAAATTCAAAGCTCTTGTGACATGCATTCGCCCATTTATAGGAGCTGTTGATTTCAAAGTATGTCTAATGTAACCATAAAGTAACCCGCCCTCCAGTTAGGCTTCTCACTACTATAGTATTTGAAAACTTCAGATTTAAGTGGTCTCCCTCATTTTGTAAGTGGCCTTGTCACAAGGATAGAACAGTGGTGGGTAGAACTTCAGGGCACTTGCTAGGTGTTGGAATGCTAAATAATGAAATGTTCATTGAATGCTTTGCATGTAAGAAACAAAATGATTATTCACATGGCAGGCATTCTAAAAAATTCTCATAATGACCACATCTTTTGCTAAAAAAAACTGTGACAAATATTATACAAGAAGCAGAATAAGGCCAACGTTTTACAGATTATATGAATGTATGGTGTCTGTTCTTTCTGACAAATTAGTCTGTGGAAATGTGAACGTTTGAATGTTGTAGATAAGTTGTAGACATTTGAAAGAGAGGGAAAGGAAGTTGGACTTCTAGGAACTAGCGAAGTGAGATGGAAAGAAGGCAGAGATTTTTGGCTGGATAATTCTGTGAATAATATGAGGCATTTAGGCAAAGATTTATAAATTAAGCAATGACCAAGTTATGAACATAGGTAGATTGTACAGTATGTTGACTAAAGGAATGTGTAATGAACAGTGTAAGGAAAAGATTGATTGCTGCTTACTATAAAGGTGACATGTTAAGTTGCAGACAGGTACGATTAAGACACTTACACATTAGCTTTAGGCCACAACTGTCATCAGAAAAAGAAACACACACCATTCATTCACACAAGCAAGCACATCTCACACACACAACTGCCAACTCCGGCAGCTCAGACCAAAATGAAACTGTCACATGGAATGAAGCAGTAATCTGGAGTGGGTGGGGAAGGGGAAGGGATAGCAGTGTACAGGTTGGAGGAGAGAGGAGTGCTGTCTGGTGGAATGTGCAGGGACTAGACTGCTAACAGGTGCAGCATCAATAGGCTGTGGGGCGGAAAATGGAATAAAAAAGGAGGGGAGCGGAGAAAGATGGGCAGGTGCATTGGCAGAGGTCAGCACACAATAAGGGTGGGAGACATATAGGAAGGAGGTGATATGGCAGAGAGGATGGAAACTGTTGGGTGGAAGGTATGGGGACTGTATGTTACTGTAGGTTGAGGGCCAAGATAATTTTGAGGGCGGATAATAGGGTGAAAGAATAACTCCCATCTGCGCAGTTCAGAAAAACTGATGGTGGAGGGGAGGATCCAGATGGCTTAGGTAGGGAAGCAGGCATTGAAATTAAGCATGTTATGTTCAGCTGCAAGTTGTACCACAGGGTGGTCTCTTTTGCTCTTTGCCACTCTTTGGCAGTGACTATTCATCCTGATAGACAGTTGGTTGATAATCATACCAATATAAAAAGCTGTGGAATGACTGCAGCAGAGCTGGTATATGACATGGCTGCTTTCGCAGGTGGCCGTGTCCCCTCTGATGTGATGTGGTAGGATAAACCTGCGACAGGACTGGAATAGGAAATGCTGGGTGGATGGATTGGGCAGATATTGCACGTGGCTGTTCCACAGGGATATAATCCTTGTGGCAATGGTTTGGGATTGGAGTGGCGTAGGGATGGATTAGGATGTTGTGGCGGTTGGGTGAGCAATGGAACAGTTCTTTAGGAAGCTCTTGGGTAGGATGTCCCACATTTCAGGGCATGATGATAAATAATCAGTCCTGGTGAAGGATGTATTTCAGTTGTTCCAGGATGGGGTGGTATTGGGTAATGTCCCTACAACCTCCACTCAACACTTTCCACCACCTCTGCCCTATCACCTCCTCCCTATTCTCATCTCCCACCCTCTTTGTGTGCCACCTTCTGCCAATGCACCCACCCACCCACCCATCCTCCCCTGCCCGCCTCCTTTTTTTTTCTTCACTCCGCTTTCGCCGTCTTCCTGCCCCACAACCTCCCAATGCTGCACTTGTTAGCAGTCTAGTCCCTGCACACTCCGCCAGACAGTACTCCTCTCTCCACTCACCCATACACTGCTATCCCTTCCGCAGCCCCTCCAGATTGCTGCCTCTATTCTAAGTGACATTTGCATCCTTGTCCCAAGTTGCTGGAGTTGGTGGTCATGTGTGCAGAATGAGTGGTACGTGTTTCTCATTCTTTTTCTGGCAAACATTGTGACCGAAAGCTACTATGTGTCTTTTTAATTTTGCTTGTCTGCGTCTTACGGTAAGTAGCAATCCATCCTTTTCTTACATTGTTGATATTCAAACCCGTAATGTGGCAGTATATAATGAAGAATACACTATAAGTAGATTCACAAATCCATTAATAACTTTGGAACTAATCCCATTTATCAGTGAGAAAGAAAATGTAAAGATCAAATATGAAGTCATTCGTAAATGTTAACAGGAAGAGCAGACTAGCTAAATGGCTGAAAGATGTGGAAAAAAATTGGGAGTTAACAATACAAAAACCTTATACAGCATACAAGAAGATTAAATTTCATTTCAGAAGTGTAAAATGTATGTATATTAATGCATGAGGTATGACTGGGAAACTGTTTGGTGAAAAAAAGGGAGTGTATGAGAGATTCAGGAATGGTGTTAGAGTTTGACAGAACACTGAATAGTCCAAGTTCAGAGAAGTCACCTTAGTGAAGCTACAAGTTCATGGATTTTGGTATTGAATCATTCTTGTCAGAATCTTCAAATCTGACATTTCAGCCTTCTTGTTGAGGTCCTTCAGGAACTGACTGCGTGCTAGTATGTCTCGTCATGATTCATCAATGCAGAAGCAGAACTGCAATTGTTTTTCTCTTTATGTCTTTAGATGATGTTATGATGTAATCAGAATTCATTGTTTCCGTTTCTATTCCTGCAGAGTAATATAACAGTATCTGGCATTTAAAAATTAATTATGCTATTGTTCTCAGGAATAATAGATATACCTTTTGACGGAGTTGTTCACGTTAAACATGGGAAAGGGTTGTTGCAAGAAACCATGGATCATTTTAGGTCCTGTCGCTAATTATGGAAAGCATATCCAACCCTTCATTGAGCTCCAAATTCTAATGTTAAGTAGAAGCCCCTTGTTTAACACAAATGGATGACAAGGCATAAAGAACCATATACAAGAATAAAAGAATTGTGTGGTCCATCCCACTGCCATTGAATACTTTTCTCGTTCTCGCAGGTAGTTTTGAGGTATTATAGGACTGGAAGAAAACTTTATTCATGTCACTGAGTAGAAGTTCTGTTACCACAGAAGACTTCCTGTCTAGTGGGGAACAACAGTAGTACAAAGCTTGGTGTCAACATATCGGGAATTCAAGGAAGCAGTAAATCATCTTAAATCTGGGAATGTTTTTGAGTCAAACATAACTTGGGAAAGTTAATTCAAAGTGTTGGTTCCCCCCTTAGGGTCCTGACTTTTCAAATTTTTCCTCATAAGTTGGGATAACAGGGATGTACTTGGTGTTTCGCAAAATTCCACAGTTGGTACTCTACAGAACAAAGTGCAAATTTTACTGTATGTGATCATTAGGGGGCTACACTGGAGCTGTCTATTACAATTATACTTCTTGATGGAATTTGCTTTCTTGCCACCATTTCTCTGAGTTTTAGTATGCTTTCTAAATGCTTCAAGGTACAAGGGGTATGATTTGCTGTGCAAGACAACTCCAAGAGAAATATAGAGAACAGCAGACCATCTTCCATGGTATGGAGAAAGTATTTGACTCAGGCCTGAGACTTCCTGCATGGACAGAGCTGTCTGAATAATTATAAATGAAAAGCACAAAATAGTGGATATTCTGCAGCATTAATTTAATTAACCAGTTTTCGGTTTTCTAGGTTTTGTAAGCGTTTTGTTGATGTAGTTCAGCTTTCTTTTTTGGTGACATGGTTGTGTACTTACGGTGTTTATGTAATACATCTGTCTTTTTGAACTCGTGAACTGAGACAGGGCTGCATGTGTGGATCAGATCTCTTGGCTCCTCACTTATCCATCATGCTGTGTGAAATATCAGTAGGCACACCAGGCATACATCAGGTTTCATGTTGACAGACAACTTATCAGTTTTCCTAAGATCCACTCCTAAAACTACTTGTCACCGCAAAAAGTAACTAAATTACATTATGTAGGTGTTTCCTCACCACCTGGTCTCACTCTTTTAAGAGGTGCAGGATGTAGTAAACTGTTACAGAAAATCATATGACCAATCTGGGCTTCCTACTGGTTCCAACAAGTAAGGTCTTGTACAACCTAGATTACAACAGCTACAGCTTAGATACAACATTTGAGCTGGTGAACTCCTTTCCATAGATAGCAATTGTGTTATCTAAGCATGTTACCTGTGAACAAGCTGTTGAGAATTTGTACAGTTAATGCAGCCTTTGATAAACTGAAGTGTTGAGTCTTTAGGAATTAATACCTGACAGTGAATTTAAAACTTCATGTATATAAGATGGTTGTTATTTGAATGCTAATATACAACAAAGAAACTTGCATGTTCCATTACCAAGATATCAAAAAGCCTGAGTGTGTCAGTTAACAGAAACTTTGACTCATTATAAAGATCAAGTGAGAGGACTGTCTCCAACACATAAGTTCAAGAACGAGCCTCCATCAGTATTGCTGGAGCAGTTGAGATGGCTGGGACACATTCACTTTGAGTGTTTCCAGTCTGCCACACCGTATCCATTACAATGAACTGTGCTGTGGATCAAGATTCTGTGGAAGCTCTTTGAGGTTTTAAAAGAATCAGCGTAAACAAAAAATGAAGATGTCCTGAGGAGGAAAGTTGCTACGCACAGTTTAACGGAGATTCTGAATCGCAGATAGGCACAACACAAATACTCTCACAATTGGCCTTTATCAACAATAGACATGTGAGCACTCACCGCTCACACACACACACACACACACACACACACACGACTGCAGTCTCAGACAATGGAAACCACACTGCTGCAGTTTGTGTGTGTGTGTGTGTGTGTGTGTGTGTGTGTGTGTGTGTGTGTGTGTGTTGTTGACAAAGGCCTTAACGGCCGAAAGTTATAATTGTGTCTTTTCGTTGTGCCTGCCTGTGACTCAGCATCTCCGCTATATGGTGAATAGCAACTTTCCTTCTCATAATATTGTTACATTCCGTCCTGGATTTTCCATTGATTGTAATGAAGATGTCCGTTATCTACCCAGATACCTGAGAGGAAAGAAACTAATGTTCTTGAACAGAAAAGCCACGAAGAAAGAGGGCCCTGTATAGTGAGCTAAGCTGTATCGAGACCAAACCCACCCCCCTCCCTCCTTCCTTACCTTCCACATTGTAGAATGTTTGTTGCCACCAAGTTTCATACCAGAATTGGACCATATAGTCCTATAAAATGTACACATAAGGCAAATGAAGAACAGAGTAAAAAAAAATTTCTTGAAAATGAATAACACACTGCTGCTAATGAATATATTACTTAAGTAGTTTTGTCCACAGTAAGTTTTCTCTTCTTAATTCCATTGTTGTTTGTTTTTGGTTTAAAAACAGGCAAATAACACCAAGCCATCACTGAATAAAAACTTGTTTCAATTTTTTATCTTTCTTTTCCAGTTGTTTGCTGCTGTGTTCATATGCTGGTAATGAACTGAAGTGAACATGGTTGACTACAGTAAATGGAAGGACATTGAAATATCTGATGATGAAGATGATACACATCCTAATATTGATACTCCATCATTATTCCGATGGAGGCATCAAGCACGAATAGAACGCATGGAAGAGCAGAAACGAGAAAAGGAAGAAATTGAAAAAAGCAGAACAGCAAATGAAAATAAATTAAAGGAGATAAAGGAGAAAATTAACAAAAGTGAAAAGAGTGGAACAGAAAATTTGGATCAGCTGAAAGTGGCCCTTCTACAGCTTGAGAAAGAGGCTGGAGAAATAAAGAAACGTGAAGAGGAATTCAAGAAGAAAGAAAAGACAACTCCGTGGAATGTTGATACTATTGGTAAACCTGGATTTGCCAAAACTGTAATAAACACAGCTCCAAAACCAAAACGAGAAGTTTTGTCTGAAGAGGAGCAAGGAAAACGTTTGAAAGAACATATTGCGAAGTATGAAAAGTTGATGAAGAATTTTGGAATGCTGCGACGATATGATGACAGCAAGCGTTTTCTGCAGGAGCATCCAGAACTTGTAAGTGAACATACAGCAAATTATTTGGTTATTTGGTGCATAAATTTGGAGATGGAGGAGAAACATGACCTGATGAAGCATGTGGCTCATCAGTGTATTTGTATCCAGTACATGTTAGAACTGGCGCAAAAACTAGATGTTGATCCAAGAGCATGTGTTGGATCCTTCTTCAGCAAAATGGAAATTGCTGAAGAAGAATATAAAAAATCATTTGATGATGAACTCCACTCATTCATAGAAAGGATTCAGGTGAGAGCTGCTGAAAAGTTGAAGGCTGCTCTGGCCGAAGCTGAAGAAGAGGAACGTAAAGCAAGACTTGGCCCGGGAGGACTTGATCCACTGGAAGTCCTAGAAACCCTCCCACCAGAACTGAAAAAGTGTTTTGAAGTTCAGGATATAAAACTGCTTCAAGAAACAATTTTGAAGATGCCTGAAC
Organism: Schistocerca nitens; assembly: GCF_023898315.1. Taxonomy (NCBI): domain Eukaryota; kingdom Metazoa; phylum Arthropoda; class Insecta; order Orthoptera; family Acrididae; genus Schistocerca; species Schistocerca nitens. The sequence continues at coordinate 550,211,402 of NC_064614.1, forward strand.
AAGAAGCACAGTACCACATGAAACGCTGCATAGATTCTGGCTTGTGGGTTCCAGATGCCAAAAAGAAAGAATCTACAGAAAAAGAAACTACAGCTTCTGATGACCAATAAGTTGTTTGAGAAACAGTGTTGGCCTTAAAATATTTCATGTATTTTTATGTATGTATATAATATTACAGTACTTATGCAAATTTTGTAAGTTACATGTAAGTATCAGTCAATAATATTGAGAAACTACTTTTAGCTGCAGAAATGAAGACATTTGTTATTTTATGTAGACAGTTTTCAAAGATGAAATTAAAAATAAATTTTGTCTGTTTGTGATTCATATATCTTGCTACAAAGGCAGACAATGTTTGACATATTAAAACCAGAAACTAAAAACGTATGTGCGCTACTACTGTGTGTCACACTCACTGTCAGTCTTAAAGTATTTCTTGCTGCTGACAAGAAGAAGACATCAGGTGCTGAATTGTTTCATTGCTTTCTCTGCCTAAAATTGACACAGAGTTTACTTGCATTCAGAAAGCTATGCAGTGTTCATTACTGTTTTGGAGAATTTGCTTTGTGGACAATTGCCATATGTTAGAAAATAACTATTGTCAGTTTTTTGCATTACAAAGTTGCAATATCTTGTAATTTGAGTCTGTCTTTTATCTTAAGGAAATTAAAGATTATATTATAATTAAATTTACATTTTGTTTGACATTGTAGTACTATTTTGATGGGCACTACTTATGGCATAGCAACTGAATAACACTGAAGAAGTTTTGAGTTGTGCAATGTGATATTCTCCACACACACACACACACACACACACACACACACACACACACACACAAACTTAATGCTTTTGGTCATGGTGACAAGATGTGTATCCATGTAAAGTATGTTTGCTAACTCAAATTAAGTGCTGTATTGAAAATTTTCTGGTGTTTTCAACTATTTATAGAGATGGACATGATAATGTTATCAATGATGATACTGAGATGTAAATTTTCCATTTCTTCTGATGGAGTTCAGCTCCTAAGATTCACATTAAAATATATGTTAGATATTTTCAGGAACTCGACAAGAAAATATTTAGTTTTCATAATAGCTGTTTACCATGATGAAAGCGAAGGTAATAGTTGTTGCATCTACGACCCATTAAATCTTCAGGATTCGTCTGTATCACCTCATTCAAAAACCTTATATTCTCTACTTGTCTATACAGTAAACTGTACACTTCTGTACAAGCCTACACTTGAGACAAACAGTTTCAGAAGAGACTTCTGGATGCTTAAGTTTTGTATTAGACATTAAGAAATTCCACTTTTTTTTGGAAATCCAGTCAGCATTTTATGTTCTCTCTACTTCAACCTTCATCAGTTATTTTGCTGCCCAAATAGCAAAAGTCATGTACCACTTCGAATGCCTCATTCCCTAATCTAACTCCCTCAACATTATGTGATTTAATCCAACACATACCACCACCCTTGTTTCACTTTTGTTGATATTCATCTTATAACGTCTTTTCAAGATACTACCCATTCTGTTCAACTGCTACTCCAAGTCCTTTATCATCTCCGACAGAATTGCACTGTCATAAGCAAACCTCAGAGTTTTTATTTCTTCTCCCGGAACTGTAATTCCCTTTTGTAGGAGATAGTCTACAAACCTGTCTCATTCTTTGCTCTACCAGTACTTCATTTCATGCAGTTAGTCTCTTATAACTATAGTCTGGTTTTTGTGAAGGTTGGAAATAACTTTCTGCTCCCTCTATTTTATTCATGCTACCTTCAGAATATCAAAGAACGTATTCTGGTCAACACTGTCAAAAGCTTTCTCTAAATCTACAAATCGTATACATGTAAATTTGCCGTACTGCAACATTTCTTCTAAGATAAGTTACAGGATCAGTATCACCTTTGGATGTTCCTACATTTCTCTGGAACCCAAAAGATATTCCCCCCCCCCCCCCCAAGCTTGGCTTCTATCAGTTTTTCTATTGTTCTGTAAATAATTTTTATCAGTATTTTGCATCCAGGTTTTGAAACTGATAGTTCGCTTATATTACACCTGTCGGCATATGCCTTCTTTGAAAAAGAATTAATATTTTTTTAAGTCTGTGAGGCTATTTTGCCTGTCTTACATATCCTGCACACGAAGTGGAGCATTTTTCTTATGACTATCTGTCTCAATGATATCAGTAATTCTGAGAGAATGTCATCTACTCCAGGGACCTTACTTCAGGTTAGCTCTTTCAGTGCTTTGTCTTGCAGTATTGTACCTCCCATCTCATCTTCGTCTACTTCCTCTTCCCTTTCTACAATGTAACCTTCAAATTCACTTCCCTTATATAGCCCTGCTATATATTCTGCCCACATTGAAGCTTTCCCCTCTTTGTTTGCCATATCAGCCCTTGATATGCATAAAGCCACTTCTGTTTTCTCCAAAGATCTGTGTAGTCTTCCTATCAGTGGAACATTTCGTAACACACATGCTTTACTTGACATGTTTTAAACCTAAGGTGTGGTCTGGTAGAGGTCCGCCGACAAAGACATGTGGAGCAGTGGTGATGAACAGCTTGGTGAAATCCTAAAATGGTTGAACAGTCTCCATGCCAACAAGCTCTATATGTGCTGATTATGAGGGATGTGAGAACCTGGGATACACTGCGTGCCAACAACTGACACACACAGTCTGATACCTGCTCAAGCTGTCAAATCACCAGCGGAGTCAGAAAGAGGGATGATTAATACACTTGTAACACGTGCATGATGAATATGTGAACTGTGCACCTCAGATGTGAGATACAACGCATGGAAAGCATTCTGAGGAGCAATGGGGGTACTCTACCAGTTACGTAAGAAGTGTCATGGTATATAACACTGCGAAGTGACACATTAGAAGACAAAATGTCAGTTGCGGCTGTTCTGCCCTACATCCCCAGGGTGATGGTCCAGAATAGGCCGTATGTTGCACAAACACAGTGCAAAATTTTTTTTATAAACCGACAAAGAAGATCAAAGTGTGTCCCAGATTGACAAAACACATACACATGCAACATTGGCAGTGTACTGCATACGCTGCAAGGAAAAATTTGTATTGGAATGAATTGATGATCAATCAGCACCAGGATCACCGAACATAGACCACATTGCAGGTTAGGACAGATGGAGGAGTTGGCTGTGGCAGAGCATTCACTTTGTGAGTCAGAACACATGATAAAATTTGTCGACAGGAAAGTTCTTGCTGTGGAGAATAACTACCATACACTCATACTTGTTCAGGAAATCCACAAATGTGACAATAGCTTCAACAAGAAAAGAAATCCTCAAGGTGAGCCACCCTGGATTCCCATACTGCAGCAAACAACTGTTGCATGGTTGCAAGGGGACATCCACAGTGGTAATGACCAAGTAAAAGCCCTCAGACATTGGTGCAATAGGTATATAAATTTATTTCTGTTAAATAATAAAATAAACAAAAGTTAATACAATATAATTATTAATCAAGGTATCTGGTATAATCTGCAGTCGCAAGTTCGACTCCCAACCTGCCACCAGCAATGGAGCATCAAGCTTTGACAAAACCAACCACTTATGCTGGCAAAACATCAGAAATATTATTGAGCAAATGTCAGCCAAAGAACCCAAGACACAAGCCAACAGGCTGTTTGTGTGCTGTAACTTTTGCTTAGCTTTCTTATGTGGGCATGACCACCAACCAGTTGTCCACTCAAATGAACGGTTAGCACCAAACTATGGCCAGGAGCAGATTTGGTGGTAGGAGACACTCCGCAGCACAACGTGCTTGACATCTGTTGTGTCTCACAATTTAAGCCACCTGGATGCTCCTCCCCACCCACTCCTTACCCTACCCATCCTACCATACCTGCTTCTATGAATTACGTAGAGTGAGGAGAGTCCTTACAACAACCTCAGTTACTGCAGTCCTCCAGATCTCAATCTGCAGTAGTGCCTGTCCCACACGTGCCTTCACCGTTGTCCCCATCCCTCCCAGTTCACCTCATCACAATTTCTGTAGCTTCCTTCTTTCTCTGTTTTGCCCCTCTCTTCTCTCCCATCCCAGTTCTCCACTGCATCACATGCTCCACATACCTCCCACTGCCTGTCCCAAAGCAAGTTCACCAGTGCCACATTCCTATCCCGTTAACTAGCTGTCTCTCCATCCATCCCCAAGTCTTTTCTCTTATCATCTCATCCTCTTCATGTGATGCTACCCTTCACCCCATTTAGGATGCAGTGCATGGACAGTGTAGCCATGCAAATATATGCATGTATTTTTGTTGGTATTAGTTCCAAAGGAGGACAAGATCTGCAAGCTCAGCAATGTTTTGAATCTTGTTTACATGCATGTTGACAGCTAAATGCTTCCATTGTGTGGTAAGCAGTTACCTGTACTCCTTCCGCATACACTGACTGAAAGGAAAGACAGTTACAAATTATATTAGTCTATTTACATGTTCAACAATGTAAGAAAAGACAGATTGCTACTTAGTGTAAAGAAAACACGTTAAGTTGCAGACAGGCAAAATTAAAAGACACTTACATGAGTCTTTTGGCCACAGCCTTCCTCGGCAAAAGAGCAAGAAACACACACACACACACACACACACACCATTCATTCACACAAGCAAGCACATATCACAACTGCCAACTCCAGCATCTTCCGCTGGAATGCAACTATCATGTGGGATGCAAGCAGCGACCTGGAGGGGGTGGGGAAGGGGAAAGGATTGCAATGTATGGGTGGGGAGAGAGATGAATGCTGTCTGGTGGAGTGTACAGGGACTAGAATGCCAATAGGCACAGTGTCAGAAGCTTGTGGGGCAGGGAAGAATGAAAGATGGGCAGGTGCATTGGCAGAGGGCGGCAAATAAACAGGGTGGGAGACGAAAGTTGGGAGGGAATGATAGGAGAGAGGAGGTAGTGGAAGGTGTGGGGAAAGTATGTTACCGTAGGTTGGTGCCGGGATAATTAGGGGAGAGGAGAATGTGTAATAAGGATAACTCCCATCTGTGTAGTTCAGGAAAGGATCCAGATGTCTTGGATAGCGAAGCAGCCATTGAAATTAAGTATGTAATATTTAGCCGCATGTTGTGCCATCGGGTGGTCCACTTTGCTCTTGGCCGCAGTTTGGCAGTGGCCGTTCATCCTGGTGTACAGCTGGTTGGTTGTCGTACCAATATAAAAAGCTGTGCAATCAGTGGTGGCTGCTGTGTAAGAACACATGAACATCCTAACTTTCTACACTTTACAGATTTATTGGTTATTTTTCATTGAGTGCTGTTGAATGTAACACAGATGCTGCAATCTGAAAGATAACAGTACTTAAATCTACCATGCTATTGCTCCTCTAGGCTCTGTGAAACTTGGCAACAGGGTTGCAAGCACACCTTCAGTTTTGCACATTTTAAGGAGCTTTCATGCGTGTGCAACCTGGGTTAGGAATTGCCTTACAGACCAAATACATACAGATTTGATAAACAATATGCACAATTCACTCTGTGCACAGCTAGCCCTTGCCATTCAACGAAGTTTGCCAGTGCTACCAACTGGTAGCACACTGCTGCAAAGTTTTATGCCTGTTCGCTCAGCATAAATCCTGCTAGATGATAGCACACTCCTCAGATGTGCTAATTCACTCACTACGTAGTAAAATTAGATCAGACGTCAGTATATGTTAAAGTTGTATTCACAGTAAACCTATTTTGTGGGTTTCTGAATGAGTTATACTATATTAAGTTATAAATTTTATCATACAGTAATCCATTTGGGGCCCTGAGAACCATAAGGGCCTAAAGCACATCACCGTCAATTGTGAGTTTGTTGCATTTATTCATGCTTCTGAAATATGTTGATCTTATGGAGAGCCAGCTTTATCTGTGCTGTAGGCACACACTGCATATATGAACATTCAGGAAAAGCTGTATTGCTGGTTTCTCTGATATTCACTTAAATGTGAGATTGACAGCAGTGTGCTTTGGGCCTTTACGGATCTCAGTGCCTCATTTGCATTCTAGTCAAGTGACCATGTTGGTAGACATTACTGCTTGAGTTCAATCATTTTCACAAATGGCTGTTTGTGTTTGGAGTTGGTGGTTTACTGTGTGGGGTCAGCATGAACTATGTTGAATCTGTTTTAAATGCTAACAGAAACATAAAGCTATGAGATCGGGTCGTGAGTCATGCTTGGGTGGCTGTCAATAGAGCACTTGCCCGTGAAAGGCAAGGGTCCCGAGTTCGAGTCTTGGCCCAGAACACAGCTTTAATTTGCCAGGAAGTTTCATATCAGTGCACACTCCACTGCAGAGTGAAAATATCATTCTGGGAACAGAAAAGTAAATTACCAGAAAAAGTTAGCCGCATAGGAACTAGGGCCTCTGAAACAGATCCTTTGATCGAGATAGTGACAAAATCAAATAAGCATGACTACAAGTGAACGTTTAACAAGGAATTGTACAGTTAGCACAAGATGTTGTGTGGGTGCAGTGTAAGAATACCTAATTTTCAGCCTGGAAGTAAATTCGTGAACTAATACATCTGTTAGGTGTCTTGTACATTTGTCCGAAGAAATGGAAAAGCATGAAAACTCCCACTTACACAAAAAAGTGAAAAACAGAGCTGCGAAAGCTTACACATTATTTCGTAATCACTTAATTATGTAAAAAACAAAATTCTATAAAACCAATTCTTTCTTTTGTCAGATAAGTTATGCATCTTACTATTATTTTTATTATTGTTGCTGTTGTTATTCGCAGTAACCGTAGTTGGGTAAACTTGTTGATGAGCATAACTGTTATGCAGCAGATGCTATTAATTTCATGCTCTCAAATTTATCTGAATCTAAAAATTTGTGAACACTCAGAATGTATACTCACGAGTCGCCATTGTGTACAATGATTGCAGCAGAACTGGTAAATGACATGGCTGCTTTCATGGGTGGCCTAGCCCCTAATGGGGGTAGGATAAACCTGTGACAGGACTGGAAAAGGAAATGCTGGTGGATCGATTGGGCAGGCCTAGCACCTGGATTTTCCACAGGGATATGATCCATATGGCAAAGAGTTGGAATTGGGAGTGTCATAGGGATGGACTAGGATGTTTTAGAGTTTAGGTGGGCAATGGAACACCACTTTAAGATTGGTGGGAAGGCTCTTGAGTAGGATGTTCCTCATTTCAGGGCATGTTGATAGGTTATCAGAGCCCTGGTGAAAGATATAGTTCAGTTATTCCAGTCCAGGGTGGTGTTGGGTGACATCCCTACACCCTCCAATTAACAGTTCACACACACACACACACACACACACACCACCAACCCCTCCCTGTCCTTACATCTCCTCCCCATTCTTCTCTCTCACCCTGTTTACCAATGCACCCCCCCCCCCCCCCCACCTTTCCTGCTCCACTCCTTTTTTCCCACCTCCCAGCCCCACAACGTCCTGTCACTGCGCTTTCGGCATTCTAGTCCCTGCACACTCCACCAGACAGCGTTTGTCTCTCTCCTCACTAGTACACAGCTATCCCTTCCCATACCCATTCCCCACACTTCCAAATTGCTGCTTGCATCCCACGCGATAGTTGCATTCTGGCCCAAGGTGCTGGAGTCAGGGCCATGTGTGCCTGAGGTGTGCTTCCTTGTGTGTATGAATAGTGTGTGCTTCTCTTTTGCTGATGAAGACTGTAGCCAAAAGCTTTATGTAAGTGTCTTTTAATTGTGCCTGTCTGCAACTTGACGTGTCTTCTTTACGGTAAGTAACAATCCGTCTTTTCCTACATTGTTGATATTCCTATCCGGAGTTTTCATTGTATATAAAAGTTCAGTTTTACAATTTATGTATTGTTATACATCATTTGGCACATGCCAGTGAGCTTCCTATTTTACCATAATTCACGTTTGCTCTCTGACAAGTCTGGTATTCTCTCACTAATATGTTGGAGATCCTATTTGCATTGTTATTAATTTCTGCCATGATTGATGTTATCCTTGAGGCAGAGGCTGTATCAGTACATGTAACTTGATTTATTTCTTCCTGATTTATGTAGAAAACTAAATGTTTGAATTTCCCTCTGACTTAGCTTCAATACTCTAAATATGTTGGATAAAAGCAATGTCCTGTTAAGAAGTGTACCAAACCGTAGTTAGGTTTTGTATGGGCTAGTTTTAAATTTGACACTCAATTTTGGGAAATAATTAGTATAAGTCCTCCATTCTTACTTGTTTTCCTCTTCTCTCTTTGCCATGTATCATCTCACGAGTTTTTATTCTGGAATGTTTTATTGATGTATGATTCAGTGATGCTCAGGATTTCGTCTAGGTTTCTGATATCCTGTAGCCCTACACCTGAGAGTCAACTCTGTAGGATATATTCCAAGTATCAAGCACAGTGATAACACTGGGGTTTTACATACTGTCCCAAATAATGTCTAAAGCCCACCTACCTAATTATCTAATCTTGGCTAGGGTGTTCCCCCCCCCCTCCCCCAGTTTGTGCATTATTTTTGCTGCTTTGGGTACTGTCAGGTTATAAGTGCAATGTAGCCCTTCTTATCATCTTTACATATGTCTAAGTACTTGCTTGCTTTCTAAAAGACAACTTTTCTGTCATTTGACAGTACTTAGTCAGATGTTGAAAATATCAATTTAGAAACTTCTGGATGACTGACGACTGGTCTGCAATAAAGAAAACATCCTATTCATATACTATATGCAAAATTATTAGATTATCCCCAATTTATTGTTGCATTTATGGAGAGTTTTCTCCTTTGCATTAGTTAAGATATTTTATTTGCAATGAAAGTGAGTTAGTTAGACACACCATGGGGTATCTGCTGCAGCTTGATACTATTATTGGGTGGTGACTCCTCATCCCCCAACAGATCCTCTCCACACACTACGTCTACATTCTCTTCTGATGAAACCCACTGTATAGTGAACAGCACCCTATACTGTATACTATTGCTAGTCCTTCCCTTTCCTGTTTCACTCTTGTGCACAGTTAGGGTAGAATGATTTTTTTGTATGGGTTTGTACAAGCCCTAATCTCCCTTATTTTGTCTGTATTGACCCTATGCAAGATGAATTTTGGAAGAAGTAGAATTGTTTTGTCAAATATGCTGATGCTGTAAACTTCTTCAGTAGTATTTTGCAAAAAGATTGTCTTCTTACCTGCAATGATGCTGTTAGTATGATTGTTTCATTCCTTTATGTCAGGAAGAGGACGCAGCTTGTTAGGGGTGTTACTGTTAAGGAAAGTGCATCACTTGATTAATGGATACGCCTTGTCTGAAGCCAAACTAACCAGGTCTGAGACCATAAAACATTGTGAGACTGCAGATGGAAGCCCATAAGCGATTTTGACACACAGGTGACATTCATATATTTTCCCTTTTTGGTTAGACAGATGAGTGAACATTTTCCAAAAGACTAGTGTTACTAGATGTTGCAGGACTTCTGAATGGATACCATCAGGATCAGGGGCTACTGTGTTTTGGACTTGCCCACTGCTAATGCAGTCTTTTCTTGTACATACATACATATGTACAGAGTGTGGCATTAGCTTTGCATTTCTGTCCTGAGCTGTAGGCACACGCTTGGTCTGTCTGGAACTCACTGCTGGATAGGAGTATGCACAGCAGAATCTCCACCCCACTCCCCCATTCCAAATTTGTTTTCATACTTGAGTTATTTTAAACAGACAAGATCATGGGTGTTTATGCACCCAGTCAGGAATTTGTATTGTAGCCTATTCTCTACAGCCTAATTTTGTGGCTATATACTTCTCCCAATTATTCTTTCTTGTATTACTTTACTTTTTCGTGTCTGGAAAACAAATTGTAGTCTTCCAACCCAGTATTGGGCCATGTCCAGAGTTTCTTTCTTGTCCAGCCACAAATTGTAGAGGTTGCATCTGTCAGGGCAGTTTTGACAGGCCAGGAGGTGTTCCATGTGTTGCACAGTACACAATCGTACTTGTTGTCATCTACATTACCGTATCACCACCTGATCATTTTTGTTTTCGCTTGAGCCACCAGTATTCTGATGTGGTCAGAGTCCTCCATGTTTTCCAGTTTGTCGTGAACCAGGCACTATCCGTGCTGGCAGATAGTCATGTAGCAGTTCTTCAATGGCCATGCTTAAGAACCTCGTACAGGATCTCTGTTGCCCAGGCTCGCACTCAATGCCAAAGAGAGGATATTGGTTATCAATGATTTATCTGTGAATTCATGACACATTCTTAGGGGGCTGGGACTTACAAGGCTGGCAGCTCTGTAAAGCTTTGGTAGGGCAGTGGGTTTCATACACTGTGTCACTATTCGATATGTCTCATTGAGGCTTATGTCGACTTTCTTCATGTGGGATGATCTTGTCAATACCTGGCAGGTTTATTTGGCTGTAGAGAAGCATAGAGCTTGTATGGCAGTTCTCAGGATAGTAGGGTTTGCTGTCCTTTTGCTATTTATGAGTTTTATACCTAGAGACCACTGTCATATGGATCTTTTCACAGTGATGTCTGTATGTCAGAAATCTGTCTAATGTCACACCCAGATAGGTTGGTTTGTCTGCTTATTCCAGTGTGCTTTTATTCCAGGAAAGACTCAACTTTCACTTTACTTGCTGAGATTGAATTAAATTCAGTAGCTTTATAATAGTCGTAGTCTGCTTGTATCACAGTAATCTTACTGGTCATTTTTCTTCTTTCACCTCCAGTAGTGTTTCTTGATGTGTAAAATGTCGAGTTGCACCAGGGCGGGAATCCATGTTAAATTGCAGCTTCCATTATAATGGGCTGTGTCAGTCAGTTCAAAGGTCAGAGGAAGGCAGTGGCATACTAGGTCCAGCAAGACTGTGCCTAATAAATCACTGTGGCATTCAAAACAAACTTCAGATTGGTGACTGCTTTACTTTTAATAGTTTCTAAAGGTAAAAAGGGTTCAAAAATGCCAGGTACTTTGCTGCAAGGGAAGGTTGATGACCATAACTGTGCTGAAGTCAAAATTCAGTGACAATAAAACTGCCCCTCCACACTGACCTATTTCTCCCTCCCTCCCCCGCTTGAGTGAAAGATCTTGCTCGCAAGGCATACTATATAGTAAGCAGTGATAGAGCCATCTGGTGATGCATGTTGTGTTCATGGATCAAAGAGAAAATATTGCCACTCCTATATTTAGGTGTGTTTGAATGTACCATTGCACTTTTTGTAGATTTAGGAAACTTTCCCTTTTCACTGTGCTGTCCACTTCTTTTCACACCAATATCTCTAACAAGGTGTCATAAGACATAACCACCTCCACCACATGATCCCTACAAAATTATTTTAAAAAGTCATCTGCACACCTAGATAATGACCCTCATGGCTAATAAAATTGGGCGCAGGTAGTAAGTACCATGTAGAAATAATAAGATATGAACAAGTCCAGTTATGCTAATGAATTCCTCTTCTTTGTAATAACTGCCATATTCATCCTACTTGTTGAGCAGAATTTTGTAGACAACTTAGTACATTTCAGTCTTCGATATCCCCACCCCCTGCACTGATCCACTGTCATGAAGAAATGTGAAAAACAACATACTAGTTACATGAAATACAAAATGTTTTAAAGAAAGTATGAGTAATGTCTGTAACACTCAGATCAGCTTGTATATATTGAGTACAACACTTGCAATAAAATACTTGCATTGAATGCTTGGATGCTATTACACATTTAGGTTGGATGGAAATCTCGGAGAGCATTCACAGATAATAATGGAATTCCTGAAATTTAGGTGTCAGTCAGAATCCTGTATGACAAAGTTTGCAGTGTTTACATTCTGTTATGTGGAATAGATATGTTACAAGTTTCTTCTATCAACGAGAAGTGTTTTGTAAGTTTGAGGGTAGCATGTGATCCTGTCAGCCAAAATGCTTCATAAATCTATTGCATCTAATAAGCAACAACCCCTTACTTCTCCCCCCCCCCCCCTCAAAACACCATAACATATACCTTCCTTTATTTCCAAAGTATTGGGGTTACTACTTGCAATGAATGGCCTTTCCTGTTAACGTACAGTCTCCCTGTGTAGTTGATTTGCATTGCTGGAAGCCTTACTATAACATTAACTTAATTGTAAAAATTATCCATTAACAATGCATATACTTTCACTTCCATCCTGTCAAGCAATTTGTAAACTTTATCCTGTCCACTGAAGTCTTAGCCATTATCTCCACAATATATGTGAATTCAACTTATGAGGTTGTTCAGTTTATAATGTTTGCCTTGAACATAATGTTTCATATCAGCCAACCTCTCAGCAAAACAGTTCTCATGTCTTTGCATTCACAAAATGGATGACACAGTTTGTCTTTTTTGTTGTTGTAACCACTGGATGAATGTTATGAATAGGAACATTTGAAATTTGCATACAATAAGTTTAAAAAAATTCAATGCAAAACACATTTATAGAATGTTTGTTTTGTCGGTAAGGCACTAAAAAATCATTAGAATAAAAAAGGGTTCAAGAAATGCCAATGGAATTGCCTGTGATGAGAATCTTTTGTTCTGCATTTGAAATTGGGACTGTTTATAACACTACAGGTTTAACCAAAGCCACCGACTCAGTATAGATGCCGGCATCTTTGTGGATTGAGGATTTGTCAGTACAGAAATGTGTATTTAGTAGCTGTTTGTCTCTATATTGTGAAACTTCATTCACATTAGAACTGCTGTTTTGATTTTTCGAACAATGGAGGACTGAAATCATCTTCACTGAAAGGTCATTCGCCAAGAAACACACTTTTAATCAGGGTTGAGAAAAACCCACGGGGTTAGACTGGGTTTTTCGTGATGTTTTGTACTGACGGTTAACTAATTCAGTTTAAATTCCTACAATTAATTTATTCAAAACACTAACCCATTCTTAAAACTACTTTTAATGGAGAAAACGGATAAATTCTTCAAGCAGACAGCACAACTATTGCACAAGTTGACAAGCTATGGATCGATCTTTTAGAAAGTTCTGATATGGAACTGTGTAAGAACATAATAAAAAAGACCAACAAAGCACTAGAACCCTTTCACTATCTTATATCAAAGATTCAGAAGGAGAAAGTGCTGAAAACTGGTTCATGGAGATGCATCCAGGGTGGACATGTTACATCTTTACAGACTGCTGATTCTCATTTTTCTGCCACTATGTTTTCTGGTGCAGTTATAACACAGTTCCATCCAAACAAATGGTGGAAGATAATGGTACTGAAAATGAACTTACCAACAGGGTTTGTGGAAAGCCCCATTTTTGACCTGCAAACATTGCATCCATTGCGAGAGTCTTCTGTATCTATGTGTTTGCTTGGTCAGAATTAAGAAATAATTTAAAGAAAAGATCTGAGAAATTAGTGAATATCTAGAAAGCTTCCAAAAATGACAAAATTTTACTTTAGTCATTACAATTCTCCATAAAGTTTTCCCCTGGAGGTGTAAATGTTATTTAACTGTTTCTCACATTTCAAGAAACATTAAAACACTGTTATAATAAAATAAATTCCTGTGATGGTAAATAGTTGCCTTCAATAAATATGATGGCTCTTTTTAATTCATGTAATGGTAACTTGACATACAAAATGTTATAAAATATTCATAATTAGATATATTTGGGGCTATTAAAAAAAAAAAAAAAAAAAAAAAAAAAAAAAAAAAAAAAAACAACAACTCACTTTTTTGGTCTAGGCTACCTTTTTGATTTTAATGGAATTATGTAGAATTCTGTGGGAATAATTATATTATGTGGAAAGCAGAACATCTCACCTTGAGTAGTATGTGATGTGGCATAAAGAAATATCAGAAAGTAAGCTACACACAGGAAATAGTGACAACACAAACTGATAAGTGTGGTTGCAATAAATGACTGTATTGCTAAGTGACACCACGATGTTGTGCCAAGTGCATGACACACAACACTTGGGTTATTACTGTAATAAGTATGAATATCTTATTTGATCTTTGCTTCATTGTGTGATGTGAAGTGGGAAGTCTACAGTTTGCTTATAGCCTTCCTCAGTAAGCCCTATTGAAAATTTATTTTATGATTTATGCACGTGTTATTTTCCATGTTCCAAGATGTATGTAGAAACCATCACATGATTACTTAAAGTCTTTGAGCAAAAACCAGTTTCTTACCGTGGTTAAGGCCTCCTGTTTCCTGCCAATGTATCTATATTGCTTCTCAGTCTTGGTCTATTGTGACGTGCGTGCGCACATGTGATGGCTTTCAAAACATTTTTAAAAACTTACTGGGCAACATCAAACAATGGGATATGTCACAATAATATGAAAAGGATAGTTGCTACTCACCTTATAGCGGAGATGCTGAGTCGCAGATAGGCAAAACAAAAAACCTGACGACCAAAGTATCTGGCTTCAGCTGCCAGTCAGTGTGGTCATTTGTGTGAGCTGTGTTCGCATGAGAGAGAGAGAGAGAGAGAGAGAGAGAGAGAGAGAGAGAGAGAGAGAGAGAGAGAGAGTGTACAACAGACTATGTGAATAAGTTGCACAGTCAGTCAATCCCTCCCTTTTATGCTTGCTATGTCACTCCAGTTGTGACCACATGGATGGAGAAAAGCTGAGGCATTTTCATTATTCCCACTTTATGTTAATCATGACTATTAACTGCCGTAGAGTCCCTAAGTGTCACACCTTTCCATTAAATCATTCTTGACCTAACTCTTGAGCTTCCACGCAAAACACATTTATAGATTTTTTTTTTTTTTTTTTTTGCTAAGGCACTAAAAAAACATTAGTATGAAAAATCGTTCAAAAAAAATGCAAAAGGAATTGCTTTCAATGGGATAACTTTTTGTTCCGCATTTGAAACTGGGACTGTTTATAACCCTACAGGTTGAACCAAAAGCCACTGACTCAGGATAGATGCTGGCATCTTTGTGGACTGTGTATAGAGGATTTGTTGGCACACAGCCCCAGACATCTAAGGGATAAGATCATGATTAAACAGTTTAGCAGAAATGTGATAGTGTGACCGAGTGTTCGTTAAGCCAGGAACATACGCTTGCAGCCCGTGAAGACTGCTGTTGTCATTTTGGGAGATGGGACTGTCCACAGAACACACATCATGAAGATGTAGAAGAAAAGGCGACAGTGAGTCACCAAGAATGCAGAAATAAAAATAAACCATATTGTTCACAGTAAAAACACATTTATTTATTACTTCAAATTGTGAGGTCACCATTGAAGCCTCTCGATCAATGTGAGAAGGCATGCAACATCTGTGATGTGAGAGGCAACATGTGGTTAACATTTCAACTGCTGGGAGTCCACTGGTGGACACAGTAGCAGTTTATGCCTGACACCTTGTCCCCACTGGCAGCCACATGCCTCCATCATGTTTATATAGTTCAGTACCTTGGATTAATTTGTATTTCTTGTTGAAGTTGATGCCTGTATATAGGAAATCAGGTACATTAACTTGCTCAATGTTTTGAACAGCTCATTATTGTCTCTCTCTAAGGTCAAAATTAGGAACCCCTCTCATCTGCATCATTGGACTGTGGCATCTATTTGAATCATGTCAACGTGGGCTTCCACTACGTGACTGCTAATAACTTGACATATCATATCATATCATAAAAATAGTGAAAAAATGAGGCATACTCATTAGCTAAAGAAAACTCAGGTATGAGGCAGAATCAGCAAAGTAGGCACATTGCACAAGAAATTAGTCACCTCCAGAAGACATCACGCTTACACTGCTTCAAACCACCCTAGGCTCGATAATGGACTGAATTCGCCAAGAAAAAGAATCCACAAGTATGCTGTATCTAGATGAAGCCACTCATTGATGATTAGACACCATAGGGCTATCTAGTATCTAAGGATGATGACTGATGATTCACCCACTGTTCCAAATAGTCCCAGAAATCTAAGAGATAAGATCCGAGGATTTAACAGGTCACTCGAGATGTGACAGGTTGACCATATGTTTTTCAAACCAGGGACACACACTTTCAGCCCTGTCAAGACTGCTGTTGTCATCTTGGGAGATGGGAGTGTCCACAGAATACACATCATGAAGATGTAGAAGAGAAGGCAACAGTGGGTCCCCAAGAATGTGGAAATAAACGTGATAGTTTACCCCCAAAAGCATCTTCAACCTAAAGTACGCCCTCTACACACATTGGTCTGTCACTGCACTCAGTGTTTTGCATCATCTATAAAAGACACAAAACTGCAATTGTTGGACCACACTGCGACTCTCCCGTAAGCTGCCGTCCAGTTTGTGTGATGCTCGACCCTTTACACTTGTGCAGCTCCATGTACCACAGTGAGCAATGGCCACTTGTAAAGTATCCGACTCCAAATGTCAATCACAATGTTATCTAAAAACTGGCTGAGACAGACCTGCATTCACACAGAACAGCAATTCCTATTAGGCTTGAAACATTGTAACTGATAACGCATGACATCTGCCTCTGATACCTGAGGTTAGGACCTTTTTATGACTACTGTTATTTCACTATTCCATATGGCTGTGAGTCATACTATCTTCCTTGTAGAAATTTTGAACAATCTCCATTCATACACCAACAAATTGGATAACTTTATTCTCAGTGTAGTCATGGAAGTAGATAAACACAGTAGATCATTTCTGTTGTTAGTAAATGGCAGCCCATCTTACTGCCTTGACTCCACGCAACCAAATATCGTAAACAACACTTCACTGCCGTGACTTGCACCAGTGGTAGGGGTTCACATAGCTACCTAATACCAGTCCTGCACCATGAACAGGGCTCCAAAGTAACCAGTGTGACTACTATTCTGTCCAAAGAAGTTGCTAGTGATTAAGTTTGTCTATACAGTAAAAGAAGAAAGAAAAAGACAATATGTACTGAGTAATATTTTTTCCTGTTATCTACGAAAGTATCTACAGATTCCTTTCATAGCTTATACAGGTTAACTTTGTGAGCAAAACCCTAACTCAGGCTGCATTTTACAAGGATATTAAGTGAGTGCAGACTAATAACGTAAGAATGCTGAGAACCAAGTGATGATTAACAAAGCAGACTGAATGATTAAGATATGAGTAAGCAATACAATAATATGGTACTTGTATAGTTCACTGAAGCTGACTATTTCTAGTGGAGAAATGAAAATGGAAAACAGAAAATACACAAAAGATCACTCAACTGTTACAAGCAGCATCAAGCAAAGGCTGAATCAGAGTTGGTCAGACAGATAAGTCCTTATGGCAGATTTTGTACTGTGTACTTCAATTTCACATAAAACCACTTGAAGAGTTCATTACACCATACTTTTTTGCTAGTGCAGTGCAGAGTTGGTCTCAGTCAAGTATGGATTTCGACAATTTGTTGGAGAATATTCCATTTATCAGAATCTGATGATGTGGATAACCCTCACAACTGGTACTATCCAGTTAAAATCAGTCTAAACCATTCACAATTTTGTAAATTTTTGCATGCAATACACAAATGGATCTTGCTGTCCTCCATTAAAAATAATAACAAAATGTTACACTGATTAATTTCTTTCACGAATTTAATATTGGGAGAGAGAGTACTGAACTGAAATAGTTATAGCAATATTATTTTACAGCTGGTGGCCTGGTGAGCCAAAGCCTGTACTGACAGGCAGATTATGGCCTTAGCCCAATATCTGTGCCTCACTTGTGGTTAAGTGTCAGTTATGTATCACATATAGTATTTTGTATTAAATGAAGCTTCAAATGACATTATGCAATTACTTAAGAAGTACATGTGTTACAAACTGTGGCCTATTTTCAAGTTTAGAGTCATGATTAGGAACAAGAATTATAAAAGAAAGGTCAGGAAAAAACATATTTTATTTGATGAAAACAGTGAAAATCTAACAATCATATTTAGTAAAATGTTACAAAAACATTTCTGTATTGAACAAATTGATGCTCAGGCCAATGAACCTCTCCACGGTTCATTATAATTTTCAACTACTAAATTCTTATGACGTTTCAGATGCACGACTACAGAATCATCCTTTGGAGTTGCTGACAGTAACTCAATCCGAGTTACAACCAGAAAATCTGGATTTGAAGAACTTGGTCCACGTATTATATCAATCTCATCACCAACATTTACCTGCAACAAAAAGTACATACTGCTGGTATTGTTCATAATGTGTCATTAACAATTTGAAGAGAAGTGTATACATCTACAAAATAATGGGGTTTACAGCAATGTATGCATTATATTTCGGGAGCTCATACTGCTGATCACTGTGAACACACAAAAAGGATGTGAGTAAGTAGTCTAATCAAAATGACTGTCAAATGTTTGAATGTAAACATTATTAGATTATTGCTTGTTTAGGAGTCATAAATATTGTAAAAAATATTTACAAAATTCTGATACGTGATCTAACAAGTTTTAGAAATTGTACAATATTTCTACGATGCAGCTGATGGTTACAGCCAAGATTCCTGCATCTTCCTATGCTAACCCAATGACAGTATCAATTACGATTGCGGTGGACATGGGATCACTGAAAGTGGACCTTTGATCCTTGCAAATGAATTGCCTGGTCATATGAAACATGTTTCTTATTACACCAATTCAGGGGTCATGTCTAGGTACTTTGTCATCCAGGCAAACAGCTGCTCACAGCATGCACCAAACCACAGCCGAAGGCTTGTGGATGCAGCATTTTGCTTTGGGAACCTGTGGCAGTAATTGAAGACACTAGAGAGCTGTGGACTATGAGAACATTGTTGCTGACTGTCTGCATCCCTTCAGTCTTGATGTCCTCCCTGATACTGATGACATTTTGCAGCAAGAAAACTGTACATACCATAATGCAACAATTGTGCAACAATGATTTGACGGTCATGACAGTGGCCGCCCCCTGCTCCAAACTTTGATCTCTAGTGTCTGTGCTGCCACTGTCGGGTATAGACCTTACTCTACAGGAATGCTTTTCTTTTTCTACGCTCAGTGCAGGATTTGATGCCCGACTCAATTGCAGCATATGCTTTTGTCTAGGTACACACTTTCTAAACAGATGTCTTATCTGGTTGATGCTGTATCCATTTCTTTGGAATGTCATCTTGAAGTGCTTCAGCTCAGTTGGAAGACTGTCTGAGTCACAGGTGGATCATGTCCTGTGAACACGTGTGCATGAAAAGCCTTCATGCTGGGAGTCATGGTGTCTACTGGAGGCACACTGTTTCAGACCAGTGTGTGTGGGTTTCCTGTACACACTGTGTCCCAGCTTGCCATGTGGTTTCCATTTCACTAGGACCAGACCGTACTTCGGACAACAACTTCGCTTCCGCTAACTTTAGGTATGCATGTATATGTGTTTTATTACCTTTCGCAAAGGGTTCCTCTGCCACACAATACTCCAAAATATTCCAAATACACAAGACAGTGTTGACAAAGTGTTGCTTTCCACCAACGGAATCAGAGTCAACTGTTCCACACCCACGGTAACCTGCATGTTGGGGTGCAGTGAATCCAGGTTATGGAGAAATTCATTTAAGGTGTCCCATCCATGTAGCCAGACAACAAACATGTCATACACATGACAATAGAAACAAGTTGGTTTTTGTTGGGTTTGTTCTGGGACCTTCTCTTAGAAATCCTCCATGAACAAATTCACCACAACCAGTGACAGGGCATCTCATGAAGATGCTGTCTATCTGTTCATAATAATTTCCATTGATTACGAAGTACATTGAAGTGAGCATAAACTTTAAGAGTCTTGTCAGATTGGTGTCAAATTTTTTTGCTTATCAATTCCATGGAGTCTTCAGAGGTACCCTGATGAAGAGCGACACTACATCAAAACTCACCAACAAGTCACTATCATTGAGTGGAAGTTCTTTTAGATGATGTACAAAATGAATGGAACAGCAGATGTGAAGTCGAATTTCCCCAGAGATGGACTCAGAATGGCAGTCAGGTGTTTTGTCAAGCCATATGTCACTGCTCCTATATTGCAAACTATGGGGTGCAATGGAGCACCCTCTTTATGGAACTTTGGCAGCCCATACAGTCGTGGCTGCACAGCAGCTAGCGGTTGAACAGTTTTTGCATCATCTTCTATCTTCCTATTTGCGACGTCATTGGGAAGTCCATATATTTTCTGGCTATATTATGTGTGATAACAGCATTCCCTTTATCAACAAGCAGAGCAACCAACACTGGATCGTTATGTTACTCATGGATGGCTGCTCTTTCCGCATTTGAAATGTTGTTTTTCGGTAGTGCAGCAGTAGTGAGTGTATGGCACATTTCATGGCATACTACTCTGGCCTCATTTGTCGGCAGAGCATCAGTGACCTGTTCCACACTTCTTACTATGTCCACAATTGGTAGTGACGTAGGAGTTGAGTCCTTTTCCTAGCACCAACATTGCTGCATCATGGACTGTTCTTCCTGTAAAGCTGATCACAGTTTCTTAAGTAGTCCTGCATGGTTTTCTGTAATGCTACGATGTGGTCATACTTTGAGGTTTGTTGATTCTAGAGTTCCTTCATTTGCTGCTTGCCTGTACCTAAGTGACAGAGTCAACCCACTCCTATGAAACAGGAGAGAAAGCTGGAGCTATCGTGAGATGGACCTCTAAAAAAATTTTTCAGGTGGTATCCAGACAGAAGCAAGCACCAAGCTGGCTTATGTTGTGATGCAAACTGTCACTGCAGTCCTTACATCGTGAGATATCTTGGTGAAAGATGGTATCAAAGTACCCTCTCAGCAACTAAGCAGGAACGCGAGTGAGCAGAGCAGATGCTCCATATTCTGCAGCTGTCCACAATCTCACACTTCCTGCCCATAAAGGTATTTGATATGCGATCTGATGTTTCCCTGACATATTTACAACTTGTAGAAATCTTTGTAGTCATGTCATGATTACTCCATGATATTTTGGCAAACAGACTAGCTGCTATCTTCAGGCAGTCCCCGATGACTGCTACTTGCCTCCTGTCAGCACCCTATATATGCTGGCCATCACCCCTCCACCACTCTGATCCTGTTGCTGTGGCTGCTGCACTTCCTATAATTACATGGCTGATACATTTGTCAGCCGGCCAGATGGGCGGGACAGTGTAAGTGAATTTCTCCATCATCTGAATAAGCTTCACCCCAATATACAACTTATTATTGAGGTGGTACAGGATGGCACCCTTCCACTTCTTGATGTCCTAGTGAAACAAAAATCACACGGCAAGTCAGGACATAGTGTGCAGAAAACCCACACACTGATCTGTACCTTTATGCCTCCAGTAATCACCATGACTTCCAATGTGAAGACATTTTATGCATCTTGTTTGAGGGATAGAGCTGAAGCACCACGAGAAGACATTCCAATGAAATCGGTACAGCAGCATGCAGATAAGACATGCATTTGGGCAGTGTGTTCAGCCTGAAGAAAAAGAACAGCACAATACACTAGTGTGCATCCTGTTTGTCGGCAATACTTTCAGAAAAACTGGCAGGATCTTGGTATGACATAATATTAAATGTGAATTTTGTCTATTCCCTAAAACATCAACACTAGTAAGCTCAGTAAAGGACGGTGTAGGCTTTTCTAAATCAGAAGTTTACCAAACCACTTGTCAGAATGGCAAACAATACAGTGGGGAAACTGTATGAGGAGAGATTCTGTGAAGATGCATGCCATACTGAAACATGCCAGACCACTGACTGTAGTATAAAAACTGGCCATACTGGACTACAAAGATACCAAAATATTTGGTCAAATTTCCTCCAACTGACACTGCATGATTTAGATGCCACTGAAATAAGAGCCCAAGATGGCCTAGTTAATAAACCTAATGACCAGCAACTGAATCAGATGTTGTACTTTGCATGGAGCCTATGAAAAGAAAACTGTTCCTGTAGAGTGAGGTCTGAACCTAACAGTGATAGCATTGACACTAGAGACCAGAGTTCCACTGCTGCCACCATCCACAGTGGTGGCCACACTGCTAGCAATAGGACAGAGTGGTGGAGGGGGTTAATGGCTAGCACGTATGAGGGGCGTTTGAAAAGTCTGTGCAAAGTCTGAGAGATGGCACCACCAGCACGTATTGAGGTCATGTTTGGTTAGTAGCATCTTTGGAAAGAGTGCACACCAAGTTTCAGTCATATTTTGTGTTTGGCATTCATGTGAATCAAGTCTAGTGATTGTCAAAAAATGGACGAAAAAGAATTTTGTGTGGTGATTAAACATTACTTTATGAAAGGCAAAATGCCTCAGGAGACTAAAGAGAAGCTTGATAAACATTATGGTAATTCTGCACCTTTGATTAGAACAGTTTATAAGTGGTTTCAAAATTTTCAGTGTAGCCATATGGGCACAAGTGATGCTGAACGTTCTGGACGCCCTGTGGAGGTTACGACTCCACAAATCATTTAAAAAATCCACGATATGGTGATGGCCGACAGAAGAGTTAAACTGCATGAGATTGGTAGTGCTGTGGGGATCTTGAATGAACAGGTACATAATATTTTGCATAAACATTTGGATATGAGAAAGCTATCCACAAGATGGGTTCCGCGATTGCTCATGCTTGACTAAAAATGGAATAATGTGAAGTGTTGCAAGGATGGTTTGCAGCTGTTCAGGAATAATCCGCAGGACTTTAAGCGTTGTTTCATGACTGTGGATGAAACTTGGATACATTACTATACTCCTGAGACCAAACAAAATCTAAGCAATGGGTTACCAAGGGAAAATCTCCACCAAAAAAGGCGAATACCATTCCTTCGGCCAGAAAGGTTATGGCGACAGTCTTTTGGAATTCACAAGGGATAATCCTCATTGACTATCAGGAAAAGGATAAAACTATTACAGGTGCATATTATTCATCATTATTGGACCATTTGAAAACCGAACTGCAACAAAAACGCCGGCGATTGAACCGCAAAAAAAGTCCTTTTCCATCACGACAATGCACCAGCGCACACCTCAGCAGTAGTGGTCGCAAAATTAATTGAAATAGGATTCCAACTTATTTCGCCCCCCCCCCCCCCCCACCTATTCTCCAGACTTGGCTCCCTCAGACTACTATTTGTTCCCCAATTTGAAGAAATGGCTGGCAGGACAAAGATTTTATTCAGACAAGGAGGTGATTGCAGCAACTAATAGCTATTTTGAGAACTTGGACATTTCCTATTATTCGGAAGGGATCAACAAATTAGAACAGTGTTGGACGAAGTATATAAGTCTAAAAGGAGACTATGTTGAAAAACAAAAAAGGTTTACCCCAAACAGTGAGTAGTTTTTATTTTTATACGGACTTTTCAAACGATCCTCATATAGGACAATGAAAGGAGCAGAGCAGTAGTCATCAGGAACCATCTGATGATGGCAACAAGTCTGTTTGCCGAAATATCATGGAGAAACTATGACGTGACCAGGCTGACATTACCTGGTCGGCCACTTGAGAATCTTACGAATCCCTATTGCAGTACTTGGAGACTGATTAGTGCATGTGCCTCCCTCGATACTGAATGCTCAAAGTGACAGACAAAGTTATGTATTTCTGATCATTAAAATATTTTTCATGTTCCTACCCTGTGGTATCAAAGTGAATAGTGTTACAAATTTTCATAACATTAGAGAATAAGAAAACAACTGATAATGATTATAGAGTGAGCTCAAAAAGGAATCAAGTATTTAACAATTGTAGCCTACAAACATACATTACAGAATAAGTCTTTATGGTGGTTTCACTAGCTTCCAGAAGTAAACAAAAACATTCACAGCACTAGAGTTGCAGAAGTACCATAGGCTACTGTAGACTATTGTAAGTAAGTGTATACTCATTTCATTTGTTTTTGAAATGTGTAGCTGGAGTCAGCCCAAACAAATGCTGCTTATCACATCTCTCTTGCGAGACCCAGTGTAGATGGAAAGTTTCAGTTTGTTTCCTGTTACAAACAAAATTTTTTGAAGCAGAATTTTACATGCTCTTATGATAGAGCAATCCCAGATTAGCCTAATGCGATTTTTTTTTTTTTTTTTTTTGTATTAACAGGGACAGTAAACCTTGAACAAAAACCAGTACTGAGCAGTGCTGTCACACGGCTTTAGCTGATAGTGCAGGTCACAGCAGTGCTGTTACTGCTGGACTACTGGTTATTCTTCAGATTTTACTGTCCCTGTTAACACATATTGATAAAATAAGTATCACATTAAACCAACCTGGGGCAAATCTATTGTATATGCACATAAAATTCCACTTAAAAAATAATTTTGTGTGTAAGGGAAATCAAACTGACACATGCCATCGATATTGGGAAGGAAAAACAAACAAAAATTCAAAACAGCATTTTCTATCAGGGAATAAACTTGTATAATAATAGGCCATGGAGATGAAAAAGATTACTCAAAGCAGTTTTTAAAGAGGCAGCTAAAACATTCTTCATAAGTAATGTATACTACACAATTATAGGAGTACTTACTGGACTCATGGGAGTCGTTAATAATGAAATGTGACAATTATAACATACTACAATATGTGATCACAGTGTAGGCCTAACACTTTTACAAGAAAAATCATGTATTCGTGGTCTATAGAGTGTAACAGCAATGTCTTATCTCTTTCCTGAGCTCAACATCTTACTCATCACGTGCAAATGCTGATTCAGTTTTTAAGGTAGACTAAGGGGGAGGACATAAAGACATCCATATTAATGGGCCTAAAGTCAACTTTCCATATAGACTGGGAAGTGCAAGGTGCACAGCAGCATATTTGTGGTTGAGGAGTCACCAGCGGGTGTCCTTCGTGCGTACAGCGAGGCAGTGCAAAATTATGTTTCATAATATAAGTTATCTGGTGCAAATTTTGTTAAATCAAAGAACTTTGTACAATAGTGACCAAGCAAATGAGGCAGTGTGATTGTTAAGACACTGATCTCATATTCGTGATGATGGATTTTGCTGTGTCCAGCCATCCTGATCTAGGTTTTTCTAAATCATTTCCGGCAGACACCAGGATGGTTCTTTCATTAAGGCCACCACTGACCACTTGTCCTATCCTCACAAAAAATACTTATGCTGCATTACATTAATAGTTGTTCCATAGAATAAGACATTCGCGGGAAAATGCTCTACCAACTGAGCTACCCGCCCTCACAGCTTTACTTCCGCCAGTACCTCACCTCCTACCTTTCAAACTTCACAGAAGCTCACCTGCAAATCTTACAGAACTAGCAATCCAGGAAGAAAGGACACTGCGGAGACATGGCTTAGTCACAGACTGGGGCATGTCTTCAGAATGAAATTTTCACTCTGCAGTGGAGTGTGTGCTGATATGAAACTTCCTGCCAGATTAAAACTGTGTGTCATACTGAGACTCAAACTCAGAACCTTTCCCTTCTGCGGGCAAGTGCTCTAAATTGAGCTACCCAGGCTCTCAGGATGAGTCATGAGTCGTGCTTGGGTAGCTCAGTTGGTAGAGCACTTGCCTGTGAAAAGGAGAGGCCCCAAGTTCATGTCTCGATCCAGCAATTTCATATCTAAAAATTCATCTGTTGAGTAGGAGGAGTTGTCATTCAGAAATTCTTTTAATTTGTTTTAAAATGCTGATGGGCTATTTGTCAGACATTTGATGCTGTTTGGTAAATGACCTAAGACTTTTGTGGCAACATAATTCACCCTTATCTGTGCCAAAGTCAGATTTAACCCAAAATATGAAGATAATCCTTTCTTCTAGTGTTGTAACTATGCACTTTGCTATTATTTTTGAATGGGATGGGTTATTAATAACAAATTTTATAAGCGAATATATGCTAAGTGATTAAAAGTATCCGGACACCACCAAAAACATATGTTTTTCATATTAGGTGCATTATGCTTCCACCTACAGCCACATACTCCATATCAGCAACTCTGTAGTCATTAGACATTGTGAGAGAGCAGAATGGGGCACTCAGCAGAACTCATGTGCTTCAGACATGGTCAGGTGATTGGGTGTCACTTGTGTAATACATCTGTATGTGAGATTTCCACACTCCTAAACATCCCTAGGTCCACTGTTTCCGATGTGACAGTGAAGTGGAAATGTGAAGGGACAGGTGCACAAAAGTGTACAGGTCGAGCTCGTCTGTTGACTGACAAAGCCACCGACAGGTGAAGAGCGTCTTAAAGTGTAATAGGCAGACATCTACCCAGATCATCACACAGGAATTACACACTACTTTAAAATCCACTGCAATTACTATGACAGTTAGGTGGGAGGTGAGAAAACTTGGACTTTATAGTTGAGCGGCTGTTCATAAGCCACACATCATGCTAGTAAATGCCAAATGACACCTCACTTGGTGTCAGGAGCATCAACGTTGGAAGATTGAACAGTGGAAAAATGTTGTACAGAGTGATGAATCACAGTACACAATGTGGTGATCCAATGGCAGGGTGTGGATATGGTGAGTGCCCAGTGAAAGTGAGGCAGTGGTGTTATGATGTGGTCGTGTTTCTCATGGAGGGGGCTTGCACCCCTTGTAGTTTTGCATGGAATTACCACAGCACATGCCTACATTGATGTTTTAAGCACCTTCTTTCTTCCCACTGTTGAAGAGCAATTCGGGGATGACGACTGCACCTTTCAACATGATCGAGCACCTGTTCATAATGCATGGCCTCTGGTGGAACAATAACATCCCTGCAATGGACTGGCCTGCTCAGAGTCCCGACATGAATCCTATTGAACACCTTCGGGATGTTTTGGAACACCTACTTCGAGCCAGGCCTCACCGACTGACATCGATACCTCTCCTCAGCGCAGCACTCCGTGAAGAATGGGCTGCCATTCCCCAAGAAACTTTCCAGCACCTGACTGAATGTATGCCCCCGAGAGGGGAAGCTGTCATCGAGGCTAAGGGGCTAAGGGTGGGCGTGGGCCAACACAATACTGAATTCCACCATTAACAATATAGGGTGCCACAAACTTGTAAGTCATTTTCAGCCAGGTGTCCAGATACTTTTGATCACATAGTGATGTATTATGAAGGTACTGTGAATGTCCCTAGTTTCTGAAATAAATGTCTGCAAAGTGATCTTGGGTGGACTTCAGTTATTATTCTGAGTATGCACTTTTGTGCAATGAATATTTTTTTCTCCTATTGATGAATTACCCCAAAATATTATGCCATATAAAAGCATTGAATGAAAACAGGGATAGTTGGTTAATTTACTGATATGTTTATCACCTAAATTTGCAATAACCCTACGACCATATGTAGTTGGACTCAAATGTTTCAGCAGATCATCAATGTGTTTCTTTTAATTCAATTTCTCATCCATGCACACACTCAGAAATTTGGAATATTCTGCCTTAGCAGACTTCAGTTCAAATTCTATATTTATCAATGGTGTTATGTCATTTACTGTACAGAACTATATATAGTAGATTTTCTCAAAATTTAGTGAAACTACATTTCCAGAGAAACACTTAATAATTTTCTGAAATTTACAATTTCCTCATCTAATTCTTGTTTGTTGGGTGTGATTACTATACTTGTATCATCAGCAAAAGAACTAGCTTTGCAGCCTCATGAGCACTGAGTGGCATACTATTAATATATATTAAGAACAGTAAGGGATCCAAGACGGAACCCTGCGGCACATTGTTCTTGATATCTCCCTGGTTAGAGGATTTTTGCAGACTATCTGTACTGTTAACTTCAAACCTTCTGTAACCTTCCAATTAAATATTAATTGAAGCATTTGTGCACTGTCCCACTCATTCCACAATACTTATGTTTACCTAGAAGAATATCATGACTCTGACAGTCAAAAGCCTTTGAGAGATCATAAAAAATCCCAATGTGTGATGTTCGGTTACTCAGAGCACTTAATATTTGATCAGTGAAAGCATATACAGTATTTTCTCTTGAAAAGCCCTTCTGAAAACCAAACTGACATTTTGTTAGCACTTCATTTTTTTGAAGCTACTCTTGAATGTGTTACTTTTTCAAGAATTTGCATAAGAGGTCGGAAGTGAGACTGGGCAGTAGTTGTTAGCAACAGATCTATCCCCCTGTTTAAACAATGGTTTACCAATAGCATATTTCAGTCTATCCAGAAAAATGCCCTGTTTCAGTAAGCTACTACATTTGTTGCTTAGAATCCTACTTGGTAACAAGCTTTTACTTTTGAGTGAATTTATTATTTTCCTAATTTCAGTAAGAGAGGTGGGTTGAATTTCAGTTTTGTCAAATTGTATAGGTATTGCCTCTTCCATACACAGCCTTGTATTTTCTAATGAACAGCTGGATCCTCTTTTCTCTACTACACTTAAAAAATATCTTATGCTTCTGGCTTTTCTTTAAATTTGATAGAAATATTGTCTTCTGGTGCTCTCGGTTGCCCTGTTTCTCTTTTAACAATATTCCAAATTATTTTAATTTTATTATCAGAGGTGCTAATCTCAGACATAATGCACATACCTCAGTACTTTTTTTTAATAACTTTTCTTAATACAGTGCAGTAGTTTTTATAATGTCTGATTTTTTTCTGGATCATTACTCCTTCTACCTACATTTCCCTTTTCGTTTACAAGATATTTTTGTCCCTTTGGCAAGCCACAGCCACAGCTTTTTAGATGGTTTCTTACAATTACGTTTCACTGTTTTATTAGGGAAACTGTTTTCAGATACACTCACAAAGGTATCATGAAATGTATTCTATGTGTATGTATATTTTGAGCTACTTATTTTCATTTTATTATGACAAGTCCTATAACAATGTGAGAAATCCTGGATGAATAAATCACCTGAAGTAAAGAAAGAACTTATTTTGTGATTCTGTTGGTAATGCACACTGAATGTGAGATTACACCCTATCCTCTGATTTTCATCAACTTTTCTGTTCCCGGTGCTAAATACTTTATCCTGTGAACCTGTTTTTGTTAAAGCATTAAGATGGGTGAGTAAACCCTCAACATATAGCGCTGATCAGATAAATAATATTATTCTATTATATAGTGTATTTTATGTCATTCAATATGTACAACATAAATATAAAATCCAATCTGCATGCTATTAAACATTCAAAAGAAATGAGCTCTTACTAACCAGTCCTGGTTATTAGCTGACATATCTGTCAATGGCAAATCTTAACGGCTTCAAAGTAGTATCTTAGCACACAAGTGGCACTACATATTTAAGACCGTTTTGTACACAGGAGTGTGCACCTACCTGGCATTGCATGTGAAAAATTTAGGGGAAAATGAATATAACACAAGAAATTACAAAATCTCTAGAATGGTTTTGAGGGAGGCACTCTATGAGTACCTAAAAGCAGGAACCTGAGTAGGAGTATGGACAATACAATACATAAACTTATACAAATGGACATTTGCTTTATTCTTCTAATGGTAAATCTATCCACAAACCCCTCCACAAAAACACTAAATTAAACCATTATTATATCATATCATAGTGAATTCTGGTACGATTATTTCCAGTAGGTCATGCTGAACTTACATGTACACTTTTCTTAAGTATCTTCTTCCCATTTATTCGTATTCGACTTTCATAAAAGGATGTTTCTACCTTGCTGCAAATGAGAGAACATTATGCATTAAAATAATACGGCAGTTGACCACAATCACACACCGGTATCATCAACTCACTGACTTTCGTGCCATTCCCATTCCAGCCTTTATAATCAGGTCAACACGCAGCGAAGTGACATTACACTTCTTAGTGCTTATGCTTTTATCTGAAGGGTCTAAAACTTCTGATACACTGTCAATATCATCGTCTTCGTCTTCCTACGAACAATAAGACGTGTTATTACATAATTTTAATCACGAATTATTCAAATTTCACTGTGATGTAAATTATTTATGGAACAGCTTTGCCGTGTGCTTATACTCACTTCGGTATTCACTTGTTTTTTCGTGTACTTGAACCTGTGCGCGTGTATGTCGATTTGTGGCAATGTGCCTACTACGTTAATTCGTCTCTGTCCATAGCCTACAGGGACTCTAATCCTAGCACATACAAATGACCGTGCTGATTTATAAAATAGTCTGCTTATTCTCACACTAACCAAACCTGGTAACATCTTGTTGCATTGTTTGTAAACATTCACTTGCACTGGCAGTTCTGCAAAGTGTATAATCTACAAGCAGTTTTTTCCCCTTACAGCGTAGATATACACAGAACACTTCTTTGTCGTGCTGAACTTTGAAACACAAGTCAAAAGATCAGTTTTTTTTTTCCCTTACAGCATAGATATACACAGATAACACAGAGAGAGGCTCCAATCTTTGCCGTGCTGAACTATGAAAAACAAATCAAAAGGTTCGTTCGAGTTCACACACGCAACAAAAGTGTCGCCACAGCTAGTAGCATGCCGCAGCTGCACGCATGAACTCGCTGTTTTTTAGTGGCGCCATCTATGAGATGCAACTTTTGTCACGACACAAAAAGTTCAGCTTGGTCGTACTACGGTCTAACATGACAGTCGCGACATTCACTGCAGTAAAAGTTGTTACCGTTTTTACAGCTGGAGCGACCATAGCGTTCCAAGAAAGGAGAACTTCAGATGTGTTATGAGCATAATGTTTGGTTTGCATCCCTTTACGAAATATTTGAATTATTATTATTTTTTGCCTCCAAGAGTTTGCGTATTAACAGAAGGCATAGATGTTTCTAAGAATGATTCTAAAATAAGCGCAAGTAGGGAAAAAATCATGAATGCAGTGGCAAGTTACAACAGATTCGTGAAGAAACATCTGTGACGTTGGGTAGAGCTGCAGCTTACCACTTTGATATCGACGGGATACAAACACATAGATTCACACATAAGAAGTGCAGATATGTACCACTACATGCAAAAGGGATCTACCCCCATTTGTTGTTCCGTAGGCTTACTGTGTTTTACTCATTGTCGCCTGTTGCAACAAGTATGACCATCTTTCCAGAGGTACCTCCATGGGTATTACACGATCAAATTTCTTTGTCCAGTATCTTCGTCAAAGATATTTGATAGTGTAATAGGGAATAGAGATGCATGAAGCTGATGAGGCACTTTACATCGTGAGGCACCGTGAATACAAAAATAGATTAAGAAGATTGGAGACCTGACGTGACCTAACCTAACATAACCCTCTCTTGTAGCAAGGAATCAGAGTGTTACAGTGAGCCTGTCTTCTGAAGATGTAGCAGTTCTTGAGTGAATATTGTGCTTTGTGATATGAGGATACACTTCACTGAGCACATACAGAAATGTATGCTCATCCATTCTTAAGTAATTAATGTACGACTTGACGTCTTCCACTGTAAGCTCACGTAACAAGTTTTGTTGAATGCTTTTATCGTGTCGTCGTAAAACCCACGGCTTCACCCAGATTAGATTAGTTTTTCATTCCATGGATCCGTGCTGAGGAGATCCTCGTGGATGTGGAACACATCAATTTTTTTAAAGCTGAAATAACAATACTAATAGTATGAATAAATACATCATTTGTTTCTATTAAAAATTTCGTCAATGGAGTAGGAGTTGGCCACTAGTAAGTCTTTCAGGCTTCTTTTAAACTGATCTTCATTTGTAACTAAATTTTTTATGTTTGCTGGCAAATTATTGAAGATGAGTGTTCCTGAGTAGTTGACCCCTTTTTGAACTAAAGTAAGTGCTTTTAAGTCCTTGTGCAGATCATTTTTGTTCCTGGTATTGTATGTATGAAATGAATTGTTTGTTGGAAAAAAAGAGATATATTATTTAGGACAAATTCCATTAAGGAGTAAATATACTGAGAGGCAGTAGTTAGTATACCCAGTTCTTTGAAGAGGTTTCTGCAGGACGTCCGTGAATTTACTCCACAAATAATACGTATTACACGCTTTTGGACTCGGAAAACTTTTGTTTGACTTTACGATTTACCCCAAAATATTATACCATACGACATTATGGAATAAAAGTAGGCAAAGTACGCAAGCTTTTTCATTTTTATGTTGCCTATGTCTGCTAACACTCGAATTTCAAATACCGATTTGTTAAGGCGCTTCTGCAGTTATGTGGTCTGCTCCTCCCAACTGAATTTATTATCAAGTTGTAATGTCAGGAATTAAAGACTGACAACCTTGTATGTATGGTTCCTTTTTTTCCCCCACATCTTTTCCACATGTGCACACAATGTAATTGCTGTAAGTGCAACTGCTGTGGTTAATAACAAGTTGTTGTCAGCCATCTTGAACTTTGACAAATGCTGTACCGTACCTTTTGCGTTAAAAGGTGGAACATATTGTCACTTACCCCACATTTAATTTGTATGCCTTCCACATACTGCTGTAATGCACGCACTGATGGAAACATAAATCAGCAAACAGCTTATTTTTCGCTTTCCATCTTGCAGATGGCATGCTGACCTGGCTTAATAAGTCAGAGGCGTCCTTTTTCACTTGATCCTTCCGATACAGTTTCTGTTACTGTCTGTACATAAAATGATAAGCACTTTCCTTGTCCCCTAACAGTTTTGCACGAAGTCTTGCGATCTGCACTTTCTGATACTCCACACGCTTTTCTAGACACAAATAACTGCACTTAATTTTACCACTTCATCATCAAAGCAGGTGTGTGTTGACAATTCAGATGAATCTGGCACTGATATATGAAGAGTTGAACTGGCTGCTTCTGTGCCATAGGAGTGTTTTACAGCTTTAGACGGTTTATAAAACCATGTGGCAGTTTCCTCTTCATCGACAGTTGAAGTGGCTTATTTGGAATGTCAAACAATGTGGTTAACTGCATTCTACGTGAATTTATTATTGTCTGCATTCATGAACTGATTTTGTTCGACGTGTAGCGGACAAAACATTATTATAAAGGTAAACAAGGTCTTCTTTCATATGATGTTCTCGTCTGCTATTCACTATCCATTTTCTACTCCTAAAACGGAAAATTAATCATCAATATACATGTAGTATGCAAGCAAATCCTCACGATACAGTTTCGTAACATGATGGTATATACCTTTCAGGGTCCTTAGGAAACCTGAAAAAGACAAATCTGGTATCTTCTTCTTGTCGTTGCTGCTGCAATTTATTGCACTACACTACGTTCCCATGTGTAAAAACCATTGTGCAAACCAAAATAAAAAATTACTATTCGCTTTCGTTTTCACGATCGCGCCGAATAGTTTAACTTACTGGCCACTTGATGCGCTGCTGGCGCAGTAGGCAACAAAATCGAGGCGACGTGTCCAGAGTGTCCAGATGTGGCAGCTGTTTAACTAAAAATTAGTTATTCGAAATGCCTATATCAGTGAATATAATAAGATTCTAAAATCTAGGAAAATGGCGTGTCTGCCGATGACATTTACATTCTAGCTGTTGGTTAGTTTGCCATTGCAGACAGCAGATTCGTCTCTGAGTTTTATTTCTTTTATAAATATGTTTCTTTCCCCTTATTAATCCCTGTACGAAATCTATTTTCGGATCCATCAGTTGGGTTTTGTCTTCCTTGTATTTAATTCTTGTCAGAGCTGTAAGGCCATAACTTGCACTATAACATTCATTCTGGCCCTTTTGATTTCAGTTGATGCCATATTGAAGGCTGTGCAACTACATAGAATTTATGGCGTCCTATGTGAACGGCAGCTCATGATGCCACTACGGCAAGCCACAAGCTGTAGTGCCAGATTAGATGCTTGTGTGAACCCGGCACTAATTCTCCCAGTTCCTGTGGTTTCTGACTGGCTGAAAGCTGTTTGAGTTGCGGCCAATGGACAATTGCAGCTAGTTTCGACTAATGAGCGGAAATTCTTGTGACTGGCTCCAAAGCGTTTAGTAACAGTGCTCCAAAGAGATCAGTTCCCACATCCCCAAGGCTATTTCATGGACTCCACTGCTCGACTCGCTGCAGCTCACTTCATTGGTTGTCTCTCTCGCCTGACACCTTTGCAATCATGTCCGGACGTGGAAAGGGAGGAAGAGGTAAGATTGTTGCCATTGTCGAGCTCCTGCTAAAGGAAGTTGGGAGCGACAGTAGCGGCAAAAAGAAGAAAAAGCGGAAGACCGTGGCACAATTACAGTGCCATAAATGTCAAAAGATGGGACACCCAGCCAGAACATGGGAGATTGTGGTTGCGCGTGTGAAGTGCAGGAAACGGCATGACACACGCAACTGCGACAAACCAATGGGCACCGCAGCCACATGCGTTAAATTGTGACAGTGCGCATGCAGCAGATACCAGCTTCATCTACATGAAGTTATGGAAGTGGCAGAAAGGGGTCACCACACATGAAGAGGAGGTTCAAGAAGACAAGGCGGATGCCCCACCCCCATTTTAAGTATGGGAAGCAGGCTACAACGCCGCGAAGGTGACCATGGTGATTTCTGCGAAACTTTGTGGAAAGCCATTGAGGATGCCATTGCTGTGCACAAATCTGCCATGGTGGAGGAGAGGGCAGACCTGGATGAGATGTATCGCCAAGTTACACAATTCAGGGTAGCCCTGGCCCTCGCATCTCAAAATGGTTCAAATGGCTCTGAGCACTATGGGACTTAACATCTATGGTCATCAGTCCCCTAGAACTTAGAACTACTTAAACCTAACTAACCTAAGGACAGCACACAACACCCAGCCATCACGAGGCAGAGAAAATCCCTGACCCCGCCGGGAATCGAACCCGGGAACCCGGGCGTGGGAAGCGAGAACGCTACCGTACGACCACGAGATGCGGGCCTTCGCATCTCACATGACACTTGTAGATGCACTGACCCCCACCAGTACAGGGGCAGATGCGGAAAAACAAACGACCATCTCCCTGGACGATGCAGAAACGTAGGCTGCTGGGGAGGTGAATATGGAGTCGGGGACATCCGGCGACTGCATGAAGATGGCCCCCTTGGAAACATTCAACCCATCAGCCTCTGCACATACACAGACCACAGAGGAGATGCCCATGGAGGCCGAGGGAGAAGAAGACTAGCTGTTTTTCGAGTGCTTGCCCCTCCCCATCAAGAACTGCACGAGGGAGCTTCCCACCAAGATCACAGCTATCCCCATCATGGAAATCCGTACCCTTTAACAGAAACTGATATCCCTCCTCTCTCACATAATCCCTATACATTCCACTGGTGGTGTGAATCCCTAAACCAGAAGATTGAAGGGAGGGATCTGGAGCTAATCAATTGCTACCCGATCTTCACCGATAAAGACTGGAGCATAACGGAGGAAGCTGTCCTGTAAATCAAACAAAACTCGCTGCCAGTGGACTACTCTCGGCAGACTGAAATAGAGTTCAGACATCCAGGAGACAAGAACAAGAAGAAGAATAAGAAGATGCCAGAGACATCTGGCAGATAGTTTCTTTTGTTCCAGATAATCCATAGCCCCTCCAGACCCAGAGGTACCAATAATTCGACCAGTCAGGAATAGAGGAGGAACAGCTTCCAACAGCTTAAACTCCTATGACTTGGGCCAAGGCTAAGACACATCATTTACTGTCAGCGTCACTGGCAGTGGCCAAGGCTATTTGTGTTCAGTCTTGCATTCTTCTGGTCAAAGAGTAGACTTTGCATTTGACTAAGTGCTTTAGGCATTTCGCTTTTTCAGTTTTTGCTACAACATCACTGCAAGGTAAGCAATTTTTTTGTCACATGATGTCACTTTTACTTGTTGTTCAAAGTAACTTGAATTTACCAATATTATAAGATTTGTGAATGTGATTCATTCCAGATGGGAAATACATTCGTCAGTGATTTAAATTACACGTCTAGTGAAGATGATTTTGATTCAAATCAGAGGAGCAAGAGACCGAAGACCGAAGATTACTTTGAGAACGTGGTGCCTCAGTACAGTGATACCGTATGTTTGGAACACTTCCTTGTGCGACACCATGTGGTAGAAGACCTTGCCAAGAGGGTCAGGAATTCTTTGTATTACAACCATCAGACTAGTGGCTATGAAAAACTAATACCCTTAATACAAATATTAATTTTTTATGGTGTGCTGGATATCAGTCAGCATCATTTAGATATGTAGGAGACAGATTCGGCATATCTACAACTGCCCTCTTCAGTATCATTCAAAGAGTGACATTTTGTTAACAGTTTACTCACTGATGTGACAAAGTGGCCATCTACTAAAGAAAAAGTGGTGGTAGTCACATTTCTGGTGCAATGGGTTTCCAGGAGTTGTCAGTGCCATTGATGGAACTCTCATAAAGACTAACAGACCTTGGGATGATCCCAAATCCTATTTAAATCGGAAGCTGTTTTATTCCATTCAGTTGCAAGTAGTTGCAGACCACAATAGCTGCATAAGGGATGTATTTGTTTTTAGTAAATATGACATGCTCCCATGATTATTTACAGATCTGTTACAAGATGGTGATTTTACATCTTGGAATTTTGTGGTGAGCCAATATTTTCCTTAATTTATGGCCAACTATGATCTTGACACCGTAAGTGTCCTGCAATATATGTTAAAGGCTTAAAATCAAATATTTCGAGATGGCATAAAAATCCGAAACCTTGGTTGTACATAAATAAACAATAAAACAGTAAGATGGCAGTGTGTTCCTTTAAAAATATTGTATGTCTATTGCTCAGCAACATCAAAATATATTGTTAAGCTTCTCAGTTTCTGGGCATTCTAGTTGATGGCAAGTTAAATTGGTCTGGGCATATTCTACACCTTTAAATAAGATTCAGTGCGGGAAGCTATGCCCTGCGCATGTAGCTACGATGTTTGGTTGTTGGTTTGGGGGCGGGGGCTAAACTGCAAGGTCATCAGTCCCATCAGTTTAGGGTAGGATGGGGAAGGAAGTCAACTGTGCCCTCTCAAAGGAACCATCCCAGCATTTGAAACTTCCTGGCAGATTAAAACTGTGTTCGAGTCTCGGTCCGGCACACAGTTTTAATCTGCCAGGAAGTTTCATATCAGCACACACTCCACTGCAGAGTGAAAATCTCATTCTGATCCCAGCATTTGTCTGAAGTAATTTGGGGAAATCACAGAAAGCCTAAATCAGGATGGCCGGATGTGGGTTTGAACTGTCGTTTCCCCAAATGCGAGCCCAGTGTGCTAACCACTGCACCACTTCAATCGGTAATTACCATGCTTGATGATATGGTTGCTATCAAAGTTGCTTATTTTGGCTATTTTCCCTCTATTATGTCACATGGTATAAATTTTTAGGTAATCAACCCTGTGCCAAAAAAATCTATATTGTTCAAAAGAGAGTAGTTGCAATGATGAGTGGCATTTGTCCAAGACAGTCTTGTAGGAACTCCAAATATTAACCACACCTCAGAACTTGTTTTCTCTGACAATTTTTGTCTCTAATAACCATTGTTGTTTTACATCTAACAGTGCACCCAGTGATAACAACAGGTCAAAAAATGATTTACATAGGGATCTAAAACAACTAAGTTTTGTACAAAAAGGCATTAAGGATACTGTCACACAAATTTTCATTTCTCATCCATCACATATTAAAGTCCACATTAGTGTCCCATCTACATTTAAATCTAAATTAAGAAAGTACCTTATAGACAAGTTATTCTGTCTTGATGAGTACATGCAGATTAATCAATAATTGTCTTTGTAAATTTCTGTTGTTGTGGTCTTCAGTCCAGAGACTGGTTTGATGCAATTCTCCATGCTACTCTATACTGTACAAGCTGCTTCATCTCCCAGTACCTACTGCAACCTACATCCTACTGAATCTGCTTAGTGTATTCATCTCCTGGTCTCCCTCTACGATTTTTACCCTACACGCTGCCGTCCAATATTAAATTGGTGATCCCTTGATGCCTCAGAACATGTCCTACCAACTGATCCCTTCTTCTAGTTAAGTTGTTGTGCCACAAATTTCTCTTCTCCTCAATTCTATTCAATACCTCCTCATTAGTTATGTGATCTACCCATCTAATCTTCAGCATTCTTCTGTAGCACCACATTTTGAAAGCTTCTATTCTCTTCTTGTCCAAACTATTTATCATCCATGTTTTACTACCCTCCATACAAATACTTTCAGAAACGACTTCCCAAGACTTAAATCTATACTCGATGTTAACAAATTTCTCTTCTTCAGAAACACTTTCCTTGTCATTGCCAGTCTACATTTTATATCCTCTCTACTTCGACCATCATCAGTTATTATGCTCCCCAAATAGGAGAACTCATTTACTACTTTAAGTGTCTCACTACCTAATCTAATTCCCTCAGCATCACCCAACTTAATTCAACTAAATTCCATTATCCTCATTTTGCTTTTGTTGATGATCATCTTATGTCCTCATTTCAAGACACTGTCCATTCCGTTAAGCTGCTTTTCCAGGTCCTTTGCTGTCTCTGACAGAATTACAATGTCATTGACGAACCTCAATGTTTTTATTTCTTCTCCATGGATTTTAATTCCTACTCCGAATTTTTCTTTCGTTTCCTTTACTGCTTACTCAATATCCAGATTGAATAACATCAGGGATAGGCTACAACCCTGTCTCATTCCCTTTCCCACCATTGCTTCCCTTTAATGCCCCTCAAGTCTTATAACTACCACCTGGTTTCTGTACAAATTGCAAATAGCCTTTCGCTCCTTGTATTTTATCCCTGCCACCTTCAGACTTTCTATTTATAATGTTAGACATAATTCAGCTTCTTTGTTTAGTATGGTCAATGTATGAATATCGTTTTTTTCTGTACCTGAAGTAATTTGTCATTTTTACTTGCACTATATGTTACTAATTTTACTTCAGCTTTTAAGCTTACTCACCAATTCGCTACAGTTTTGTTATTGTACATTTGTTTATTCTATCTCTGTAATGACACAAATCTGGCACTTTCCACATCCTTTGATCTATCATAATATTGATCAATGGAATTCATAATAAATAAGGAAGTAAAAATAAATAAAAACAAAAAAGTCAAAGTATAATTATTAGATCGTCATTGCTTCTATCCCTTCCCCCCTCTCCATCTGATAATTACATTCAGTACAGTATGTACAAATTTCACCATCTCCAACTTCGGACAGAGTCTACTAAACTAACACCCATAGCTGCTGTTGTTGAAATAGCTGCCACTTGTTCCTTGGAGCTGATGTATTGAACATTCAGATGTTCTTCATTGTCCACGTGACACTTCTGTAATAAACGTATCCTTGACTCATTATCTCCACAAACTATTGGAGTTTTCACAAATACTTTAAATTCTTCACGAAGATTCTTCAGGTACAGGGTATTTGTTGTAGCTGTCAAGTCAATGCAGTTCTAATTCTGTGGAAGATAGAGAAATATGCATATGTCTCCTCATAGCCAGATGAGGTGAAGTATATATGCTGTTCAAGATTTTCTGTCTTCACTTCCCCAGTCAAAATCAACATAGTGCAGAAGAGGATTGGAATGTGCCTTTTTGCAACACAGACCAATGTCAAGTGTTCCTTTAGTATACTGAATAATTCGTTTCAAACCTTCCCAGTAAAATTCTGTTGGTTTAATTTGATGTCTACTAAACTACTTTTACGTCTCGTCTTGTAGCTGTTATCACATACATCAAACAACCTATTAGTTCTATCTTCACTGTATTTGACTTCCGTTTGTGTTTAATAAGTTTTCAATGTAAAGACGTTGACTAAGAAATATTTTGCTATTGGTCCTCTGTATATTTACTTGAAGGAATGATTTTGTTTCTTCAAGTCCGCAGCTCGTGGTCGTGCGGTAGCGTTCTCGCTTCCCGCGCCTGGGTTCCCGGGTTCGATTCCTGGCAGGGTCAGGGATTTTCTCTGCCTCGTGATGACTGGGTGTTGTGTGCTGTCCTTACGTTAGTTAGGTTTAAGTAGTTCTAAGTTCTAGGGGACTGATGACCATAGATGTTAAGTCCCATAGTGCTCAGAGCCATTTGAGCCATTTTTTTTGTTTCTTCAAGTTCTTCCATTCAAAATTAATTTCTTCTTAATATAGATGGTTTTGCTTTACAATTACCATCGACTGGAATATCATCTACAAATACAGTAGCAAATAATATTATAATTATCATTGCTTTCAACATACAGGCATCTATCAACTTCAGATTGTCGAAACTTGATTTCCTTCATAAAATTGTGAAATGCAGTGTTCGAAGTTCTTAGTTTTATTGTGTGTGCATAAAAGTTCTTCCTTAATCATTACACCCTGAGGAACTTTCGCATCAGTTTCTTCAGCCAGTTCTTCATGCAGGAATGTATTTTTACAGCCATTTTTTCCATTAATAAACAATGTTCACTCATCACACTAAGAAAAGTTCTCATTGTTGTAGTTGAGCAACTGGAGCCCATGTCTCCTGCCAGTCACATCCTTTTGTCTGGGCATAATCTTTAATATTTCCAGATGCATCTTTTTTACTTTAGATACCCACTTACTGTCAATGGCTCTTTTTATATGCTGGAAGTAGTGCATAAGTCCATGTTCCACTAGATGAGACAGGATCCAATTTTTCCTTTATTGCTTTTGTCCATTCTTCTTCATCATGCCGACCCTTCACATCTTTAGATTTCCGAGGTAAGTTGTCCACAAATGGTTCTACATTCAAGGCCAACACTGCATAAACCTCCAAGTGCCTAGGTTTCCTTGTTATCCTATTGCTTTTCAGCAGGGGTTCTGTTTCCTTCACTTCTGAAGTAATGGGCTGTAATTATCTTCAACAGTTTGTTCAGTTTCCTCAAAGTTTGTTTCATTCTCATGTCATTGAGCTTCTGCTATGTTCTGCACTTTGTTGTCCGTTTAAACAGTCTCCTTCAAGATCCATTCATTATTACTTTCACATTCATATAAAAACTTACCTTTTCTAAAAATTACATCTCTTCTAGATACAGTCTTGTGTTCTTTGGGACAAGACAATCTGAAACAAGTGGAACGATACACACTCATAAAGCATTTTAATGACTCATGACAGACTTAATTTTCAGTAGTCCCCCCCCCCCCCACACACACACAGTTTCTTCAAATTTGGCTTCAGTCTGTACCGTAACATGGCTGGAATTTCTCAGTCTGAAACAGAAGTAGAACTACGATTAATGACAGATTTCTGACCCAAATTGCCTTCCAAATTTGCATCAAAGAACCACAAAATGTGCCTTTTCAATGATACTAGAATTTTGTCACTCTGGCTCTCAATTTTGCCGAGGTCTGTACCTTATGGTAAACTCAAATTGCACTCTGTTTCCTTCAAACAGTTTCATCTGAAATGTGTTCAGGACCATCTGATGATTTTCATATTAAAAGGAGCGGTAGTCATTCAACAATATGCTTTAAAATAATGAAACACTTTTGACTTTGACTGAAGAGTGAGAGTAATCAACCGTGAAAGTCACTATATATTTCTTTCCATAAAAAGAAACAGACATTATAGGACCATGCACATCACTATGTATCGGTTCAAATGGTCTTTTGTCTCGAACAAGAGACTGAATAATCATGTCGTGATCTTGTTTGTTTACCCTTTATGCAGATCAAACATTTATTTATAGCTTCATAAAACTTTACTTTGTTCAGTCCCTTCGCTAGAGAATAAAGTTTCGTCATATTTTCGAGGTTCAAATGTCCTAGTTGTTTATGCCACAAGTCTCTGTCACTGTCTTAAACACAAGCACTAAACATAAAACTATTAGTAGGTGTGAATGGAAGGGTACATGCCTGAATCTTAAGTGTGAGCTGCAGCTATAACTTTACCATCATTTCAAATTGAACCCACTGAATTTTTGGAAACAATGCAGTATCCAGCCTCTTCTAGTTTACAAACTGACAATAAATTATTTAGTTAACTTCACACTACAAGAATATCTTTTATTTGTATTTGAAATTTATTTCCACAAAAAATGCTTTCAGCATCAACTTCTCCAACATTTCTGGCAAACAAAAATATATCTGTTTTGACAACGTTTATTGTTCAACAATTCCAGCTCATGTAAAAGTGTTTCAATCCTAAATTTCCAGTTGCTAAATATCATGCTATCAAACAGTGGTACACTGTATTTCTGCATCTTCTGAGTCATTACTGTAAATTATGTATTGAATTAATTAATTTGTTTTTCTATCTTTATTTGTTGTTCTATAAAACCTAACACCTGTATTTGACAGGTGATGAATTTCATAGGGGCTATAAGCAAAAGGTTGTTCTTGTGACATGTGGGACCAGTAATGTAAAACTGTTTAAAATTATGTAAAGTGTTTGAGTACCTGTATTTTAGCATTTGTACTCTATAATTTACGACAATAGGATTCACACAAATGGATACATACTATGAGTACTGGACAAGACGTTTTCAATGTGGCTGCATGTAATGAGATGCTGCAATGATTCTGTACAAGAGACATTGTTTTCGTGGAACTATGTAACCGTATTTTTACGGTGTTTATTGGCTAAACAACCAATTAATATTGGTCTTTATGTATAATTTTATGTATGTAAGCTATTTATGTATCTAGATTTTTGGAAGACAACCATTCATATATATGACGCAAAATTTGTAATGGAGCAACCAAAATGATTTTTTATTTATTTATTTTTGTTGTACTTTATGTTAATTGTTTCGATGGTGAATAAAGGTGCTGCAATGCCCTTTATTTCAATTCGATGTGCCCATTGGCTGTGGATATCCACCTGTAGATGAAACGCTTGTCTTATGTTCAAATATGTAACGTGCATGCACATTACTGGTATTTGTGTTTGTGTGCTATTTGTAGATTTGTTATTATCATTCACTACATTGATATGAAGATTAATAGAGGGGCTTAGACACATCCAAATTTAAAATGCGACACACCCATTAGTTATGGGCATGTTCTTATACATGAGGCATGACACTAACACCATCGAAATGTTCCTGGTGCTGTTGGCTATGTCAACCTCCAGTTTTATTTTGACTTGCTGAGAGGCACATGTGGATTGTGATAGTCATTCTGTAAAAATTTTAAAGTAAAATTTTAATGTTTCTATTAAGATCAGGCGCTTTCAGTGCAAGTATGTTTGGATTTAAATAATTAATTTCTATTGCTGTTGAACTGTTTGTTGTAACTCCACTTTAGTTTTCACTGTTCATTGACAGCTATGTTCCGTTTTTTTGTAGTCACAGTAGGCCAGGCTTGAAAATGAACTAGTTAGTTCAAAACTAGTAACCAAACACATGTGCTGAAACTGTTGACAGATTCGTTTATAAATTCTTCATGAAATAATAGTTTTATTTGACCAAAGTTAAATTCAACTACTGCAAATATAAATAGCTTTGTGTGAAATACTTTTCCAGATCACAACTTGAATAAAGTAGCAGATACAAATAGCCAAACAGCAGTGTCAAGATAGGTGTTCACTTTGAAGTAAAAGCGAAAATAATGAAGAGTTCTATAATGCCCAAAAATGTACACTGATCAGTCAGAACATTATGACCACCAACTTACTATCAATATAAACCCAGTATGTGTAGTATCTGTGAGCATGCTGTCTGTGTGTAGTATGGGGAAAGTGCCCTGGTCTATCTGAATTTGACTGAGGGCAGATTGTGATGGCCCAGAGACTCAGTACGAGCATTTTGGAAACTGCATAACTTGTTGGATGTTTGAGGAGTGCTGTGGTGAGTGTTTTCAATATCTGGCAAATGCAAGGTGAAACCACATCCAGGCATCGTGGGGTTGGATGACCATTCCTCATTACAGATGTCGGACATTGTAGGTTGGACAGATTAGTAAAACAGGACAGACAGTGAACCATGGCAGAACTAACATCAGACTTTAATGCTGGGCAGAGTACAAGTGTGTCTGAACGCACAGTGCACCAATCACTTCTCATTATGGGCCTCTGCAGCTGATGATCTACACTTGTGCCTTTCTTACTGCCATGATATCAGCAACTATGACTCAAATGGACACATGACCATTGGCACTGGATGTTGGTGCAGTGGCAGAGCATTGCAAGGTCTGATGAATTCTGATATCGTCTTTATGAAGCCAGTGGGATGGCACAAATCTATCGTCTTCCAGGCGAACAGCTCCTTGACACCTGTACTGCGGGACAGGGACAAGCTGGCAGCATCTCCATTAGGCTCTGGGGAACATTCATGTGGGCATCCATTGGTTCAGTGGAGTTCGTGTAAGGCACCATGATTGCCAAGGAGTATAGTACGCTGGTTGCTGACCATGTACACCCTTCATGTCAATCATGTTTCCCGAGGATAGTGGCATTTTCAACAAGATAATGTACCATGTTGTGAGGCTAGAAGTGTGATGGAGTAGCTCAAGAAACACAATGGCGAGTTCCTATTGACATTCTTGCCCTCCATCTTGTCTGATCTGAACCTGATTGGACACATGTGGGATTTGACTGAACATGGTGTCAGGTCTCATTGCCCTGTCCCTGGAGTTTACAGGAATTAGGTGACTTGTGTGGGCAGATTTGATGCCAACTCCCTCCAGCGACCTACCAAGGCCTAATTGCTTCCATGCCACAATGTTTCACCACTGTTACCTGTGCCAAATGAGACCTGTTAAAATATTTGTAGATGATATGAAGACAAATGTGTTATTTGTAAATGAGAAGTGATTAGCGAAAGAGGAAGGCGAGTGCTACTGTACAGATTTACTGAATACTTTGAGATGATGAGTTCACGGTCCTTAGAAACTACCATCCATGGCGATGTGTCTGCATGCACCTATACAAATCTCTATTTCAGGGGAGTAGACCTAAAGAAATTCTGCTGAGATTTAGATTTACAGCTAACTGCATTAGAGTCAGTTGATGTAAAAATGATTACTGTTTAGTCAATAGTAGCATTGTTTGATGTTTTTAATATATGAGAAGGTAAAAGAAGTGTAAAAGAAAGAGTTTTGTTGAACTTGGTAAATAATTATGGACTCTT
Source organism: Schistocerca nitens (assembly GCF_023898315.1). NCBI lineage: Eukaryota > Metazoa > Arthropoda > Insecta > Orthoptera > Acrididae > Schistocerca > Schistocerca nitens. The sequence continues at coordinate 550,256,249 of NC_064614.1, forward strand.
TATAGCAAATGGACTTCCAACAAGAGCTGATGTATGTCTGGACACCATAATCACAGACATAGATATCTGGTACTGCAAAATAAATGAAACTGATCCAGTGCTAGCAGATCACAGTGCATTTATTATGGAGCTTCACTTGAAGACTATGAGAAAATTGCAGTTAAACACATAGTATCTGAGTCATCACATGATGTCCAGTGGCTGCATGAAAGGCATTATTCAACATGGTGGCGTTGCTGTCAGGGTTCCTCCATCCCATAATCCGTAGGTAGCGGTCACCTACTGCAGTGGTAGCCCTTGGGCGGCCTGAGCGAGGCATGTCATCGACATTTCCTTTCTCTCTGTATCTCCTCCATGTCTGACAAAATTGCTTTGGTTTATTCGGAGACGCCTGGACACTCCCCTTGTTGAGAGCCCTTCCTGGCACAAAGTAACAATGTGAATGTGATCGAAATGCAGTGGTGACCATCAAGACATGGTTGAACTACAGGCAACAAGAGCCATGTACCTTCTTCCTGGTGGAATGACTGTAACTTATCGGCTGTCGGACACCCCCCCCCCCCCTCCGTCAAATAGGTGCTGCTCCTGCATGTTTTTTTACATCTTTGGGAAAGTTTAGTGACATCTCTGAACAGTCAAAGGGACTTTGTCTGTGATACAATATCCACAGTCAACATCTACCTTCACGAGTTCTGGGAACCAGGGTGATGCGAAACTTTTTTTGATGTGTGTAGAAAATATTTTGAATGCCATCTCACCAGAATGAATTTTTAGGTGAATCAATTAGCAGAGGACATCTAATAAAAGTACTGATTAGTCATATGTGTTCCTTTGTAAGAGAGAAAATCGTTGGCCAGGAATTCAAAAAGATAAAAGCAATATTAAATTATTTAGAGCAGTTGGATATATTAAAAAGGGGTCCTTCTGAATTTGCTTAGTGTATTCATCTCTTGGTCGCCCTCTATGATTTATAAAAAGCGTTGTTATTAAGGTATTTTTACGTGTACAGGTGTTATAAATATAATATAAGTGTTGTTGAATTAGTGGAAGTGTTAGTGAAGTATAAAATAAGATTAAACGGGGTAAGAAGCGTATTTTTCTTCTCGCGCCTGTAGCACGAATCCTAGGCCTAATTTCACGCGCGCGAATCGTAAGTAAGCAGTGAATTAAACTTATAGATAAACGTTTCCAGTTGGTATAAATATAATATAAGTGTTGTTACATTAGTGGAAGTGTTAGTGAAGTGTTAAAGAAGATTAAACGGGGTAAGAAGTTTATTTTCCTTCTCGCGCCTATAGCACGGATTTTAGGCTTCATTTCACGCGCGCGTATCGTAAGTAAACAGTGAGTTATATGCAATCACCAGTTTTTTTTATTCAGTACTCTTTCAATTTATTTATATCTGCCTGAATAGTTTCTAGGGTCCTTTGTTTACGTTTTAGTCACTACTTAAATCAGCTTATATGATTTCTGTTTTTACCATGAGTGAGAAATGTGTGACATGCCGTAGGATCGTTAGTTCCGGGGTATGGTGTGATGGGTGCTGTAGTTTCTTTCATTGGGGCGAATGTAGTGGCGTGGGAAATGGGGACATAAATGAAGCTCACCAGTGGTATTGTAGGATCTGCAGTAGAGATAGGAAAATACTGGAACAGGAAGGGAAAATTGCAGCTCTTCAATCTGACCTAGACAAGGCAAGGGAGGATCTGGACAGGTTAAAGAGGGAGAAGGGTGAACAGAGGTGGGAAGTGGCAACAGGTAATAGGGGGAACAGGCAAAGGATAGCATCGGACAGCTTTGTCATAAATCTTGAAAATACATTTGACCTGTTGCCTCAGTCAGAATCGGATGAGCCTCATGTAGCTGAAGCTGTAGAAAGGGCACAACAAGCTTTCAAGGACTTGAAAAAGGTAGGGAAATTTGTAAAGAGAAAGAAAGTTCTGTTGTTAGGTAGTTCCCATGGTAGAGGTGTTGGCCACCTACTGCAGGAAAATCTAGGTCCAGAGTACCACGTCACAAACTTTTTCAAGCCTAGTGCAGATCTGGGTCAGGTAAGAGAGGATGTAGGTGCTTTATGCAAGGATTTCACAAAGGAGGATGCCGTGGTTATAGTGGGTGGTCCGGGAAATAGCATTGACAGAGACTCTGAATATTCCATAGAGAGTGACCTGGTGAAGATAGCATCAGCAACGAAGCATAAGAGTGTGGCATTTGTGTCTGTGTTGAGACGTCAAGATCGGCCTCATTTGAACTCTTCCGTAGGGAGTGGCTGCTTAGGACAGATATAGGGTCCCATATTGGTTTGATTCCTGTGGATGCTATCAATAGGTGGGACTACACTAGGCATGGCCTTCACCTCAATAGGAAGGGGAAGGGAAAACTGTCTGGGTTGATTGCAGAAAACTTAAGGGGGGACACTGGCACAAGTGGTAAAATACCAGTGGTCACAGGTGTCAGAGGGATGCCTTTTTTAGGATAGGGAAGGGGGAAAGAAAACGAGTTTTAAGAGAGATTGGCAGACACACTCAGTATGAGAAAACAGATGAACAGGAGTCAGATTTTATCATACAGCCTCCATTTAAACAGTGTTTAACAGAAAGTAATCAGAAACTGCCAGTTCATCTTCGCCAAAGCAGTTACAATCCCATTAGTATGCAGTATCAGTAATCTTTATTACACCAGAACATTCCGGTACTTAGAAATAAAGTTGACAAACTACTCATTTGTATCGATGAAATGAATTCCTCTAACCAAATTGACATAATCTGCCTCTCTGAACATCAAGTGACCACTGATATAGATATGTTAGACATTTCAGGATTTAAGCTAGCTTCCTACTTCTGCAGAGTAGATATGGGTGGAGGAGGAGATGCCACATTTATTAAAAACTGCCATAAATTCAAGAACATTGACATTAATAAATTCTGTTTAGAGCAACATCTAGAAACATGTGCAACAGAAGTAGAGTTCCATAACAAATCCTATATAATAATAACTATTTACCGAGCACCTGCAGGAAATTATAATCTATTCTTAGATCATCTAGAAGCTCTTTTGGGTTATTTAACAGGAAGAAACAAAGAAATTTTGATTGCTGGTGAATTTAATACAGATTTTCTAATGCTATCTTCCAGTAAACATTCACTGCAATTAGTAATGTTGTCTTTCAATCTAACTCACACTGTAAACTTTCCAACTAGGATCACTAAATCCTCAAGGACAGCCATTGATAACATTTTTATAGACAAATCAAAGGAACAAAATCATGTTATAAAACCTGTTATAAATGGACTATCAGATCATGACATGCAGCTCCTTGTTTTAGATGTAAATTCTAAGCAGATTATCAAGACTGCTAAATCTGAGTACAGGAGAGTAGTCAATCAACAAAAAATCGAGTGTTTTAGAAAACTGCTCTAAGATATGAACTGGAAAGATGTTTATAGTGCTCATGACATGAATGAAAAATATAACACCTTCATGAACAATGTCAGTACCATGTTTGAAAACTTTTCCTCTAAAAGTTACTCAAATTAAATAGAAGTCTATAATAAAACCATTGATTACACAAGGAATAAAGATTTCCTGTAAGACAAAAAGGAAAATGTATCTGTCGACCAAGAATAGCTCCAATGCTGACGATTTAGCTAAATACAAGGAATACTGTAAAACATTAAAAAAAGTAATTCAGACGTCTAAACAAATGCACTACGAGAAGAAGATAGCAATGTCAGGGAACAAAATAAAAACAATATGGGATATAGTGAAAGAGCAGACTGGTAGAACCAGAAAGGAACAGGAGCAAATAGCACTAAGGGTAGATGACACATTAGTAACTGATGGGCATAGTGTGGCAAATCTATTTAACAAATACTTTATATCCGTTACTGATAGAATGGGACTTTCAGGATCAGTAAATAATGCCCTTGAATATCTGAAAATAGCCTTCACAAATAGCTTCAAGTACATGAATATATCACTCACTTCACCAAAAGAAATAAAGATTTTAATCTTTAAAAACAAATCATTCTAGTGGGTACGATGAAATATCAACAAAGTTAATTAAGGCATGTTCTTGTGAGTTAAGTACAATTCTAAGTTACTTGTGTAACCAGTCAATTATAACTGGGACATTTCCTGACTGGCTAAAATATGCAGATGTTAAGCCTCTATTCAAGAAAGGGGATAAAGAGATACCATCAAACTACAGACCGATTTCACTTTTGCCAGCATTCTCAAAAATTTTAGAAAAAGTAATGTACAGGCAGCTGCTCAACCACCTGACGACAAGTACCATATTATCAAGAACACAGTTTGGATTTCTGAAGGGTTCTGATATCGAGAAGGCTATTTACACCTATAGTGAAAATGTACTTAATTCATTAAATAACAAATTACAAGCAGCAGGTATTTTCTGTGATTTGTCAAAGGCATTTGATTGTGTGAAGCACAACATCCTTTTAAGTAAATTAGAATTCTATGGTGTCATGGGCAGTGTTGCAAAATGGTTCAAGCCATACCTCACTAACAGGAAACAAAGGGTGTCAGTGCAAGGGATTAGTGAATTAAGTCATCAGTCATCATCAGAATGGGAAGAAATTACATGTGGTGTCCCACAAGGATCCATCTTAGGGCCATTGCTTTTCCTTGTGTACTTTAATGATCTCTCATCAGTTACAATGCCAGAAGCAGAGTTCGTTTTGTTTGCAGATGACACAAGTATTGCAATAAATAGTATGTCAAGTGTAGTTCTAGAAAGATCTGCTAATGACATTTTCGTGGATATTAATAAATGGTTTAAAGCCAACTCACTGACATTAAACTTCGATAAGACTCACTATATGCAATTCAGAACCTGCAAGAGGTTTCCACCCAGCATATGCATAAAATACGAAGAAGAGCAGATAGAAGAGGTTGACAGTCTTAAATTCCTGGGATTACAACTTGACAATAAAGTAAAAGGTATCAGATAGATTATATAATGGTAAGACAGAGATTTAGGAACCAGGTTTTAAATTGTAAGACATTTCCAGGGGCAGATGTGGATTCTGACCACAATCTATTGGTTATGAACTGCAGATTGAAACTGAAGAAACTGCAAAAAGGTGGGTATTTAAGGAGATGGAACCTGGATAAACTGAAAGAACCAGAGGTTGTAGAGAGATTCAGGGAGAGCATAAGGGAACAATTGACAGGAATGGGGGGAAAAATACAGTAGAAGAAGAATGGGTAGCTCTGAGGGATGAAGTAGTGAGGGCAGCAGAGGATCAAGTAGGTAAAAAGACGAGGGCTAATAGAAATCCTTGGGCAACAGAAGAAATATTGAATTTAATTGATGAAAGGAGAAAATATAAAAATGCAGTAAATGAAACAGGCAAAAAGGAATACAAACGTCTCAAAAATGAGATCGACAGGAAGTGCAAAATGGCTAAGCAGGCATGGCTAGAGGACAAATGTAAGGATGTAGAGGCTTGTCTCACTAGGGGTAAGATAGATACTGCCTACAGGAAAATTAAAGAGACCTTTGGAGAGAAGAGAACCACTTGTATGAATATCAAGAGCTCAGATGGCAACCCAGTTCTAAGCAAAGAAGGGAAAGCAGAAAGGTGGAAGGAGTATATAGAGGGTTTATACAAGGGCGCTGTACTTGAGGACAATATTATGGAAATGGAAGAGAATGTAAATGAAGATGAAATGGGAGATAAGATACTGCGTGAAGAGTTTGACAGAGCACTGAAAGACCTGAGTCGAAACAAGGCCCCGGGAGTAGACAACATTCCATTAGAACTACTGATGGCCTTGGGAGAGCCAGTCATGACAAAACTCCACCATCTGGTGAGCAAGATGTATGAGACAGGCGAAATACCCACAGACTTCAAGAAGAATACAATAATTCCAATCCCAAAGAAAGCAGGTGTTGACAGATGCGAAAATTACCGAACTATCAGTTTAATAAGTCACAGCTGCAAAATACTAACGCGAATTCTTTACAGACGAATGGAAAAACTGGTAGAAGTGGACCTCGGGGAAGATCAGTTTGGATTCCGTAGAAATGTTGGAACACGTGAGGCAATACTAACCTTATGACTTATCTTAGAAGAAAGATTAAGAAAAGGCAAACCTACGTTTCTAGCATTTGTAGACTTAGAGAAAGCTTTTGACAACATTAACTGGAATACTCTCTTTCAAATTCTGAAGGTGGCAGGGGTAAAATACAGGGAGCGAAAGGCAATTTACAATTTGTACAGAAACCAGATGGCAGTTATAAGAGTCGAGGGGCATGAAAGGGAAGCAGTGGTTGGGAAAGGAGTGAGACAGGGTTGTAGCCTCTCCCCGATATTATTCAATCTGTATATTGAGCAAGCAGTAAAGGAAACAAAAGAAAAATTCGGAGTAGGTATTAAAATTCATGGAGAAGAAGTAAAAACTTTGAGGTTCGCCGATGACATTGTAATTCTGCCAGAGACAGCAAAAGACTTGGAAGAGCAGTTGAACGGAATGGACAGTGTCTTGAAAGGAGGATATAAGATGAACATCAACAAAAGCAAAACGAGGATAATGGAATGTAGTCAAATTAAATCGGGTGATGCTGAGGGGATTAGATTAGGAAATGAGACACTTAAAGTAGTAAAGGAGTTTTGCTATTTAGGGAGCAAAATAACTGATGATGGTCGAAGTAGAGAGGATATAAAATGTAGACTGGCAATGGCAAGGAAATCGTTTCTGAAGAAAAGAAATTTGTTAACATCGAGTATAGATTTCAGTGTCAGGAAGTCGTTTCTGAAAGTATTGTATAGAGTGTAGCCATGTATGGATGTGAAACATGGACGATAACCAGTTTGGACAAGAAGAGAATAGAAGCTTTCGAAATGTGGTGCTACAGAAGAATGCTGAAGATAAGGTGGGTAGATCACATAACTAATGAGGAGGTATTGAATAGGATTTGGGAGAAGAGAAGTTTGTGGCACAACTTGAGTAGAAGAAGGGATCGGTTGGTAGGACATGTTTTGAGGCATCAAGGGATCACCAATTTAGCATTGGAGGGCAGCGTGGAGGGTAAAAATCGTAGAGGGAGACCAAGAGATCAATACACTAAGCAGATTCAGAAGGATGTAGGTTGCAGTAGGTACTGGGAGATGAAGAAGCTTGCACAGGATAGAGTAGCATGGAGAGCTGCATCAAACCAGTCTCAGGACTGAAGACCACTACACTATACTACAATAAATTGAGTTGGGAAGAGAACACCACAGAACTGCAGAAACGCCTTAACAAATCTGTATTTGCAATTCGAGTGTTAGCAGACATAGGCGACATAAAAATGAAAAAGCTTGCGTACTTTGCCTACTTCCATTCCATAATGTCATATGGTATAATATTTTGGGGTTACTCTTCAAGTCAAACAAAAGTTTTCAGAGTCCAAAAGCGTGTAATACGTGTTATTTGTGGAGTAAATTCACGGACGTCCTGTAGAAACCTCTTCAAAGAACTGGGTATACTAACTACTGCCTCTCAGTATATTTACTCCTTAATGAAATTTGTCATAAATAATATATCTCTTTTTCCAACAAACAGCTCAGTTCATACATACAATACCAGGAACAAATGGTTCAAATGGCTCTGAGCACTATGGGACTCAACTGCTGAGGTCAGAAGTCCCCTAGAACTTAGAACTACTTAAACGTAACTAACCTAAGGACAACACACACATCCATGCCCGAGGCAGGATTCGAACCTGCGACCGTAGCGGTCGCGCGGTTCCAGACTGTAGCGCCAGAACCGCTTGGCCACCAGCGGCCGGCTACCAGGAACAAAAATGATCTGCACAAGGGCTTAAAAGCACTTACTTTAGTTCAAAAAGGGGTCCACTACTCAGGAACACTCATCTTCAATAATTTGCCTGTAAACATGAAAAATTTAGTTACAAATAAAGATCAGTTTAAAAGGAGCCTGAAAGACCTACTAGTGGCCAACTCCTTCTACTCCATTGACGAATTTTTTAATAGAGACAAATGATGTATTTTATATATTCATACTATTAGTATTGTTATTTCAGCTTAGAAAAAAAAAATGGAGGTAATTATAAGATGTGAACTGGTGGAAATAGGAGAGGAGATTTGAAAAGTCCCAAATACTACCAAATTAAATGGAAGAACAGCAATAAAGGTGCGAATAGAAATTATAATGGGAAAATACATTTTGCAGGACAGTCATTTTTCAGGAGATGATGGTTGCTCAGTAGGAACAATTATTATAGAGATTACAGAAACCTAGAAAATCTCCTGCTAGGGACCATACTGAGGGACCAATAAGGTCACCCAAGAGGTTAAGAGATCCAAATCCTGTGGTTTAATTAATTTAGAAGGAGAGAGGTTGTTGGGAGTTGAGTTACTGCAGGAAAGGATAGTTTCCAGGGAACCCTGTAATATCAAACCCATTATTCTATGTATAACACAGCGTGTCATATAATTTTATATTCAGGTAGCTGTGATGTCCACCTGCTTTACCTCTTCATTGGTAGTCCTTGGTGTCACTGTACTGTATTGTTATACTGGCTGGAAAGTGGGGGTTGGAAGTTCAACACTGACTACTGTTATAGATGTAGCCGAGATTTGCGCAATTGCGTTTTACAGTTCTTTGCTTTCACTGCTCACAGCCCCCCCCCCCCAATACCACACAATTATACGGCCAGTTCATTGTTGGTAAATGTTGATAAGCCTCATTAATAGGTTGCAGGCAATATCAGCAAACTGCTACAATAGTTGAACATCTACAAGCAGTAAAAATCTAACCACACAGTTCAAAGTTCCTGTAGAATAATACATGTTACAACACTTTTCAAATAAATTGCCCTTAATTGTTCTAACACATGGCCTATTTGTGTTACACTTATTCCACTGTTAAGTGATGCATTGTTGTTAATTTAACCAATACGTATTTCCCATCTGAAAATCATCTGTGGACTGACTGTCTTGGGACCAAAACTCGGTCCTTTATATATCCTCACAATAATAGGCACTGAAACTATACATTGTTCGATGTTACAGAAATTACAAAAATTAACTGAATACATCGAAAAATTCCTCCTTTTTAACACATTGGAGCCGATGGACGTACTAGATACGTTCACTGTGTTTTAACCATAAAATGCAACGGACATAAGTCATACGCTCTTCACTTCTGACTTATTTATTAGTGATTTAAACTGTGTTTTACATTTGTAAATGGCAACACTAATTGTTTAGCTTGTTGTAAGTGCATTGTTGATGGCTAGCGCGCCAGTCTCTCGTGAATGGTACCAGTGTTACGTAAACTGTGCGCGCGCTCGGAATATTGTTGAAAGTTGTTTTGTTCTGTGTTGGCTGCTATGTTGTGCTATTGTGTGTATCCTTCACGTGTGTAAAACATATAAATAGTGAATATGGCTAACAGACATTGCTCGTAAAAACTTAGAGATTGAAGAACTCTTGTACAATGGCTCAGAACTTGACGATCTGTTGGACGACATTGGCGATTTTTCGGAAGACAACGATGACTCGTGAGCTGGAGAGTGAAACTTGTGCTGCTGATAGAAACAACAGTAGTGAGTATGAAGAAGCTAATGCACAAATTTCTATTAGTCAGGATTGTCATTCAGTTCAGTAGCCTACCCTTTATAATGAATGTTGTCAATGTGATGCACTCCCTGAATTACCTCTGTTTGAAGAACCGACTGGAATTTGAGTTCTTGTCGTTACATTATCAACAGAATTAGACTGTTGCAATTTTTTGATCATAGCATGTTTCTAAAAGTTAAGTCAGAGACAAATATACAGGGTGGTCCATTGATCGTGACCGTGCCAAATATCTCACGAAATAAGCATCAAACGAAAAAACTGCAAAGAACGAAACTTGTCTAGCTTGAAGGGGGAAACCAGATGGCGCTATGGTTGGCCCGCTAGATGGCGCTGCCATAAGTCAAACGGATATCAACTGTTTTTTTAAAAATAGGAACCCCCATTTTTTATTACATATTCGTGTAGTACGTGAAAAAATATGAATGTTTTATTTGGACCACTTTTTTCGCTTTGTGATAGGTGGCGCTGTAATAGTCACAAACATATGGCTCGCGATTTTAGACAAACAGTTGTTAACAGGTAGGTTTTTTAAATTAAAATACAGAACATAGGTACATTTGAACATTTTATTTCGGTTGTTCCAATGTGATGCATGTACCTTTGTGAACTTATCATTTCTGAGAATGCATGCTGTTACAGCGTGATTACCTGTAAATACCACATTAATGCAATAAATGCTAAAAATGATGTCTGTCAACCTCAATTCATTTGGCAATACGTGCAACGACATTACTCTCAACAGCGAGTAGTTTGCCTTCCGTAATGTTGGCATGTGCATTGATAATACGCCGACGCATGTTGTCAGGCATTGTCGGTGGATCACGATAGCAAATAGCCTTCAACTTTCCCCACAGAAAGAAATCCGGGGACGTCTGATCCGGTGAACGTGCTGGCCATGGTGTTGTGCTTCGATGACCAATCCACCTGTCATGAAATATGCTATTCAATACCGCTTCAACCGTACACGAGCCATGTGCCGGACATCAATCATGTTGGAAGTACATCGCCATTCTGTCATGCAGTGAAACGTCTTGTAGTAACATCGGTAGAACATTATGTAGGAAATCAACATACATTGCACCATTTAGATTGCCATCGATAAAATGGGGGCCAATTATCCTTCCTCTGATAATGCCGCACCATACATTAACCCGACAAGGTTGCTGATGTTCCACTTGTCCGAGCCAGTTTACGTTACCGCTGATGGTGAATGACGCTTTGTCACTAAATAGAACGCGTGCAAAAAATCTGTCATCGTCCCATAATTTCTCTTGTGTCCAGTGGCAGAACTGTACATGATGTTCAAAGTTGTCACCATCAATTCCTGGTGCATAGAAACATGGTACAGGTGCAATCGATGTTGGTGTAGCATTATCAACACCGACGTTTTTGAGATTCCCGATTATCGCGCAATTTGTCTGCTACTGATGTGCGAATTAGCCGCGAGAGCAGCGAAAACACCTACTTGGGCATCATCATTTGTTGCAGGTCGTGGTTGGTTTCACATGTGGCTGAACACTTCCTGTTTCCTTAAATAACGTAACTATCCGGCGAACGGTCCGGACACTTGGATGATGTCGTCCAGGATATCGAGCAGCATACAAAGCACACGCCCGTTGGGCATTTTCATCACAATAGCCATACATCAATACGATATCAACCTTTTCCGCAGTTCGTAAATGGTCCATTTTAACATGGGTAATGTATCACAGAGCAAATACCATCTGCACTGGCGGAATGTAATTTTTTATTTTTCTTTATTGATTTTCAATTCCCCCCCCCCCCCCGAAGGGGGCTGGCCGGCAGCAGCTTAGTACGCTGCTCTACAGCCTACAGACTTTGTTTTTAAAAACGGAAGAAGAAAAGAAACAAGAAAAACGGGCGATAAAACGGTGACTTAAAGTGTAAAATGGCGGAAAAATGTGGAAAGTTAAAACAGAAAGCAAAAGGGGTTGGCAATGCTAATATAAGACACAGGAATCAGACAAGTAACATAGTACATACACAATTAAAAAACATGGCGACAGTCTGGTTTCTGTTCACAAGAGATAAAAAGCACACCCAGTGACAGTATGATGGCCATTCGCAACACTTCCCAAAAAACACAACACGGAACACTCTCTGTAAAACACTCACTGTAAAACACTGCACGAAAATGGCGGCACAAAGATGACACTCCCGAGCCAAAGGCAGATGGGGGGGGGACCGAGAGGTGGGGGAAGAACAAGAAGCGAGGAAGGAAAAAACGAAAAGGGGGGGGGGAACCGAGGAGGGAGAGGACTCATAAAGGGGGAGAGGGCAGACGCGAGAGGGAATGAGAAGAGGCAGAGGAGTGAAATGCAGAAGGATTCGGGGGAGAGAAGGGGGCAGAGAGAGGGGAGGTGGGAAGAAAGAGGATGGAAGGGGGGAGAGGGAGCCTGGGAAAAGGACAGAGGAAAGGAGGGGGAGTGAGGATCAGAGTTGATAGGAGGGATAAATGGAGGGAGAGAGGGCATCATCCAGGAGGGGGAGTTGATGGAAGCCACCTTGGAAAAGGAGATGAAGGGTGTAGAGATGGAGGGTAGGGGGGACACAACAGTGAAGACGTGGCAGAGGGCGGGGATGGGAGAGGAGAGGAGCAACAAGGGTGTGAGGGGGATCAAGGCGGCGGGAGGTGTAGAGGATGCGGATATGTTCGAGGAATAGGAGCAGGTGGGGGAAAGGAATGAGATCATAGAAGATCCGCGTGGGGGACGGGAGGCATATATGGAAGGTGAGGCAGAGTGCATGACGCTCAAGGATCTGGAGGTACTTATAGAATTTGGGGGGGGGGCAGATATCCAAGCAGGACTGGCATAACAGAGGATGGGATGGATTAAGGATTTGTAGGTGTGGAGGATTGTAGAGGGGTGCAACCACCATGTCCGGCCAGAGAGGAGTTTGAGGAGTCGGAGGCGGTTGTGGGCTATGGATTGGATGGAGCGGAGATGAGGAATCCAGGTGAGGTGACGGTCAATGGTGAGGCCAAGGTAGGTTGAGAGGTGGCATGAGCCCCCTCTCATATTTATATCTTACGATTTTCCTCTCTAATTGCATGCGGTGAAAAGTTGCTATTCCTTCACACGCGGACTTCCCATGCAGCGTCTCTCGTCACCCAGGTGGTCTGGTGACAGGCGGGCTCTGCTGATATTGAAAGGGTAAGCCGACGGGTGTGAGGGAGTCGAGTGAATGCTTTCCAGACGCCGACATTGTCAAAAGACGCCCGGAGGGGCCTGAAGTAGCGGCTGGGCTAGAGGTTCCGTTACTTCGCAGAAACTTAGCGAAAACACTTTCTGGCGGGCTACCAGCGATGCGTGGGAATGACTTGTGTTCCCAAGCAGCCTTGGCGCGCAAATTCCCGCGTTTTCTGCTGTATAGTAACTGTGATTGGCTTTCTCAGGGCATAGCTTCGTGACGTAGCAAAATTGGCGCAGAAATTGGCGCCAAGAATCTCCATTGGTGGAATGGTAGTGTTCCGGCAATAGAGTGGAATTTTCCGCCGGTTTTCGAGTTGCTGATTGGAACGGTTAACCACGGCCACTGTCGTGGGGGCGGGAATGTTCTGTGTTCGGTTTGTACGGGTGCTCTTGTGAAGAGTCGGCTCTCGCCCTTCGGTCGGAGTAGGTTACAAGACTGAGCTCTCGCTGTTCTGGACAGCCTGCCTTCCGTTGGCTGTCTAATATAATTTTATTTGATTGTAACTGTTTAACGAAGTTGCTGAAGTTTCGACTTCAATGTAACATTCCGAGTACAGTTGGCAATTGAGCGTTCTGCGTACAAGCGGCCTATGTTGTCTGTCTTGAGCAGTTTTGGCTAAAGTTGACTGTATCGGAGTTACAGTGTGACTTCGCTTGTTAAAATCAATCACTGTACCATCAGTGATTGTGTGGCGAGCCTTCTTCATCTCCCTCAGAGGCGCATTTGTATTGCTAGGAAGTCTTTAGTCTGGAACAACCAGACCAGGATAATTAGTTTCGGGATATCCTCCGACATTATCATCACCACGACGGGACGTCGGAGCAACCAGCCATCGCCTCCAGTACGCCAGATCGTGTTCTTAGAGTTAAGATGACAATTTGGTAATGTATGTCCACAGCACCGGCAGATAGGGATTTTCCTAGGTGATAATCAGAGCTAAGCAGAGTGCGCCTGTTCGTCTTTTTCTAACTTTGTTCTGTCTTGGGTGTTCACTGTCTGAATTCTCACTACTGTAGCAGCAATTAATGTTGGGTTGGCTGTGTGTCTCTCTTAAGACTTGAGTTGCAAGGAATTGGCTCCACATACCACTTCGTCATAAATGTCACAATCTAGTTTAGGGACAACTTCACTTTCACAGCATTTATTTGAGTATCCAATTTGAGCCAATGTGATGTATTGTAAATGTTTCATGTGTTTTTGTTTGTTATTTTGAGTTATAATAAATCATATTGTTATTGTGGACAGAACTTTCATTCTGTTAATCGGTAGAGCAACCCTATCATTTCTCACTACGTTAATCAAACTTTCCTTTATTTAACTTATTTATCAAATAAAATTATTGCAGGTGCCAAACTCTTTTATACTCCACTTGCAGGGTCGATTACAGTCAGTTCGTGTTTCTTTTTAATCCATGTGCCACAGCAAAAGTCGGGGTTAGAATAGGGGGGGCTTAGAGTATCATTTACATATGTAGATTCTAGAAGAATTTAGTATTAAATACACTGCTAGCCCCAGCACCTCGCAAGGTGAGGGTGGGGGTGAGGCGGACAGGACGGGCGCAGACAGTAAGGGAGAAATCCAGGAGCCAGAAGGAGCGAGTGGTACGATCTACGATGACTGCCTGGGTCTTGGAAGGATTGATTTTCAGGAGCCACTGGTTACACCATGCAACAAAAAGTTCAAGGTGATTCTGGAGAAGGCGTTGGGACCGTTGGAGGGTAGGAGCGAGGGCAAGGAATGCAGTGTCATCAGCATATTGCAAGAGGTGTACTGGAGGGAGGGGGGGTTGGGGCATATCTGCCATGTACAGATGGTAGAGGAGAGGGGAGAGGACAGAGCCCTGGGGCACACCTGCAGAGGGGTAGAAGGTGTGGGAATTGGCATTATGGATTGGATGGTAACATAGGAGGGGCTGTGGGAGAGGAAGGAGGCCATCAGACGGATGTAATTGCCAGACACGTCATAGGCCTTTTTGAGGTCAAGGGAGACAAAAATGGTGGAGCGACGGGAGTTAAGCTGGAGGGAGAGGAGATGAGTGAGGCGGAGGAGTTGGTCATCAGCAGAGAAGGAAGGTCGAAAGCCACATTGGGTGTTGGGGAGTAGGTGGTTTTGGCAGAGGTGGTGATGGATGCGCTGGGAAAGGATGGATTCCAAGAGCTTGCTGAACACCGATGTGAAACAGATAGGACGATAGGAAGAGGCATCAGATGGAGGCTTGTTGGGTTTGGAGAACATCAGGATACGGGAGGTTTTCCACAGATCGGGATAGAAGCCAGTGGCAAGGATGACATTGTAGAGGGTGGCAAGGACTGAAAGGAAGGAGGGGGGGGGGCAGTGTTTAAGGTGGCGGTAGGTAATGCAGTCATGGCCGGGAGCAGTGTTGCATTTAGTGCAGAGTGTGAGGCTGATGTCCTGTGTAGTGATGGGAGTGTTAAGTTCAGATGGTGGTGTGTGGGCCAAGTACTGGAAGGAGCAAGGGGAGGAACAGAGGTATTCGTATGGTCCATGACGTCAGGGAAGAGGGAATAATCGAAGTGGGGATCATCTGGGATGGAAAAAACATCAGAGAGGTGAGAGGCAAAGTGGTTGGCCTTACTGAGGTTGTCAGGAAAGGGACGGTCATTAAGGAGCAGAGGGTACTGGGGGGTGGGGCGGTTCCCAGTAAGGCGGTGGAAAGCAGACCAATACTTGGAAGCCTTTATGGGGAGCATGGTGTTGAGTTGTGTACATGTCTGGCGCCAGGCACGGCGTTTCTTCACAGTAGGCAGGTTGCAGATGTGTCGTTGTAATTGCCGGTGGCGGGTAAGTGTATCCCAGTCATGAGTGCGGAGAAAAGAGCGGTAGAGGTGACGGGACTCTCGAAGGAGAAGGACTGCCTATGGAGGCAGGGCGGGGCAGTGAGGGTGGATGGCTTTGGTGGGGATATGGGTGGCGATGGCGTCAGACAAGGTCTGGTGCAGAAAGGCAGCAGTGAGAGAGATGTCATCAGGAGATTGGAGGGTAAGGTCGTGGCCGTCAACCTGGGTGTGAATGGAGTCCTAGTAGGCATCCCAGTTGGCATGGGAGTAATCATGGACAAGTTTAGGAGGGACGTCGGGGCGAGGAGCGTTGCGGGGATGGCGACCATTAGAGATAGTGAGGAGAACAGGAGCATGGTCACTGCCAATGAGGTCAAGGAAATCTGCGGGGATGTGCCCAAGGAGGTTGGGAGAGGCAAGGACCACATCGGGAGTGGTGTTGGATTCGGGTTGGATGTGCTGAGGCAGGGGAACCAGGTCTCCCTGGAGGGTGGTGAGAAACTGATGCCACCGCTGGAGGTCGGCAGGATCACGTAGGTAGAGAGGGTGCGGTCAATGTGGGCCAGGAAATTGTACGGGATGGGGGTGCGAAGGCGGACATAAATGGTGGCACAGGTGATGGTAACGGTGGGGAAGAAGAGGCTGAGGGTGAGATGCTCGGCAGTATTGTTAAGGAGAGGTTGGGGCTGGACAGGGAGGTGCTTGAGGTGGCCTATAGCAACTCCGCCACGCGCCAGAGGGTACGGGTTATCGGTGCGGTGAAGGGTGTAAGGAGCCGTGGAGATGGAGATATGGAGTTGAAGGAAGGTTTCATTTAGGATGAAGGCATCCACGCGATGCTGACGGAGGGTGTGGAGGAAGAGGAGTTTGTGGGTGGGCAGGGAGCGAATGTTGTGGTACAGGATACGGTAGGGTTGTTGTACCATGGGAGGGGAGAGTTAGACGAGGGTGGTGAGGGGGGTGAAGGTGAAGTGGGCCTGGTTGTGGGAGTATGTGGCATATGGAAGATGGAACGGGCAGCGAGGGCGATTTGGGAAAGGGTGTGGGAGCGCTGGAAGGGGTGGATGTTTCGGAGCACAATGGTGATGAAATGGATGATGTCCTCTGCAGTAGGTGGAGGGTGGAGCGAGTTGTTGGGGTGGATGGGGTCATCAACAGGACGGACAAGGACGGTGAGCTCAGGGGTGACTGGAGGAGGTTTCGCTTTACACTTCGAGGAGTAGGTAGGATGTGGTTCGTTACAAGTGTTGCAGGAGGGGGGAGAGAAGAGGTTGGGGCAGTTCTTGAGGAAGTGTGAAGCTTTGGAGTGGGGCAAGTAGGGGGGTTCTTGCAGGCAGAGGTAACATGGTCGTTGTATGTGAGACAGCGTTGGCAGCGGTAGGATTGGACTGGGGAATGGGAGGGGTCCACCTTATGACGGCGATTGTAGATGAGGGCTCCCTCGGTGAGGAGGCGGTCAATGGAGGAGGAGGATTCGGTGAATATCTGCATGAGAAAAGTCGGCCCGGCATCATTGAAGATGCGACGGGCTGAGCAGATTTCAATGTCGGGCCAGGAGTTGAGTTCCGCCAACACCTCAGCCTCCGTGATCACGGGGCTAAGCTTCGTGATCACAGTGGTGAAGGTCGGTAGACGTCGGGGAGGTTGAGGCTGACGAGGAGAGGACGGGGTGTGGTAGGGGGTGAGGGTTGCATGTTGGCCAAATTGGATAGGGGGGATGCGGGAGAGGAGATCGGTGTGGAAGGAAGCATTGGGGGATTTAATGAGGACTGAGTCTTTGCGAGGAATCAGAAAGGAGATGGGGGCATTGGGGTAGTGTTTCCGGATGGCGAGGGTGAGGGAGCAGGCATCAAGGAATTGAGGGTCAGGATTGGAGAGGACAAAGGTGTGGGTGGCAGGCGTAGGGGGCGGGGGTCGGGGTCGTGTCCATGGGGGTGGGTGGGTCACGGGGATCGGGGGTTTTCTTGGAGGAGATTTCGGGGGAAGGGTCAACATTCGGGCGCTTTGAAGGTTTCGTGGTCACGACAGGGTGGAGAGGGGGCTGGGGGATGGGTTGCAGGGGGAGATGGTGGGGGGCAGTACCACCCTGAGCAGCGGATGACACAGAGGGAGGGGGCATGGGTGTCACAGAAACTGTGGAACATCGAGCCGAAATCCATGGTGGCTTGGAGCCCGTCGGAGGTGGTGCAGGGAGCGGCGGAAAGTCAGTAGCTGTCAATGGGGCGACAGTGATAGGAGAGGGGGAGTTGGGGGTGGTTACAGCCGAAAGTGGCGCAGGGGTGGGGTGGACAGGGAGAGAAGGAAGGATGGGAAGGGGGGTGGAGGATGAGCTCCATGTGATGGTGGTTGGAGCACCGGAGGGAGAGGTGAAAATGATAGTGGTGGTGGGTTGGGACATGGTGGCGGCGCGCAAGAAGGGCGGCAGCGGCCGACAGCGGCGGCGGTGGCGGCGGTGGAGGCGGCGGCGGCGTGCACTGGCAGGCGGCGACTGAGCGGTGGCGGTGGCGCGGCAGCAGGCGGCAGGCGGCGACGGCGGCGACCAGGCGGCGTTGGTGCGGCGGTAGGCGGCGACGACGGCGGCGGTGACGGCAGCGACCAGGCGGCGGCAGCAGGCAGCGACTGAACGGCGGCGGTGGCGGCAGCGAGCACCGGCAGGCGGCGACCAGGCAGCGGCGGCGGCGGCGAGGATGACCGGACGGCGAGCAGTGTGACGGCGAGCAGACGTCATGGCAAGGAAATGGTGGGGCTCTTCCACGTCGAAGATACACCCTGAGAGTAGCCCAGGCAGTGCGAGTCCTCAATGAAGAAGTGAGGGAATCCAACCCTCGAATGGCGGAATGTTACTTGGTACCACGTTCTTATACGTTTGTGGCTATTACAGCGCCATCTATCACAAAGCGAAAAAAGTGGTCCAACTAAAACATTCATATTTCTTTACATACTACACGAATATGTAATAAAAAATGGGGGTTCCTATTTTGCGTGGGTATATTGTAAAGAAACCTAAACTTAGGGACTATTGGTCTGGAATCCCTGAGCTTGTTTCATCATTTGCTTCTCAGCTATTCAGGATGCTGCATGTGAACAATAATGGACTAGGGGCACCTCAACAAGAACCTGGTCATGATCCTCTGCATAAAATAAGACCTCTTTGAGACTTTTTCACAGAAAGTTGCAGAAAAGTCTTTTTAACATCACGAAACCTGACTCTGGATGAACCAATATGTCCTTTTTGAGGAAGAATTGGATTCTGCATTTATATGAAAGTCAAACCAGAGAAATATGGGATAAAACTATATGTTGTAAATGATGCTCAAATAGGTTACATGTGCAATGCTGAGGTTGACACTGGAGGAAAAGGAAATGTTGACAATTCTGTCAAATCTCTAGCAGAGATTACCTCTAGCAGAAGCTCAGGATGTGCACTAGTATAGATTTACTAATCATAACATTAGGAAAAAAAGAATAGAGTCAACATCACATAACTTGATTACTACTCAGATCAAAATTAAGGGTATGGAAGCTGTACCAAATCATTCCCTGCTTCTCCACTCAACTCTGAGTACTATTCTCAATCAACTAGAAAATTAAATCCTCACAAAATCACAAAATGTTACCAAATAGTTGACCTGTCAGAATATTCACATCGCGTTAGCACCATAGTTATCAGTTAATCAGCATAATTACTTTTCTTCATTCCAGTTTTACCACTTTAACCCAGATAACCCTGACGTCCTTCTGGAAGGACGACGTAACTCACTGTTGAAATTATTTATTTTTGCGAATAACGCATTGTTGCAATGGACTGTGACACATTGTTATATGAAGTAGGCATAGTCAGTTGCGCACTGCGACAGTCAGTTTGACGCTGTCGTTCATAGTGAGTGAGAAACTGTGTCTTGAAAATAGGGCCGATTTTACCATGGATGAACTGACTGACCTTGTCATCGATGGGTATGTATTTTCTTTCATATTGCGTCAATAATTTTGACACTTGTCATATAATATCTTAAAGAGTTAACCTATATTATTTATGGGCTCATATTACGATTGAAAGTTTTCGTCAGTTGTAATTCAATAATGTTTTCAAAAGTCCTTCCAGAAGGACGTCAGGGTAATGTGTTGTCATTTTGTATTCACAGAAAACGATGTACACTTATGGAACTTTTGGACATGTTAGAATCAAAAGATGAGGAAATACCTAATACTGATGACGTAACAGATGAAGATTCGGGTGCTGAAGAAAATCAAGTGTAGATAAATTACCAGCAAGTCAGTTCAATGTACCTGCGCTACATGACCTAAAAAAGAGGGGTATGGAAGCAACTGGAACAATAAGAGGAAACAGCATTAAGAATTATACTCTATCATTTGTAGAAAAAATGATAAAAGAAAATAGAGGATCATATGAAATTTGTTCTGACTCAGCATCCGGGATTTCCACTGTACGTTGGAATGACAACAATGTTGTTACTGTAGTTTGACAGTAGCAAGATTTTCCAGGGAACAAAAGAAAAGAATTAGCGTGCTTCAACCTAACTTATTACACTCCTACAGTACTCATATGGGAGGCATAGATCGCACTGACCAAAATGAATCCCTATATAGATGCTCTATAAGAGGGAAAAACGGTATTTCCCGATCATTGCACATTTTGTAGACATTGCAGAGCAAAATGCCTGGGGTCTTTACAAGAACAACGAATAACCCATGGATCATCTGACATTTCGTCGTCGAATTGTCACTGCAATTCTTGAAAGTAACAAAAGAGTCACTACCAGCAGAGGATGTCCTAGTAAGAGAGCAAAACTAGATTCCAGATTTGATGGAAGAGAACATTATGTTGCTGAATTACCAACGGACAAGATAACAAAAAAGAAGAAGCAGCTGAAATGTCGAAGTTGCCACAAAAAAACTACTACTATGTGCATAGAAGGTGACGAACCACTTCAAGTTTGTTGCTTTTTGTCTTATCATGCTAGTGCATAAAATATGTGTATAGGTTATTGTCTTTGTTTTTTGAATTTATTAGCTGTTTTAGCCCATAATTCAAATTTATTTATGTTTATTTGAAAGTATAAAAACAAAAACAAGTTAACTGTGCAATGTCATATACTTTAAAAACATGTTCCCTTATTGTCCTGACGTCCTTCTGGAAGGACGCCCATTTTTGGAAATACTAAATAAAAATAAATACTCAAAATTGTTTTTACTTTCTTCCTTATAACCTTGTGAATGAATGTAGATAAGATATAAATCAATTTTGAAAAACAAGTAATTCAGGACTATCTGGGTTAAGCTCATAATTCCTCAGAACACAAATAAAAGTTTTCAGATAACCCATAGGTCTGATAATGCAGCATTATAAGACTTGTACCTCACTAAAATATTGCTCCCCATTAAGCTCTCATTCCCAGCTGCAGTGTCATGAATTTCAAAGTATTCACAGTAACCAATGTTGCCTAGTTCAAAAACAGATCATCAATATAGTTACACCATATTTGTTTGTATGCAATTATCTTTTTCATTTCTCAAACATGCCTCTCAGCACCATTATTTTACTTACATTTCTTACCTTGTTAGCTAGTTGCGTGTGTTCTCAAAAAATATCCCTACAGCAGAGACAGGGTGCCTAACCATTAAGACCTTAACATTATTCATTAATTTATTCTCTCATTACTGCTTCATTATCTACTACTCTGATTATCCAATGCAAAATTGATTCTAATGAAAAACACTCTGAAGTAACAGATACTTATGCTAAGGCAAACTTAACTCTCATTACTGATCAGACAAAATTATCACTTAGAGAAACTATTATCTCACTGTATTCCATCAAATTGCTTGAGATTTGCCTGAAAAACATGCAAATCTTGCTTATTCTTTCCAGGTAACTATATTTTAAGTTTTATTTCCTTAATGTCAGAAGAGGCTGTACCATGACACACTTCTATAGGTAGATAGTTATCTCCATGTACTGACTGCACTGAACACAAACACTTCTATTACACCACAATTAATATTAAGACCCAGTATTCAAGATAGTTTTCACTGCATATGGCCTCTGCTGCTGCAGCAAATTACACTAATTTCACACATGAGCTGATTTCTTGATAAGTTAATTATAGTTTTCAGATAATCAGCACTTTCTCCTCCACATATGCTGACACTTTCATTTTCTGTTTACCTTACCTCTTTGTTTGACTGAAATTCTTTAACCATAACACCAATTTATTTTCATCATATTTCTTAAAACCAGTATCTCATAGAGTTTTACCAAATACCACTGTTGTTTTTTTATTTTATGTATTTTTTTTTTAAATTGCCCTTTCTTCCATCCTCTTATGATTCCATCACTTATCACTAACACAACATAATCTATATAGATAACACTGGAAAAACCTTTTCTAAAACATTCCTGTACTAAAGTATCCTGCTGTACAAAATCACATGAAAGTCGAAGATAGAATGTTTCTGATTCACTTATAAACTACAGATAGGATAGGAGAAGAGTTTGACTGCTCAGGAAACACGAAAAATGAGACAGACAGGTGGGGTAAGCATTATCGCCACATAATTGAATCCAACTCATAATGCTGAGCCCCCCGCTTCCTAGTTTAAATGGTTTGTTCCAGAATTACCATCTTATCCTCCATTTTTGTTCCTTCAATTTCTCGTGCCATTTCTGTGCCCATTTTGGCTGTACTCCACCCAATCATTTCTTGAATTTCTACTAGAAATAGTTCTGCTCATCCTGTTTACCTGAAACAGCCTCCCTAATTGATTATTATCGTCAAAATTCCTCCTACAATCTTCCACTGAGGGCTTCACTCTTTCCACTTTATCAAAATAATTCAAAAATTCACTAATATTACCCCTAGGGGCAGGTATAAGCAATTCTCTAACTTTCTGAGGCAACTTAGTTTCTAAATCCAAAGTTATTGATTCCCTACCTAGCTCTTTGTTCAAATATTTCAGTTTGCTTATCCAAAACTGACAGGAACCTTTCACAGTACCATTCCCAGAGTCAAATCTCTCTTCTCCCCAAAATTCACTCGAAATTCTCTGCTGCTCCTCTTTTGACCAAATTTAATCTAAAAATGCTTTCTTAAAGCTGTGCCATGAAGTACAACTATCAGCTACCTAATCTGTCCATCCATAAGCATCCCCTTTAAAAAAAACCTCTCACAAATGACATTTTATCTTTATCATTCCATGTTTCAGGCAAATCATTACATTCCCTAATGAAATCCAGTGGATGCACTTCCCCATATGGTTCAAAATATTAAATTTCTTACAACTAACAAATGAAGGAATGTTTGGGGCAATACACATTTTATGCTTTAGATTTTGTACCTCTTCCACCTTCTTCCCCATTTCATCCAATTTTGAATCTACATTTTTATTTACTTTTACCAGTTTTTCCTCTACCACTACTGCACACTAGGTTTCTGCCTCTGTTTCAAAATTATTTTTAATCTGATCGATTTGGTTCTCAAGTTTAACACTGTTTTCAGCACAAAATTTCTGGCTGCTTTGACTTCATCTTTACACTGTTTGTCGGAAGCCTCCATCCTCCTACTATAGTCTTCACAAAGTTTCATTCTCTCTTCTACACATTCACTACTCATTAATGTTAAGTTCTCATTAGTATTCTGTACTACTTTCTTTATCTTTTCATCACAATCTTTCACTACAACCTCAACCTTCTTATGCACTGGTGTCAACCAGGAAGAATGTGTTGCTGATGAGGTCATGTATGTACAGTCTGCCAGAGGTAGTTGTTTATTGTGTGAATATTGGTGGTGCTGCAGGTGCCCTGTTGAATACCCGCGAGATGATGCACCTAATTCATCTTGAGATGGAAGTTTTGATGTAGGACTCACGGTGGGTGACACTTCTGAGCCACATCTTCATGATGGGCATGGTACCAACACAGCAGATATACAGGGTGTGGCTACAGACTGTGCGACATCTGTAGTTGCAGCACCAGAATTGGGTGAGGCAGAGAGGGGGCCTGAGTGAGGAGGCATGGAGGGGGTGGCTGGTTTACTGCCAGGGCCACCCCGTAGCTCCTCAGCTGAGGCTGTTGATTGGAGTGACCTCACATAGCCTTGCTGAAAAGTACATGATGGGATGTGTGCAGTATTGCCAACTGTCAGCGAAGAACTCGGCATTGTGGTGCGTTGTTAACATCTGATGATTTTATAAGTGTCATTTTCTAGCCATAGGTGCATCTCTAATGGGTCGGTGGGGTGTGATAAAAGTTTCAGCTGGAGACCTTCCAGTATTTTCACTATCCATAGCGACCACAAAGCGGTGTCAGGCAAGGAGGAGGGATTGATCAATGCTCTGGTCTTTCGCCACAGCTGAGATGGTGTGAGCTCACTGAGCAGTATGTGTTGCACTATGTGATTAATTGCTTCTTGTGGAGTTTTTGGTAAGTGCTTGAGAATAATAGATTTTGTGTGTTCATAGCGGTCCCATCTTGGTGTCACAAGGATGAGATCAGACACAAATCTGTGTGCTCGTGCAGAGCTGCAATCAAAGATACGAACAACACTTTTTTGGATAGGGCTCCGTGGATGTTGAGGATGCTGCCCACAAGAGCAAACAATGTCTTTGGGGTATCCTTGTTATGCGAAGGCAGTTATGGTAGACATCCTGAAGAAACAGGCAGCAGCAGAGCGGTGAACACAGACGATGTCGTGGCAGCCTGTGGAATATCTGGACACTCGACTTTGCACAGTTCTTGACATTTGTGCATATAACCCGACATGGCAGACATAGTTGCAGGGGTGACTGGCGTGGTAGAAACAGCCATGGCCTCCAAGAGATTCGGTACACACGACACAGTACATTGTGAAGGTTTGTTGACTAGTTCTAGTGTACTGGGAATGCTCGATCTAGGAGCACCAGATGATGCGGTGGCAAAAGTCACATTGACCATTAATAAATGATCACCGTTCAAGCGCTGTTGCTGTTCCACTGAACTGAACACTTGTAGTTTATCATCGAATTCAATGAGGTTATGTGAATCTGCCAGCAATATGGCGCCATGGTGCAGAGCTGACAGCGTTGTTTGTAGGTTAGAATTAGAAAGGGTAACAAATGGATTTTGTGACACAGCAGCATTATTGCATGCACAGAAACCCATCAACAGAGTGGCATAATGAGTAAATTGTCCTGGAAAATGTTCACAGGGCGTAAGAGAACGTGCAGCAGTGTCCATTGTCTGGCACTTTGTTGAGCTAGTTGTGATGATGCAGATGAAAATTGGTCACAGTTTTCTGTTTTCACATGATTCAAAGCACAGTGGTGGAAAATTGAAGCAGAAGACGTATGTGTAGGCATAGAACTGGTGGACGGAGTCAGTTGCTGTGTCATAACAGTCATTGCTATTGTAAGCCACACTGGTATTTCAATCACGGAAATTGTGCAAATCTCTGGATCCACAGAAAACATCTAACATGGGGTCACCAGAGTGGTGAGTAATGATATTACAGTGAAATAATAACATTTAACACCACTTTATCATTACGATATACTGCAATTATTTCAGGTTTACTAAATATAACAACACAGAACAAAGCTAGACATCAAGTGAGTTCAAAGATCATCATAAAGAGAGATTACATGGATTGATGTATCGAACTGCCACAGACCTTTTATTGTTCTGTTTAGACATTCCACGATATTTGCCATCTGGTGGGTGAACATTGAGTAGTGATGTATTCTGTACCTCTGCAACATGATTTCGAAATACCTATTGCAAAACTCTTCAATGTGATCAATATGGAGGTTGTCTGGGCATCAATTCATCCCTGCCTGCAACAAATGTCAAGCACCTCTCTGACATCCCTCTTTGTTTTTGTTTTAATGGTTTATGCCCAAGCAATTGTATCAATGACCGTCAAAAGTATTTGACTCCATTATTTGCAAGTGAATATTCCCACATATGTACAAGATCAGCCTACCATAAGTCATCCAGACCTTTAATCATAACATGTTTTGCATGCCAGTTTGTGCAGTTCTCATACTACTGTCTCCATACTTATTTCATTATATCTCTCTCTCTAAGCTCGGAGATTGTTGAAACATCATTCAGATGAGCAGTATTATCAACAGCAACTGATGTCATGAGCAGCCGCAGTTGATCTATTAGCTCATTGGCATCGTCATAATATATATTCTGTGGGGGTCGATTGGTGATTCTTTTATGATGTATGTTGATACCATCACCAGTGCTATATCGATGATCTAATACAGATTTTATAACAGTTCTTTATTCCACACTGCTCTAGTTTCCCACTTTTCGTATGTACACCAGTCAACTGCACTATTTCACTATACATCTGTCCAGCTTTAGGTGAATAATTTACAGTTTTGTGAGGTTTAGGAAAATGAGGTTCATTAGACTTATTGGTCTTTGACATTCCCTATTATCTATCTGTGTTGCTTTTTCTTTTAAAAATATAGGCTGCGTGCTCAACACGTATGATTTTTCATCACTGACACCAAATGTTTTGTCTGTCCTAGCACTGCTGTGATACTTAATAAAGTCAGCAATGCTGTTGTCATTGTGTAATTTTGCTGGGAGTTCATCAGGAGATTCAGTAACTGGTTTAAAGGTTTCTAGCAGTATTTGCTGTTCAATCCAAATGTCCTAACCTCAGTAGTTGTAACTTTTCTTGAACAGCCTTCCTTGCTGCAATGACCTTATACTTAGTTGACATCTTGTTATACAATAAAGAAACTCCATTACAGGGTGAACCTCATATACATTCCATCCAATTCTATTAATCTTTACAGTTAAGTCATCTACTTTCTTTCCAATTTCTTCAACCTTTACAGCTAAATCATCTCCTTTCTTTCTTAGAATGATTTGGGTGTACTTCTCTAGATCCTTAACTCTACGTTTGACAGGCTGAAATTTTCCATCAACCTTTACAGCTAACTTATCTACTTTACTTCTCAGACTGATCTGGGTATACACCTCTAGATCCTTAACTCTACATTCAGTAGGCTGAAATTTTGCATCCATGTATGGATGAATTCTCTGTCTATGTAAACTGATCCTCTCGGGTGTAGTGTTTGGAATGCATGCAAACTTTTCCATTGTGTGACATACTCACCTCTTTCTTGCTGTGTGTAGAGAAACTCCTTAAAGTTATGTCATTCAGTTTTCTTGTTTGATCAATAATTAGAAACCTGTATCTTTGCATATCTTTACAAATTCACTGAATGACATGTCTGTTCCTACATGGTAAATGTGATTTAAATTCAAACTGTCCTGTTTGAATGCAATAATGAGGTCTGCATTATCCACACCAACTGTTTCAGGATTCTGGAATATGTCTGACTTGCGTAAAATACATCAGCACCCATCTGATGACCAAATCAAAAATATGTTGAAATTTGATCCTGGTTTTCCATTACAACACCAGCAAATATGAACATGGTATTTGGCTTCATTTTTTCTGATGGAGGGATTTCACTGCTTTGACTAAATGTCATGTATGTTATACCAACTGCATCCTGGACTATCTTCTGCAGGAGTTGATGATTGTGTTGAAACAGCTTTTTTGAAAATACACATACATGCTCAAAGTGGACTTCATCTGGTTGTGTTATCAATGTCGTGAGAACATTTGTCTTGCCACAGCTTGATGAAGCTACAATTATTGCCCTCATATTGCAGAGAGGCTAAATGGAGACACATCTGCATGTAAGTCAGGATAGATGTGGGGTTTCTGTGAAGCGTCTCTGGTGATAGTAAAACACGTCAAAGTTCAATTATTTATTACCCATGTTTACAATCATCTTGTTCCATACCGGTTTTGTAGCTGATGCCTCATTCAGCTGCATGTTGGATTCCCACTGATGGCTGCTGAGTCAACTTCTTATCTGCAGGCTCAGGTGAATAGTGAGTGACCATACACTGCAGCGCACTGCCAGTGCGGCCATGGTTCATCTTGATGGTCTCGTGCTAGCTGCTGGAGTGTGCTTGATCCCACCCCAAATTCTCTGTTGACCCTTGATGACTCTCTGGGATGTGGCACTGACAGTCGATCTCCTTCCTGCCAGTCAGGTAGGTTTCAGCATCCAGAGGCATCTAAATGTTGAACAGGAATGTGGACCACATGAGGCCCTACTGCACGTTTCTACACTGAAGTTCGGGGTTGTCAGCACTCTGCAATGTGGTGTTGTCAGAAGACAGTCAGCTTCTTCATTATTGATGGTAGGTGGTGAACAGTGTGAAGTTCATCAGTGGAAAACCATCATCTCAGGTATAGCTACGGCTTGTTCATAGACTGTCCTTCAGTATCTAGGACATAGGTATGCTACAGTATCATAATAATGAAATTGAGTGCTATTACTGTGAATGCCATTGATCCCAATGATCAATTCTTTGAGAGCTGGACAGCTTGAATATTTAAAGGGAGTTAATTTGAGGTTATGATTTGGTGCTTGGTTTGTAATGACCACATGTGTCCTTATTCTGCTATATTCACTTAACATGCTCTTAAATGCTATGTAGGTTCTCTGATACTGCTTCTTATGAAATAGGTACAGTTTCTTCTGACATCTCTTACAAGCTAACCAATATGTGTATCATGTTTCTGTTGGTTGTCTGTCCCATGCTATTTTCTGCTGAGCTTATTCTCTCCCTCTCGGCATGGTATTGTAGCATGCTCAGGCCTTACACACTTGTGATATACCACGTATTTCGTGGTTCTGTCCCTGTCTTCAACGTGACCACACTTTGCTTGTAGCAAGGTGGATGAGTTTCAATAAATTTTTCTAATTTTCTACCCATTACTGGTCTGAGCCATAACACTATTATCAGGAATGAGTACCCCATTCTTTTTCTTCGTCATCTTGTTCAGGTGTTCTTCCATGCTATCACAGGACCAGTCACTTACAACAATGTCCTGATGTTTCACCAATCCTGCCATGATACTGACTACATCAGATTTTGATGTGCAATGGGCTTTTAAAGAAAAAAAATCGTAATAATAATCATATGTGAAGCCACTATGGCACAGTCACTTTACCACCTGAGCTACAAAGGCTACATTCCTATCAGCGGAGAATTTGTCCATTCACAGCTTTTCATAGCTAGATGTAGAAAAACTTGGAAGTTTCATCTGTCATTCAGTTTGATGAGGACTGAAGAAAAAGAAGAAGAAGGTGTTGACTGTAATGACAAACAAATTTACCATCTCATGCTAAACACCCATTATTCTGTTTTACTTATTTTCATTCCACAGCACAACATAAGGATGGAGTGACTGAGGCAACTTGCTGCTGTTGTGTCAATCTAGAAATTGTACTGAAGATATTGTCAGTGATTATTCAGTAAATAATTCCATCTGAGCAAGTTTATAATAGGGGGCATGAACAAAATAAAACAGTGTTTTCAGTAATATATGTTTTTTTATTGGGTGCACTACATAAAAAATCAACTAGTTATTCCTTTATCTTCACACCTGTACAGAATTTAGCACATAAAGCTTTCTCATAAGCACAGAATTCAGCTTGTATTTCTCTCAGATTGATGGGTTCCTTTATCTTCTCCTGCCACCATATTAACGAAAAGTTCTAAATTGTTTGCATGCATGTTATACATGTGGAGTTAGATCACTAGTTCACAATGTCTTTGCATACAGTTTGAAAAAAAGGCAGTCCATGGTTCACTCTTTCCCACACAAGTGATAGCACCATCCATAGGCTGAACAAGTTTATAATGGTGGAGTGATGCAGATAAATGGATCAACCTCCAGATCTCACTGTGAGTGCTGTACCATAAAAAATTGATGTTACAGATAGTGTCAGACCAGTGCAGTAAATGTCCAGGGCTGAACGAGATGGACAATACTCGGTGGTCATCCATTGATTGGTGTTGGGTTCTGTATGGCACAGTTCATCTGATTCCAACTCTGTAAACTGCAGTTTAACACTGCTGAGTGCATTTTCATCTCTAACACAGCACACCAGTCACTGTCCACTGATGCTTCTACACCAGTATTTAAGTGCTTTGAACTGCTAGCTGTTAAATTATAAGCTGAAGTGAAAAGCAGTAGAGCACTGGGAGGAACTGGCAGCTTCTCATCCACCACATCAACACTCTGTCCTTGCAGTAACACCAGAATTTTATGGAACGGTGTGTATGTTGGAGACCAGTACTGAGCTACACAGTGTGGTGTAGGACCCCCAGTACAATTCTTCAGAGAATTGTGGACTGGTTGGGTGTCTTCATTACACAAACTGATGAGCAGGATGGATAATAGCAGCTTGTTTTTTATTTTCTTGCCCCAACAGTTGGTCAGGTGCACTACAGGATCCAGTGGTTCTGCTGCCGCTGCCAGTCTCAACAGGCTGGAGGTCGCTGCTGGTCCCAACTAGCTGGTGGTAGCTGCTGCTGGCCTGGATATGCTGGAGGTTGCTGAACAACGAAGAAGAAACAAGCATCCAGAGACAAAAACATGAAGTTGAACAAAGACATGTAATGTGTTAATAAATTAAATACAAAATATTAAAGTTCCATAATAATCCTTATTTCATATTTCAACATAGGAATTATACAGCCAACTGGTTGCAAATAACTGTTTGCTACACTGACCTAGGCTTTGACACTTCTAAGGATGTTTTCATCAGAATGAAATTTTAAGAAACTCTAGAAAATATTACATAGAAAGTTAAGTTTAATAGAACCATTAACCAAGATGAGAATTGTCATGACATACAAAGGTTTCATACATAAAATTTCATTGCAAGAAGGCAATGGTCAAAATTTTGAGCAGATATGCTCAAGTCAGAAATTATAATTAAACATGTTCCAGCCTTTGGCACATGCCTTGCTAGGAACATCAGGCTGATTGGCCCAGTGGCTTACATTGCTGCCACAAAAAAAAAAAAAAAAAAAAAAAAAAAAATACAAGTTGTGCTGCCTATTGGTGTTGGACAGCAACATGTGTCCATTTGAAGCATCATAACAGAATTAATTGAATTAAACAACAGTTAATTATAAAAACAAAATACAGAGGAAGCGAGTTTAATATATTTTTGAAAATACTTAGTAGTCAAGCTAATGAAGTATAACTATTTGGCTATGCGGAAATTTCCATTATGTAAAGCACAGAATATTTTAGAATATTTATACAAACAACTGTACAATCAAAAAAATATCTGCATTAAGGTAACTTTACTAATACACATCTATGAGCTTAAAAGAAAACGATGCTTCAGAACTAGAGGCAGGAAAACATAGTAAAAAATAAAGGTATCAACATTCTGCGAGTAGTGAATTAAAGTTATTGAAAAATTTTTGTTATGTAACTGTAACTTTTCACTGGGGATGAAGCCATCATTCTTAGAAATATGCTTGAAAATCTCCAGCTCTTTGGGAACATTGAGCCTATGACCTTTCTTTTCCCTATGTAAAATGAAACTTTCTTCAACACTTCTCAGTTTTTATATGGAAATTAACAGATGATCAGCAACAATGGAATTTTATATATATATATATATATATATATATATATATATATATATATATATATATATAATAGAGGGAAACAGGCAAATTAAAGCAACTCACCAACGCAATGGGAAAATTTAACCTGAAAATCACTGCACTGTAAGAGACAAGATTCACAGATGAAGGACACTTTAACACACAGAATTACAGGATCTACAAGGGCAAACCTGCCATAAAAGTAAGAGACAAACTACCACTTTTCGGAACAGGATTGGCCGTACACACTTCCGTACTCGACTCAGTTATTGACTTCACGTCTCCCAATGAAAGAGTCTCCCTGTTATCAGTAAAATCAGCTAATAAAGCATACACTCTGATCAATGTGCACGCCCCCACAAACCACCACAATAAAATCTACCCTGAAACAGTGGACAATTTCTGGGAAACACTAGAAGAAACAACAAATAAAGTACCTAAGCACCATGTGAAAATCTTAGTAGGCGATTTAAATGCACAATTAGGGAAGGAAAAAAGATTCAGAGATACCACTGGACCCCACACCAAACACAAACGTACCAACAAGAATGGTGAAAAACTAATTGACTTCTGCAGAAACTTTGGACTTAAAATAATGAGTACCCAGTTTCAAAAACCTGCACATAAATTAACCACATGGAGATCACCCAGTCTTAGACAGGGTGAATACCAAATAGACCATGTCGCAATTTCCAAAGAAAACATAAAAGAAATTCAAAACATCAGAACCCGCAAGGGTGTCTTTGAATCAGATCATCATCTTCTCCAAATAAAAACAAAATTCCAACCCAACAGAATGCTAAAAAGGCCACCCAAAAGTAACAAACCAGATCCGGAATATCTGCAACTGAACAAAGAAAAAATCATCATGCAAATTAATCAAGAAAAATCAACAGACTGGAAGAAACTAACAGAGAAAATTCAGGAAGCCCTCAAATTAGGACAACCCCCTCGCAACAGGAAACATCACTGGTGGAATGTAACCTGTGATGAGGCAGTTGACAACCGAATAACTGCATGGAAAAAATTTAGCAGTCACAAAACTGAAGAAAACTGGGAGAACTTTCTTAAAACCCAAAAACAGACCTCAAAAATAATTAGAAAAGAAAAACGGGGATATGACAACAACAGACTCTCTGAAATCCAGCAGGATTTCATCAAAAATAATACAAGAAATTTTTATAAGACTTTCAGAGAAAACTTACAGGGATACAAAGCGCCTAGCTTGTGCTTCAAGAAACCCGATGGCTCTTTGGAAACCAACACAAAAAATATTTCAGTTCCCTCCTCAACTGCGAACCACCCCAAGAAAAACTTGTCTTCTCTTCTCCAGTATCCACACACCCAGACTCACATGCCCCGGATCTTGAAGAAATTATGGAGATAGTCAAGCAGTTGAAAAATAACAAAGCACCAGGAGAAGATGGGATCATTGCTGAGTTCTGGAAACTAAATGATCCTATACTTATGCAGAAATTACACCGTATAATATCAGACATATGGATAACGGAGCAGATACCAGAGGACTGGAAATGCGCTCTATTTCACCCGCTACACAAAAAGGGCGACAAGACAGACATGAACAATTACAGAGGAATTTCCCTGCTCCCAGTCGTTTACAAAATCCTTTCCAAAGCGCTTTTAAACAGGATAGAATCCCAAGCAGATACACTAATTGGTGATTACCAGGCTTGATTCAGAAAAGGACGGTCATGTGCGGAACAGATATATATATATATATGATATAGTTATAATAGAGGGAAACATTCCACGTAGGAAAAATATATCTAAAAACAAAGATGATGTGACTTACCAAATGAAAGTGCTGGCAGGTCGACAGACACACAAACAAACACAAACATACACAAAAAATTCAAGCTTTCGCAACAAACTGTTGCCTCATCAGGAAAGAGGGAAGGAGAGGGAAAGACGAAAGGATGTGGGTTTTAAGGGAGAGGGTAAGGAGTCATTCCAATCCCGGGAGCGGAAAGACTTAGCTTAGGGGGAAAAAATTACAGGTATACACTCGCACACACACCCATATCCAACTGCACATACACAGACACAAGCAGATATTTGTAAAGGCAAAGAGTTTTGGCAGAGATGTCAGTCAAGGCAGAAGTACAGAGGCAAAGATGTTGTTGAAAGATGGGTGAGGTATGAGCGGCAGCAACTTGAAATTAGCGGAGGTTGAGGCCTGGCGGATAATGAGAAGAGAGGATATACTGAAGGGCAAGTTCCCATCTCCGGAGTTCTGACAGGTTGGTGTTAGTGGAAGAATCCAGATAACCCGGACGGTGTAACACTGTGCCAAGATGTGCTGTCCGTGCTCCAAGGCATGTTTAGCCACAGGGGGATCCTCATTGCCAACAAACACTGTCTGCCTGTGTCCATTCATGCGAATGGACCGTTTGTTGCTGGTCATTCCCACATAGAAAGCTTCACGGTGTAGGCAGGTCAGTTGGTAAATCACGTGGGTGCTTTCACACATGGCTCTGCCTTTGATCGTGTACACCTTCCGGGTTACAGGACTGGAGTAGGTGGTGGTGGGAGGGTGCATGGGACAGGTTTTACACTGGGGGCAGTTACAAGGGTAGGAGCCAGAGGGTAGGGAAGGTGGTTTGGGGATTTCATAGGGATGAACTAAGGGGTTACGAAGGTTAGGTGAATGGCAGAAAGACACTCTTGGTGGAGTGGGGAGGATTTCATGAAGGATGGATCTCATTTCAGGGCAGGATTTGAGGAAGTGGTATGCCTGCTGGAGAGCCACATTCAGAGTCTGATCCAGTCCCGGAAAGTATCCTGTCACAAGTGGGGCACTTTCGTGGTTCTTCTGTGGGAAGTTCTGGGTTTGAGGGGATGAGGAAGTGGCTCTTGTTATTTGCTTCTGTACCGTAGTTGCGGGATGCGAAAGCTGTTTTCAGATTGTTGGGGTAATGGTTCAGGGATTCCGGACTGGAGCAGATTCGTTTGCCACAAAGACCTAGGCTGTAGGGAAGGGACCGTTTGATGTGGAATGGGTGGCAGCTGTCAAATGGAGGTACTGTTGCTTATTGGTGGGTTTGATGTGGACGGACGTGTGAAGCTGGCCATTGGACAGATGGAGGTCAACGTCAAGGAAAGTGGCATGGGATTTGGAGTAGGAACAGGTGAATCTGATGGAACCAAAGGAGTTGAGGTTGGAGAGGAAATTCTGGAGTTCTTCTTCACTGTGAGTCCAGATCATGTAGATGTCATCAATAAATCTGTACCAAACTTTGGCTTGGCAGGCCTGGGTAACCAAGAAGGCTTCCTCTAAGCGACCCATGAATAGGTTGGCGTACGTGGTGGCCATCCTGGTACCCATGGCTGTTCCCTTTAATTGTTGGTATGTCTGGCCTTCAAAAGTGAAGAAGTTGTGGGTCAGGATGAAGCTGGCTTGGGTAATGAGGAAAGAGGTTTTAGGTAGGGTGGCAGGTAATCAGCGTGAAAGGAAGTGCTCCATTGCAGCGAGGCCCTGGATGTGCGGAATATTTGTGTATAAGGAAGTGGCATCAATGGTTACAAGGATGGTTTCTGGGGGTAACAGATTGGGTAAGGATTCCAGGCGTTCAAGAAAGTGGTTGGTGTCTTTGATGAAGGATGGGAGACTGCACGTAATGTGTTGAAGGTGTTGATCTACGTAGGCAGAGATATGTTCTGTGGGGGCTTGGTAACCAGCTACAATGGGGCGGCCAGGATGATTAGGTTTGTGAATTTTAGGAAGAAGGTAGAAGGTAGGGGTGCGGGGTGTCGGTGGGGTCAGGAGGTTGATGGAGTCAGGTGAAAGGTTTTGTAGGGGGCCTAAGGTTCTGAGGATTCCTTGAAGCTCTGCCTGGACATCAGGAATGGGATTACCTTGGCAAACTTTGTATGTGGTCTTGTCTGAAAGCTGACGCAGTCCTTCAGCAACATACTCGTGACAATCATGTACCACGGTCGTGGAACCCTTGTCCGCTGGAAGAATGACGATGGATCAGTCAGCCTTCAGATCACGGATAGCCTGGGCTTCAGCAGTGGTGATGTTGGGAGTAGGATTAAGGTTTTTTAAGAAGGATTGAGAGGCAATTCCTGGAAGGTTTGGAGAGGGTGATTTTGAGGAAGAGGAGGTGGGTCCTGCTGTGATGGAGGACGGAACTGTTCCATGCAGGGTTCAATTTGGATAGTGTCTTGGGGATTTGGATCATTAGGAGTAGGATTAGGATCATCTTTCTTCGTGGCAAAGTGATATTTCCAGCAGAGAGTACGAGTGTAGGACAGTAAATCTTTGACAAGGGCTGTTTGGTTGAATTTGGGAGTGGGGCTGAAGGTGAGACCTTTGGATAGGACAGAGGTTTCGGATTGGGAGAGAGGTTTGGAGGAAAGGTTAACTACTGAATTAGGGTGTTGTGGTTCCAGATTGTGTTGATTGGAATTTTGAGGTTTTGGAGGGAGTGGAGCTGGAAGTGGGAGATTGAGTAGATGGGAGAGACTGGGTTTGTGTGCAATGAGAGGAGGTTGAGGTTTGTTGGAAAGGTTGTGAAGGGTGAGTGAGTTGTCTTTCCGGAGGTAGGAAACCAGGAGATTGGATAGTTTTTTGAAGTGGAGGGTGGCATGCTGTTCTAATTTGCGGTTGGCCTGTAGGAGGATGCTCTGAACAGGCGGTGTGGATGTGGGAGAGGAAAGACTGAGGACTTTTATTAAGGATAGGAGTTGACGGGTGTGTTCATTGGCTGAGTTGATGTGTAGGTGAAGGATTAGGTGGGTGAGGGCAATGGATTGTTCAGTTTGGAATTGGTATAGGGACTGATGGAAAGAAGGATTGCAGCCAGAGATGGGAACTTTAAGTGTGAGGCCTTTGGGGGTAATGCCAAATGTCAGATAAGCCTGAGAAAATAAAATATGGGAGCGTAACCTGGCTAGGGCGAAGGCATGTTTGCGGAGGGAATGTAAATAAAACTTAATTGGGTCGTTGTGGGGGTGTTGTGAGGGTGACATGGTATTAGAAGGTGGAAAGTGTAACATGAGGCTGAAATGAAAATAAAAATATATGGGGAGAGATAAAGGTGAACTAGAAAGCAACAGGAGATCTGGTGTGAAAAAAGGCGAAAAAGTGTTGGTTAGAGCTGGGCTATGTTGATCCTGTGGTGAACTTGGGTTGGTAGACAACGATATGCACAAAGGTTAGGTGGTTGTGTTGCCGCCAAAAGGGTGAAAAGGGTGAAGAAATTCGGGAAAATTTCGAAAAAACTGCGTGTAAATGTATTAAAAAGAGTGGTTTTGTGGTGGCAGATTATGAAAATGAGGCTAACAATTGTCTGACGAAGAAATAATGACGTTAAAACCTGTGGGAAGTGGCTAAAAATGATCAGTGATGTCGGAAAAACGGAAATGGAAATAAAGCGAAAGTTATTAGAACTAGCCGAAATGGTTGTTTAATAGGTGAAAGGAACTGTTTGTGAACTAGAAACGGTGGATTTTATAGCAGCGGTAGTGTTGAAAGCGGAAAAAAAAAATTTTTGGTTATGGTTTGGAAGTGGGTTACGTATTATTGAGTATATATAGGCGGGATAAAATTGTATAGTAGATTACGGTAAGAAGGAGAAGATAAATACAAAGTGAAACTAGTGGCAGAAACAGAGAGAGAAAATAAGATGACAGAAAAGATTTCGAAATGCAACAGCGACAATAACAAACGTAATTATTGGGTTCAAATTAATGATATGGATATGATAGAGGGAAACATTCCACGTGGGAAAAATATATCTAAAAACAAAGATGATGTGACTTACCAAACGAAAGCGCTGGCAGGTCGATAGACACACAAACAAACATAAACATACACACAAAATTCAAGCTTTCGCAACCAACAGTTGCTTCATCAGTAAAGAGGGAAGGAGAGGGAAAGACTAAAGGATGTGGGTTTTAAGGGAGAGGGTAAGGAGTCATTCCAATCCCGGGAGTGGAAAGACTTACTTTAGGAGGAAAAAAGAACAGGTATACACTCGCACACACACCCATATCCATCCACCCATATACAGACACTCAACGATATTGTCAGATGTGCTTGGACAACCTGATGATTTCCCATGTCTTACCGAGCACCCTGTTTTTACAAAACATTTATGCCACTCATAAATCATAGACTTACTAGGAGGATCTTTAGCGTACTTGGTACGGAAATTATGTTGAACTGTTAGCGGCAACTTCGATTCTTCAACCAAAATACACAGCTAGCATGTTTGGCTCCAGTGAAGGCAGCCATCTTCAACACAACTGCCACTAGCACTCCTTATGGTGTGATTCAGCACTAGAAAACTATGCGAGACAAAACTTGATTTATTCCCCTACAAATTGATGCTACAATCACCTCTGTAGGTACTATGAATTAATTTATTTGAATTTTCAAAGTTGTAAAGTTGTTTTGAAACACAGCGCATATCATAAGTTAGTAAGATTTCTTCAGAAAAAAAAATAAAAGAAATTCTTTGTTTCTCGAAATAATTAATTCTATCGTCAATATCAAAATCTAGTCAGTAAAATCAAAGATTTGTAGTTTGATCAAGAAACTAAAATGTTTTCACTAGATATTACAAACCTGTATACTAGGTTACCTGTTAAAACAACTGTTAACATCATATGTTTATGGATAGGGTCCGCCCTTAGCAAAAAACCCAATTTTGTTTTTTAACCCAAACATATTTCACTGCAGTTACAGCATCTTCAGTGGGCTTTTATTTTATGGCTGTTAAATATAAAGAACGTTCTTTACTGTTTGTATCATGCAAATATTAATTTTTAAAATTTTAATTATATATATTTGAAGAAATACATAAAATTATGAATTCATAAAACCACACCATGTGATAAAAAGGTATGAATTCTTAATTTAATGTGTTTCTTCAAATATCTGTAATTACAGTTTTGAAAACTAATATTTACATGATACAAACAGTAAAGAACGTTCTTTATCTTTAAGAGCCATAAAATAAAAACCCACTGATGATGCTGCAATTGTGGTGAAACATGTTTGAGTTAAAAAACGAAACTGCGCTTTTCTGAAGGTGGACCCTATCGAAAAACATATGTATTGTTAAAAAAAATACAGAAAAAAGAGCTTCAACCCCAAGATAAGTATTGGCATCACTGAAAAAAACCTATGTACATTTAAAAAAGATGTTTCTTGTGAGCAAGTCACTGACCTAATTCGTTTGCTAAGAATAGTAATAAAATACAACTATTTTGTTTTCAATGGCAAACTATACCATTAGCCTGATGGCCTGGCAATGAGTAATCCACTTGCAGCCATCTTGGCATGTATTTTCATTAATTCACTGGAAGAAAAAGTCTGATGTTGTTCCTAGCAAGGCATACATGCCAAAGTTTGGAACGTGTTTAATTTTAATTTTTGACTTGAGCATATCTGTTTGAAGCTATGACTATTGCCTTCTCTCAATGTAACTTTAGGTAGTTAACCTTCATATGTCATGACAATTATGATCTTCTTTAATATTTTTGTCAAACTTCCTTTTCTATGTATTATTTTAAAGGATTTCTTAAAAATTCATTCTGATGAAGACATCATTAGAGGTGTTGTAACCTAGGTCAATTTACCTAACAGTTATCTGCAACTTGTTGGGTGCGTGATTCCTTTGTTGAAACTTATATATGGTTCCTGAGAGACAGCCATGTTTAAAACTCCTTTATTTAACAGTTCATTATGAACTGAATTTTGGCTTCTTAGGCCATCATCAGATAACTTAATACTAAACAGATAACCCACACAACTTCAGCAAGAATTCATAGCTGTAAAAAGATTGTTGTACAAACATATTTGACATTTTATGACTATATCGATACAAAACACAAGAATACTGTAGCACCTAGACTCTGAACAAACAAATCTTATATTACAGTATCTTGAAATATTACAGTTATATAAATGTACAAGCCAAAAATTCTGTATAAGTGAGTAATGGAACACTACTATGTCATGTGGACAAACTGGTGAATTTGATGAGCAGACCAAGGAAATGGGGGGGGGGGGGGGAGGACTATGGAATTTGATTGTACAGTTATAACAAGCTTTTTATCTAATGCTGAGAGAAATAACTGGCTGCTGCTACGTTATAAGGGTGAGTAATGGAATGGTGTTTGGTCATTGAGGACTTGAGGACCACGTCAGGGTTCTTTATTTGTTGTTTATTAATGGCTTTAATTTAAGTAATGTTAGTCTTCTGCCTTTAGTACCTTTATGGAGAACATCACATTTCACATCATATGAATAACATTCATTTCAAGCATGTTCAGCAAGGATGGGATCTTTCTTTTTCAGTCTCCAACTCCTTTCATGCTTACTCAGTCTAGTTCTAGTAATTATAACCCTACCTGATTGATATACATATAATTTGCCACACAGTTTGCAGGAAATTCTATAAACTGCACTTTGTTCTAAAGATGGAATATTATCTTTATTGTTGAAAAGAAGATGGGAAATGTAGTGCTGGTGCAGTAAAGTGGAGTATATCCTCTAGATTTCAGTTTCCTGGCAAGAACCTGTGAAGTTATATTCACATGTAGGAAGGGGCCCATTTGGTATAAGTGTGGGTTTGTGCTTCATGTGGTGGATAAAAGAATGCTGTCGTCCTCTCTCTCTTCTGCTTGCTGAGTATGTTGTCAATTAGGGCAAGAAAACAATGATTTCTGTATGCTATTTCTTTAATTATTTTCAATTCATTTTCAAAATTTGGTTTGGTTTGTCATGTAGATAGTAGGCAGTACATCATCGACTGGAGGCTGCAGGTTTGAGTGTTGTAAGATGCTGGGAACTGGGTGATTCTACCGTGTCTGTTGAAGTTACTTTCCTGTATATCTTAAATAAATGCTGTTGCTTATGATGTCAATGATGAGATCTAAAAGGTTGACAGAGTCTCCTCCCAGCACCAACACCATTGTAAACTTGATTTACTGTGGTTTGAATTGAAACGTTGAAAACATTTAATTAAACGTCTGGTGGTACCTGTCCACAAGTGCAGTACATCATCCACACACCTAGACCAATACTGTATTTTAGAACTGAGAGACTCTTTATCTAAAAATGTTTGCTCAGAATTATCCATAAACATTTCAGCTAATAAGGGGATCAGTGGGGAACCCATTGCTAGCTCGTCTGACCAACAGTATGGAGCCTGTTGAAATTGGAAACAATTTTGCTTTAAGTTTGTTTCAGTTGCCATCCTTATATCTTCCATCTCCACTGGATCTGTTCAGTTGTTATGTAGCAATTCTCTTAAAATTTCCTTTGCCTCCACAACAGGAATGTTGGAAATAGTCTGCTAACAATCTTTATAAAGCTATGAATTATTGCTGAAGTTATATGCACTATCTGTTTAGTATTAACTTACCTGACAATGGCCTAAGGAGCTGAAAGCAAATTCATAATGAACTATTCATGTGTATTCAACTCATTGATATGTCTATGTGCCTCTGAGCACCAATGGAATGTTCCATAAATATTATCAACATGTAATGTGTACTTACTTCTCCACTTCTTCTGTGAGGTTGAGGCAGATGACATTCTTGGTAGCTGTTGGTGCTTCATGGTTAATCCACTGACTGACTGTGAGTGAGGCAAGTGAGCTGCCACACTCACCTGATATCCCTGACATCATGATTACATGCAAAGGCGCCGATCAGGGGGGGGGGGGGCAAGGTACTTTGTGCCCCCCCCCCCCAATAGTTAAAAGTAGGGGCCTTGCCCCCCCCCACCCCAATATTCAAATATGCGTTTCTCACTGCTCTCTCCCCCTTCCTCATCCTTTACTGGTAAATTTGTTAAAACTTGCACTTGCACATACATTTTTGCGTTATAGTATGTAATGATTATGTAGGAAAAAAATACCGATTTTACGAGCTATTGCGTATTCCTTTCTGCTACTCCTCCAACTTCTGCATTTGACAAACTGTTGTGACAGGGTTTGTCCCCTGCATCTGTGCTATTCGCACACTTTTACTGTACAGAGGTATGCAGGGAACGAAAGCTCACCATAAGCTCGCAGCGCTTTTGCTGCTAGGATGAGCTCCACTTCCTCCCACAGCAGCCTGCTGGCAGCTTGTAAAAGAAACTAATGAGCAATAGTGACACCAAATTTGATGGCGATTGCTAGAAGGACTAGGTAACATTAAAGACTCTTCATTCATTTTTGTAAATTCTATTGACAATCACTGGGTACAACACCACACAAATCAGCACCGGCTCCAGGGATTTTGCTGTCCCGTGCGAACATGTCAGTCAACTTTTACCACAATATATTTCATACATGACACCTTATTTTCACATATCACACTCATTCGTCTCTTTGTTGTGAATATGTCAACTTTTCCCACAATATATTTCATACATGACACCTTATTTTCACATATCACACTCATTCGTCTCTTTGTTGTGAATATGTCTTTAAGATCAAAGCAGCAGTCAGTGATACATTTACAGTGCAATACATTTTAAGCCATTTTTGTTGGAGGAAATGTTTCTTTCATAAATCGGAGCACACTGTTTCTGTATCATAGATGATTTTCAATAAGACCCTTGATTTTATGAATAATTTGTATTTCCAATTTATTCTCACATTCCTGCATTTACGCAAGATGGATTTGCCGCCCCCAAAAATCTGCCGCCCTGGGTGATGGCAAGGTTCGCCCCCCCCCTCCCCCTCCACCCCGTCCTTAGAGCCGGCCCTGACAACAATCAACACTATTGTTACATGGCTACTTCTTGTTAGGCGCACAGTACTGTTACGCAGGCCGCAGCTAATGTCGGCAGCGAACGTAAATATTCCAGAGCTGGGCATCACCAGTGGTCGGTTAGTCTTACTGTGACTCGGTTCAGTTGTTAATCTTTCGTCCCTTACTGTCCAGTTTAAAATGGACAAGTTTATAATTAGGAAGAAATGTGACAATGTGGCAAGTGTTATTGATGGTGAAGCTAGAACCAGTGTTAGTGGTGCTGTGTGTGACAACAAAGACACAGATAGTGACGGAACTGTGACGGTGACAAAAATCACTGTTCCCGGAAAAAAACAACGCTGTTATCAGCCCTCTTGGAAACAGCAATTTGCATGGATCGATTACAATATGGTAAAAGATGTTATTTTTTACAAAATTTGCAGACAAATGTTTGAAGCAAATCGTTTTCAGTTTTCTCACAAAATGGCAAAAACTTTCATGGAAACTGGTTTTTCGAGCTGGAAGAAAGGGGTAGAAAAGTTGAAAGTGCATGAAGCATTGGACTGCCACAGAGAAGCTGTACTGAAATTCAAATCCTTAGAATTGAATGTCAATGTATTTAGCCAGATTTCCAAAGAAAAACTGATGCAAATGATAGAAAACCGAGGTTGTTTACTAAAAATCATATCTTCCCTCCGTTATTTAGCAGTGCAGGGGCTTGCAATACATGGGCATACTGATGAAACAAGTAACTTTGACAATTTTTTATGCCTTCAGTGTGAAGATAACCAGCTACTTTTAATATGGCTGCAGCGCAAAACTTACAAATGGCCATCCCATGATATGCAAAACGAAATTTTGGCCTTTTAAGTCATACACTTTTTAGAAAATTATTGGAGGATATCAAGAGTGCAGGGTATTTTGCAATAATAGCAGACAAAACAACAAGACATAGCCACCAAAGAGCAATTTAGTATCTGTATAAGATTTGTTGATGCTTTGCTAGAGATAGAAGAATATTTTTTAGGGCTATACTCAATACAAAGTACCACAGCTAAGGCTCTGTTTGATATTATTATCGACATTTTAGGACGATTTGATTTGCCTACATCTAAGTGTAGGGGCCAATGCTTTGACAGTTCAGCTAATATGGCCGGATTATATAATGGTGTCCAGGCAAAGCTTATGGAAATGGAGAAGAGAGCTATGTTTGTGAACTGCCCTGCACACTGTTTAAATCTAACACTACAAGACACTGTGAAAGCAGTTTCAGAATGTCGAAATGCATTGAATGTTATGAAGGACTTAATACGTATTGTGAGAGGTTCACGTAAAAGATTAGATCTTTTTGCTCACATGAAGGCAGATGCCTCTACAAATTTGAAACCACTCTGTCCTACAAGGTGAGCCGTAAGATAATTGGCAATGTCTTCAGTTTTGTCCAACTATACAGAACTTCAGGAATTTTTTCTAAATGTTTAAAGAAATGACAATTCAGACACTGGGTCCAAAGCAAACAGTTTTTTACTAATATACAGATGTATGATTTCTTTTTCATGTTATCACTTTTGGTAAAACTGTTTGGTCACATTGATACCATAAACATAGCACTACAGAGGAAATCCCTACACTTAGAGGAGGCCAATAAGATTATTTCCACTCTTGTAACTTCTATTAAATTTATGAGAAACAATTTTGAATCATTCTGGGGTGAAGTAACTTCAAAATGTCAAGATATGGATGTTGATTCCCCAAAAATTACCATGTAGAAGAAAAGTCCCTAAGAAATATGATGACTCTATCAATTCATCTGTAGAAACATTCACTGAAGTATGTGACAAATATAGAAGATGGTATTATGAAACAATGGATACAGCCATCAGCTTCTTGGAATCATGGTTCAAAACTCAATAATTCATGTTTGTAAATCAAATTGAACAATTTCTTCTTGGTGATAACAAACATTCATTCTATATTTTATCTTTCTACGAATCAGATGTAGTCAAAGAATGCTTGCTTCTCCACCAAAGCATGTTTCATGAGATTATCCAGAGTAGTGATTCTGCAAATATTAGTTTGTTGGATGACATAATGAAATATCTAAAACAGGAAAACCACCTGTTTGACCTACTGCCTGAACTAGTGAAATTCATACATGGAGTGCTGACGATTCCGGTAATGTCCTGCACTGCTGAGTGATCGTTTTCTTGTCTGTGGAGGGTGAAACCATATCTTTGTTCTATAATGAGGCAGGATCATCTTAATGCCATCGCCCTTCTCAACGCCCATAGAGATGAATCGATGAAACTCCATATGTGACGATTTCATATGCAGTAATGATCTGAGGAGGAGTACATTTGCGATCAAAAATTAAGGTATGTTTCTTCAGTTTTATTTATGTATCTGTTTTGTACCACTACTGACCTATACTCTGAAATGACATTGTGATTGCCGGCCGGTGTGGCCGGCGCTACAGTCTGGAACCGCGTGACCGCTACAGTCGCAGGTTCGAATCCTGCCTCAAGCATGGATGTGTGTGCCGTCCTTAGGTTAATTAGGTTTAAGAAGTTCTAAGTTCTATAGTACTGATGACCTCAGCAGTTAAGTCCCATAGTGCTCAGAGCCATTTGAACCATTTTTTTTGACATTGTGATTGACGTTTCAGCGAGTTGAGGGGTAGGGGCTGGACGCCAGCCAATTGTAGTTTGCATAATTTTCAGCTGTTTGCATTTTTCATTATCCTCACAATCTTTTTTTGTTTCTTGAAAGTTGTTATGCTGTGAGAGGAATTTACCGAGAATATGATGTCATAACTCAAAAGGGAAAGTAAGTGTGCCTAATACACCTCTCTCCTTCAGCACTTGTGTTGTTCCATATAATTCTCATTGTATAGGTCATTTTAGATAGCTTACAG
Organism: Schistocerca nitens; assembly: GCF_023898315.1. Taxonomy (NCBI): domain Eukaryota; kingdom Metazoa; phylum Arthropoda; class Insecta; order Orthoptera; family Acrididae; genus Schistocerca; species Schistocerca nitens. Next base: position 550,301,033 of record NC_064614.1, read on the forward strand.
CCTAAGAGCCTTTCTATTTCCATCTTCAATCAATACACTGGTGTCATCTGTAAATAGGACTGGTTTGGAGTGTCGAACATGTAGATGGAAACGCAAAGTTATCTGTCAAATGTAGTACCTAATAAAATGATTCTCGCCCTCCCAAAAATATTTTCAAGTCGGCGCCTCTGATTACATGACTGGATGTAGCATTCCTATTGGCTCCTTCCAGTTTGCAAGTGGGGAGGGAGGAATGCTGTATTCCTATTGGTTCCTGGTTGAACAACACTTGTTTCAATTGTCCTCAGTCGAGCCCCATACACCAAAGTGAGCAGCTGTCATTCATTCAGCCTGAGGTAAGGGAATAGGAGGGATTGGTGGCTATCATCTCTAGAACGGATGCTTACAGGTAATACTGTTACTAATCTGCTCTCTCATCTTGTCAATTTGTCTTGTCCAATTTGCTAGTGGGGAGGGAGGAATACTGTATCCCTATTGGTTCCTGGTGGAACAAAACCTGTTTCAATTGTCCTCAGTCGAGCCCCATACACCAAATTGAGCAGCTGTGGTTCATTCAGCCTGAGATAAGGGAATAGGAGGGATTGGTGGCTATCATCTCTGAAAAGGATGCTTACAGGTAATACTGTTATTAATCTGCTCTCTCATCTTGTTAATTGAACACATTATGACAGTACGTCCTCAGGAGGACTCTACATGCTGAGATACTGCAGTAAAATAGTACAAAACTGAGCCAAAACATCGAGCAAAAGACATACTATACAACAACACCCATAATTTTTTTTACATCAGCACAAGAGCACTCCATAGTGAGATCCTTTCTGTTCGACAGATCAACACAGTTTCAGAAATGGGAGCCAATTGGAATGCTGCTGTCACCTGGTAGTGGCACATGGAGCCAGAGCCTCAGTAGGAGCCTGACATCCATATCATGAAGATGTGTGTGTTGACACACTGCTTGGTGCCCAGCAGTGTCTGGGCGGCAGACACTCATGAAAATGACCATAAATGGTGGCTTACGTATCACACTTCATTCCATACCTTGGTGCTTACAGTTATTACATCATGGAAAGTGGGGGCAGGGGGTTGCAGGCGTGAGCTCTACCCAAGTTGGGGAGGGGAGGGGAGGAGCCCTGTCTTCCACAAACTGATTAAATAAAGAATATGCAAAGTGAATTGAACAATATATTATTATGTCCTCTACAATGCAGTTGACATTGATTTGAATTTTGTGTCATGAGATCCTTCCTCTCCAGCAGCTCAGTACAGACTGAGTGTTTTTCCCACCAATTCACAAGTGGTGGAGGACAAGGGAAGGGAGAAAGAGAAGGGAGGAAATAGGGTAGGGAAAGGGAGGGCTGGGGGATTTTACAGAACGGAGAAAAGTGGCTCAGAACTGAACTGGAGAGAGAGTGACAAAAAAGGTTCTCTTTCCCAGAGGGGTGGGGGAGATGGACGGGGAGGGGTGTAGGAGGTTCCTCAGAAGGATGTATCATCCCAATGAGTTCATAAATCAACTCCATGGGGTCATAAACTACTTAGCAGAAAAATAGGTTACCATCATAAGTCAATGAGCTGCCACAATTTAATTAATTAGTATATCAATTTGATATCAAAAGAGGCCCTGTACCCCTCTTATCCCACACCTTACGTAAACAGTGTCCCAAAGAAGAGCTCCATACACCAGTCAGACTGAAGCACATTGACAAACAATGTGTCTTATTACTTAGTTAACATCCCACTACATATTTACCTTTGTGGCTTGGTGGACTATTCACCTGTCTACCTATAAGTCTAGATGTCGGGTTCAGCAAAGTCCTTTAAGGCATGCTCACCTATAGCAAAGCCCATGACCCATTTTACACATAAGGAGTTAAGGAATTAAGCCTGATAGTACTGGAACTGCTCAATATGTTTTTGCCAATCTATACAAATAACTTCCCTCCATATCTTTCAGATTATCTGAAATGTTCTCCACAAAAATGGCAAAGCCATCAAGTAAATTCTAGAGATTCGTCTGTAATTTTTTTCTGTGACAATAAAGTACATTGTTTCATGGTAATCTTTTTCAGATAGGATGCTATCTTAGAGCAGTTGTATTGCTGCTTACATTTTATTCTTTTGTCTGATAGGAATGAGATAACTGTGTTTCATTGTCTGGACATCATACGTGAATGATGCATTGTATGTACAGTATTTTGAGGTGCTACTACGTCACATACTTAACTGTAACTCTACCTCTGAAGAAATAGCACAGTTTGTAATATAAATACCATCTTCCCCATTCTTGATTACATCGCCATTTTCTTGGAGCAAAGCAAACAACATAATCTAACAATGTTCTTTAAAAGTAATAATAAATATTGCACTCAGAAAGATATTTAAGGAAGGTACAGATTTGATTAGGTAAGGAAAGACAGATAAATAGAGATATAGTTAGTAGAAATTAGTTAAGACTGAAATATAATTTTATAAATAAACAAATTTGTTATTATAATTCTGCTGGTCTTACAAACAGGAATTTCCTTGTAGAAGTTTCTTTTCTTCTGGCTGCCTTTTGCAGCAATATTTTGCCAGTTTACCAATTATATAGCTCCAAACTGGGAGTCCAACTACAAATAAGAGTGCTACAAGTCATTCATATTGTGTAATGCTTGATTAATGAATGTTTGCTTCCAAAATGATCTTGATCTCTCATAACAGAAGCAAATTATTAATTCTTATATTCTATTAGAAAGTTATTTTAGCTCTTATATAAATTGCAACAACAGTAGGAAAAATATTTAATTTATTTTGTAGACTTTAGTTTAAAAATCAGATATATCCTAAAAAATGTTACAATAAAGTACGCAGAAATTTGCAAAGATATGTACAAAATTGTATACAAAGACAGGATATAAAACACATTCTGCTGGCCTGTAGATGGCCAAGTGGACATGGTCACTGATGTCAGAATGTGGCTGGTGCAAGACTATATTCCAAGTGGGGCAAAGAGCTCAGCTGTGGAAATCTCATCATCTGTATCTTGTTTGCAAGGATCCAGCTCTGTGTCACTGAAAACTGGTTGTTCTCGAGCAGCACGGGCCCTCTTTTCACTGTAAGATACAAATAAAAATTATATTAGTTTTGTTGATTATGGAGAACACATTACAGAAGCACATGTTATTGCTGTTACTATTGTTCCATTTAGTTGAAGACTCTTTTCGGTTGACCCAAAAGTGTTGCTACTATTATCTTTCAGAGGAACACCCATTAAGAGACTTCATTGAGTTCCGATACTGCCCAGTTGGTGTAGTCGTTGAGACACTGGATGAGTGTCCTGAAGGAATAGACTTTAAACCCCTCTTTTTTCTGGCCACTAACTTTTAGGGTTCTCTTTCAGTTATGTCAGCTGATGTTAGGTGGACTAGCACCACAGATGATTATCTCATGAGTCATCATTAAAGTGAGTAAAGAAATCTCTCATTACTTTAAAGGATATTCAGCTCTGTCCATTTTTTCCCTTTATTCATTCAGTTTGAACACTATTCCAACGGAAGTGTATTGTCATTTGCTTGTGTATTGTAAGTGCCTAATACAGAAAAATATTAATTGTGGTGTAATGTTTCTGTTTTTGTGGGTTGTTGAAAAATATAGGACCAGAGAGCGTCGAACACAGCTCCAAAACAAATATTCTCTCTTGAAATGAAAGTGGTACTGTCTTATTCCAAATCATGAGTATCTTTCTGATGGTTTTACACACTGAATTTTGTGCACACTCCTATCCAACATCAAGTTTTGACAGTTAACGTTTTCATCAAACAAGCATTAGACTAGCACAGGGGGTGGGAAAAAATATGAAAACACCAAAAACACAAAATATTACCATGTATAATGTGATGAAGAAAAACTGCTGGCAGTCAAAACAGCTTCCAACAGGTTCTGTATGGCTTTGAAGTTAATCTTATACCATTATTCCCGAAAAATAGTGAAAACTCTGGTTATGATGAGGGAGATGGACAGCAATCACGCACCCTTCTCTAGAAAGCAGACCACAAAGGCTCAATAATGTAGAGATCTGGTGACAGTGGAAGCCAGGGGAGATGTGACAATTCATCTTTGTGCTCGTAGAATCAGTCCTGGATGATGTGCACTGTGTGAACAGGGGCCCTGTCATCTCGGAATACAGCATCACCACTGGTGAGCAAATATTACATCCATCAAATGATGTTCTTCCAGTGACCCATAGTCCAGGTTTTAGGGTTTTGGTACCATGTTTTTCTGTTACAGGCATTAGTGTCACTGATGAGTGGTTTTGGAATTCCAGCTCACCCCGCAATTTCATGCTTGTGGAATTCCGATCATATTGTTTTGCTGCCGATGGGGTTAGCAGGTGCAACATTCAGTTTTGTAGTGACCTCTGCAAGTGTCATCCTATTATTTTTCCCCATAATTCTCTTCAGTGACTGTCTATCATGATCACTCAGCACACACTTTTGTTTGCTTTGTGACTTAGTGTACAATGCTTTCCTGATTTCCCTCTATGCTATATAAATCTTCAAGATGGTGCATCATGAAACACCAAACTCTTTGGTTACCTCGGTTCTGGAAGCACCCACCATATGAGCACCAACAGTTTGCCTAAGTTCAATTTCACTCAACTCCACCATATGTACTCACTACTACATGAGCACTTTCCTGACCATGACTGACACTTGTAACATGCTGAGGGCATTTGCACAGATGCCGTATATGATCAAATACAGCAGTGCCACCTGCAGGCTTGGCTAGCATCTAGATTTATATTGAAGCATGCATTTCTCGCAGCATTTCTGTTATTTGTCCAACCCCCATATGACATGATGCTTAACAAGTTTTAGCACGATGAGTGAGAGTTAGGTATCTGACTGAAGCATCAAAGCATACATATTTTCTCTTGAAATTTGTTTAAACTGATCCATTGTAGACCAGAAGAAATAAAAAAGTCAGCAGTTACAACACTATGAGAAAAAATGATCTTAAATAAAACAAATCACATAAAATACTGCACAAGATGTGGCCACACCATTAGGAGTAATGCATGAGTGAAATCAGTAAATGAAATGCATACTCAAAATTCTTAAGTGTTTATGTTGACAAGAATCTGAACTGGAACTCAAATTTTTAAAATCTGCTATTCTCAGGTTACAGGTAATATCAGATTTTGGAGATAAACATGTCATAATAGTTAACCTACATTTAACATGTTCATTAAGTTAAGTTTTGTGACTTCATATATTGGGGTAACTCTTCACTGAATATGAAAATTTTTGTTGCACAGAAGTGTGTAAAACAGCAATATGTGACATCCACACTAGAACCATAAACAGTTGGACAAACTGACGAAAACTAACAGTACCTTTGTGCCCTTATGAAGTTTGCTATCAACAACTAATCACAGTTTGAAAACAACAGTAACATTCATAAATGTAATAGTAGATGCAGAAATGACTTTGCTTAGCCTTAGTGTGGCACAGAAAGGAGACAAGAGTTTAGATATTCAACTGTATTCAGCCATTAAAATATAAGGTCATCCACTCAGTGATTTAAGAAATTTAGTAGCTAATAAAATTAACTTCAAATGCCAACTGAAATTGTATCTGCTTGACAATTCCTATTCCACAGAAGAATTTTTGAAGGTGTAATAATATGGTGCGTGTGTGTGTTAAAGAGAGAGTGAGGGATAGATGTCAGAACATAGATAAGCTTAAATCATTGTACATTAAAAAAAATCTGAAGACAGTCGTGTTTATGGTCAGTATGTTGTCATATCTTTCACTGAGAAATTGTTCTCCAGTTGTAAAACTGACACTTTCCACATTATAACAAGATATAGCAATTATATTCCTTGGCATGTGCAATTCACTATGAAACACTTTTGTTTGGCAGAGGATAATTAATATTGCCACAAGGTCCTTCACCACCTGCCTAATTATATAAAGAGCCAGGCTGACAGCAAAGCTGAATTTTTAAGAAAATTGAAACATCAGGGCAGCTCATTCTATTCTACACAAGAATTTTTGTTTAAAATCTTTAATATTATACAACACAAAAATTACACACTTACTTCAATTATTAGACATAATATGTTTTGCTGTTAAATCAGTTTGTAACAAGTCATCCTACAACCACATCTCAATAAAAATTAATGTAAAAATCTATTGACTGGCTAATTCAACATCATTATGATACATTACACAAATGTCTCACTAAATTTAAAGTATCTTAATGTACAAATCAAAAAATTTACAAGATTCTATCTTATGTATTAAGTCTCTCATTGAATTAAATATATTGTTGTACCTTTTAATGTGCAGAAATGAATATCCTAATTATAAGTCTAAAATTAATAAAGAGGTATTTGCAGAAAATTCTATTAAAAGCCATATTAAAATTTTGTACTGCTATGTGTCTATTGAACAGCCGGGATGGAATGTAACAATATTATGAAAAGGATAGTTGACACTCATCATGTAGTGGAGATACTGTGCCACAGATAGGAATAGCGAACAGACTGTTAGAAAGTGAGCTGTTGGCCAACACAACATACACACAAACAATCACACAAATGCAACTCACGCACACATGACCACAGTCTCTGGCTGCTGAGGTCAGACTGCCTTCAGCAGCACATGATGCAAGTGGCAACTGGATGGTGAGGCTAAGGAGGAGGCTGGAACAGGGAGGGGGAGCGATAGCAGGGTAGAGGTGGGGGATGGTACAGTGCTTGCTTGTGAGAGCATACAGGGACAATGTGGAGAGATGGTAGGGCGGCTAGGTGTAGTTGGCAGATTAGATGGTGGGCTGGAGGGAGGGAGGGAGTAGCGGAAAAGGAGAGAAGTAAAAAGACTGAGGGCACATTGGTGGAAAAGAGGCTGTATAGTACTGGAATGGGAACAGGGAAAGGGTTAGATGGTTAAGGACAATGACTAACAATGATTGAGGCCAGGAGGGTTATGGGAATGTAGGATATATTGCAGGGAGAATTCGATCTGCACGATTCACAAAAGCTTGTTGATGGGAAGGATCAGATGGCACAGCCTGTGGTGACACAGTCACTGAAATGAAGAATGTCATGTTGGGTGGCATGCTCAGCAATGAAGTGGTCCAATTGTTTCTTGGCCATAGTTTGTCAGTGGTCATTCATGCAGACAGACAGCTTACCGGTTGTCATGCCCACGTGGAATGCAGCATAATGATTGTATCTTAGCTTTCAGAGCACATGACTGGTTTCAGAGGTAGCCCTGCCTTTGATTGGTTAGGTGGTGCTTGTGACTGGACTGGAGCAGGTGGTGGTGGGAGAAGTTATGGGACTGGTCTTGCATCCAGGTCTATTACAGGGATATCAGCCATGAGGCAAAGGGTATGGAGCAGAGGTTGTGTAGGGATGGGCAAGGATGTTGTGTAGGTTCAGTGGGCAAGATGTTGTGTAGGTTCAGTGGGTCGCAGAATACCACTGTGGAGGGGTGGGAAGGATAGTCTAGGCAGGAGAATTTAGCAGATGGTGAGAAAGTATTTCAAGGTGGTTTTGTGCTGATTGATATGGTTTTGCAGGTCTGTGCTTGTGAAGGTAAAGGATTGGTGGAATCTTCATAGATGGAGGTCATTGTGGAAGGAAGGTTGGCAGTCAGAGATGGTTAATTTGATGGTAATGCAATTTGGAGGGATTCCATGATCCAAGAAACAGTGCAGGAACAGTTTGTGGGACTGGGTTCGGGCTAGGGATGAGGAAACTTTTCTGTATTGACGCAACCACTGAGGATGTTCCATTGTGGATGGTTACTGTGCCTGAACAGAGAAATTCTCTGCTCTTGTTGACCAACACCTTCAACCTATTACCCACAACCTATCCTCCTATACAGGGTGTTACAAAAAGGTACGGCCAAACTTTCAGGAAACATTCTTCACACAAATAAAGAAAAGATGTTCTGTGGACATGTGTCCAGAAATGCTTAATTACCATGTTAAAGCTCATTTTAGTTTCGTCAGTATGTACTGTACTTCCTCGATTCACTGCCAGTTGGCCTAATTGAAGGACGGTAATGTTGACTTCGGTGCTCACGTCAACAACACAGATTTTCTGTGAACGTTTGGGCAGGCATTGTTGGTGATGTCTTGATTGGGCCCCATGTTCTTCCACCTATGCTCAATGGAGCACATTATCATGATTTCATATGGGATTCTCTACCTGTGCTGCTAGAACATGTGCCTTTATAAGTACGACACAACACAACATCTGGTTCATGCACGATGGAGCTCCTGCACATTTCAGTCGAAGTGTTCGTACGCTTCTCAACAACGGATTCGGTGACCGATGGATTGGTAGAGGCGGACCAATTTCATGGCCTCCACGCTCTCCTGACCTCAACCCTCTTGACTTTCATTTATGGGGGAATTTGAAAGCTCTTGTCTATGCAAGCCCGGTACCAAATGTAGAGACTCTTCGTGCTCGTATTGTGGACGGCTGTGATACAATATGCCATTCTCCAGGGCTGCATCAGCGCATCAGGGATTCCATGCAACGGAGGGTGGATGCATGTATCCTCGCTAACGGAGGACATTTTGAACATTTCCTGTAACAAAGTGTTTGAAGTCACGCTGGTACATTCTGTTGCTGTGTGTTTCCATTCCATGATTAATGTGATTTGAAGAGAAGTAATAAAATGAGCTCTAACATGGAAAGTAAGCATTTCCGGACACATGTCCACATAACATATTTTCTTTATTTGTGTGTGAGGAATGTTTCCTGAAAGTTTGGCCGTACCTTTTTGTAACACCCTGTATAAAAGACACCAGTTACTTCCTCCACCAACTCTTCTCGGTTCAAACCTCCAATCAGAAGGATGGACATGCAAAAGTTCCACAGTTCCTGGTTCATGGCATATGGTGCCCTGCTCGTCACTACTGATGCCTCCTCCCTTTACTCTAACACGCCTAATGCCCATAGCCTTACTGCTATTGAACACTACCTTCCCTAATTTCCAACTAATTCCAAAGCAATAACCTCCTTCATAGCTGCTATGACCCACAATTACTTCTCCTTTGAAGGCATTACATACAAACAAATCTGGTGTATGGTTGTGGGCACCTGTGTGGTGCCATGCTATGCCAATCTATTCATGGGCCATCTAGAGGTATTATTCCTAAACACCCAGAATCCCAAACCTGTCACCTGGTCCAGATTCATTCATGACATCTTTGTGATCTGGATCAGCCAGCCGGTGTGGCCGAGCGATTCTAGGAGCTACAATCTGGAACCGCACGACCACTACAGTCAGATGTTTGAATCCTGCCTCGGGCATGGATGTGTGTGATGTCCTTAGGTTGGTTAGGTTTAAGTAGATCTAAGTTCTAGGGGACTGAGACCTCAGCAGTTAAGTCCCATAGTGCTCAGAGCTATTTGAACCATTTGATCTCAATCAACAAGAGGTTATCCACATTCCTCCAGAATTTCAACACCTTCTCCCCCATCACTTCACCTGGTCCTACTCACTCCCACAAGCCGCCTTTCTCAATGTTGACCTTCACCTCAAAGATGGGTACATCAGTACCCCTGCCCCTACAGACCCTATCAGCCACCAGCAATAGCTCCACTTTGACAGCTGTCACCGATTCCATAACAAGAAGTCCCTTCCGTATATCCTAGCTGCCCATAACTGTTGCATCTGTAGTGATGAGTAGGCCCTCTAGAATATACCGGGGGTCTCACTGAGGCCTTCACAGACTGTAATTAGCCTCACAACCTTGTAGAAAAACAGTTCTCAAAGTCCCACCGTTTGGCCACAGAGGAGTATTCCCCTTGTGATGGAAAAACTGCCTCACATTCTCTGCCAGTGTTTCGACTACCTCTTGTAGTGCTCTGAAATGAGGAATGTTCTACCCATTGTCCTTCCCACCCCCTCTACAGCAGTATTCTGCCGCCCACTGAACCTACACAACATCCCACCCATCCCTACACATCCCTGCTCCATAACCCTTGTCTCAAGGCTGATATCCCTGTAATAGACCTAGATGCAAGACCTGTCCCATAACTCCTCCCATCACCAACTGCTCCAGCCCAGTCACAAGCATCAAACCCATCAAATGCAGGGTTATGTGTGATACCTGTCATGTGATCTACACTACTGGCCATTAAAATTGCTACACCACGAAGATGACGTGCTACAGATGCGAAATTTAACCGACAGGAAGAAGATGCTGTGATATGCAAATGATTAGAGTTTCAGAGCATTCACACAAGGTTGGCACCGGTGACGACACCTACAACGTGCTGACATGAGGAAAGTTTCCAACCCATTTCTCATACACAAACAGCATTTGACCACCGTTGCCTGGTGAAACGTTGTTGTGATGCCTCGTGTAAGGAGGAGAAATGCGTTCCATCATGTTTCCGACTTTGATAAAGGTTGGATAGTAGCCTATCGCGATTGCGGTTTATCGTATTGCGATGTTTCTGCTCGCGTTGGTCAAGATCCAATGACTGTTAGCAGAATATGGAATCAGTGGGTTCAGGAGGGTAATATGGAACACCATGCTGTACCCCAAGGGCCTCGTGTCACTAGCAGTCGCGATGACAGGCATCATATCCACATGGCTATAACGGATCGTGCAGCCACGTCTCGATCCCTGAGTCAACAGATGGGGACGTTTGCAAGACAACAGCTATCTACACAAACAGTTCGATGACGTTTGCAGCAGCATGGATTATTAGCTCGGAGACCGTGGCTGTGGTTACCCTTGACACTGCATCACAGACAGGTGCGCCTGCGATGGTGTACTCAATGACGAACTTGGGTGCACAAATGGCAAAACGTGCCATTGGTTACACGTCTCGGTCACCTCTTGTTTGCATTGACAGCAGTTTGAACAGTGGACGTTACATTTCAGATGTGTTATGACCCGTGGCACTACCCTTCATTTGATCCCTGCGAAACCCTACATTTCAGCAGGATAATGCACGGCCGCATGTTGCAGGTCCTGTACGGGCCTTTCTGGATACAGAAAATGTTCGACTGCTGCCCTGGCCAGCACATTCTCCAGATCTCTCACCAACTGAAAATGTCTGGTCAATGGTGGGCGAGCAACTGGCTCGTCACAATACGCCAGTCACTACTCTTGATGAACTGTGGTATCTTGTTGAAGCTGCATGGGCAGCTGTACCTGTACACACCATCCAAGCTCTGTTTCACTCAATGCCCAGGCGTATCAAGGCCGTTATTACGGCCAGAGGTGGTTGTTCTGGGTACTGATTTCTTAGGACCTATGCATCCGAACTGCGTGAAAATGTAATCACAAGTCAGTTCTAGTATAATATATTTGTCCAATGAATACCTGTTTATCATCTGCATTTCTTCTTGGTGTAGCAGTTTTAATGTCCAGTAGCGTAAAAGCTAAACTGCAACCTTTGTTCTGCATTCTGCATGGGCATGACAACCAACAAGCTGTCTGTTTGCATTAACAGCCACCTACAAACTGTGGTGAAGAAACAGTTGTCTGCATGGGCATGACAACCAACAAGCTGTCTGTCTGCATTAACAGCCACCTACAAACTTTGGTGAAGAAACAGTTGGACCACCCCATTGCTGAGCATGCCACCCATCATGACATTCTTCATTTCAATGACTGTCTCACCACAGCCTGTGCCATATGGATCCTTCACACCAACACAAGCTTTTCTGAATTGTGGGAATTCTCTCTGCAATATATCTTACATTCCCATAATCCTCCTGGCCTCATCATTTGTCCTTTTCCATCTACTGTCAGTTCCACAAGAAAGTACACACCAGAATTTTAAATGTAACATCTGCAGTGACATCTCTGGTAGCGGTATTGAACCTGTAATCAGTGGGCTTTTGCACAGTGCATACATAAACAATGTTTGTTTTAAATGTAACGTCTGCAGCAACATCTCTGGCAGTGGGCTTGAATCTGTAATCAGTGGGGTTTTGCACAGTGTATACATAAAAAATTTGAGAATTGAATGTTTTGTTTTGTCGGTTGCATTTTAAAATGAGTGCAAAATATCTGAATCATCACGAGGCAGTGTTTCTTGCAAATCATCTTGTTGGAGCTGGTTTCCTATTTAATGCATGGTGTATGAAGCATGAGAGGTTGCTTCAATGGACTGTCAAATACCCAGTAAAAGTACATGCTTGGGGATGTGTCTCTAAACACAGTTTTGTCTATTTGCACTTATTTACAGCTAATTTAGATGCTGAAAAAATGTTCAATGTATATCAAGAATGCCTCCTGAGATCCGTTAAGAAGCTATTTTGTTTGAATGAGGCAACCTGGGTGGTTCAAGAGGTTAATGAGCCGAAACATCACAGCCGTTTCAGTACAGCATGGAAACAAGACAATGCGGTGTCCACAATGGACTGGCCTGCATTGTCTCTGGATGCAAATCTGGTCAAAAATGTTTGATATTATATTAAGATGAAGCGTAAAGGAAAGCCATTATACACCTTGAATTATCTGTCATATAAAATCAGGACGATACGGAGATCACCACTGAGAGAATATGCAGAAAATGTTGTGAAAAGCATGCCAAAAAGGTGCTAAGCTATAAACAATAGCTGCTCTACCGTCTCTCCACCTCATCCCTGTACGCTCCTACAAGCAGCAATTTAATGTCCCTCACACCTACCATTCTATTCCTCCCTCTCTCTGCCCTAGCCTCCTCCTTGCCCCCACCATCTGATTGCCACTCCCTTCGTGCACTACTGCACGCAGTCTGGCCCCAGCAGCCAGAGACTTTGGTCATGTATGTGTGAGTTACTTTTGCATGATTACATGCGTGTTTGTTGTCTATTTTTGATGACGGCCTTGTTGATCAAAGGCTTACTTTGTGACTGTAATTTTGTTGTACCTATCTGTGACTCAGCATCTGTGCTATATGGTGTGTAGCAACTATCCTTCTCATGATATTGTTATAAGTCTATTGAGACTGACTTTAATGTTCATGAAATCCAAAAAATTAATTAATTTTGCCAGTTGTATACTGAGCCGAAAGCCACTTAAATATGTAACAAAAGTTTACCTGGGATTTAATCTTGGGGAATTCTAGTAACGAGTTCTGCCAAGTTAGAAAAATGTATCATATCTTTTTTCTCTTACTTGCCACAGATTTTTGGTTAATTTGAAGTGGGTCATTTGTTCAGAACACCATTGAATTAATAAAACCCCAGTTTTTATTTTAAAAGAGTCAGTTCCTATAAAGTTTAAAAGAATGTCATTTCTCTGTCTACATTTTCCCATTTTTGCCTGTGCCAGAGAGGAAGATCACCCTTGGAAACAAAACAGACTGTATCTGATTTCCATTTTTAAAATTACATTTGATGGTCAGCACATCATGCACCTGTGAGCACCTGCCTTAAACGTGGATAATCAGTGGATTGAATGAATGTAGATGTAATTGGAAAAGAAAGCTTATGGGTGAATTTTGGTGGACTTCTTCGGTGTAGCTTTATGGCAGAGCCTCATAAACAGCAGTTGAGTTCAACTTCCATAGCTTGAGGTGCCTCTTGGGCCAGTCCAGCATTCTCTGTGTGGGTTTCTGTAAAGGGCGCCCTCATGAATGGCTCTTTCAGAGCCATGCAACAGGGATGCATTTGTTCAAACTTTTAGACATTGAACTGATGGAAAATTTTGTGAAAGAGTAAACAGATGCGGCCTCTCCTGTTTTCTGATTGGAGGAGATACCTGGTACCACTAAAGAATTCTTGTTGTTAATTGATGTGCCGCATCTGTGCATATTTAGTTGGTGATTTTGTACGGGAGTTTGTTCAGATTTTTCGAATAAGGACCTTTATGTAATTTTAAAATCATTTGTTAGAAGCATTATGGAGTCCTCACAGGTGATAATCTTGCTATCATTTACCTAAATTCAGATGGGATTGAATTTATCCTCTATCCGGTCGTGTCTCACTTCATTTATCGTGATTCCAATTGAGTTTCAGCTCTGACCAATCAGCTTTTGCTGGAAAATCGCGGGGATTATTCTGTGAATGTTTGATTCTTTGTGTGTGTGAGGATATGCACGTCAGCGTTGCACCCTGACCCAGCCTATTCCTTGCTGAATAACGATGGTTAATGCAGTTTAGCCTTGTGGAACCATAGAGTTAGAATTTTTGTATGTGTTCCATGTTTAACTAGGTTCAGGGGTACGCTCCACTTTGTAAATCAATGTGCTCTAATCATCAATTTAGTTCATTAAACTTTTCTCCGGTGTTTTCCAGAACGCAATCCTTCCTCCTGTGATCACTAACCTCTTGCACCTGTAACAGAAAGTTACTAGAAACATTTAATAAAGTTCAGTCCCCGAGCAGTCGGTTTTAAGTGCGCTAGTTAGATTTCTTCCCCTTTGAGTGTTTTATTTGGGATAGAATGCAGGGCTAAACTTTAGTTCACGTTTCTGGGACTTCAGATGACTTGACACTCAGGGGTAAATTTTAAGCAGTGTTTTCTCCAGTAGGAAGATCGCGGCTACTGAAGTCCCTGCTACAGGGCGTAACATCGTCCCAGCAAAGAATCAGCTACTAATATTTAGACACAAAGGAATTACAGACATTGGCTGCAAACGGGCATTGATTGAAATCAATCCAGACACAGTGGTTATTGCAGCTGTACGGACTACCCTAGTACGCCCCCCGTGAGATGCAGATTCTCAACTTATCCACACACTACTAATGTAGTGCCCCCTGCACATTACCCTCATTACTTGCAGAATTTCTCCAGTTCCCGTAAGAGTCAAGCCTGGTGTGCATCTGCTCTGAAGAAATCATAGAGATCATTAGCTATCTGAAGTATTCAAGTTTTGTCTGAAACATTTTTTAAACCATTGAAAGATGGCGCTGAAATCGAGAAAAAAGTAAAATTGGGGAAGAACTGTGATTTATTTTGGATTATCCGAGAAAGACGCATAAAATCAATAAAAAATGTGCACCAATTCTTTCGTTACGCCGAATTGAGCTATTTTTGTACAAAATATACCGTATCGTACTTTTAGCGTTACCCAGGAACAACGACATGGACGTAGTAGAATGATGTTCCCATGGGGTGCTTCATTAGTGTGAGTCCCCTTGGGTCTCACATATTTGGGGTGCTTAATTAATGAAATTAGCCATGAAGAAGTTGTTCAAAATTATCCCAATTTACTTCTATGCATAAAGTCAATCGTCTGCGAAAGCTGTCCACAGTTTTGAGCAGCACATCCCATGGTATAGCTGCACATGCTCTTCAAATGCGTTGTTCCATATTGATTCGGATTGTGGGCTGTCTTTCATAAACAATATTTTTTAAATAATCCCACAAGAAATAATCAGGAGATGTTAGGTCTGGTGAATACGGGGGCCACTGAGTTGGTCTGCCGCATCCTATCCACCGACCAGGGTACCGTAAATTTAAAACATTCCACACATTTTTAGCATAATGGGGAGCTGCTCCGTTCTGTTGGAACCACATTCGTTGTCTAGTTTCTAAATCAACATCTTCCATTAGCTCCAACAAATCATCGCAGAGAAGTTGTAAATAAGATTCCCAGGTAACATTTCAGTTAAAAAATACGGTTCTATCAAGAAACCGTTTAAAATTCCACACCAGACCATTAACGACCATTTGTGTTGATTGTCAACGGGTCTGTGCCAGTGTGAATTGACAGGGACCAATAATGACAATCACGACGATTAAAGTCGGCATTGTTTTTGAATGTGGCTTCATCGGTGAACATAACGTATCTAAAAAAATCATTGTCACCTCTTATCATTTCCAGGCCCATTGGCAGAAATGCATGCGTATTTGCATGTTTTTCGGCGTTAATGCCTGTGTCAGTGTGATATGATACACATGATAATTATGTGACTTCAAAATCCTCAAAACAGTTGATTTCGGTATTCCAGTTTGTCTCTGAATCGCACGACTACTGATTTCGGGATCCAGTTGAGCACAGGCGAGAACGGTAAGGGTACAGGCGACATTTTCATTGTATTCGCAATGACGAGTTGGACAGTGCAAGTATCCATTTCGAGCTCGTTGAGTGCAATTTCGAATAATATTTTCGATTGGATGTCGTATGTTTGGGACTCTATCCGCATACAATTGCGCAGCTGCAGCGTGATTGTTATGGCATTCACCTAACATTAACATCATATCAACAATCTCAGCTTTATACTGATCCATAGTTCGCAGTTTGGCCATGGTAGTGCCACAGTCGGGTGAGTAATGCAATTGTGAAGAGTTCCCGAATTAGATTTTAATACCATTCCGCCTACCTCCATCAAAAATTGTGACAGGTGGGATACATTTAGTAAAAAAATGGCTTAATTTGAGGTAATGAAAGAGTTGGTGCACATTTTGTATCGATTTGATGCATCCTTCTCGGATCATTCTAAATAAATACACTCCTGGAAATGGAAAAAAGAACACATTGACACCGGTGTGTCAGACCCACCATACTTGCTCCGGACACTGCGAGAGGGCTGTACAAGCAATGATCACACGCACGGCACAGCGGACACACCAGGAACCGCGGTGTTGGCCGTCGAATGGCGCTAGCTGCGCAGCATTTGTGCACCGCCGCCGTCAGTGTCAGCCAGTTTGCCGTGGCATACGGAGCTCCATCGCAGTCTTTAACACTGGTAGCATGCCGCGACAGCGTGTACGTGAACCGTATGTGCAGTTGACGGACTTTGAGCGAGGGCGTATAGTGGGCATGCGGGAGGCCGGGTGGACGTACCGCCGAATTGCTCAACACGTGGGGCGTGAGGTCTCCACAGTACATCGATGTTGTCGCCAGTGGTCGGCGGAAGGTGCACGTGCCCGTCGACCTGGGACCGGACCGCAGCGACGCACGGATGCACGCCAAGACCGTAGGATCGTACGCAGTGCCGTAGGGGACCGCACCGCCACTTCCCAGCAAATTAGGGACACTGTTGCTCCTGGGGTATCGGCGAGGACCATTCGCAACCGTCTCCATGAAGCTGGGCTACGGTCCCGCACACCGTTAGGCCGTCTTCCGCTCACGCCCCAACATCGTGCAGCCCGCCTCCAGTGGTGTCGCGACAGGCGTGAATGGAGGGACGAATGGAGACGTGTCGTCTTCAGCGATGAGAGTCGCTTCTGCCTTGGTGCCAATGATGGTCGTATGCGTGTTTGGCGCCATGCAGGTGAGCGCCACAATGAGGACTGCATACGACCGAGGCACACAGGGCCAACACCCGGCATCATGGTGTGGGGAGCGATCTCCTACACTGGCCGTACACCACTGGTGATCGTCGAGGGGACACCGAATAGTGCACGGTACATCCAAACCGTCATCGAACCCATCGTTCTACCATTCCTAGACCGGCAAGGGAACTTGCTGTTCCAACAGGACAATGCACGTCCGCATGTATCCCGTGCCACCCAACGTGCTCTAGAAGGTGTAAGTCAACTACCCTGGCTAGCAAGATCTCCGGATCTGTCCCCCATTGAGCATGTTTGGGACTGGATGAAGCGTCGTCTCACGCGGTCTGCACGTCCAGCACGAACGCTGGTCCAACTGAGGCGCCAGGTGGAAATGGCATGGCAAGCCGTTCCACAGGACTACATCCAGCATCTCTACGATCGTCTCCATGGGAGAATAGCAGCCTGCATTGCTGCGAAAGGTGGATATACACTGTACTAGTGCCGACATTGTGCATGCTCTGTTGCCTGTGTCTATGTGCCTGTGGTTCTGTCAGTGTGATCATGTGATGTATCTGACCCCAGGAATGTGTCAATAAAGTTTCCCCTTCCTGGGACAATGAATTCACGGTGTTCTTATTTCAATTTACAGGAGTGTAGTTCTTCCCCAATTTTAATTTTTCTCGATTTCAGCGCCATCTGTCAATGGTTTAAAAAAATATTTCAGACAAAACTTGATTACCTTTTTTTGGAGAATCCGAATCTGCAATAAAAAATGGATGTTCGATTTAAAATTTAAAAGTTGCTCCCTGCCCCACCCCAAGGGGCGGGGGCTGGGGGTCACGTGTAGTATCATTTGATGTGCCCCTTTGAGCTTACAAACTTGTCTTACCCACTATTTTTAACCGCTGTATAGTTTTTGAGATAATCTCATCCGGAACTTCAGATGGACCACCCTTTATATATGCACTACTGGCCATTAAAACTGCTACACCTAGAAGAAATGCAGATGATAAACGGGTATTCATGGGACAAATATACTATACTAGAACTGACATGTGATTACGTTTTCACGCAATTTGGGTGCATAGAACCTGAGAAATGAGTACCCAGAACAACCACCTCTGGCTGTAATAACAGCCTTGATACGCCTGGGCATTGAGTCAAACAGAGTTTACATGGCATGTACAGGTACAGCTGCCCATGCAGCTTCAACAAGATACCACAGTTCATCAAGAGTAGTGACTGGCATATTGTGAAGAGCCAGTTGTTCGCCCACCATTGACCAGACGTTTTCAATTAGTGAGAGATCTGGAGAATGTGCTGGCCAGGGCAGCAGTCGAACATTTTCTGTATCCAGAAAGGCCCGTACAGGACCTGAAACATGCGGTCGTGCATTATCCTGCTGAAATGTAGGGTTTCACAGGGATTGAATGAAGGGTATAGCCACGGGTCGTCATACATCTGAATTGTAACGTCCACTGTTCAGAGTGCCGTCAATGCGAACAAGAGGTGACCGAGACGTGTAACCAATGGCACCCCATAACATCACGCCGGGTGATATGCCAGTATGGCGATGACGAATACACGCTTTCAGTGCGCGTTCACCACGATGTTGCCAAACACGGATGCGGCCATCATGATGCTGTAAACAGAACCTGGATTGATCTGAAAAAATGACGTTTTGCCATTCGTGCACCCAGGTTCGTCGTTGAGTACACTATCGCAGGCACTCCTGTCTGTGATGCAGCGTCAAGGGTAACCGCAGTCATGGTCTCCAAGCTGATAGTCCATGCTGCTGCAAACATCATCAAACTGTTCGTGCAGATGGTTGTTGTCTTGCAAACATTTCCATCTGTTGACTCAGGGATCGAGACGTGGCTGCACGATCCGTTACAGCCATGCAGATAAGATGCCTGTCATCTCGACTGCTAGTGATATGAGACTGTTGGCATCCAGCACGGCGTTCCATATTACCCTCCTGAACCCACCGATTCCATATTCTGCTAACAGTCATTAGATCTCGACCAACGAGAGCAGCAATGTCGCAATACGATAAACCGCAATTGTGATATGTTACAATCCGACGTTATCAAAGTTCGAAACGTGATAGTACGCATTTCTCCTCCTTACACGAGGCATCGCAACAACGTTTCACCAGGCAACGCTGGTCAAATGCTGTTTGTGTATGAGAAATGGGTTGGAAACTTTCCTCATGTCAGCACGTTGTAGGTGTCGCCACCGGCGCCAACGTTGTGTGAAGACTCTGAAAAGCTAATCTTTTGCATATCACAGCATCTTCTTCCTGTCGGTTAAATTTCGTGTCTGTAGCACATCTTCATGGTGTAGTAATTTTAATGGCCAGTAGTACTCATACAACGTAACGCAAGCCAGCACATAGCACCACCTGACGTTCGAAGACAACATTGCCATTAGTCACATGGTCTGGTTGGTATATGCATATGTGATGCAGTTAGTATCCACATGCGGCATGAGAGGCTATGAGTCTGTATAACTAGAACAGAGTAATTTGATATGATGAACCTTGTGCCGGCCACTGGTGGCCGAGCGGTTCTGGCGCTTCAGTCTGGAACCGCGCGACCGCTGCGGTCGCAGGTTCGAATCCTGCCTCGGGCATGGATGTGTGTGTTGTCCTTAGGTTAGTTAGGTTTAAGTAGTTCTAAGTTCTAGGGGACTTATGACCTCAGCAGTTGAGTCCCATAGTGCTCAGAGCCATTTGAACCATTTTTGAACCTTGTATTCAAGTGTATTTCACTGATATTCGTGCAAGAAAAGAAATAGTAAACTACATTTTGTGATGTAAAGCCTGGCAAATACTTAAGTAGCCAAATTTCAACATTTAGAGCTTTGACGCATTTGTTAGGTAACTGAAGTCTCTGACCTGAGATGGATCTGGTATCTTGAAGTATTACTAACTTGTCAAATGACTTTCATTGGGGATGAAGAGCAAAGCACTGTATACCATTTCTCACACGTAAGAGTTTCCAATTCGTTGAAAAATAGTCAAGAATGATATAGAGAACTTAACTGGTTTCACAATTCAGATAGTAATGGCTCTATAGTATTCAGATGTAACAATGCGGTATGTTGGGGAAGGCACGTTACTTCATTCTAGTGTTCATTGAACCAGTATTGATCATTTACAGTGTTTTGAGAAGGTGTACTATCGATCAGGAGGACATATTCAGTTTTGAGAACAAAGACTGCATTATTCAATAAGTAGTGCCAACTGAAGTAGTGGGGTGGAGAAGACAGTGAACTCGCATGTGATTGGATCGCAATTGGAATTCCCATGTAGGCTTCCCAAATTATGTTTTGTCCAGCTGTAAAATAGCTGAGGCATACAATAAGATGCCTATAACTACCTAGGTTAAGTACCTATGGCTCTCGTCAGCGCTTCATGGAGAAAAGGGCATGTTCACTGTTGATTACTATCTGACTGTCAATGACGGTCTGAAACACTGTACTACACTTTCCTGCCGAGCTTGAGTAGTTATCTATATGCTACAAGGAGTGTTCGACAAGTAATTCATACATTTTTCCTCGGCAAATGTCGGTTGAAAAATACAGTATTTGCTGTGGGACATCGTGAAATATTCCTGCTTCAGCCTCTATATTTTCATGAAGTTCCGACAGGTTTCTGTGCTACACGTAGCCTTCAAAACGGAGTCTGTAACGAAGGTGGGTTACAGGCAGAGAGTTGTAATTGAGTTTCTTTTGGCGGAAAACCAGAGAATCGCAGATATTGATAGGCGCTTGCAGAATGTCTATGGAGACCTGTCAGTGAACAAAAACACGGTGAGTCATTGGATGAGAATTCTGTCATCATTGCAACATGGTCGCGCAAACCTGTCCGGTCCCCCACGTGCCAGCCAGACGCATACATCTGTGACTTCTGCAATGTTGGAATGTGCAGACACTTTGATTCGAGGTGTTCGGCAGATGACATTCAAACACCGTGCTGCTCAACTGAATGTCTCTGTTGGTAGTGCTGACAGACTCGTTCACCACTTAGGCACCCAAACGTATGTGCCTGCTACGTTCCTCACCAACTAAGAGAAGATCATAAAGAGCAACAAAGAAGCATCTGTGCAGAACTGCTTGACTGTTCCAAGGCTGATCATGACAATTATTTTGTCAAACATCATCACAGGCAATGGAACATGGGCTCATCATTTCGAACCAGAAGCAAAATGGCAGTCCATGGAGTGGTACCATGCAGTTCTTCTCCCAAGAAAAAGTTCAAAGCTGCATCTTCAGCTAGTAAAGTCATGGCAACGGTAGTAGTAGGTCAAAGATTGCATCACCCCACATTGCAGTTTGCCTACATCAGAGGCAAGCATACATTCAGAGGCAAACCTATTGTTCTCCTTTCATTGACATGCCCTTAAACTATTGTTCTGCTAAGAGGATGATCCTTTCCTCCATGAACCATGGACCTTGCCGTTCGTGGGGAGGCTTGCGTGCCTCAATGATACAGATAACCATACCGTAGGTGCAACCACAACGGAGGGGTGTCTGTTGAGAGGCCAGACAAATGTGTGGTTCCTGAAGAGGGGCAGCAGTCTTTTCAGTAGTTGCAGGGGCAACAGTCTGGATGATTGACTGATCTGGCCTTGTTACACTAACCAAAACGGCCTTGATGTGCTGGTAATGCGAACGGCTAAAAGCAAGGGGAAACTACAGCCGTAATTTTTCCCGAGGGCATGCAGCTTTACTGTATGGTTAAATGAGGGTAAAATATTCCAGAGGTAAAATAGTCCCCCATTCGGATTCCGGGCGGGGAATACTCAAGAAGACGTCGTTATCAGGAGAAAGAAAACTGGCATTCTACGGATCGGAGCGTGGAATGTCAGATCCCTTAATCGGGGAGGTAGGTTAGAAAATTTAAAAAGGGAAATGGATAGGTTAAAGTTAGATATAGTGGGAATTAGTGAAGTTTGGTGGCAGGAGGAACAAGACTTCTGGTCAGGTGAATACAGGGTTATAAATACAAAATCAAATAGGGGTAATGGAGGAGTAGGTTTAATAATGAATAAAAAAAATAGGAGTGCGGGTAAGCTACTACAAACAGCATAGTGAACGTATTATTGTGGCCAAGATAAACATGAAGCCCACGCCTATTACAGTAGTACAAGTTTATATGCAAACTAGCTCTGCAGATGATGAAGATATTGAAGAAATGTATGATGAGGTAAAAGAAATTATTCAGGTAGTAAAGGGAGACGAAAACTGAATAGTCATTGGTGACTGGAATTCGAGAGAAGGAAATATAGTAGGTGAATATGGATTGGGGGTAAGAAATGAAAGAGGAAGCCGTCTGGTAGAATTCTGCACAGAGCATAACTTAATCATAGCTAACACCTGGTTCAAGAATCATAAAAGAAGGCTGTATACATGGAAGAATCCTGGAGATACTAAAAGGTATGAGACAGATTATATAATGGTAAGACAGAGATTTAGGAACCAGGTTTTAAATTGTAAGACATTTCCAGGGGCAGATGTGGCCTGACCACAACCTATTGGTTATGAACTGTAGATTAAAAGTGAAGAAATTGCAAAAAGGTGGGAATTTAAGGAGATGGGACCTGGATAAACTGACTAAACCAGAGGCTGTACAGAGTTTCAGGAAGAGCATAAGGGAACAATTGACAGGAATGGGAGAAAGAAATACAGTAGAAGAAGAATGGGTAGCTTTGAGGAATGAAATAGTGAAGGCAGCAGAGCATCAAGTAGGTAAGAAGACGAGGGCTAGTAGAAATCCTTGGGTATCAGAAGAGATACTAAATTTAATTGATGAAAGGAGAAAATACAAAAATGCAGTAAGTGAAGCAGGCAAAAAGGAATACAAACGTCTCAAAAATGAGATCGACAGGAAGTGCAAAATGGCTAAGCAGGCATGGCTAGAGGACAAATGTAAGGATGTAGAAGCTTATCTCACTAGGGGTAAGATAGATACTGACTACAGGAAAATTAAAGAGACCTTTGGAGGAAAGAGAGCCACTTGTATGAATATCAAGGGCTCAGATGGAAACCCAGTTCTAAGTAAAGAACGGAAAGGAGAAATGTGGAAGGAGTATATAGAGGGTCTATACAAGGGCGATGTACTTGAGGACAATATTATGGAAATGGAAGAGGATGTAGATGAAGATGAAATGGGAGATACGATACTGCGTGAAGAGTTTGACAGAGCACTGAAAGGCCTGAGTCGAAACAAGGCCCCGGGGTAGACAACATTCCATTAGAACTACTGACAGCCTTGGGAGAGCCAGGCCTGACAAAACTCTACCATCTGGTGAGCAAGATATACGAGATAGGCGAAATACCCTCAGACCTCGAGAGGAATATAATAATACCAATCCCAAAGAAAGTAGGTGTTGACAGACGTGAAAATTACCTAACTATCAGTTTAATAAGTCACAGCTGCAAAATACTAACGCGAATTCTTTAGAGACGAATGGAAAAACTGGTAGAAGCGGACCTCGGGGAAGATCAGTTTGGATTCCGTAGAAATGTTGGATCACGTGTGGCAATATTGACCTTTCGACTTATCTTAGAAGAAAGATTAAGGAAAGGTAAACCTACGTTTCTAGAATTTGTAGACTTAGAGAAAGCTTTTGACAACGTTAACTGGAATACTCTCTTTCAAATTCTAAAGGTGGCAGGGGTAAAATACAAGGAGCGAAAGGCTATTTACAATTTGTACAGAAACCAGATGGCAGTTATAAGAGTCGAGGGGCAAGAAGGGGAAGCAGTGGTTGGGGAAGGGAGTGAGACAGGGTTGTAGCCTCTCCCCGATGTTATTCAATCTGTATATTGAGCAAGCAGTAAAGGAAACAAAAGAAAAATTCAGAGTAGGTATTAAAATCCATGGAGAAGAAATAAAACCTTTGAGGTTCGCCGATGACATTGTAATTCTGTCAGAGACAGCAAAGGACTTGGAAGAGCAGTTGAACGGAATGGTCAGTGTCTTGAAAGGAGGATATAAGATGAACATCAACAAAAGCAAAACGAGGATAATGGAATGTAGTCGAATTAAGTCGGGTGCTGCTGAGGCAGTTAGATTAGGAAATGACACACTTAAAGTAGTAAAGGAGTTTTGATATTCGGGGAGCAAAATAACTGATGATTGTCGAAGTAGAGAGGATATAAAATGTAGACTGTCAATGGCAAGGAAAGTGTTTCTGAAGAAGAGAAATTTGTTAACATCGAGTATAGATTTAAGTGTCAGGAAGTTGTTTCTCAAAGTATTTGTATGGAGTGTAGCCATGTATGGAAGTGAAACATGGACGGTAAATAGTTTGGACAAGAAGAGAATAGAAGCTTTCGAAATGTGGTGCTACAGAAGAATGTTGAAGATTCGGTGGGTAGATCACGTAACTAATGAGGAGGTATTGAATAGGATTGGGGAGAAGAGAAGTTTGTAGCACAACTTGAGTAGAAGAAGGGATCGATTGGTAGGACATGTTCTGAGGCATCAAGGGATCACAAATTTAGCATTGGAGGGCAGCGTGGAGGGTCAAAATCATAGAGGGAGACCAATAGATGAATACACTAAGCAGATTCAGAAGGACGTAGGTTGCAGAAATTGGCGGGAAAAAGACTCAGCTGATAGGTCATTTGGAGGGAAATCGATTGCAGTGTATGGAATCATGTTTAAACAGTTTAGACAATATAGTTTGTTTATTTATTTAAAGGATTTGGTGGCAAATCGATTGCAGCATATGGATTATTGTTTAAACAATTTAGACAATGTGTGGAATATTGCTTACTTAAACAGTTTCTGGGGAACAAGACTGTGTACGGAATATAGTTTATTTATGTGCAGAATTTGGAGGGAAATCAATTGCAGTGAATGGAATACTGTTTAAACAATTTAAACAATGTATGGAATATTGTTTATTTAAACAATTTACGGGATAGAAGGTGATATATTGAATAGTTAAACAATTCCAATGCTTTTTCATTCCAGTTGCACAAGGAATACCATCACGAAAGACTCATCACATGTGATTACACCGTTACATCTTTCGATCATGTCAGCCATCCTCCACCCAGTGCCGGCTTGTACCACACATGCAGCTCGCTAGGGGACTCACAGTGACGTATCCATCAGCAGCTGTGCAATGCAGAAGTGTCCAAAAAGTGTCAGCTCTTGCCCCGCGACTGACAGACAGGACGTCATGCTAATCCCTGAACAAAAGCACCTGAGAAATTCCCGTTGAAACACATACTGTCTCTCTCTTTCTCCACCTGTACCACCCTACTGCCGGGCCTGCACGTGTCGTCGGTCACGGACTGACCAAACCACAAACAAAGCAGTGTTTATGCGGTAAACCCCTGTGAAATACCGACACACGCGAGAACTCCATCCAAGGCAAATGCCTGACTGAGAATGGATTCTGTCATGGGCTCTAAGCTGCCGCCTGTGCTGGAGAGGAAGGATCTCAGGTTAGGAGATTCAATTATATAACATAGGATACTGTTTATTTATAAAATTCAATTCGCAGGGGCTGGATCTCACTTTTATTTGGTGGGAAAAGCTCACATTAAGAAACTACATGTGCTAATTACATAATTACACTGCTGCTGATTGCAGGTGTCGTCTTGTTGGAAAATATTCGTGTGTGTGCTCACCTTGACAAGCAGGGATTGACTGAGCAAGCGCAAAGTGCCACCACCAGAGGATGTCCCATCCCCCCTCCCTCCCCACCCGTTCCAGAAAAAAATGATAGGAAAAAGACTCACTCTGTGCTGGAGAGGCAGGATCTTACAACGCGAAATACAAATCTAAGTCTATAATATATTGACACATATTGTTTATTTAATCAGTTGTGGGAGACAGGGTTCCTACACTTGGGTAGACAACATGACTGCACCTCCCACCCTTGCTCCCCATGACATCATAATTGTAATCGCCAGGGAATGGAATGAATTGTGGTGAAGTACCCACCGTTTGGGGCCTCCTTCTGGTGTGTCTATTGTCAGGGCACCACCAAAAAAGTCAACTCCATTTAATTAAATACCACTGACCACGGACTGAATCTCAGCCTCCTTTGATCTCACGGCCCCCAAACAAAGTATCAAGTGGCGGTTTTCTGTTGATCGGCTAATTCCAGAGTCGCTTCCTGTCTCTGTCTCTCTCAACAGGCCACTCCCTGCTTGTCTGTGTAAACCAACGTCTCCAGACACGAAGATGGAGGTTTTCACCTTTCCTCAGAATACTGTATTCCTATTGGCTAATGCTGGAGACAAAGGGAAAGCTGACGCAAGTTTGATGTCAAAAATAGGGTGAAATAATCCTTTTGCACAACCCTGTCGAATTAATTATTAAACAATTTACAGGAGTCAAATAGATCGCTTAAAACTCTCACTTCCATCTTACGGTGACCCTTCGCCATAATAATACATATTTTCAACGTTTGAGTATTACACGCAAACGTTATGCAAATCAAGTAATCAAATTTTCATCACAAATAGATCGTAGCGCTAAAGATATCCGAGGTCTTGTACGCACTTAAGTTTGAGAACATAAACACCGTCCCCCACTACAACTGAGAAAAAGAAAACCGGACGATCACACAAACTCGCGATCACGAAGTGCGCCGTCCGCCGACTGCAGTGTAGCCCCGTCCGCGCCAGCTGAGAGAGAGAAACCCACCCCCACACCCACGCCGGCCATGTCCGCCAATACCGAACGCATGGGTGCACGTAGCTCAACTATCGGAAACAATAAATTGACCAATCGAGGATTTGACGTCGCGATTGGGTTTTATAAGCACTATAGACTTCTTAGATTGGTCCTATCCGTACATTTGGAAGGAGGGCGAAGATTCTACTGTGTGATAGAATAGAGGCAATAGCAAATACCACTTTTAGCAGGACATCCTCCTCTAGGATTATGTTGCCTCAACAGTAGTTGTTGATACCAATATTATTTTTCGAATTTTGGACAGATCAAATATTATCACAGCTGCTTTTCTGAAAACTTTCACACAATATTATACACAATATGTTATATTTAAAGCTAAAATTTATGAAAAAGAATAACTTTGTTTTCGATGTAATAATCGATAAGTACTAACTATGAATGTACAGTTAAATTTATTTTTTTAGAAACATTTGAAATTACGAATTATTTGGCATACTTAAAATTTCTATTATTAATTACGCAATCTAGTACTGTTTTCCATGTTTGTTTTTGAATTCATTTAAGAATTTATGAACGAAAGTAATAGAAATTCATTGGTCAAGAAAAATTGTAAACCCTTTGGAATATGGTTATTACTGCAGAGTGAAGTAGCAGTAAGCATGCCTCTGATGTAATCAGGCGTATTTTTGTATTTTGTGAGAATTCAAAAGACTGCACGATATACTAAAATATGACAAAATATATTAAATCAAAAGTTTTACAACAACAATCTTCAAATTTATTTACATCATTTCAACAATGAGGACCTAAAATGTGAGAATGTCAGTTTCAAGAATCAGACCCGTAGTCAAGAAGACCTGGAACCAACTCTACACGAAAAGCTAGGTAAACTAGACAGTTTATTGTAACCTTCGCTTCTCTCGAATTTTTATAAAAAACTTTGCTTATTGTGGACAATAACTGGAACTAGGGAGGAGGGGAAGATTACACATTGGATGACAGTGTCCACAGCGGTGTATTGAGAAGCACTAAACACAACACATTGAAACCACGATCCAGTCAGTAGCAATAAGCTGTCATGACTAGACGTCAGAGATCACCATCAGTTGGGAATGTGATGTAACGATTGGGTTTTTCAAGCACTATAAAGTTCCTAAATTGGTTCTGTCCACTACATTCAGAAGAAGGAGGAGGAGAAGGGTCGACAGCATGGTAGGATAGAGACAACAGCAAATATCACTACAAAACAGAGTCCGCTCCGATGTATTGAGAAGCACTAAACACGACACACTCAAACCATGATCCAATCCGTAGCAGTAGTAGTAGTAGCTATTGCTGTCGTTGCTAGATGTTGGACTTCGCTATCAGTTGCGAATTTGGGGTCGAGACTAGGTTTTTAAAGCACTATAGAATTCCTAAATTTGTTCTCGCCACTATATTTGCAAGAAGGAAAGCTCTGTTGCGTGACAGGATAGAGACAACAGCAAATACCACTGCAAGACAGAGTCCACTGCGATGTACTGAGAAGCGCTAACATGACACACTTAAACCATGACCCAGTCCATTGAAGTAGCTGCCTTGGACAGGTGTCGTAAATCGCTGAAACTATCCTCCATCCTGCGTTCTCACCTCCCAGATGTCCACACACAGTGCACCTGTCCACTCTTACACTGCCAGTACCGATGTTCAGAGACCGTAGTAAATTACAACCATGGCCACAACTGCAGTCATGGAAGTGCATGTATGCCATGGTGCACCACCCCTGGCCATGGAGGGCATCCAGGGATGACTGGAGTAGTAGGAATTCGAATGTTATGAATACGTCCAGCACAAGCAGTCATCATTTTGAATCTCCTCTCATGCAGCACACACATGTCCACCCTCTGTCGCGCTCACCCAGCACAGTGCTCACTTCACCAGCCCTTGTTGCTGTAGGCAAGATCACACAGGTCGGCACAATCTTTATACCTGCTCCAAGCAAAGCTAATCGGTTATTTCCAGTTACTGACTCCTTGTGACCAACATAGATCACGCCAATGAAGACCCACTAGTTTAAAAAATATTTTAACCAATTAGAGGCAGCAATGTTGTTGACAATACACCTCGAATTTCTCATGCGAGATATAGATTTCTCCCTTTTATACGATTTATATTCGAATATCGCTAAAGTATCGTTACTTCATCTACACCTACATCTACATCTACATGATTACTCTGCAATTCACATTTAAGTGCTTGGCAGAGGGTTCATCGAACCACAATCATACTATCTCCCTACCATTCCACTCCCGAACAACAGGCGGGAAAAACGAACACCTAAACCTTTCTGTTCGAGCTCTGATTTCTCTTATTTTATTTTGATGATCATTCATACCTATGTAGGTTGGGCTCAACAAAATATTTTCTCATTCGGAAGAGAAAGTTGGTGACTGAAATTTCGTAAATAGATCTCGCCGCGACGAAAAACATCTTTGCTTTAATGACTTCCATCCCAACTCGCGTATCATATCTGCCACACTCTCTCCCCTATTACGTGATAGTACAAAACGAGCTGCCCTTTTTTGCACCCTTTCGATGTCCTCCGTCAATTCCACCTGGTAAAGCTCCCACACCGCGCAGCAATATTCTAACAGAGGACGAACGAGTGTAGTGTAAGCTGTACCTTTAGTGGACTTGTTGCATCTTCTAAGTGTCCTGCTAATGAAACGCAACCTTTGGCTCACCTTCCCCACAATATTATCTATGTGGTCTTTCCAACTGAAGTTGTTCGTAATTTTAACACCCAGGTACTTAGTTGAATTGACAGCCTTGAGAATTGTACTATTTATCGAGTAATCGAATTCCAACGGATTTCTTTTGGAACTCATGTGGATCACCTCACACTTTTCGTTATTTAGCGTCAACTGCCACCTGCCACACCATACAGCAATCTTTTATAAATCGCTTTGCAACTGATACTGGTCTTCGGATGACCTTACTAGACGGTAAATTACAGCATCATCTGCGAACAATCTAAGAGAACTGCTCAGATTGTCACCCAGGTCATTTATATAGATCAGGAAGAGCAGAGGTCCCAGGACGCTTCCCTGGGGAACTTGTTATGAGAACCCTGCACAGGACTGTGGTATAGGCTATATTTCCTCTAAGTATTCTCTCATCAGGTAGTAAAATATCTTTTCTTATCTGTCATGTTCTGTAGCACAGGAATATTAAATTCGTTTTGGGCTCATGATACAGTGCTAAGATCTACCACTGTCACAGGACGCCGCCTCACTTTCAGACTCTCTCTTAAGCTAACAGCACAAAGAAGTTGTTAATACAAGTTGTAATATACGTTAAGAATCATACCTGTGGTCCGTAGCCATCACCTACACCCGCCAGGCGACATATCACTGATCGAAAATTGATAGGCTGATTAATTAAATTGATCATGACGGTCACTACGCATAGAGAGAAAATTTCGTTTTTCAGTAGTCTGATTACATTCACCAGGTAGTTCAAATGGAAATGACTAGACGGAAGACAATGTTCTTTTCATGGAACACTATTGAGAACCGACATTTGAAACGACCACAGAAGGATTCTATTGCCGGCAACATACATTACTCGTAAGGACCGCGCTATTAAAAACACAATCACAACGACTATGTTACTGTCATCCTGCATAAAAAGAGATAATGGTTCTACAGACATGCAAGAGTCACTGATAGCGTTAAGCTTTCTGGTAGAAATACTGTCTGAGATTTGGAACCATGTCTCTCCATTCAGCCACATACTTGCGTTGGATCCTATGGAAACGTCTTTTAATGATTACAACCATATCATATTCTTGCCACCCTCATATCCCGAAACGAGTCACCTTTGCCGAACCTATCAGCTGCAACAACACTCCAATGTGGCTTTAGAGAGTCCTTCTGCATCTTGTAACTATTCCTCAGTCTCTGCCCCTCCCTCCCTGCAGCTTAGTCAACGTGCTCATCCCAATTTAAGTCGGAAATGAGCAGAAGTCGCAGAGTACTGTACCTACAACCTTCTGCAACATGTGTAGAAACAAGGTGAGCTGAGATAATGCGATGGGGCCGTGTTTTGAGCACTCGGTTGAAATGGAGACATTCGTCATAGCTCCACCAAACATGTATGATGTGTAATGTCACCGCCAAAACGAACATTTGTTCAGCAACAAGAGTTAGTATAAAAGACAGTATGAGAACTGGAAGGACTGGAAGAAGGACGAGGGTTTTGCTACTGCATAGCTGTGTGTCCAAACTACATGCAGGTACTGCACTCCGAAGAGATCTGTGTACCTCAGGGTGCATTCGCGTCTGTCACCCAAACTTTCCGTCATTGTTATTTTTTAACATCCAACAGAAAAAAACTGCGAACTTATAAAGCTCAGACAGAGAACTCAACAAGATCTTTTCGCG
The DNA here is from genome assembly GCF_023898315.1 of Schistocerca nitens. Taxonomy (NCBI): domain Eukaryota; kingdom Metazoa; phylum Arthropoda; class Insecta; order Orthoptera; family Acrididae; genus Schistocerca; species Schistocerca nitens. The sequence continues at coordinate 550,332,305 of NC_064614.1, forward strand.
ACCCTGTCTTTCAATATATATATCAAAACAAATACAGCCTGTGTGCCGGCATGGAGCATTCTCACTGACACCTGGACATTTCACGGTGTAAATCATGTTGCTGCTTGCCCTCACAACACACACGCTGAATGATTAAAATCAAAGACAGTCACAACATAATGCAACTGGAAGAGTTTTCCAGCATTACGGAGCATTTCCAAAGAGCCATCTGAAGGTGATTCATGACCTCCACATATAATCTCATCTCTCACAGTGACGGGGTAGCGGAAGGCTCGGTGTTCTGTTTTGACTGATTCCTCATATTGCGATCATGTACGTAATCACTGTGTTGGTGCTAGCCATCCCCAGAAGGTGTTGCCCCTCCAATCAAGACTGTTTCTCCATCTCAAGCAAGTGATGTCAGTCAATCATTATGCGGTAATCAACAGCATACCAGTGGGTAGATGGGATGGTAAAGACACCGTCGATGTACTGTAATACGTCTTCACAGTTGACAGTGCGATCACTTTTACCAATTCCACCAGGTTTTCAATGCGAATAGTGACACTGCAGCAAGCTTCCCAGTTTCTGTATCATCGCTAAACGACCCCTCCACCACTTTGCGAGTACCAAGTAGACAGATGACTGTGCAGTATGTTCATTCATTGTTATTTCTCGAATATACATATATACCAAAGTATATACGTAATTTACGATTATGATTTTCCATCTTTCCCTATGCAGATAGGAGTCACAAAGCATTCTCGGTTTCTTAGGATAATTGCCGATTTAATTTGCAGGTGACCAGAAGCAAACCGCTACATTCCACATCTTTTGAAGGAGGAGAGAGAGCTTAGCCCGTAACTGCTATTCTGCACCAATCTTACTTACAGCACCCATTCAAGTGCGCAAGGTCTCTGCAGAAGTGTGCATGTCCAGGAGGTTAGCATCCATTATCGATGTATAGTAGATATGAAAGTGTTGTGATGACATAACAGGCGGTTATGAAGAAGAAACGTGTGGTACATGCGTGATGGACCTCCAGACAGATGCAGTTTGAAACATTTTACGTAAATCTACAGGCCTGTCAATTCAGACGTATTATTCTATTGTTGAGGTCAAAACCATGAAGGTATTGCTAAGAGAGAACATAAACGCATGCATTCCTAAGGGTACAAGGTTCTGCACATAAAACACGCTATAACGCTAGAGCAGTGCGGCTTTCGACCTATTAGTCGTGGGGAATGCAACGCTGTTAATAATCCAATGTAAGAAAGACATACCGAACACATGACATATATTCTCCATGCAGGTTTCTTTACGATAAACTAAGGTGACAAACTGTAAAGTGATAAAACTACTACCTCGCACACCAAAGAAAACATCGATTCTTTGTAACATAGGTTTCCAGAAGTGAGGTGCATGACTTGTCCTCTCCCAGATGAGCCACTCGTATGCATTTAAGAGAGGACGAACATGAAATTGCAGTAACGAGAACAACGGAAGAAATGGTTAAATGGATGATAAATGACCTACAGCAACCACGCCGTTGGCCCAGAATTGTGTTGTGTGTTCGAAGTTGGATCCACCAGCGGGAGGACCGGGTCAAGGGGGGCGTTCACCCCCCCCCCCCCCCCTCCCCTCCCCCCGCCACCACACACACACATACAAACACAGGCACAGAGATGCAGAAAACAGAGCAGTAGATCTACGTAAAATGCTTCAAACTACGTCTGTCTGGAGCTCCAACATGCATAAACCACACGTTTCTTCTTCATAACCGTCTGTTACATCATCACAACACTTTCATATCCACTATACATCGATAAGGGATGCTAACTTCCTCGACACACGCTCATCTGGAGAGATCTTGTGCACTTGGATGGGTGCTGTGAATAAGTTTGGTGCAGAACAGCAGTTACAGACGCGGCTCCCTCTGCTCCTTCATGAGACGTGGAATGTAGAGTTCTACTTCTGGTGAGCTGCAAATAAAATCGGCGATTACCCTAAGAATGCGAGAGTGCCCTGTGATTCCCTTCCGCATAAGGAAAGATGGTATGCCGAAACAAGCGCTCTATCATTGGAGAGTTACAGAGGCGAGCGAGTGTGCCGGGACTTAGGCCATTTCACTGCTACTGGCGTCACCATAACGCATCTGTGCGTAGCATACAAGTATTGCACCATAGTCTAAGGATGAAATTAAAAATTAAAGTAGTTTTTCCAAATTTTGTCAACATATGTTTCAGTGTATTAATGTTTAAATTGTCAGATCTCAGAGTGATCTGATGAATATCTTTCCCTAAACACGTCGTTTTAAGAAAAAATAAGTGGCGCTAAATGATCAAGCTAGAAAGCCAGAAGCTGATCAAAATGTGCAAATGTACGTCAAAATCAACCTTTACAAGTCTCAATTTTATTGGAGCAATATTTTGCTCAAAATTGGTCTTTTTACGAAAAATTAAAGGTGCTAAAGATCACACTTAGAAATATGAAAACTGGTATGAAGCTTCAGTTCGACATAAAAACAGTAACTATGTGACCCCATTAAGCTATTTGTAATAGTTTTCGAGTAATTCACTGAGAACTAAATTTGGAACAAAAACATCCTTATTTGTAGTAGATTAAGTATCTTTTATATTAATGCTAGAAAGTTCTGTTTACATCACATGATTAAACACATTAACTAATGAAGATATAACAAGTTTCAAGACTTCGATGTAAATAACAATCAATACAAGATCTCTTAAGGATGTAGTTCAGAGGTCATGTTCGACTGTCATTTGCGTTCTAAAAATGCTAGACGGCAAAGTTTAGATGTAGACGAGCTAAAACTTTTTCTGTGATTATAGCCAACTTAACTCTATTCATACAAAAATTACGAAGATTCTAAATTAATACACAACAGTGTTACAAAATATTATGTTTCCGAGAAAGTGTCCATTTAGAGGTTACTACCGGGAAGAGCGGATGACAGCAAGTGTTCCCTTCGGGCGTCCGCTGCGCCCATATACACTCCTGGAAATTGAAATAAGAACACCGTGAATTCATTGTCCCAGGAAGGGGAAACTTTATTGACACATTCCTGGGGTCAGATAAATCACATGATCACACTGACAGAACCACAGGCACATAGACACAGGCAACAGAGCATGCACAATGTCGGCACTAGTACAGTGTATATCCACCTTTCGCAGCAATGCAGGCTGCTATTCTCCCATGGAGACGATCGTAGAGATGATGGATGTAGTCCTGTGGAACGGCTTGCCTAGCCATTTCCACCTGGCGCCTCAGTGGGACCAGCGTTCGTGCTGGACGTGCAGACCGCGTGAGACGACGCTTCATCCAGTCCCAAACATGCTCAATGGGGGACAGATCCGGAGATCTTGCTGGCCAGGGTAGTTGACTTACACCTTCTAGAGCACGTTGGGTGGCACGGGATACATGCGGACGTGCATTGTCCTGTTGGAACAGCAAGTTCCCTTGCCGGTCTAGGAATGGTAGAACGATGGGTTCGATGACGGTTTGGATGTACCGTGCACTATTCAGTGTCCCCTCGACGATCACCAGTGGTGTACGGCCAGTGTAGGAGATCGCTCCCCACACCATGATGCCGGGTGTTGGCCCTGTGTGCCTCGGTCGTATGCAGTCCTCATTGTGGCGCTCACCTGCACGGCGCCAAACACGCATACGACCATCATTGGCACCAAGGCAGAAGCGACTCTCATCGCTGAAGACGACACGTCTCCATTCGTCCCTCCATTCACGCCTGTCGCGACACCACTGGAGGCGGGCTGCACGATGTTGGGGCGTGAGCGGAAGACGGCCTAACGGTGTGCGGGACCGTAGCCCAGCTTCATGGAGACGGTTGCGAATGGTCCTCGCCGATACCCCAGGAGCAACAGTGTCCCTAATTTGCTGGGAAGTGGCGGTGCGGTCCCCTACGGCACTGCGTAGGATCCTACGGTCTTGGCGTGCATCCGTGCGTCGCTGCGGTCCGGTCCCAGGTCGACGGGCACGTGCACCTTCCGCCGACCACTGGCGACAACATCGATGTACTGTGGAGACCTCACGCCCCACGTGTTGAGCAATTCGGCGGTACGTCCACCCGGCCTCCCGCATGCCCACTATACGCCCTCGCTCAAAGTCCGTCAACTGCACATACGGTTCACGTACACGCTGTCGCGGCATGCTACCAGTGTTAAAGACTGCGATGGAGCTCCGTATGCCACGGCAAACTGGCTGACACTGACGGCGGCGGTGCACAAATGCTGCGCAGCTAGCGCCATTCGACGGCCAACACCGCGGTTCCTGGTGTGTCCGCTGTGGCGTGCGTGTGATCATTGCTTGTACAGCCCTCTCGCAGTGTCCGGAGCAAGTATGGTGGGTCTGACACACCGGTGTCAATGTGTTCTTTTTTCCATTTCCAGGAGTGTATAAATACGGCCTGAGAGGCAATTTCACTTCACTTCGCACCCAGCTACCATATGTTCCGCGTCAGTCAAACACCGGACTACGCGATGCCTCGGATGACCTCATAAACTGAATGTTAATAAACATATATTTTCATTAATAACTCGCGAGGACTGTACACCGTCCTGGATCGTTTAGATTTTTGAAGAGACTTCACTTCACACCTAGCTACTATACAATCCATGTCAGTCAAACGTCGGCTTACGTGCTGCCTAGGATGACGTCACACCCAGGCTGCAACTTAACGCATGTTTTTGGCACAAATAGAAAGTGAACTCACGAGGACGCCATGTCAAGTGAATCAGAAAGTACTGAACATATAGAAGAGTACTGCCCTCAATATCATGACACTTCGCCTCAGCTCTTTAATCAAAAGGAATTGAACGATTTGGTTCGCGATCTAAACCTTTCGAAACAGCAAGCTGAACTCTTGGGGTCGAGACTGCAACAACGGAATCTTCTAGCTCCAGGGACAAAAATTTCCTGTTTCATATCAAGAGGTGCTTCCTTCGCTCAGTATATCGATATGCAGAATTCAGTGTGCGTATGTAGAGATGTCAATGGTCTGATGATGCAGCTAGGTGTACAACATAATCCAAAGGAGTGGCGACTGTTTATTGACTCTAGTGAAACCAGCTTGAAAGCAGTACTACTGCATAATGGCAATTTATTTCCATCGGTACCTTTGGCTTACACAGTAGCCATGAAAGAAACTTATGAAACCATGGCTTTGCTGCTAGAGGCAGTCAAATATAAGGATAATGAATGACAGCTTTGCTGTGATTTAAAAGTTATTACACTCCTTACAGGTTCACAGGCTGGATTCACGAAATACTTCTGCTTTTTGTGCCTTTGGGACAGCCGTGACAACAAGAACCACTATACAGTCAAGGAATGGTCTATAAGGAAGTCATATGTTCCTGGAAACGTGAATGTGGACAATACACCATTGGTTGAGCCCGATAAAATAATTTTGCCTATCCTTTGTATCAAGTTGGGCCTTATTAAGAACTTTGTAAAAGCTCTGTATAGAGAAGGTGAGGCCTTCAATCACTTAAAAGAAAACTTTCCCAAATTGAATGAGGCAAAGCTGAAAGAGGGTATCTATGTTGGACCACAAATAAGAAAATTGCTGAGTGACCCAAACTTTGATACCAAGCTCACAAATCTCCAGTTAGCTGCTTTGTCTTGTTTTATAGCAAGCACTTTTTGGGTAAGAGAAAAAACAAAAACTATGTTACCATTATGAATGATCTGTTGGACAACTATAAGAACGTGGGGTGTAGAATGTCGCATAAAATTTACTTTTTACGATTTCACCCTTGATTTGTTCACAGAAAATTTGGGAGCTGTAAGCGATGAGCATGGTGAACGCTTTCACCAAGACATTCTTACCATGGAACACCATTACCAAGGCCACTGGAACTCTTCAATGATGGGTAACTACTGCTGGGGGTCTTGTTAGTAAGAGTGATGAACCGGCAAACAAAAGGAGAGCTCTGTCGCCGCATTTTTCCAAAACCAAAGATGATTAATGGTGAAAATATCTTCTGAGGTAATTTGGACCTTTTATTGGCATCATGCCAATACATACATACAAAATAGTGTTGATTTCAAACGTTCTGAATGTGTATTTTTGTTTGACTTAATTGTGTCAATTTTTGCTACTGCTATTTTTTATTCTGCGGTGTATCTAGGAAATGTGAAGTCATAGAGAAAAACTGATTTTACAAGTGTATTCAGCGCCCCAAATTTAGGTAAATCCACCCATTTACGAACCAGATGCAGAAACAAGTTTAAATTTATTAACTAGTGTTTTCAGAAGTCAGGGTGAAACACTTACCATAGAGGTAGAGAAACTTACCATAGACGTTGCCTCTGAACTTCTCATAGTGCTGTTTATGGTAGAAACATCACTATTATTATTATCAGGAATATTACTATGTTGTGAGTGTTTTGGAAAAATGCGGCGACAGAGCTCTCCTTTTGTTTGCCGGTTCATCAGATAAACTTTCACACTCAATAGGAACTCAAAATTTTCATTTATAATTATATGTCCTGACCCCGCTGAATAAATAGAAGGTAGAAACATTTTTTCAGTGGGTAAGACAAGACTGTGGAATTGCAGACTGGAAAATATGGTCAGTATGTTTTCTTTCAATTTCTGGTTGACCACAAAAATAGCACACAGACTCTTTTGCTATCTCTTATTATATATTATTAACCCACTACCTCACAATAGGCAGTTGTAATCGTATGATAAGGGTGCTAGGAATATGTAGATCACTGGCAAGTATACTTTGGTGTATTGTATTTTCGAGAAATAATAATGGACGGACATACTGCACAGTCATCTCTCTACATTCGCAATCTAATACATGGTACTCGCGGTAATTTAGTGATGATACAGAAACTGGGCAGCATGCTGCAGAATCACCGGTTGGTGTTGAAAACTGGTAACATTGGTAAAACTGATCGCACTATCACTTGCGAAGACATATTACAGTACATCGACGGTGTCTTTTCCATCCCATCTACCCACTGGTACGCTGTTGATTACCACATAATGATTGACTGACATCACTTGTTTGAGATGGTGAAAGAGTCTTGATGGAGAGGCAACACCTTCTGGGGATGGCTAGCACCAACACAGTGATCGCGTATATAATTGCAATATGAGGAATCAGTCAAAACAACTACCCTGTCACTGAGAGAGATGAGCTTAAATGTAGAGGTGATGAATCACCTTCAGATGGCTCTTTGGAAACGCTCCACAATGCTGGAAAACTCTTCCAGTTTCCTTACGTTGTGACTGTCTTTTATTTTAATCATCCAGTGTGTGTGTTGTGGGGGCAGGCAGCAATATAATTTACACTGTGAAATGTCCAGTTTCCTGTGAGAGCCAATGGATCGAAACACGTTAGTGTCAGTTTAGATTCTGACACATACCTCTAAGTCGTGGTGGAAAAAACAAAATGTATGGCTGTGTACAAAGCTGTACTAATACAACGCTTTTATGTGTTACAGCAGAAAAAAAACAATGTACCAGACAACAAAACAGAGACCCTCTCTTGTAACTAATAGTCTGCGGGATATGATCCTCCTACAGTAACGGAGATGAAACTTTTCACTGGTCTGTGCAATCGATTTCGATACTGGCCGTCTCCTCCAATGGATCAACACTTGTATATTTAATGGGATCGCCACAATGCTCGATGCCGGCACACAGGCGGTATTTGTTTTAGATATACACATATAAAAAAAGTTTTGATTCACCCCAGTTCCCAGAACTCCTGAAGATAAACGTAGACTGTGGATATTGTATCACAGACACAGTACCTCTGACCTTTGTCTGTTCAGAGGTGTCACTAAACCCACTCAAAGATGTAAACAATCATGCATGAGCAGCGCCAATTAGAGGGAGGGGGTCCGACAGCTGATCAGTTCCAATCATTCCACCAGGAAGGAGGTACATGGCTCGTGTTGTCTATAGTTCAATCATGCCTGACGGGCAATACCATGGTACGATTGTGTCCGAATTGTTACTTTGTGCCAGGAAGGGCTCTCAACAAGGGAAGTGTCCAGGCATCTCAGAGTGAACCAATGCGATGTTGTTCTGACATGGAGGAGGTACAGAGAGATAGGAACTGTCGATGACATGCCTCACTCAGGCCGCCCAAGGGCTACTACTGCAGTGGATGACCGCTAGCTACGGATTATGGTTCGGAGGAACCCTGATAGCTGCACCACCATGTTGGATAATACTTTTCATGTAGCCACAGGACGTCATGTTATGACTCAAACTGTGTGCAATAGGCTGCATGATGCGCAACTTCACTCCTGGCGAGGTCCATCTTTGCAACCATGACACCATGCAGCGCGGTACAGATGGGCCCAACAACGTGCCGAATGGACCACTCAGGATCGGCATCACGTTCTCTTCACTGGTAAGTGTTGCATATGCCTTCAACCAGGCAATCGTCAGAGACGTGTTTGGAGGCAACCCAGTCGGGCTGAACGCCTTAGATACACTGTCCAGAGGGTGCAGCAAGGTGGAGGTTTCCTGATATTTTGGTGTGGCATTATGTGGGGCCAACGTACGCCGCTGGTGGTCACGGAAAGCGCAGGAACAGCTGTACGATACGTGGATGCCACCCTCCAACCGATAGTGTAACCATATGGGCAGCATATTGGCAAGGCATTTGTCATCATGCATGACAATTCACGCCCCCATCGTGCACATCTTGTGAATGACTTCCGTCAGGATAACTACATTGCTCGACTAGAGTGGCCAGCATGTTCTCCAGACATGAACCCTATCGAACATGCATGGAATAGATTGAAAAGGGCTGTTTATGGACGATGTGACCCAGCAACCACTCTGAGGGATCTACGCCGAATCGCCGTTGAGGAGTGGGACAATCTGGACCTTGATGAACTTGTGGATAGCATGCCACAACGAATACAGGCATGCAGCAATGCAAGAGGATGTGCTACTGGGTATTAGAGGTACTGGTGTGTACAGCAATCTGGACACCACATGTGGAGGTCTCGATGTATGGTGGTACAACATGCAATGTGTGATTTTCATGAGCAATAAAAAGGGTGGAAATGATGATTATGTTGATCTCTATTCCAATTTTCTGTACAGGTTCCGGAACTCTCGGAACCGAGGTAATGTAAAACTTTTTTTGATGTGTGTATATATTGAAAGACAGGGTCGCGGAAAATCTTGTTGAGTTCTCTGTCAGAGCTTCAGAAGTTCTTAGTTTTTTCCTGTTGGATGTTAAAAAATAACAATGATGGATGTTTGGATGACAGACGCGAATGCACCCTGAGGGACGCAGATCTCTTCGGAGTGCAGCACCTGTATGTAGTTTGGAGACGCACAGCAGTGCAGTAACAAAACCCTGGTCCTTCTGGTCCATCGTCCAGTTCCTGTACTGTCTTTTTTACTACCTCATGTTCCAGAAGAAAGCTTCGTTTTGGCGCTGACATTACAAATCGTACATGTTTGGTAGAGCTATGACAAATGTCTCTATTTCCACCGAATGGTCAAAATATGGCCCAGTCGCATTAACTCAGCTCACATTGTTTCTACACATGTTGCAGAAGGTTGTAGGTACAGTACTCTGCGACTTCTGCTCATTGAGAACGGGGCAGAGATGAGGAACAATTACAAGATGCAGAGGGACTGTCTAAAGCCACATTGGAGTTTTGTTGTAGCTGATAGGTTCGGAAAATGTGACTCGTTTCGGGATATGAGGATGTCACGAATATGATTCACCACTGGTTATAATCATTAAAAGACATTTCCATAGGATTCAACGCAAGTATGTGGCTGAATGGAGAGACATGGTTCCAAATCACAGACGGTATTTCTACCAGAAAGCATAACGGTATCAGCGATTCTTGTCTGTGCCTGTAGAACCGTGATCCTCTTTTATGCAGAATGACCGTAACATAGTCGCTGTGATCGTGTTTCTAATAGCGCGGTCCTTACGAGTAATGTATGTTGCCGGCAATAGAATCCTTCTGTGGTCGTTTCAAATGTCGGTTCTCAATAGTCTTCCATTAAAAGAACATTGTCTTCCGTCTAGTGATTTCCATTTGAACTAACTGGTGAATGTAATCCGACTATTGAAAAAGAAAAATTTCTCGCTATGCGAAGTGACTCTCATGATCAATTTAAGTAATTAGCCTATCAATTTGCTATCGGTGATATGTCGCCTGGCAGATGTAGGTGATGGCTAGGGACCACAGATATGTATATTGACTTGGCGTTTTCTCCGTTGGTACGATATCTTGTATCGGTATTTGTATCTGTCGCCTACGCAGGGACAGACGACCATCGTAAAAAATCAGATGTATTACCGAATTTATAAAAGTTATACGTAGCATAAACCTTATATTTACAACTTCTCTGTGCTGTTACCTGAAGAGAGAGTCTGAACGTGAGGAGGCGTCCTGTGTCAATGGTAGATCTTAGCACTCTATTATGAGCCAGAAATGAATTTAATATTCTGGTCCTGTGATGCAGGACACGACAGATAAGAAAAGATATTTTTCTACCTGATGAGAGAATACTTATAGGGAATTTTCCTATGCCATAGTCCTGTACAGGGTTTCCACAACAAGTAACGATACTTTATGGATGTGAAAACGCGGGCTGATTTCTTCTGTCTTCGAATGTAATTCGTATAATCCGCATGAGAAATTCGTGAAAACATCGTTGCCTCGGACTGCGAAAAATAGATTTTTCTTTTAAACTAGTGGGTCGCGGACTGGTCTATGTCGGTCAGGAGGAGTCGAGAACTGGAAGTAACGGATTAGCTCATCCTGGAACTGGTGTAAAGAATGTGGCGACCTGTGTGATCTTGCCTACAGCAGCAGAGGCTGGCCAAGTGACCAGTGTGATGGGTGGGCGCGACAGAGGTGGACATGTGTGTGCTGCGTGAGATGACATTCAAAATGATGACTGCTTGTGCTGGACGTATTGATAACATTCGAATTCCTACCACTCCAGTCATCCCTGTATGTCCTCCGTGGCCAGGGGTGGTGCAGCATGGCATACATGCACTTCCATGACTGCAGTTGTGCCCATGGTTGTAATTTTCACCGGTCCCTGAACATCTGTGCTGCACTGTGTGTGGACGTCTGCGAGGTGAGTACGCAGGAAGTAGGACACTTTCAGCGATTTCCGACATCTACCCACGGCAACTACTACTATGGACTGGGTCGTGGTTTAAGTGTGTCATGTTTAGCGCTTCTCAATACATCGCATGGACTACGTCTTGCAGGCGTGTCTGCTGTTGTCTCTATTCTATCACTCAGTAGAACCTTCCCCCACCTTCTGAATGTAGAAGGGAGAACCAATTTATGAAGTCTCTGCTGCTTTTAAAAACCCAATCACGACGTCAGATTCCCGATCGATGCATTTATTGTTTCCGATAGTTGAACTACGCGCACGCATGCGTTCGGTATTGGCGGACATGTCCGGCGTGGGTGTGGGTGTGCTGCTGTTTGGGTGTTTTAAACTATCTCACGTTGCAGGAGCGAGCTTCGTTTGCTGCTGACCTTACACATCATACATAGCTGGTGGAGCTATCACAACATGTTCCCATTTCCGCCGAATGGTCAAAACATGCCCCTTAGCCGAATTACTTTCTAAATTCGGTGATTTTATTATGAGCTTACACCGTCGGCTACATGTAACCTCACTTTCGGTCTATTAATACAGACTCCAGCGATCACCGTCTATATTCAGTGTCGCGGTATTTGTGTGGAGCTAATGCCATTCCTCGACTGATAAGGTTTGTATAGTTTCTAACATGGATATCGTTAGCGATAGTTTTGAGCACCTGTAGAGCTGTAACAAGTAATATAGTCGTTGCGATCGTGTTTTTAAATCTGGCGGCTTGTAAGATGATTACACTTCTCTTTCTAAGACACAGTGGTACCACTCGCAAGAAAAACTTATGAGACATGTCCACCCATCGCTGATTTTCGTTCGGTATTGTTTCATATCGCCAGCATTCAGTTACTGGCGAAGTATTATACAAAGTAATAGGGGATGCGTGATGGATTCGCCTTGTGCATCAGGCTTATTAAGTATGTGTGTGTGTTCCGATATGAGCAAAGAAAATGGTTATGGCCTATCGTAAGGGAAGGTATGGATTCGACATGGAATACTGCGATAGCCGCAAAGGGAACGAAAGATTTTTTCCTTACTTAGAATATTATGTCAAGTCATAATAATGGTACAGATATTTCTATTTTCAGAGCCAGGAGCCACAGTCATCAAGTGGGGTTATTTCCAATACTTCACTAATTGTCGAATGTCATCCGATTGAGAGTACCATCGTAATATTTAATTGTAAGCACAGTGATCAAATATATATGTGGCCAGTTTCCTAGGACAATTTTGTCTAGGGGTGCATGTCACGCAGTGGCGGTGGCCTGTGACGAACGATTCACGTTTCTGGCTTACAGCAGGAGCCATCCAGATCGAAAGGCTCGTTGGGGTACAGGAATATAGCTAACCGAACTGTGTCGCCCTCTAGATGGCTGAATTCCAAACTAATACTCAGTCAGTGTTGGGCAACCTTAGGGATCACATGTGTTCTCGGTGGAAATTTGAGAAGATTGAATATGGACATGTGTTTCCATTGCACCATTATTTCCTCCCATGTAAATTGCCCAGTTGACTGCTTCTATACATTTCCTGTCTTTATTTGGTTGAGTGAACATCGATTGTGGTGTGTGTTGTGCGCATCTAACAGGTGAAAGACGGGTGGAAGACACGTTTGCTTGTTCTCTAGACATGACAATCACCTCAGTTGATTTTTTAAATTATAAGGATGATTTGGAACCTGTTATATCACCGACATCGTATTCGTGAGTGAAATTGTCAGTTCCCTTCTTTTTTTTTTTTTTTTTTTTTTTTTTTTTTTTTTTTTTTTTTTTTTTTGAGGTGTCACATAAAGGTCTCTGCAGGCCAGATAAGTTTCTAGTTACTCAGTGGTCTGCAGCACGTTCCACTTCGCTGCACCTCGGTAAAGTATCAGGTTTGTAGAGAAATAATTTCCGGTCTTTATCCTCGGAATTATACTATGCAAGCAATACTGCTATGCAGGAGATATTTCTATGTACTAGCTAGATGTCGAGAAGCATCGCGTAAATGGTATGATATTATAGTAAACCATGTGAGAATACATATGTTCATGTAATCTCAGAGTGTGGAGATGGGTGTAGAAAGCAAGCAAGCAAGCAGGTCGAGGTCAGAAATAGTAACGCCTTTGTGCCGAGGGGAACCAACCCATCCTCTGTACAAAAGTTTAGAGATTGATGTCGGTCCTCTGAGGGTGCTCTGGTCTCGCATTGCACCAGAGTGTGTATGTGAGGTCTGATGACTTGAGACCATCAGCTGTGGTTGATGATCGCCCGATCTCGCGGGAAATATCTTGTGCTACGAGGTATATACAGTGTATGTGCTTATGCTATCTACCTTCGTGGTATATATACGAGTGTCTGGCTATATCCTGAACGCAGAAGTGGCGATTCTGTATGGCTCAGGATACGAATTGTGTGTTTACTACATCGAAAAGATATGTAGTGATATAGCCGGTTTGGAGGTCGGCTTCACGCTGAAATATTTAAACTTTCCTTCACAGTAAGAAAGCAGTGTAGTTGAAGTGTCTTTCTGTATTTCATTATCTGTAGACCACTTTCGCAGGGTTTAACTGTCAGTACAATATGGCGATCTATACAAAATAGTTTTTCCCCTGAAAGTCTCATCTGCAGAAAAAAAATGGCGGACAGTGCTCCCACAATGCCAGCAGTTTGACGGGTAAATTCAGTAACAGCCAATAAGAATGCTACATTCATTCACAAGACATCCTTCGTGCTGGGACATACGAACCTCTACAGACTGATTCGAACAAGATGGGGTCAAGGTATCTACAGAAAGTTCTGAGAGTGAAGTGATGTCTTCTTTATTCAAGTGTTCAGAGACAAGTTGAAGCAGACCATCTATCACTGGCATGATGCTGTCCCTCATCTGCCATTGTGGCATTAAGACATCTCCAGACCAGCAGGTGTAGGACATGGAGAATTCCAGTCATTTTCCTCTTCTGTACGACAGTGCTTCGAATTCTGTTTGCGTAATTGTTCTGATTCTCCAATGTGCGCTTAGACAGTGCTCTCTTTCCAAACAACAATAATGCTTTTATGATTAATGCTGTGTTCGCAAGTGGTGAGAACATGAGCTAACGTTTACGGTTTCTGTGATGTACGTTGAAAGCAGGACTTCATGATTTCTGGGAAGTGTAACACATGGTGGATGGGGTGCCTCATTAGGACTGTCAGGGTGAATGCATTTGGTGTTATTCTTGGTTATTTTCGTAAACAGGATCTGTTAGGACAAGAATTTCCATGCAGACAAGGTGAGGCATCATGAAAGCTCCTACAACAAAAAAAGCTACCATTAACTATTTCCGCAGAAGGGCTGAAATGGATCGCTAAGAAGAAAGCGCCCTGTGCTATGCTCAGAAATATTCGTAAACAGTTTTTTTGAAAGCACTACAAAAGATTTCTATAGTGTGGCCAGAGAGAGACTTGGCTGTTATTTACAGAGACATAAGACGCCATTATAACACTGAAAACCTTCCACCAGCAGTTGCAAGGGTGAGTCACTAGGCAAACATCTCGCTTGGCAATCTGGCAGGCGCTGGACCGACACGCTGGACCCGCAGGTACAAAGGCGATGTGTCATCCACGATGGCTGGTACACACGTGTGCGGCCAGAGGTATCTCGCACGTGGGACAGGCTGGACCGGCGAGTGTGTGCCGCCCCGGCGTGTGCGCCTTGGACCTCCATAGGGAACAGTTCGCCGATACATTGTAGTCGAATTTCATAACGATTTTTTGAAAGCGTTTTTACATTCAGTGAGTATTTCAGCAATGTATTATTTCGGCTGTTTAAGCGTTGAGAGCATGTTTACAGAGTGTTATACATGTATTATTTTGACAATTTACGAGTTGTCTGTGTGTTTGTACATCAGTGTACAGCATTATTTCGGTAATTTACGAGCAGTTTGCAGGACTGCAGGCTATTTATTGTGCCCCCAAGCATGTCAGGGCGAGTGTTTTGTATCAGCATAATAAATAAACTGTGTGAAATCCATCCTTAAATAAATTGTTCCAACATCCCACTGAAAATAAATAAAGTACACTCCTTCCTCTCCAGCAGCTGGACACAAACTAAGTTTTTTTTCTCGCCATGTTTTCCCCAGACCGCCATTCTGATTAACGTCATGGGAGGTAATACAGCACCCTTTGGTGGAGGTACTGTGTACTAGGTTAGTTGAACTCTGGACCTCATGGTGAACACACTGGATGGAGCTACTGCCTATGACAATTCAAATTGTTTATAGTTACTATCAAACACAGTCTTGATCACAATTTATTTATTCCGGTGACTGGTTTCGACCACTAGTAAGGTCATCTTCAGACCAATGGGTAAGAACCTACTCACTAGAAGTAATTTATCACCAGAAGGAGGTTCTTGCTCATTGGTCTGAAGATGACCATAGTAGTGATCAAGACTGGTTTTGATAGTAAATATTTGTAACAACATTGATCACTGTTCACTCCCACAATGTATTCAAAAGTCAAATTGTTTAAATAAACAATGCATCGAAAATAAAGACTTACACCCACCCTATCCAGGAGCCCAGCACAGACCGAATCATTTTTGCGCCAATTCCAAGGAAGAGGTGGTGGTTGGATGACATAAGTTAGTGGAGGAAACCCAAGTGACCTATTTTCCCGCTATTTTCTTGGGGAGGGGTGGGGAGAGGTGGGGGAGGGATTAGGTTACTGGAGGTAGCCCAATTGACCTATTTTCCCGCCACAATTTGAACTTCCGGCCATGACGTCATTGCAACTTGTCACATCTATCTCCGCCACCTTTGATCCGCCATCTTGAGTAAATATGGCAACAATGGATAGTAGAGTGACGCTGGCCCTGCCCTACTACTGCGGGGTTCTAAAACACTCGAGTAATTCTGAAGAGTGGGTTGCACTAGTGAGTAATTCTGAAGAGTGGGTTGCACTAGTGTTCTATATGGTGTCTCCTTTACGTATGAACCACACATTTCCTAAAATTCTTCCTGTACATCAGTGTCGACTATTTGCTCTCCCCGCTACTGTCACTGTGTGCTAGTTCCATTTCATATCTCTTTGCAACGACATTACTAGATATTTAATAGATGTGACTGTGTCAAACATCAGACAACTAATGCTGTTTTTGAAAAACACCGATTTTGTCATAACGATCTATACCATTCCGGCAAACGGACTTAAATTGCTGCCTAATTTTAATAATTTGGTTATATATTTTTAAACAGAGCAAAGTAGCTGCAGCCCCTCGTCTCAAGCCACAGCCGCTGCCATGCAACCAACTGAATCTCCGACATACAACTGGCGCCGTGTAAACTTTTAGTTTCAATGCATGAGTTGAAAATTACCCCAAGTTTCTGCAGGGGGACGTTTGGCAAACAGACGTTTTTGTATTGGCTAGCACACGGGTATCACTGTTGGGAGAAAGGTGGTGGGTGCGTCATTCATTTCAGGAAGCATTTCGTTGGCAAAGGAACAGTGGTTGATGGAGCATCGCGTGTTCACTTACGTTACCTCTTTTCTAAATGGTAATTTTGTCGTTGTAACACGGCGAATATATCATCAGTATTTCAATCGCACATCTTCAAGTCACAATACGATTTTGCTTTCAGAGCAACACGAAACATCCTTAAGGTCAAAAGTAAGGACTTACGACAATATCGCCTTTATAGGAGACGCAATCATCAGCAGCTCGAGATGATCCGCGTGTTAGCCTGTAAACTGTCTGTGGATGAGTCGTGAATCTGTGAGAAAAATGTTCGTTTGGATTTAAAATTCCGTCCGCATAAAATACTGGTGGTTCAGCAGATGAAAGATGGTGAATGCGTACGACTATAAGACTTTGGTGTGTGTGTGAACAATTTATTTCTGAAGATCTCACTAGTGCAATGGTGTTTATGAGCAGCAGGGCGCATTTCCACTCGAAAGGGTCTGTTAACAAACAGACCCATCATTTCTGGGACCCTGAACGGTGCTGTGCAATTTATGAAAGACCTCTTCTCTCCAGACATGTAGCTATGTAACGTCCTGTAGCTGCTGTCAGTATAATAATCGGGTTGTACTTTTCTGAGGATGACGGTGTAACCCTGACAGTGAACTCTGAACAAGTTCTTTCTGCCAGAATTAGGGAGACGACGTATAAAAAACAAGAGTATATCTTTTCAAGAACGTGCATGTTCTTTGGACGCCTCAAGTGTCTTTTCGGTGTCGTGCTATGGCTAACGTGATCGCTAGACTTGTCCGCTTGCGACTTTTTCCTGTGGAGATGTTCGAAAAATCGAGTTTTTGTTAACAAACTCGAAAGATTCGTGTAGTTGAGAGCTGCTTGGGTTATACTTTGAAAGGTGCCTGAGTTATGCCTAACTTGTGGCAGAGTTAACAATTATATTCGAGGGAATTGGGTCGTATAATTTTTTGTAACAGAGCATGTAAATCAAACAGAAAATGTTAACCTTTGATTTCGCACGAATATATCTTTTTCCTTTGAAATCCGCCGCTTCTTAACCTTGTATTTTAATTCACTTAGAAGACGTAAACTTAGGAAATTATATGTGTTTTTTTGAAACATATTTTCCGACAGATATTCATCCTGCACATTGTAATTAAAAGAGAAAGTTATGAAGGCAGCAACGCACGTCTCAACTGAAAGAAATGAAATGATTGTATGGCGTTTATTGCCTAGTACAAGTTTTTCTATCTGATGACACTTTGGCTACTTGTGTGTCGCTGAAGATGAGATGAAATAATTAGGACAACACAAAGAAACAATTTCCGAGCAAAGAAAATCTCCACCCTGCCCGTCCGCAGCTAGTGGTGTAGTGGTTAGCGTTGCTGCCTCTGGATCACGGAGCCGCGCGTGGTAGCCGCGCGTCTAGGGCGCCTAGTCACGCTTCGCGCGGCTGCCCCCCGCAGGTGGTTCGAGTCCTTCCCTCAGGCATGGGTGTGTGTGTTGATCTTAGCGTTAGCTACTTTAAGTCAGATTAAGTAGTGTGGAAGCTTAGGGACCGATGACCTCAGCAATTTGGTCCCATAAGAACATACCACAAATTTTTCTGCATCACGGGGTCCCGGGTTCGATTCCCGGCCAGGTTCCGAACAGGGGACTGGATGTTTGTGTTGTCCTTACCATTTTATCATCATCATTCGTGTAAGTGGCTAGATTAGACTGTGTAAAAAATTGTATTGTGAAAAAATTGAGACTTTGTATGGACACTGATGACGGCACAACTGAGCACCCCACAAACAAAACATCATTATCCACAACGGCCGGGAATAGAATCCCAGATCCCGCGAACTAGAGACCATGGCACTAATCACTAGTCCACGTGCGCCCCGATAGCGTCACGTGAATAGTTGGAAGTGGGTCCGGAAGCAAGTAACTCTGATTACAAAGACATCCCTTGAGTATATATCGCTGTCATTGATAACACAGGCATGAAGCACGTTATTTCCCAGAAGCAAAAAATAATGCTATGTACTGGTTGCTGGGAAATTTGCTTAATTACGTCCTTAAGGAATTACGATCCGACAGCGCCATAGAGTTCAAGGTACACATGCTGTGTGAATTCCACAAAATTAGAAGGTATTCGAATCACAAGAAAAGTTCGGTGATATGTTAAAAATTGTATTTGAAAGAATGGGCATTGGTTAACATAAAAAAGAAGACTGTGTTGACAGTGATGTATTGTAGTTACCTTAAGGATATGACTTAAAATTTTACTGTATATTTTTAGCGTGTGCTTTTTCTACTTCAGAGAGTATTTGAAATTTACAACCTAATGTACAGAACTAATGTGACAGTCTGATTGTGTGTCTAATAGAGTCAAAACACAAAGCATTAAATCTGAATTATTGGTTTATATTAGAAATATGGAAATTGACAGTTTTTATGGAAATGTCCTTATCGATTGGTTAAAACCGTAAGATTCTATCTGATATAATGTAATATTCAATGGCTGGCACATTGCCCTGTTCATTTTTGCACTGTGATGTGTAAGTCAGTTTTGCAATGAAAGACTTATGATATAGGTCTGATCACTTCAGATTCTTAACATTCAATTAATGTCCAGAGAGTGTAGTTGGAAGGCTAGTCAACTTTATAATATCTCCTTTCCGCCATTCTCAAGTATTTCAGAAATTGTCTAGTATGATTATTAAATTGTTTTTATGTGCGATGGGCATAAATCTTCCATATTCTCTATTTGGTGACTTCCATACATTTGTGTGAAATGCTCATAGCTAATCAGTTTGTATCCTTAACCTGTCTCTCAAAGGGACGATTTCCTTGTGTACATTAACCCATTAGCGCTGTGCGTTGCCATATGGCAACGTTTGTAACACTTTTTTAAAATCGTTGATTCCACGACATCAACGAACCAAGAGTGTTGGCAGCACTGGATTCCGTTCCGCAAGACTGTGAAGATCACTACAATGCAACAGTTTTAACAATACATTTAAATTCTGCGGCGTAAGCAGTGTTGGAAGTCGTTGTTTGCTGAATGACGAAGAAAACTGGAGTATAAATTTGAGTAAATATATTTTATACAGTAACTTATGATATATAATTTGGTTTTTTAGTATGGTTGTGCTTTAAATACTCAAATATATATTCTTTGGAGGTTACTGCTTGCTGTGAAATAAATTGCGTTCATTTAGGGCGTTTGAATGTCGGTGTTGCCGTATGGCAACGCTAGGCGCTTGTACTCAGTAAAAGGACGAATTTTCTCTTTTTTGTTTTAGAAGAGGTTTCTCGCTTGCTGAGTCGAAGGTGATTCTTTATAATGACGATATTGAAGGTGATGTGTTTGTTGAGCCCCCAGATCCGAATAGAGAAGAATGATGGATTATTGTTTGTGCGGTGGCTGGACAACTCAGTTGTCACAATCATCTCTTCTTAATGTGGTGCACAAGAAGTTGGTCAAGTCAAGAGATTCTCGCAACTAAAAAAGCGAAATATAATGATTCCCAGACCAAAACTGGTAGCCAAATATAATACATATATGGGAGGTACAGATCAGATGGATCAGAATCTAGCATGCTATCGCATTGCAATAAGAAGCAAGAAATGGTACTGATGTCTCTTTACATGGATGTTAGATGTCGGCATATAAAACAGTTGGATTTTGTATAATAAAGCAAGAAACCAAATTGTTTCTCAGCTTGATTTCAAGAAAGAAGTAGCAGCAGTGTACTTGCAAAGACACCAAGCTTTACCAAAAGGAGCCGGGAGACCATCTGCATCGAGGGCATGTTCCGACAGCCGCATATCAGATTCAATTGGGTTTGATAAGACTGACCACCTCGGCCAGCACACAGAACGAAAGAAGAAGAAAAGGTGTGCACACAAGGACTGTAAATCTATTGTGAGAACAAAGTGTTCAAAGTGTAACGTGGGATTGTGTATTGACAGTTTTATTCCATTTCATGTAAAATAATGCTGAGTTCAAGGTTTGATTTTTGATTATTAATTGTACTGTGTTACAAAGTATCAATTGTATCATGAAGACTGAATAATAAATTTGCACAAAACTTGTACATGTAATGAGAAATTTCAATAACCTACTTATTTTAGGTGAAATTGTAATCCGTGTAAATTTAGGTAGTGAAAGCGCCTAGCGTTGCCATGTGGCAACATCAAATAGCTCGCTAATGGCGGTAATGACTTTCGTCGAAACAACTCTGTTGTGTAATTTATGCCTTTCACAGACACAATAACGCAATTTTTTTAAAAAATCACAAAAAAATTAATTCTGGCGCTAATGAGTTAATATATTTAAAATTATGCCATCCGCTTCCTGCTATCCTTCATGAAGAGCTATTTATGCTTCTGTAAAGATTGGAGCACATGTAATTCAAAGTGCAGATTTTATTTCTTCATGTTGAGGTTTGAATGTATTAAAAAAAACTTTTCTTGATGTTTAACTTAATTCTTTCTGGTAATTTAGTCAGTAACACAATCATGTGTTATCTTTCTTTAACATCAGCATAATTGCAATGGCCGGCCGCGGTGGTCTCGCGGTTCTAGGCGCGCAGTCCGGAACCGCGCGACTGCTACGGTCGCAGGTTCGAATCCTGCCTCGGGCATGGATGTGTGTGGTGTCCTTAGGTTAGATAGGTTTAAGTAGTTCTAAGTTCTAGGGGACTGATGACCACAGCTGTTAAGTCCCATAGTGCTCAGAGCCATTTGAACCACCAGCCAATTGCAATGATCAGACTGTGTTTGTTTAAATCACTTCTTGTATAACATTGATACATGGTTAGTACATGTACTTAGTATGTATTTGGAATGTGTAACATTGCAAAAGAAGATAGCTGAATGGTCAGCGTGACGGATTGCCGTCCTAAGGGGCCCGGGTTCGATTTCTGGCTGGGTCGGGGATTTTCTCCGCTCATGGACTGGGTGTTGTGTTGTCTTAAACATCATTTCATTCCCATCCGGCGCCAGGTCGCCCAATGTGCCTTCGAATGTAATAAGACCTGCACCAAGGCTGCCGGACCTACCCCGTAAGGGGCCTCTCGGCCAATAACGCCAAACGCTCATTTCCATTTTTTCATTAGTGCACGAGTCGTGGTCTTTTTTTTTTTTTTTTTTTTTTTGTAGAAGAAACACGTTAAGAGAAAGAGAGCGTCGTGTACTTATCCACTGGAGTACGCACTGGAAGGCGGGCAGCGTCGCGAGTGCTCCCCTCTTGCGCGAGGGTCGGCAAAGATCGCTCTCACAAGACGACTCCTCCGCCTCCGCCGCCGCCTCCGCAGCCAGCAGGCCGGCCACCGCGCACTCCGCCTCCAGCTGGTCCGCTGACATCCCCACCAGTTGCGGGTTCACCATCAGGTTGTTCTCCGGCGTCCCGAACCGACCCATCACCTGACCACAACGAGGACATTTGCACTTGCAGCAAGTCTTATACGTACGAACTGCTCACAAAGACATCCGAACATTTACGCTCTACAGCACGATCCGTGACTGTAAATATTTAATTATTGCAGTTAACAAACCAAAACAGCACTCACTTTTACTAATTGCTGGCTGTATAATCTATAGAATAATCTGGAAAAATGTCGTATCTGTTTGAACACGCCTCTCCAAAACTACTAAATGAATTTTCAGAGGGTTTTCGTAGGTAACTTGGACATAGCTTGCGGCACCGTGTAGGCTTTATTTAATCAAAATCGGACTACGGAAAAAATGTCCATGCGCGTTATGAAAATGTTTGTATCTATGTATGTGTTTTCCATATTTCCTCGAAACAACTCGACTGATTTCAACCAAACGTGGAACACATATCACTTACTGTGTGGAAAGAATCGCTGTGTGGGCAATAACCACATTCCTGTCAAAGAGGTGGGGTGTAGGGGTGAAAAAGTAGTGTAGGCCACGACGTCCCCAGTTGTTATTAATCCAGTACTTATCGACTAGTTACAGAGTTTATATTTACAACGTTTGTCATTTTAATGATGCGCTTCTATATGAAATATCAATCGTTAAGATCGACCAAAGCGTTCAGATTTTAGCATTCAGGTCTTTGTCACAAAACTTATTAATTTCACTTTAACAGTGAATCCTAAACTATTATAAATATGATCAATATTCAAGTTTTATTGGGATCACTATGAAACTTTATGAAGGATGGTAGATTAAAATTACTGTGGCTTGATTCCGTGCACTACTACAGAATTAAATAGTTTTCATAAATGTTTCCCTTTACGACCGATCTTTGGTCCGCCATGTTTAACACTAGTCTCCTTGGCCACAAAAGCCTTCTACTGGGTTTCCCTGTGACGTAGGTTCTCGTCTGTCTGACTCGCACACTACAGCGCCTAGGCCTCAATAGACAATAGACGCCTATGAGTTTCCCCAAAATGGTTCAAATGGCTCTGAGAACTATGGGACTTAACTTCTGAGGTCATCAGTCCCCTGGAACTTAGATCTACTTAAACCTAACTAACTTAAAGACATCACACACATCCATGCTCGAGGCAGGATTCCAACCTGCGACCGTAGCGGTCGCGCGGTTCCAGCCTCTAGCGCCTAGAACCGCTCGGCCACCGCGGACGGCGCTGAGTTTCCCCATCTCGTGGTGAATCTGCGCCCTTTGTGGCAAGCGGTCTCGGACGACAGAGTTTGTTTCACAATTCCTGCAGGCTGACTCTTTCGGCCATATATTTAATTGAGAGCGCAATGCTCGTTAACCCATATGCTGTCAGTAATGAATACTGAGGCTATCAGACATACATTACATGCACGGGGCAGGTACCAGCATGATTGATTTGGAATGAAACAGATCACGATAAAAAGGCTGCACAGACGAAAAACCGTCTTGAACGCAACCTAACAAAACGTAAATTTATATTTTCTGCCTTTGTGGTAGAAGAGAACTAGTAGCAAACAGTACCACGTCAGCTAAAAAATTCAACTGCTGTTAACGATCCCGAGACTGTAGACAATAAGCCTGTACACAGTAATCGTGTGCAAAATGTTTCAGGCCAATGTGTTTTCGCCTTAAGGGCTACGCGGAAAGAGTGAGAACGATTTAAGTGCGTGGAATACTGTGGCGTCCAGGATTCCACTTATTAAATTAGAACAACACTTCAAAATTCTGTTAGCGACTCCTTCAACACCACATGAGCTCTCGTTTTTCAGTATATTTATAATTCCTTTAATTTCAGTGGGTGATGTTGGTGCTAATTCACTGCACACCACCTCGGTTCCTACATGCACTTGGTAAATATGTTTTAAATTCATATTACCCTGTCTAAAAGCGATAATAGGGCCACATTATCTCTTACCAACTGCTTTGGAATCTTGGAATATACCTGGCTTAAATAAAAGACATCGGATTTTATACAAGGCCAAAAGAAAAATATTTGCGTATCTGATCTTGGTTTTTCACAACAACAACAACATCATCAAATATGAATACACTATTTGGCTTTGCTTTCTCAGATGTTGGAATATCACAGTTTTTGCTGAGTGTCTGGCAGGTTACTCCATCAACGCTGTGCAAAATCTCCTCTAACAGCTGAAATAGTGTTTTTGAAAATATATATAAATAGTGAAAGCACATTCTCTCAGGATGCGTTAATAGCGATAGGAAAAGATTAGTCTTCCTGAAGTCCGATGGTCGAACAATCGAAGCACGTATGTTAGCGGGAAGTAGGTAACAATTCTTCTTCTTCTTCTTCTTCTCCTCCTGGTTTCCAATATTATTGCAGGACCAGCCGGTTACTATGAGACCCTCGTGACGAGTGTGCTCTGTACACTTTAACGTGGTGTCAATTATGCGCCTAAGTTAGCATACAAGAGACTACAGCAGAAATGAAAAACACGCTCTACACTTTTTTGTTTATGTTTTTTTAAACTCTTGCATGCAGTAGGGTATAGAAGACATTTAAGGAAGATTGCAGTACTATTACTACATCTGGCACAACTGGCTCACACATTTCTACTTGTATAGGTGCACTAAATAATTTGTAAGGCTGAGCGATGCTTTGTTCTGATGCACGAAGAATTTTGCGCGCCATCTCCAACAGTTTGTTCCACATTCGCTCATAGAATCAATATACATATGATTGCCAGCTTTGTCGAGAGTACAGAGCGCGGTGGATTGCATAACTCGAATACATTAGATTAAAAAAAAAATGTCCTCCTGTAGATGAGTGCACATTCTCTTGTTAGATAATTTAACTGTTCATGGGAAGTCCCCTACTATCACTGTTTGATAATCCAGTATCAGTGAGCGAGAGTGAGCGTTCCTATTGAATAAAACAGAAATTTGCATTGAAGCATCACGCAGACAAACCCACTCATTTGGAGATAATATTACTTCGACGTTACTTAACGCGGATGTTGAATACCACCACCAGACAGAACTCAGAATCCGACATCATTCCCAAGCTAACAATTTACAGGTGCTCTTGTTTAAACAATAACTGATGTTAAACGGCATTATTTGCACATCAGGCGGCGGCTGCTGTGATGAGTTTGCCATACCTGCAAGGAAAAGAAAAAAATAATAATTACTTACGTTTTTATTTTTTCCGACAACAACGTTATTTATCATATTCATTGGCGCTGATACTTACATGGCAGTCTTGCTATACACCTCAGCATGATTACCCTATGAGAGTTCCCACATGACTAACTGAATGATTTATCTGTTGTTGTTGTGGTTTTCAGTCCAGAGACTGGTTTTATGCAGCTCTCCATGCTACTCTTTCCTGTGCAAGCTTCTTCATCTCCCAGTACCTACTGCAACCTACATCCTTCTGTATCTGCTTAGTGTATTCATCGCTTGGTCTCCCTTTACGATTTTTACCCTCCACGATGACCTCCAATAATAAATTGGCTATCCCTTGGTGCCTCAGAATATGTCCTACCAACCGATCCCTTCTTCTAGTCAAGTTGTGCCACGAATTTCTCTTCTCCCCAATTCTATTCAGTACCTCCTCATTAGTTATGTGATCTACCCATCTAATCTTCAGCATTCTTCTGTAGACCACATTTCGAAAGCTTCTATTCTCTTCTTGTCCAAACTATTTATAGTCCATGTTTCACTTCCATACATGGCTACAATCCGTACAAATACTTTCAGAAATGACTTCCTGAAACTTAAATCTATACTCGATGTTAATAAATTTTTCTTCTTCAGAAACGCTTTCCTTGCCATTGCCAGTCTACAGCCGGCCGAAGTGGACGTGCGGTTAAAGGCGCTGCAGTCTGGAACCGCAAGACCACTACGGTCGCAGGTTCGAATCCTGCCTCGGGCATGGATGTTTGTGATGTCCTTAGGTTAGTTAGGTTTAACTAGTTCTAAGTTCTAGGGGACTAATGACCTCAGCAGTTGAGTCCCATAGTGCTCAGAGCCATTTGAACCATTTTGAACCAGTCTACATTTATATCCTCTCTACTTCGACCATCATCAGTTATTTTGCTCCCCAAATAACAAAACTCATTTACCACTTTAAATGTCTCATTACCTAATCTAATTTCCTCAGCAACAGCCAACTTAATTAGACTACATTCCATTATCCTCGTTTTGCTTTGTTAATGTTCATCTTATATCCTCCTTTCAAGACACTGTCCATTCCGTTCAACTGCTCTTCCAAGTCCTTTGCTGTCTCTGACAGAATTACAATGTCATCGGCGAACCTTAAAGTTTTTATTTCTTCTCCATGGATTTTAATACCTACTCCGAATTTTTCTTTTATTTCCTTTACTGCTTGTTCAATATACAGATTGAATAACATCGGGGAGAGGCTACAACCCTGTCTCACTCCTTTCCCAACCACTGCTTCCCTTTCATGCCCCTCGACTCTTATAACTGCCATCTGGTTTCTGTACAAATTGTAAATAGCCTTTCGCTCCCTGTATTTTACCCCTGCCACCTTTAGAATTTGAAAGAGAGTATTCCAGTTAACATTGTCAAAAGCTTTCTCTAAGTCTACAAATGCTAGAAACGTAGGTTTGCCTTTTCTTAATCTTTCTTCTAAGATAAGTCGTAAGGTCAATATTGCCTCACGTGATCCAACATTTCTACGGAATCCAAACTGATCTTCCCCGAGGTCGGCTTCTACCAGTTTTCCCATTCTTCTCTAAAGAATTCGCGTTAGTACTTTGCAGCTGTGACTTATTAAACTGATAGTTAGGTAATTTTCACATCTGTCAACACCTACTTTCTTTGGGATTGGAATAATTATATTCCTCTCGAGGTCTGAGGATATTTCGCCTATCTCGTACATCTTGCTCACCAGATGTTAGAGTTTTGTCAGGACTGGCTCTCCCAAGGCTGTCAGTAGTTCTAATGGAATGTTGTATACTCCTGGGGCCTTGTTTCGACTCAGGCCTTGCAGTGCTCTGTCAAACTCTTCACGCAGTATCATATCTCCCAATTTATCTTCATCTATGTCCTCTTCCATTTCCATAATATTGTCCTCAAGTACATTGCCCTTGTATAGACCCTCTAGATACTCCTTCAAACTTTGTACTTTCCCTTCTTTGCTTAGAAATGGTTTTCCATCTGAGCTCTTGATATTCATACCAGTGGTTCTCTTTTTGCCAAAGGTCTTTTCAATTTTCCTGTAGGCAGTATCTCTCTTATTCCTAATGATATATGCCTCTATATCCTTACATTTCCTCTAGCCATCCCTGCTTAGCCATTTTGCACTTCCCGTCGATCTTATTTTTGAGACCTTTGTATTCCTTTTTGCCTGCTTCATTTGCTGCATTTTTATATTTCCTCCTTTCATCAATTAAATTGATTATTTCTTTTGTCACCCAAGGATTTCACTAAACCTCATCTTCTTACCTATTTGATCCTCTGCTTGCTTCACTATTTCCTCTCTCAAAGCTACCCATTCTTCTTCTACTGTATTTCTTTCCCCCATTCTTGTAAGTCGTTTCCTCTGGTTTTTTCACTTTATCCAGATCCCATCTCCTTAAATTCCCACCTTTTTGCAGTTTCTTCAGTTTTAATCTACAGTTCATAATCAATAGATTGTGGTCAGCCTCCACATCTGCCCCTGGAAATGTCTTACAATTAAAACATGGTTCCTAAATCTCTGTCTTATCATAATATAATCTATCTGAAACCTTCCAGTTTCTCCAGGCTCCTTCCATGTATACAGACTTATTTCATGATTCCTGAACCAAGTATGAGCTATGATTAGGTCCTGCTCTGTACAAAACGCAAAATTCTACCAGGCGGCTTCCTCTTTGATTCCTTACCCCCATTCCATATTCACCTATTACGTTTCCTTCTCTTCCTTTTCCTACTGTCGAATTCCAGTCACCCATGACTATTAAATTTTCGTTTCCCTTCACTATCTGAATAATTTCTTTTATCTCATCATACATTTCATCAATCTCTTCGTCATCTGCGGAGCTAGTTGGCATATAAACTTGTACTACTGTGGTAGGCGTGGGCTTCGTGTCAATCTTGGCCTCAATAATGCGTTCACTATGCTGTTTGTAGTAGCTTACTCGCACTCCTATTTTGTTATTAATTATTAAACAGACTCCTGCATTACCTCTATTTGATTTTTTTTTTATAGCCCTGTACTCACCTGACCAGAAGTCTTGTTCCTCCTGCCACCGAACTTCACTATATCTAACTTTAACCTATCCATTTCCTTGTTCAAATTTTCTAACCTACCTGCCCGATTAAGGGATCTGACATTCCACGCTCCGATCCGTAGAATGCCAGTTTTCTTTCTCCTGATAACGACGTCCTCTTGAGTAGTCCCCGCCCGGAGATCCGAATGGGGGACTATTTTACCTCCGGAATATTTTACCCAAGAGGACGCCATCATCATTTAACCATACGTTAAAGCTGCATGCCCTCGGGAAAAATTACGCCTGTAGTTTCCTCTTGCTTTCTGACGTTCGCAGTACCAAAACAGCAAAGCCGTTTTGGTTAGTGTTACAAGGCCAGATCAGTCAATCAGCCAGACTGTTGCCCCTGCAACTACTGAAAACGCTGCTGCCCTTCTTGAGGAACCACATGTCTGCCTGGCCTCTGAAGAGATACCCCTCCGTTGTGGTTGCACCTACGGTACGGCAATCTCTGTCGCTGAGGCACGCAAGCCTCCCCACTAACGGCAAGGTCCATGGTTCATGGGGGGGGGGGGGGGGGATGATTTATTTACACCTGTCAATATACATAATTTTTTAGCAGCAGTGAATGCAACTTTTAAAAAATAATTAAAAAAAATTTTTGTATAAAAGAATAAATAATAAATACTCCGAGCTCTACAGTCAGTTCATCGCTGCCAGTGATGCAGAAACACCGAACGAGATTATAATACTTGATGCTAAACTTGCTAAACTCGATGGATGCAGGGCCAAACTTCTCGTTCTAAACTTGTGTGAGAATAGTGAGCGCATATTGGAAGTTAAAGACCAGCGGCTCTTAAAGAAGAATGCTGACTGCACGATGTTAGTGTATTTGAGAAACATGCTTAGCCCATACGTTATAGAGATTCCGGAACTGATTGTATCCTTACATGTCATGGTGATTCAACTGGAGAACAACGGTTTTGACGAGGGAAAAGAAGAAGAGGATCATCTTACTGCTTATTACACATTTGAGTGGCTGAAATCTAGAATCATGTGAAAAGTAATTTTAGACATTTACAGGAAATTTATAGACAGATGTCGTGATTTAAACGCTACTGAACATTATATGTTTCTTATGGAACTTATATCTTTGCTGTGTGTTATTTCACACAGATTTAACTGGTTGCCTCAGTGTTTAAGAAAGATGCGTCTCCTTCTAAGTATGAGCCCTGCTATAAACAGTATGATCTGAACGCACGGTGTCAGAATGACGATGCTCTTCTTATTAAACTGTACTATGAGAATTGTAGAAAGGAAGAAGAAATAAATAAATGACTTTTTTCATGATGTATTATTTCTTTCTCAAAAAAATAATAAAATGCATAGTCACCGCAGCTTAGTAAGTTGGGTGGTTGTGGGAGGGGGGGGGGGAAACTACACTGCACAACACACTTAGAGGATCACTTTTTGAAAGCCCC
Organism: Schistocerca nitens; assembly: GCF_023898315.1. Lineage (NCBI taxonomy): Eukaryota > Metazoa > Arthropoda > Insecta > Orthoptera > Acrididae > Schistocerca > Schistocerca nitens. The sequence continues at coordinate 550,361,966 of NC_064614.1, forward strand.
TTAACTGTCACCCATTGTGATGCGTAAGTGTGAAATTTGGCTCATAGGTGCCTACAACATTGCTCTGTAATGGTGCAAAAACATGGAGCCCTGCGATGTTACTAGCGAGTTCGGCGACTCTTCAAACAGCAAGGTATCGATACATGCGAGAAAAAGGCCACAACTCAGAAGATACTGTGAGGCGTAATGTGGGTTTGTGACGTCACAATGACAACAAATTTCAAGACAGTTCTGCCACTGTGGACGGGCCACACGACAAGGAGGTCGTCACAGCTTCTCTTATCCACATTTCTCCCCTTCGCGACGGCCGGAGTGGCCGTGCGGTTCTAGGCGCTACAGTCTGGAACCGAGCTACCGCTACGGTCGCAGGTTCGAATCCTGCCTCTGGCACGGATGTGTGCGATGTCCTTAGGTTAGTTAGGTTTAATTAGCTCTAAGTTCTGGGTGACTGATGACGTCAGAAGTTAAGTCGCATAGTGCTCAGAGCCATTTGAACCATTCTCCCCTTCTTTTGACGCCTCTGCGATGGAAGTCAGAATCGTGACACTCTGCGTCGAAATCACGAGGCTTCCTGGGGGGTGGGCGAGGAAAACGTTTCAGACACACAGCGACTCAGAATTGACAAGAAAAGGCCTCAGAGGAGGCATAAAGATCGTCAATGAAACCACCCGTTCCCTTGCGTCGTTGATTCCCACCCATTTCGCGGTCGAAAACGACAGTTCGCAGTGCGATGAGCAACAGGGGATGGCAGCAGTGTCGAACGTCCTTGACAACCCCGCAGGACACTCCCCCTCGCCCACTCCCTGATCATTTCAACCTTACTCTAAGCATAAGGGGCAGTAACCCCACTGAACGTAATCTGACTTCATTGGAGTGCAGTGCGACCGTAATTTTCACTTTGGTGTACAGGGTGGAACCACTAGGGACTGTTCAAAACCACTTCACGAAATCTGAAGGTGATCTGAAGCAGCAAAGGTTGTTTATGGTTTTTGCCGGCCGTGGTGGCCGAGCGGTTAAAGGCGCTACAGTCTGGAACCGCGCTACCGCTACGGTCGCAGGTTCGAATCCTGCCTCGGGCATGAATGTGTGTGACGTCCTTAGGTTAGTTAGGTTTAAGTAGTTCTAAGTTCTAGGGGACTGATGACCTTAGAAGTTAAATCCCATAGTGCTCAGAGCCATTTGAACCATTTGTTTATGGTTTTTCAGCCACGCTGTTTCGTGCCCTCCTGTAACAGGCTTAAGACGTCTTTGGAACTGAATGAGTACAGGCATTTATGCACTGTCATAGGATGCACCTCTCTCATATGGACTCCAGTGGCATAGTCTGCAGCGTTCGCCTAAAGCACAGTATAGATTCGAATTCACAACAGTTGAACGGTTTATGTAAATGTGCGTGTCCCTTGAGGGGAGTTCAAACACAGCTTCTCCGTTCATGTTGACTACTGAAAAACTCCCTCCCAAATATATGGATGTTGTTAGATGTTTTGTGTGGACATCTCTCAGTCATCATCTTCTTCTCTATGTACTCTATCACTCCTCACAGACAATTCCATTCGTGCCAAAAATACAAATGCACATTGAACTTTACTTCACGACAGACACTGTCGAATGCTAGGCCAATATTCACACATTTAGACCCTCTAGCAGTCAAATTATATGTACTGGCGAATGGCAGTATTCTGCTGGCACTTAACCGAGGCTCGAGAAGTTGAGGGACATCTGGCAGTGGCTGCCGTGATGATGGTATCCAGTCTGATAAATCAAGAAGACTGTCTGTAGATTGATGTTGCTGTGGTGGTGTCTGTCGACCACCTGCGCGTCCTGGTCCTGCCATTCTGCTAATAACGGATCAAGGGTGTGTTGTGCTGCTGAAAAAAAAACATAACAAAACATAAGTATAAACGAATATATGGATAAATGAATAACATTATTATTATTACTATTGTTAATAAACGATGAACAGATACTTACTTTCAGATCTGAGAGTCTACTTCTGCTTTTTATTCCGGCTGGATGTAGCGGCTGCTCCCTCCTGATGGCACCTCTTGGTGATCCTTTAACGTACAGTACTTGAATGAGGGACAACTGGATTTTAGAAAGCAGAGGGGAGAGGAAGCTTGATTCCTATGGACAGAGAATAAATTGTCTCTGGTGACTGGCCGAGACAATGATGACATTGACATAACACTATTGGCTGAGAGCGAAGTAGGTGGTCAGGGGAGAAGGGATGACGAGGGGAGGGGGAGTGGAAGGAGCGGGGGTGGGGGGTGACCTTGAATATAGCAAGTACAACTGCGTCAGCTATTATGTGACACTGGATGCAAAAAACTGCTGTAGTCAGTGATTTTTGCCAGAATCTGCAGTGCCCTCCTCCTTGTGAGGACTTCGAACGGAGATGAAAATCTATTAATCATGGGGTATTGGAACGCTGTACGAAGCGAGGGAACAGAAGCCATAGTAACAGGAGAACAAGGGCTCGGTGATAGCTATGAGAGAGGAGAAACATTAAATGAGATCTGCAATAAATTTCAGTTAATAACAGCCGACGCCATTTAGAATCACGAGAGGGGGAGATACACGAGGAAAAGGCCTGGAGGCATGTGAATACCGTTTGGGTTACATCACGGTGTGACAGAGATTCCGAAATCAGATATTAGATTGTAAGATATACACAGAATCAGATATAGATTCAGATCACAATTTAGTATTGATGAAGAGCAAGCTGAAATTTAAGATGATTCCCTGGAAGAATATACGTGTAAAGAAGTGGGGTGCTGAACTACTGAATAATGATTTTGTGAGTTTGAAGTTCTCCAAGCCGCTAGAAACTATGACAATGAATACCACAGTAGGCGATTCAGTTGAATAGGAATGGGAATCTCTAAAAAGGGCATTCACAGAAGTAGGACAGACAAGTATATGTACGAAGGAGATAACTGCAAAGAAACCTTGGATAACATGGATAACAGAAGAAATACTTCAACTGATCGTTGAGAGAAGAAAGTACAAAAATGCTCAGGAAAAGGAAGGTATACACCAACATTATTCACTTAGGGATGAAATAAATCGGAAGTGCAGGAAAACTAAAGCGACATTAGAATTGAAAGCAAGACTTAAGAAAAATCACGACAAGTTCATAGGATTTGTCGACCTACAACAAGCGTTCGATAATGTAAAATGGCACAAGATGTTTGAAATACTTAAGAGAATAGGAGTAAGTATAGAGAACGACCGGAAGTATGCAGTATGTATACGAACTAAGAGGTAAAAGTAAGAATGGAAGAACAAGAATGTAGTGTTCGGATTAAAAAAGCTTTAATTTACCGTCTAGTAAGGTCATCCGAAGACCAGTATCAATTGCAAAGCGATTTAGAAAAGATTGCTGTATGGTGTGGCAGGTGGCAGTTGACGCTAAATAACGAAAATTGTGAGGTGATCCGCATGAGTTCCAAAAGAAATCCGTTGGAATTCGATTACTCGATAAATAGTACAATTCTCAAGGCTGTTAATTCAACTAAGTACCTTGGTGTAAAAATTAAGAACAACTTCAGTTGGAAAGACCACATAGACAATATTGTGGGGAAGGCGAGCCAAAGGTTGCGTTTCATTGACAGGACACTTAGAAGATGCAACAAGTCCACTAAAGAGACAGCTTACACTACACTCGTTCGTCCTCTGTTAGAATATTGCTGCGCGGTGTGGGATCCTTACCAGGTGGGATTGACAGAGGACATCGAAAGGGTGCAAAAAAAGGGCAGCTCGTTTTGTATTATCAGGTAATAGGGGAGAGAGTGTGGCAGATATGATACGCGAGTTGGGATGGAAGTCATTAAAGCAAAGACGTTTTTCGTCGCGGCGAGATCTATTTACGAAATTTCAATCACCAACTTTCTCTTCCGGATGAGAAAATATTTTGTTGAGCCCTACCTACATAGGTAGGAATGATCATCAAAATAAAATAAGAGAAATCAGAGCTCTAACAGAAAGGTTTAGGTGTTCGTTTTTCCTGCGCGCTGTTCGGGAGTGGAATGGTAGGGAGATAGTATGATTGTGGTTCGATGAACCCTCTGCCAAACACTTAAATGTGAATTGCAGAGTAATCATGTAGATATAGATGTAGAAAACAGGATTGTAATCTTTAATCCTTACTGTACAGTTTATACATCGAAGAAGCAATGATGAAAATAAAAGTTGAAGAGTGTGATTAAAATTCAGGGTGAAAGGACATCAATGATAAGATTCGCTAATGACATTGCTATCCTCACTGAAAGTGAAGAAGCATTACAGCTCCTGTTGAATGAAATAAGCAGTCTAATGAGTATAGAATATGTATTGAGAGTAAATCAAAGAAAGACGAAAATAGTGAGGATCAGCAAAAATGAGATTAACGATAAATATAACATCAAAATTGGTGATCAGCAAGCAGACAAAGTTAAGGAATTATGCAACCTTGTAAGGAAACCAACAGACAGACGAATCAAGGAGGACATAAAATACAGACTAGCACAGGCAAAGGGGTCACTTCTGCTCAAAGGAAGTTTGTAGTATCAAACTCCGGCCTCAATTTGAGGGAGACATTTCTGAGAATGTGCGATAGAGCACGGCATTGCTTGGAAGATAATCGTGTACTGTGGGGAAATCGGAAAAGAAGAGAATCGAAGCTTTTGTGGTGTGCTACAGAAGGAAGGATAGGGTATAAAATGAGATTCTCCGCAGAATGGGCGAGGAAAAAGTATATGGAAAACGTTGATAATAAATATGGCCAGGATTATATGTTAAGCCATCAGGATATAATTTCGATAGTACTTGAGGGAGTTGTAGAGAGTAAAAACTGTAGGCAGAGACAGAGGTTACAATGTATCCAAGAAACAAATGATGGTGATGGGTGCAAATACTATTCTGTGCTGAAGAAACTGGAGGACCGGATAAAACCAGTCAGATTACTGATGACCCAAAAAGTAACACAGTACAATAGAATCTTTATTACGTATTTCAGTATGTCTTACACACGATCGGCTTCATGATTGAAACTTTCACATTCGTTTACATTTCAAGACCCCTTTTGAATGTAATGTATTCGAGTAACATTGGAATGTGTGCGTGTATGTGAAACACCACACAACTGCCCTTAAGTGAAATGCCTTACAAAATTATACAATGGATATTTGATAGCAGGAAAAATAAATTAGCCCTGTGACATTCATACCAAGGCTGAGAATCTTGACATATGAATATTCTCATTCAACAAATTTTCTAACAAGTTACCCATCTGACCAAAATAATTGTATGAAATTCAGTTAATGGCTCTCTCTCCCTGAAGAATCATACACAAATACAAATGATGACTGGTACTCATAACTTGAAAGAAAAGAAGTAGGTTTTAAGAATTTCATTTATTTGGACAAAACACAAAAATGCATACTGAACATGCCCTTCATAATCAATAATGAATGTGCATTATAGTGTTAAAATTGGCATGCAAGTCTAACGGTCAACTGTATGATGACTAGAGTTGAGAAAGAGTCGACATCGAGATTTCCTACACTGGCAGTATTGGACATTTGTGCTGCGTCGTCGTGGCTGCATCTGCTGGTATGATGACTTGGCCCTTGTGATGCATAATGGGTTCACTGAGGAGCAGAAAGATGTCTGTCTGCTCCTGGTGCCCTGGAGAGACAGCATACCACACCCTGGTATTCCTCTGGGTGGCAGCATCCTGTCATAAACTCATAAATCCACAATGAGAGACTAGCATCCCAGGCACACTTTGTTCATTGAGAAGAATGTGTGCCTCATCCTTTACTAGAGATGGGCAAAACTGTTCATTTTAGAGATCGGATCAGAACTGCTCACTCATGACTCAGCATTCGCCAGTCACTCACAAAAATAAATAAAAGGTTTGCCTTTTTACTTTAGGCCATTATGCTTAATTTTTATCTGATTTAATCTTATTTTGAAAGCTCACAGAAAGAGAAGTAATAAATTTGTGTTATGTCCATAGTAGTTTTGAGAATTAAATTGTCTGCAGTTCATTTGCTGTAAAAATTAAAAATATGCAACAAAACCCTAAATACTTTTTATCAACTGGGAAAATTTTGAAAGTAATAATAATTCTTGTTATGGTTTTATACTTTTATTAGATACGAAATACAGTATAGGAAATACAGCATAATCGTAATTCATTTATAATTAATATGATAATATGCGCACCCCAAAAGGAAAAAATAATCAGTATTATGATTTATAAATAAAATTTTGTCTATTTTACTTGAAGCGACTCAATTTCTTTTCTCCACGAATATTTGCACTGCTTTTGAAAAGATACACTCACAAGGAACTGACATAGTCGGGATGCATAATATTTTCAGAACTAATTGGTATAGTGTTGAGTACAGGAATTTGTTTGGCTTCCCACCAGTTTAAGGAATCGCTGTTTCTAGGCAAATAGGCCTCAGATAAATATCTGTCCATTTCGGCAATCGCTGCACATGACTTCCTTGGAGCTGAGGATACGCTCCAGACAGCTGTTAATATGTTATCCACAACTGGAAAGGGACATAATCTATTTATATCTTCAAGAAAAACAGAAAATATTTCTCTCAGGGGCCAGAAGCCAATTCCCAGCAAAATAATAATAAATGATCAGGAAACAAAAAGCGTAAATTCGTCCAGTTTTTAAGGAAATATTATTTCATTCATGACAGAAATGAACATACAAAAGAAAGTAGAAAGATTTAATTACATTAACAGAAAAATGTATAGAACCTTTAGAACTGAAGCAAGAAAAGAGATTCTATATAAGTTCTTAAAAGGCGATGTCAGAACCAACTATGCCATTTGGAAATGAATTGTGGACTGTAAAAAAGAAAAAAAAATGAAAAAAGAATAGAGACATCGGACGTGTGACTCCTAACAAGAGTAACTGGGTACACAGTAAGATGAATGCTGATATCACAGAAGAACAAGGAGTGTAAAGCATAAATGAGCAGATCAAGGAATACAGGAACAACTGAATGGACTATGACACAAGATTGGAAAATGACAGAATACCGAAATTATTGATGAATTTTCTACCCAGTGTGTGTAACGTCTTTAGGAAGAAGGAGAAAAAGTTGGAAAGATCAATAATTTTAATCAAGATGGTGTAACAGGTAAAAAAGAAGAAGACATCTCATATTAAAAATATGGTTTTTTTAAGTAACTGTGACGTAGTAAGTTTTGAAATTATATTTAAAACCCTCTTCTGATCTAAGAGGTGTCCTGAAAGCACAATTCTGATCAGGTTAAATAAATAAACAAAAAATAAAAACAATGTATACATGCACTATCATGTATTTAAAAATAATTATCTGAATACATACTATTGTTATGATAAAGAACAACATCCAGTAAAGTCGAACTTGGATGGAAAAGCACTGAGTCAACAATGCGAGCTGCAAGCTGAATCTGTGGGTGAGCCAAAAGCACAGAGAGCTTAGTGACTGCAGAGTTGCTTTGTAATACACTCCATGCGATTTGGCCGAATGTGGGACTGTCTGGTGATCGGGATCGCCCAGCGTGCGGAATGGGCTGGTAATCAAGATCGACAGGTGCGCTGTGGGGAGCGGTCGTTTTGTGATGCGCTCTGTGCAAGTAGTGGCTAATAACAGCTGCTTGCGCAACTCAAATGGTCATCAACAACATATGTCGAGTGTGATGCTACGTCAAAGGATAAGAAGTAACAACTCACTTAAAAGTATGTAAACATTTATTGGTATTCTGAAATTTGAGATTTTCTTTTCAAATCAAAAGCTGTGTAATTGCTGCCGTTTACATAAAACAGTTTCACTAACAGCGCACGATATCCTTTCTCGATTGCCATATTGTTGGCTCACGTTACGGCTTGCCAATGACACCGTAGATGTCATACTGCCACACAAACAGTACAAAGCACGAGATTTGCTGCTGGTGGCCACAACTAGAACTGATTTTTTCTCTGGCATAAATCGTTTTCGCGTTAACGCATTAGCATATCCACCACGTTACGCTGCCACACGACAATTACAGGCTACTTTGGATCTCTGTGAGTAACTGCACTTCAATTGTAACAAAAAAAAAAAAAAAATGGTTCAAATAGCTCTGAGCACTATGGGACTTAACATCTGAGGTCATCAGTCCCCTAGAACTTAGAACTACTTAAACCTAACTAACCTAAGGACATCACACACAGCCATGCCCGAGGCAGGAGTCGAACCTGCGACCGCAGCAGTCGCGCGGTTCCGGACTGAAGCGCCTAGAACCGCTTGTCCACCGCGGCCGGCCAGTTGTAACCACCTAGTATATATACTTCATAAAATTTTGCCATTTCTACGGATTTTGCTCGAGGAAGGCGAATACAAGAACGGTCGTTGCGATTTTGCGAGCAGTCATTTCAAGTTCGGTGAATCTGAACGGTTTTTTCTCGAGGCGTCGATAGCGCTGGCCAGCAAGTCGCCTTGTTTGTGCAGTCAGATAGTTGTAGCACAGCAGGCAGCGAGTGGGAGCCGCAGTGTAAACTAGTATTTTCACAGGGAGAATGCACCGCATCTTGGTGAGCACTTCTACAGTGGTTTGCTGATTCTGTCATCGCTTAGCACAAAAACTGCAGCGCCATGAATTCTGCAAGCGACAAACGTCAAATTGGTACAAATTACGTGCTTGCATGTCCAAATAATTACCATTCCAGTGCAAACCTCCCAGTAGGTAGGAGTAGCAAACGACGCAACTAGTGAGCCAAGTACGTAGGAGATCGATTGGTGAATAACTGACTTCCACATTATTTGAGGACTCAGAAAATTTACCAAATCAGCTGACCGTTGAGCATATTTTCACACGTAAGAAACAGACATCTTACAGCTTATAGAATATTTATCAACACACCTTTGACCATCAGCTGTAGGATCATAAACACATTGTCAAGATGCGAAATTTTGTGGATGCTTTCATTGCACGGAACTTCGCCAGGCATGGTGGACTGTTGCTATAGCTCCGACTGATTCACCTCTTCGCTCCTTGGCAACGAGTTCGGTGAACTGTCCATCGTGTGACCTTATCGCATACAGGACATTCATGGTAACCCAGTCTTACGCTTCTACGAGAACTAATACGCCTGATAATTTCTTACTGACAAACCTATGTGTGTAATGACTGGACGAATGTGTCAACTGTAAAGATGATTCTGTATCTATTTTTCTTAGGAGACGTGGAAATGATATGAAATTTAGTTTTATTGGTGACATGACTGTGTATGATAGTACCTAATACCTGTAGCGTCAGCCAAGTACCCGCAAGGGTACATCGAGAACCTGTAGATTCAAGCATGTAACGGATTGATAAAGAAATAGAAATTGATTTTGCAAAAGCCGAGAAGCGAATTTTTCTCTTATAGCCCTGCCCCCACTCAGTACTCGTTCTCTGGGGCTTCACTCTGAGCGTTCTATAGACTGTTTAATCAGTTACAAAGCGCTGTGCGGCTTGACTGTTGATAAGACTCCGGCTATGGAGTATCTGAGTGACCACTGGTGACTAGCGTCCGAGGGGTCAATCATATCATTCGATCGGGCGTGCAGGATCGTACAGACGCATCACGTACCTTGAGTCAGGGGGAGGCTTGTTAGCAGCAAGATATGTATCCACACACAATTTATTTCTATAAATTTTTTCAGCAATTACCCAGACTGTAGACTAGATCGGTACAGATATCATGTCGCAAAACACATATAATATAATAATGAGCTCCATCGTTCTGGTCCAGACGGTAAAATCCTCACCGACCGACCGCCGTGTCATCCTCATCCAATGGAGTCATTAGAATATGGTATGGAGGGGTATGCGGTTATCACACTACTATCCGGGCTGTTGACGGCTTTGCATACCCTGGAGCCGCTACTTCTCACTCAAGTACCTCCACAACTGGCATCACGAGGCTGACTGGACCCCGTTCTAGTGCTCCCAGCAAGCAAAAATTCCTGGCAGTACTCGGAATCGAACACATGTTCTCAGTGTGGCAATAAGCTGCACTCGGCACTCAACTACAAAAGCGGACACGTAAAACACATATTTGTTCATGGCTCACTTCACAGTTACAATGTCATAAATTTGTTATCTTATTTGCAGTTTTTTATGAAGACTCTGAAACTTATATTAAATGAGAAGTTGGAAGCGCCCTACATTAATAATGAGAATATAAAATAAAGAAATAAGGAAAGCTACAAGTGAGAGTACACTGCTTGACTATTGCTAAGAAACAGTTCAAAAATGGTTCAAATGGTACTGAGCACTATGGGACTTAACATATGAGGTCATCAGTCCCCTAGAACTTAGAACTACTTAAACGTAACGAACCTAAGGACATCACACACATCCATGCCCGAGGCAGGATTCGAACCTGCGACCGTAGAAGTCGCGCGGTTCCGGACTGAAGCGTCTAGAACCGCTCGGCCACAACGGCCGGCAAGAAAGAGTTGACACTTGCTAAGGAACAGCTGCCAATTACTATGGAACAACCGACAACTAGTGTGGAACACCCGGCCAACGATAGTAAAAGGAAACATAGATGGCAGGACATGTGAACTATAGCGAAGCCTGTTCACGAACGCTCTGTATGAATTCGATACCTCATGCAGTACGGTGCGCGACGAAGGTTCTTGTGAAACTGATTAGTGTGACATTCCGTGAAGGTGGAAATGCTATGCGAAAACATGCCGGTGGTCGTAGGCGGACCAACACAGTGCAAGAGGATCGATATGTAACCCCAATGGCGAAAAGCAACAGACGTCTCAGACTTAGGCAGATCATTGCGGACCTTGCTACAACTACCGGTACACGTGTCTCTCCCAGAACCATTTAGCGGTGATTAAATTAGGCTCATTTGTATGCTCGGAAGCCTGTTGAATGCATCCCACTTCTACTACGTCATCGTCGATAAAGAGTTCGTTGATGTAGGGAGAAGCATGTGGTTGGGTCTGCAACAGTGGTCCAGAGAAATGAACTTCGAGGAATCCCGCTTCACTGTGGCAAGTGATAATGGCCAACAGTTACTGTGGAGAGAGAAAGGGGAACGCTGTACGCACCATAGAATGTTCATGAACGTCACTGGTATGGCCTAAACGTTATGGTGTGGGCAGGCATTATGCAAAACGGCCCAACACCGCTGCATATACACTCCTGGAAATGGAAAAAAGAACACATTGACACCGGTGTGTCACACCCACCATACTTGCTCCGGACACTGCGAGAGGGCTGTACGAGCAATGATCACACGCACGGCACAGCGGACACACCAGGAACCGCGGTGTTGGCCGTCGAATGGCGCTAGCTGCGCAGCATTTGTGCACCGCCGCCGTCAGTGTCAGCCAGTTTGCCGTGGCATACGGAGCTCCATCGCAGTCTTTAACACTGGTAGCATGCCGCGACAGCGTGTACGTGAACCGTATGTGCAGTTGACGGACTTTGAGCGAGGGCGTATAGTGGGCATGCGGGAGGCCGGGTGGACGTACCGCCGAATTGCTCAACACGTGGGGCGTGAGGTCTCCACAGTACATCGATGTTGTCGCCAGTGGTCGGCGGAAGGTGCACGTGCCCGTCGACCTGGGACCGGACCGCAGCGACGCACGGATGCACGCCAAGACCGTAGGATCCTACGCAGTGCCGTAGGGGACCGCACCGCCACTTCCCAGCAAATTAGGGACACTGTTGCTCCTGGGGTATCGGCGAGGACCATTCGCAACCGTCTCCATGAAGCTGGGCTACGGTCCCGCACACCATTAGGCCGTCTTCCGCTCACGCCCCAACATCGTGCAGCCCGCCTCCAGTGGTGTCGCGACAGGCGTGAATGGAGGGACGAATGGAGACGTGTCGTCTTCAGCGATGAGAGTCGCTTCTGCCTTGGTGCCAATGATGGTCGTATGCGTGTTTGGCGCCGTGCAGGTGAGCGCCACAATCAGGACTGCATACGACCGAGGCACACAGGGCCAACACCCGGCATCATGGTGCGGGGAGCGATCTCCTACACTGGCCGTACACCACTGGTGATCGTCGAGGGGACACTGAATAGTGCACGGTACATCCAAACCGTCATCGAAACCATCGTTCTACCATTCCTAGACCGGCAAGGGAACTTGCTGTTCCAACAGGACAATGCACGTCCGCATGTATCCCGTGCCGCCCAACGTGCTCTAGAAGGTGTAAGTCAACTACCCTGGCCAGCAATATCTCCGGATCTGTCCCCCATTGAGCATGTTTGGGACTGGATGAAGCGTCGTCTCACGCGGTCTGCACGTCCAGCACGAACGCTGGTCCAACTGAGGCGCCAGGTGGAAATGGCATGGCAAGCCGTTCCACAGGACTACATCCAGCATCTCTACGATCGTCTCCATGGGAGAATAGCAGCCTGCATTGCTGCGAAAGGTGGATATACACTGTACTAGTGCCGACACTGTGCATGCTCTGTTGCCTGTGTCTCTGTGCCTGTGGTTCAGTCAGTGTGATCATGTGATGTATCTGACCCCAGGAATGTGTCAATAAAGTTTCCCCTTCCTGCGACAATGAATTCACGGTGTTCTTATTTCAATTTCCAGGAGTGTATTTCCGCGATGTACTGCTACAGCTCAGCGGTATTGCAGGGAGATTATTGTGGATCATGCCCGTCTGTTTAGGGGTGCGGTAGGTCCCGAATTTATGTTTATGGACGATAATGTCCGCACACAAAGGAGTGCGGAGTTGTCGGACACTCTGGAAAATAAAGATATTGAGCGTATGGAATGGCCCCCGTACTCCCTGAACTGAAATGGCCTTCGTGCTCCCCGGACCTAAATCCTATAGAGCATGGTTGGGATGCTCTTGGCAGACGTGTTTCTCATCGAACGCCCCCTCCCCGAACCGTGCAAGAACTGAAAACCCGTCTTGAGACAGGAGTGGTACAATATCTCCCAAGGACTCATCAACAGTTTGCAGTATAACAGGTGCAAAATGTACATTAGTGCCAGAGGAGGCACCTTTACTGAGAGCCCGATATCGTCGTTGATGTTTGGAGTATGACCTGTGTCAAACATCAGCATGTCTGTTATCCCGTTTTCCCATGTGGTGATAACTGAGCCATTTTTTGTTGTAAATGTACCACTCTACGTTCATTTCGTGTATATTATGTTTCATGTCGTCCACCGGTGCCTGTATTTATTCGTGTCCAACAATGCCTCTGTTCCTTAGCAATTGTCAAACAGTGTAAATAGAACTGGCACTTCAAATCAGTGGTAGGGATGGTGAACAGAAGACAAAATTTTTGGAAGGTTCTAGGAATGTGCGGAGCATCACTAAAGGAAAGGAGGTAGTGAGACGAATTTTTGAGTAGTTCTTATCTAACAGCCGTAACAGCAGACGTTAACCCAGCTGAAAGAAGCGTTCATGCGTCTATAACATGTTACTGCAGCCTTACGAAAGTGTGAAAGAAATATTCAGGGACCATGATTCGAAATCTCTGGAAGAAAGATAATGCTTTTCTTGGAAACATCTTAAGTATTCGAGGAAGAAAATGGAACAATTCTGGTGCCTTCACTCTATGTCTCTCGCAGGAACTATTAGATAACGTCAATTGGGCGAGTTCCAATATTTGTATACAGTATCTATACATTTCAATTTTTCCATATATCAGCACACAAGTGGAATAGGATTGACAGATGTTAATATTTGGTATAAAGTGCCCTCCACCATCTCCTGGTCAGCGGTCTGACAAGCATATATTAAAGGTAGATTTCAAACATTGTGTGTCAATATATTTTCAGGCCTCATTATATGTGCAGTCATGCTGAACCTTCTTTATTAAATATTTTACTTAAACTGCTGAGTGAAATTGAATGCAAGTGAATCTACTTTCTCTTTACTTATTCTTATCATGTCAACACTCACCCACAATATTCTAGCGCAACGCAATCTGACTGCTCACAAAAAGGATAACCTGACTTCAAATAATTAATTCAAAAGAATGGCCCTGACTAAAAAGAAATCTTAACAATAACCTATACATTTCATTAAGCACTTACCTTACAAAAATCTTCATTACGCGAACTACTGCAATACAGCGAGTGTCAGTACTGCCAGCTACATAAAAGATTCTAACTACTAAAGCCACTAACTACTAATATGCATCTGGCTAGCAAAGGAAAGATTTTGTTGCAAACCAAATAAACTTGTTAAAAGCAGCGCGTATAGTGCAACACTAGTTACCAGTGGATAATAATGATGATGGTGTTTAAGTGTATCGTGTCAAGGAAATGATCGTGCTGCAAACTTCTTCGTTTACGAAGCTGCAGCAGATGTTAGTGGTATAGCTTTCAGATACGAGAGGCACTACTCTCACAGAAGCAGCCTCTTGTAGCGCCTTCACTGACCTGCGACATGTAGAACAGCTTCTCGGACTCGGGCAGCGTCTCCCAGGCGCTGGCGACGGTGGCCTTGAGCTTGCTCTTGGACGTGCCAGGGTACATCCAGTGGTAGAGCGTCCGCGTCCGCTTGCTGAACAGAGCCCGGGCAGCGCGCTCCACCTCCTTATGTACAGCTGGCCCCTGACAACAACGTACTATTTACCTCAACTACCAGTACAGACCGCAGCTTAGTAAGTAAGTCAAGATGAAGTTTGTTCTTCTGCTTAATGTAATGTATTTAACAGACATATCAGGGAAGTGAGAGCCATTCGGTCATTAAATATATGCACTATCGGACTGGAACTCTCTGGACACTCCTGTGTAATGCGAAATTGACCACTAGATGTCACGAGAGGCGAACCCGCCAGTTTAAGAGGAGAGAAGGAGTGTAGTGTTATCAGTAGAGAAGCAGTAGCAATAGACAGGGTCGATCAGGAGAGCTGAGTGATGTCAAAAGTGGAGAAGTCATTGGATGTCCACCAGCGACATTTCAACCCTTCTAACGCAGCCCACGTCGACTGACGTTGATGTTGTAGGACGCGTATATTTCTATTGTATATTGTCAAACCACAATTTATGGAAGATGTTTATGTTTTATTAATAGGATCAAGTAGGAATAATTAACATTTGTCATGTTGGAAATAATTGTGGTAGCAGGGAATGTCTGCACCGAAGTATTGTTGGCAGGAGAGACCGCACATTGATATAATTTTAATAAGGGCGGGAGAGATCGCGTATGGATACATTTTAAGAGAAGAGCGGGAAAGACCGCGCATTGATACATTTTGTAATGGTAGCAGGGATCGTCTGCACCAGAAAGCATTGTTGGCGGGAGAGACCGCACTTTAGCGTTCGTAGGAAGTTAGTAGTAAGCGAGATGTGAAGTGAGTCGGTAGCAGGTCTGAAGCGAGAGGTTGAGAGGAGCGGTGTGCCTGCCAACCACCAGCTATGATTTACAAGAGATTATAAACGGATGTACAGAGACATAAGCTAACTATTATCATAAGAGGAACTAATATTATTGAATTAAATTTTTGAGAAACTCAAGACTACTGAAGGTATGTTTGCGCAATGCTAGTTGTAAGATTATTGTAAAAAGTAAGTCCCATTTGTACGTTTGTAAAATCATTTCATTCAATTTTTGCCAGCAATATTGCATTACTGGTTATAATCCATCCCAAAAACCATCAACGTAAAACTTTGCAAAATTTTATTGTTGTCAAGAAAAAGTTTAACTATGAGTTACGTAACTTCAGTCAAATTAATTAAAGAATAACTTCAGCTTTGCTATTAAAGAATAACGTCAGCTTTGGTAATAAATAGAGCCACCTATTATGACAGCCCACCAGCAGCTAATAGAATATAGTAAAACAGAGTAAGTATATTCATGTTGCAGTTCGATGTAGCAGTCAGATGGTGATCCAGTAACAGTAAAAAAGGTAAGGAACAGTTTCGGGTTATTGCAGGTAACGACTGAGGGCCACGACGACCACACATTCTATGTTTCGTCGAAATAATCAGAAAATCACTTTTAATAAGCAGCATTTAAATTTGTATGCGAAGATTGAGAAAGAGAATTAATTTCAAAGGGAATATATCATTTGTTATTATTAAACAAGAGATAGAAATCCTAAGGGAAGTTTTCATAGGTTATTGTAGAAGGGAAGGTTGCGTAACAAAAGAGATATATAGAGGAGACGGGAAGGTTCCAATGTGACTGTGACTGTGAAGTGGAAACGCGAAAGAGCAACCACAGCTACATCAAGACCAGACAGATCTCACGTACTTACAAACAGTGACTGTCGAGCATTGCGGACGGTGATTACAAAAAAATTGCATGAAATCGGCAGAATAAATCACTACTGAGTTCTAAAGTGCTACCAGCATTCCACCCAGCACTGTTAATGTGCGTAGGAGGTGCAGTGGTGCCTGCAATGGTAAACAGCTTCTTGTAAGAAACATATTTCTATAACCAGTGCTAAGCGAGGCACGGGGTGGTGTAAAAAGCGACGCAGCTGGACACTGGGTGACTCGAAGCGAGTGATTTGGAGTGATGAATCACGATATACCCCGTGGCAATACGACGTAATGGTTTGGGTTTGACAAATGCCTGCAAAACGTTACCTGTCGTCATGTGTGGTGACAACGACGAATTACGGAGGACATGGTGTTTTTCGTGGCTGTGGTGTGAGTCATCTTGGAACGCACATTGGATTCTATGAATTGCCCATCGATAGAACAATTGTCCATCTTGGATTTGCTGAATGTCTCGTCACGAATACGTCAATGGAAATCTGCCAGTGATACAGACTGCACTCGGAATGGTATACACTCCTGGAAATTGAAATAAGAACACCGTGAATTCATTGTCCCAGGAAGGGGAAACTTTATTGACACATTCCTGGGGTCAGATACATCACATGATCACACTGACAGAACCACAGGCACATAGACACAGGCAACAGAGCATGCACAATGTCGGCACTAGTACAGTGTATATCCACCTTTCGCAGCAATGCAGGCTGCTATTCTCCCATGGAGACGATCGTAGAGATGCTGGATGTAGTCCTGTGGAACGGCTTGCCATGCCATTTCCACCTGGCGCCTCAGTTGGACCAGCGTTCGTGCTGGACGTGCAGACCGCGTGAGACGACGCTTCATCCAGTCCCAAACATGCTCAATGGGGGACAGATCCGGAGATCTTGCTGGCCAGGGTAGTTGACTTACACCTTCTAGAGCACGTTGGGTGGCACGGGCTACATGCGGACGTGCATTGTCCTGTTGGAACAGCAAGTTCCCTTGCCGGTCTAGGAATGGTAGAACGATGGGTTCGATGACGGTTTGGATGAACCGTGCACTATTCAGTGTCCCCTCGACGATCACCAGTGGTGTACGGCCAGTGTAGGAGATCGCTCCCCACACCCTGTGTGCCTCGGTCGTATGCAGTCCTAATTGTGGCGCTCACCTGCACGGCGCCAAACACGCATACGACCATCATTGGCACCAAAGCAGAAGCGACTCTCATCGCTGAAGACGACACGTCTCCATTCGTCCCTCCATTCACGCCTGTCGCGACACCACTGGAGGCGGAATGCACGATGTTGGGGCGTGAGCGGAAGACGGCCTAACGGTGTGCGGGACCGTAGCCCAGCTTCATGGAGACGGTTGCGAATGGTCCTCGCCGATACCCCAGGAGCAACAGTGTCCCTAATTTGCTGGGAAGTGGCGGTGCGGTCCCCTACGGCACTGCGTAGGATCCTACGGTCTTGGCGTGCATCCGTGCGTCGCTGCGGTCAGGTCCCAGGTCGACGGGCACGTGCACCTTCCGCCGACCACTGGCGACAACATCGATGTACTGTGGAGACCTCACGCCCCACGTGTTGAGCAATTCGGCGGTACGTCCACCCGGCCTCCCGCATGCCCACTATACGCCCTCGCTCAAAGTCCGTCAACTGCACATACGGTTCACGTCCACGCTGTCGCGGCATGCTACCAGTGTTAAAGACTGCGATGGAGCTCCGTATGCCACGGCAAACTGGCTGACACTGACGGCGGCGGTGCACAAATGCTGCGCAGCTAGCGCCATTCGACGGCCAACACCGCGGTTCCTGGTGTGTCCGCTGTGCCGTGCGTGTGATCATTGCTTGTACAGCCCTCTCGCAGTGTCCGGAGCAAGTATGGTGGGTCTGACACACCGGTGTCAATGTGTTCTTTTTTCCATTTCCAGGAGTGTAGTTACAGTACTACCAACCCGTTATTTTCCTGCTCTATTTAAGGGACAGAATGATAAACTAATATCTGGATGCTCAGATCCTCGGTTCCTTGTAATTCTGATCTAGGCTGCTAACCACTGTACGAATTTCTTCTGTGCGTCTGTCTTTTAGTTAGCTTATTGAGATATTTATCATGTATGTAGATAAGCGTGGTTTATCGAGTTTTTAGTGCAGGATTCCATTGCTCTCTTGATTGTTGGTTGAGACAACCGTTATAGATAAACATCCTGAACGATGTTTATCGATAGCGGTTGTCTGTCACCTAAAAGTAACAAATTCTACTGGAACCTTACGAATGTGTCCTGTCTGAAATCACAGTGTTCAAGAGTAGGAACGTCTGCACGCTACACCATTGTTCACGTGCAGTGAGACAGGAAACGTCATACTGCTCACTCTTCTTGTCATTAGCAAATTACTGTAGTCTTGCCGGACTGCTGGCCCGAGTAAATTTCGTCACCACGCGTTTTCTAGTCATAGCAGTATAGCCAACCGTCTGCGTGATCTGTCAGTACGATGCTGCGCTGACCGCTATGCCAATGGAACGCCCTTCTCTGTGTTCAAAAGATGGTAATGACCTGCACTTGCACATCCCCTGGACTTCCTGTGATGCAGTGCCCATCTGAAAAGTTTCGGTAATGTTAGACACACGTTCTAGCCATGATGGAGACACGTCATACATGATTTATGAAAATGACTTTCCTGAGGTGAAAATACTGAAAACAACCACAAGTAAGGATGAAATTTTAATAAATATATCACTAGGTCTGGAAATACTGGAGTATCTGGTACAGGTAACATTCGGTCAGTACGTTCATGGTGTTGCACTTTCCACTTCAGTCAACACAGCTATAGTGCAGTAATTAAACAAGGTATAAAAAAGACAAAGTAGACATTTTCAAGCTCTTATTATCAGTTAGAGGTTTCTTTTCAGGCACTCGTTATCCCAAACACGCCGAGATATTCAGAATGCTCTAACAAAGTGGCAAGACTCACCATCTTGACGGGCAGCGCCACAGGCGTGGCTTGCGCTGCCTTCTGGAACTGCAGCTGGTGGCGCTGGTGGTGCTGGTGGTGCCGCTGGCGCTGTGACGACAGGTCGCCACCCTCTATGGCATCCAGTGCCTCCTCCACGTCGCCAAAGTGCAGGCGATCGTCTCGCCGCCTCTGCTGCTGCAGACATCCGCCACCAGTCAGTTTCTGAGAGATCTACCTCTACATCTACAGACACACTCCGCAAGCCACCGTACGGTGCTTGACGGATGGTACTCTCAACCACTATCAGTCATCATCAATATTGCAGTGCCTTTGTTGTTCAGAAGTACAATGCAAAGATCCTTTGGACATGCACGTACATCCAAAGCTACACGGACTGCGGCTATTACAGGCGTAATGCAATACACTCGTGCTCATAAATTAAGGATAATGCTGATACATGATGAAACAACACTCTGGTGAGCAGTTTGCGGGTTTAAATCACCTCGGGATATGTCCACGCGGTGCATTTGACCTGCGGTCGTCGCACGGTTGCGCTGGCAGCAGTCCACATACGCAGAAGTGTGTTGGTGCATGTCAGAGTACGGTGTAGCGAGTAAGTGTGCAGACGTGTGTTGAAAATGGTTCAAAGAACACATATTGATGACGTTATGAAGGGTAGAATATTAGGGCGACAAGAGGCTGGTCAAACACAGCAGGTCGTAGCACGGGCCCTCCGTGTGCCACAAAGTATGATCTCAAGATTATGGCAACGATTCCAGCAGACAGGTAACGTATCCAGGCGCTACAGTACGGGACGTCCAAAATGTACAACGCCACAAGAAGACCGATATCTCACCATCGGTGCCCGCAGACGGCCATGGAGTACTGTAGGAAGCCTTTCTCGGGACCTTACTGCAGCCACTGGAACAGCTGTCTCCAGACACACACTCTACAGACGACTGAACATACAAGGTTTATTTGCCCGGAGACCTGCAAGGTGCATTCCACTCACCCCTGGTCACAGGAGAGCCCATAAAGCCTGGTGTCAAGAACACAGTGTGTGGTCATTGGAACAGTGGTCCTAGGTAATGTTCACGGACGAGTCCAGGTATAGTCTCAACAGTGATTCTCGCCGGGTTTTCATCTGGCGTGAGCCAGGAACCACATACCAACCTCTTAATGTCCTTGAAAGGGACCTGTATGGAGGTCGAAGTTTGACGGTGTGGGGTGGGATCATGATTGGTGCACGTACACCCCTGCATGTCTTTGGCAGAGGAACTGTAACAGATCAGGTGTATCGGGACGTCATTTTGCACCAGTATGCCCGCATTTTCAGGGGTGCGTTGGGTCCCATCTTCTTCCTGATGGATGATTACGCACGGCCCAGCCGAGCTACCATCGTGGAGGAGTACCTTGAAACAGAAGATATCAGGCGAATGGAGTGGCCTGCCTGTTCTCCAGACCTAAACCCCATCGAGCACGTCTGGGATGCTCTCGGTCGACGTATCGCTGCACGTCTTCAAACCCCTAGGACACTTCAGGAGCTCCGACAGGCACTGGTGCAAGACTGGGATACTATACTCCAGCAGCTGCTCGACCACGTGTTCCAGAGTATGCCAACCCGTTGTGCGGCCTGTGTACGTGTGCATGGTGATCATATCCCATATTGATGTCGGGGTACATGCGCAGGAAACAGTGGTGTTTTGTAGTACATGTGTTTCTGGACGGTTTTCTCAACTTATCACCAATGCCGTGGACTTACAGATCTGTGTCGTGTGTGTTCCCTATGTGCCTATGCTATTAGCGCCAGTTCTGTGTAGTGCCACGTTGTGTGGCACCACATTCTGCAATTATCCTTAATTTATGAGCATGAGTGTAGATTAAATGTATTCTCAGTTGCGAACATGGACAATCTTCAGCTGTACAATGGAATGACGACGAGTCCGTTAAACAGCTGATGGTTGACTGTATTCGCAGCTGCGAATACGTTTCATGTACTACTCACCATTGCCTTTCCTGTTGCACTCCAAATAAAGCGAGGGAAAAACTGTCTACATGCCTGTGTATGAACCATTGTTTCTCTTTTCTTGGCGGTCCTTACGTAAAATGTACGTCAGCGGAAGAAGAATCTTCTGCAGTCAGCTTCAAATGCTTGTTCTCTAAATTTCCTTAGTAATGTTTCGCGAAAAAAGGAAACGTCGTTTCTTCTCCAGGAATTCCCATTTGAGTTACACAAAGCTTCTCCGTAATACTTGCATGTTGATCGAACCTATAGGAGCAAATCTGGCAGCCCGCCTCTAACTGCTTCGACATCTTCCTTTAATCTGACCTGGTACGGACCTCAGCCTCTCGAGGATTACTCAACACAGGTCACACTACGTGGTCTCCTTTACAGATTAACCACATTTTCCTAAAATTCTCCCAATAAACTCAGTTCGATCATTCGCTTTCCCTACTATTCTCCTTATGTGCTCGTTCCTTTTCATATTGCTTCGCAATATAATGCCTAGATGTTAAGTCGACGTGGCTGTGTCAAGTAGTACACTACTAAAGCTGTATTCGAAAATTACAGGATTTCTTTTCCTACTCATCTGCCTTAACTACATTTGCAGCAAGCTGTCATCCATGACACCAACTAGAAAATTTTTCTAAGTCATCTTGTATCCTCCTACAGTCACTCAACGACGACGCATTCCCATGCAGAATAGCATCACCAGCAAACAGCCGCAGATGCTGCTCACTTTGTCCATCAAATCACTAGTGTGTACAGAGAATAAAAGCGGTCCTATCACACTTCCCTGGGTATTCCTGACGATAATCTTGTCTCTGATGAACAGTCGCCGTCGAGACCAACGTACTGGGTTCTATTACTTAAGAGGAGCCGGAGGTGGTCAAATCCAAAAAATTACGATTTTTTTTTGATACCGAAAATTAATAGGAACATTCCTCTTTAATGTAAACTTTGAATTATTGTTCTACTCGCCCTAGAAGTGGAGTTATTACCATTTTCCCCCACGCCTGCAGAGGAAATGGGCGGCCGCTGAATGCATCTAACACCCTCTCGTGACTTCCTGGCGAACTGCTTGGGATTTTCTCAGCCTGTTACGCATACAGCGCCTTATGTTACGCATACAGCGAGTGTGCAAGGGTTGGCTACATTGTTTTCTGTGACAAATATTACCCGTATTTCCTTATAGCTTACTCCTATTTTCCTCAGAATTTCGAACATCTTGCTCCATTTAATATTGTCGTACACTTTCGTTCTGGTTACGATGCCACGTTTTAGTAACCGTGTATATAAGAAGAGGAAGAACGTAGGGAAAAGAAAATTAACACTGATACCAAGTTGCGATGCTACAATGAATAAGAGCGCGGAACATCGTCTCTTTCCTGTTTACCGTTTCGAATTAGTTCAGTGTTGCGCCTGTTGTTGGTAGTGTTATACTTCTTGTGTAAAGCGGGTAATATGCAGTATGTACAAGAATAGGAGGGAACAATAAAACCAATTTTTCATTACTTAGCACAGCCAGAATTGTTACACAAATGTCTACACGGAAAGACGCAGAATCCTAATGAGAGCGTAAACAATTTGATTTGGAAAGTGATTCCTAAAAGGGCGTTTGTAAGCATAAAAACACTGCACTTTGGCATTTATGATGCAATAGCAACCTACAACCAAGGGAACAGTGTGAAGTGTGAAGTTCTGAAGGCATTAGGATTTACAGCTGGGGTGAACACTGTACGAGCACTAA
Source organism: Schistocerca nitens (assembly GCF_023898315.1). NCBI lineage: Eukaryota > Metazoa > Arthropoda > Insecta > Orthoptera > Acrididae > Schistocerca > Schistocerca nitens. The sequence goes on from NC_064614.1 coordinate 550,384,901, forward strand.
GAAATATTGACAGAGAAAGGATAAGAGGAGCAGAAAGAAGAGAAAGGCATATGAAGTATGATGGAACAACAGGCCAGAAAAGAAAACAGAAGAGGAAGCTTTTGGAGGATGAAGAAGAAGACCCTGATAATCCATCCTATAGTGCAGGAATGTATTGAGAAACTTTGATAGCCATTTCCCGTAAATTAGAATTTTTCGAATATAAGGAACATTTTCTCAAAATCCACTCAAGCTAGAGAGATAAAATTTTTATACAGCACTCCTAGTGGTCAAACTTACATTGTAACACAGCCATTTGGCAATATGTTCAGTAGTTTTATTTCAGTTTAATTATAAAGCAATTATTTGTAAAAAAAATTGGGTCATTAATAAAAAAAATAATTGGAAGGAAACTAGAAAAGGCACTCCAAAATCCCTCTGTCATAACTGCAATACTAAACCACTCTATATGTAAGAAAAAAATTCAAATTTCTCAATTTGGTAGTTTATTCATAAATGTTCCTCAAACTTAGTGATTTTAACATGGGCAGCATAGGCACCTCCGGCTCCCCTTAAGAAGTCTTCAAACTACTCACATATCTGGCAACCTATTTCATATACTTTGTAAGTAGGCTGTTTAGGTTTTTTTATTGGTAACGCCACCTCAGTATGAAAATCACCGGCTGTGCCGTGTGCAGTCTGTGGCTGCTTTGCATTGTTGTAATACTCAACCATTGTAGTGTTAGGCAGCTGGCTGTGAACAGCGCGTAGCGCTGGGCAGTTGGAGGTGAGCCGCCAGCAGTGGTGGATGTGGGGAGAGAAATGGCGGAGTTTTGTAATTTGTCATGATATCAAGGTAAATACATTGTTTGTTCTCTATTAATATCTTTCATTTGCTAACTATCCCTATCAGTAGTTAGTGCCTTCCATAGTTTGAGTCTTTTATTTAGCTGGCAGTAGTGGCGCTCGCTGTATTGCAGTAGCTTGAGCAGCGAAGATTTTTGGTGAGGTAAGTGATTTGTGAGACGTATAGTTTAATGTTAGTCAGGGCCATTCTCTTGTAGAGAATTTTGAAAGTCAGATTGCGTTGCGCTAACAAAACATTGTGTGTTGAAAGTCAGATTGCGTTGCGCTAAAAAATATTGTGTGTCAGGTTAAGCACAGTCGTGTATATTGTTCAAAAGGGGACGTTTCAACTTGTACCTTCGTTGACAGTATGCAGTGGGGCACCACGTCAAACTATTCCCGGAAATCTGGTAATATGGAATCTGCCTGTTGCCCTTCATCAGTGGTTCGCAAGATATCATGTGACAAAAGGGCAAGCTGAGTTTCGCAACAGCGACGCTTTCTGAACCAGTACTGATGTGTGTACAGAAGTGATTCTTGAAATTTTCCCGGCGTGAAGAGGGTTTTATGAAGTTTCAGTATTGCAGATAAATTACTTCTACCTCTTGCCAACATATTTCGGCTGACAACCATTCAATCTACTTCACTTTGAACAGTGGACGTTACATTTCAGATGTGTTACGACCAGTGGCTCTACCCTTCATTCGATCCCTGCGAAACCCTACATTTCAGCAGGATAATGCACGACCGCATGTTGCAGGTCCTGTACGGGCATTTCTGGATACAGAAAATGTTCGACTGCTGCACTGGCCAGCACATTGTGGAGGTCTCTCACCAACTAAAACGTCTGGTCAATGGTGGCCGAGCAACTGGCTCGTCACAGTTCGCCAGTGACTACTCTTGCTGAACTGTGGTATCGTGTTGAACCTGCATGGGCAACTGTACCTGTACACGCCATCCAAGCTCTGTTTGACTCAATGCCCAGGTGTATCAAGGCCGTTATTACGGCCAGAGGTGGTTGTTCTGGGTACTGATTTCTCAGGATCTGTGCACCCAAATTGCGTGAAAATGTAATCACATGTCAGTTCTAGTATAATATATTTGTCCAATGAATACCCGTTTATCATCTGCATTTCTTCTTGGTGTAGCAATTTTAATGTCCAGTAGTGTAATACAGTATGCTGTATATGGTGTTTGATTATGGGGCTAAGTAATTCTATCCTTTTCCTCATAGGAAACGGCAACTGCCAAATCTATTGTCACGAAATTTCACGAAACACGGACACATTGACAACAGTAGAGAGTTTAGTGGGAGCAGCAGGTGTACGCACCACTGACGGCGGCGTAGGCTGCGAGGGGATACCGTCGAGAGCTTCCTGGATGGCCTCTCCCGCCAGCACCAGGTCTGCATCCGACAGCAGGAGGGATGCCTCCTGGTCCCGGCCGCGTCCTCCTCCAATGCCGCCTGTAGACATAATGGTCTAACGTTCCCACACTGCTGCATCGACCTTATTAGAAGATTTCTGTCCATTACACCTCAGTCATTAACTAAGGTACGTCTAACCATCCCTGTATAGTGGTTGCACCTACCAGTTGCGACCTGATGCCCCTTTCCCATCCTACTTCTGGGTGCTGAACTACAGCATACGATGGAATTAATTAAGAACTTGGGTCATTTCATATAGACGGGATAGACAAAAATATGGAAAAACCACAAACACTACACATTATCATGCCTAATATAACATAGGAAAACCTTTGGCATTCGGAACAGCTTGCAGTCGTCTTAGAATGGATGATCCTGTATGGCTTTCAAGGGAATCACATACCATTCTTCCTGCAAAACAGTGGTAAGTCCAGATAACGGTGATGAATGTGGATAGCTATCACGTACCCTTCTCTCCAGTGCAGACTACAAAGGGTCAAAAATACTGAGATCTGGTAATTTTGGTGGCCTGCGGCGAAGTGAGTGTTCATCTTCGTGCTCAAAAATCAGTAATGGACGATGAGAACTGTGTGAAAAGCAGCCCTGTCGTCTTGAACACAGAAAGACCATTGGGGGACAAACATTGTACCATGAGATGGATCTGATCAGTGAAAATGGTCACATAATCTGACGGGATTCACGAGTGCGACATTCAGTTCTGCAGTGACTTTTGCAGCTGTCGTCCCCTTATTTTTTGCCACAATCCTCTTCAATGACCGTTTGTCACGATCATTCAACTCACACTTTCGTCTGCATTGTGACTTTGCGAATGATGTTTTTCCACTTTCCCTATATGTAGTAGAAATCTTCGGCAATGTGTTGAGGAACATTGCATAGGTGCCGTTCATAGTCAAATACAACAGCGCCACGTGCAGGCTTGACTAGCGTCTGCATTTATTAAAATTTTTTGTATTTGTGGGGATCCACAGTCTCCAGATGTCTAATGAAACGTAAACATGCTCCTTAGCAGGCTGTTCAAATGGTTCAAATGGCTCCGAGCACTATGGGACATAACTTCTGAGGTCATCAGTCCCCTAGATCTTAGAACTACTTAAACCTAACTAACTTAAGGACACCACACACATCCATGCCGGAGGCAGGATTCGAACCTTCGACCGTAGCAGTCGCGCGGTTCCAGATTGTAGCGCCTAGAACCGCTCGGCCTCCCCGGCCGGCTTAGTAGGCTGTAATGTGATTTTTATTTAATCGTGCGATTAGCTAATTTCCACTCCTTGTTATTGTCAAACACCTGTAAAACCAACATGGAAAAGAACTACATTGTCTGCATACATCGCCATGTATAAATAACATTACAGCCTACTACCGGTCATGTTTACGTTTATTGTCTCTGCATTAATGTTCAACTACGCATTTCTTGCGGTGTTTCCACATTTTTGTCCAACCCCTGTACAGTCTAATGACCAATCTAATGGCCGACCACATACTGGTGTAAAAACATTTCCTCTTTTATTACTGAAGTTCATCACTGGTATCATTAACCGCAGAAAATACTTAAAAATAGTTGGAGTAAATTGAAAAGAGTTGCTAGGACAAGAGAGTTTATATTTTCAACAGAAATGTTTATCCAAAATTCAGACGTATGTATCTGCAGCAAAATATTCATTTGTCTCAACAGTTGTAGTTTCAGCCAGGAAAAGAAAATTTTACTATGAACCCAGTGTGCACCAAATCAGCATTCAGTACTTCCATCATCAAATTCAATTAGCAAATACGCTGATAAAATATCTAAGCCCCAACTCCTGCAGACAAGTAGCTGCACGCCATCTAAACCAAAGTTAAACCGGGACCCTATTCTTACACATCTACCAGAATGCATTCTCTGCCTCTACTGTCTACGAAGTTAGTCCCCCTTAGCACAAGCTTGCTCTATCCTCTCCAGCTACATCATTGATCACTAACGGTAGTTGTTACTGTTCCCCTTCCACCTGCACTGTCATTAGTGACGTGAATCGTTACAGAATGACAAAAACAGAGTTTGCAATTCAAATGACCAATTTAACTAAACAAATTGTCATTGGATGCACGCAAACATGCTAATTAATTCCTTATTCATAGAAGTTCGAGGTTAAAAGTTCGTAGCTTGTTGGAAGTTAATATTTATTTCGGTAACAATCTTTACAAAACACCTAATACAGCCACATTTATATTTCATGGTGTATTGCATGATGCTGATGAAGTTTTACTGGTCTGAACCACTTTCAACTCTTAAGTATTTGCTGAAACTCTATATCTGAAATTTATGTAAGGATAGACTACTCATGGAAATGACCACTTAAAAATAGTTCTTCCTAACTACATGCTGTGGTGCATATGTGCTTGTGTGTCTTCATTTAATTGTAATCATGAGTATTTAAAAGAAAGTTATTATTAACTGTGACAATTAAGTGCGCACATCTGGCTTAAAATTTCGCTCTACGTGATAGTACTGTTACAAGAGCTGTCTTCAAATACTTCTAATAATTTCCGGGTATGCAGCCAGATCCCGTCGACATTCTGCCACGATATTTCGGCCCAGAGACGTCCGGTCATCATCAGGTGAGTACACAGCTACTGAAGAGCCCAGTTTTTTTTTTTTTTTTTCTTTATTGTGATTTCATTCCCCTGCCCCATGCGGGCAGGGTAGGGCTGTCAGCAGCACAATCCGCCGCTCTTCAGCCGAGTGATATGACAATTAAAACAAGAATAAAATAATACATACATAAGGAGGTAAAAAGGGGGAACATAAAACAGAGTAGGGGGAGAAAATGGAGGTAAAAATACACTGATATGTAGACGTTCATTGGGGACAGTTAAAAAAGGCACCAGAAAGTTAAAAAACACAATTGGTGATACTTAAAACACATGGAAGTCACTAGATGCACAGGCACAGGTTAAAAGTCGGCCACAGTATTAATAACACTCCGAAACAACACACTTAAAACCCACTCGGAGCACACACGACGAAGAATAAAACTACCAGGTGGGACCTGCCGAGGGAAAGGGCAGAGAGGATGGAAAAGGAGGGGAGAGCATGGGGCAGCTGGGGAAGCGGCGGGAGGAAGGGAGGAGGGGAACCGTGGGTTCACGAAGAGGCAGGAGACACATGGGGCGGGAGAGGAAAAGGGAAGACAGGGCAGGAGGGAGCGCAGAGACACTGAAAGAAGGCACAAGAGATGGAGGGGGAGGGGAAATCCGCTCAGAAGGAGGGAGGGGGAGGAGAGGGAGCCCTGAGGAGGAGGCAGGAAGAGGGGGTTAGAGTTGGTAGGAAGGGTAGATGTCAGGGCGAAGCTCATCATCCGGGAGCGGTAGACGGTGGAAGTTGCGGTGGGAAAGGAGATGGAGGGTGTGGAGATGGAGAGAGGGAGGGACACAACGGTAAAGGCGCGGCAACTGGTCGGGAGTGGAGAGGAAGGGAGACACCAGGGGGTGGGGGGGATCAAGGCGACGGACAACATAGAGTGTGCGGATGAGAGCCCAGGTACAGTCGCGGTATTTATGCCGAATCTCGCGCATGCGAAATGTACTGGCATCCTACAGCGCATGCGTCAGGTGTTGACATGCGCGGCATAGCAAATGGCTCTGAGCACTATGGGACTCAACTGCTGTGGTCATTAGTCCCCTGGAACTTAGAACTACTTAAACCTAACGAACCTAAGGACATCACAAACATCCATGCCCGAGGCAGGATTCGAACCTGCGACCGTAGCAGTCGCACGGTTCCGGACTGCGCGCCTAGAACCGCGAGACCACCGCGGCCGGCGCGGCATAGCCGAGTTGTACGTGCTGCCCTCGGTGGTGAAAATAAAAGATCATCTAGTCATTGAGTATCGAATGACGCTGTCGATTCCGCTGCGATTGTATAATTTTAATAACAGGATTCCAATTTTTATCCAGCTGAAAGCCGTTGTCACGATTTAGAAGATTATCGGCAAGACGTATTTCCACTGATTCCTTGATTACGGAATCCCAAAATCCGGAAACCGGAGCTAAAAGTTTTGTTCCATTGTATTCCATTGAATGTCCCAATGAAATACAGTGCTCTGCTACTGCCGATTTTGACGGTTGCCGCAGACGGGTGTATCTTTCATGTTCTGTACATCGTTCATGGACAGTTCTTGTCGTATGGCCAATATATGCAGAGCCACATTCACAGGGAATTTTGTAGACTCCTGCTTTCTTCAGTTGTAAATCGTCTTTAACGGATCCAACCAGGGCCCGGTTCTTTGCTGGTGGACGGAAGATAACCTTGATTTTATTTTTCTTCAGTATTCGGCCTATTTTCGACGACACATACCTGGCGTATGGAAGGAACGCAGTTGATTTAAAGCCGCCATCAGCGTCCTCAGTGCGTTGCTTCTTGTTATGACAGTTGCGCATGGCCTTCCTTATTTGGCGTGAAGTGTAGCCATTCTCTTTAAAAACCTTCTCCAAGTGTTCTAATTCTGCGTGGAGGTTTTCATCATCCGATATTACATGCGCTCGATGTATTAAGGTACTGAGAACACTGGCTATTTGTGCTGGGTGATGGCAGCTTGACGCCTGGAGATACAGATCTGTGTGAGTCGGTTTCCTGTACACAGAATGTCCTAATGACCCATCATTTTTACGGCGTACTAGCACGTCTAGAAATGGTAAAATGCCATCTTTTTCAATCTCCATCGTGAATTTGATGTTCTCATGTAATGAGTTTAAGTGATGAAGGAATTTCTCCAGTTCCTGTCTGCCATGAGGCCATACAACAAAAGTATCATCTACGTATCGCCAGAAGACCGTAGGCTTTAAAACGGCAGACTCAAGTGCTTTCTCCTCAAAATCTTCCATAAAGAGATTAGCTACCACAGGGCACAAAGGGCTCCCCATGGCGTCTGTTTGTTCAAAGAATTCGTCATTGAATAAAAAGTACGTTGAGGAGAGTATATGTTCAAACAAGGCCGTCATTTCAACACTTTATAAGTTAGCAATAAGATGTAACGATTCCATTAAAGGCACTTTGGTAAAAAGTGAGACCACATCAAAGCTGACTAATAAATCCGAGCTGCTAAGCTTAACTTCCTTCAAGCGACTGACAAAATCCTCGGAATTACGTATATGGTGGCAACACTTACCCACATACGGCTTTAGTAGTGAGGCCAGATATTTTGCTGTCGCAGCACCAATATTTACTCACTATTAATCGTAGTGGGCACCATCCTTGTGTATCTTAGGAAGACCGTAGAGTCTTGGTGGTACTGCATTGTGTGGTCTCAATCTCTTGATAACTTGTTCAGGTAGAGAACAGTCGTTCAAAATGGTAGCAGTTTTCCGTGATATTCGACTTGTTGGGTCTTTTTCAATTCTGCGGTACGTAGAATCATTTAGCTGACAATATATCTTCTCGTTGTAGGTTTCTCTTGTCAGAAGAACTGTGGCGTTACCCTTATCCGCAGGCAGTACGACTGTGTTAGTATCTTCTCTGAGGCTGCGGAGAGCAGCTCTTTCAGCTGGCGAGATGTTACTCCGTTGTGGCGCACATTTCAACAACGTTCGACAAGATTCACGTCGAATTTCGTCTGCAGAATCCACAGGGAGACGTCTAATGGCTTCCTCAATGGAACTGATGAAATCCGTTAAAGGCAGTGAAGCAGGTGTAGGAACGAAGTTTAAACCTTTCGCAAGCACTGACATCGTCGCATCGTCAAAAGATTTCTCCGTGAGGTTCACCACGGATCGTCCAGAGATTGCTATATATTGGCCATACGACAAGAACTGTCGATGAACGATGTACAGAACATGAAAGATACACCCGTCTGCGGCAACCGTCAAAATCGGCAGTAGGAGAGCACTGTATTTCATTGGGTCATTCAATGGAATACAATGGAACAAAGCTTTTAGCTCCGGTTTCCGGATTTTGGGATTCCGTAATCAAGGAATCAGTGGAAATACGTCTTGCCGATAATCTTCTAAATCGTGACAACGGCTTTCAGCTGGATAAAAATTGGAATCCTGTTATTAAAATTATACAATCACAGCGGAATCGACAGCGTCATTCGATACTCAATGACTAGATGATCTTTTATTTTCACCACCGAGGGCAGCACGTACAACTCGGCTATGCCGCGCATGTCAACACCTGACGCATGCGCTGTAGGATGCCAGGTCATTTCGCATGCGCGAGATTCGGCATAAATACCGCGACTGTACCTGGGCTCCTTCCTCCTCAGGGCTCCCTCTCCTCCCCCTCCCTACTCCTGAGTGGCTTTCCCCTCCTACTCCCCCTCCATCTCTTGTGCCTCCTTTCAGTGTCTCTGCGCTCCCTCCTGCCCTGTCTTCCCTTTTCCTCTCCCGCCCCACGTGTCACCTGCCTCTTCGTGAACCCACGGTTGCCCTCCTCTCTTCATCCCGCCGCTTCCTCAGCTGCCCCATGCTCTCCCCTCCTTTTCCATCCTGTCTGACCCTTTCCTCGGCAGGTCCCACCTGGAAATTTTACTCTTCGTCGTGTGTGCTCCAAGTGGGTTTTAAGTGTGTTGTTTCGGAGTGTTTTTAATACTGTGGCCAACTTTTAACCTGTGCATTCGCATTCAGTGTCTTCTCTTTGTTTCAAGAATCGCCAACTGTGTTTTTTAACTTTCTGGTGACTTTTTTTTAACTGTCCCCCATGAACGTCTACAAGTCCATGTCTTTTTACCTCCATTTTCTCCCCTTACTCTATTTTATGTTCCCCTTTTTTATCTCCTTATGTATGTATCATTTTATTCTTGTTTTAGTTGTCGTGTCTCTCGGCTGAAGAGCGGCAGATTGTGTCGCTGACAGCCCTCTACTACCCATATGGGGCAGGGGAATGAAATCACAATAAAGAAAAAAAAACTGGGCTCTTCAGTAGTTGTGTACTTACCTGATGATGGCCGGACGTCTCTGGGCTGAAATATCGTGGCAGAATGTCGACGGGATCTGGCTGCATACCCGGAAATTATTAGAAGAAGAAATACGCCGGGAAAATTTCAGAAGTCACATGTCTTCAAATACTTTTCCGTCTACGGCATTGCTCTGAATCACGAGCATATATATATATATATATATATATATATATATATATATATATATATATATATATATATAGGGTGTTACAAAAAGGTACGGCCAAACTTCCAGGAAACATTCCTCACACACAAAGAAAGAAAATATGTTATGTGGACACGTGTCCGGAAACGCTTACTTTCCATGTTAGAGCTCATTTTATTACTTCTCTTCAAATCACATTAATCATGGAATGGAAACACACAGCAGCAGAACGTACCAACGTGACTTCAAACACTGTGTTACAGGAAATGTTCCAAATGTCCTCCGTTAGCGAGGATACATGCATCCACCCTCCGTCGCATGGAATCCCTGATGAGCTGATGCAGCCCTTGAGAATGGCGTATTGTATCACAGCCGTCCACAATACGAGCATGAAGAGTCTCTACATTTGGTACCGGGGTTGTGTAGACAAGAGCTTTCAAATGCTCCCATAAATGAAAGTCAACAGGGTTGAGGTCAGGAGAGCGTGGAGGCCATGGAATTGGTCCGCCTCTACCAATCCATCGGTCACCGAATCTGTTGTTGAGAAGCGTACGAACACTTCAACTGAAATGTGCAGGAGCTCCATCGTGAATGAACCACATGTTGTGTCGTACTTGTAAAGGCACATGTTCTAGCAGCACAGGTAGAGTATCCCGTATGAAATCATGGTGGTGAATCGAGGAAGTACAGTACATACTGACGAAACTAAAATGAGCTCTAACATGGAAATTAAGCGTTTCCGGACACATGTCCACATAACATCTTTTCTTCTTTTCTTTATTTGTGTGTGAGGAATGTTTCCTGAAAGTTTGGCCAACAAACAAAATAACAATAAAATATAGACTGTACGAAATTTATTCACAATTGCAGTATCTTTCTGAGATTAGTTACATCGGGAAAATATACCCTATTGGTGACACATGAAAATTTGGGCCAGACCAGGATTAGTATTTGAATTCCTGGCTTGGTGAAAGTGGTCTCCTTAACGACTCTGACTATCCAGACACACTTTCAGGATTGACGCAAACTTCCAACTGTCATATTGTCTAGAACACCGTCGCTCACAACTTTACTTAGTTTTCAATCAATCGTTACCCAATGGGTAACTGAAGATTATAATTTTCTTTCAGATATAGGAGCAAGTACTGCTGTGAATCAAAAGCGGCGTGCAACTCTTTGGGTGAAAGACAAAGTAGTGTTATTGTTGTTGATGATGATTATATAGGTTATGAAGTCTCTGGACAAACAAGCAGCGAAATTGCTAACGTATACATTGCTACAAATGATATACTATGAGTAAAAGCTCCACCGTGCAAAATAAAATTCCTGCACACAATTTGGTGAAATTTAGACCAGAGCCAGCAAGGGACGTAATCACTTACACCACCAGAGATGCTTGGGATTTATTTATTCCCCTAACCGTGGGGGGTGAAATTGTAAGATGTACAAATCTAGAGGCAAGAAGAGGTTTTGTGCCAAGGAAAATAAACTGACATGATGTTCGTCTTCTGGGGAATTTTGCTTCATATTGGAGGAGATATGGGCTCGGATTTTCCAATCAGGGAACGTTATGAATCGATTATATTGAGCTACAGCGTCTGTGAGTCGGTTTGAGTCAATAAGAAGAATCATTAGATTTGATGCCAAAAGAAAAAGAGAGACTAGGTTACAAACTAATAAGTTTGTTGCTGCATCCTACATGTGGAAAATATTTATAGCGGAGTACAGGAAAGAAATGATACCTAAAACTGATGCTATGGTGGATGAAAAACTAATTTCATTTAGGAGCCATTGTGGATTTGTGCAATATTTGCCTAATAAGCCCGGAAAGCGTGGAATGAAAATATTCTGGATGTGCAAAGGTGAACTAGTTTTGTTATTGATTGAATTGTCTGTACAAGAAGAGAAACAGGTGAACTGCCCCAGAATAATTTGGACAATACCACAATGGAGACCCCTGCAGGCAACATTGCTGGTAGAGCCAGAAATATTACTGTAGCTAATTATTTTACAAGCTTGACAGAACATCTCTTGAGTAAAAACTAAGTGTTGTGGGAATACTAAGGATGAACAAAAGGAGTAAGTCAACAGCAGTAGACAAGTAAATTCGAATCCATTTACATTTTCAAAACAAATAATAGTGGTTAGATTTTCGCTAAAGAGAAACAGGTGTCTGATCCACTTAAGTAGAATTCATCATGAGAAATCTCTAGATAAACAACATCTAAAACGAAGAGTGGTGCGGTAGTTAGTGAGCGTGCAGTTATACATGCAAGAGACAAACTAAACGCTGGCCCTTTGCTCTTTGGTGCACATAATCGACGTATGGGCTCTAAAAGCCTGTGTTCTTTCCACAACAAAACATCCCGCAGGTCACATAGGGCTCTTGCATAACAGGAGGCTTTTCATCAACCTGCTTTCAATGGAGTTGATCGAACCACTTATGATCAGAAATGTACCAATGCCTTTCTATAGAAATGCCTTTCTGAAACACAAAACAGCAGTAGCAAGAGCAACATCACAGTGCGTCATCAGAAGAGAAGGTGTTCATTGTGTTCTTCTTCAACGGACTGAAGAATAAAGATAGTGTACTGTGAGTGCACAAGACATGTGTGCCAGGACCGTAGCAGCGTGGTGTGTAACATAGGTAAAATTTGATGTGATGTTTTTTTGTTTACTGATTTGTTCTTTGACAATACCATAATCACCAATTTGTGAATAGTTTGTGATAAATAACATTGGTGACTTATATTTCAGTTTTCATAAAGTAATTTATTAAAAAAATTATTAATAATTAAAAAAAAGTTCTTTTGAATGTAATGCAATTATTAAAAGGTAACTCAGCTGTCTTATGTTATACTGATCAATCTTAAAACAAAATATTCGTGCATGATAATACTCACAAAATAACTGTTTTTATTTAAAATGTCGTATTAGACATAACAGGTCCAGTCGATCCAGGGTATGTAAATGTGCAAAAGATATAAGACAAGCATAGAAGGGTTAATTTAGTGCAGTACAAGAATTTAGTGAATATACAGAGCAACTAAAGTTACTTATTTCTTCCAAGCAAGATGCAGCTGTGTTAACTTGTCCAGGAATGGAAAACCATTATGATTTCCTGATAGCCCACTAAACCCCTTAGCTCTCAATCACTCCTAGTATAGGTCTCTTCTTGCTGGAATTTCACCCTTTAACTTTAACCACACTCGGGTGTTTACGTCTGTAAACAAATGGTGTACGCATCCACAAGTAGCTCGTGCGTCAACTAGCTGTGATGAAAAGTGGTATGTTATAGGTGCATCTTCGTGAGGGCGCAGGTTCAAATCCCTGACAGTTCTCTAAGACTTAGATTTTCCGTGTTTTCCTTAAATAGCTTAAGCAACTGTCAGGATGGTTCTTTTGAATAGGACACCATCAGTTTAATATAGTATCCTAGACCGTTCTGTTCCAAGAGTGGTTTGATCAACTCCATTGAAAGTAGGTTGATGAAAAGCCTCCTGTAATGCAAGAGTCCTATGTCACCTGCGGGATGTTTAGTTGTGGAAAGAACACAGGCTTTTAGAGCGCATACGACGATTATGTGCACCAAAGAGCAAAGGGCCAGCGTTTAGTTTGCCTCTTGCGTGTACAACTGCACGCTAACTAACAACCGCACCACCCTTCGTTTTGGATGTTAAATTCTAATCTTCCTCTTTTTCTTCGACTTGAATTGTTAATAAGGACCCAGATTTCTCTTCATAAATAATTATCGCGTCGATCATTTGAATTTTACCTTGTTGTTAATTTGATATATTAAATTGTGGCGCCACTTACATATGATGTAATCATTATTACAAAATAATAATGAGATTTCCTGTTTTGTATTTCCAAGGAAATACCAGCGTTTTTCATCAGGTCTGAATATTCTGGATGACTAGTTACAGCGTACTGCGTAACACAATCGTTTAATTTTCCCTAATCGTACCTGTCGTTTTGAGCAAATCCCGTGGTTTTCCATCTGGAATTTTTCCTCTTGGTAGCTTCAAAAAAAATGGCTCTGAGCACTATGGGACTCAACTTCTGAGGTCATTAGTCCCCTAGAACTTAGAACTAGTTAAACCTAACTAACCTAAGGACATCACAAACATCCATGCCCGAGGCAGGATTCGAACCTGCGACCGTAGCGGTCTTGCGGTTCCAGACTGCAGCGCCTTTAACCGCACGGCCACTTCGGCCGGCTTTGGTAGCTTCGAAAGACAAAAAAATGCAATGCAGCTAAATCGGAACTTTCGGTTAGTCTGTCATCAATAATATGACAAGGTCAACCTTTATTGTGCCTTATGCATGACATGAGCGTATAATGAGTTGGTGCCCCACTGATCACGAATAGAACATCATTCTTGTCGACCAGTGTTGCAACAATAAACGGAATGAATGGTTTTAATATTCGCAGACAATGTTTGCATTCGTCATACGTACGTCCGAAATACGTACCGCCTTGCGTGCAATATAAAATTGTTATTGAGGGACGTGACTGTGCTTATTCATCTGTAAACATTCGGATTTTCACGAAGAGCCCAATTACGTCAGCTGCTGCGATTGATGGATCGACCAACAACAGAAACAGCTCTGTGTGATCATGAAATGACAGTCAGGACGTAAGTTTCTTCTTCCATTCATGCTACCACGTGTTCAGCAAACTCGGTTATCACAAGAGTCCTCAGACTATAGATAATGACCAACAGGCAGTTTTTATGGTCATCAGTTTACTCCTTCATCGTTTTATGTTGTAAATCCTTCATCAAACTACATACCCATTGGTATTTCCGCTGTAACTTCGAACTTTTTACACATGTCGCGGAAACAACTGTTTAGAATCTTCTGTAACAATTGTCAGACATTCGCTGTGTCTCATTCCAGTAACTGTAACAGTTCGCATCATATTTTTGTAGATCAGTTACTTTTACAGCCATTGTCACGTGTTCTATTTATATTGTTCTGCACCATCGCTGAATGGGTACTGGAGATCACTGCACTTCTACCCTTGGTGCAACGCGGGTTCGTTCGCAAGTAGATACTGCATATTGCCATTTTCCTTTTTCGTCACTCCTAAAGCGGGATACAGAATACATCTAAACTGCTAACATGACAAACCTTGCATTGCATTCTAAAAATGTAGCAACCATTGCATTAAGCACTGATATTCTAATTAAAACTAGAGGTATTATTTTAGATTGTCCTGTAAAATGTATAACGGTAACTGCAGCTGGTGTTGAACTCTCATACACAGATGTCATATCACCATTAAAAAGAATGTACAGAAGAAGTTTTAATTTTAAGGAACTGGGATCCGCCCCTTTATGCAACCACAAAATCTTCCTATTGCCCGAACACTTTTGGGCACATTTGCACCATAATCAGTGGGCTATATTTTACTGATATCGTAGTTGCTAATAGGTTAAGCTTTGTAGGACAGTTCTTAAATGTTCAAGTAGCTTGTCATACTTTTTATCGCTCTCCTTGATACCGTGTACACTGAACAGCAAAAACACTCAACCACTTTGGATGAAACAGCAGAAAAATCAGATCATTTGGCAATAACAGCAGGAAAACCAGATAAGGGTGTGACGGCAAAAGAGGGACCGGGTCATTGATTAAGGAAATGCGAGACTTCCGAAGCTCATCTTGTATTCATTTATTCCCCGTGCGATAAGTATTGCTTACTTTACGACACACATTGTGGGTCTGACTATGTTCGAATCGAAGCGACAGTACCTGGATACAAACAAACTCCAGGTAGAGAGGCTATGAAACTTTCAAGAAGGCACTTATAAGGGCTCACTATCTACCATCAATCTTAACTAAGAACGAAAGGACAAATTCGCTTATTTTCTTTTTTTTGCAACTTGAAATGACAATGTCGCTCGTTTTGGAGTGAAGATTAGTCAGAAAATTACCTTCCATAAGTGTGTGGACTCGAATGTTAAAGGAGATTAATATTACGTAGTTGTCTTGTGGCGTAAGATTGGAAAAATGCAGCGGTAATCTGAAGGTGCAGACTTGGTTGTTGCATGCTTCCTTTTTCTTAGCGTTTGTAAAAATTCACTAGACAGAAAAAGACAGCGATATTTCGCACAACGTTTACACAAATTATGAAATCTAATGTGAAAGTAACGACCTAGATGGCCTTACCTCATGTAGGCTTCACTATGATTCAAAATTTTTTTACAAGTAACTAAAAGTCGCGAAAGATATGGTGTCTTCCATCAGAGAAAATATCCATCCATGAAAGCATTTTATGGGGAGCTATTCTTAAAAGACAGAAACGAACGTGAAATCATTACAGTTCAGATTAAGAAATGTAACAAATTCATACAACTGCACCTAACAGTTATTATCCCTAAGTGTTTAGAAGCAGTGATAACATTTTGCTAATAAATTAACGAGAGAATACTTCGACCAACCGCGAACGATTAAGGATGAGCCTACAAACACCCTTTCAAGCTCTCGTGAATGGGCAGTATTACAAAATTAGTAACTCAACATAGCTGGATTATTTTTTTAAAAAAAGAAAAAAAACACCGTCCGAACAGGCCCAACGGTGCCGACCGGCCGCCGTGTCACCCTCACCGAAGGCGTCACTGGATGCGGATGTGGAAGGGTACGCGGTCAGCACACTGCTCTCTCAATCGTTGTCAGATTTCGTGACCGGAGCCGCTACTTCTCACTTAAGTAGCTCCTCAATTGGCCTCACGCTTGCCACGCTTGCAAACAGCGCTCGGCAGACCTGAACGGTCACCCATCCAAGTGTTAGCCAAGCCCGACAGCCCCAGTCTTTGGGTACGCATCTTTGTCGAGCGAGCGGCTGTATGCGATTGTTAATTATGGAGCTATTGCATCAGCATACTCTAACAGGAACCTAATTGGTATACGATCTGGACCGGAAGACTTGTTTTTATTAGGTGATTTGAATTGATTCACTATTCCGAGGATATCTACTTTCAAGTTACTCATGTTGGCAGATATTGTCGACTCGAATTCTAGAATATTTACTTCGTCTTCTTTGGTGAAGGAATTTCGGAATGCTGTGTTTAGGAACTCTGCCTTAGCAGCACTGTCCTCGTTAGTATTTCCATTGCTATCGCGCAGAGAAGGCATTGCTTGTGTCTTGTCACTAGCAAACTTTACATACGACCTGAATCTCTTTAGATTTTCTGTCAGGTTTCGAGACCAAGTCCGTGCTAAATTTCGAGCTTCTGTAAAAGATTGCCGATATTGGAGATTTTGCTTTCGTTTAAATTCGGCATGCTTTTCTTTTTGTTTCTGCAACAGTGTTCTGACCGGTTTTCTGTACCATTGGGGGCTCTGTCGTTTGTTAATTTATTTGGTATAAATCTCTCAATTGCTGTCGATACTATTTTTTTGAATTCAAGACACACCTGGTCTACACCTTCATTGTTAAATTTGAAAGGAGTGGAGGTTGTCTCTCAGGAAGTGAATTTTCATCTGCTTTTTTGAATATGTATATTTTTCGTTTATTTTTGGAGGATTTGGGAGTTACAATATTCAGTCTCGCTACGACAACCCTTTGTTCATTAATCATTGTATACGTTCCGATGCTCTTTATTTGCTCTGGATTATTTGTTGTTAAGAGGTCAACAATATTTATTATTTTGTTGAACGGCACCGTTAATTTTGAAGCGTGGCAGGTCGTTCGATTGTATGAGTTATGCTAAAGTGGAATCTTCGTTCCTAAGCCACATCCTGTACCCCACAGAACAACACGCAAAAGTAATAATAATGACCCTTTCTTACGAGAATGCGGACAACACTACTAGCAGTACTCAAATAATGATCAATACTATGTCATTGAAAGACAATGAGTGGAAATCGAATGCTGAGAGTAAATAAAAATTTGCAGAGGCAAGTTACACAAAGCAAGGAAGCTGAAGAAGGATTATGGACGTAGAGGTGTCTAGTGAGTGAAGATTCTTTTTACATCGTGGGATTATGTAAACAGTGTTGAAATTTCTTGTGTTGTTGTGTCATACAAGGAACATTTTCACTTTAACTATTAGAGAATCACATTTAAATTTTTCCGTGTTTGCACAGCGTATCACTTAACTTATTTCATCAAACTCTTTTCATAAACATCTCTTGACAAAAAAGCGAAGGGTTCAGAAGGGGACGAGGAAACGAAATGAAACTTCACGGAGTGAGAGAGTATATTATGTTGTTTCAGTGATTACAAAATCGATTCGAATTTAGAAAGAACTGGCAGTATGAGCCCACTTACCAGTAGAACGTTGCACCCCCTCTAGCCTGGATGTATGCACTGATTTCGTTGGGAAGGGTTCTTCTCCTAAGGCAAAGTGGCCTTATACAACGATCCTTGATGTCCTGGATACTGGCCTTGGGACGGAGCTGACGTCCGAGCTGTTCCCACACATGTTACATCGCAACAGATCTAAAGATTTTTCTATCCACAGCAGTACCACAACATCACAAGGACAGTTCATACAGACCGTTATACATGTGTCCTGTTGAAAAACGGCACCGTAATATTGCCGCATGAGAGGCAACACATGAGGACGTGACATACCGTTATGCACTCAAACACTACCTGTCGTGTAATACCCTACGCTCCCCCACAGTATGACGCCAGGACTAACACAACTGTGCCTCCAAAAGACACTGGAAGAATAGGACCTCTGCTCATGTCGCCACCATGCTCGCCATAGATGGCCATCCCCGGTATCGCATTGCTATGATTCATCGTTGAACGCAATGCGATGCCATTCGTCAGCAGTCCTTGCTTCCCGCTCACGGAATCACTCCGGTCTCGGTTCGTGTCATACACACATCAAAAAAGTTTTGCATCGTCCTGGTTACAACAACTCCTGAAGATAGACGTTGACAGTGGATATTGTATCACAGACACAGTCCATTTGACTGTTCAGAAATGTCACTAAACCCGCCCAAAGATGTAAAGAACCAAGCATGAGTAACGCCTTTTAGACGGAGGGGGCCCGACAGCCGATCAGTTCCAGTCATTCCACCAGGAAGGACGTGCACGGCTCGTGTTGTCTGTAGTTCAGTCATGCCTAGACGGTCAATACCGCGGTTCGATCGCGTCCACATTGTTACTTTGTGTCAGGTAGGGCTCTCAATAGGGAAAGTGTACAGACGTCTCGGAGTGAACCAATGCGATGTTGTTCGGACATGGAGGTGATACAGAGAGACAGGAACTGTCGATGATATGCCTCGCTCAGGCCGCCCAAAGGCTGCTACTGCAGTGAATGACCGCTACGTACGGATTATGGCTCGGAGGAATCCTGACGGCAACGCCGCCATGTTGAATAATGCTTTTCGTGCAGACACAGGACGTCATGTTACGACTAAAACTGTGCGCAATAGGCTGCATGATGCACAACTTCACTCCCGGCGTCCATCTGTGCAATCACGACACCATGCAGCGCGGTATAGATGGGCCCAACAATATACCGAATGGGCCGCTCAGGATTGTTATCACGTTCTCTTCACCGATGAGTGTCGCATATGCCTTCAACCAGACAATCGTCGGAGGCGTGTTTGAAGGCAACGCGGTCGTGCTGAACGCCTTAGACACACTGTCCAGCGAGTGCAGCAAGGTGGAGGTTCCCTGCTATTTTGGGGTGGCATTATGTGGGGCCAACGTACGCCACTGGTGGTCATGGAAGGCTAAGTAACGGCTGTACGATACGTGAATGCCATCCTCCGACTGATAGTGCAACCATATCGGCAGCATATTGGCGAGGCATTCGTCTTCATGGACGACAATTCGCGCCCCCATCGTGCACATCTTGTGAATGACTTCCTTCAGGATAACGACATCGCTCGACTCGAGTGGCCAGCACGTTCTGTCGACATGAACCCCATCGAACATGCCTGGCACAGATTGAAAACGGCTGTTTATGGACGTCGTGACCCACAAACCACTTTGAGGGATCTACGCCGAATCGCTGTTGAGGAGTGGGACAATCTGGACCAACAGTGCCTTGATAAACTTGTGGACATTATGCCACGACGAATACAGGCTTGCATCAATGTAAGAGGACGTGCTACTGGGTATTAGAGGCACCGGTGTGTACAACAATCTCTGAAGGTCTCACTGTATGATGGTGCAACACGCAATGTGTGGTTTTCAAAAGCAGTAAAACGGGCGGGAATGATGTTTATGTTGATCTCTATTCCAATTTTGTGTACTGGTTCCGGAACTCTCGCAACCAAGGTGATGCAAAACATTTTTTTGATGTGTGGATTATTAATGGCAGCTTTCGTATAGTTTTGCAAGGACTGAATTAGTTGTTTCGGATGGTAGGTACAGATGTGAATAGGTTATAATGTGTCTGGTGCGCAATACGGCACTCTTCCCTTCTGGTCAGACGTGGTCGACTGGAAGCTTGGCGATTAGTATGCTTTCCCCACGTTCCCATGCAGCCCAATATCGCGCCGCTATCGTATCCAGATGTCCCACAAATCTCGGTACTCCACGATTCGACCAGCCGTCCAAATGGAATCCCACAATGACACCCTTTTCAAACACTGACAGGTGAAGGAAACACTGTGGTTGTGATGGTGGTGGTAAGTTCCTGTGGGACCAAACTGCTGATGTCATCGGTCCCTAGGCTTAGCACTACTTAATCTAACTTACTTACGCTAAGGACAACACACAAACCAGTGCGCTGTTTTTAGAGGACTTTAGAGACACTGACAGCAGATATAAACAAAGCGATCGTTTGAGGTAATGCCTGAAAGTTATGCAACACACCCAACGTCCAAGTAACGCGGGTACGATCTTAACTGACCAAAGCTACTAGGAAAACTACCGTAGTCTACACTTACCTATGGTAGTCTACTGTAGCCTACAGTAGTCTTACAGTTCTAATTGTGGAAATTCGTGCGTGGCCCTGTGTGAGATGAAGAAAGGGCGGCGGCAAAGGAGTGGAAAGAGTAAGAGGTACGCACGTGCTGCGCTGGCGTCGGCGTCGTGTGTGACGACGTCGGCGTCGGCGCAGGCCGAGGCCGCCAGCTGGGAGGCGATCCCCGGCGGCAGCTGCCCGCCGTGACCGTCCGCGGTCGGCACCAGCTGCCCGTCGTCGCCCACCGCCAGCGTCAGCACCACCTCGCCCTGCCACACCACACTCGTACCGGCACCGTACGTTCCTGCTCTCACAAGGGGACCGCGCCTACTCGTCATCACGGATTTCTTCCGAATTTATGCTATTGCAGTGCTCGGTCAGAAGTGAAAGTGACAGAAGTGGGCGAGATCCAGATAGCAAATCGTTTAGAACAAATAGTGTTTCCGGTCCGGTCGGGAGAGGTATACACCATTTATGTTAAAGTAGCTGCCATGCAACGGTTGGCGCAGCTGAAAGTTTACGGAACGGAAATCTGAAGGTTGTGAGGTTGGGTCCCCTTGGTTTTTTATTTTCAATTTTTACCTTACTTACACATTTGTAGACTTAGAGAAAGCTTTTGACAATGTTGACTGGGATACTCTCTTTCAAATTCTAAAGATGGCAGGGGTAAAATACAGGGAGCGAAAGGCTATTTACAATTTGTACAGAAACCAGATGGCAGTTATAAAAGTCGAGGGGCATGAAAGGGAAGCAGCGGTTGGGAAGGGAGTGAGACAGGGTTGTAGCCTCTCCCCGATGTTATTCAATCTGTATATTGAGCAAGCAGTAAAGGAAACAAAAGAAAAATTCGGAGTAGATATTAAAGTCCATGGAGAAGAAATAAAAACGTTGAGGTTCGCCGATGACATTGTAATTCTGTCAGAGACAGCAAAGGACTTGGAAGAGCAGTTCAACGGAATGGACAGTGTCTTGAAAGGAGGATATAAAATGAACATCAACAAAAGCAAAACGAGGACAATGGAATGTAGTCGAATTAAGTCGGGTGATGCTGAGGGAATTAGATTAGGAAATGAGACACTTAAAGTAGTAAAGGAATTTTGCTATTTGGGGAGCAAAATAACTGATGATGGTCGAAGTAGAGAGGATATAAAATGTAGACTGGCAATGGCAAGGAAAGCGTTTCTGGAGAAGAGAAATTTGTTAACATCGAGTATAGATTTAAGTGTCAGGAAGTCATTTCTGAAAGTATTTGTATGGAGTGTAGCCATGTATGGAAGTGAAACATGGACAATAAATAGTTTGGACAACAGGAGAATAGAAGCTTTCGAAATGTGGTTCTACAGAAGAATGCTGAAGATTAGATGGGTAGATCACATAACTAATGAGGAGGTATTGATTAGAATTGGGGAGAAGAGGAGCTTGTGGCACAACTTGACAAGAAGAAGGGACTGGTTGGTAGGACATGTTCTGAGGCATCAGGGGATCACAAATTTAGCAATGGAAGGCAGCGTGGAGGGTCAAAATCATAGAGGGAGACCGGGAGATGAATACACTAAACAGATTCAGAAGGATGTAGGTTGCAGTAAGTACTGGGAGATGAAGAAGCTCGCACAGGATAGAGTAGCATGGAGAGCTGCATCAAACCAGTCTCAGGACTGAAGACCACAACAACAACAACACAGAAATAAACCGAAATAAAGCGCAATACATTGTATTTACAGTGTCCAGTCACTTTAAGTTGAACTCCGCCGTCAACGTGCAATAACCAGTTACAGACGGCAACTGGCAACACTAGCAGTGGAGGGTATCTAAAATGCGACAGGCCATAAATGACGGGTGTGGGAATGTGTATGGGCGAAAATACGTGCAACTGTTGAGCCACTGGTCGCCCAGATCAGTTAAGGGGCTAGCAACAGTGTCTTCTCAACGACCGTCAGGGAACGTTGCTGCGTTTGGTCCCCCAGCAAAAGGTGCCTGGTTCAAGCACCCAAGCTGACTGTTGTTCATCGCATCGGCAACGAAGGCTGAAATTTGCACGCCAGACATCTGTTGAGCGTCGGAAGGTCACCTTTTCAGATGAATCACTTTTTATGCTGCATCGAACCGAAGCTCATTGGCGTGTAAGGCGTGAAAACGTCTGAAAGCAAACACCCTGCAAGAATCATCGGAAGGGTCCAGACTGGAGAGCATTTCCTGGGTGATCTCGTTATTCTGGAAGGCACAATGGGTCAACAAAAGTATACATCTATCCATGGGATCATGTCCTCTCCTACATGCAATTTGTTTTTCCTCAGCACGATGCCATCTACCAGCCGGACAATGCAACGCGTCACACAGCTCGTAGTGGTTCGAAAAGCAGCAGGATGGGTTTTCACGCACTCGCCTGACCACCAAACTCCACAGATTTAAACCCATTGTAGAATCTGTCGGACCACCTCGATCTGGCTGTCCGCGTCATGGATCCTCAATCGAGAAACCTAACGCAGGTGACCACAACACTGAAGTCGGCATGACTCCACATCCTTGTCAGTACCTTCCAGAACCGCACTGAAAGATGACTGGACAATTACTGTGACTGGTCAGTGTATTCATATTTTCATAAAAGGCATGAAAAGCTGAAGTGTCATCATTACTTCACCAAAATCTGGTAAAATTACACAACGCTATACAAAAATGCTTTGACCGATGTGATGAAGCCGGCCGAAGTGGCCGTGCGGTTAAAGGCGCTGCAGTCTGGAACCGCAAGACCACTACGGTCACAGGTTCGAATCCTGCCTCGGGCATGGATGTTTGTGATGTCCTTAGGTTAGTTAGGTTTAACTAGTTCTAAGTTCTAGGGGACTAATGACCTCAGCAGTTGAGTCCCATAGTGCTCAGAGCCATTTGAACCATTTGATGTGATGAAACCTTACGGCCAGGACAGCAAATTTATTCAGTTATGTGACTCGTCAGGAGGTCAAACAAATGCACAAGTAAAGGGTGAGATATTTCAAGATGATCCAAAAGCTTCAAAACCGCTCTTATATTGTCGAGAGTGAAGTAGACTCTCTGAGCACTATGGGACTTAAGGTGAAGTAGACATCACATCCCGATAAGACCGCAACAAAATACGTCACACTGCCAATTTTGCTGTAACCATGCCTTAAGCGTGGCTTGCTGCCACACTATGCTATTAGAGAGGACCTTTTATGAATGTAAAGCATATTTGTTTTTCTATAGAAACTTTAAAACAATCATGTAATTGTAAAAATGCGACGTTTACAACTTGTGCAAGATGCAAAGAAATTTAGAGCTTTCTCTCTATTTTTCGATGAATTTCCCCCCAGCAGTGTATATAATCAATTGTAAAATAATAAAAATATATAGTTTTACCTACTAATTTCTCTGTATTCGTTACAACTCTTTCCTGGAAATTTATTTGCAATCTGAAATTTTCATTGACCTTTCCTTTTCATACCTTTAGCGAAAATATTACTAAATACAATATAGTCAGCATTATTTCTGTTTATTTGCAGTGTAAGTAATTTAAAAAATGAAAATAAAAAGAAAAAAAGTTTCCGGGTACGGACCAAACACCAAGATCGTCGGCTTAGCATTGTGTGCTCTTTCTGCAGCGCCAACCGGTGTGTGGAAACTTCGCTATCATAGAAGGTTCATTTCTCGCCCGATCTGCGTCAAAAATGTTATTTTTTCTAAACGCTTGGCCATCTGGAGCTCCCACATCTGTCACTTTCATTTCTGGCCAAGCTCTGCATATGCCATATTGGACGAAATCAACGATGACAAGTAGGCTCGGTCGCCTCATTAAGTGGCCGCTAGGCCAACAATATTATGGCTCACTACTTCCGGATGTGCAATGGTACTGAATGTGTGTGGGTTATGTTATGACATCGTTTACTATTACTGAGCAGATCAGAAATTTTTGAAACATTTTACATTATCTAAAAAATATTGTGCCATCTGGAGGCTGCGTTGACAATTTCCTTGCTAGTCGATTACATGTTTCGTTGAAGTACATCTTCTGTGCTGCTTTGTGTCAGCTATTGAGTTTGCCTATTAAAATGACTTCAAAACAAGAAGAAAGATCATTCGTATTAGAAAGCATCGAAATACGATAGAAACGTGGTTCACGTCAAATGAAAGTTTGGGTCCAGCTGTAAGGTGTGCTCGGATAGCCTAATGCTAAGGCACCGGTCTCGATAAGCGGTAAATCAGCGTGCGCGTCTCGGCCCGGCACAAATTTTCATTGTCGTCATTCCACTATAGAGACGATGGTTGTCTATATTGGCAACTGCGAATACATTTCGTGCATCAAAATGTATGAATCACTGCTGAAACTATGGGTTGCTACGGCAGATGAATATAAAATTTAGAAAATTACGAATGATCTTTATCAGTTGTTTCTCACTATATATAAAGAGCACTGCCATGCGAGTACGACAAAGGATTTAAAAAAAGTTAATTCTCAACAAACTTCAGCTAGTACGTGAAACGAATAAGGGACTGAAAGAAAAACGCTGACTTGGTGAAATTGCATCCCTCATTCTACTTTTTGGTTTTTGAATATGGGGGCAAGCATTTACAGTTCGGAAACGTATCATATGTTGGAACATCAAGAGTAAAAAATTTCAAGAGTGAATTTTTGACGTTCATTACACCGATTTTTCATTCATCTATTTTTTCTTCTTCTACTTACAACAAAGTAGAGGAACTACTAAAGCAACAACGTTTTGATCGTGTAACTTTTTGAACCACACTAAATATTGCACAACTATATTGACCATTGGTGCATTGATGGACAAATAAATCGTAGCGGTGTAAAACAGTAATCAGAATACACTACCGTACGTCACATGTAACTAGCAATGAGACAGACAAATCACTTAAACATCAAATAACTAGCCACTGATTCGAATCTACTGTGTCACGTGCTTAAGAGACGAGAAGAAAATTTCTCGTCCTGAAACAAAGACGGACCTTGTATCAGCAAAATTTGGTTTTTGTTATGTTTCTGGATGTTGTGCAACAAAGTGAGTTATGTGGAGTAATTTAGATAGTAGTATAAATTGTGTTACATCAACTGTAATACCATGCTGTCATAAAAGTCTTTTCTTTGGCCCTCATCTACTACGCAGCTTGGGAAGATGTACGTATGCGCAGCATCAGCAGTCAATAACAGTAAAACAATTACGTGTGTCAGCTGCACGAATGTAATTAATCTACATTTATCTGTTTTTTGTTCTACAAAGTATATTTACTTTTTGAACAACAGCTAAATTAATTGTAGTTGGACTTAGTTTAATAAACTAATTAAGAACTTACTCTGAGGTGTTTGAAGAAAAGTATCAGCACTTTATACCACAGAGTGAGGTTAAAAAAGATATCAATAATTTTATAACCATTACCCAGGGGGGAGAGTGCCACTAGGCGGATTCAGAGAAAAACGTGAAGTCGAGAGTCGTCAACAGAGTATGGACAATACCTGAACAGCAAACCGAGGAAAATAACCAACAACAAGATCAGAGTCTTGAGTGGCCTCCCAGCAGGTATTGAACTACCTCACGTTTCGTGTAGCAGCCAGTGTCCCAATGTAGTACTATTTTTAAGTCTCCTGTCTCTCCTGACGTCCGGCGAAATTATATGTGAGTATGTCTCCACATCTGATCGGTCAATTCAGATTCCTAGACTTTCCAACCGGATTATTTGTTTGCAACTACCGCTGCTCTAGACTAACGTTCCCATTTCCTGCACTAAAAGAAACATACACTTGTCGAAAGACGCTGCTTCTAAAAGCTATTCACAATAATGCTTAGTTTGCTGATACCTGTGTCGCTACGTTAAGTCCTGAAGGGCCCCTTCGGTCACAGGTCTGTGCTTCCTATGTATATTATCGATCCCAAGCAAGTGGAGGCCTTCCCACGTATAGAATGGCACGCTCTAGTGCGTCAGGCGTCATTGTCTGGCGAGATGCTTTCTTTCCTGTTTTGTGTCCATGTATCGGCATACTACAACAGTATGTACACTGACGGACATGAAAAGCGCGACAACATGAACACTTTAACGGAACGCCACCAAAAGCTACTCTGTTAGTCCTCTACTATTCAGATAGTTAAGAGAGATTAAAATTTAATTGTGGGATACGAACTTTAGGAAAGAAATGAAAGAGGAAGCCGCCTTGTAAAATTTTGCACAAAGCATAATTTAACCATCGATAACAAGTGGTTTAAGAATCATGAAAGAAGGTTTTGTACGTGGAATAGACCTGGAGACACCGGAAGGTTTCACATTGATTGTACAACGGTAAGACAGAGATTTCGGAAACAAATTTTGGATTGTAAGACATTTCTAGGGACAGATGTGGACTCCGACTACAATTAATTGATTATGAACTGTAAATTAAAACTAAAGAAATTGCAAAAAGTAGGAAATTAAGAAGATGGGAGCTGGATAAGTTGAAAGAACCATAGGCTGCTGCAAGTTTCAGAGGGCGCATGGGCAATAACTGACCATAACAGGGGAAAGGAATATAATGGAAGAAGAATGGGTAGCTTTAAGAGTTGAAATAGTGAAGAGAGCACAGTATCAAATAAGTAAAACGGCAGAGCCTAGTAGAAATCCTGGAATAACAAAGGAGATATCGAATTTAATTGATAAAAGGAGAAGATATAAAACTGCAGCAAATGAAGCAAGCGAATGGGAATACAAACGTCTAAAAATGAGACTAATAGGAAAAGCAAAATGGCTGAGCAGAAATGGGTAGAGGACAAATGTAAGAATATAGAATCATATATCAGTAGGAGAAAGGTAGATACCTCCTGCAAGACAATTAAAGAGGTCTTTGGAAGAAAGAAATCCAGCTGTTGTAGCATATCCTCGATGTTTTCCAATCTGTATATTGACAACGTTGAGCAAACAGTACAGGAAACCGAAGAAAAATTTGGAGAAGGAGTTAATGTCCAGGGAGAAGAAATAAAAACTTTGTGGTTTGCCAATGACATTGTAATCCTGTAAAAGACAGCAAAGGACTTGTAAGAGCAGTTGAACGGCTAGGATAGTGTTTCGAAAGGTCGGTATACGATGAACATCAACAAAAGAAAAACAAGGATAATGGGATGTAGTCGAATTAAATCAGATGACGCTGAGGAAATTAGATTAGGAAACGAGAGTTTTGCTATTTGGGTAGTAAAATAACTGACTATGGCAGAAGCAAATAGCATATTAAATGGTTCGGTTAGTGTTTTTTAACGTCCCGTCGACAACGAGGTCATTAGAGGCGGAGCACAAGCTCGGGTTAGGGAAGGATGGGTAAGGAAATCGGCCGTGCCCTTTCAAAGGAACCATCCCGGCATTTGCCTGAAACGATTTAGGGAAATCACGGAAAACCTAAATCAGGATGGCTGGAGACGGGATTGAACCGTCGTCCTCCCGAATGCGAGTCCAGTGTGCTAACCACTGCGCCACCTCGCTCGGTGCATATTAAATGTAGACCGGTAATGGCAAGAAAGTATTTTCGAAGAAAAGAAATTTGTCAACATCGAATATAAATTTAAGTGTTAGAAGTCTTTTCTGAAAGTATTTGCATGGAGTATAACCATGTACGGAAGTGAAACAAGGACGATAAACAGTTTAGGCAAGAAGAGAATCCATCCTGATTTAGGTTTTCCGCGATTTCCCTAGATCACTTCCTTTGAAAGGGCATGGCCGATTTCCTTCCTGATCCTTCCCTAATCAGAGCTTGTGCTCCATCTCTAATGACCGCATTGTCGACGGGACGTTAAAAACTAATCTCCTCCTCCAAGAAGAGAATAGAAGCTTTTGAAATGTGGTGCTACAGATGAATGCTGAAGATTAGAGGGGTAGACCACATATCTAATGATGTGGTACTGAATAGAACTGGAGAGTAAAGAAATTTGTGACACAATCTGAGTGGAAGAAGGGATCGCTTGATAGGACACATTCTGAGACATCGAGGGATCACCTATTTAGTACTTGAGGGAAGTGTGTGTGTGTGTGTGTGTGTGTGTGTGTGTGTGTGTGTGTGTGTGTGTGTGAGAGGGGGGGGGGGTAAAAATCGTATAGGCAGGCCAAGAGATGAGTATAGTAACGAGATTCAGAAGGATGTAAGTTACAGTAGTTTTTCAGAAATGAAGAGGCTCGCACAGGATAGAGTAGAATGGCGACCTACATCAAACCAGTCTTCGGACTGAAGACAACAACGACAAGAGTTATTACCATGTCAGTGGGATATGCTGATTAAAATTTCATTATGTGAACTAATTTTCAGTATTTCGAGTACAGAAGGGACTCATTCTTACCAGCTGAAGAATCGTGTGAGTACTGAAACTATTCAAGTGGAGTTTGTGCCACAGCATGCCCAGAGGATGTTTATGAAACTTGTCGCCATGTTTTGGACTTTCAGAACGGTAAAACTATTGGCATTAATGGTAATGAAGCCTCATATAGACAGACAGCACAGTGAAATGGTTGCAGAGCAGGTGATGACCAGAAGGTCTCTGGACAATAGCGTGGCAGGAAGCGAAGGCACGGGTACTCCCAGAGTGGCTACACCACGAGAACGTCGTAGGAATGTTCCGCTGTTATGACGGACAGATGAATGACAACAGTGTGTGTCCATGAACTGCTGGGACAGATTATCGGTAACTAGATCTGAAATCTCGAGTTGCCACGTGTCTGTTGTTGTGAACACCGTGCCAGAGATAACAGATTTTGCGTGGTGTAGAGCCAGAGTTGACTGGGATGTTGAGTTTCATTCTGTGGTGTTCAATGGTAATTCTCGCTTCTGTTTGCAGTGATGAGAGCCAAGCCAAAGAGCCCCTAGGTCACTTTGTGAAAGGCCACAGGAAGCAGAGACTCTAGAGACGTATACCTCTCCAACTCCTGGAATCATAATGTGGGAAGCTGATGGGTATGACAGCATAACTCATTAGGCAATTATTGAACAGAGACTAAATACTCATCAGTGTGTGGCAAGAATGGTAAACTCCGTTGTCGTACCCCACATGACTAGGGTGCCAAATGATATATTCCAGCAGGATACTGCGAGACCCAAACCTCAGCTCACGTCACCAACCCCTTGAGGAATGTATGTATCCTTGACTGGCCCATCCAGTTGATGGTACAGTCCGTGATATTAGCAACGTGTAGTTCTCTGTTTTAATATCTGAGAAATGTTTTCTTTTGGCTGCAATCTATTTCGTAGGAAAAATCTGAATGTAGCCGTTTGAAGATGGGCATAGGAATGTGAACGTTATGGCCTGAACAAAGGAAGGAATTTCAGAAAGTCGTAACTGCTGGCTCTTCATTTCAGTAATACGGATAAGAAGCTTGAACACTTCAGTTAGATACCGAACCGTCTCTTTCCAAGTTTACCATGTCATTAAAAAAGGGTCTGGTGCATTAAGTGTTATGCTGATTTAGAGAATATTGTAACAAAATATATATTTTAGGAGGAAATAATATTTGATATTGAGCGTGAGTGACGTGTGTTACTTCCAAGTTTAGAAGATATACATTGGTGTGCAAAACGTAGGAATGAAAATGTAGCTCGATGAAACTTGGACTATATATATATATATATATATATATATATATATATATATATATATATATAGAACTGCTACAGTGTATTAGAAAATGTAAGTAAAAGAAATACGCTATGAGACGAAATGACAGTTTTATTCAAAGACTTTAATTACACTGATATCACCGCGATTCACGATGCTCCCCTGGACATTGCAAAAGGCGGTACATGCTTCTTAATAGGGTGTGGTGTGTGATTACAACGGACGCAGAGCAATCCCATGGTGGCCACCAGGTTGATAAGGAATTCTTTCGGGTAGGACGTTCCATTCTTCCAGCAGCGCGGGGCTGACGACTGTTGCGTGTGGATGTGCTGCAGTACCTCTCCACATCACATCCCAAAAGTGCCTTATGGGATTTGAGTCGGGAGAAGGGGCAGAGCAGTCTTTCGTCCAATATCCTCTGTTTCCGTGAGCTGCTCGACCAGCGCAGTTCATTTCTGTCGCTCATTGTCATTCACATACGAAGTCAGCGACGAATTTACTTCTGACAAGACTCACAGGTTCACAATAACGTAGACATGTAAGCGTACCGTGTTTCTAAGATTTGGAGGTCGGTAGACAAATGCAATCTTATGTCTCTCCACATAATGACACCTGGATCACCAAAACGATCATGTTCGACAGTGCTCGACGTGTCCTCACCTGGCGGGAGAAGGTTAAACGTCATGCATCCAGAAACATGATCATTTTGGTGGTCCAGGTTTTATGGTGTGGGGAGGCATAATGTTGCAAGTACGTACTAATCTTAAAGTCTTTGAATCACGCTAGTGGAGGAATGAAACACCCTACCACGAGAACTCTTTTCTGACCTTGTGGCCAACCTGTCAGCAAGTTGCAGAGCATGCTGTGATCACACACCCTATTAAGAGCCACGTCATACATTTTGTAATGTCCAATGGGTCATTATAAATCACGTTAACTTAAGTGTAATTATTGTCTTTAAATAAAAGCGTATTTTCTGTTCGTCTCAGTGCGTATTTATTTCTGTTTCCCTCTGTGCTATACTGTTGCATTTCTTTCTATGTATGGTCTATGTTTCATCGAGATGTATTTCTTGGCAGTGATACATCATGCGAAAATTACTTTTGTCCATGTGTTTTGCATACTAGTGTATAGTCGATACGGAAAATGTAATGTAAGCTACAATTACCATTTAAATATAGGAAACAGGTTACGATTTTAAACAAATGAAGGAAATAAGTACCTCGTCTTCTTCCAGCAAGACGTAGTTTTGGGCACTTTGTATTTCTTCGAAGGTGGGATTGGTATTTTCTGCTTTGATACTAGTAATAACGGGATCAGATTGCTCGATCATGTTCTTCCCCGCACTGTTTACACAGGAGATGCTGGTCTTCTGCTCTCCGCTGTCCTGCATAAGGTCGCACTTCTGCCCTAGGGTTACTGATTTACCCCAAGGCTGATCTTCTTGTGTATCGTCAGCAACCATGTTGCTGCAGTCGTCAGTAGCTCCTAGGCAGCTTTCCTGCACGAAATCCGGACTACAGCAGTCGTATAACTGTGCAACATTCATGGTACTCTCCCTTTCTTCTGATATTAGCTCTGTGTTGAAGTCGTCGCGCTCTTGCCTTTGCTCTGGATCGTCGTGGCGCATTTGTGAGAAAGGTGTCGGACAAACGTTGTCGTCTCGCGGAAAATCGTCACTGTTATACGTGCGCTCCGCAGCAGAATCTTCAACGCTGCTTTCCCCCTCCGATCCGACGTCTGTAAGGACAGTGTCTCGATTGTTTTCAGGCTCTATACTTCCGGTAACATATGCGGTGGAGAACTGCAAATCATTGTTGTACCTTAGATCTGTCAAGTCAGCTTCCGAAACCTTCAGAAACTCTTCGCAGCTGTTGAACTTTACACTAGTAAATTCCAATAAGCTGTCGCGATCTGTTTCCTGACTGTCCTCTTCAACGTCTGCTTCTCGACCGAGCTCGTTTTCGCATCCGTTTGAGTTTCCGACATCGAAATGTACAGTACAGTGTTGCAGCGAGAGCGTGTCACCGTTGTAGCCCTCCCTGGACCCTTTCATGTCCTCCTCGCACTCGTGAACGAACTGCTGGAAAGCGTCGTCGCAGAGCCCGCCGCCATCCCAGCCGCCTGCGAGCCCTCCACCGCGCACCCGCAGTCTGTCTGTGGCGGATGCGGCCAGCAGCTTCCCGGCGCAGCCCGCTGGAACGTGGGCATTGCCACGCTTGCCGCCGTGCCGCCCCTTCAACGAATGCGCTGGATGGCTGTCCACCTTGTAGTGGCTCAGACACTTTGCGCTGGCGGCCGTAGCGATCGGTAGCCGGTATACGCCCCGCCGCCGCTGCCGACGTACCTGGTAACAGCAAGACACACAACTCTTAGGGTAGTGCAAGCTGCGACACTCGTCAGACGGTCTCTGTCAGGAGAGATACGAGGCAAGGCCGAGCCCCGGGCTGTCACGACGTATTCTGACGTTAACGGTTACTGGTATTCAGTTACAGACGAAAAGTGGGGGAGGGGACAATAGAGAGGAGATATGTACAGCCTGGAGATGGTGGGTCGGTCATTCCGTAATCGTTCTAAACGCGTTATGATCGGGGCCTATTGTGCTAGCTTAAGGGCTGCTGACATTTGCTTTACGGCAGCTGCTTTTGCGGTACCTATTCGCAATAAACTGCTTAAAATCGTGACAGAAAGCGGCATTTTTCTGAGGAATGTTAATAGTGGGAGAAGGAAATGCCTAATGAAAATAGCTACATTCTCCTACGGAGACATACTGCGTGAGAGATCTGGATGTTGAAACAGCTGAATGTTGGCTGTGTTACCCTTATGCACGAGAAAAAACGTTAATCATACTTTGCCCGCGGGATTAGCCGAGCGGTGTGAGGCGCTGCAGTCATGGACTGTGCGGCTGCTCCCGGCGGAGGATCGAGTCCTTCCTCGGGCAAGGGTGTGTGTGTTTGCCCTCAGGATAATTTAGGTTAAGTAGTGTGTAAGCTTAGGGACTGATGACCTTAGCAGTTAAGTCCCATAAGATTTCACACACATTTGAACATTAATCATACTTTCATCACGCTTCTATTACTCACTAAAATATCAGCAGTTTAAATACCTGCTGAAGCAAAGATACCGTCTCAGTATCAATATACCTGGAGCAGGTAACTTTTTGCGAATCAGGAACAACGATCGGTCTGACGATTTAACGATGATTTCCTGTGAGAGGCACGTATAAATGTGGTGTGTAACGAAACTTTCCGTATCACCTCGAGACACAGAGGACCTACTCCTGATGAGCAGCGCTTTAAGCTGTGGGTAACTAATTCTTCCAATTCTTCATTTCCCTTAAGCACGGTCCGCGAAACGTTTCTGATCGCTACCAATATCTGCGTTATTCCTTGAAATGGAATCCAGGTTTTCCAGGTTTTGGACGTATTATAATATCTGAATTTAAATTAGCGAGTTTTCGCGAATGTTAGTGTATACAATGACCAAACAGTATTTCGACACGTGCTCTGGCTCACGTGAACTTTCTTGCTTCCACTAGTCGTTCTCCATATTCTCTTATACCATTCCCGATGCGTTTTTCACTCTTTTTTTGTAATTATAATCGTGGTAAGAGCTCGCGAGACTTGCATTTTGGTAACACTTGTTCACGTACTGTGGAATTTGGGCGTGTGAACGCTTAAACTGTTATTGGAGCCCCCCCCCCCCCAAAAAAAAAAAAGTTCAAATATGTGTGAAATCTCATGGGACTTAACTGCTAAGGTCATCAGTCCCTAAGCTTACACACTACTTAACCTAAATTATCCTAAGGACAAACACACACATCCATGCCCGAGGGAGAACTCGAACCTCCGCCTGGACCTTTAAATCGAAAAGTATACGAAGTATGAAGCAGTTTAAGAGATAATGGTTGAACTCTGTCATTTATTATCATACAAGATGTTCTGTTTGTATCTATATGTATTTATATCGTAAGTGATGATAAGTATTGCTCATGAAGAGCAAAGGAATAATAATTTGATGATCTAATTAGCTGTAGAGTTTCATAATTTACGCTTTTGTATTGAGTTTCAAAGAAATAGAATGCTGGCACAGTCTAAGGAGTAGTGTGTTTTGTGTTTAAATTTTAAACCATGTGTGTCAGCACAATAAAAAGTATATTCAATCTTATTTGCAATGTTAATAACAACTGTTAAAATACAGAAACATAATTTACTACGGGATAAGTATCTATTCCCTCTGAAACTTATTTCTGGACAACCACATTATTTAGAGATTGTATCTGAAGGATTTAATAGAAATTAAAGTACTGTCAATTACTTGTATATTTTGTTGCATTGGAATTAAGTTTTGACAAATATGATACACGATAATACTTTGTTCAAAGATACAAATAGAATAGCCATTATGCAGAAAATTAGTAAATGCTGTACTGCTTGAAATTTTATTCGTGTGTTTAATACTGTTTTGGCTTTATTGCATTCATCAGTACACCTGTAAACAATCACATTTATTTATGTTTTATGTAATATATAATTTATCAAGTTTTTTTCACCCATGTCTGATAACTTGTTGTTCAATGTGTTATAATAAGGTTTTTATTATTCTGACAGTTGTAGAAATTCAGGATTGACAGATAATTGTTTACTCAAAGACATTTATGTTGTTGCATACAAAAATGAAGAAAACATTGACAGACAGCCACACCACAGCAGTTGAATCTGATTAGGGTATTAGTATACTTATCATTAACCATAATGATTACCGGCAAAGTAAAAAATTCGTTGAAACTAATAAGATTACTGAATTACTCACCGATCCAACAACTAAATTTTCAGCACAAACCAGAAACAAATAAAAAGTTCCTACACAGAGTTAACAGAAAACAAAAAGAAAACAACTATTGTAATGAATCCACGAACCCCAGCACTTTATAGGCATTTAACGATATTTAAGCCTTTGGGTCTCATATGTCCAATTGATAACAGTATTAACAAAATGGTTCAAATGGCTCTGAGCAGTATGGGACTTAACAGCTATGGTCATCAGTCCCCTAGAACTTAGAACTACTTAAACCTAACTAACCTAAGGACATCACACAACACCCAGTTGTGTAGAGGTAGAGAAAATCCCTGACCCCGCCGGGAATCGAACCCGGGAACCCGGGCGTGGGAAGCGAGAACGCTACCGCACGACCACGAGCTGCGGACACAGTATTAACAGTTCAACTGACTGAATTAATAAAATACTCAACAAACTGATGATGAAATATTTCACATATGGGAAAAATTACACCTCACAAAATTCCAGTATTACTGCAGGAACAATAAAGCACATAGAAATCCACCACAATGCTAAATTCGTTTCACTTGGCATAACAAAGCTCTGCACTAACATATCTACACAAGAAACAATAGATATTATAGAACATACTCTCGTGATTCATAAAGAAACTACCAGATGAAGGCATACATTATATTAGACAACTTTCCAAACTCACCCTTTCGCAAACCTATTTCCAATTTAACAGAAACATTAACACATAAACAGATAGTGTGGTTATAACACGTAATGCTGCTGGACCCAAAGCAAATATATTTATTAAAAAACCTGAAATACAGTACTGGCCATTAAAATTGCTACACCACGAAGATGACGTGCTACAGACGCGAAATTTAACCGACAGGAAGAAGATGCTGTGATATGCAAATGATTAGCATTTCAGAGCATTCACACAAGGTTGGCGCCGGTGGCGACACCTACAACGTGCTGACATGAGGAAAGTTTCCAACCGATTTCTCATACACAAACAGGAGTTGACCGGTGTTGACTGGTGAAACGTTGTTGTGATGCCTCGTGTAAGGAGGAGAAATGCGTACCATCACGTTTCCAACTTTGATAAGGGTCGGATTTTAGCCTATCGCGATTGCGGTTTATCGTATCGCGACATTGCTGCTCGCGTTGGTCGAGATTCAATGACTGTTAGCAGAATATGGAATCGGTGGGTTCAGGAGGGTAATACGGATTGCCGTGCTGGATCACAATGGCCTCGTATCAGTAGCAGTCGAGATGACGGGCATCTTATCCGCATGTCTGTAACGGATCGTGCAGCCACGTCTAGATCCCTGAGTCAACAGATGGGGACGTTTGCAAGACAACAACCATCTGCACGAACAGTTCGACGACGTTTGCAGCAGCATGGACTATCAGCTCGGAGCCCATGGTTGCGGTTACCCTCGACGTTGCATCACAGACAGGAGCGCCTGCGATGGTGTACTCAACGACGAACCTGGGTGCACGAATGACAAAACGTCATTTTTTCGGATGAATCCAGGTTCTGTTTACAGCATCATGATGGTCGCATCCGTGTTTGGCGACATCGCGGTGAACGCACATTGGAAGCATGTATTCGTCATCGCCATACTGGCGTATTACCCGGCGTGATGGTATGGGGTGCCATTTGTTACACTTCTCGGTCACCTCTTGTTCGCATTGACGGCACTTTGAACAGTGGACGTTACATTTCAGATGTGTTACGACCCGTGGCTCTACCCTTCATTCGATCCCTGCGAAACCCTACATTTCAGCAGGATAATGCACGACCGCATGTTGCAGGTCCTCTATGGGCCTTTCTGGATACAGAAAGTGTTCGACTGCTGCCCTGGCCAGCACATTCTCCAGATCTCTCAGCAATTAAAAACGTTTGGTCAATGGTGGCCGAGCAACTGGCTCGTCACAATACGCCAGTCACTACTCTTGATGAACTGTGGTATCGTGTTGAAGCTGCATGGGCAGCTGTACCTGTACACGCCATCCAACATCGGTTTGACTCAATGCCCAGGCGTATCAATGCCGTTATTATGGCCAGAGGTGGTTGTTCTGGGTAGTGATTTCTCAGGATCTATGCACCCAAATTGCGTGAAAATGTAATCACATGTCAGTTCTAGTATAATATAACTGTCCATTGAATACCCGTTTATCATCTGCATTTCTTCATAATGTAGCAATTTTAATAGCCAGTAGTGTAAAATTCTTCAAATCACAACATCCATTTCAAAAAGACATAGTATATTACTACCGC
Source organism: Schistocerca nitens (assembly GCF_023898315.1). Taxonomy (NCBI): domain Eukaryota; kingdom Metazoa; phylum Arthropoda; class Insecta; order Orthoptera; family Acrididae; genus Schistocerca; species Schistocerca nitens. Next base: position 550,421,795 of record NC_064614.1, read on the forward strand.
TGTTGTCGATGACACAAACTATGTAAAACATCTTAACATTAGTTACTGCAAAAATCCTTTGATCATTGTGTTGGCCATTTTTGAGCACCCATATTCTGATTAGAAACAACTCTTGAAGCTGCTAAATCCAATTACCTTTTATCTATTAGGCCACAGTCACAACAAAATTACAGTTAGGCTCATATTTTGGTTTGTAACAAACGATATCGTATTAATTGGGAGTGTTTCAATATTTACTTGAATTGTAACAATCTAAATTGACACCAAATGATATTGTAAAAAGTGTTGAAGATGAACAATATTGTGTACTAAATTCTTACGTTTTTACTGTGTGACGGCGTATAATGATAAACGATTTGTACTGCAAGTCAAAGTTAACTATGATTTAAATTTTTTTCGTAATAAAATTTATTTCTATATTACTTTTGCATTAGTTTTTCACGCGATTCCGTCTGTAACCATAAGAAAGAGATGGACAGAAAGATGAAATTCACTGAAGCAGTACAGAACTCGACATAAACATTAGTGGAGTATAAATCAGACAGAGAACAAGATGAAATTTACTGATGATGATGTTGAGGTAGATGTGGAAATATTCTATGTAGTTTTTTTCATGCTTTGTGCACACATGTGATATGAAAATTTAATGAAACTTTTCTTATAGTGTGGTATGAAAAAGAGAAAGAGAGAGGAAGAGAGAAAGAGGGAGGTAGAGAGAGAGTGAGAGAGAGAGAGAGAGAGAGAGGGGGGGGGGGGAGAGTGAGTGTTAAAATATAATTTTTTAACAAAGCTTCAATTCAAGTGAAGGATACATATTTTTTGACAAGGAAATACTGTAGTACTGACACCATCTGTTTTTGAAGATGGAGATGTTTTTACGCAATTCTAATGAAGCTTATGTTATTTTTTTGAAATATTGTTAGTAATACACCAACAATGGCACCATTTTATGCAGTGCAGGTGAAGCTTACTTTTTTTGACACAGAAACACTGTAGTATTGGCAAGATTCTTTTTTTTAGCACTGTGCCATTTTATGCAATTCATGTGACAGTTATGTATTTTTTTTAATTATAATAGTCATTTGGATTGAACATGGGGGATACATACTGGCTGCTTGACGTAATGGAAAAGAGATGTGGTTTGTGACATACATCATTCGTAACAGTGATGACATCACTGATGAGAGGACATAGTCTGTGACGTTGTGGCTAGGACACTGAGGGGATGCATGATATCAAAAATGTAAACAAAGTGGGCTGAAGGCCCCATAGCTGTGAAATGTGGATGTTCCTTTCATGCATCTTTCATGATTTCATTCTTTTCAACCTGTTGCGGGTTTATATTTAATCTTTATAAACTAGACGTTGTTCTGACACACGTCGATACACGGAAAAGGATGTCTGGTTGAAACTTTATTTCATTTAATTTCTTAATGTAATTACTGGGATCTGGGTCCTCATTTGCTTTCATGTCACAATTCCTTACGTACCACTTGCATCAAAACGGTAACCCAGCGATTTCGCGTCAAATTAGAGGCAGCACCTTTCATTGTCTCTCTCGCCAATCACAGGGGAAAATCTGTTGGCTTTCTTTAAACCTGACCAACGGGAGCGAACCACAAAGCCCGTATCGCACTTTCTCACCCTTTTGAAAACCAAATCTTAGAATCGGTTATGAGGAGATCACATGAGGAAGCTTCGAGAATGTACTGGATGTTTCCTCTGTTGTCAAAGCACTATGATCGCCCGCTACCTATACTTTTCCAGTGCTTCGCGAATCGCGCTTTTGAGTGAGCATTGGGGACTGGCCAAGGGCACAGCACCGTAAGATTTTGATATGGGCTCAGCGTCAGAGGTGGCTGTTGGTTTTTGGCGAAAAGGATATTCTTTTGCCAGCCACTGGTGAGTATTCACGTTTCTGTTGGAATGTGTTCGTTCTGACTGTCACTAATGTATTTTAATCATTTCAGTGAAGTTTTAGATCAAGCACGTAGAACTTGTGCTAGTTATGAGCCACCCATGTAGTCATATTATGAAGTCACTGTAAAATCATGTGCAGACTCCTTCCTTCTGATTATCAAATGTAGTTAGGATTGTAAAGCGCTAACTCCAAAGTATTTAGAAAATACTGCCGGTAACATGGGATCCATAGTCTCGTGCTCACGGGTCGCTATCGTTAAAGTGGTACTTCGTGTAGTTAGAGTGAGCCCTGGGTTGTTAGTTACCTGCATCAGATATTCTGTTGGCGGTGTCACTGAAATCTGTTGGAGTCGGTGCTGTGATCATTTGTGTTCCTAGTTTCTGTCAGTACTGATTCCTTTGGTTGTGTGCACGCCCGCTCTCCTACCATGAACCGTATCATAGACCCATGTATACAATGAGGATATCCCACACTGACTTCTCACAAGAAAAACTTAACCCCTTGTTAATACGTAGGGGATCATAGCAGATAATTGATGTTTTACGTATGTGACAATCAATGCTGAATTTCTGTAATAAAATGATAAGATAACTGAATAAAAATTAGTTACTATGTCAATTGATTCCATATTCCATTCCATCAAAAAATTTTCAATCAATACCAGTGATGAATCCAACAAAATGCTCACTGAGTGAAATTCGTCACTGCACAGTTGTACTGGCTGTCCGTTGCATGCATTTATTCTTTTTTGTCAGTCACATTTAACAGAAATGTGTAAGGCCAAATTTCTCATTATAGTCAGCGATGATTCTGTGCGACCCCCCAATTACATAACCACCGACACTGCAAAAATTGCGAAGATAAAATAGTAGACCACAATAATAGTACCCCCACTTTCAGCTATATTATTTGAAAGTGTAAAAGTCTCAGAATTTCATGGAGCAATTGAGAGCGCATCAAATAGAGAAGTGAGCAGATGGCCTCATGAGTGTCGGAAGCAGGTAGTAGGCCCTGTGAACTAGGGGTAATGTTTTGTGAGTTTGAGATCAAGTTGGAAATGAGCGATCTTTCATGACGCATAAAGTTATTTTCTAAATCCGGGAAGAATAACAGTTGGAAGTGCATTCCGGTATATGGCTGTATAATTCTAAATAATCATTTTCATATTATTTATGTGAGTGTTAGGGTTTTGTGCACTTATACATGCTCAGCAGGAAAGGGCCGCATAGCAGAACATGGAACCCCTAGCTGATTCGAAGTGGTTTCATAAAAATGACAGAGTTGGGAGGTTCCATTGAAGTCAATAGATTCCATTACTTTTTAGGTAAAACTGAAATATGATGCTTTTGGGTGACTTATTTCCAGTCTGGAAACTGCTATGATGTTTTGTTTTGGGACAGATTACACACATGAGTAATTAGAAAACAGCTGGAGACTGTGCAGTGGACGTCTGTGATGAACTTTTCCCATTCCAGTGGTTGAATCTGGGAATATTTCTGAATGTAGTTAGCTTAACGCACAACTTTTACTGATGTATAGGAGTAGTGAGCATTTTAACCCCGTCTCACACATTAAGGTGAGGAGCTTTTCCTCTATTGTTGTTTCATCCCCCACACCCTACACAAGTGGGAGAGGACTTTGAGCGGTTACAATTCACCGCTCTTAAAGCAAACGATTTAAAAAATTCAAAGCAAATTAAAAAATTTACGTAGCCTTAAAAATGAAAGTTTTCACGAAGTACGATATAGATTCTGAGTTGCGTTCGTCAAAAGATAAAGGGCTATTCTGTTGACTGTTTAAAAAATTTACTCAGCTCAGTCAAGTGATGAGTATATGTAGACTGCCAGGGGGTAAGGCTGTTATCGAATTTGCATGCTTTGCGGTGGTGCATAGAATGGGTTTTATTTGATTAGATGTTTGACTAAGGGGTTTGGGAGTGTGAGAATGGTTGAGGTTCTGAACGAAGTCTTAGGATGTGGGTGGAGGTGAGTGGCGAGAATGGGAGCCCTGACAAAGGGAGGAGGGGTGGGTTTTGCTAGATGTCACAGGATGGATATACACAGTCCAGGCATGTTAACGTGCCACCACTTACGTTTGACGTCAGCGTGCAATAACTAGTCACAGATGACAGATGACAGCACTAGCAGTGCAGGTACATGTAATGTAGTAGGGCCGTTTCCGGTGCAGATTGTGTCACTGATTACATCATCAACGAGTCATAGGATTTCCTCACTCCCACACCCCTCTCACCGCCACCTACATACACACCCCCTCTGACGTAGGCCAATAACCCTATGTATGAAATGGTTGTAATTCAAATGATGGAGTTAAATTCAAAATTTTGATGGTAAATTCAAAAAATAGCCCAATTGCACTAGTGTGTTTCCTATGAAGGGTGGGTTGCTACTGTCCTAAGTATAAATTGGAGGGAAATTCAAAATGGTGTATTGTGATGTTGGAATACTAACCCTGGCTTTACAACGTCAAAATCTGAGACTTGGAATACGAGCACCAGCCCAACTATGACGTCAGAACGCAAGATTTCTGGACTGGAATACAAGATGGTGACTGAGACATACTGGTGCAGCTCTATGACATCACAACACAGCTCAATCCCGTTGGGCTATTTATAACAGTGTAGAGTCCTGTCCTAGAGTTAGAATACGGGCCCTGACTCTATGATGCCAGATCTTTGTAACATCTATTGAGCTGTTTTTATCAGTGTGGAATTCTGACCCCGACTTGAGATACTGGCCCAGTCCTACTATAAGCTATTATTCACTAAGAGGTGTATGGTCTCTAAGTTTGGATGTATCTTTATTTAAACAAACACTGGTGGGGGAAGGGCTCTCTGCCCCTACCGCTCCCCTCCTCCCTCCCCCCCCCCCCCCGTCCCCCACGAGCGTTCTCGCTGCACTCACCACCTTATAGTAACTTGGTACTGGGCCTCAGAGTCAACTGCAGGCCGTAGGTGCCATGAGTCTCGCTGGGCTCTGGGGCTGGGGCTGCCATCACCGCTAAACACCAGCCAGGTTTCAACCACCGCCGGATGCCAGACCATTCGCATGACAGCGGGCCTGGGCAGCCATCACTGCTCCAGCCGGGAATTCTCAGCTGAGTGAGTGTTTTGTGCAGCCACTGTTGCCTCTGCCATGGCATTATCATTGTGAAGCCAGTTCTCACTACAACGGCGGCCTTGCTGCCTGGCCGCACACAGACCTGGAAGTCTGCTACTGATGTTACACTAGCAGCTGTAGCCCCACCACGCCACCACTAGCCGTGCACACTGGTCACCTGCAGCTGCTGCATGATAGCTGTCGCATAACGTCACTACTGCCAGGGCAATGGCTGCCAGACCTGTTAGTAACTAACTGAAGCCTTCGACACCACGTTCCACTGGTCAGGGCATGTGAGTAACCTGACAGGTAGTCATGTCATTCGAAAATTTGACATGTCGTAACCTGTCTTCTCGGCTTTCACCCTGTTTATAGCTAGGTGTAGAGATAGAGGAAGTTTTTAAAAACCTGCTAGCTATTGTAACATATTCTCATCCCACAGTCTGCTGTTTAGGTAGTAACCAAATATATATATATACTCAAGAGTCAAAGAAACTCTGGTACACCTGCCTAATATCGCGTAGGGCCCACGCGAACAAGCGGAACTGCCACAATGCGACGTGGCATGGACTCGATCATTGTCTGAAATAGTGCTGGAGGGAATGGACACCATGAATCCTGTAGGGCAGACCATAAATCTGTAAGAGAACGAGGGTGGAAATTTCTCCTGAACAGCACGTTGCAAGGCATCCCAGATTTGCTCAATAATGTTCATGTCTGGGAGGCTGGTGGCCAGCGGAAGTGTTTAAACACATAAGAGTGTTCCTGGAGCCACTTTGTAGCAATTTTGGACGTTTGGGGCGTCGTAATGTCCGGCTGGAATTACCCAAGTCCGTCGAAATGCACAATGGACATGAATGGATGCATGTGATTAGACAGGTTGCTTACATACATGTCACCTGTCAGAGTCGTATCTAAACGTATCAGGGGTCCCATATCAGGCCAAGTGCACACACCCCACATCATTACAGAGCCTCTACCTGCTTGAACAGTCCCCTGCTGACATTCAGCGTCCATGGATTCGTGAGCTTGTCACCATACCTGTACAAATCCATCTTCTCCGTCGATCCATTTGAAGTGAGACTCGTCCGACCAGGCAACACGTTTCCAGTCATCAGCAGTCCAGTGTGAGAGTTGATGGGCCCAGCCGAAGTATAAAGCTTTGTGTCGTGCAGTCATCAAGGGTACACGAGTGGACCTTCGGCTCCGAAAGCCCATATCGATGATGTTTCGTTGAATGGTTCGCACTCTGCCACTTGTTGATGGCCGAGCAATGAAATTTGCAGCAATCTGCTGAACGGTTGCACTTTTGTCATGCTGAACAATTCTCTTCAGTCGTCGTTGCTCCCGTTCTTGCAGGATCTTTTTCCGGCCGCAGCGACGTTGGAGATTTAATGTTTTACCGGATTCCTGATATTCACGGTACACTCATGTAATGGTCGTACGGGAAAATTTCCATTTCATCGCTGTCTTGGAGATGCTGTGTCCATCGCTCATGCGCCGACTATAACACCACGTTCAAACTCGCTTAAATCTTGATAATCGTCCAATTAGCAGCAGTAACCGATCTAGCAACTGCGTCAGACTCTTGTTGTCTTATATAGACGTTGCCGATTGCAGCCCCATATTCTGCCTGTTTACAAATCTCTGTATTGGAATACGCATATCTATACAAGTTTCTTTGACACTTCAGTGTATATATAGCCAACATAACTCAACAGGAATTTCAGCGCTATTTGTAGCAAACCCACACGAAAAGTCCACTTGTCATATTTCCGAACAAATTTTTACATGATTGACAAATTCTGGTGACGTCCTCACAAGACAATTCGTCTTGAACATTGAGATGTGCTGATCGAAGTACACAGTGATTCAAAGCTGGTGGATCTCAATCAGCGAATACAGAAGCTTGAAGATGATAATCGTACATTAGTAGCATTTATATTAGATCATCAGCTACCTAAAAAGTGATGTAAGTCATGTGATCAGTGCAGTGTTACTAGTTTAGTTATTGGTTCCACATAGAGTTGTGGTAACACTTCTGTTCAACACACGCAAAGAATCTTCTGTTTTAGCAATATACTAACATTAGGTTTCTGACACTCAGATGCAGCAGCAACACATCGATGACACTTTTTTCATGCAGTTACCAACACTGCATTGTGGGATAAATATGTATACCTTCGATAGGTACTAATTTTAGTTTGCAACACGCGATTGGCGCTGTTACATGACCATTATGAAACGTTAGGCTCCACCTAAACAGTCAGCATCATTTAAGCATCATCAATGTTCTTGCATATACATGTAGGTGTAATGTACTACATTTCTGTGATTTGAATCGTTTTATCCTTCCATTTACAAATAATGTGATGGAGTTCCTTCGAACATAAATGTCTCTGTAGGAGTACATATCCATTTTTCGTATGTCTTTTACTCTAAATTCAAGTGGATGTAAACATGTTAGCATTGGAATGTTCTCTGTTCGCGAATTCAACTCACCAGTGCTTTTGAAAATCCACATTACTGTGGTACAAAAGTAATATTCAGTCTTACAGAGTTGTGCAGGCTGTGTGACAACTCAATAGCCATTGCAGACATATTTACTCAAAATACTCAAAGAACACCTAGTGTGATACTAGGTGATCAGAAGATCAATGCTGGTGACTTCCCACGGAAGATAAAAACTTTTAACGAAACGGAATCGACTCATATGCAGGAATAGGACCTCCAAGAATTTAATGTATAGCAGTTTTGCCTTACAGCACACACACACACACACACACACACACACACACACACACACACACACACACACTCGACCGGAGACTGAGCTGGCAGCCTTATATTTACAGATTCTGCGAAACATTATGGATCAGTTTACTGCGGTAATCGTCTCAAACTCTATATCCCGTGGAAGAAGATGTAGCTCATTATTTCGATGCATGTTGCATGTCAATATACGGAAATATGTATGTGTTTATGACATGTGATGTATGCATAGAATTGCGATCTTATTTGATGATGTGTATATACCTAAGTATGAAATATGAGCGTGACATTTGTCTTCTTATTTTACTCTATAAAACCCCCTTTATGCTAGTGTAGATGCATAGTATCCAACTTGAGCAGGTGGACGAAGCGTCCTCTCCCTAACGATTCCGTAACGACTTCAACCCCAAGACATCTCTACCGTCTGAGAATCTGTAAGATGACTCAGGAGGTGTACTTCCTCCTCAGTCTCCTTCTAGTATCATGTCTCTCTCTCTTATAGCAGTGATGATGTCGTCCAGCAGCATCAGCATCACCAGCAGCAGCATCATCAGCAGCAGCAAGCGTCCTCGTTTCAAGGAGATTTTCGATGAGGACATTGTCTCATTGGACCTTTTCTATAGTGAGGTTTTTGCTGCTTTAATTCACTGTGTTTGGGAGAATGAAAATCTTAACCATGAGTATCATTTCTATTAAGTGCGTGTTTCTGTCTGTCTGTCTGTCCGTATTTTCAATACTTACAGAATGTTTGTTGTTGTTTTAGGGCTGATGAATGAAGCCACTTTAAGGGCGACCCTGGATGATGTTCCAAGCCCTAGCACATTTTTGGCAAATAAGGGTCGGGGGGCTATCATTACTCGGTCACATTGATGTTAATGATGACCATGAACTTTTACGTAAGTATCTATTTTACTTGTGTGTGAGTGTGTGTGTGTTTACAATTGTCTTTTGATACTTATAGACTGTTGTAATGTTGTTTCACAGAAATGTTCAATGCACTTGAGATGCCCTCCCCGCTCTGTCCACTGCCTGTAATAGCCCCCTAAGACAACCTCCAGTTCCAAGTAATAAGAATAATGAGCTCTTGAGTAAGTATCTCTCTCTCTCTCTCTCTCTCTCTCTCTGTGTGTGTGTGTGTGTGTGTCTCTCTCTCTGTGTGTGTGTGTGTGAGAGAGAGAGAGAGAGAGAGAGAGAGAGTGAGTGAGTGAGTGTGTGTGCATGTGTAAATTGTTTCAGGTAGTTATATAACTGCTTGACTGTGTAAGTGCATAGATCTTTTTCTCATTACTTATAGACGGTTGTTCTGTGATGTTTCAGAATTGCTCTATAACTTGGAGCTGCCACCCTAGTCACTGGTACTGCCAGTGCCTGCATCATCACTCCCATGAGCAGCAGTGCCAGCAGCTGGATTGTGTGAGTGGTCCCGTGTGTGTCAGTGCCGGTGGTGGCACCCAGACCTCCACCAGTGACGGCCCGACCGTCGTGAGTAACTGCACCTGCACTGACAGATGGACAGCCACGAGCAACACTAACACCTGGGTCGTAGGGATGGGGTCTCTCCGATGATAGTACCGATGAACTGTCGGCCAGCAGCAGTCCCTCAAACCGTTCTTACAGCGGGGCATGCCGATGTTGTGGTATATTGCACAGAACTATCATTTTAAGTGATATGAGGTGCACTTTGATACAGGATCCTGCTTACTTGCGTCAGTGACTTGTTAAGGTATCAAGACGTGATTTTTTTCGTGAATGGGTGTTTGCCTGTACTGGAAAGGGAGCTTTCACTGATCTTAAAGCATCTGCAGTATCCTGCCATTAAGTGCGTCTCTACGATATACTGCAAGTTAATCCTCTCTCACTTAAGGTGGGTGTGACGAATAATGCAATATACACTCCTGGAAATAGAAATAAGAACACCGTGAATTCATTGTCCCAGGAAGGGGAAACTTTATTGACACATTCCTGGGGTCAGATACATCACATGATCACACTGACAGAACCACAGGCACATAGACACAGGCAACAGAGCATGCACAATGTCGGCACTAGTACAGTGTATATCCACCTTTCGCAGCAATGCAGGCTGCTATTCTCCCATGGAGACGATCGTAGAGATGCTGGATGTAGTCCTGTGGAACGGCTTGCCATGCCATTTCCACCTGGCGCCTCAGTTGGACCAGCGTTCGTGCTGGACGTGCAGACCGCGTGAGACGACGCTTCATCCAGTCCAAAACATGCTCAATGGGGGACAGATCCGGAGATCTTGCTGGCCAGGTTAGTTGACTTACACCTTCTAGAGCACGTTGGGTGGCACGGGATACATGCGGACGTGCATTGTCCTGTTGGAACAGCAAGTTCCCTTGCCGGTCTAGGAATGGTAGAACGATGGGTTCGATGACGGTTTGGATGTACCGTGCACTATTCAGTGTCCCCTCGACGATCACCAGTGGTGTACGGCCAGTGTAGGAGATCGCTCCCCACACCATGATGCCGGGTGTTGGCCCTGTGTGCCTCGGTCGTATGCAGTCCTCATTGTGGCGCTCACCTGCACGGCGCCAAACACGCATACGACCATCATTGGCACCAAGGCAGAAGCGACTCTCATCGCTGAAGACGACACGTCTCCATTCGTCCCTCCATTCACGCCTGTCGCGACACCACTGGAGGCGGGCTGCACGATGTTGGGGCGTGAGCGGAAGACGGCCTAACGGTGTGCGGGACCGTAGCCCAGCTTCATGGAGACGGTTGCGAATGGTCCTCGCCGATACCCCAGGAGCAACAGTGTCCCTAATTTGCTGGGAAGTGGCGGTGCGGTCCCCTACGGCACTGCGTAGGATCCTACGGTCTTGGCGTGCATCCGTGCGTCGCTGCGGTCCGGTCCCAGGTCGACGGGCACGTGCACCTTCCGCCGACCACTGGCGACAACATCGATGTACTGTGGAGACCTCACGCCCCACGTGTTGAGCAATTCGGCGGTACGTCCACCCGGCCTCCCGCTTGCCCACTATACGCCCTCGCTCAAAGTCCGTCAACTGCACATACGGTTCACGTCCACGCTGTCGCGGCATGCTACCAGTGTTAAAGACTGCGATGGAGCTCCGTATGCCACGGCAAACTGGCTGACACTGACGGCGGCGGTGCACAAATGCTGCGCAGCTAGCGCCATTCGACGGCCAACACCGCGGTTCCTGGTGTGTCCGCTGTGCCGTGCGTGTGATCATTGCTTGTACAGCCCTCTCGCAGTGTCCGGAGCAAGTATGGTGGGTCTGACACACCGGTGTCAATGTGTTCTTTTTTCCATTTCCAGGAGTGTATAAATGAGGTAACAGTTGCGAGATAATGATGGGGACCTCAATCGCTAAATTCTTTGACGATCTGAAGCCTACACAGACCTTTCCAGCAAAGAGGCCGAGGGAAAATTCTCCATAGAATTCTGTATTTGGACGTTCATGTACATGTGCATGATCCAATATGTGGAGGATCGTCACATGTCCATCTTCAGATGCTATCGCTGATTAAAAGGACGTTGTTAATGTCCAAAATAAAGACCAGTCCTGCTTATTATGTTCACTTCTGGCTTGCGAAGGAAAACTTAAACAGTATCCTGAGCAACCAGAAAAATACCGTACGAACGTTATGGATGTTATAAACGCGATGATATTAAATTCCCCATGAGTCCTCAGGACATTGATAAATTTGAGAGGCAGGAACACCTTACATCTATTCACGTTCTCGTATATGCCCTGAGCAAATTCAAGTCAAATGATGGTGTTATTACACACATGTTCATTCGAATCGTTTAGTTTTCTAAAGTCGATAGTCCCCATGCAGTTTTATTGTTAGTCTCTGAAGGCGACAGACAGCTGCTGGATCCAAAGTATGTCCCGCCTTCTCTTCTCCCAAATGAGTAAAACCGGTCATAGCCTTAGGAGCATGAGCTCGTTTAAAACAAGAGCTTAACAAAGTATAAAGTAGATTGCTCTACCAAGGACCCAGTAAGTGCAGTAATGCTTACCGAGGAGAATAAAATCTTAAAATTTAAGAATTTTCTCCACAAGGAGCGAGTACTCTACGCCGTATAAGCCGACCTTGAATGCCTTCTCGCCCCTGAGGCAGGCTGCGACGGTGATCCTACTGTCTCACAAACCAATCTCACAGAATGACACGTACGTTTATCAAGTTGTATGCTCGTACGATTCAAAACTTAATCATTTTGATTTGTACATCAGGGATAAACCTGCGGATAGGTTACTTTCTAAGCCTGAAAACCTGACATTGCACGGAAAGTTGATGGAATTTATGACAACATCATTCTTATGACTGAAATGCAGGAGGTTAAATTACTATACGAGAATCCAGTTGACTTCCATATTTGTGAGCAGCTGTTAGATAAAGAAGCAGGAACATCACGTGGACATTATTGCCATCTAAATAACAAATTCAGCGGTGCTGCACACAGTATATGCAACTTGAATTATCAACTCCCAGGACACATACCCGTTTTAATCCACAATATAGCGAGTATGATGCTCGCTTCCATGGAGAGCCCTTGGCTTATACAGAATGAGCAAAGATCAGATTAGTGTCCTACCTAACACCACTTAGAGATACAGTTGTCTTCGAAGAGAATCACCAAGAAAGTTACACTGAGGTTCTTCGATTCATGACAGTCATGCAGGCACCACTAAAGAAACTTTCTGAAACGATACATCAGGAGAACTTACATCTCACTCGAGCCGCATTTCCTGATGATCCTGAGTTTTAGCTTGTAACAAAGAAGGGGGTTTTCCCATACGAGTATCTGGATTCATGGGACAGACTTGACAAAAACACACTGGATGACATAACCGCATTCTCCAGCACACTTCCAGGCATTGGTATATCAGATGCGGCGTATGGACATGTAAGGGAATTGCATGAGTTCGATGTCTCTAGTTTTGTCAAGTACACGAAACTTTATGTGGATATGGACGTGCGCTTACTTGCAGATATTTTCGAACGATTTTGGAGAGAATGCATGGACACACACGAGCTGCATCCTGTCTACTACTACACCACACCAAGGCTTTCGTGGGACGCTATGTTGAAAAGGACATGTGTCAACATTGAACTCTTAACCGATGCTGACATTTTGCAAGAATAATGCTCATTTTGCAAATGAGGGTTTCGTGGTGGACTTTGTCAAAGAATGGCTCAAGTGGCTCTGAGCACTATGGGACTCAACTGCTGAGGTCATTAGTCCCCTAGAACTTAGAACTAGTTAAACCTAACTAACCTAAGGACATCACAAACATCCATGCTCGAGGCAGGATTCGAACCTGCGACCGTAGCGGTCTTGCGGTTCCAGACTGCAGCGCCTTTAACCGCACGGCCACTTCGGCCGGCTGTCAAAGAGTCCACAGGTACGCCAAGGCAAAAACGACTTGCGGATGTGTGACGAGTTCTTTGCATCTGATGATTTAAGCTACATCATGTACATGGATATAATCACTTTATACATACAAACCATACAACCTTTACCTGTTCAAGGGTTTCAGTGGCTGTCTTATAAGGAGTGCACCAGACTGGGAATAAACATCGAATATGTGTGGGCAGATTCCAAAACAGGGTATATTTTAGAGGTAGATTTGACGTACCCTATATGTTTGTATGACGAGCACACTGATTTACCACTGTCTCCAGAGCACCGAGTTTTTGAAAACGGTTCCCACGCCAAGCTGATGACAACGCTAGATGGAAAAACAAGGTACATACTATATTATAGTAATGTCTCAAGATGGGGATGCATCCGCGCTAATTTCTTCAACCAGTATCCCTCGTTGAAGGTATGCATTGATTTAAACCCTAAAAAATGTTGGTGAATGACACAGTCAGCCACAAATACTTTTTACATGTTTAATTTTAGTGCCATAACCGGTTTCGGGCTACATGCCCATTTTCAGATGGCTAATATTTTCGTTACACAGAGTTTTTAATCAACGTCTATGTAACGAAATATTAGACATCTGAAGATAGGCATCGTAGCCTGGCATGGCACGAAATGAAACATTTAAAAAATATTAGTGGCTGTTGCGTCATTCTCCGACCATCATTAATAACTGCAGAGTTCACAAGATCCAACATCAATAAAATAACACTAAGAAGAGGGCTCTTGTGACATGTACATTTGTTTTTACAAACTTATGAACAATGCAGTTTTCGGGAAAACTATACAAAATGTCAGAGAATATCATGAAACTCACTCAGTTACTCGACGAATGGAGCGTTTTGGCACCAAATTTTAAATGGGCAACAATTTTCAACAAATATTTCGTTGCTCTGGAGATGTATAAACTATCGGTAGAGTCCACGAATGCTGTTTGTGTCAGTATGAGTATGATGGACCCCTATAAACTCCATGTATCAGTTCCATTACTGTCTTGAGAAAACTCACTACGCAAATCCAAAGTTACTTCTTCTATTGGGTGAAGGGTTGTGATCCATATCAAGTAATAAGTTGTCACCCTGACGCATTCCAAACGTCTGGTTATCGTCCAATATCTTTATGACATAACACCTGCCAGCAATAAGATTATCAGTCTCATAAAAGACAAGATGAATGGGTCACCAGTTGTGGAGTTAGTAGGTCTCCGCTGAAAAATGTGCGTGTGCCGTACAGATACAAGTGCAGCTCTTAGATGGGTTAAAGTCCTGTGGTGTGCGGCATCAATGACACTCACGACTGAAAACTACTTCAAGTGTGTGCACAGTGGTGTTGTCGGTGCTCCCCTCGCTGCTCCATATATGGTACGGCAGTTCAGTATTCAGTCGCGAGACATGAGGTGCACACTGTCTAAATCTACATCTACATTTATACTCCGCAAGCCACCCAACGGTGTGTGGCGGAGGGCACTTTACGTGCCACTGTCATTACCTCCCTTTCTTGTTCCAGTCGCGTATGGTTCGCGGGAAGAACGACTGCCGGAAAGCCTCCGTGCGCGCTCGAACCTCTCTAATTTTACATTCGTGATCTCCTCGGGAGGTATAAGTAGAGGGAAGCAATATATTCGATACCTCATCCAGAAACGCACCCTCTCGAAACCTGGCGAGCAAGCTACACAGCGATGCAGAGCGCCTCTCTTGCAGAGTCTGCCACTTGAGTTTCCTAAGCATCTCCGTAACGCTATCACGGTTACCAAATAACCCTGTGACGAAACGCGCCGCTCTTCTTTGGATCTTCTCTATCTCCTCCGTCAACCCGATTTGGTACGGATCCCACACTGATGAGCAATACTCAAGCATAGGTCGAACGTGTGTTTTGTAAGCCACCTCCTTTGTTGATGGACTACATTTTCTAAGGACTCTCCCAATGAATCTCAACCTGGCACCCGCCTTATCAATAATTAATTTTATATGATCATTCCACTTCAAATCGTTCCGTACGCATACTCCCAGATATTTTACAGAAGTAACTGCTACCAGTATTTGTTCTGCTATCATATAATCATACAATAAAGGATCCTTCTTCTATGTATTCGTAATACATTACATTTGTGTATGTTAAGGGTCAGTTGCCAGTCCCTGCACCAAGTGCCTATCCGCTGCAGATCTTCCTGCATTTCGCTGCAATTTTCTAATGCTGCAACTTCTCTGTGTACTACAGTATCATCCGCGAAAAGCCGCATGGAACTTCCGACACTATCTACCAGGTCATTTATGTATATTGTGAAAAGCAATGGTCCCATGTCACTCCCCTGTGGCACGCCAGAGGTTACTTTAACGTCTGTAGACGTCTCTCCATGTCGTCTCCCCATGCTGTGTTCTGTTTGCTAAAAACTCTTCAATCCAGCCACACAGCTCGTCTGATATTCCGTAGGTTCTTACTTTGTTTATCAGGCGACAGTGCGGAACTGTATCGAACGCCTTCCGGAAGTCAAGGAAAATGACATCTACCTGGGAGCCTGTATCTAATATTTTCTGGGTCTCATGAACAAATAAAGCGAGTTGGGTCTCACACGATCGCTGTTTCGGGAATCCATGTTGATTCCTACAGAGTAGATTCTGGGTTTCCAGAAATGACATGATACGCGAGCAAAAAACATGTTCTAAAATTCTACAACAGAGATATAGGCCTATAGTTTTGCGCATCTGCTCTACGACCCTTCTTGAAAACTGGAACTACCTGTGCTCTTTTCCGATCGTTTGGAACCTTCCGTTTCTCTAGAGACTTGCGGTACACGGCTGTTAGAAGCGGGGCAAGTTCTTTCGCGTACTCTGTGTAGAATCCAACTGGTATCCCGTCAGGTCCAGTGGATTTTCCTCTGTTGAGTGATTTCAGTTGCTTTTCTATTCCTCGGACACTTATTTCGATGTCAGCCATTTTTTCGTTCGTGCGAAGATTTAGAGAAGGAACTGCAGTGCGGTCTTCCTCTGTGAAACAGCTTTGGAAAAAGGTGTTTAGTATTTCAGCTTTACGCGTGTCATCCTCTGTTTCAATGCCATTATCATCCCAGAGTGTCTGGATATGCTGTTTCGATCCACTTACTGATTTAACATAAGACCAGAATTTACTAGGATTTTCTGTCAAGTCGGTACATAGAATTTTACTTTCGAATTCACTGAACGCTTCAAGCATAGCCCTCCTTACGCTAACTTTGACATCGTTTAGCTTCTGTTTGTCTGAGAGGTTCTGGCTGCGTTTAAATTTGCAATGAATCTCTTTTTGCTTTCGCAGTAGTTTCCTAACTTTGTTGTTGAACCACGGTGGGTTTTTCCCGTCCCTCACAGTTTTAACGGCACTTACCTGTCTAAAATGCATTTTACGATTGCCTTGAACTATTCCCGTAAGCACTCAACATTGTCAGTGTCGGAACAGAAATTTTCGTTTTGATCTGTTGTTGCTGTTGTGGTCTTCAGTCCTGAGACTGGTTTGATGCAGCTCTCCATGCTACTCTATCCTGTGCAAGCTTCTTCATCTCTCAGTACTTACTGCAACCTACATCCTTCTGAATCTGCTTAGTGTATTCATCTCTTGGTCTCCCTCTACGATTTTTACCCTCCACGCTGCCCTCCAATACTAAATTGGTGATCCCTTGATGCCTCAACACATGTCCTACCAACCGATCCCTTATTCTAGTCAAGTTGTACCACAAACTTCTCTTCTCCCCAATCCTATTCAATACTTCCTCATTAGTTATGTGATCTACCCATCTAATCTTCAGCATTCTTCTGTAGCACCACATTTCGAAAGCTTCTATTCTCTTCTTGTCCAAACTATTTATAGTCCATGTTTCACTTCCATACATGGCTACACTCCATACAAATACTTTCAGAAATGACTTCCTGACGCTTAAATCTATACTCGATGTTAACAAATTTATCTTCTTCAGAAACGCTTTCCTTGCCATTGCCAGTCTACATTTTATATCCTCTCTACTTCGACCATCATCAATTATTTTGCTCCCCAAATAGCAAAATTCCTTTATTACTTTATGTTTCTCATTTCCTAATCTAATTCCCTCAGCATCACCCGACTTAATTCGACTACATTGCATTATCCTCGTTTTGCTTTTGTTGATGTTCATCTTATACCCTGCTTTCAAGACACTATCCATTCCATTCAACTGCTCTTCCAAGTCCTTTGCTGTCTCTGACAGAATTACAATGTCATCGGTGAACCTCAAAGTTTTTATTTCTTCTCCATGGATTTTAATACCTACTCCGAATTTTTCTTTTGTGTCCTTCACTGCTTGCTCAGTATACAGATTGAATAACATCGGGGAGAGACTATAACCCTGTCTCACTCCCTTCCCAACCACTGCTTCCTTTTCATGCCCCTCGACTCTTATAACTGCCATCTGGTTTCTGTACAAATAAGGCCGTTGCAGCATCCCTTAATATGGAAGTAAATAGGAATATAAAAAAAGGGAGGCAGATTTCAGACTGATTCCCTGTTCTGCGCTTACAGAGTGGAAAAGTTCGGGTCTGTTTGTTATCAGTAGGTCCAAGATGTTATCTCCACGAGTCGGTCCTCAGTTTAATTGCTCGAGGTAATTTTCGGATAATGCACTCAACATATTGTCACTCGATGCTCTGTCCCTACCACCCGTCCTAAACATCTGAGTGTCCCAGTCTATATCTGGTAAACTGAAATCTCCACCTAAGACTACAACATGCTGATGAAATTTATGTTAAATGTATTCCAGATTTTCTCTCAGTTGTTCTGTCACTAATGCTGCTGAGTCGGGAGGTCGGTAAAAGCAGCCAATTATTAACCTAGCTCGGTTGTTGAGTATAGTCTCCACCTATAATAATTCACAGGAGCTATCCACTTCTACTTCACTACAGGATAAAGTACTAATAACAGCGACAAACGCGCCACCATCGGTTGCATGCAACCTATCCTTTCTAAACACCGTCTGTGTCTTTGTAAATATTTCGGCAGAATTTATCTCTGGCTTGAGCCATCTTTCCGTACGTATAACGATTTAAGCTTCGGTGCTTTCTATCAGCGCTTGAAGTTCCTGTACTTTACCAACGCAGCTTCGACAGTTTACAATTACAATACCGATTGCTGCATGGTCCCCGCATGTCCTGACTTTGCCCCGCACCCTTTGAGCCTGTTGCCGCTTCTGTACTTGCCCGAGGCCATCTAACCTAAAAAAAAAAACACTCAGCCCACGCCACACAACCCCTGCTACCCGTGTAGCCGCCTGCTGTGTGTAGTGGACTCCTGACCTATCCACTGGAACCCGAAACCCCACCACCCTATGGCGCAAGTCGAGGAATCTGCAGCCCACACAGTCACAGAACCGTCTCAGCCTCTGATTCAGACCCTCCACTCGGCTCTGTACCAAAGGTCCGCAGTCAGTCCTGTCGACGATGCTGCATATGGTGAGCTCTGCTTTCATCCCGCTAGCGAGACTGGCAGTCTTCACCAAATCAGATAGCCGTCGGAAGCCAGAGAGGATTTCCTCCGATCCATAGCGATACACATCATTGGTGCCGACATGAGCGACCACCTGCAGATGGGTGCACTCTGTATCCTTCATGGCATCCGGAAGGACCCTTTCCACATCTGGAATGACTCCCCCCGGTATGCACACGGAGTGCACATTGGTTTTCTTCCCCTCTCTTGCTGCCATATCCCTAAGGGGCCCCATTACGCGCCTAACGTTGGAGCTCCCAACTATCAGTAAGCCCAGCCTCTGCGACCGCCCGGATCTTGCAGACTGAGGGGCAACCTCTGGAACAGGACAAACAGCCATGACCGGCCGAAGATCAGTATCAGCCGGAGACAGAGCCTGAAACCGCTTCGTCAGACAAACTAGAGAGGCCCTCCGTTCAGCCCTCCGGAATGTCTTTCGCCCCCTGTCTCGTAACTGACGACAAGGAAGTCATTTGTGTTGCCAGGCTCAAACCACAGCTATCCACACACTATTTACTTGGGTGACAGAGTGTGCAAGTTCATATCGTGTCGGTGAGTTACACATCAATTGTGCGAGATAAACAGTTTTCTGCGCACCGTATATGCGAATGAACATCATGTGCTGAAATTTAACTGTTTTCTGCACATCATATGTGTATTATCTGTACAGTAAGTCACGCTTCACTGCTGTTGGCCATAACAAAAGAGATCGCATTTAGTTTAGTGCTATGTCTCACAGGGGAAAGCTTTAAAAAATATTCCATATCAAAATGTAGCTATAAAAATGTACAAGTCGGCCAGTTGTGCCATGAGTGATGATGGCTCTGAGCACTATGGGACTTAACATTTGAGGTCGTCAGTCCCCTAGAACTTAGAACTACTTAAACCTAACTAACCTAAGGACATCGCACACATCCATGCTCGAGGCAGGATTCGAACCTGCGACCGTAGCAGTCGCGCGGTTCCGGACTTAAGCGCCTAGAACCGCTCGGCCACCGCGGCCGGCTGTGCCATGAGTATTCGAAGATGTGAAAGAATAAAAGTCCATCAACTATTTGTAAACTGTGAAATTTCTTTGAAAACGTAACCTGTGAGACATATTTTTTGTATACGTATTCCTGTAAATTATTGTGTTGCTTTTGTAAATATTGTATACAGTTCTTGTACCTTGATTTCCATGTACTATGTAAAAACGTAAGGCATAGCGCTTATCTATACTGAAAATTATGTGACGTATTCCAATATTTTTTGTTAGAAAGTATAGGATCTGAAATTATTTATTTTTATTATATTGTTTTTTTTGCGTTCAGAACAAATATGTTGTCTGGAACAAATGAAGCAGTCCAATATGTGAGATATTTTTCATAAGTCAAAAAGCATAATCTGCCATTTGTTTTGATGAACAAATAAATCGGTTTATTAAACACTAGTCATCCGTTTTCTTTCATTCTGCCCTGTCATATGTATTCAATAGCAATTTACAATGTGCAGTTGAATCTGCATTGCACGTGTGCTTTCTATAAGAATGAACGCATTTACACCTTAAATTAAGCATAAAGTGTTCAGATTTTGTTACAACGTGGAGAGACATCTGCATTGCACATTTCCTTTCTCGAAGGACGGATACATTAAAACTTGAAATATGAGCACCTATAGCTAACCGTCAGACAGAGAGAGTAGTGAACTTAGCGATAAGTCTGCAGAGCAAGTCACAGGTGAGTGCAGGCTGCCTCAGTGCTCTGCGGTACTAGCAGCTCAGGGCCCAGTTTGGTGGTCTGGACGGGCTGTGCTTCCATGGCACGCAAAATGCATACTGACCATGGGTGGCGCCATTTAGTTATTATGGGGTGACAGGGGTGTCATGAATGCTTAGGAGGCAGGGAGGTGGGGGCAAAGAGCCCTTCCCCCACCGATGTTAAAATAACGACGCATTCAAAATTAAAGAATGGGCACTGACCATACACCTCTGAATTAATAGTAGCTTATAGTAGGACTGAGCCAGTATCTCAAGTGTGGGCCAGAATTCCACACTGTTATAAAAATAGATCAACAGGTTTTAGCAAGATTTTGATGTCATACAATCACAGTCAATATCCATGATAATGATGATAATGTATCATTTTAAATTTCTCTCCAGTTTATACTTAGAACAACAACAACAACCCCCCTTCCCCTCCCCCATTCACAGGAAACAAACCATTGCAATTGGGCTATTTTTTTAATTTCCCACCAAAATTTGAATTCCTGCCGTTTTGTACATAGGACCATTGGCCTCCGTCAGACGGAGGAGGCGGTGGAGATATACCTTGACTCATTGATGACATCGTCGGTGACAGAAACTGCACCAGAAATGGTCCTACTGTACTACTAGAATATTAAGCGTGTCGGGGAATGCGGAAAACAGAGCAGTCGGTGTAACAATTCCGGAAACAGAGCGATTTGACGTCCAAAAGAGAATAGTCATTGGTTTTCAGGCCTAGGGTGAAACCATTTCCGAAATGGCTACGTTTGTAGGCTCTTTGCATACCACCATTGTCAAAGTATTCCGTGGATGGCAAAGCGGCGCTATCCAAAAACAGCACTGAGGCATCATACAATGTAAACTCTCACGGTCGGTATTGTCTTCACTTAAAACTTCCGGGCTGATAGGCCGTGGTCGAAGTATAAAACTGTCTCCTAACGCTGCGGGAGACATCTTCGGAGGTAAAGCGGCGAACTGCGAAGAGGACTCTTTTTTTTTTTCTTTATTGTGATTTTAAACACCTTATACAAAGGCGGGTTGTCAGCAGCACAATACGCCGCTCTTCAGCCTTGAGTTTGACAACAAGTAGTACATAAAGGTGGCACAGAGTAGACAGTAAAAACGGTGGGCAAAAAATGTAGACACTAAAAATCGAAAAAACATGGAGCCGTTCACGCTGGACGAGAAACATCACTAACACTGGGCGACACGGTGCACAGAACATGGATGATGGCGACGGCACGTGAGCGGTGGTGGCGTGACGGCGAACAACACTACACACAAACGAAGGCACACACACGAAACACTGACGGCGATGATCTCCGGCGCGCGAATGTTCAATGAGCGTGTACGAGTCCGGGGACCTGTCAAGAGAGGAGGTGGAGGAAGGGGAAGGGGAATGGGAGAGGGGAGAGCAGAGATGGCATGGGAAAAGGAGAGAGGGGGAGGGAGGAAGGGGGAGGGGAAGCCCGGGGGAGAGGGGAGGAGGGAGGGGGGAAAGGAAAGAGAAGGGAAGGGAAGGGAGGGAGGGAGGGTGCCTAAAGGAAAGGACACAGGTGGCGGGGGGGAAGGATCAAAGTTGATAGGAGGGGTAGATGCAGGGGAGGAGGACATCATCAGGGAGGGGGAGCTGGCGGAAGCCACCTTGGGAGATGGTAAGGAGGGTTGAGAGATGGAGACTGGGTGGGACGTAGGAATACAGGCGCGGCAGCGGGCGGGGGTGTGAGAGGATTGGGGAGACAAGCGGGTGAGGAGGGTCGAGTTTACGGGAGGTGTACAGGATCCGTATCCTTTCAAGGAAATGGAGGAGGTGGGGGAAGGGGATGAGATCATACAGGATCCGCGTGGGGGAGGGGAGACGGATGCGATAGGCGAGGCGGAGAGCATGGCGTTCAAGGATTTGGAGAGATTTATAAAAGGGAGGGGGGGCGGAGATCCAAGCCGGATGGGCATAACAAAGGATAGGGCGGATGAGGGATTTATAGGTGTGGAGGATGGTGGAGGGGTCCAGACCCCACGTAAGGCCGGAGAGGAGCTTGAGGAGACTGAGTCGGGAGCGTGCCTTGGCTTGGATTGTCCGGAGGTGGGGAGTCCAGGAGAGGCGACGGTCGAGGGTGACGCCAAGGTACTTAAGGGTGGGAGTGAGGGTGATAGGACGGCCATAGATGGTGATGTAGAAATCAAGGAGGCGGAAGGAAGGGGTGGTTTTGCCTACAATGATCGCCTGGGTTTTGGAGGGATTGACCTTGAGCAACCACTGGTTCCACCAAGCGGTCAACCGGTCAAGATGGGATTGGAGAAGGTATTGGGAGCGCTGCAGGGTGGGGGCAAGGGCAAGGAAGGCGGTGTCATCGGCAAACTGGAGAAGGTGGACGGGGGCTGACGGCGGCGGCATGTCCGCCGTGTACAAAAGGTACAGAAGGGGAGAGAGGACGGAGCCTTGGGCCACACCGGCAGAGGGGAAAAAGGTGTAGGAATCCGTGTTATGGATGGTGACATAGGAAGGACGGCGGGAGAGAAAGGAGCCGATCAGACGGACGTAGTTAATGGGAAGGGCGAAGGTTTGGAGCTTGAAGAGGAGACCGGAATGCCATACGCGGTCATATGCACGTTCGAGGTCCAGGGAGAGGAAGATTGCGGAGCGACGGGAATTAAGCTGTTCGGAAAGGAGATGAGTGAGGTGAAGGAGAAGGTCGTCGGAAGAGAAGGACGGCCGAAAGCCACACTGGGTAACGGGAAGGAGGCGGTGCTGGCGGAGATGCTGGTGGATGCGTCGGGTGAGGATAGATTCCAGGACCTTGCTGAAGACCGAGGTAAGGCTGATGGGACAGTAGGAGGAGACGGCGGATGGCGGTTTGCCAGGTTTAAGGAACATGAGGATATGGGAGGTTTTCCACAGGTCGGGGTAGTAACCGGTGGACAGGACTACATTGTAGAGCCTGGCCAGGGTGGAGAGGAAAGAGACAGGAGCTTCACAAAGGTGACGGTAGGTGACACGATCGTGACCAGGAGTGGTGTTGCGTTTTGTGCGGAGTGTAGCAATGAGATCCTGTGTAGTGATAGGGACATTGAGTTCCGTGTGTGCAATGTTGTCCAAGTACTGGAAACCAGGAGCGAGGGGAGGGACAGAGGTGTCAGTTCGATCGCAGATATCCGGGAAGAGGGAGTAATCGAACTGCAGATCATCGGGGATGGAAAATACATCGGAGAGGTAGGAGGCAAAGTGATTGGCCTTACTAAGGGAGTCAGGGAAAGGGTGATCATCATGGAGAAGAGGATAATAGGGGGAGGGTTTAGTTTCGGTAAGGCGACGGAAGGCCGACCAGAACTTGGACGAGTTTATTGGTAGGGTAGCATTTAAACGGGTGCATGTCTGTCGCCAGTCCCGGCGTTTCTTAGCCGCGAGCAAATTACGAATGTGTCGCTGGAGTTGCCGGTGGCGTCGTAGTGTGTCCGGGTCACGCGTGCGGAGGAAGGCAGGTGGTTGTGGATGGCGACAGTAGGGACGTGGGCCTCCACGGCCTCAGACAAGGTCTGCTGGAGAAAGGAGGCGGCATGGGTGACATCGTCAGGGTGGTGGTAGGTGAAGGGGTGGCTATCGACCTGGGTGGAAAGGGTATCCCGGTAGGCATTCCAGTCGGCACGGGAATAGTCGTGGACATACTTAGGGGGAGGGGCAGTACAAGGGTCGGGGCGAGGGCGACGACCGTCCTAAACGGTGAGGAGGGCAGGGAGATGGTCGGTACCAATAGGCTCCAGGACATCCACCGTTATGCGGCCAAGGAGGTTGGGGGAGGAGAGGATAACATCAGGAGTGGAGTTGGATTCGAGACGGGTGTGCTGGGGGATGGGGATGAGGTCGCCTTGAAGGGAGGAGAGGAACCGATGCCACCGCCGTAACTGGGTGGCGGAACGACTATGGATGTTGAGGTCGGCGGCGATCACGTAGGAGGAGAAGGTACGGTCAATGTGGGAGAGGAAGTCGAAGGGAATAGGGGCGTTAGGGCGGACATAGATGGTGGCGCAGGTAACGGTAAGGCCGGGGAAGAAGAGACTAAGGATCAGGTGTTCGGTGAGGTCTGGAAGGAGAGGTTGGGGCCGAACGGGGATCTGGCGGTGGTGACCAATGGCAACTCCGCCACGCGCAATTGGGAGGGGGTTATCGGAGCGGTGGAGGAGATAGGGTGAGGTGTGGATGGAGTGGTGGGGTTGGAGGAAGGTTTCATTGAGGAGGAAGGCATCCACGCGGTGGGTGGCAAGGGTGTGCAGGAAGAGGTTCTTGTTGGCGGAGAGGGAGCGGATATTGTTGAAAAGGATACGTTGCTGTCGCGCCATGACAGGGATTTAGACGAGGGTGTCAAGGCGGGAGAAGGTGAAATGGGCCTGGTTGTTGGAGTAGGTGGCGTACATCTTGAGTTGGAATATGGAACGGGCGGCAAGGGAGATCTGCTGGAGGGTGTGGGGGCGCTGAAAGGGATGAACATTTTGAAGGACGATGGTGATGAACCTGATGACGTCCTCAGCGGTGGGGGGGGGGGACGAAGGGAATTGCCAGGAGGGGTGGGGGCGTCCATGGGATGGACAGGGACGGTGAGTTCAGGAGTGGTTGGAGGGAGTCGGGCTTTACACTTTTGGGAGTAGGTGGGATGGGGGAGATTGCAGGTATTGCAGGAAGGAGGGGATTGGAGGTTAGGGCACTGCCTGAGGAAGTGCATTTGCCGACAATGCGGGCAGGTGGGGGCCTCGCGGCACTCCGCTGTGGGGTGCGCGTTATAGCGCAGACACCTCTGGCAGCGCAGGGATTGAGGAGGGGAACGGGAGGGGTCAACCTTATAACGCTGGTTAAAAAGGAGCGCACCCTCCTTCAGGAGACGGTCTGTGGAGGGGGCGTGCTCAGAAAAAACCCACATAAGGCGGGTGGGGCCGTCAGCGTTATGGATCCGGCGAACTGCACGCACCTCCAGATGGGGATGGGCCTGAAGCTCCGCCAACACCTCCTCCTCCGTGATCACTGGACTGAGCCGAGTGATCACGGCGGTGAGGGTCGGCGGCCGACGTGGAGGTTGGGGTTAGCGGGAGGGAGGTGGCGAGGGAGCAGGGGTGAGAGAGGCATGAGGGCCAAAGCGGGTGACAGGGATGCGGGAAAGGAGGTCTGTGTGGAGGGTAGGGCTGGGGGAGGAGATGAGTACCGAATCATGGCGAGGAGTGAGGAGGGAGATGGGGGCACCAGGACAATTCTGGCGAAGGAAGAGGGTGGGGTTCCGGGCTTCAAGGAGGGAGGGATCCGGACGGGAGAGGAGGTAGCGGTAGGAGGAGGGGGTAGAGGAGGAAGAGGAGGGGGCAGGGATGGGCGGGGAGACATCCATGGCATCAGGGGCGGGGAAAGGGGGACGAAGCGGAGCCTTTTTTGGAGCAGACGAGGCAGGGGTGCCCCTGGGGCGCTTGACGGCGGCGGAGGAGGTGTGGGGGATGGGAACAACTGGAATATGGCGGGGAGTGGCAGGTCCCGGGGCAGGAGTTGGCGCCGGAGATGGTGACGGTGACGGTGATGGCGAAGGCAAAGGCGAAGGCGACGATGACGGTGGCGGTGGCGGCGGTGATGGCGAAGGCGACGGGGAGAGCTGGGCATGGACTGTGGCCCGACGGGCCACCACCCTAGCCGGAGCTGCAGTGACAGGCTGGGGGAGTGGGGGGAAAGGATCAGATCGAGAGGAGCAGGAGGAAGAAGCTGGAGAGGGGGCGACAAAGAGCGAGGGCGAAGGGAGAGTGAGAAGAGGCGGGATGGAAGGAGGGGGGGTGGGACTGGGCACACCACGTTATAGTGGTGGAGGCGGCGGAAGGGGAAGTGTAAACTATGGCGGTGGTGGTAATGGTGGCGGTGGTGGTGGGGGCGGACATGATGACAGGGAGAAACAATAACACACAGAACGAAAAGGAAAGGACACAAACCGGGGCAGACGAAGACAAAGACGGAGGAAGACGAGGACGGCCGAAGACCAGGGTCGGACGGCGGCGGCGGCGGCGGCGGCGGCGGCGACCAGGCGGCGGCGGCGAGAACCGGCTGGCGGCGGCGGCGGCGAGAACCGGCTGGCGGGGCCGGCGGCGGCGGCGAGCACCGGCCGGCGGCGACGGCGGCGGCGAACAGAATGACAGCAGGCAGCAGCGGTAGCGGCGGAGACGGACAGCGAGCAGGCAGGCGGACGGACGGACGAACGGTCGAACGAACGAACAGGTACAGCAGTAAGCGGCGGGCAGACGGGCAGACAGACAGACAGACAGACAGACAGACGGACACAATCTTCGAAAGCGGAGATTCCAACCTGAGAGTAGCCCAAGCTTTACAATCAGGCGCCTTCGAATGAGGGGATCCAACCCTCTGACGGCTCGAGGAGGCGCTGATTATATAGGCAGTACAGAGGGCGCCACTGTCAATCACGTGGCGTCGGCTATGAGATTGTCTCTGGTAATGCCAACATTCTCGATTGAAAGTAATCGATCGTCACGCTTGCGGTGCAACGTTGACATCCAAATTTTTTCCAGTTTAACACTTTCGTCTTTCCTGTTAAAATTATTACGATGTTTATCAATCTCGATAGCCTCTCTATACAAGCGTGCATAATAATACGAGGTTTTTGATATGACGCTCGTCTCGCTGAATTTTATTTCATGATCACCTTCCAGGTAAACATGTTCCGCTACGGCCGATTTATCCGTGTGACCTAGGCGGCAATTCCTCTTATGTTCGACAAGACGGGTGTTCACACTTCTCTTTGTAGTACCGATGTAAACCTGTCCACAACTACAAGGAATTTTATATACCCCCGGTGTAGCCAAAGGGTGCCGTGCATCTTTTGCCGACCTTAAAAATTCTTTTATTTTCCTAGTAGGTCTGAAAATAGTTTCCACCCCATACTTGCCTAAAACTTTCCCAATGCGATCTGTGACCGTGCTAATGAACGGAAGAAAAACTTTGCCCATGGACGACTGTTGTTCGTCGTTACCCCTGATTCTCTGCCTAGAGCGAAGTGCTCGATCTATATCCTTGCTAGAAAAGCCATTCTTCACGAAAGCTGACCGTAGATGTTCAATCTCATCTTTTAAATAAACAGGTTCACAAAGTTTGTGCGCTCTGTCTTCCAAAGATTCCATTACACCTCTTTTTTGTCTAGGGTGGTGGTTTGAATCTTTGTGTAGATAACGATCAGTATGTGTGGGCTTTCTATACACCTTATAGCCCAACGTTCCGTCCGGTCGTTTAATCACAGACACATCCAGGAAGTTCAATTGCCCATTCCTTTCTGTCTCCATAGTGAACTGGATTTTCGGATTAATGCTGTTTAAATGTGTCAGGAAGGCATCCAAATCCTCTGCTCCGTGTGTCCATACTACGAACGTGTCATCGACATAGCGATACCATCTGGCTGGTCTCTTACTGGTCGTCTGCAACGCCCGTTGTTCAAAAGTCTCCATAAATAAGTTAGCCACAGCAGGACTGAGAGGACTGCCCATAGCCACCCCGTCAATCTGTTCATAAAAGTCACTATTGTATTGAAAGTAGGTTGTGGTGAGGCAGTGTCGGAATAATGCCACAATATCGGTGGGAAAAATATCCGCTATGCATAAGATAGCTTCGTTTACCGGAATCATGGTAAATAACGACACAACGTCAAAACTGACGAGGATATTGTGGTGTCACCGCCAGACACCACACTTGCTAGGTGGTAGCTTAAATCGGCCGCGGTCCATTAGTACATGTCGGACCCGCGTGTCGCCACTGTGAGTGATCGCAGACCGAGTGCCACTACACGGCAGGTCTCGAGAGACGTACTAGCACTCGGCCCAGTTGTACGGACGACTTTGCTAGCGACTACACGTACGAAGCCTTTCTCTCAATTGCCAAGAGACAGTTAGAATAGCCTTCAGCTAAGTCCATGGCTACGACCTAGCAAGGCGCCATTAACCATATCTGGAGAGAGTCTCACTTGTATTATCAAGAGGAATGTACCACAATGAATTAAAGTTAAGTATACGAGAAGTTCCGTTCTTTTCTTTATAGCTTTCATCACGTATACTGTTTCAGACTTAACGCCAGCCGGCGTGTGTGTACGCGTGCCTTTCGGTTACCCGTCACTGTGGAATGGCTGCCTTGTCAGTCCACTACATTGGCGACGAGTGTAAACGTGTTCTTTCTACTTTGCACTAATTTGCTTGTGTCATGGCTTCGCCACATTCTCCAGATGTACTGTCCGAATTTTATCGCTTGCAGAATCAGCAGACGCAGGCGTTATTGGATGCCCTTGGACAGCTCGTCCAGGGTCAAAGTGCGCTGCAAACCGATGCGGCCGCCGCCGCTTCATTGCTACCGCAGCCATAAAACGCAGTTGCACCACCGTTTCGTCCGTATAAAGCGGACGAGGGGTCTTGGACGGAATGGTCACGACAATTTGGATTTCATCTCGCCGCCTACAGAATTCAAGGTAATGAGCGGCAGCCGTTTTTGCTTTCGTGTGTAGGTGTGTCCACCTACCGTGTTATAGTGAAATTGTTTCCCCGACGCGACGTAGCAACTCTGTCCTATGAAGAAATTTTGTCTGCTTTAGATGCCTATTTCAAAGAAACAGTAAATGTCGTTGCAAAAAGGTATACGTTCTTTCGTACAAAACGTACGGCCGGTCAGACTAATCGGGAGTGGGTTGCAACTTTGCAAGGACTTACTAGGGATTGTGCTTTTGAATGTGAATGTGGACTCCCTTATTCAGATACTATGGTGCGTGACGCAATTGCACAGAACGTTTCAGATGTTCGCATAAGGGAACAGATTTTGAAACTAGTTAATCCCTCCCTTCAACAAGTGATAGACATTTTGGATCGGCAAGACACACTTGACTTTGCTCAGGACTCATTTGAAACTTCGCCAGCCGTGTGTCACATTAACCGGCCCGCAGGGCGCGCTGCACGGACCGCTAATCAGCCCTCGCGCACGTCCGCGCAGCTGCGGCCTAGCTCTCACACACGTGTGCCGCGTAGGCAAGCAAATGCAGTGAAATCATGCCCGCGGTGTGTAACTAGACATTCGCGTGACAATTGCCCGTCACGCCAAGCTATTTGCTTTTACTGTCATAAGAAAGGACATGTTCAAAGTGTTTGCCAGAAAAAGCTCAGATCAGACAATCACAACCATTCCCGGCCCTTTGCTTCGCGCTGGAATAGAACCAAGGACAATCAGGCTCGTGAACCTTCGCCCATGGACATTCATGTAGTTAATTCCACCCCGTCCAGTGCCACTATCTCAAACAGTGACTGTGTTCGTCCCACACACCGTGTGCGTCGACGTCGCCGGAAATCTCGTAAAGTCGCAAGTGCTTCTGTACCTGTATCAGTTCAAATTGCACGAGAAAGTCGCTCTTGTCGTCAGCAGGACAATAAACTTTTTGTAGACTTGGACTTTGAAGGCAAAGTGATCCCATTCCAGCCCGATACCGGTGCTGCAGTTTCACTACTCAATCACGACACGTACAAACAACTGGGCAAACCTCCGTTGCGTGCTGCACGTGTTCAGTTCAATAGTTATTCCGGACAAGCTATCCCTGTGTTAGGACAGTGCACTCTTCTTGCTACATACAAGGAACAAACAAAACTTGTGTCATTTTACGTTCTTCGTTCTTCTACTGCAGTGAACTTGTTTGGTTTAGATTTACTTCAATTGTTTAACTTGTCTATCGTCAATCAGGTCCTATCAGTGAATCAGACTGTGCCTTCAGCCAGTGTTTCTAGTCTATGTGACGAATTTGCAGACATTTTTGCACCGGGCCTTGGTTGCGCTAAGAACTATGCAGCTCATTTGGAACTGAAAGTAAACGCGCAACCGAAGTTTTTCAGAGCGCACAATGTTCCCCACGCATTGCGTGATGAGGTCGCAAGAACATTAAACGACTTAGAATCACATGGTGTCATTGAACGTGTGCAAGCTTCTCTCTGGGCATCACCCTTAGTAATTTTGCCAAAACCTTCCGGAAAACTGAGACTTTGCGTGGACTTCAAGGCAACTGTGAATCCACAACTTGTGACTGCTACTTTTCCTTTGCCCCACCCGGAAGATCTTTTTGACAAACTGTGCCCGGGAACATATTTTTCAAAGTTGGACCTAGCAGATGCGTACTTGCAAATACCGGTGGACGAAGAATCCCAGCGCGTATTGGTGGTTAACACGCATCTTGGTTTGTACCGATTCAAAAGACTGCCGTTCGGGTGTGCATCCGCCCCTGCATTGTTTCAGCAATATTTACAAACTGTTTGTGCGTCGGTCCCTACTGCAGCAAGCTATCTGGACGATATTATGATCTCCGGCAAGACAGAAGCCGAACATTTAGCCAACCTACGAACATTATTTCAGGTATTGCCGCAAAATGGTCTTCGCTTGAGGAAGGACAAATGTGTGTTTTTTGCTCGTGACTTACCATATTTGGGACATGTAATCAACGCCCAAGGCATACATCCGAGTCCAGGGCACCTCCGTGCCATACAGGACTTGCCTTCGCCACAGAATGTGAAGCAGCTACAGAGTGTGTTGGGAAAAATTAACTATTATCATCGCTTTCTGCGCAATGCCTCTTCCATTTCAGCTCCGCTTCATCGCTTACGCCGTAAAGGTGTTCCGTTCGTCTGGACGACGGAATGCGAACGCGCCTTTCGCCAGTTGAAATCGGCGTTGCTTTCTAATACTTGCCTTACGCCATTCGATCCCCAGAAACCACTTTTGTTGATGGTAGATGCATCGGATTTCGGGATCGGTGCTGTGCTTGCGCACAAAGATGGTTCGCATGATCGCCCTATTGCCTTTGCGTCCAAATTGCTCTCGTCAGCGCAACGGAATTATTCACAAATAGAGAAAGAAGCTTTGGCTCTCGTGTTTGGTGTTACGAAGTTTCACGATTTCTTGTATGGTCGTCACTTTACCATCATCACAGACCACAAACCTTTGACATCGCTTTTTCATCCACACAAGCCTGTACCTCCACGTACAGCGCAGAAATTCATTCGCTGGTCTATTTTTCTCTCGCAGTACCGCTACGATATCTTGTATCAGTCCACTGCTAAGCACGGAAACGCCGATGCGTTGTCCCGTTTGCCTGTTGCTGCGGATAAAGCATTCGATTCTTCCGAACTTGCTTGCATGTTCATTGATTCGGAAACCGATGCTGTGGTCGACTCGTTTCCGATTGATTTTCGTCGTGTAGCTACAGCCACAGCTGCTGACCCTGTCCTTGCTACTGTTTTGCGTTTTGTTGCTACGCAATGGCCCTTGTCAAAGTCACGGATCGAGGATCCGTTGGTTCGCCGATTTTTTGCTCACAAGGAGAGACTTTTTGTACGACGTGGTGTTTTGTTGTTGCGTTCTGATAATGATCAGTCCAGAGTCGTGGTCCCACGTTCGTTACAGTCCTCGGTCTTACGGCTTCTTCACCAAGGACATTGGGGTATAGTACGCACGAAACAACTTGCTCATCAGCACTGTACTTGGTTCGGACTCGATGCTGCGATTACGAATATGTGCTCTTCTTGCGTGGCGTGTGCCGAACAACAATCCGCACCGCCGCAGAAATTCTTTGCATGGCCGAAAGCCACTTCCCCTTTGCAACGCTTGCACATAGATTTTGCTGGCCCATTCTGGAATGCTCGATGGTTGGTTGTGGTCGATTCTTTCAGTAATTTTCCTTTTGTTGTCCGGATGTCTTCCACGACGTCTTCTGCCACCATCCAAGCGTTGTCGGCTATTTTTTGCATTGAAGGTCTTCCACAGACTATTGTTTCCGACAATGGCCCACAATTCATGTCCGCAGAATTTCAGTCATTCTGCAAGGCCAATGGTATTCAACATCTGACATCCGCGCCGTTTTCGCCTCAGTCAAACGGTGCCGCTGAACGATTGGTCTGGACTTTCAAGTCACAGATGTTGAAGTTGAAAGAGTCGCATTCTCGGGAGGACGCGTTGTTGCTCTTTTTGTCTTCGTATCGCTCTCAGCCCCGAGATGGTCGCTCGCCGGCTGAGTTGCTCCACGGTCGTCCTCATCGAACCTTGATGTCTTTGCTGCATCCGCCGCATCAGGTTCCTGTGCAGCGGCAGACTCCTGTTTTTGCTCCTGGCGACGTTGTATTTTATCGCAACTATCGAGGTTCACGGCGTTGGCTCGCAGGGCGCATTCTTCGCTGCCTCGGCCGCGCGATGTATTTGGTTTTGGGGGCCTCTGGTGAGGTGCGTCGGCATCTCAATCAGCTGCGCCTCTGTCGCCCGGGTTCTGCCGCTCCCCGTCTGCTTTCAGCGACGGTGCCGTCCGGTCAGCGCCCTGGGGACCCATCTACTGGCTCGCCTCATCCCCAGGTGTTACCGACGCTGCCTTCCATTTTGCCCCATGGCGACGCGCCGCTGCCGCCGCCGCCGCCGCCGCCGCCGCCGCCTGTTCTCCTGCCGGCGCCGCCCGCAGTGGACGCTTCGCTGCAGCTGCCCAGCGCCTCCCTGGGTCGCGCGCCGCCGATCGCTTCCCGTGACCAGCTGTACTCCGCCATGGAACTCTTGCCCGCTCCGGACCGGATGTCGTCATCGCGCGTCGGATCCCCCGACGCAATGGAGGTCGACCCTTCGGCCCCTCCTCTCTCATTATGGGCGCATACATCGCATGTTGACGTGCACCCTGGACTAGGTTTTCAGGCGTTTCCTAGCTCCCCTCGGACCCAATGGCAGGGTGCGGGTGGCACAGCCTCGCCTGTTGTTAGGCTCCCCACCCCATCGCATACGTCAACATGGGGTCCTCCCCACGGCGAGCGGAAGCCTTATCACACGACCGTTCGCCGATTTGCGGGGGAGGAATGTGGTGTCACCGCCAGACACCACACTTGCTAGGTGGTAGCTTAAATCGGCCGCGGTCCATTAGTACATGTCGGACCCGCGTGTCACCACTGTGAGTGATCGCAGACCGAGCGCCACCACACGGCAGGTCTCGAGAGACGTACTAGCACTCGGCCAGTTGTACGGACGACTTTGCTAGCGACTACACGTACGAAGCCTTTCTCTCAATTGCCGAGAGACAGTTAGAATAGCCTTCAGCTAAGTCCATGGCTACGACCTAGCAAGGCGCCATTAACCATAACTGGAGAGAGTCTCACTTGTACTATCAAGAGAAATGTACCACAATGAATTAAAGTTAAGTATACGAGAAGCTCCGTTCTTTTCTTTATAGCTTTCATCACGTATCCTGTTTCAGACTTAACGCCAGTCGGCGTGTGTGTACGCGTGCCTTTCGGTTACCCGTCACTGTGGACTGGCTGCCTTGTCAGTCCACTACAGATATCATCCGGGCCCACGCTCGTTTCCTTTAACTTGTCAATGAAGTGAGCTGAATTTTTAATATGACTGTCCGTCCTACCAACATAAGGCTGCAGCATTGAGGCAAGGTGTCTAGCTAACTCGTGTGTTGGTCCGCCTATAGCACTGACAATTGGCCTCAACGGAATCCCAGGTTTATGAACTTTGGGTAAGCCATAAAGTCTAGGGGGGTACGCTTCTGTTTTACAAAGCAGCTTCTTATCGTCGGAGCCAAATGAAGACGCTTTCACCAGTCGATTTGTCATTCTTAAAATCTTCATAGTCGGATCTTTCTGGAGCTTTTTGTAATTGGAGGGAACCAAAATATCATTGATTTTTCCATGATAGTCCTCACTGTTGAGTATGACGGTGACATTACCCTTATCTGCATTAAGAACAATAATGTTTTTATCTCCATTTATATTATTGTTCTTAATGCAAAAAATGGTTCAAATGGCTCTGAGCACTATGGGACTCAACATCTTAGGTCATAAGTCCCCTAGAACTTAGAACTACTTAAACCTAACTAACCTAAGGACATCACACACACCCATGCCCGAGGCAGGATTCGAACCTGCGACCGCAGCAGTCCCGCGGTTCCGGACTGCAGCGCCAGAACCGCTAGACCACCGCGGCCGGCCGTTCTTAATGCAGATAAGGGTAATGCCACCGTCATACTGAACAGTGAGGACTATCATGGAAAAATCAATGATATTTTGGTTCCCTCCAATTACAAAAAGCTCCAGAAAGATCCGACTATGAAGATTTTAAGAATGACAAATCGACTGGTGAAAGCGTCTTCATTTGGCTCCGACGATAAGAAGCTGCTTTGTAAAACAGAAGCGTACCCACCTAGACTTTATGGCTTACCCAAAGTTCATAAACCTGGGATTCCGTTGAGGCCAATTGTCAGTGCTATAGGCGGACCAACACACGAGTTAGCTAGACACCTTGCCTCAATGCTGCAGCCTTATGTTGGTAGGACGGACAGTCATATTAAAAATTCAGCTCACTTCATTGACAAGTTAAAGGAAACGAGCGTGGGCCCGGATGATATCCTCGTCAGTTTTGACGTTGTGTCGTTATTTACCATGATTCAAAATGGCTCTGAGCAGTATGGGACTCAACATCTTAGGTCATAAGTCCCCTAGAACTTAGATCTACTTAAACCTAACTAACCGAAGGACATCACACACACCCATGCCCGAGGCAGGATTCGAACCTGTGACCGTAGCAGTCCCGCGGTTCCGGACTGCAGCGCCAGAACCGCTAGACCACCGTGGCCGGCACCATGATTCCGGTAAACGAAGCTATCTTATGCATAGCGGATATTTTTCCCACCGATATTGTGGCATTATTCCGACACTGCCTCACCACAACCTACTTTCAATACAATAGTGACTTTTATGAACAGATTGACGGGGTGGCTATGGGCAGTCCTCTCAGTCCTGCTGTGGCTAACTTATTGATGGAGACTTTTGAACAACGGGCGTTGCAGACGACCAGTAAGAGACCAGCCAGATGGTATCGCTATGTCGATGACACGTTCGTAGTATGGACACACGGAGCAGAGGATTTGGATGCCTTCCTGACACATTTAAACAGCATTAATCCGAAAATCCAGTTCACTATGGAGACAGAAAGGAATGGGCAATTGAACTTCCTGGATGTGTCTGTGATTAAACGACCGGACGGAACGTTGGGCCATAAGGTGTATAGAAACCCCACACATACTGATCGTTATCTACACAAAGATTCAAACCACCACCCTAGACAAAAAAGAGGTGTAATGAAAACATTGGTAGACAGGGCGCACAAACTTTGTGAACCTGTTTATTTAAAAGATGAGATTGAACATCTACGGTCAGCTTTCGTGAAGAATGGCTTTTCTAGCAAGGATATAGATCGAGCACTTCGCTCTAGGCAGAGAATCAGGGGTAACGACGAACAACAGTCGTCCATGGGCAAAGTTTTTCTTCCGTTCATTAGCACGGTCACAGATCGCATTGGGAAAGTTTTAGGCAAGTATGGGGTGGAAACTATTTTCAGACCTACTAGGAAAATAAAAGAATTTTTAAGGTCGGCAAAAGATGCACGGCACCCTTTGGCTACACCGGGGGTATATAAAATTCCTTGTAGTTGTGGACAGGTTTACATCGGTACTACAAAGAGAAGTGTGAACACCCGTCTTGTCGAACATAAGAGGAATTGCCGCCTAGGTCACACGGATAAATCGGCCGTAGCGGAACATGTTTACCAGGAAGGTGATCATGAAATAAAATTCAGCGAGACGAGCGTCATATCAAAAACCTCGTATTA
The DNA here is from genome assembly GCF_023898315.1 of Schistocerca nitens. Taxonomy (NCBI): domain Eukaryota; kingdom Metazoa; phylum Arthropoda; class Insecta; order Orthoptera; family Acrididae; genus Schistocerca; species Schistocerca nitens. Next base: position 550,457,930 of record NC_064614.1, read on the forward strand.
TTATGCACGCTTGTATAGAGAGGCTATCGAGATTGATAAACATCGTAATAATTTTAACAGGAAAGACGAAGGTGTTAAACTGGATAAAATTTGGATGTCAGCGTTGCACCGCAAGCGTGACGATCGATTTCTTTCAATCGAGAATGTTGGCATTACCAGAGACAATCTCATAGCCGACGCCACGTGATCGACAGTGGCGCCCTCTGTACTGCCTATATAATCAGCGCCTCCTCGAGTCCTCTTCGCAGTTCGCCGCTTTACCTCCGAAGATGTCTCCCGCAGTCGGAGACGAAACGTTAGGAGACAGTTTTATACTTCGACCACGGCCTATCAGCCCGGAAGTTTTAAGTGAAGAGCACTGAGGCAACTGTGATGCACCGTGGGCCACCACGGGCCATTGATGACAGGGGTGAACGAAGGCTGTGGAGCAGTGTACAGGCTAATAGATGTGCAACAACTAGGCGACTAATCGCCCAGATGAACCAAGGTGCTACCAGAAGTGTCATTTCAATCACCATTCAGCGAATGTTGCTGTGTATGGGCGTCTGCAGCAGGCATCTGGTTCATGCACCCATGCTGACCGCTGCTCATTGGCGACGAAGGCTGGAATTTGCCCGCCAGTACCGCAACTGGACGTCCACTGAGTGGCGACAGGTGGTCTTTTCAGATGAGTGACGTCTACAGCGTCAAACATTAGAAAGCAAACACCCTACGACAATCCTTGGAGGGGTTTAGGCTGGAGAACATTTCCTGGATGTTCTCATCATTACTGAGGCACAATGGATCAACATAAGTATGCATTTATCCTTGAGGATCATGTACACTTCTATATGCAGTTAGTTTCTCCTCGGCCAATGGCATCTACCACCAGGATAATGCAATACGTCACACAGCTCGTAGAATACGTGGGTGGTTCGAAGTGCACCAGGATGAGTTTACCGTACTCCCCTGGCTACCAAACTCTCCAGATTTTAACCCAATCGAGAATCAGTGGGGCCACCTCGATCAGCTGTTTTGTCCCATGGATTCTCAACTGAGAAACCTACTGCTCCTGGCCGCGTCACTGGAGACGGCTTCACATTCCACTCGGTCCCTTCCACAACCTCACTGACTCTCTTTCTGCACATCTCGCGACAGTCCACTTTTCAAAAAGTGGTTGTTCAGGCTTTTAACGGATAGTCACATTGATGTTGCTGGACAGTGTATCTGAGCGCATTTTGCTGTCGAGTATAAGAAGGTGACTAAAGTTTGAATAGGAAAGGATTTGGAGAGTGCATACATGAGAATATCACCTTCACGATGGAAGTAGAAGAGAATGGCTGTATTCCATTCCTGGACATACTGATCAGAAAGAAAGCGGATGGCACGCTGGGCCATTCAGTATATAGAAAAAGACGCACACAGACCTGTACCTCCATGCAACCAGCTGCCACCATCCGGCGCAACGACAGTCAGTACTGACCACCTTGGTACATAGGGCGCACGTCATTTGTGACAAAGAAAGCCTCTCAGACGAGTTACACCACCTAAGAGAGGTATTTCGGAAAACGGGTACAGTGAAACACAGATTAGCAGGGCCTTCAAGAGGAGACAGGCTGACAAGTTTCACGAAGAGGAAGAGGAAGTTAACAAGAGACTCGCCTTTCTTCCATATTTGGGGCCCACATCAGCCAAAATCGGGAGGCTATTAAGAAAATCAAACATAAATACCGTCTTCCGACCACCGCCGAAGACGAAAGAGCTGCTGGGCTCAGCTAAAGACCCACTCAAACTAAACACACCTGGTATATACAGCATTGCATGCGAATGTGGTGTGCAGTACATTGGTCAAACGCAGCGCTGCATCTCTAAAAGGTGCGAGGAACACATCAGGCATGTTCGACTTGGACAGATGGAGAAATCTGCTATAGCTGAACATAGCATCAAAGAAAACCACACCTTTGATTTCGAAAACACCAGGGTGCTGTGCCGAGCCGGGAGCTATTGGGATAGCGTCATTAAAGAATCAATAGAAATACGGGTCCACGAGAATCTTGTGAACAGGGACGAAGGCTATCAACTGAGCGCGGCCTGGAATCCAGCATTAGCCGCAATACGCCAGGAACGCAACAAGAACCGTCCAGCTCACGAGACGCGATCAGAATGCTCTGACGGAGACGCGAACGGCGCACCCGCTTCCCCCTCCACCCCGCCAGCCGGCTCCACTGGACCCAGCCTCCCGCGGCCAGGTGGTGGGGGGCACACCGCAGGTATAAAGGGACCGGCATCCGCAAAGTCTCGGCACTTCGCCAGAAGATGATGAGTATGTCACTCGTCGAAACGTCGCAGTTTGAAGACACCGCCACCCGGCTGGAAGCCCGAGAACTCTTCGCCATTGGCAATGTACTTTAAATGTTGACAAATGTAAAACTGAACGCGTTATTACACAAGTATAGTACTCTGTGACTGCAGTATCAATGAGTCACAATCAGAAGCAGTTAACTGTTACAAGTACATCAATGTGACATTGTAATGGGAATATGAAATAGGAAGATCGTATGGGTTTAGTCATACACTCCTGGAAATGGAAAAAAGAACACATTGACACCGGTGTGTCAGACCCACCATACTTGCTCCGGACACTGCGAGAGGGCTGTACAAGCAATGATCACACGCACGGCACAGCGGACACACCAGGAACCGCGGTGTTGGCCGTCGAATGGCGCTAGCTGCGCAGCATTTGTGCACCGCCGCCGTCAGTGTCAGCCAGTTTGCCGTGGCATACGGAGCTCCATCGCAGTCTTTAACACTGGTAGCATGCCGCGACAGCGTGGACGTGAACCGTAACGGACTTTGAGCGAGGGCGTATAGTGGGCATGCGGGAGGCCGGGTGGACGTACCGCCGAATTGCTCAACACGTGGGGCGTGAGGTCTCCACAGTACATCGATGTTGTCGCCAGTGGTCGGCGGAAGGTGCACGTGCCCGTCGACCTGGGACCGGACCGCAGCGACGCACGGATGCACGCCAAGACCGTAGGATCCTACGCAGTGCCGTAGGGGACCGCACCGCCACTTCCCAGCAAATTAGGGACACTGTTGCTCCTGGGGTATCGGCGAGGACCATTCGCAACCGTCTCCATGAAGCTGGGCTACGGTCCCGCACACCGTTAGGCCGCCTTCCGCTCACGCCCCAACATCGTGCAGCCCGCCTCCAGTGGTGTCGCGACAGGCGTGAATGGAGGGACGAATGGAGACGTGTCGTCTTCAGCGATGAGTGTCGCTTCTGCCTTGGTGCCAATGATGGTCGTATGCGTGTTTGGCCCCGTGCAGGTGAGCGCCACAATCAGGACTGCATACGACCGAGGCACACAGGGCCAACACCCGGCATCATGGTGTGGGGAGCGATCTCCTACACTGGCCGTACACCACTGGTGATCGTCGAGGGGACACTGAATAGTGCACGGTACATCCAAACCGTCATCGAACCCATCGTTCTACCATTCCTAGACCGGCAAGGGAACTTGCTGTTCCAACAGGACAATGCACGTCCGCATGTATCCCGTGCCACCCAACGTGCTCTAGAAGGTGTAAGTCAACTACCCTGGCCAGCAAGATCTCCGGATCTGTCCCCCATTGAGCATGTTTGGGACTGGATGAAGCGTCGTCTCACGTGGTCTGCACGTCCAGCACGAACGCTGGTCCAACTGAGGCGCCAGGTGGAAATGGCATGGCAAGCCGTTCCACAGGACTACATCCAGCATCTCTACGATCGTCTCCATGGGAAAATAGCAGCCTGCATTGCTGCGAAAGGTGGATATACACTGTACTAGTGCCGACATTGTGCATGCTCTGTTGCCTGTGTCTATGTGCCTGTGGTTCTGTCAGTGTGATCATGCGATGTATCTGACCCGAGGAATGTGTCAATAAAGTTTCCCCTTCCTGGGACAATGAATTCACGGTGTTCTTATTTCAATTTCCAGGAGTGTAGATAAAGCAGGGGGCAGACTTCACTTCACTGGCAGGGTACTGGGAAAATGCAGTCGGTCTACAAAGGAAATCTATTACAAAACGCTCTTCCTAGCGATCTTAGAATATTGTTCAAGTATGTGAGCCTTATAACATACAGGAGTAGCAGAGGTATTGAATGTATACAAAGAAGTTTAGCACGAATGGTCACGGGTTTGGCCGGTCCACGGGAGAGAGTCATGGAAGTGCTGAACCATGAACTGGCAACCGCTTGAAGATAGACTCCAAATATCCCCCGAAAGCCTACTTGTGAAGTTCCAGTAATCAGTATTAAGTACATACTAGCTGGGGGTACACTTTAACTGTATCTCTTTAGAAAATTTGAGAAGTCTCACAAGGAAGTTTTACACCACATAATCACAAATTGTGGCAGTACAGCGGATCATGTTAAATTACAAAATATCTATAGAAACAATGGAACAAACACAATTTTTCCTCAAGAAATATTGAATCTAGATCCACCAAATAATTATCTGAAAGCATGTGATGCTTTCCTAGATTTTAAGAGACTCAATTGAATGGTGATGTCAACGTAACTCTACTAAATTTTATTGAAAATTATACTATTTTAGTCATAAATATGTCTAGGAGAATGGTGTGTTAGTCGCGCAGAAAACTACAATGAAATTAGTTGAAACTTTTCATGATAACATTGCGAATGCCACAGTTGCGAACATAATAATGCACGGAAACAAAAATCTCACATATGATTATCAGTGGAGGATTTTAAGCGGAAATTTTTAATCTTATTAATTTTTTATTCTGTATAAGTGGGTACTCTAGTGAAGAAGCTCAATAATTCAAGCAATTCCAATTTGTTTAAAAAGACTGGTGAGCCAGAAGCAAATGAATTGTATTACATTATGGGTTGTGAATATTTGAAAACTAGATATGGGGAAAATTTGTATGGAACTGTATAATAAATTTAAAATTATTTTACCAAACAGATATCACAAATTAATTACCAGTTGGGATTTTCAGTTTTCTGAAGAAGGTAAAATTAAACTAATATCTAAAAGAATGAAGAAATTTAAAAACAGTGATAATGAGTTTTATGATCTTGAATTCATTCTGTTGATTTCTTGCGTATTTCGTACGAAATATGGTCTAGAATTTATATTCTTTATACTCCAAAAGTAGTTGAAAGTATAATTTCAGTTAACTTATTAAATTTATATTCTTCATGCTTCGAAAGTAGTTGAAAGTATAATTTCAGCTACCTTATTAAATTTACATTCTTTATACTTCGAAAGTAGATGAAAGTATAATTTCAGCTTCCTTATTAAATTTATACGTCAGTTTGCGCTCATGAACTGTAATGAGTGTGTAAAGTGAGTTATTTATATATAAAAATGTCGTTTTACGTGGGGGTAATTGTCTTCTGTTTTACCTAAAAAATAGGGCTTTTTGATTTTTTACGGTTATCTATGTATAAAATGCCCCTGTTTGTAAAACTGAACGCTTGTCCCCACATATAATCTACATCAAATCTTTCTTTCTTCAAAGTATATACGACTTACAGCCATCTGCTATCACTTTGGTTCTAGGCAAGATAAAGTTCTCACTAAGAGGCACTAAAGTTCGGTTTCTCCTGGAATGGATTTAACAATGAAACATTTCTTAAATTGTCTTTAGATACCTCTAAACACCCAGATATGTTTAGTTTAGTTCTTGAGAAGCTGTCCTTTCCCATATTTAGAGTTGTGATCAATTTCTAAAATCTTGTTGTCACCGCTCATAGGAGCACTGTCATTAGTCACAATAAGCAAAAACCGAAATAATCACAAACACTGTTAGTCGGTAATTCAGTTTGTGAAGCTATGTTTCACAATGAGTGTTCTTTAAGCACAGTAGGAAACCAAGATGCTACTATGCTGTATTGCCAATTTGCAAGTGTCGAACCACGTGTTTTCACTCATACTTTATCTTTTTTTTGACATTTGGTACAATATTGAGAAGTCAAAATCGCTAATTTTTGAACGCAGTTTGACCATTACAATCCACGCAATTTCTAATGTCGTAAATCGGCAGCAGATGGAACTCCCAACAGAAGTCTAAGTAATTTTGCACAGAACTAAATCTAGTTACGTGAGAATAATACTATCCGAGGCTTCAATTATCTCTATAAGACTACTAAAATAAGACATTCAGTTTTCAACGAAAACTATCAGAAACAGTCGCAAAACTCACGCAGTTTTTTTGCAAGTGGCTGGCGTGTATAAACACTGTGGGAAACGATTCTTTATTGTGAAAAAGGAGTGTAGAAGCACACTAAAAACGTAAATGACGTCTTTTTTCGTATGTGTCGGTAATTTCCAACAGCGCTTGCAAGCGATATGCATCGAAGCCGCGACTGTCACGGAGTCAGTATCGATTCTGTTTACAGCGATGACACACAATCTATGGCAGAGAATCTCGATTCAAGCGACTTTTCCAATACGACATTAAAGCAATGTCTTGTGTCATGTTAATATCAGCCGATTGTGGAAGCAGGAAACTGGAATCTAGAAACGGATTTACAGAATCGATTTTGGACCTTTCAAGTGACCAACCACGATTGGTATTGTGAAATCGGTTTACGGAAACGGTTTTGTAGCCCCTTGTAGACATAGTGTCAGATGGAGCAGTCCCTAATATTGTCCACACAGTAATAAATGTTACTGTTAGTCAGAGCATCACAGTAATTAAAGAGTGAACAGGCATCCAAAGGTATCAGATATGATCATTTGTGAGCTTTAAGTAAACCCAAAGCACCAGATTCTTACTTGCGATTAAGAATAGGACAACCATGGAATAACAAAATACGTATACATCTGATTGGCTTTTATGCGAAATTTAAATATCCTGTTTTGCTATTTCTTTCCAGGATTCAGTCATACTCCTGTTTCAAAGTGCTACTAAAGTTTCTATTTATTTACATCGTACTAGCTTTATATTTAATTTCCACTCGGATTATGTAGGCTGATTCGTTCTAGCCATTGCATTTCTGTTCATGCTTAATCCTCGTGATAGTCTTGTCACTGAGCACCGATAAACTATCTGTGAGTTTGTTTCAACTCTTCCTCTAACAGTTAGTGTAATTATCATTTTAATGAGTTACACACTAATTATTATTATTTACAGATACAGCTTTGATGCTTCTCTGACTCATTATATGAACTGCAGTAATAGTGATTTAACACCACTACATTTCATTAACTCAGTTGAAGAAATACTGCAATCTGTCATTTGGTTGCCATATTTCTTCAAGTGGCTCTGCGGTTCAATTTTGGGAAGGTATCACTTCTCTCTCTCGAATCAAAACAGCAGCGGAAACTGTATAGGTACTAGTAACTTCTGTTATGTACTTTCTTATGATTCATGGAAATTAACATAGGTAGGAAAACCATACAAATATAATCACTCAAGCACAGTGTTGACAGTTTGTGGTAACATCTCTCAAAAAGTAAGCGCTAAATTTGACGACTTACTTTGGTTTGTGTAGCGTCCATTAACAGGATCTGCCGTCAATCGAAACAATGCTCCATCGTCACACAACACTGAAAAATAATGTTTGATGCCGGAAATCATGAGATGTAAAGCATTTCCTAGTGTTCGAACGGAGGAGCGACTTCTCTTCACTCAACACAGAGATACTATATTTGGCGCACACAAAGACTACTCGGAATAAAACAGAGCAGTTAGACTCTTTGTATTCGTCGTTCTGTAATCTTTGCAGTGAAATTAAACTGCTTAAACTTTTCATGTACATAAAGGCATTTTGAGCTAACAGGAGTTAATAATTCAGTATCGAAAAAACTTCATTGGCTTTTGAGTGATGTTGCTTTAAGGGCATGCCTCGTTAACAACAATAAATTTAACCAATGCTTCTTGTTTCACATGAAGAAAAGAACACAGCTTGTACAGTTTTTCATCTGGTATTTGTGTACATTTTCCTGGGTTTTGATTACGAAGAGTTATCTAACTACACGTTTTTCGGAACACCCTGTGTCAACGAAAGTTATGGCGTTTGATCTGCAGCATTACATTGAACGTTTATACGAGGCGAATGTCAATTACCGGATATTTGTTTATGTTTAGCCTTCGTTAAAGCTTTGCCACTGAATACCAATAAAATAACGGTGCAGTTTGTTTCCAAACTCTTCCTGTAACAACGACTGATGCGTGATTGTTGGTTTAATAAATTTCATACTAATAGGTTGTGCGTATCGCTTCCTACATGATGCTTTGGACTTCCGTAGTCACTGGTGACACGGTAATCATTCAAATGACGGTGCCATAACCCTACTTTCGAGCACTAGAACTAGTACATTGAGAACCCCATTCAGAACATGCCACAGAGATGAAGCACATTACCGTCTAACATATTCCAGAAGGACCTACATGTTGCCCGAGCGATCAATAGAACTAATGGGTCTCTTTAAAACCATGAAACATAGCTCAGGGTAATATATAAGTTCCTGCGTCTATTGAACTCAGGTTATCAAAGCCGTTCACATGGTATTCACTTGGGCACTCGTTTTTATCGGAGCCACTCTGTAACACGAACCCTGTGTGGCGTAAGTCACTAACTGTTAGTCGTTCTAAGGGTGTCAAACATGTAGCTAATAGCGTGTGCTGTAGGGCTTTTACCGATAATACCACCCTTTACGGCGCATAATGAGCAGCTGTTTGTTGTTAAGCGAAGTGACATGACGTATATCTAATACACCATTCAAAAGGTACTCGCTGGAATTCAGTTTTGGTATTCGATCAGAACAATCCGGCAAGTTCACCTGGTTTTCTTCGAACTCGAAGCAATGGCCTCCTTCGTTAATGGGCGTATATCATGATAGTGAAAAGGTACGTGCACAAAACGTTGCTACAGTGCTGCTTTCTAAAATGTATTAATTAACGATTCTTTATGAAGCAAAGCTAACGATGGAGCCCGAACTTGGAGAACCATGATCATAAGATGAAGCCATTTCGCCTAATTTCACCGTTATAACGAATTACTGAGGTACATACACTCCTGGAAATTGAAATAAGAACACCGTGAATTCATTGTCCCAGGAAGGGGAAACTTTATTGACACATTCCTGGGGTCAGATACATCACATGATCACACTGACAGAACCACAGGCACATAGACACAGGCAACAGAGCATGCACAATGTCGGCACTAGTACAGTGTATATCCACCTTTCGCAGCAATGCAGGCTGCTATTCTCCCATGGAGACGATCGTAGAGATGCTGGATGTAGTCCTGTGGAACGGCTTGCCATGCCATTTCCACCTGGCGCCTCAGTTGGACCAGCGTTCGTGCTGGACGTACAGACCGCGTGAGACGACGCTTCATCCAGTCCCAAACATGCTCAATGGGGGACAGATCCGGAGATCTTGCTGGCCAGGGTAGTTGACTTACACCTTCTAGAGCACGTTGGATGGCACGGGATACATGCGGACGTGCATTGTCCTGTTGGAACAGCACGTTCCCTTGCCGGTCTAGGAATGGTAGAACGATGGGTTCGATGACGGTTTGGATGTACCGTGCACTATTCAGTGTCCCCTCGACGATCACCAGTGGTGTACGGCCAGTGTAGGAGATCGCTCCCCACACCATGATGCCGGGTGTTGGCCCTGTGTGCCTCGGTCGTATGCAGTCCTGATTGTGGCGCTCACCTGCACGGCGCCAAACACGCATACGACCATCATTGGCACCAAGGCAGAAGCGACTCTCATCGCTGAAGACGACACGTCTCCATTCGTCCCTCCATTCACGCCTGTCGCGACACCACTGGAGGCGGGCTGCACGATGTTGGGGCGTGAGCGGAAGACGGCCTAACGGTGTGCGGGACCGTAGCCCGGCTTCATGGAGACGGTTGCGAATGGTCCTCGCCGATACCCCAGGAGCAACAGTGTCCCTAATTTGCTGGGAAGTGGCGGTGCGGTCCCCTACGGCACTGCGTAGGATCCTACGGTCTTGGCGTGCATCCGTGCGTCGCTGCGGTCCGGTCCCAGGTCGACGGGCACGTGCACCTTCCGCCGACCACTGGCGACAACATCGATGTACTGTGGAGACCTCACGCCCCACGTGTTGAGCAATTCGGCGGTACGTCCACCCGGCCTCCCGCATGCCCACTATACGCCCTCGCTCAAAGTCCGTTACGGTTCACGTCCACGCTGTCGCGGCATGCTACCAGTGTTAAAGACTGCGATGGAGCTCCGTATGCCACGGCAAACTGGCTGACACTGACGGCGGCGGTGCACAAATGCTGCGCAGCTAGCGCCATTCGACGGCCAACACCGCGGTTCCTGGTGTGTCCGCTGTGCCGTGCGTGTGATCATTGCTTGTACAGCCCTCTCGCAGTGTCCGGAGCAAGTATGGTGGGTCTGACACACCGGTGTCAATGTGTTCTTTTTTCCATTTCCAGGAGTGTACTTGTCTGTCCAACTTCTGTGACTGCCTTTTTAGAGATTCCCATTCCTATTCAACTGAATCGCCTACTGTGGTATTCATTGTCATAGTTTCTAGCGGCTTGGGGAACTTCAAACTCACATAATCATTATTCAGTAGTTCAGCACCCCACTTCTTTACACGTATATTCTTCCAGGGAATCATCTTAAATTTCAGCTTGCTCTTCATCAATACTAAATTGTGATCTGCATCTATATCTGCATCTGTGTATATCTTACAATCTAATGTCTGATTTCGGAATCTCTGTCACACCGTGATGTTACCCCTAACGCTATTCACATGCCTCCAGGCCTTTTCCTCGTGTATCTCCCCCTCTCGTGATTCTAAATGGCGTCGGCTGTTATTAACTGAAATTTATTGCAGATCTCATTTAATGTTTCTCCTCTCTCATGGCTATCACCGAGCCCATGTTCTCCTGTTACTATGGCTTCTGTTCCCTCGCTTCCTACAGCGTTCCAATACCCCATGATTAATAGATTTTCATCTCTGTTCGAAGTCCTCACAAGAAGGAGGGCACTGCAGATTCTGGCAAAAATCACTGACTACAGCAGTTTTTTGCATCCAGTGTCACATAATAGCTGACACAGTTGTACTTGCTATATTCAAGGTCACCCCCCACCCCCGCTCCTTCCACTCCACCTCCCCTCGTCATCCCTTCTCCCCTGACCACCTACTTCGCTCTCAGCCAATAGTGTTATGTCAATGTCATCATTGTCTCGGCCAGTCACCATTTCCAGGAGTGTACATTTAAGAATGTATTCTCCAGGAGACATACGGTGTCAAGAAGCTTCAAGGCTTATAAAAATTTAATTGTATCTTTAATTTTCTTTTGATGGCAGTTCCGTATTAATTTACACATTTGCTTTTCACATTTCAGTATAAATTACTTTAGGAATTTTTAGTTACTGTCATTTACAGACTGCTTACGACAAACTTTTCAGCCCTTTGTTTACTATCTCTGTACATTATTCACTCAGCCAGTTAAAATGACAAAGTTGGAAAACAATATGCTGGACTCTGCGCGCGCACGCACGCACGCACGCACACACACACACACACACACACACACACACACACACCACACCACACATACAGTCATGTTCTTAAAATTTTAAACTTTAGGGTGTGAACTTGTGCAATCAGCTCAACTTTGCTCTCCCCTGCGGTTGGTCACCACCGAGAATCTAGGCGTCTAAAGTTCGAATTCTTCTATTTCCTCAAGTCGTTGGCCATAGGAAAAGAAAGGAGTTCAAGTTAGATGCAATGTCTTAGTCTTATAGTAAAAAGAAGAACCTCCACTCCATGGTTTTTGTAAATATTATTACTATGAGCTATTGCAGAAAGCTACTTTGATTTATTTGCATACTCTTAGCTTCGTTTATACGTGTGTATGACATTAGCCTCAACAATGATAGACCATGTACGTACACTGACTTACAAAAAAGATGAAGCGCCCAGAAGGGGAAGAGAAAACGAAATAACACTTCACTGGTTGAGGCAGTACTTGATGTTACTCCAGTGATTACAAAACTGAGTCAAATTTACAAACAACTTGGCTGTATCAGCCCATTTATCAGTATGATGTTGCACCCGCTCTAGCCTGCGTGCGCTGATTCTGTTGTTGAAGGGTATCATAAAGTCGTTGCATCCTCTTCAGAGGTAAGCAGGACCAGTACTGTTGTAACTGATCTTTGATTTCACGAATACTGGCACTGGGGCGGAACTGACGTCTGAATTGGTAACACACCTGTTCTGTCGGGCACCACGGTATTGACGCATGACAGGTAACACATGAGGACGCAGAATGTATGTAACGTACCGTTGTGCCGTCAGAATTCCCTCAATCATTACCAACCGTGATCTGAATCATATACACTATGTGATCAAAAGTATCTGGACACCTGGCTGAAAATGACTTACAAGTTCGTGGCGCCCTCCATCGGTAATTCTGGAATTCAATATGTTGTTGGCTCACCCTTAGCCTTCTTGACAGCTTCCATTTTCGCAGGCATACGTTCAATCAGGTTCTGGAAGGTTTCTTGGGGAATCGCAGCCCATTCTTCACGGAGTGCTGCACTGAGGAGAGGTATCGATGTCGGTCGGTGAGGGCTGGCACGAAGTCGGCGTTCCAAAACATCCCAAAGCTGTTGTATAGAATTCAGGTTAGGACTCTGTTTAGGCCAGTCCATTACAGGGATGTTATTGTCGTGTAACCACTACGCCACAGGCCGTGCATTATGAACAGGTGCTAGATCGTGATGAAAGATGCAATCGCCATCCCCGAATTGCTCTTCAACAGTGGGGAGCAAGAATGTGCTTAAAACATCAATGTAGGCCTGTAACGCGATAGTGCCACTCAAAACAACAAGGGGTGCAAGCCCCCTCCACGAAAAGCACGAACACACCATAACACCACCGTCTCCGAAATTTACTGTTGGCACTACACACGCTGGCAAATGACCTGCACCGGGTATTCGCCATACCCACACTCTGTCGTCGGATCACCACATTGTGTACCGTGATTCGTCACTCCACACAATGTTTTTCCACCGTTCATTCGTCCACGCTCCTTAAATCAAGCGAGGCGTCATTTGGCATTTACCACCGTGGTGTGTGGATAATGAGCAGCCACTCGACCATGAAATCCAAGAATTCTCACCTCCCGCCTGTCATAGTACTTGCAGTTGATCCTGATACAGTTTGGAATTCTTGTGTGACGGTCTAGACAGATGTCTGCCTGTTATACATTACGACCCTCTTCAATTGTCGGCGGTCTCTGTCAGTCAACAGACGAGGTCGGGCTGTACGCTTTTGTGCTGTAGTGTCCCTTCACGTTTCCACTTCACTACCACATCGGAAACAGTGGATCTAGGGATGTTTAGGGTGTGGAAATCTCGCATGCAGACGTATGACACAAGTGACATCCAATCACCTGACCACGTTCGAAGTCAGGAGCGGCCCATTCTGCTCTCTCACGATGTCTAATGACTACTGAGATCACTGATATGGAGTACCTGGCAGTAGATGCCAGAAAAATGCACCTAATATGGAAAACGTATGTTTTGAGGGTGTCCGGATACTTTTGATCACTTAGTGTACGATGGTTCCCCATACGATGGCGCCATTAGTAACACGGCTGTGCCTGACCAAAACACTGGAAGAATGGGACCTCTCCCCCGGTCACCGTCATATGCACCGACTATGATCTTACGGGAAAGTGCAGAGCCTCTGTTCATCTTTGAACATAATGCAACGCCAGCAGTCATAAACAGTCCATGGTTCCTGAGCACGACACCACTCCAAACGCAGCCGTTTGTGTTGCACTGTTAACAAAATCCTACAAATGGAACGGTAGCTACCTATTCCGAATGCTGCTAGTCTGTGAACAATGGAGCGGGATGACATAATGTTGCAGGGAGTACATAGGTTGTTCTCGGATGGTAGGCGCGGATGGGAAGGGGTTACGATGGGTTTGGTGCACATAATGGCGATATTTGTTTTTGGTTGTCAGAAGCGGTCGACAGGAACTTCAACAGTTATACCTGCTCTCACGTTTGCAGGCACTCCAACGATGGGCCACTGTTACACCTAAATGCCCCGAAAATCTGAATACTGCACGATTCGACCAGCCCGCATAATGGTGGCCCACAATGAAGTCCCTTTCAGACTCTGTCAGATGCTCATGACGCTGTGTCACAGGCGTAGCAGCATCTACGTATCCTTCGCTGTCAACGCTCAACACCTGACGCAGTTGTGTCCCTTATCAGGCCTAAACACAAACAACAATAATGCACTCTGCTGGCCGTTGTACCTGTCACACGGAATTGAAATTTACATACCCACTGATTATATTTACTTGTATAAAGATTACATTGACATGTCTTCTGGATGCTTCACTTTTTTTGTCAGGCGATCTGTTCTGTATCTGAAAGGTCGCAATACAACGCAAGACGCACTGTAATAGCGTTCACCGTGGGTTGCAAATCATCCCATGTATCGGTAGAAAAATGCAACTTATGATTCTGTTTGTCTCTAACTGAAGCTACACAGCCTCGAGGCGTTCTTGTTGATCACATTTGTTCCTCCCGTTGCAAACTGCTTTCTCCGCAAGAGTGCCAACAGCTACAATTCCTCTTCTTTGCTGACCTGCTTCGCTCGCTCAGTAATAGTCTTCTTATCATTAACATAGTACTGCCACCGTTTCTACTGATACGTTATGCCAAGAATTTTTGATATTATTGGCTACATGTTTCTTTTGCAGCATCAACTATAAATGCAAGTCTGGCTAGATAATTATTCTCTCATGTCACATGTTGTGAGTGTAATTAAGGCCTTCTAGTATAGTCGTGTATTAAGCTGTTAATACTGAAGTCTACTGGGGAAAATATGAATCATCGACGTTATTGTCTTTGTATTATGTAGGATGCTCCAAAACAGCCGTTAAAAACTTCTTGACTTGTAGATGGGTCTGAGTAAATAGTATTTTGAACTAGAACCCATGTCCGGAAATGTACCGTTTCCGTGCTACAGTCGTTGGAAAACATGTTTGCTAGGTAGGTATGCAGCAGGGTAGTCATAGATGAGGGTGCTTACGCCGGGTCGGATGATGTCGTTTGACGTCTTCCTAATTCTCTGACCTAGTTCGAGTCTCATTCACGTGTCTGTGAGTGCAAGAGCACACGTTTGCAGAAAACACTGACATTATCTTTCTGTTCGTCGAAGCTAACGGTAATGGCAGAGCTGCTCGTCGCCTTTATCGTGATCTTTATCCTCAACGTCCGACTTCATCAAATACCCATTTCGCCACAATTACGCAGCACCTTCGCGAACGAGGTACTTTCACCGTCAGGAGGCGTGACTGTGGTGCCCCAAGGAGACGCCGCCCACCCGTAGTGGAAGAGGCCGTACTGCACCAAGTTGAGGAGAAGTGGTCAACGAGTACACAAGAAATTGCGCGGGCTAGAGATATTTCTCCCAGCATCGTCTATTATTTTGTGCACCACCAACAATTACATCAATACCATCTCCAAACGATACAGTCACTAATGCCAGCCGATTTTGCAGCACGCATTGAGTTCTATACATAGTTTTTGCGCCGCTGAATCAACCAGCCCCTAGTATATTACCACGGCGCATTCTCTCCACAAAAGAATATAAATTTACCACGGATTGTGTCCCCATTTCTCGAAACAGCCATGTCCAGGCAGACGAAAACCCACATTCACATGCCACGTATGTTTAGGGATTCCAACACAGATTTGGTGTCAATGTGTGGGCAGACATTTTGGATGGTCATCTTTTTGGACTGTAGATGCTTCCACCCAAGCTCACGGGTCCCATCTACTAGACCTTCCTACAACACGTGTCCGGCGTGTTGTTGGATGCTGTTTCAGCATGACGGAACATCCGCTCATATCTCATACCACGTTCAGGAACATTTGTACCAACGATTCAGACACGGAGTAATAGGCCGAGGTGGTCCAATCGTGTGGCCTTCACAATCACCAGATTTGACGCCGATGGACTTTTTGTTCTGCTGTTTGGTTTCTGAGACCTGTATAAAGAGACAAGAAAAAATACAAATGAAATGATCGTGTGGCATTGTTGGCCGGGAGGCCCCCACCCGGGCAAGTTCGGCCGCTGGGATGCAAGTTTCATTTCAGGTGACGTCACACTAGGCAATGCTCGTGTCGATGATGTTGCATGATGACGAGGACAACACAACACAAGGTCCACGAGCGAAGAAAAGCTCCAACAGTGCCGGGATTCGAACCTGGGCCCACTACATGGAAGGCAAGCGTGGAACCACTAAGCTAAGCAGGCGGAAAGAAGAAGACACGGAGGCCCGAGTTGTGGTTCCTGTAGGACAATTCAGAGACACAAGGTGTGATAGAGTGTGTGTACCACAACATCATTCGTAGGTACAATATGTACACCGAACTTGGTGGTCGCTACATCGAACCTTATTTATAGTGGATCAGAACGTTAACCCTCCTTTCAAAAGGAAAAAAAAAAAAACTGAAGTAAAATGTAAACTTCCGGTCCAGACTGTAAACCAGTTGGGTTCCTTTCAGAGTATGCTGATGCAATAGCTCCTTAATTAGCAATCATATACAACCGCTCGCTCTACGAAAGATCCGTACCCGAAAACTGGAAAATTGCACAAGTCACACCAGTATTCGAGAAATGCAATAGGAGGAATCCAAAGTGAACAGTCTATTGACACATAATCAATACGGATTTAGAAAACATCGTTCTTGTGAAACATAACTAGCTTTCTACTCACACTAAGTACTGAATGCTATCGACAAGGAATTTCAAAGTGATTCCGTATTACTAGATTTCCGGAAGGCATTTACCACCGTTTCTCTCAAGCGGCTTGTAATCTGATTGCGTGCTTATGCAATATCGTACGAGATATGAGACTGGATTCATGATTTCCTGTCACAGAGGTCACAGTTCGTAGTAACTGGCGGAAAGTTATCGAGTAAAACACAAGAGATTTTTGGCGTTTCCCAGGGTAGTGTTATAGGCCTTCTGTTGTTCCTTATCTGTATAAACGATTTAGGAGACAATTTGAGCACCCATCTTAGGTTGTTTGCAGATGATGTTGTAGTTTATCTTCTAATAAAGTCATCAGAAAGTCAAAACAAATTGCAGAAAGATTTAGAAAAGATATCTGTATGGTGCGAAAATCGGCAGTTGACCCGAAATAATGAAAGGGTGAAGTCTTCCACATTAGTGCTAAAAGGAGTTCGTTAAACTTCAGTTACACTATAAATCAAATAAATCTGAAGGCCGTAAATTCAATTAAATACCTAGGAATTACAGTTATGAAAAACATAAACTGGAAAGAATACGACGAAAATGTTCTGGGGAAGGCGAACCAAAGCTGCGTTTTATTGGCAGTTTGTGAAAACTGATTAAGTTTCATATTTGTTTCTTTGGCTATTAATGAGTGTAATTGTTAAAGAAGTTATGTACTCTGTCACTCGTAATATGTTACTTGTTAAAGTGGTCGCATTAACAACATGTTTTCGAATGGTTGCAGCACGGATACGGTACGTCTCTGGACTGGGCTCCAGTTCAAAATATTTTCTACTCA
Organism: Schistocerca nitens; assembly: GCF_023898315.1. Taxonomy (NCBI): domain Eukaryota; kingdom Metazoa; phylum Arthropoda; class Insecta; order Orthoptera; family Acrididae; genus Schistocerca; species Schistocerca nitens. The sequence continues at coordinate 550,475,497 of NC_064614.1, forward strand.
GTCCCCTCGACAAGTCCTAGAAGTTTGTAAGGGGAATTTTAGAGCAGCCTGTGATATGCGCTATCACCGCTATCAAATTTACGTTTTTTGCCCGTACTTTGGGGTGGGGGGTCGCAGATTACAACTATAGCATAGCATTTAGCAATTAAATTTCATAAAAACATTGTAGTCATGTCGCATACATCTACGTTGTATGAGTTCGAATGTTTAAATCCATTATCCTAATCCAACATCCTGCTTTCCAACAGTGATGATAGAATGATGCTGTAATGGTAAAATTATTGTAAAAAATATATCCCAGTAGAGGAAAACTCTATAAAAAGCAGTATCTTATGGCAAAATCTTTCCTCATGAGTTTACAGAGCCTTAGATTGTACTCGACTGAAGAGATATCTGGAAACTTTGTATTGCAGTCCGATGTCGAATGGACTCTTATTGGCTTCCACTGCGCAGGCATTTTCAGAGTTGATCAATTATTCAAAAAAAGTCTTAATCGCATTTATTATTATTATACCGCCAACCGGTTTCAACCCGACGGTGGGCGTTTACACCACTGGTCGACTGCTGGTGGTGTCACTCCTGTCTACATATAGTCTCCTGTCTACATATGGTATCCTGCCGTTATGTAGACAGGAGTGACACCGCCAGCAGTCGACCAATGGTGTATACGCCCAGAAGATGACCCCTACATCGGGTTGAAACCGGTTGGCGGTATAATAATAATAAATGCGATTAAGACTATTTTTGAATAATCGATTAATCATACTAATCGCTGCTTCATCTCCACAACCATGTTGTCCAAAAATTTTCAGAGTTGGCTTCAGTACACTCATGAAAATTTTAGTCACTTTGTACTAACATAAGTGAATTGTGAACGGTAAAGATTCAGAATATGAACCAAACTAGAGGCAACCATAATCCACATATAGTCCTATGCTCATGTTCCTGATACTGTGTACACAGTACTAAAAGGTCCCTTCAAAAACGTCGAGACACGCGACACAATGATGTAGATACAAGGTGTACCGTACCGTAAAAGAAATCGTGGACCATGGTAGCACTCATCGTGTATTACATCACTACTCGAGCGCCATGAAGATCAACACCAGGTGTGATGCTCTCACCTGGAAATGCAGGATGCACAGCGTTTCCTCATACGTATAGGACGCTGAAGCGCCAAAGAAACTGGTGTACGCATGTACGCATGCGTATTCAAATACAGAGAATTGTAAACAGGCAGAATACGGCGCTGCTGTCGGCAACGGCTATATAAGACAAGTGTCTGGCACAATTGTTAGATCGGTTACCGCTGCTACAATTGCAGGTTATCAAAATTTAAGTGAGTTTTAATGTGGTTTTATAGTCGGCGCACGAGCGATGGGACACAGCACCTCCGAGGTAACGATGAAGTGGGGATTTTCCCTTACGACCATTTCACGAGTGTACCGTGAATATCAGGAATCCAATAAAACAGCAAATCCCCGACATCGCTGGGGCCGGAAAAAGATGCTGCAAGAATGGGACCAACGACGACTGAAGAGAATCGTTCAACGTGACATAAGTGCAACCCTTCCGCCAACTGCTGCAGATTTCAGAGCTGGCCCAACAACAAGTGTCAACGTATGAACCATTCAACGAAACATCATCGATATGGGCGTTCGGAGCCGAAGACCCACTCGTGTACTCTTGATGACTGCACGACACAAAGCTTTACGCCTCTCCTGGGTCTGGCAACACCAACACTGGACTGTTGACGACTGGAAACATGTTGCCTGGTCGGACGAGTCTCGTTTCAAATTGTATCGAGCGGATGGACGTGTACGGGTATGGAAACAAACTCATGACTCCATGGATCTTGTATGTCAGCAGAGGACTGTTTAAGCTCGTGGAGTCTCTGTAATGGTGTGGGGCACGTGCAGTTGGATTGATATGCGATCCCTGATGTGTCTAAATACGACTCTGACAGGTGACACGTATATAAGCATCCTGTCTGATTACTGCATCCATTCATGTCCGTGGACATGGGCAATTTCAGCAGGACAATGCAATAGCCCACACGTCCAGAATTGCTACAGAGTGGTTCCAAGGAACACTCTACTGAGTTTAAACAATTACGCAGGCCACCAAACGGCCCTAACATTAGCATCCTCAATAATGTTGCTATGAGGTTTTAAATTTATCCTTCTGCCTGACGATGGTATTAGTGGCAATTAAACTGTGTTCTGAGCATTTCGTGAGCAGAAGAGTTCTGTTAGAACTGCACTTCCCTACCCCTCTTTCCAATCACTTGGGGGAAAGTGTTGAGTCTCTACCAACGCGTGCACTGAAGTCTCCCGAAAGAATAATTTTGTCAGCTTGGGGTATTCTTGATCGAAGCATTTCAGGTTGGGAGGAGAAGGCTTCCATTTCATCGTCTTCACAAGTGAGGGTCGGGGCGTATGCATTGATAACTATAACGCGTTGGTTATCGGTGAATTTGAGTCTTTCGCTTATGCTAGAAGGTAGTACGTCAAGGTGGGGAACAAGATCGTTTGTGATAGCAAAGCCAAACCATGAATGCGAAGTTCATGAATTTATTTTCCTTTCCAAAAGAAAGTGTAGCCACCTCCTTGTTATTTGATTTGTCCTCTACCTGGTGTTCTGTTTTCTGCCAGTGCTGCAATACCGATCTTCAATCTTTTAAGCTCACGAGAAACAGTAGCTGTTCGCCTTTCTGGTTGATTAACCGTATCGTTCGGATGTTACAAGTAGTAAAGTTCATCTTTATTTTCTGTGACTGCATGTGGTGTACCCTCCGAGTGCGGCTTCCCAGGGTGACTTTGTTTATGGTTCGAGGTGAACTGAGTCATTCCAGAATAGGCCTGCTCAGTAATGCATGTAGCACACGAGTTGCTTTATAGCCTCTCCTCAAGCAAAGCGGGATCACACATTCGTCGCCTACGTGCCAGTTCGTCACTAGGAGCTCCCAGACTACACGATCTAGCTCCCGTCACAGCTTCCAGCTCGCCGTAGAACTTGTGGTGTTGTGTTATGTTCTTCAGAAACGCCTGTGTGTGATATCGTTTAGAGTGGGAACGCTGCCGCACAACAACAGTCACACCTTTATTGGCAGACTCGTAACCTGTGCCCAGTGCCATAGTAGTTACGACGACTGGAGATTCCGAACATGCTGCAGCCATCGCCCACCTTTCCAATCACGGGGAAAACTTCGGTTGTCCCTGCGCATGGCCTACTGTTGGTGATTTTAAGCCCCTGCCAGCTCATCCGCCTCCATAGGAAGCCATTGGTGTAGTAGAAGGGGCGCTTTATACTGAGAGTATATCGAGGATTTTCTGTCAACGTTTACTCCCTTACCCTTCGAGGTTTATACAGAGAGTATATCGAGGATTTTCTGTCAGAGTTTACTCCCTTAGCCTTCGAGGATCCCTCCTCATCCCACAAGACAGTGGGTTCCATCTGTATTAACCCCGGAAAGACGGGTTGCCCCTCCGCCAGCTCCGCCGTTCTGAATTTCATGTTCTCCGCCGTCGCCGCCGTTGTGGTCTTCGCCGTACCCTGTCAAGGGGCCCTCACGAGGTGCTACCACCCGGGCTAGATGAATAAGGTCTTTTAAAGAGGTGTTTCTCCTCCCCCTCCTTCTTTCTCAACCGGGCTTGGGACCGGCTATGGCGAAGACTTAAACCCCGTGGAAAATGTGTACGACGGTCTATATCGAATGTCTGCCGCCACGGGACACTGCTGACCAGTAGCGTGCGCTTGGCCAGCAACAGAAGATGTTACCACAAACCACACCGGACGACGTGATCTATACTGAAGAGTCAGATAAACTGGTACGCCTGCCTAATATCTTGTAGGGCCACCGCGAGCACACAGAACTGCCGCAACACGACGTGGCATGGAATCAACTAATGTCTGAAGTACTGCTGGAGTCAATTGACACTGTACCTTGCAGAGCTGTCCAGAGTACCAGGAGGTGGAGATGTTTTCTGAACAGCACGTTGCAAGGCATCCCAGATATCCTCAATAATAACACTTTCTACAGTTCCGCCAAGAACCTATAAAACCTCTTCTTGGCGAAGTCCTTGTCTACAAAAAGTTTAGAAAACTATTAAGCAACTCAAAAATAACAAAGCCGCCGGATTAGATGGAATCCCTGTTGAATGTTTCACGGACGATGGACGTATCCTTGCTGAGCAAATGCTAATTCTCATTGTCAAAATATGAAGCACTGAAATCATTCCTCCTGATTTCAGAGATGCACTGATAGTTATCATCTACGAAAAATATGACAGAACAGCTGCTGCTGGAAAAGTTTTTGCTCGAATTCTATCCAACCGCCTGATACCTCTCGCTGAAGCTTGTTTACCTGAACACAATGTGGATTTCGGCCTAATCGCAGTACCACAATTATGATTTTCTGTGCCAGACAGAGACAGGAGAAGTGTAAAGAACCACAGCATCCTGTATACATGTCATTCATAGATCTTGTCAAGACTTCCGACTCAGCCAAAAGATCTGCAGCTCATGGTCTACTGCATAGCGTTGCTGGCCCTGGGTCAGGGGAATCCGGGTTCGATTCCCGGCTGTGGCGGATATTTTCTCCGCCCGGGGACTGAGTGCTTGTGTAGTCCTCATCATTTGTTAGTCATTCAGGAATTGGTGATACTGGAAAGTGCAAAGACTGGGTATTTGTACGGGTGCTGAGAACCATGCCGTTGAACGCCCCACAAACCAAAAAATCATCATCAAAACAATATCAGTCATGAGAGAAGCCTTTTGGAAGATCTCAGCTAAAATAGGTTGTCATGTGAAGTACATTAATATCCTTAGACTACTGCACAATAACACGAATGGCTTGGTTCTTGTCAACAATAGCCCTGGAGAGAATTTAGAAATCACAACGAGTGTGCAGCCTGGTTGTGTGATGGCTCCCACTTTTTTTTCAATATTTGTTGGAACTTTACTTCATCTTGTAGACGCGAAGCTGCCAAAGGACATAGAAGTAGACTACAGGAATGGTGGTGGTTTGTTCAATCTCAAAAGACTACGAGCCAAAAATTAAAGTTTCCACTACGATCATTACTGAACTTCAATATGCAGATGATAATGTTTTTCTAGTCAACTGAGAAGAATATCTAAAAGCTATCCTAAATGTATTTGATGAAGCATACACAAGCAATGGTCTAAGCCTTAACATCCAGAAGACACTGATCTTACACCAACCTGCACCCAACTTATTGCCATACCCCCCCCCCTTCCCCCTCCCCAAGAATCATAGTCCAAGGCCAAGTCCTGCAGAACACAGAACACTTCCCATACGTTGGCAGCCACCTTTCAGCAAATTCATGTTGAAATACAATATCGTCCCAAATGTGTCAATGCGGCTCTTGGTCGTTTTCAGGAAAGCGTCTTCACCCATGACCGTAACATCAGTATTAAGACCAAGCTCTATGTATACCAGGTCACTGTTATACTATCTCTAACTTACCGGTGCGAAACATGGACTACTTACATAATTCACATACAGTGTCAGGAAAAGTACTATCAGAGCTACCTGAGAAGAAACCTAAGGTATTCTGGAAGAAGCAAACTCTACCAGCATTGAAACCATGATCATCCGCTGCAGTCCGGAACCGCGTGACTGCTACGGTCGCAGGTTCGAATCCTGCCTCGGGCATGGATGTGTGTGGTGTCCTTAGGTTAGTTAGGTTTAAGTAGTTCTAAGTTCTAGGGGACGTATGACCTAAGATGTTGAGTCCCATAGTGCTCAGAGCCATGATCATCAAGCATCAACTCCGCTGGACGGGCCACATTGTTCGTATGACTGATTACCGCCTTCCAAAACAAATTATGTATTCCCGGCTAAAGAATGGCCAAAGAAAACTAGAATGATCACAGAAGCGATACAAAGATTAAACAACAACATTAAAAGCTGTCAAACTGAAACTGTTAACTGGGAAACTACTGCACTTAACCGTCCAGCATGGTGTCACAACATTTGAGAAGATATTCAGAGCTTCGAGCAACTGAGGCGGAAATATAAATTGACAAGCTCAATGCTAGGAAACAACGGCAACTCCTGAAAATAAGCAACGCTCCGCTGCCAGTCCCCACCAGAAAAGATGTGTGTCAACAATGTGGAAAAATCTGCAACTCCAGGGTTAGCCTTTACAGTCACTTAAGTTTCCATAGAAACTGAAGTTCGAAGAAGACAATCGTAATCGTCAGCGAGTGATAGCCCATCATCAAGTCGAGGTATCAAGTTGGGCCTTTTAGATTGCAGATGTCGCAGTAGCCCTAGGCAACATATAGAATGGTGTCTGCGTTCGTGACGTGGTACCAGACCAGGTGAGGTCACAGCTGCGGTTATATCGGACTCTTTGCACCGTACTAATATGTTTATAGGGTTCTTCCAGGGAAGCGCCTGGTGGTCCAGGTGAGACTCTCTCTCCAGGCTGAACTACAACTCTTCTGTAAACAAGACACTATACTACAGTTTCTGGGTGCTCTAGAGGCTGCAAACTTACCACATATGCGGATAGAATCCGTTTTTTTTTTTTAATGCGTCCCGTACCTCAATCCGTAATCCGTGAATATGGAACCCTTATAGGATCACTGTTGTCCATCTGTCTGTGTGTGTGTGTGTCTGTCTGTCTGTCCTCCTGTTCAAAACCCTTTTACCAAACAACAGGTACATTGTATTGTATGTATTACATGTTAACCAGGGACCTAGAAACGACGGAGAGGCTCCGTCCCCGCCGCAGCCGCAGTGGTCCACAACCCCACGACGACTACCGCAGTCCACTTCACACCTCCGCCGCCCCTCACCGAACTCAAAGTTATTATGCGTTTCGGCCCCCGGTGGACCCCCCAGGGAACGTCTCACACCGGACGAGTGTAACCCCTATGTTTGCGTGGTAGAGTAATGGTGGTGTACGCGTACGTGGAGAACTTGTTTGCGCAGCAATCGCCGACATAGTGTAACTGAGGCGGAGTAAGGGGAACCAGCCCGCATTCGCCGAGGCAGATGGAAAACCGCCTAAAAACCATCCACAGGCTGGCCGGTTCACCGAACCTCGACACAAATCCGCCGGGCGGATTCGTGCCGAGGACCAGGCGCTCCTTCCCGCCCGGAAAGCCGTGCGTTGGACCGCACGGCCAACCGGGCGGGCAACAACAGGTACACGTATCATGTTGAAATTTCCGTCACATATCAACGTCTACGGTTTCCTGGTTACGGGAATCGTCTAAGTCAATGCAATCGAAAATACGGTCGTTTATATAAAATATTTTGATACTCGCAAGTTCTCTCATCAAAACCTGCAGAGTACTGCCCATTGACCCAGAATCATGAAATTTGGCGAGAAGAAATTTTTCACAGTACAAATATACGAAAAAATCCGAAATTATTAATTTGTAATTATACATCACGAAAAATCTTATGTCAACTGTAATCTGACGATTCTGTCACTTTGATCTTAACATCCGATTTCCCAGGAACGGACAAATCTATCTATTTGAAATTTCTATCACATACTAAGGTCTATAGTCCTTTTGTCGTGCAAAAATGGTAAGGTTCTAAGTCAATGCAAGCAAAGGGTACGGCGATTTATGTAACAAATTTTGATTCTTGCAAACTCACAAGTTAAAACCTATATGGCACTTCCACTTCACGCAGAAACATGTAATTTGGCAAGGAGAATGGTTTCACGGTACAAGTAACTTCAAAAATCTGAATGTTGTTAATTTATAGTTTTATCACACGAAGAAAACATTTCTTTTGTCATTTGTTAACCAGTTTATAACTGGAAATTAAACCATTCTCAGAAGTGTTAAGTGAACGATCGCCGTACTTTGTACAGAGTTTGGCGGACGTCCTTAACGAATAGATATGGTTAAATGCACACAGTGTGATGATTATGGAAAAACTGTATAATTTCATCTCAGGCAACTGTGCGAACGATGTATTTGGAATAGACAGCGTTTCACTCGCCACAACAATCAACATTCCAACGCGAAGCTGACACTTGGTCGGCGAGTGACGTGCCGCGCTCTGAGTGATGTTTTTAGAACAGGTTATAAACAGTGAATAGTCAACGTTCTAAGACACCGTGGAGTGTACAGCGTGTGACGACTTTACGACGCTTATATAGCGCGAAACATTAAGAATATTTTAAAAAAGTGAAAAAATCAATCATGTTTGCAGGACTACGTGATTACTGGAATTTAGCACGTGGAGTTTCAGATCTGGCCCTGAACTATACAATAGCAGTGACTAATTATGCGTGCATTTTTTCCCGCAGCGAATTACCATCTGTGTTAAACAATTAATACTGCGTAATGGAACTTGTTTCATGGTCACTCCTTTGCGTTACGAGCTGTTTGGGGAGACGACAACGTAGGAGGCGACACCGATGAAGCCTTGGCGGACGGTAGCGCGGTTAAACATCAACGCGGGGGGCGCTGCCTGCCTCCTAGCCGACGCTACGAACGTTCCCGCCGGGCGTATCCATGATGACGCAGCATCGACTACGCGATGCCGTACCTGCAATGTCCCACGAACATCCGACGGCTGACGACGGCGCCTACCAGCTGGCGACACCATCGACCAACGGCATCGTCATACATTTGTCAAATTATCTAAACAGATAGAGATTAAGGATAGTCTGTTTCGCTCCACCCAGGTTTTCTGCGGTTCCTCTTAGGACCCTCGTCCGAATGGAGAGCGATAATAATAAATGTCCGTAGCTTCAGTTAATAACAGACTATCTCTGGTAAAATAAAATAGATTTCTTAAATATATGTACCAATGATGTTGAAATTTTGTAACCTTGTTGAACGATGTAAAATGTATTGATGTGAACTCAAGGTATCAGACAATCATAGACATCTATGACTGAAATTATGTTAAATATTGTGATGCGAAGTGAAAAACTATAGTGAAAGTGCTTCATGCACATATTGTGGAATGTCATGCCCGGTCATGAGAACATGTGACTATGGCATTCGAGGGGGCCTTATGACGTCCCATGGCCCAAATTAGGAAAACTATAAATTCTTAAATATTTTTCCACTATATTGAGCAATTATATTTGTCATATGTAAGAGAAGCTCTACTGGAAGTCTATGAAAAATGCGATTACAAAGAAAATCTATTGTCTGTAACATAAGCATTATCATTATCTTTGTTCTTTTTGGTATCGACGTGAAACAAAAGCGCCAGACACACTCTTGCTTGTTCTTGTTCGAATAGAAAGCCATTATGCGCCATCTATATAATAAGGTGTGTACATGTTTTATTATTTGATCAGTGAGCTCTAATAGATGTCTAAATTATTGCTGTTGTTAATTTTAACTATAACATGCACCACATATCCCGTTTGCTTGTTCCATCATTTTTAAAAGAATTTCAGTCGCCATGCCGGCAGCAAGATGAACATCGCTGGACGGCGACAATTGGCCACCATTAAGCGGCAATTTCAAATGATTGTAATTATTATCCTTTTATTTCCACAGGCGACGCTGGAGATCGGCGATATTATTTCTTTCATCCATGATCTGTAGGAAACTGACATTTTCAAAGTACTTAACCATTTAATCAAGCGATTTATGTTACGTGCAATAAGGCACATATTCGACCTGCAGTAAGACGTAATTAAATCACAGGTAGGTCCTTACGTATTGAAAATGGCGAAATAATTTTTTTTGTATATGTAGATAGCCTATGATAATTAACTGTTTTTGAGCATTGATTCGTCTAAGTAATTTCAATAATTATACAGGATCCCACGCTACATTTATGCGTCAGTAAAATCTAAGAACGATATGTGCCTTCGCATATCTTCCTAGTGGAACCCAAAATCAAATTAAAAATAAAAATAAAATATAAATTAGATAATAATAAATGATGATACATTACATATGTAGAATTGTGGACAGTTGGGAATGTGAGTCTCACGGGAAGCGTGCAAGGGATAAGTCCCTGCAGTCGCACTGTTCATCTGTGTCCTCGGTGGCTCAGATGGATAGAGCGTCTGCCATGTAAGCAGGAGATCCCGGCTTCGAGTCCCGGTCGGGGCACACATTTTCAACTGTCCACATCGAGGTATATCAACAACACCTGACGGCAGCTGAGGGTTTCAATTAGTCACCATTTATTCCAGGGAAAAGCTGCACGGTCATCAACAGTATCCTGTTCTTTCAAGAACAGTTACTGTCTTCACATATATAGATAATAATAGCTTATATATAGATATACTACAACATCCCCGTGCAGATATAGGACAAGGAAATAGCAACATCCCGTGTCCGTGCAGCAGGAACTCGGGAGAGGGCAGACTGCGTTCCGTAAACACTGCATTTTGAGAGAGACTAAAAGGAATCCTTTTGGATAGATAAGATCTGAAGGCCAGGTTAAAACACGGCGCTTCACACCATGAGACTAGACATTGGACGATGCTGTGCAGCTGAGGAATCTGAGCAAGGGCTCACAGTATTTACAGGTATTTCGGCAGAGAGCGTGTTTTCCTGCACGCTCATAGGTGCAAGGCTTTTTATGCCCAACAGTAGGTTCGTATTTTTGTCACTGTCATACAGTACAGGATCAAAGCATGAATATCACACACTTCCTCCTGCTTAGGCAAATGGAGCTAATCGGTTGGCTCCTTTTGCATCTGATTTGGTCTACGGTAGGTGATGGGACTTATGGAGGCACCATTATTTCATGGGCGGCTCCTCGGAAAACCCCATAAAAACAATTTCTTACCATATTTTCGCCGTTACCAGCGGACCAAAACCCAACCTATGATTCCAAGGCAGCTACGTACAGCAAATGGCTGAAATTCATACGATATGTTCCTAAGATTCCGATCTAGAACTACCTTGAAAATTTTATTGATATCTTTATCCGTTTCCGAGATACAGAGGTCGAAAATTAGCCTATTCTACTTGTAAAATCCGCTATGAGCTGGGATCTAAGTAATAAATAAACATAGCAAATTGCTAAAATTTTAGCGGTATATTCTCTAGGCATTTGTCTAGAAGAGCCATCTCACTGTTTTCAAAAATCTTTGTCCTTTATCAAGAAACACCCCAAAAACTTGTCATTTGGTACCAAAACCCTACACGGATTCCGAGATGGCTATGGACAGCAATTGGCTGTAATTTTTACGATGCATTCCTAAGGTTACGATCTCGAACAGCCTCCAAAATTTTCTGCATATCTTTATCCGTTTCCAAATTACAAAGGTACCTTACCACACGTAAAATACGCACGTAAAATCCGGTTTGAGGCGGAAATGTAGTTTATAATGTGACTTTGCACAGAGAAATATGCTCTAAAGTGTCTCGGTTATCATCTGCCGATCCCATTTCGTAGCACTGGAGCATATTCGGAACTTTTTTGCATATAAAATTCGGTCTGACATGTAAAATTAGTTTTAAGTTATTTCAGTTTCAGATAAATATACTACCTAAACTGTGCTAACCAATGCATTTCTTTTCATATGTGTTACTTGCTCTGCTACAGCAGGGAAAAGAAGGGAGTCAACGGAAAAATTCAGCTATCAGAGCACAAAAAATGTTAACATGTTCCTGTTTATTTAAAAGGTTCTAAATGAAAAGTGGGGTATCAGCTGCCTCATTATGCCTTCCTCAGACTCTTTAAAAATTATCTAAAAAATTTAGCATGCGAATATATTCGCGCCTTTGTATGCTGAGAGAGAGAATAAGACAGTGGCAGTGGCAAAGAGACTGACAAGTAATAAATACTGGAAGATAGCAGACAGTGGTTGGGTTATAGAAAGAGCGAAGGAGACAATGACAGTTTGAGAGAAAGACAGGGATACGGTGACAGTGGAACACAGTTGACAGTGACAGAACAGAGCTACGAAAAGAGTGAAGGACAGATTGCCTGGGGGGGGGGGGGGAGGAATTAAGTGAAACAGAAAGTGGAAGTGGATGAGAGCCAATGATAGTGAGAGACAGAGTATATAACAACGACAACGAGGAAGAGAGAGGTAGTGACAGTGGGAAAAGGCAGCAGCATTGGAAAGGAAGGAATGATGCATTAGCAGAGAGAGAGTGGAGACTGTAGTAGTAGGACAGAACGAAGGGGACTGCGACTGGGACACAGGAAACAAAGAGAGGGACAAAGAGATAATGAAAATTGAGCTGGGCTAATTGAGTGATTGAGAAAGGATAACTGAGAGCGGATGGATATGAGCCGCTTACAGCAATGGACTAGTGGGTGTGAGTGAGTTACAGTTAAGACAGTTTGTTGGAGTTTGAGGTGAGTTGCATGTTCAAAGAAGGGCGCATAAGTTTGCATGCCACAATTTTTGGGAAAATTTTTAAAGGTGCTGAGCAATACAGAATGAGGCAGCCAGTTCCCCACTTTTCAGCCAGTCGTTTAAATAAACACGAACATATTAGCGTTTTTTTGAGTTCCAATAGCAGCTTTTTCCACTGGTAAAATTATTATTGGTGAGAACTCAAGGTCTACTGCAGCTGTCCGGTGGGATCTCTATGCTAGCAGAACTTGCTAAGTTTCGTAAAATCAGAAACACTTACTGCAGGGATATCACTGAGAACGCACTTCATCTTAGGCAACTGTTGAAGATATGCACAGAGGGAGATGTCTCTGACTTAGAGCAGAGTACCGGGCCGAATTAGAATTTCCAACCACTACTGCAGCCGTCTTTCAAAGTAGCATAGTTTAACAGTGGTAAGCATGAGCCATCGGCAAGGGGGACGTGAAGCTAGTTAATTTGCACCAGGGTGTCACTGCACAGATTTAACATTCGCAGCCAGCTAGTCGCACCCATCATGTACTTTGGCGAAAGTAGTGGTGGTTATTCTTGCTTTTCTGGATAACTATCTCCAGATCACTAGCCACTGCGGCAGTCATTGGCCGTATCCGCAGTACAGATTCATATTATGTCTTCATAAGGCCACCCACCTGTGCCGAGGCTATAGTTTGTATTCCCTTGTCAAATTATGAAATGTTTATATGTTTGATTCAGTGAGTAAATCATTTTGTTTGATATCTTATGACAATATACCCGATTGCCACAGTGACCGCTAGTTTCCTTTTGTAGTTTGGTGAGTCTCTTCCTTAATATATCCGTGTGAGGTATTGTATTCCTATTTTCACCTTAATTGGGCAACTCGTAGTAATTTTCCTTTAATAAAATGTTGTCCATTGCTTGACCTTGTTTCTTTGAAATGTGCATTATGTTATGAGTGGCTTCTCTTTCCTGTGGATTACCGGGAATCGGACTTACAGCACCTTGGGGGTATGCTAAACAGCTCAACCGCCACCTCACAGTTGCTTTATATAATGGAAGTGAATGAAAGTAATATAAGAACAGCTACATTTGTTTTCTCATGGCTAATGTAGGAGGTAGAGATGAATACATCAGTTTTTATCTGAGACACTGGCAAGTTGTGGATAACTTTGTTAAATTAGTATTGCCTGTATTAATAATTGCAAGCAATATGAAATTATCTTTGTGCACGCCATGAAGACGGGTTGCAATAAATATCAAACTGGCATGAAGCGTACTACGTGCTTGGATAAAGCAAATGATTATTACCATTTCAGTGTACCCACACAAAGTAGTTGACGATGATACCAGTGTTCTGCAAGCAACGTTGTTGTTGTTGTTGTGGTCTTCAGTCCTGAGACTGGTTTGATGCAGCTCTCCATGCTACCCTATCCTGTGCAAGCTTCTTCATCTCCCAGTACTTACTGCAACCCACATCCTTCTGAATCTGCTTAGTGTATTCATCTGACGTTCAAATCTGCCTTCGCCTCGCTGTGTGACTTGAGACACCAGTAGTCGTAGCTGAAGTTTATTACTTTATTCTCCACGTAACTTACACGTAGCAGTCATATAGATCTCTCAGAATCAGTTTTTATGCATTATCCTCCTGAAGGTATTTAGTGTCATAAATGACCTCTCTTCTCGATTTGCAACTGAGCATGCTGTGAGAGATAAACACGATTCGCAAATGTAATGCGAATAATGTTTATTCAACTTAACACATGAGTGGCTGTAATGACTCTCTGTGCTAAAACTAGTGGAGGCAATGGTGAATTTAAATGAGACCTGTTTATGAGCGAGTCATCGTTGCTTTACCCAAGAACAGGACAATGTTCTTCATTTGAATTACTTTTACATGTCATTGATACTACGGTGACTCATTTACAATCTTCTATAGGCAAAGATAGGCCGTTCTGGGCAACAGACATGTAAGGAATTAAAACACATTTGTCAATTAACAAAAGTAAAATGGGAAACTGTAAGCGATCAAATGCCTCACCGTCACAAACCGCTTTCATTAGCTTCTTCTCGATGAGAACAAACTATGATCCGACAACTCCAGGTTAGATGTGCTGTAACTTTTTATGACTACCCTTTGTTCTCAGCTTAAAGTACATATGTAAGAGGCCAGAGATTGATTTAATATTACCCATGCCGGCACGAGTTATTTAAGTCACATTTCCTTAGACACGCTACACAGCATTTAATTATGATTTCACTATCCACAATCACAAAGTGAAGTTAGTCTTCTCTGTAGGCGCCAGATACGCTTTAACATTCTATAGGATGGCTTGCATCTTGAGATATTCAGAACCTTTGAAATGCTGCTGTTCCTTCTGAATAAGAAATCGCCCATTGAAACCTTATTCTATTAGGCAAACATGAAGTACTGTGCGCTGAATACTTATTTCCTTAATGATGAAATACCCCAAAAATGATCCCAAACGAAAGTAGTGAATTAAAATAGGCATAGTAAGCTATTTTACTTATATGTTTATAGCCAAAATTTGCAGTAACCATAAAAGCATAATTAGCTGGACTCAAACGTTTCAGTAGATCATCAATATGTTTCTTCCAACGCAATCTCTCATCAATGCACATACCCAAAAATTTGCAATATTCTGCCTTAGCTATATTTCTCTGAAAAACATTGTTTACAATTTCCTCAGATAATTCTTGTTTGCTGGGTGTGATTACTATACTTTTATCATCAGCAAACAGAACTAGCTTTGCATTTTCGTGAATAAAGAGTGGCAAGTCATTAATGTATAGTAAGAAAAATAAGAGACCCAAGACTGAACCTTCTGGGACCCCATCCTTGATTCCTGTTGATTATTGTGCGTTATGTGAACCATTTATTCCAACCTTTTGTACTCTTCCAGTTAAATATGAATTACATCATTTGTGCACTGTCCCACGCATACCACAATACTTAAGTTTATATAGAAGCATTCCATGATTTACACAGTCAAAAGCGTTTGAGAGATTACAAAAAATCTCATTTGATGATGTCCGTTTATCCAGAGTATTTAATACTTGATCAGTGAAGGCATATATAGCATTTTCTGTAGAGAACTTTCTGAAAACTAAAATGGCATTTTGTTGGTATTTTATTTTTACAAATATGTGAAGCGACTCTTAAATACATTACTTTTACATGAATTTAGGAAAAAGCTGTCAGAAATGAGATTGGGTGGTAGTTCGTGGCATCAGACCTGCCCCCTTTATATGCAATGGTTTAACAATAGCTTATTTCAGTCTATCAGGGAAAATGGCCTGTTTCAGTGAGCTATTACATATGTGGCTGAGAATCCTACTTATCTGTTGGGAAGAGGCTTTTAGTGCTTTGTTGGAGATGACGTCAATTCCCTGTGGGCTTTTACTTCTGAGCGAGTTTATTATTTTCGTAACTTCAGAAGGAGAAGTGGACAGAATTTCAGTTTCATCAAACTGCATAGGTATTGCCTCTTCCATATATAGCTTTGCCTTTTCTAATGAACATCTGGATCCTATTTTCTCCAAAACATTTAAAAAATTATTATTAAAAGTATTTTCAACCTCTGACGTTTTTTAAGTAAACTTCTGATTCAGATTGATGGTTAAATAGTCTTCCTGCGCTCTTGGTTGCCCTGTTTCCCTTTCAATAATATTCCAGATCGTTTTAATTTTATTGTCATAGATGCTAATTTCAGACGTAATACACATATTTCTGAACTTTTTAATAATTTCCTTAACATAGTACAGTAATTTGTATAATATTTGACTGTTTCTGAGTCATTACTCTTTGTTGCTACTAGATATATTCCCATTTCCCGGTTACAAAATATTTTTATCTCTTTAGTAAGCCATGATTTTTTACGTGATTTCTTACAGTTATATCTCACTGTTTTCTTAGAGAAACTGTTTTCAGAAATACTCACAAATGTATCGTGAAATAGGTTATTTTTAAATTAGCATCAGTTTCCCAGTACACCTCATCCCAGTCTAACTGCTGCAAGCTTTCCCTAAAATTTGCAGTTTTAAAATCGTAAATATAGCTCACCACTTTGGAGGACTGTTTTGCTTTACTGTATGTTATCCCCCTTCAATCACTGTCAATTATAACCAGCCCCATTCCTCCATCCATAGGCAAGGATGCCCCAAAGATCGATCTAATTTCCATTTCTCTATCTTCACACATCTAAATCACTTGCTCACATTCGATTTCTCCGTTATGCCAACACCAACACCTTCGTCTTCAGTTCCCTTCAATTACGTGTCAACTGTTTCATCCCCAAGCATAACCACTGGACTCTAAATTAAATTCCGCGAAATGCGAGCAACAATCATACAATGTACCACATGCAGTTTCCATCTCTCTAATTTCCACCTCACCGTCCACAACTATCCCATACTTCTTGCAAATACACTAGAAAATATAGGTCTCTCTTTCAGCTCCAATCAATAAACCAGTCTGGTTGCCACACATATTAAAAACCCAACAAAAAACTTACAGTAAACAGAAACTACAGAGATCACTAATGCAGGATTCACACATCCTACACAATTTATTATATCATAACCTTTGCTGAGATAGCCTATCCATATTGCTTAAATTGTACAGTCCTTCAAGTCCTCAAACTCCTTGCACTTCCCCATTACCCACATCTGTCTTTTATTTCCCACACCAGCTAGCCAAATTATTTCTTCTCCTCAAATTCTTTGAACATTTCTAGAATTCTGTATATTATACAAACTCTAAGAATAAAATCCAATTTTTCTTTAACTATTTCCAACCCTGTATTGAAATTTTCCCTTAAGAACGTATTCTCCCCTTGCTCCAACTTACCACATTCCATATCTGTCTCAAGCCAATTTAACAAGCTACCACTACCCAACGTAAATCTCTGTGTTGACATCTATCTGTATTACTAACCATAGTTCCACCTCACCTAATAAGCTTTATCGATCAGGGTTTCAGTATGCTACCCCGATTCCTAATACCACGTCTCAACACTCAGTCTGTCCGATCCAGAGTCCTGTCTCTTGTTCACACTTCTCTCAGTTGTCAGCCACTTTATCTCGCTCCCTGTCGGCCAATACAGGAATCTTTCTCCGCGGTTCACCATCCCGCCCTTCCTTACTTTCATCAATCTTAACTGGAGTTCCCCATCGTTCATAGCATATACTGCCTGCTCGTCGAAGCAGTACTGAATTATAAATTATAACATCATTCACACAAATGTCAAGAATGCAATGTACAAAAATTTGTGAATTATAGTAATATTTTACTGCATTTTAAGCTTGTTTCGACAGTATTTCATTAAAAAATATGAACTTTAATTATCTTTTGTTGTACTTAAAACTCGTCATTTTATTCGATGTAATTGTAAATATCTATTTTATATTTTATGTTCTACCTAAGCCAAAGAGCAACAATATGAAATTATTAATAAATGAAAATAAATCTCTAAGATAGTTTGGATGTATGTTTTTATTATCCGATAAAAGTAAGTGCTATCGCAGATAAATTGTACATGAACTTCGACAGTAGGAGGGAAAGGAGATTCGTGTTTGACGTTCTGTCTACGTTGAGGTCTTAAGTAACAGAACAAGAAACAAGGAGAGCAACATACCACATCTGTTAAATGTCATTACTTTTCGTCCAGCAACAATAATAAAGGGCTTAGAAGTGCATGATATTTAAGGCATATGGGAAACGTCCAAGTAGAACATAAAACTACAAAGCTATGACCAAGGTAATGTGCTTTGCTGTAAAACAAAATATTGGAATACTTTAAAATCACTGTAAATTGTTTTGTAAGTGTACGACTACGCGTCAAACACTGAATTCATTGCTCTCATGGCATTTACTATTAGTCAAATTAGACTTGTGTATAAAGAAGAGGAGAAACATGTTTGAAGTTATGGATGAAACTGTCAGCTTCTACTTCTTAGGACGTAATTTTTGGTCTAACTTTTTTTTATAGGCAGGGGTTTAAAAACCCACATAAAGCTTTTATAGTATGTAAGATTGATAACGGGGAGTGCGCTATTGAATAGCTAACAGGTCACGTTTCGGTCACATTTATGAAGTATTTTATACAGTAGATTCCTTGGCAATGATCTCCGCACCAATCCGTAGGATAACAGCAGAAGCTCCAGCACGTGAGTTCCAAGACTATTTCCTGCATCTTGGTACACCGCAAGCAGAAGTCCCATTTCTTGCGCTGCTCATTGGTCCGGCAGCCGATCTACTCGTACTATTCGAGGTAGAACAACCGTTTGTGGATTCCGAGTACTCTGTAAAAGAAAACACAAGCAATCTGCACAGATTCCCAGGTAGTAACAGGTTTCTACATTTCTACTTAAACCAGTAGCCATGTCAGTAAATAAACAAGCTATTACCATGACAGAATAAACACAAAAGTTTCATGCCACTGCACATTGTAATTGGGCAGGATAGTCATTTGGCGCACCTGAGCTGTATCCTGGTCCCAGTATGTACTCTGCAAACTAAATGACATATGATACATTTTATTGTACTAAATGTTATTCCGTTCCATTCTCGGATGAAGCGAAGCAAGTATGGCTACTGCCATGTCTCTGTCCCACAAATTATGAGTCTAATTTTATCATCATGTCCTATTCGAGGCTAAAGAGTGTTAGCAGGCTGAAAAATTTGAGTAATTAGATACTGAAAAAGATTTTAGATTTTTCGAAGTAAATCTTTGAGAGGTTTTGAGCAAGGTATCTGCCAGCTGAACTAGCACAGAAAGTCTGTTGAGCAAAACAAGTGAGTAATTACAAAACAAGTAATGCCCTTGTTGGTATACTCTTGATGCATCTTCTGAATCCAACCTTATATGGTTCGAACTTGAACAGTACCCTACCATAGGCAGTAAAAATACTTTTAGCTACATATTTTGTAACCGAAATCCAACTTCTCACCATGTGATCAATAAATAATGGCCGGCCGGAGTGGCCGTGCGGTACTAGGCGCTACAATCTGGAGCCGAGCGACCGCTACGGTCGCAGGTTCGAATCCTGCCTCGGGCTTGGACGTGTGTGATGTCCTTAGGTTAGTTAGCTTTAATTAGTTCTAAGTTCTACGCGACTGATGACCTCAGAAGTTAAGTCGCATAGTGCTCAGAGCCAATAAATCAATGACTCCAGTTTTCCTTAACGAAACTTAGATTGGGGGTAACATAGTAGCCTATCTTTGTAAAAGTCACATATTTTGTAGAGATCAGACCCGATATGGTTCTTGGTTAATGCTTCCTCGTAGAGCCCAACAACAGCTCAAAGTCAGAGTTCACTAAACCACTGGTATATGTATACTACAAATTATAACGGTTCTGTCACACTTTCGTGGGACGCAGGTGAAGTTACTTTCGTTTCATTAGACAGCGGTTCTACGCAACAGAAAGTTTCTAAATCTAGTAAGAACCTGCCTAGATTCTCCATAAGAACATACACCTACCGACAAGAAAGGCGACGCACCCAGAAGTGTTCGAGGAAACGCAATGAAATTTCACAGGTTGATAGTGTAAATGGCTGGATGCATGCTCTGATTACGTTGGGAAGGGAGTCACAAAGACATTGTATCCCGTCCCCAGCCAATCTGATCCAAAACTTATGCAACTGGTCATTGATATCTTGATACAGATACTGGGACGGAGCTGTTGTCGAACACCTGTCCTATTGGAGGCAGATGTGGCGTATTCCGGGGAAACAGGTTAGCTCAGCACCATGCAGACAGTGTGACATGTGTGAAGGAACACAAAAAAGTCACACGAGGGGTAACACATGAAAGCATACGATATCCGAGACATACGATATGCCGTCAGAATTGCCACGATTAGTACCAGCCGTCCCTTAAGTTATCCCAGATGATTCTCTACAACATAACACCCTGTGGCTCTCCAAAACATTGAAATAATGGGACCTCTCCCCAGCCCACTGCCCTACTCGCCGCCAGTGATCTCCCAGGGTAGCAGAGAGTCCGCAGATCGTGGTCTCGCGGTCGTGCTGTCGCTTCCCGAATACGGGGTCCCGGGTTATTCCTGGCGGGGTCAGGGATTTTCACCTGTCTGGAGATAACTGGATGTTCGTGTTGACTTTATCATTTTATCCTCATTCATGATAGTGGCGAGATTGGACTGAGCAAAGTTTGGGAATTTGTACGGGCGCTGATAACCACACAGTTGAATGCCCCATAAACAAAACATCATCATCCAGGGTAGCATAGAACCTCTGTTCATCACAGAAAACAATACAACACAATTCAACGCCAGTGCACGCTTCATAGTCACGGCACCACTCCAAAAACAGCCGCTTGTGTTGTGGTGTTAACGGCACCCTACGCATGGGACGACAATTCCCGGCTGCTGCTAGTTGCGACCAATGAGGCGGGATGACACAGCGTGGTGTCCATTACCTGTCCTCGGAGTGTAGGCATTGATATGAAGGGCTTACGTTGTGCTTGGTGGAATTCGGTAGTTCTTCCTTGTGCTGGTGAGACATGGTCGATCAGACACTTGACGGCGAGTATGCCTCACGATTTCATGCAATTTAACTTTGGGCCATTGTCAAATCCGAATGAACACAAATATGGATATTGCATAGTTTGACCAGCCGCCAAAATGCAGGCCTACAATGTGGTCCTTCCAAACGCTATCACGTCCTGATAACGCTTTCACACACGAGTACACATCATCTCTCTGCTCTTCTCAGTGATCTCTCAACATCCGATGCTATTCATGCCCCTTATACAGGGTGATCTAGCTGTCCCTGCCGCTTCGTTTCATGCAAGCTTTAATGTTATAGCTGGCGTTCGTAAACCACGCTTGAGATTTTCACATACTGTCGCTCGCTACGCGTGAACTGTTCCTGCTACAGAAAAATAAACAAACTTTTCTTCGGAAATTTAATGTAGTTAAATTTTGTTCTGGGATACATTTTCGCTAGATGTCGTAGTTTTCGTGCTATTCAAGAAAAACGTACAAAGGTGACGTTCAAATGTACCCCCACTCCCAAACACAGCTGCCACTGGTCGGAATTTATCTTGTCTTGTTCATGGCAACCACTCCTAGCACTGTACAAATATTTGCGATCGCACGGATTATTTTACACGTTCGACCTTTTTTGGCCTTCATTCACTGGTCTTTTTAGGTCACCGCCTTCATCGGACACTTACAAATTATAAATCTGACGTTTGTGTAACAAATTCTTCATTTGTGTTGCCAAATTTGTGAATTTTAATAGCATAAAGTACATCTACATTTACATGGATACTCTCCAAATCTCATTTAATTTCCTGGCAGACGGTTAATAGAATCACCTTCACAGTTCCCTATTATTCCAATCTCGTACAGCGCGCGGAAAGAACCAACACCTATATGTTTCCGCGTGAGCTCTGATTTCCCTTATTTTATCATGGAGATCGTCTCTCCCTATGTAGGTCATCGTCAACAAAATATTTTCGCATTCGGAGGAGAAAGTTGGTGATTGGAATTTCGTGAGAAGATTCCTCCTCCCCGAATAACGCCTTTGTTTTAATGATGTCCGTCCCAAATTATGTACCATTTCAGTGACAATCTCTCCCCTATTTCGTGAAAAAACAAAACGTTCTCCTTTCTTTGAACTTTTCGATGTACTCCGTCAATCCTGTTGGTAAGGATCCCACACCGCGCAACAGTACTCTAAAAGAGGACGGACAAGCGTAGTGTGGGCAGTCTCTTTAGTAGATCTGTTACATTTTCTAAGTGTCCAGCCAATAAAACGTAGTCTTTTGTTTGCCTTCCCCTCAACATTTTCTATGTGTTCCTTCCAATTTAAGTAGTTCGTAATTCTAGTTCTTAGGTATTTAGTTGAATTTACTGCCTTTAGGTTTGACTGATTTATCGTGTAACCTTTTAGCACTCATGTGGATGACCTCACATTTTTCGTTGTTTAGGGTAAACAATTACACCGTTGTGTTTGTCAGACCATCTATCTACGAAAGTACTCTGGTTCTAAGGGATCGAATTGTCAACGTAATTAGTTTACAAAAGTAATTTTTCGTTCATTGCCCTCACGGGCACGTTTAAATTAGTAATGTTAACGAAGTAGCCGGCTATGCAGATACAGACCAGAAAAGGGCGAATATCGGGAATAATTCCTGCAGTCTGAAATTTTTGGACAGTGATAGTAGAGAATGCCACGAACAACATACTAGAAATCCTGACTGGTTAGGGATGAATGGGGGTAGAGGTGTGTTTGAAGATCACTGGTGTACATTTCTCTTGAATAACTCAAAAATCGTGGCCTTCATCGACAACGTATCCCAGTACAAAATTTAGCTACATTAAATTTCCTACGGAAAGGTCCTGCTAATTTTTCCTGTAGGACTAATAGTTTCCGCATAGTGAGCGAGAGCATATGAAAATCTCGCCTGTGTTTTATGAAGGACAGCTGTACAACTGCGGGTTGCATAAAACGACAACGGTAGCGGCAGCTGAGTCAGTCTGTATACCCTACCAGGCCTAGTAACAACACTGAACATGAACAGCGCTAATGCACTGTGCTGACAGTTCTACCAGTCACAGGAAACGGCAACTCTAATGATTTACATACCAGTCCATGGTGTGTACGTGTGCGAAGTTACACTGACATGCGAAAATGTCTCCTGTGTACCTCACGTCTCTTGCCAGGCAGTGTATTTTCTTTCCTAGGCATTGGTATGGTACTCAACAGTAATCATCTTTGGAATCAAGAAACACCGAATACAGACAACTACCTCTATCCCTAACTCTCTGTAAATCACTTGTGAAGAGCGCGACCTGGGTTTCGCATTACCAATGTTTTTGTATAGTGGTACACCATAAGGTGACTTTCGGAGTATAGATGTCGGAACAAGTCGATCTTATGCACTACAAGTGATTATTACCTTTCATGTACGCACATTTCATACTTAAACTGACATCGCTTCATTTAGTGAACAGTTGTTCGTTTTAGTCAGTTTCTACTCGAATTGATTCTATCTCGTACTTCAGTGTAACATGTACTAGGAGAAAGAACGCACTGTTCTGATTCAAAGATAAACTTATCCCTTTTGTGCAGACCCAAGATATATATATTTGTAGTACAACAAGGGTCATTCAGTAGATACACTGAAGAGCCAGAGAAACTGGTACACCTACCCAATATCGTGTAGGACTCGCGCGAGCAAACAGAAGTTCCGCAGCACGACGTGGCGTGGACTCGAAAATGTCTGAAGTACTGCTGGAGGGAATTGACACCATGAATCCTGCAGGGCTGCCGATAAATCCATAAGAGTACGGGAGGGGGGGGGCGGGGGTGGAAATCTCTTCTGAACAGCATGTTGCAAGGTATCCCAGGTATGCTCAGTAATGTTCATGCCTGGGGAGTTTGGTGGTTAGCGGAAGTATTTAAAGTCAGAAGAGTGTTCCTGGAGCCACTATGCAGCAATTCCGGACGAGTGGGATGTCGCATTGTCCTGCTGAAATTGCCCATGTCCGTCGGATTGCACAAGGAAACAATGGACACGAATGCATGCAGATGATCAGACAGGATGCTTACGTAGGACTCACGTCAGAGTCGTATCTAGACGTATCATACCAACTACACACGCCCCGTACCATTAAAGAGCCACCACAAGCTTGAGCAGTTCCCTGATGACATGCAGGGTCCATGGATTCATGAGGTTGTCTCCATACCCGTACACATACATCCGCTCGATACAATTTGAAAAGAGACTCGTCCGAGTATTCAACATGTTACCAGTCATCTACAGTCCAATGTCGGTGTCGACGGGCCCAAACGAGTCGTAAAGCTTTGTGTTGTGCAGTCAGCAAGGGTACACGAGTGGACCTTCGGCTCCCAAAGCCCATATCGATGATGTTTCGTTGAATGGTTCGGACGCTGACACTTGTTGATGGCCCAGCATTGACGTCTGCAGCAATTTGCGGAAGGGTTGCACTTCTGCCACGTTGAACGATTCCCTTCAGTCGTCGTTGGCTCCGTTCTTGCAGGATCTTTTTCCGGCCGCAGTGATGTCGGAGGTCTGATGTTTTACCAGATTCCTGATCCTCACGGTACACTCGTGAAATGGTGGTACGCGAAAATTCTGGCTTCATCGCTATTTCGGAGATGCTGTGTCCCATCAAAATGTTTGTGAACTGCTAAGGGACCAAACTGCTGAGGTCATCGGTCCATAGACTTAAACCCTACATAAACTAACCAAGAACGGCATACACACCCATGCTCTTGGAGGACTCGAACGTCCGGCGGGAGGGGCCGCGATGTCAGTGACATGGCGCCTCAAACAGCACGGCCACTCCGCAAGGCTGTGTCCCATCGCTCGTGAGCCGACTACAACACACGTTCAAACTCACTTAAATCTTGATAACCTGCCATTGTGGCAGCAGTAACCGATATAACAACTGCGCCAGACTCTTGTTGTCTTATATAGGAGTTGCCGACCGCAGCGCCGTATTCTGCCCGTTTGCATATCTGTGTATGTGAATACGCATGCCTATACCAGTTTCTTTGGCGCTTATGTGTAAATGGAAAAACGGTATAAAAATATAAAACTTCGACAAAGCCTGTGGTTCTTTCTTATTTTTTGTAGGTGTCTTAGAAAGATTATCAGAGTGACTGCAGACCTGCCTCGCGAATGTGATGCTTGAAATCAGTGAAGAAGATGGTGGCACCTTTGCAGTTTTGCACCAAAGTGGATCAGCGTAGTGCATTAGATTTCTGTCAACTGAAGGGTTCAACCTGCTAGAAATTCAAAGTCGGATGGTGGAGCAACATTGTAAAAGTTGTCTGAGTCAAGTACGAGTGGGCAGATAAGTACAAACGGGGTGTAAGAAGTGTTCAAGATTAGCCAAGCCCAGGACGATCTGTCTGTGAAGTCACGGACAACAACACATCAGAGTTGGTGAGCTGATACGGGAAAACAAGAGTGTTAGGATGAGTGATAATGGAGTAACGATCAACACTAGTATCGTATCAGCCCACCATATGCTCGAGTATCATGTCGTTTTTGGAAACCCAGAATCTACTATGTAGGAATCAACATGGATTCCGGAAACAGCGATCGTGTGAGACCCAACTCGCGTTATTTGTTCATGAGACCCAGAAAATATTAGATACAGGCTCCCAGGTAGATGCTAATTTTCTTGACTTCCGGAAGGCGTTCGATACAGTTCCGCACTGTCGCCTGATAAACAAAGTGAGAGCCTACGGAATATCAGACCAGCTGTGTGGCTGGATTGAAGAGTTTTTAGCAAACAGAACACAGCATGTTGTTATCAATGGAGAGACGTCTACAGACGTTAAAGTAACCTCTGGCGTGCCACAGGGGAGTGTTATGGGACCATTGCTTTTCACAATATATATAAATGACCTAGTAGATAGTGTCGGAAGTTCCATGCGGCTTTTCGCGGATGATGCTGTAGTATACAGAGAAGTTGCAGCATTAGAAAATTGTAGCGAAATGCAGGAAGATCTGCAGCGGATGGGCACTTGGTGCAGGGAGTGGCAACTGTCCCTTAACATAGACAAATGTAATGTATTGCGAATACATAGAAAGAAGGATCCTTTATTGTATGATTATATGATAGCGGAACAAACACTGGTAGCAGTTACTTCTGTAAAATATCTGGGAGTATGCGTGCGGAACGATTTGAAGTGGAATGATCATATAAAATTAATTGTTGGTAAGGCGGGTACCAGGTTGAGATTCATTGGGAGAGTGCTTAGAAAATGTAGTCCATCAACAAAGGAGGTGGCTTACAAAACACTCGTTCGACCTATACTTGAGTATTGCTCATCAGTGTGGGATCCGTACCAGATCGGGTTGACGGAGGAGATAGAGAAGATCCAAAGAAGAGCGGCGCGTTTCATCACAGGGTTATTTGGTAACCGTGGTAGCGTTACGGAGATGTTTAATAAACTCAAGTGGCAGACTCTGCAAGAGAGGCGCTCTGCATCGCGGTGTAGCTTGCTCGCCAGGTTTCGAGAGGGTGCGTTTCTGGATGAGGTATCGAATATATTGCTTCCCCCTACTTATACCTCCCGAGGAGATCACGAATGTAAAATTAGAGGGATTAGAGCGCGCACGGAGGCTTTCAGACAGTCGTTCTTCCCGCGAACCATACGCGACTGGAACGGGAAAGGGAGGTAATGACAGTGGCACGTAAAGTGCCCTCCGCCACACACCGTTGGGTGGCTTGCGGAGTATAAATGTAGATGTAGATGTAGATTATTCATAATGTACTGATCTTTGAGAAAGTGTGTGCGAGGTGTGTCCCAAAACATTTAAAATCGGAAATGGAAGAAAGGCTCATGGATGTGTGCAAGGAGACCTGACGTTCGTCTGCTTGCTCCATCGCCCGTATTCCCAGTGCCTGCAACCTTCAGATTATCACATTTTTAACCTTCTAAAAGAAGATCTTAGTGGCTCAAAGTTCGTTGATGATTTACGTCTACATCTACATCATACTCCGTAAGCCACCTAATGATGTGTGGCTGTGGGTACTTTTGCCGGCCGTTGTGGCCGAGAGGTTTTAGGCGCTTCAGTCCGGAACCGCGGTGCTGCTACGGTCGCCGGTTCAAATCCTGTCTCGGGCATGGATGTGTGTGCTGTCCTTAGGTTAGTTAGGTTTAAGTACCACTAACTGAGCCCTCCAACGCTGTTCCACTCGCGAATAATGCGTATGAAGAATGATTGTCGGTAAGCTCCAATTTCTCGAGTTTTCTTCTCGTGGTCATTACGCGAGACTTATGTGGGGGATGTAGTACGTTTTCCGACTCTTTCCGGAAAGTGTTCTCTCGAAATTTCAATAGTAAATCCCTCCGTGATGCACAACGCCAGTTTTGTAACGTCCGCCAATAGAGTTTGTTGAGCCTGTCCGTAACGTTCTCACGACAGCTAAACGATTCCGTGGCGAAACGAGCAGCGTTTCGTTGGATCTTCTCTATCTCTTCTATCAGTCCTACCTGGTAGGGATCCCAGATAGATGAACAATACTAAGAAATCGGTCGAACAAACGCCTTACAAGCCACTTCCTTCGTGGATGAGTTACATTTCCTTAAGGTTCAGCCTATGAATCTGGCACTGGCATCTGCTTTTTCCACTATTTGTGTTATGTGGTCATTGCACCTAAGGTCGTTCTGGATGTGTACTCCTAGATATTTTACGGTAGATCCTGGTTCAAATGGTTCAAATGGCTCTGAGCACTATGGGACTTAACATCTTTGGTCATCAGTCCCCTAGAACTTAGAACTACTTAAACCTAACTAACCTAAGGACATCACAGAACAGCTAGATCCTGTTTCCAGTGGTTTGTCGTAAATAGTGTAGTAAATTTCTTTTCCTACGTATGCACAATATGTTGCATTTATTTACGTTCGAGGTCAACTGCCAGAGCCTGCACCATTCATCAGTTCTCTGGAGGTCATTCTGCAAATCGTTACTATCTTCTGGCGCTGCTACTTTGTTATAGACAGCCGCATCACCTGCAAACAGCCTTAAAGAGCATCCCACGATTTCTAATACATCATTTATGCGATTGTATATCGTAAAAAGTAACGGTTCTATCACACTTCCTTCAGGTACTACAGAAATTACCTTTACATCTGTCGATTTTGTTCCTTTAAGAGCGACGTATTGATTTCTATGGAGAACGAAGTCTTGAATCCAGTCGCAAATCTGCTCCGCTACTCGATAAGCTCGTATTTTTTTCGGGACGGTGTCAAACGCCTTCCTGAAGTCAAGGAACACGGCATCACGCTGTGGATATCATAGAGGAACAGAGCAAGCTGAGTTTCCCAGGATCTGTGTTTCCGGAATCCATGTTGATTTTTAAAGAGGAGATTTTCATTTTCCAAAAACGTCATAGTTCTTGAGCATAGAACGTGATCTATAATTCTACAATAGATTGACGTCAAAGATATAGGTCTGTAATTGTTTGTATCTGTCCTACAGGCCGGCCGGGGTGGTCGAGCGGTTCTAGGCGCTACATTCTGGAACCGCGCGACCGCTACGGTCGCAGGTTCGAATCCTGCCTCGGGCATGGATGTGTGTGATGTCCTTAGGTTAGTTAGGTTTAAGTAGTTCTAAGTTCCAGGGGACTGATGACCTCAGATGTTAAGTCCCATAGTGCTCACAGCCATTTGAACCATTTTTTGTCCTACAGCTCTTCTTAAAAACAGTAATGACCCGCGCTTTCTTCCAGTCACTAGGTATTCTTCATTGCTCAAGCGATCTACGATAAATTACTGTTAGAATGGGAGCAAGCTTTTTCGCAGAATCTTTATAGAATCTTAGAGGTATCTCATCTGGTCTTGATACATTTATACTACTAAGCGATTGGGGTTGTTTTTCTACTCCGCCATCGGTTGTCTTAATATTTGCCATGTCGAAATTCGTACGATGATTGGAAGGAGGGAGAGTGTTACGATCTTCCACCGTAAAACAATTTCGGAAGACCGAATTCAGTATTTCGGCCTTCTCTCTGTTATCTTCTGTTTCGGTGCCAGTATGGTCATTGAGTGAATGAATAGATGATTTTGACTCATTCGCTGATTTTAAATACGACGAAAACCTGTGACTTCGTAGGCTTTGCCGGCGCAATAAGTCTTGAAAGTTTCTTCGGGTTTGCTGCCGGATCCTAAAACCAACTCGATTCGATATTTGGGCGATCAAACAGTTGGATCGTCAAAATATCGAATCGAGTTCATTTTAGGATCCGGCAGCAAGAGACATTCAACTACCAAAACCTCTTAGAACTTTTACTCAGATCGGTTGACAAAGTTTTGCTTTCAGTCATTGAACGCTTCTCTCATTGCTGTGCTTACACGCATTGGCGCTTCGTTCAGCTTGAGCTAGGTTTTTAATTCTCTTGAATCTGAAACGAAGTTCTCTTTGATTACATAGCATATTTCTGACACGACCATGATAGGTCTTTCCCATCAGTTAAGACCTTACCCAGAATACACTTTTTTAGCATATTGCACGTTGCCTTTGATTTTTTTCCTTTTGTTGTCCACATCTTCGTACTCATCATCGAATATTTGATGCTGTCTTCTCAGATACTCTGAAATTTGTATCCTGTCACTCTAGCTAAGCAAAAATATCTTCCTGCCTTTCTTAACATTCTTTGTAAGACTCGTTTTGAAAGATGCTACCACAGCTATATGGTCACTGATACGTTCCACTACGTTACCTAATTCTATTAAGTTAAGGTCTGTTTGTTACCAGGAGGTCTAAGACGTTACCCTCACAAGGTGGTTCTCTCACTATCTGCTCAAAGTAATTATCGGACAAGACATCCAGAACAATGTCACACGAATCCCTGTCTATGGCATCAGCTTTGATAGCATGGTACTCCCAGTCTATACCTGGCAAGTTGAAGTCACACCCTGTAACGATATTCTGCAAGTTCTGTATGAAGCGCTCTGCCACTAGAGCTCCTGACCCGGGTGATCTATAAAAGCATCCGATTACCATTTGTGACCGATCTTTGATGCTTAACTTCACCCAGATTAATTCATAATCGCAATCCGTGATAACCTCACTAGATTTTATCGAATTCTTTACTGCAATAAACACGCCGCCGCCATTGGTGACTAACCTATCCTTACGATAAGTATTCCAATCTGAACTTAGGAAATGTAGGCAGCAGCGTGGAACTGGTTACGCATACGCCCCAAGAATTCTTTGCAGGTGGAATTGAGAAGCTTGTCCAGCGCTGGCGTAAGTCTGAGAGAATGCGAGGTGGATTACGTTGAAAAATAAACGAGTGTTGTATTCCAATCTCACGCTATATGTTTTTTTTAAAAAAATCCGGTTTTTTATTGAATGACCCTTGTACGTTACAATCACGTAACACAAGGATCTAGATTAACGACCTTCACAGAGGACTATAAGATCTTCACACAGAGCTAGTAACTGAAATGAACATGTGTTCTGTTGAGACGTCATGATACTATGTCAAGGAAATTGTAGTGGCGTAGCAAGACAGCCAAGCCACTCGGAGGTAGCCGAAAGGCACGCGTTAAGCTCACGCAGATTGGCGTGAGGTCTGGAACAAGGTAAAGTAATTATCCTATAAAGAAAAGAACGTAGTTCTTGGAATACTTAACTTTAATCCACAATTGGAGAACATCGCTCTTGTTTAGACATTATTACACTGAATATAAACTGGTAATGGCGCCTTGCTAGGTCGTAGCAAATGACGTAGCTGAAGGCTAAGCTAACTATCGTCTCGGCAAATGAGAGCGTATTGGTCAGTGTAGCTTCGCTAGCAAAGTCGGCTGTACAACTGGGCGAGTGCTAGTAAGTCTCTCTAGACCTGCCGTGTGGTGGCGCTCGGTCTGCAATCACTGACAGTGGCGACACGCGGGTCCGACGTATACTAGCGGACCGCGGCCGATTTAAAGGCTACCACCTAGCAAGTGTGGTGTCTGGCGGTCACACCACAGAAATATTGGCAGTTGGGTCCAAATTCCGCCGATGGATATAAATCGACAAAGCAAACTGTAGTCATTCTGCAATTTTGATTTCAGTTCCCGTGCTTGCAGAAAATAATAATGAATGAAGGACGGGTTCACCTATTTTCAAGTACACAAATTATTGTTTTGTTTATACGTCAAAACATGTTTCACGGACTCGCATTCGGGAGGACGACGGTTCAATCCCGTCTCCAGCCATCCTGATTTAGGTTTTCCGTGATTTCCCTAAATCGTTTCAGGCAAATGCCGGGATGGTTCCTTTGAAAGGGCACGGCCGATTTCCTTCCCAATCCTTCCCTAACCCGAGCTTGCGCTCCGTCTCTAATGACCTCGTTGTCGACGGGACGTTAAACACTAACCACCACCACCACCACCATGTTTCACGACAGTTGTGGCATCCTTTTATTTTACATTGTGTGTGTCCTGTGGCTGTCAACCGAAATCAGCCACACTGTAATATTTGACCACACATGAGCTGTGATGGTTTTTTTTGGTGCCAAACGCGTTTCTTTTTAGTTGGATTGACGTTTTCTCCTTCTCATTTGTGAATACCGCGTTTTTGTATGTTGCTGCGGCTTGGAAATACGTTTCTGAAACGTTTCGTTCTGTCAGTTTATCCAGATTCTATCTTAATTCGTAGATTTCTCCGTTCTTTCAGTTAGCGTGTTTCATAGCTAATAAATTATGATCGTGATCCGCATCTCCAGTTGGAAAGGTCTGACAGTTTAAAATCTGGTTTCGAAATTTTTTCTTACCGTTATACAATGTCTAGTCACTTTAATATGACCAAAAGCCTGAATAATCAGATTTTGCAAAGTGGACCGCTGTGAGGTGTGCAGGAAGAGAGTCAATGAGGTTGTGGAAGACACCGACAGGGATGTGGAGCCATTCCCACTCCAGTGCCGTGGCCAGTTTTTGCGCTGAGGATCCATGACGCGAACAGATTGATTGAGGTGGTCCTACAGATTCTCTAGTGGGTTTTAATCCAGGGATGAAACCCTGGTTCAAATGGTTCAAATGGCTCTGAGTACTATGGGACTTAACACAAATCCATGCCCGAGGCAGGATTCGAACCTGCGGCCGTAGCGTTCGCGCGGTTCCAGACTGAAGCGCGTAGAACCGCTCGGCCACAGCGGCTGCCTGAAACCCTAGATTTAAACAGTATTTAAAGTTGGAAAACAACATTTTGGAACTCCTAAAACAACTTAGGTCAGCCACATTCGCACTTAGAATCATTGCGAATCTTAGGGGGAGACAAATCAGTAAGTTGACGTATTTTGCATATTTTCATTCAATAATGACATATAATGTTTTGAGATAACTCATCTTTAAGGAAGAAACGTGCTGTAAGAATAATATGTCGTCCTCACCCACGATCATTTTGTAGAGATCTGTTTAGGGAGTTAGGCATTCTGATTACTGTAGTCCTATATTTGTTCTCTCATGAAGCCAGTTGTAAATAATCTACTGCAGTTCAAAAGGAACAATAATATATAATTAAAATGCCACAAGAAATAATTATATTCATTACGCCACATTAAGGCTGTGTTTAACACAACGTTGGAGCCAAAATTTTTGATCACTTGCCCAGTGTTATAAAAGGCCTGACAGACAGCCAAGTAAAGCTTGAGAAGAAACTGAAATGTTTCTCCTTGACAACTACTTCTGTTCCATAGAAGAATTTCTCTTATTGTAACGTGTGAAAGATGCTGGGTAGGACTTAGTAGCTCACACCTGTAAGTCTTCTGTTCTTTAGAAAAAAAGCCCTTGTAAATGATCAGCATGTAGGCATATTTGCAAAATAAAACTGTGATGTGAATATAAAATAACTCCTTCCACAGCTTTACGTTATATCGAGAAAATTATCCATGAAACACGAAACTAACTTATTATCTCGTCACACGTTATTTCCTTATCGTCATCATCTGTGTCGATATAGCGGGCATATAAGCTTGTGCTACTATGGTAGATGGGTTCATGGATTGACTAAACTGTTCACGGTAGATTATTCGCATTCATATATTCATTAGTAGACCTACTCCTAAGTAGTCCCGTTATTGGTCACATCTTGCATGGGCCCACTATTAGACCTCCTCCTGTATTACTCCTATTTTGTTTTGTATTCATAGCTGTGTACGTTCGTGAGCAAATGTTTCGTTCTTCTTGTCGCCATGCGTCAGGACAGGGGTGGAGCAGGTGGAATCGATTAAGTGTCTGGTGACTGGTGGTGATGTTTTCGTGATGACAACATCTTCCTCAGTAGTCCCCATCCGGAGATTCGAATTGGGTACAATTTTAACTCCGGAACATTATACCAGAAAGGATGCCATCAACATCACGCCATACACTAGAGCTGCATATCTCGGGGAAAAATAATGGTTGTAGTTTCCTCTCGCATTCAGCCGTCTGCAGCACCAATACACATCGGCTTACAAAACTTAAGGACGACATTAATTGTCACGTGATGTGCCAAATAATAAAACTAGTTGAAACTAGGAACGTACATAGAAAGCGAAGCTACAGAATAGTACAGAAGGAAACTGAAATAAATACGCAATGAGGCGAACAGAAATGACACTTTCATTCTAAGACAATAGTTATACGAGAGTCACCGCGATTTATGATGGTCCCCAGGACATTACAAAAGGCGGAACGCGGTTCTTAATAGTGTGTGTGATCACCACGGTCGCAACGCACGCTTTGCAACGTGCTGACATTCTGGCCACAAGGTTGGTAACGAGTTCTGGTTGTAGGGCGTTTCATTCCTCGATCGGCGCAATCGACGACTACTGGACGGTCGCTAGTGCATGTGGACGTGCCCCAATACGTCTCCATATGTGCTCAACGGGATGTAAGTCAAGGGACGCACAGGTCAATCCATTCCTCCTCCACCTGCAGAGTTCAATGTCGTCGTGCAATGTCATCCATAAAAATGAAGCAGCTCGAGGTCGGCTCGGTGATAATCGTGTTACGTAGTGTGAACCAACCGAAACTATACAATGTGAAAATACTCGCTGTTAATAAGCTGATGAACAACGTGACTGAAGCAACCATAATCACAGGAAAGTTCAAAGGCGAAGACATTCTGATTCCAAGAATACTACTGATTCTAATCGACTTCCTGTTTCAATTGAAGCGTGTCCATTGTCTGGTTCGCCTTGCATTCGCAATGACGATCAATAAATCGCAAGGTCACAATTGTTGGAAGTTTGTGGAGTAAACCTTGAATTGCGAAGTTTTTCCCGTGGTCAGTTGTGCGTGGCGTGCTCGACCGTCGGTAAACCATCGGCAAATCATTGTCGAAACAATCAATTCCGATTTCTTTCGTTTCAATAAATTTATGATCTTAGTAAAATTGTTGTGTTTCAATTCACATAAAGTTTCGACTAGATGTATTGCAACCGAGCGTCGATTGACAAACTAACAAAAATGATCCTAGGCAAATTGTTATGTTTCAGTTCATGGAAATTAAAGGTAAGGTTGGGCTGGATGTGTTCCAATCGACTTGCCGTTTCAATTTAAGCATGTCCATTCTCTGGTTCGCCTTCCATTCGGAATGACGATTAATAAAGCGAAAGGCCAGTCGTTGGAGGTTTATGGAGTGAACCTTGAATTGTCTAGTTTCTCCCACGGGCAGTTGTGCGTGGCGGCTCCACAGTCGGTAAACCACCGGCAAATTATTGTCGAAATAATGAATTCCGATTTCTTTCATTTAAATAAATTCACGATCTTAGTGAAACTGTTATGTTTCAATTCAGGCAAATTGAGGGAAGATTCGGCTAAATGTATTGCAACGGCGGGTCTGTACGACAGTCTAACCAATGAAGATCCTAGAGTAATTGTTGTATTTCAGTTCACGGAAATTAAAGGTAATGTTCAGCTCGGTATGTTGCAACCGAAGTACCGACTGACAGCCTGCGCGCAACCTCAACAACTGCATATATAGACATCAAACAATCGAAAATCCAGGATGGAATGCAACAATATTCTGAAAAGGAAAGTTGCCACTCACCATTTAGCAGAGATGCTGAGTCGCAGATAGGCACAATAGAAAGGCCGGCACAAATAAATAAAGCTTTCGGCCTTCGTCAAAGACACACACACACACACACACACACACACACACAAACACACACACACAACTCGCCCCCCACCCAGTCATCACTCCCATCACGCACTGGTGCTGCTGCTCGTAGTGTGGTTTCAGTTACCTGAACTCCCATCATGCACTGGTGCTGCTGACACACACACACACACACACACACACACACAACTCGCCCCCCACCCAGTCATCACTCCCACCATGCACTGGTGCTGCTGCTCGCAGTGTGGTTTCAGTTACCTCATGCACTTGTGTGTTTGAGATGCGTTGCGTGACTGTGTGTGTGTCATCTATTTTAGACGCATGCCTTACTTGCCAAAGGGTTTATCTACTTGTGATGGTGTTCTCGTTGTGCCTGTGTGTGAGTTGTAACTTAATGCTTTAATTGAAGTCTTCTCGTTGACCCTGTCAGATATAGACAATTTATAAACACATAGTATTAAACTGTCTGCGAGAAAAAGGATGCTCAGCTATACTGAAAAAAGTTCGGTTTTGTTTTTCTTTTCAGTCATTTTTAACAGAAAACAGGAAAGTTGTGTCTACGGCTAACTTCTAATCCTACCTGTCCGCAGATTAAAACCACTGTCATTAAAGCTACTATCCTCGCAGATTCAACAGCTGGGAAGGTCTCTCACAGACCCCGTGTACTAATGATACTCAACCAATTTACCCATTCATTTTGACTTCTATTCCCAATCAAGGTTCCGTTTCCAAGAACAATAAATAAGGTCAGAGAGAGGGGGAGGAGGAGATGTACAGAGAAGGGGGCAGGAAACGGATATAAAAACGGAGAAGGAGGATATGGACAGAGAGATGATGCAGGAGCAGATGGATAGAGAGAATGTGGGATAAGCAATATATAAGAGCGGCGGAAGGTGATTCGCAGGGATGGCGGAGGGAGGAGCAGATGGACAAAAGCGAGTGGGGAGGAGGAGAAGGATAGAGAGAGGGGGGAGAAGGATATCAGGACATATATCCAATCTACATACATATTTAGCAACTGCAAAGCATTTTCGGGTTCGCTGGTTACTCACTACATTTGGGCAAGTGGCTTGCACATGTAAGTGCCAGTGACAGCGCAGTGCGGAGAGCGAGCAGTAGCAGCAGTACTCACACGCCTGGAGCGAGAATCTCGGTGAGGGCCATGAAGCCCGGGGGGCAGTGGCGCCGGTCCAGGACGGCCACGTGCAGCAGCGCAGACAGGCACAGCGCCCACACGGGCTCGAGGAGGCGCCGGTCGCACAGGTGCGCCACCCGCAGCTGCAACATTCCACCAGTCGCGTTACAAGAAACGCATGTGCACTCAGCAGGCAGAATATCACGCCTTTCTGCTTACAGCTGGCTTTCTGCTATGGAGAGGAAGACCGTATCAGAGCGAAGGAAGGAACATGCTCCACTCACGCATATTGCATGGGCAGGGGGTTCGTAGCAGAATTACGGACAAGCCGTTTCACCTTACAATAACAACAAAATAAATGAGATGCGGTTTATTCACAGACAGAAAAAAGAAGGAAATGTATTTTAGTGTCTAAACATGAACATAAAATTCAGCCTAGAAAATTGGCATTACACCTAGGAATCATCAGAGACAAGGGTGTCGTCAGGAGTGTCCCAAGGGAGTGTGATAGGATGAAATGATTTGGCGGACAGGGCGAGCAGCATTCCCCGCTTGTTTGCTGATGATGCTGTGGTGTACAGCAAGTTGTCTTAGCTGAGTGACTGTAGGAGGATACAACATGAGCTAGACAAAGTTTCTAATTGGCGTGATGAATGGCAGCTAGTCTAAATGAAGAAAAATGTGTCATTGAGGATGAGTAGAAAAAACAAATCCGTAATGTTCGGATACGGCATTAGTAGTGTCCAGCTTCACACACGTCGTTTAAATACACTACTGGCCATTAAAATTGCTACACCACGAAGATGACGTGCTACAGACGTGAAATTTAACCGACAGGTAGAGCACTTGCCCGCGAAAGGCAAAGGTCCCGAGTTCGAGTCTCGGTCGGGCACACAGTTTTAATCTGCCAGGAAGTTTCATATCAGCGCACACTCCGCTGCAGAGTGAAAATCTCATTCTGGAAACATCCCCCAGGCTGTGGCTAAGCCATGTCTCCGCAGTATCCTTTCTTTGAGGAGTGCTAGTTCTGCAAGGTTCGCAAGAGAGCTTCTGTAAGGTTTGGAAGGTAGGAGAGGAGGTACTGGCAGAAGTAAAGCTGTGAGCACCGAGCGTGAGTCGTGCTTCGGTAGCTCAGATGGTAGAGCACTTGCCCGCGAAAGGCAAAGGTCCCGAATTTGAGTCTCAGTCGGGCACACAGTTTTAATCTGCCAGGAAGTTTCAGGAAGAAGATGCTGTGATATGCAAATTATTAGCTTTTCAGAGTATACACACAAGGTTGGCGCCGGTGGCGACACCTACAAAGTGCTGACATGAGGAATGTTTCCAACCGATTTCTCATACACAAACACCAGTTGACCGGCGTTGCCTGGTGAAACGTTGTTGTGATGCCTCGTGTAAGAGGAGAAATCTGTACCATCACGTTTCCGACTTTGATAAAGGTCGGACTGCAGCCTATCGCGAATGCGGTTTATCGTATCGCGACATTGCTGCTCGTGTTGGGCGAGATCCAATGACTGTTAGTAGAATATCGAATCGGTGGGTTCAGGAGGGTAATAGGGAACGCCGTGCTGGATCCCAACGGCTGCGTATCACTAGCAGTCAATATGACAGCCATCTTACCCGCATGGCTGTAACGGATCGTGCAGCCACGTCTCGATCCCTGAGTCAACACATGGGGTCGTTTGCGAGACAACAACCACCTGCCCGAACAGTTCGACGACGTTTGCAGCAGCATGAACTATCAGCTCGGAGACCATGGCTGCGGTTACCCTTGACGCTGCATCACAGACAGGAGCGCCTGCGATGGAGTAGTCGACGACCAAACCTGGGTGCACGAATGACAAAACGTCATTTTTTCGGATGAATCCAGGTTCTGTTTACATCATCATGATGGTCGCATCCGTGTTTGGCGACATCGCGGTGAAACGCACATTGGAAGCGTGAATTCGTCATCGCCATACTGACGTATCACCCGGCGTGATGGTATGGGGTGCCATTGGTCACACGTCTCGGTCACCTCTTGTTCGCATTGACGGTACTTTGAACAGTGGACGTTACATTTCACATGTGTTACGACCCGTGCCTCTACCCTTCATTCGATCCCTGCGAAACCCTACATTTCAGCAGGCTAACGCACGACCGCATGTTGCAGGTCCTGTACGGGTCTTTCTGGATACAGAAAATGTTCGACTGCTGCCCTGGCCATATCTCTCACTAATTGAAAACATCTGGTCAATGGTGGCGGAGCAACTGGCTCGTCGCAATACGCCAGTCACTACTCTTGATGAACTGTGGTATCATGTTGAACCTGCATGGGCAGCTGTAATGTATACGCCATTCAATCTCTGTTTGACTCAATGCCCAGGCGTATCAAGGCCGTTATTACGGCCAGAGGTGGTTGTTCTGGGTACTGATTTCTCAGGATCTATGCACGCAAATTGCGTGATAATGTAATCACATGTCAGTTCTAGTATAATATATTTGTCCAATGAGTACCCGTTTATCATCTGCGTTTCTTCTTGGTGTAGCAATTTTAATGGCCAGTAGTGTATCTGGGCATAACGTTGCAAAGCGATATGGAGTGGAACGAGCATTTGAGAATTGTGGTACGGAAGGCGAATGGTCGCCTTCGGTTTATTGGGGAGAATTCTACGAAAATGTGGTTCATCTGTAAAGAAGACCGCATATAGGACGCTGGTGCGACATATTCTTGAATACTGCTCGAGTGTTTGGAATCCGTACCAAGTCCGATTAAAGGGAGACGTCGAAGCAATTCAGAGGCGGGATACTAGATTTGTTACTGGTAGGTTCGAACAACAGGCAAGTGTTACGGACATGCTTCGGGAACTCAAAGGGGGATCCCTGTAGAGAAGGCGATATTCTTTTCGAAGAGCACTTGAGAAAATATAGAGCACCGGCATTTGAAGCTGCCTGGAGAGTGATTCTACTGCCTCCAACACGCACGCAGGCAGTCATTTTTTCCCTCTCTCTCTTTACTAGTGGAGCAGGAAAATCACCAGCAGTGGTACGGGTTACCCTATGCCACGAGTAGTAGGGTGGATTGCGGAGTATCCACGTAGACGTAGATGTGAATCTTTTCATCGAGACTTACAAGGTGTCACAGTGATATAATAATGCGGGAAATACCTGTGATTAATTTCTGCATCAGAATGACCTCTGACAGAGATCCAACTTTAGGATACACTACTGAGATCTGTGTGCGAAGATCTATCTGAACGCGTATTAAAGTGGGACGTTCGTGAAATTGACCGAAAATGTCAATTTTCATTTTCTTTCTGTTTTGAAACTTCCTGGCAGATTAAAACTGTGTGCCCGACCGAGACTCGAACTCGGGACCTTTGCCTTTCGCGGGCAAGTGCTCTACCATCTGAGCTACCGAAGCACGACTCACGCCCGGTACTCACAGCTTTACTTCTACCAGTATCTCGCCTCCTACCTTCCAAACTTTACAGAAGCTCTCCTGCGAACCTTGCAGAACTAGCACTCCTGAAAGAAAGGTAGGAGACGAGATACTGGCAGAAGTAAAGCTGTGAGTACCGGGCGTGAGTCGTGCTTCGGTAGCGCAGATGGTAGAGCACTTGCCCGCGAAAGGCAAAGGTCCCGAGTTCGAGTCTCGGTCGGGCACATAGTTTTAATCTGCTAGGAAGTTTCATATCAGCGCACACTCCGCTGCAGAGTGAAAATCTCATTCTTTCTGTTTGTTAGTAGAACTCATGGACATGAAATTCCCAAAGTTTCAATGATGAAATCACATCCGAAGTGCCTGAAAAGTAATTCAATGTGTGACGTGACCCTGCCACGCTCACATTTTGAAGCAACACTTCAATACTAGCTCGGTGAACGAAGCACACATGGATTATTTTCAAGCGAACTTGCACAGAATACTTCTAGAAGGCTGTGGTATACGTATACTATTTGATTTTATGAGTCATCTGTGACTCTGTTAGCCGGCCGCTGTGGCCGAGCGGTTGTAGGTGCTTCAGTCCAGAACCGCGCGACTGCTACGGTCGCAGGTTCGAATCCTGCCTCGGGCATGGATGTGTGTGATGTCCTTAGGTTAGTTAGGTTTAAGTAGTTCTAAGTTCTATGGGACTGATGACCTCAGATGTTAAGTCCCATAGTGCTCAGTCATTTGAACCATTTTTTTTTTGACTCTGTTCCGTATCTTAGAAACAATAACAAACCGGTTGCTTTGTTTATGAAGAAGCAATGCCCTGAAACGGTATTTTCTTCTGCCATAGTTGTCAGCATTGATGGGAGCGTAGGGAGTATGAAAGTATTAGAAAGGTTGGGCTGTAAGATAGGTAATTTCACGCCAGACATCTCGAGAAAAATAGATTACAGCACCTCTCTACAGCTGAAAAGTGAGTTGTAGACCTGTTAAAGGAAAGAAGGCGGAAAAGAAGAAACCAGAAGAGAAGCCTTGAAGGGAAAAAGGACCCTCAGAACAAATATAGGGCGTTCTGATGAGCTGACAAGAAAAAACTTGAGATAGAACTTTAAATTGCATTTCCTGAAAATTATGTTTTTTTAATTATGTATCTTTTTATCAGAATAGATGAAGACTAGAGTTATGAAATTGTGTTCACTTATTTCTATAAACCCAATAAATGTTTCCTCA
This sequence comes from Schistocerca nitens, assembly GCF_023898315.1. Taxonomy (NCBI): domain Eukaryota; kingdom Metazoa; phylum Arthropoda; class Insecta; order Orthoptera; family Acrididae; genus Schistocerca; species Schistocerca nitens. Next base: position 550,516,188 of record NC_064614.1, read on the forward strand.
AGAGTGAATTTTGAAATTGTGACTGTAAGCTGAGATATGGGGCGAAGTGGCTGGAATTTTGCATGAATTTTGTATTATACTCAGAGGATTATAATCCAAAAATTATTAAAATTCTCCTGTTCGATACATTCAAAAAACAAAATGATTGAAGCTTACTATATGTAAAAAGACTAAACTGAGGAATTTTTGTACTAATCTCTGAGAAAAAGGTACATAGATACTTTTTAAAAATAAAACTTTTAAATTCTAGAAATATTGTGTATGTACTTGTTTAACTCTTTTTTAATTTAAAAGTAAATAACTGAAATCTAATAACTTAAAAGTTAATGTGTTAAATTCATGTAAAGCATGGTACAAAATTTCATTGCTATGTCTTCAAAACTGTGGATTTGGTACATTTTTTAAATACTGTATGTTTTTGATGAACGTCTCCACTTAATCTTATTTGGTCCTAGTAGCGAACCCCCAAGTTGTCAGCTTGTGATGAAACAATAAATAACATAAAACTTTTAAAGAAAAGACAAAAAATTATCTGAACAAGGTGTATTCTGTTTTGAAATGAGAAAGGATATTCATTGAAGCGATTGATTTATTGCCAAAGAAACGTGCATGGAAGTATGATGTTCCAACATAATACAAAAATATATCTTCAATAAAACAGCTATAACATGTAAATAGTAATTGTCGATTGGCAAATTTGGCATGAAGGGTTGGGATTCGCTATGCAACGCTTCTCTTTGTGAGCATAAACGTTAATGCTATGTGACTAATTCTGTCGTAAGTGGCAGTGATTGTGGGCCGCTTAACTGTGGGACTGTGTTACATGCATTCATTGAACAACTGCTGCTGCAAGTCGAAAGAACACGCTGCGGAGGACGTGCAAAGACGCACATAACAGAGAGCTGTTCGTCGTGAGTAAAACCCGTGACGATAATGATGATGATGATGTTTGGTTTGTGGGGCGCTCAACTTATACACAGTTTAATGTTTACACAGTCCAATCTAGCCACTGTCACGAATGATGATGATGAAATGATGAGGACAACACAAACACCCAGTCCCCGCGCAGAGAAAATTCCCAACCCGGCCGGAAATCGAACTCGGGACCCCGTGATTCATACGCAGCAATGCTAGCCACTAGACCATGATCTGCGGACAGTAAACCCCGTGCTCGACACTCCCATGTATTGTGCAATTGACCACCAGATGTCACCAGAGGCGCGACCGCCAGCGTAAAAGGAGTAACGAAGCGGTAACAGCAGAATCCACAGGCCAGGAGAGCTCACTGTCTTCGCAGCTGGACAAATGACTGGATGGCACGTGAGTAACAGATTCATCTGGGACATTTCGACTGGACTGTCTGTGATCTGATTCTGATGCTGATACACGAAGGAGCAATCATACCTAAACTAGCATACCAAGCATACCTAATTTACTGTCGGACAGGAACCATCGAACATTGCAGAGGGTGTTAGTAAAAAATCGCTTGAAATCAGCGGAAGGAACCGCCACCAGCAGGCCAGCTAGCGCAGTTACTGTGGGTACCGAGTTAAAAAGAAAGGCGTGCAGCGGTCGACCAGCCCCTCATAAAGCGCACATTAATGCTGCCAGTGCTTATGAACACTTGAGGGGTGCAGACAGCCGCGCCACTGGGCAGAAAATGACTGCAAACGAGTGATTGTCAGTGATGAAACATACTATACTTTGTGGCAATTCCAAGGAAGTGTTTGAGTTCGGCAGATGCCTGGAGAGCTTTACTTGCCATCAGATGTAGTGCCAACATTGCGGAGGGTGGTTGTAAAATATCTACAGAAACCAGCACGGTTTTAGGAAACAGCGGTCATGCGAGACACAGCTGGCCCTCTTTGTACATCATATACAACAGGCTCTAGATACCGGCTCCCAGGTTGATGCCATATTTCTAGACTTGCAAAAGGCGTTCGACTCAGTTCCGCACTGTCGCTTGCTCCAAAACGTGCGCGCTTACGGTCTATCCGATGACATATGCGGTTGGATAGAAAGTTTTCTAATAGACAGAGAGCAGTATGTCGTGCTGAATGGGGCGACTTCAACAGAAACAAGCGTAACTTCAGATGAGCTCCAGGGCAGTGTAATAGGTCCTCTGCTTTTTACGATTTACATAAAAGATCTGGTTGGTGGTATTGACAGCGGCATTAGACTGTTTGCCGATGATGCTGTAGTCTACAGGAAAGTTGTATCACACGAAGGTTGTGAACAAATCAATGAGGATTTGCAGAAAATAAATGCGTGGTGTAATGACTGGCAGTTATCTCTCAATATTAGTAAGTGTAACCTACTGCGTATAACAAGGCGAAAATCCCCATTAATGTACGAGTACGCTTTGGAAGCGGTAACATCCGTCTAGTATCTGGGCGTGACTATTCGAAATGATCTCAAACGGAATGATCAGATTACACAAGTAACGGGCAAGGCAAAACTCTAGATTGCGGTTTATTGGTAGAATCCTGAAGCGATGCAGTTCTTCAACAAAGGAAATTGCTTACAATACGTTAGTTCGTCCAGTCTTAGAGTACTGTTGGGCTGTATGGGACCCTTACCGGTTGGGTCTGATTCAAGAGATTGAGAAGGTCCAAAGAAGAGCGGTAAGATTCGTGACTGGTACATTTAGCCATCGCGAGAGCGTTACAAATCTCATAGAATGTTTGAACTGCAACACACTTGCAGATAGACTGCGCGCTAAACGGAAGGGGCTGCTCACTAAATTCCGAACTCCGATCTTCACCGAGGATGTAGAGCATATATTATTACCACCAAATTTCAAATTGCACAATGACCATTGAAAGATAAGGGAAATTAGAGCTCGTACTGAGGCGTTCAGACAGTCGGTTTTCCCTCGCGCCATCCGCGAGTTGAACAGAGGGGGGGAAATACGACTTTGGCGCGGATTGTGCCCTCCACCACTCACCGCTTGGTGGCTAGAGGAGTATATATGTAGATGTAGATGAACAGTGAAGTACAGGGGAGGTGGTGTTACGGTACGGGGGTGTGTTTCGTTGTTATGGTATAGTCCCGTTATTGCGCTTAAATAATCGCTAAATACAGGAAGATATGAACACATGTTACAGTATGCCCACCGTACACCTTTCTAATGTCCGCTAATAGATGTCCGGATAGTTTTGAAAAGATAGTGTGTACGATATTGCAGTGCCTGCATTGCACAGAATTAAGATGCAAAGATGCAAAGATCCTTCGAACACGCACGCCTCTCCGAAGGAACAGACTCCGGCTGTTACAGGCAGCCGTTATGAAATGTATTCGCATTTGCAAATATGGACAACCATCGGCTTTGTAATGGAATGACGACAGTGAAAATACGTGTCCGGCCGAGCGGTTCTAGGCGCTTCAGTCTGGAACCGCGCGACCGCTACGGTCGCAGGTTCGAATCCTGACTCGGGCATGGATGTGTGTGATGTCCTTAGGTTAGTCAGGTTTAAGTAATTATAGGTTCTAGGGGACTGATGACCTCAGATGTTAAGTCCCATAGTGCTCAGAGCCATTTGAACCATTTTTTGAAAATACGTGCCGAACCGGCATTCGAACCTGGATTTCCCGCTTATCAGGAGCGGCAGCATTACACTTAGGCTATTACGGGAATATACACATAATGAATGTACGAGTGGAGGTTGATGACATACGGATGCTTGGGTGCGGCTGTGAATCGTACTCGCAAACCTTAATGGTAACGCGACCGGTACGACAAGCGGGGAATCCGGGTTCGAGGCCTGTCCAGCACAAATTTTCATTGTCGTCATTCCATTATACAGCTGATGGTTGCCCATAATCGCAAACGCGAACACATCTCATGTTTTTCATAATGGCTGTAGTCGACGCAGTGCCTGTTCCTTCGGACTTACATGCATGTCCGAAGAAATTTTGGATCGTACTTCTGAACATCCAATGGTTCAAATGGCTCCAAGCACTATGGGAGTTAACATCCGAGGTCATCAGTCCCCTAGACTTAGAACTAATTAAACCTAACTAACCTAAAGACATCACACACATCCATGGCCGAGGCAGGATTCGAAACTGCGACCGCAGCAACAGCGCGGTTCCGTACCGAAGCGCCTAGAACAGCTCGGTATTCGTCCACGAGACTCAGAGGGCCATAGACGCGGGTTCCCAGGTAGATGCCATGTTTCTTGCCTTCCGCAAGGCGTTTTATACAGTTCCCCACAAACGTTTAATGAACAAAGTAAGAGCATATCGACTATCAGGCTAACTGTGTGACTGGATTGAAGAGTTCCTAGATAACAGAACTCAGCATGTCATTCTCAATGGAGAGAGGTCTTCCGAAGTAAGAGTGATTTCAGGTGTGCCTCAGGGGAGTGTCGTAGGACCGCTGCTATTCACAATATACATAAATGACCTTGTGGATGACATCGGAAGTTCACTGAGGCTTTTTGCGAATGATGCTGCAGTATATAGAGAGGTTGTAACAATGGAAAATTGTACTGAAATGCAGGTGGATCTGCAACGAATTGACTCATGGTGCAGGGAATGGCAATTGAATTTCAATATAGACAAGTGTAATGTGCTGCGAATACATGGAAAGAAAGATCCTTTATCATTTAACTACAATATATCAGGTTAACAACTGGAAGAAGTTAATTCCATCAATTATGTGGGAGTAGGCATTAGGAGTGATTTAAAATGGAATGACCATATAAAATTAAACGTCGGTAAAGCGGATGCCAAACTGAGATTCATTGGAAGAATCCTGAGGAAATGCAGTCCGAAAACAAAGGAAGTAGGTTACAGTACACTTGTTCGCGCACTGCTTGAGTACTGCTCACCGGAGTGGGATCCGTACCAGATGGGGTTGACAGAAGAGATAGAGAAGATCCAACGGAGAGCAGCGCGCTTCGTTACAGGATCATTTAGTAGTCGCGAAAGCGTTACGGAGATGATGGATAAACTCCGGTGGAAGACTCTGCAAGAGAGACACTCAGTAGCTCGGTACGGGCTTTTGTTGAAGTTTCGAGAACATACCTTCACCGAGGAGTCAAGCAGTATATTGCTCCCTCCTACGTATATCTCGCGAAGAGACCATGAGGATAAAATCAGAGAGAGAGCCCACACAGAGGCAAACCGACAATCTTTCTTTCCACGAACAATACGAGACTGGAATAGAAGGGAGAACCGATAGAGGAACTCAAGGTACCCTCCACCACACAATGTCAGGTGGCTTGCGGAGTATGGATGTAGATTTAGATGTAAATGTAGAAGAATATCGAAAGGTTTTGATTTTAGTGTGTCATTTGTCATATGTGGCCATTAACTATGCTACTGTCCTTTTTTTCCGTGGAAGTTGTAAGGATGCACTAGATAGAGGTGCGTTGACTGTTGTTGCTATATGTTTTCCAATTTAACGTTAGCCTGATCGTGGAGTCTTAATGATGCAGTTAGACTGACTGCTTGCAGGCCTCTGTGTCTTAGGAGTGGTAACGATTTTAACCACGTGTAAGTTCGTATGCTTCCAGTGCCTCAGTCACTTTCTATAACATTCATCTGCACTGCGTGAATCTATAAGTAGAGTACAATCCGAACTTAAATTACAATCCGTAAATAACGTCAGCTTCCTTTCTTTCTACTCCCGACGTCTAAATACCTGTGTACAAAGAATTTTATTACCGTTCCTGTTAAGGAATTGTAGGGCATGAGTGAATGCACTGTGTTAAAGTTGCGCTGGCCAGAAGCGTACAAACACGTACGAAGGCCATCTGCTGCAGTCGCTGCGTGCGCTACCTGTACGAGCGTCGTTACGGCGGCGAAGGCGATGGTGAGGTCCGGGTGGAGCCAGAAGGCGGCGCCGCTCGCCAGGCCGGCCAGGAGCGCATGCGCAGACCGGTCCTCGCCCCGCAGCCGGCACAGCCCACAGCGCACCGCCTGCGGCCACCACACTTTTATTTTTTATTTGTGTTGGCTTTTTGCTGGATACAATACAGCCAGTACGACTACTTTTCAAGGTTATGTGATGTAAAGTACGTGCGGTAAAAGTGAGATGAAAATTTTAATGACAAATGATACAAGTACCGACGATAAAAACAATTTTTTATTGATAATCTGAAACTACATTGTATAAAGATCTATAAGAAAGTTAAGATATAATTTCGCTGAAGAGGACAAAGGACTCTTAATTAAAATTGAATATTTTCGATCTTCTGTTGTCTTTTATCGTCTGTTTTGTGTTCTCGTATGAGCGACACGTTAAGTAGTGCTTGCCTGAATAATTCATGACAAAATATGTCTCAAGAAAGTCGAAAAATTGTCTGATAGTTTCCAGAATGAGATTTTCACTCTGCAGCGGAGTGTGCGCTGATATGAAACTTCCTGGCAGATTAAAACTGTGTGCCCGACCGAGACTCGAACTCGGGACCTTTGCCTTTCGCGGGCAAGTGCTCTACCAACTGAGCTACCGAAGCACGACTCACGCCCGGTACTCACAGCTTTACTTCTGCCAGTACCTCGTCTCCTACCTTCCAAACTTTACAGAAGCTCTCTTGCGAACCTTGCAGAACTAGCACTCCTGAAAGAAAGGATATTGCGGAGACATGGCTTAGCCACAGCCTGGGGGATGTTTCCAGAATGAGATTTTCACTCTGCAGCGGAGTGTGCGCTGATATGAAACTTCCTGGCAGATTAAAACTGTGTGCTCGACCGAGACTCGAACTCGGGACCTTTGCCTTTCGCGGGCAAGTGCTCTACTAACTGAGTTGGTAGTTATTGTTGATAGTTATTTAAAACCAGTTTTCAAACATTAACTAGCGGCGAAAGAGAAGAAAGCACAGGTAAAATGTCCGATCGCCTTCCATTACAACTTCACACGACATAAAAACCATTATTGACAGAAAGGTAAAAACTACAATCTCCAGAGAGAAGGAAAACTTCGGAAAGGTAATCTTGTTTGGACGCCGGTTTTAATATTGGCTACGTGGAGTGCGAAAATTCAACAAGGAATGTTAAATCCATCTATAAAGACATTTGCAAAATATACATACATTTCCTTATAATATTAATTTTGCCTGTAAGGAAAGCCGTTTCTTTCTTTCTACATACTCTCTTAAAAATACAGTACTACAGTTAGTGAAGAAAGTAAAATCTTGAGTGTTAGGTCAGGTATTTAAAATATCAGTAAATTGCAGTTGTTTAAAAGAAAATGACTTTTTTGCATGCTGTACATCGAAATTTTTATTTTTATTTATGCACCCAGACACGTTTCGCCTTTTTTACAAGGCATCTTCAGTGGGTGTCCTGAAATATTACATGATTTGTCCTTTTCACACATAGGTTATGGTTTCACATCTGCGTTATAGATTTAAAAACAGTTCCTTAACGTTTTTTTATGAAATGGAAAGTTACTTACAGGTAACTTCTAATTCACTGCATCATAGCGAACTGCTTTTTCTCGTCTGGCAACCAGGTGGACATCTTACAGTTCACTTTCAGTTTACTGTTTACGTTACGCATCACTGTAACTGCCATCTTTTTAATACAGAGATTCATTTGTTTTTCTAAGTGTTACCAACATTCTCAGTTTTCTGCATTCAACTGTTTTGCGAATGTGTGTGTGTGTGTGTGTGTGTGTGTGTGTGTGTGTGTGTGTGTGTGGGTGTGTGTTAGAGAGGGAGAGAGATTTCTTTTTTTTAATAAAATAAAAATTATTTATTTTATTTTTATTACTATTTTCTATTCGTTTATTTAATCTTAAAAATAATAATTATTATTATCATTACTATATTTTCCTATGTATACTTATTAGAGGAATCAGATGTGTAATATTTTGTTGAGATTTCTGTCTATTGTATGATCAATGAGTGTAAACAGTGAGTTGTTAGTCATATTTATTTGGGCATTTAGTAGTTGTTTCTTTTGAGCCTTTGTTTTGTATATATGATAATTTTCCTGTAGTGTTAGGAGATGTCTTTCATTATTTATTCTAATTATTTTCATATCATTTTCTCTTGTAGTAGGTTTGTGGTTACTTTCTCTCAAATGTTCTGCAAAAGTTGAATGGCTCTTTCCATATTTCCAGTCAGTGTTTGATAAGTTTGTGGTAAGGTACTGTGGGACCAAACTGCTGAGGTCATTGGTCCCTTGGCTTACAAACTACTTAATCTTACTTTAAACTAACTTACGCTAAGGACAACACACACATCCATACCAGAGGGAGGACTCGAACTTACGACGGGGGGAGCTGCGCGAACCGTGACAAGGCGCCCCTGACAGCGCGGCTACCCCGCGCGGCGTTTGATGCGTCAGCGATTTGCGTCTGCTTATTGCAGGTAGCGTCCTGTCAAACAGTTTCGAAACTGTTCCGACTCATTAGTGATGTTATATTTGTTACACGGGAATCCTCGTTTCTGCAATGTTTTCCACGGTTTACTTCATTTTGGAGCACATTTCTTCTGGATATTCACTGCATATGCTTGAGCAGGTGCGACTCGTCTTTAAAGGTCTTAAGGTGGAGCCGCCCCTAAAGATATATTAAAATATATTTTCCTATAATGGTTTACAGAAATTGAATTTTGAAGAGTGTTGAATAACATTTTCAATTTGGATTTAAATAATGACAGGCAACATTGATGGAACGATTTATATCGATTGATGTTTTTCAAACAGGTAATAGCTACTCTTCAGGCTGCGCCTTGAAATAGTTTAGCTTCGCGTGGGTCGATTATAAACGACAAAAATTACTTCTGAATGTCCCAAATTCATCATATTTTCCGCTATAATTTGGCGAAAACCGCACCCCGATATATTGATTCGTTGTGGATGTATCTGAAGCGGCTTGTCTTAGCTGCCTCACCCTGTGTGTAGGTATTCTCGCGGCAACGTCTCATGGCCTTTCCCCGTTACCAGTAACGGAATTCATTTACCTTAACGCTTCCTTCTTTCTTGTTAAATATGTTACCACGTTTGTGAATTTCTAGGATGTCCCTGAACAACGGTTGTGATGAAACTTCCTGGCAGATTAAAACTGTGTGCCCGACCGTGACTCGAACTCGGGACCTTTGCCTTTCGCGGGCAAGTGCTCTACCAACTGAGCTACCGAAGCACGACTCACGCCCGGTACTCACAGCTTTACTTCTGCCAGTACCTCGTCTCCCACCTTCCAAACTTTACAGAAGCTCTCCTGCGAACCATGCAGAACTAGCACTCCTGAAAGAAAGGATATTGCGGAGACATGGCTTAGCCACAGCCTGGGGGATGTTTCCAGAATGAGATTTTCACTCTGCAGCGGAGTGTGCGCTGATATGAAACTTCCTGGCAGATTAAAACTGTGTGCCCGACCGAGACTCGAACTCGGGACCTTTGCCTTTCGCGGGCAAGTGCTCTACCAACTGAGCTACCGAAGCACGACTCACGCCCGGTACTCACAGCTTTACTTCTGCCAGTACCTCGTCTCCCACCTTCCAAACTTTACAGAAGCTCTCCTGCGAGCCATGCAGAACTAGCACTCCTGAAAGAAAGGATATTGCGGAGACATGGCTTAGCCACAGCCTGGGGGATGTTTCCAGAATGAGATTTTCACTCTGCAGCGGAGTGTGCGCTGATATGAAACTTCCTGGCAGATTAAAACTGTGTGCCCGACCGAGACTCGAACTCGGGACCTTTGCCTTTCGAGGGCAAGTGCTCTACCAACTGAGCTACCGAAGCACGACTCACGCCCGGTACTCACAGCTTTACTTCTGCCAGTACCTCGTCTCCCACCTTCCAAACTTTACAGAAGCTCTCCTGCGAACCAGTTTTAATCTGCCAGGAAGTTTCATATCAGCGCACACTCCGCTGCAGAGTGAAAATCTCATTCTGGAAACATCCCCCAGGCTGTGGCTAAGCCATGTCTCCGCAATATCCTTTCTTTCAGGAGTGCTAGTTCTGCATGGTTCGCAGGAGAGCTTCTGTAAAGTTTGGAAGGTGGGAGACGAGGTACTGGCAGAAGTAAAGCTGTGAGTACCGGGCGTGAGTCGTGCTTCGGTAGCTCAGTTGGTAGAGCACTTGCCCGCGAAAGGCAAAGGTCCCGAGTTCGAGTCTCGGTCGGGCACACAGTTTTAATCTGCCAGGAAGTTTCATATCAGCGCACACTCCGCTGCAGAGTGAAAATCTCATTCTGGAAACGGTTGTGATAACTCTTCTCAATAGCGAGAACTTGCGTGTCGGCGAATTTTACCCTTGTGAACAAAAGTTAACGACGAAAGTAACGTTCGTATGATGGGTCACTGCCAAGTAACATAGCTCCATGAAACTTGAACCGTACTTATAAAAGACTTACTACAGTATGATACGAAAGGTAACCGAGAGAATACGCAATGAGACGAACGGAAATGATGCTTTTATTCAAAGACGATAATTACATTGAAGGGATTCATGAAGGTCCTCTGAAAGGCGGTAATGGTTGTTGATAGGGCGTCCGGTCGCCAGCAATGAATGCTCTGCAGAGTGCTCCTCTGGTGGCCACAGGGTTGGGTCTTGTGGTAGGACGTCCCATCCTTCCGCCATCGCGCTTAACGACTACTGGGCGGTCGTTGGTGCCGCTGGGCGTGTTGCAGTGCGTCTCCCCAACGCATTACACACGTGGTCGATGGATTTAAGTCGGGGAGACGAGCAGGCCCGTCCAGTCGCCGAATATCCTCTCGTTACAAGAGCTCTTCCACCTGCGCTGTTCGATATAGCCGCGCGCTGTCATGCATAAAAATGAAGTCATGGCCGAATGTACCAACGAAAAGATGTACCAACGAAAAGGAGTACAGCGTTACAACAGCTCCATCCTGTTCAAAGACCTGGAAGTCAATAATCCCGTTCTGTAACAATTCTTTCTATGTATATTCCAATTTCTATCGAGCTTTGTCACTTGGCAGTGAATCATGACGCGGAAGTACTGTGTGGTCGGTCCCATACAGCTTGCGCTCCGCCACGGCCGATTTCTCCACTTGCCACAACCTCCAGTGCCGTTCAATGGTCGCAATACTGATGGAATGTCCAATCTTTCCAATCTATTTTCCACATGTACACGACATGCTGCGTATTCCCGACACTGGGTGTGGATCCCTTTTCTCCTTTAGCGATCTGATGCACTGTATAATCGTGTACGACCGATTCTGTCCATCACTTCCCGGCATTTCTTCTTCCGACGTACCACTCTTCGCGTGTTAGGCTTTATGACGCATATTCAAGTAGTGAAGTACCCTTTGCTCCTCAGTACGACTTCCAGGTGTTGCATCTGGCGTCCGAGACTCTATAGCATATGCATCTTCTTTGTTCGCTAAGGGTGTACTAATAATTGCTCTTTTCTGGTTCGGGTGATGATATAATAATTTGTGCAAGTATCTGTCTATGTATGTCGGTTTTCGATTGACGTGCGATTCAAGTTCACTCCCTTCCTTATAACCGAAACGTCTTGAAAGAGTAGGTGCTGATGCTTCCCTACCGGGAGGTTATAATTAAAGTACAATTGCTCACGGAGGTCCAGTGTCTGCTGCAATTACCGTTTATCAGCGAAACTTTGTAGATATGATAATGCGTTAATGCGGAGTTCATTAATGCTGAAAAAAATTGCTGTTTGACCACCATCTGCAAATCTGGAGCTGCACAGCCCCTCGTCTGGCGCTCATACTGAGCAAGCTGCGTAAGCGCCGGGTAATAATAAAATCAATATTACGTCTTTCTCACTTGTATGAACTGTTCTTCCAGGTCTCGTTCCTAATCCGCTACTTATGGAAACATTTCTTTACGTATTTCTTTTAGTCACAGCGCCAGATTTGTACCTGGTAGTCAAAAATGGAACTAATTTTTTCCAGCGATAATCGGTTCTGCCTCCTCCCATGAACCATGTAACTTATCGTTAGTGGGGAGGCTTGGTTTCCTCAGCGATACAGATAGCCGTACCATAGATGCAACCACAATGGAGGGGTATCTGTTGAGAGGCCCGACAAACGTGAGGTTCCTGAAGAGGGGCCCGCATCTCGTGGTCGTGCGGTAGCGTTCTCGCTTCCCACGCCCGGGTTCCCGGGTTCGATTCCCGGCGGGGTCGGGGATTTTCTCTGCCTCGTGATGGCTGGGTGTTGTGTGCTGTCCATAGGTTAGTTAGGTTTAAGTACTTCTAAGTTCTAGGGGACTTATGACCACAGCAGTTGAGTCCCATAGTGCTCAGAGCCATTTGAACCATTTTGAAGAGGGGCAGCAGCCTTTTCAGTAGTTACAGGGGCAACAGTCTGGATAGTTGATCTCGCCTTGTAACATTAACCACAGCGGCTTGGCTGTGCTAGTACTGCGAACGGCTGAAAGCAAGGGGAAACTACAGCCGTATTTTTTTCCCGAGGACTTGCAGCTTTAATGTATGGTTAAATGATGATGGCGTCCTCTTGGGTAAAATATTCCGGAGGTAAAATAGTCCCCCATTCGGATCTTCTATGAATCGGAGCGTGGAATGCCAGATCCCTTAATCGGGCAGGCAAGTTAGAAAATTTAAGAAGGGAAATGGATAGGTTAAAGCCAGACATAGTGGGAATTAGTGAAGTTCGGTGGCAGAAGGAACAAGACTTCTGGTCAGATGAATACAGGGTTATAAATACAGAACCAAATAACGATAATGCAGGAGTAGATTTAATAACGAATACAAAAATAGGAGGGCGGATAAGCTACTGCGAACAGAATTGTGAACACATTATAGTAGCAAAGACAGACAGGAAGGCCACGCCTGCCGCAATAGTACAGATGACGAAGAGATTGAAGACATGTATGATGAAATAGAAGAAATTATTTAGATAGTGAAGGGAGATGAAAATTTAATAGTGATGGGGGATGGAATTAGATAGTAGGATAAGGAAGAGAAGGAAAAGTAGTAGGTGAATATGGAACGGGAGTAAGGAATGAAAGAGCAAGTCGCTTGGTAGAATTATGCACAGAGCACAACTTAATCATAGCTAACACTTTTAAGAATTATGGAAGAAGGTTGTATACGTGGAAGAGGCCTGGAGACACTGGAAGGTTTCAGATAGATTATATAATGGTAAGACAGAGATTTAGGAACCAGGTTTTAAATTGTAAGACATTCCCAGGGGCAGATGTGGACTCTTAGCACAATCTAGTGGTGATGAACTACAGATTAAAACTGAAGAAACTGCAAAAAGGTGGAAACTTAAGGAGATGGGACCTGGATAACGTTCTCTGTATACAGACGGCTTCTGCATTTCGTACTGCTCCTCCAGTACTGGTGTTGCTGAGCGGCGCCTAGAGGGAAACATCCACAAGGCCCAGTCATGGGCCCTAGCCCATGGCTTCCAGTTTTCAGCCGTGAAGTCGTGGGTCATGCACTTCTGTCGGCGTCGTACCGTTCATCCGGAACCAGAACTTTACCTTAACGGCGATCCACTCACTGTAGTGGATACATATCGATTCTTAGGACTGGTTTTCTACGCCCGATTGACGTGGCTTCCTCATCTTTGTCAGCTGAAGCGGAAGTGCTGGAAGCACCAACTGAGCAACACCAACTGAGGTGCAGATCGTTCTACGCTGCTGCAGCTCTACAGAGCCCTGTTCAATCCCGCATTGACTATGGGAGTCTGGTTAATGGTTCGGCGGCGCCCTCAGCGTTTCGTTTACTCGACCCAGTGCACTAATGTGGCGTTAGACTGGCAACGGGAGCCTTTAGGACGAGTCCGGTGGCCAGCGCCCAGGTGGAGGCTGGAGTCCCTCCATTGAAGGTAAGGCGTGCACAAGAAGTCACCAGTTACGTTGCACACATTGGTAGTTCTCCTGAGCATCCGAACTGCAGTCTCCTTTTCCCACCCACGGCGGTTCATCTCCCGCATCGGAGGCGCAGGTCAGGGCTTACAATTGCGGTTCGCGTCCGATCTGTCCGAAGTAGAGTCCTTGTCTTTACCACCTAGACTCGAGGCCCATTCACGTACTCCTTCATCGTGTACACCCAGGCCAAAGCTTCGCCTGGACCTTCCACATGGTTAACCCCACGGCTCTCCGCTGTCACTTCCTCTCGATTCCTGACATGTACCGGGACCATGAAGTGGTTTACACCGACGGCTCGGTGACTAATGGTCACGTTGGCTTCGCATATGTTCATGGAAGACATATTGAACAGAACTCCTTGCCAGACGGCTACAGTGTTTTGACTGCAGAGCTGTCGGCCATTTCTCGTGCTCTTCTGAAGGTGGCAGGGGTAAAATACGTCGAGGGAAAGTCCGGAACCGCGCTTCTACTACGGTCGCAGGTTGGAATCCTGCCTTAGGCATGGATGTGTGTGATGTCCTTAGGTTAGTTAGGTTTAAGTAGTTATAAGTCTAGGGGACTGATGACCTCAGATGTTAAGTCCCATAGTGCTTAAAGCCATTTGAACCATTTTTTGAACAGGAAGGGAAGGCTATTTACAATTTGTACAGAAACCAGATGGCAGTTATAAGAGTCGAGGGGCATGAAAGGGATGCAGTAGTTGGGAAGGGAGTGAGACAGGGTTGTAGCCTATCCACAGTGTTATTCAATCTGTACATTGAGCAAGCAGTACAGGAAACAAAAGAAAAATTTGGAGTAGAATTAAAATCCATCGAGAAGAAATAAAAACTTTGAGATTTTCCAATGACGATGTAATTCTGTCAGAGACAACAAAGAACCTGGAAGAGCAGATGAACGGAATGGATATGGTCTCGAAAGGAGGATATAAGATGAGCATCAACAAAACCAAAACGAGGATAATGGAATGTAGTCGAATTAAATCGGGTGATACTGCAGGAATTAGATTAACAAATGAGACGCTTAAAGTAGTAAATGAGTATTGCTAATTGGGGAGAAAAATAAATGATGATGGTCGAAGTAAGGAGGATATAAAATGTCGACTGGTAATGGCAAGGAAAGAGTTTCTGAAGAAGATAAATTTGTTAACATCGAGTATAAATTTAAGTATCAGGAGGTCTTTTCTGAAAGTATTTTTATGTAGTGTAGCCATGTATGGAAAGGAAACATGGTCGATAAATAGTTTAGACAGGAAGAGAATAGAAGATTTCGAAATGTGGAGCTACAGAACAGTGCTGAATATTAGATACGTAGATCATGTAGCTAATGCAGAGGTACTGAATAGAATTGGAGAGAAGAGGAATTGACTAGAAGAAGATATCGGTTGGTAGGACACATTATGAGGCATCAAGGGAACTTCAATTTAGTTTAAATGGTTCAAATGGCTCTGAGCACTATGGGACTTAACATCTGAGGACATCACTCACATCCATGCCCGAGGCAGGATTCGAACCTGCGACTGTAGCAGTCGCACGGTTCTGGACTGAAGCGCCTAGACCCGCTCAGCCACAATGGCTGTAATCAATTTAATATTGGAAAGAAGTGCGGAGGGTAAACATCGTAGAGGGGGACCAAGGCATGAATACACTAAACTGACTCAGAAGGATGTGGGTTGCAGTAGTATGCTAGTGTTGGATAGACCATCAGAGACAGAGCACCTCGTGTTCCTGATGCTAATAAGGCGAGTACACCATTAGTTTGTTATATATTTTTACAGGCTGCAAACAGGAGCGATTGCAGTAATGGATTGGAACAGTGATTGCTGTCTACATATGTGAACTGAGTTGGCGACCCTTCGCTCACAGCTCCAGGCTGCATTGGCTTCCATCACACAGCTTGAGGCTGCAGGTAAGGGGCATCACTGTAGGGGGTCGGACATGGGAAAGCGAGGGAAGTCGAGCACATCCCACGTACCACTCGATCGGTCCACTGCTGTGGCTGCCCTGGGTACTGCCTGCATTGAGGTTGACGCCTCACCTGTGGTGAAATGGGAGATCATTCCAAAGTCTGGCAGGCAGAGAAAAACTTTCCAAGGGGCCGATCGTAGGGCCTCCCCAGTTCGTTTGACGAACACGTTTCGGGCGTTATCTGTGGCTGACGATGTCTCTGAGCCGGATGCAGTAGTCCACCCCGTTCCAGAGGAAGCTTCTCGGCCCACAAGGTCTGGGCATTCACATAGGGCGGGTTTGCTGGTAGTTGGGAGCTCCAACGTTAGGCGCATAATGGGGCTCCTTATGAACTTGGCTGACAAGGAGGGGAAGGGTGCCAGTGTGCACTCCATGTGCATACCAGGGGGAGTCATTCCGGATGTGGAAAGGGTGCTTCCGGATGTCATGAAGAGTACAGGGTGCAGCCAACTGCGGGTGGTGGCTCATGTCGGTACCAATGACGTGTATCGCTTTGGATTGGAGGAGATTCTCTCTGGTTTCTGGCGGCTAACAGAAACGGTAAAGACTGCCAATCTCGCTTGCGAGGTTAAGGAGGAGCTCACCACCTGCAGCATCGTCGATAGAACCGACTGTGGTCCTTTGGTGCAGAGCCGAGTGGAGGGTCTGAATCGGAGTCTCAGGCGGTTTTGTGACCGTGTAGGCTACAGATTCCTTGACTTGCACCATCGGGTGGTGGGTTTCCGGATTCCACTTAATAGGTCAGGAGTCCACTACACACAACAAGCGGCTACACGGGTAGCTGGGGCTGTGTGGAAGGGACTGGGCGTTTTTTTTAGGTTAGAGGGTCTCAGGGAACCACAGAAAGGGCGTCCGTCTAAAAGGGTACAGGTAAAACACAGTAAGTTAGTTGTAGAAATGATCGGTATTGTAAATTGTCGTAGCTGTGTTGGGAAAGAACCAGAGCTCCAAGCCCTAAAAGAAAGCACTGAAGCTCAAATAGTTATAGGTACAGCAAGCTGGCTAAAGCCGGAAATAAATTCAGCTGAAATTTTTTCAAACGATCTAACTGTGTTCAGAAAGGATAGATTAAATAGAGTTGGCGGTGGAGTATTTATTGCCGTCAGAAGTAGTTTGCCTTCTACTGAAATTGAAGTATATAGTTCCTGCGAAATAGTATGGGTAGAGGTTATAGTTGACAATCGGACTCAACCATTAATTGGATCGTTTTACCAAACGCGCGACTCAGAAGATATAGTTGCTGAATATTTCGAAGAAAACTTAAGTCTCATTTCAAATAGGTACCCCACTCATAAAGTTGTAGTCGGTGGAGACTTCAATCTACCCTTGATATGCTGGAAAAAGTATACGTTTAAGGCCGGCGGCAGGCATAAAACGTCATCCGAAATTATACTGAATGCTGTCTCAGAAAATTATTTTGAACAATTAGTTCATCACCCCACTGTAAGCGTAAATGGTTGAGAAGGCATAGTTGACCCCTTAGCATAAAATAATCCTGGACAGATATTGAGTGTTGTGACGAATACAGGGATTAGCGACCACAAGGCAGTTGCTGCTAGGCTGAAGGCCGTAACACCTACAACCATCAAAAATAAACTCGAAGTATATCCATTTAAAAAAAAGCTGATAAAAATGCTCTTAATGCCGTTTTGAGAGTTATTCTTCACTCCTTCCGATCTGGTCATGTAAGCGTAGAAATGTTGTGGAATGATTTCAGAGAGATAGTATCTCAGCAATTGAGAGACACATACCACATTAATTAATAAGTGATTGCAAAATAATTTATATAAGATATATGTAAGGTGCGAAAAGTGGAAATTGGCCCTGAATAAAGAAAATTTGACGTTATTCACAAGAGTCCTAAAAGAAATCCACTAAATGTCGATTACGCGATAAGTCACACAAATCTTAAGACTGTGAATTCAACTAAATACTTAGGGATTACAATTACAAATAACCTAAATTGGAAAGATCACATAGATAATATTGTGGGTAGAGCAAACCAAAGACTGCGATTCATTGGCAGAACACTTGAAGGTGCAACAGGTCTACTAAAGAGACTGCTTACACCACGCTTGTCCGCCCTATTCTAGAGTATGGCTGTGCGGTGTGGGATCCCCATCAGGTGGAACTGACGGATGATATCGATAAAGTACAAAGAAGGGCGGATCGTTTTGTATTATCGCGAAATAGGGTAGATAGTGCCACAGACACCATGCGTGAATTGGAGTGGCAGTCATTAAAACAAAGGCGCCTTTCGTTGCGGCGGGATCTTCTCATCAAATGTCAATCACCAGTTTTCCCTCCGACTGCGAAAACATTCTGTTGGCACCCGCCTACAGGGGGAGAAATGATCATCACGATAAAATAAGAGAAATCAGGGATCGCACAGAAAAAATTAAGTTCTCGTTTTTCCCGCGCGCCGTTCGACAGTGGAACGGTAGAGAGACAGCTTGAAGGAGGTTCATTGAACCCTCTGTCAGGCACTTTATTGTGAATAGCAGAGTAATTATGTAGATGTAGATGTAGGTGAGGTCACTGCTACTAAATCCACGTCATCATAACCTGCCTGTGCGTAGCATACAAAGTATTGCGCCATAATCTAGGAATGAAACTAATACACTCCTGGAAATTGAAATAAGAACACCGTGAATTCATTGTCCCAGGAAGGGGAAACTTTATTGACACATTCCTGGGGTCAGATACATCACATGATCACACTGATAGAACCACAGGCACATAGACACAGGCAACAGAGCATGCACAATGTCGGCACTAGTACAGTGTATATCCACCTTTCGCAGCAATGCAGGCTGCTATTCTCCCATGGAGACGATCGTAGAGATGCTGGATGTAGTTCTGTGGAACGGCTTGCCATGCCATTTCCACCTGGCGCCTCAGTTGGACCAGCGTTCGTGCTGGACGTGCGGACCGCGTGAGACGACGCTTCATCCAGTCCCAAACATGCTCAATGGGGGACAGATCCGGAGATCTTGCTGGCCAGGGTAGTTGACTTACACCTTCTAGAGCACGTTGGGTGGCACGGGATACATGCGGACGTGCATTGTCCTGTTGGAACAGCAAGTTCCCTTGCCGGTCTAGGAATGGTAGAACGATGGGTTCGATGACGGTTTGGATGTACCGTGCACTATTCAGTGTCCCCTCGACGATCACCAGTGGTGTACGGCCAGTGTAGGAGATCGCTCCCCACACCATGATGCCGGGTGTTGGCCCTGTGTGCCTCGGTCGTATGCAGTCCTGATCGTGGCGCTCACCTGCACGGCGCCAAACACGCATACGACCATCATTGGCACCAAGGCAGAAGCGACTCTCATCGCTGAAGACGACACGTCTCCATTCGTCCCTCCGTTCACGCCTGTCGCGACACCACTGGAGGCGGGCTGCACGATGTTGGGGCGTGAGCGGAAGACGGCCTAACGGTGTGCGGGACCGTAGCCCAGCTTCATGGAGACGGTTGCGAATGGTCCTCGCCGATACCCCAGGAGCAACAGTGTCCCTAATTTGCTGGGAAGTGGCGGTGCGGTCCCCTACGGCACTGCGTAGGATCCTACGGTCTTGGCGTGCATCCGTGCGTCGCTGCGGTCCGGTCCCAGGTCGACGGGCACGTGCACCTTCCGCCGACCACTGGCGACAACATCGATGTACTGTGGAGACCTCACGCCCCACGTGTTGAGCAATTCGGCGGTACGTCCACCCGGCCTCCCGCATGCCCACTATACGCCCTCGCTCAAAGTCCGTCAACTGCACATACGGTTCACGTCCACGCTGTCGCGGCATGCTACCAGTGTTCAAGACTGCGATGGAGCTCCGTATGCCACGGCAAACTGGCTGACACTGACGGCGGCGGTGCACAAATGCTGCGCAGCTAGCGCCATTCGACGGCCAACACCGCGGTTCCTGGTGTGTCCGCTGTGCCGTGCGTGTGATCATTGCTTGTACAGCCCTCTCGCAGTGTCCGGAGCAAGTATGGTGGGTCTGACACACCGGTGTCAATGTGTTCTTTTTTCCATTTCCAGGAGTGTATATGCTTCAGTACATTAATGTTAAAACTGCGAAATTTCAGAATGGTTAGATGATTATTACTATGCTTGTGCATGTGAACTTTTATTAAATATATTAATCGGTAAGAACTCAAAACTTTTATTTATAGTAATAGTTCCTGATCCCCTGAGTAAACAGGAAGTATGAACATTTATTTCAATAAGCACACACCACCGCACATATTGCATTGCATGAGGAGATTCAATATAACGAGTGCTTGCAGTAGACGATTATTAACCCCATGTAGAATGATCAGGCGACAGCTTGGCGGTCACGGTGACAGTCTCTCCGGCTTCTGAGAGTGTGGAGTTGGCAGCGCAAATGCCAGTGCTGCTAGCAGAGCCGCAGCCCGTGGCACTCCTGCAGTCAGCACACAGTGTGCTCTTCGTTATCGGGAGTGTGTGCAATCGGCAGGTTTTCTCGCCAGATGCGTTTAGTGGAAACATTGTGATGGAGGAGATACTTGTGTTTGCAAACATCAGTGCATGCAAGGCCTCAGATATACACTCCTGGAAATGGAAAAAAGAACACATTGACACCGATGTGTCAGACCAACCATACTTGCTCCGGACACTGCGAGAGGGCTGTACAAGCAATGATCACACGCACGGCACAGCGGACACACCAGGAACCGCGGTGTTGGCCGTCGAATGGCGCTAGCTGCGCAGCATTTGTGCACCGCCGCCGTCAGTGTCAGCCAGTTTGCCGTGGCATACGTAGCTCCATCGCAGTCTTGAACACTGGTAGCATGCCACGACAGCGTGGACGTGAACCGTATGTGCAGTTGACGGACTTTGAGCGAGGGCGTATAGTGGGCATGCGGGAGGCCGGGTGGACGTACCGCCGAATTGCTCAACACGTGAGGCGTGAGGTCTCCACAGTACATCGATGTTGTCGCCAGTGGTCGGCGGAAGGTGCACGTGCCCGTCGACCTGGGACCGGACAGCAGCGACGCACGGATGCACGCCAAGACCGTAGGATCCTACGCAGTGCCGTAGGGGACCGCACCGCCACTTCCCAGCAAATTAGGGACACTGTTGCTCCTGGGGTATCGGCGAGGACCATTCGCAACCGTCTCCATGAAGCTGGGCTACGGTCCCGCACACCGTTAGGCCGTCTTCCGCTCACGCCCCAACATCGTGCAGCCCGCCTCCAGTGGTGTCGCGACAGGCGTGAATGGAGGGACGAATGGAGACGTGTCGTCTTCAGCGATGAGAGTCGCTTCTGCCTTGGTGCCAATGATGGTCGTATGCGTGTTTGGCGCCGTGCAGGTGAGCGCCACAATCAGGACTGCATACGACCGAGGCACACAGGGCCAACACCCGGCATCATGGTGTGGGGAGCGATCTCCTACACTGGCCGTACACCACTGGTGATCGTCGAGGGGACACTGAATAGTGCACGGTACATCCAAACCGTCATCGAACCCATCGTTCTACCATTCCTAGACCGGCATGGGAACTTGCTGTTCCAATAGGACAATGCACGTCCGCATGTATCCCGTGCCACCCAACGTGCTCTAGAAGTTGTAAGTCAACTACCCTGGCCAGCAAGATCTCCGGATCTGTCCCCCATTGAGCATGTTTGGGACTGGATGAAGCGTCGTCTCACGTGGTCTGCACGTCCAGCACGAACGCTGGTCCAACTGAGGCGCCAGGTGGAAATGGCATGGCAAGCCGTTCCACAGGACTACATCCAGCATCTGTACGATCGTCTCCATGGGAGAATAGCAGCCTGCATTGCTGCGAAAGGTGGATATACACTGTACTAGTGCCGACATTGTGCATGCTCTGTTGCCTGTGTCTATGTGCCTGTGGTTCTGTCAGTGTGATCATGTGATGTATCTGACCCCAGGAATGTGTCAATAAAGTTTCCCCTTCCTGGGACAATGAATTAACGGTGTTCTTATTTCAATTTCCAGGAGTGTATTCAGGGCTGCAGTCTATTTGTCGCGGAAATTTTATTACTTGATCTGCAAGATGTGTGTGTGTGTGATACTCGATTGGTGGAAACGCGTTTTATTGCGAAGAAGAATCATCGTAAGGTGCTGGTAGTGCTTAAGCGATCTATTTGGCTTACACCTTCCAGAGCTTTGATAGGGTAGTACAGACGGACTATTTCCCGCCATTTTTGATATCGGAATTGCGCCAGCTCTCCTTTCGTCCTCAGCCAATAGGAGCACAGTATTCTGAGGTGGGACGAAAATCTCTGTCTGTGTGTTTGAACACACTGGTTCATGCAAGTGTACACACAAATAGGAAGGAACCACTTGAGACAGACGGACAAAGGAAGCGAGTCCGCAGTTTCCTGATCAAAGGAACGTCGCCACCTGGTGCCTTGTTTGGGGGCCATGAGAACAAACGAACGTCCCTCTGGCAGGTAGGCACATCACCTTGGTCTACTGGTTTGAGGCACAGGTGCTACAACAGAAAGTAGCAGAGACAGCAGAAATGGTTTCCCGGGTATCTAATATCAAAGGACATCAACTTCTGCTCCACAGTCGATTGTCTCCACCACGACCGATCCATCGGTTTTCCAATTTCCTCTTTAAGAAATGCCGAACATCATGATGGAAGTGCGGTGGAGCACCATCCTGTTGAAAGATGAAGTCGGCGCTGTCGGTCTCCAGTTGTGGCATGAGCCAATTTTCCAGCATGTCCAGATACACGTGTCCTGTAACGTTTTTTTCGCAGAAGAAAAAGGGGCCGTAAACTTTAAACCGTGAGATTGCACAAAACACGTTAACTTTTGGTGAATTGCGAATTTGCTGCACGAATGCGTGAGGATTCTCTACCGCCCAGATTCGCACATTGTGTCTGTTCGCTTCACCATTAAGAAAAAATGTTGCTTCATCACTGAAAACAAGTTTCGCACTGAACGCATCCTCTTCCATGAGCTGTTGCAACCGCGCCGAAAATTCAAAGCGTTTGACTTTGTCATCGGGTGTCAGGGCTTGTAGCAATTGTAAACGGTAAGGCTTCTGCTTTAGCCTTTTCCGTAAGATTTTCCAAACCGTCGGCTGTGGCACGTTTAGCTCCCTGCTTGCTTTATTCGTCGACTTCCGCGGGCTACGCGTGAAACTTGCCCGCACGCGTTCAACCGTTTCTTCGCTCACTGCAGGCCGACCCGTTGATTTCCCCTTAAGAGGCATCCAGAAGCTTTAAACTGCGCGTACCATCGCCGAATGGAGTTAGCAGTTGGTGGATCTTTGTTGAACTTCATCCTGAAGTGTCGTTGCACTGTTATGACTGACTGATGTGAGTGCATTTCAAGCACGACATACGGTTTCTCGGCTCCTGTCGCTATTTTGTCTCACTGCGCTCTCGAGCGCTCTGGCGGCAGAAATCTGAAGTGCGGCTTCAGCCGAACAAAACTTTATGAGTTTTTCTACGTATCTGTAGTGTGTCGTGACCATATGTCAATGAATGGAGCTACAGTGAATTTATGAAATCGCTTCAATCATTTGTAGTAGCCCTGTAGTATTGTGGTCTGTAATTAGGACATTGGGCAGTTTCCAACCTCAATGGCATGCAGATATGTGTGTTCGGCGTTCCAGTTAGTTATCAGTGGCGCTTGGGGGGCAGACACGGCCCGACCCCCGTGGTGTGTAGATGTGTGCACTTGACACTCTGTGACCTGGCCAGCATAAAAACAAGCGGGTGATCCAAAACGGCGACTAAAATGTCACACTTCATTCCATTCCTCGGTGCTTACAGTTATTACGGCATGGAAAGTGGTGCTGTAGACGTGAACTCTGCCCAAGTAACAAACTGAATTGAACATTATATCGCTATGACAACTGACATGAACTGAATTTTGTATCGTGCGATCGTTCCTCACCAGCAGCTCAGCACAGACTGCAGACTGAGTCTTATTCCTGCCAATTTTCAGATGGGCAAGAGAGGGGGGGGGGGAGTAGTGGAGAGGAATGGAAGGCTGGGGGATTGCCCAGAGGGGAAAGAGGTAGTTAATTGATCAGTTTAACTAATTAGTTGAGTAATTTGATATCAAAACTGTTTTCATGTTGGTGAGGGGAAGGGGGGAGGCGTAGTGTTGTGGATTTCACAGAAGATAAGGGAGGGGTAGGGGTGGGGGTTTCTCAGAAGCAGCTTTTGTCCCGTACCTAAGGGGCCATAAATCAACCACCAGGGTGTCATAAACCACTTAGAAGAACAATAGGTTAAGGGGAGGTGTGCTTTAATTGATCAATTTAATTATTTAGCACAATAATTTGAGATCAAAAGTGTGGACACCCGCTTTATCGCGCTACTCTCAGACTGTTCGACTTGAATCCCATAAAACATTTATGGGACGTTATCGAGGGGTCAGTTTTCGCACAACATACTGCAATGGCAGCATTTTCGCAATTATGGACGGCTATAGAGGCAACATGGCTCAATATATCTGCAGAGGACTTACAACGAAGTTGAGTCCATGACATGTGGAGTTGCTACACTACGCTGGATAAAGTAGGTCTGACACGATATAGGAGGTATTCCACGACTTTGAGAAAGTATATGTGTTCCTGTGACAATGACAGCCACTCGTGCTGGTGAAACGTCAGAAGAATGATAGAACAAACGCCTGAAGATCCCAGGACCAATTGCAACAAGTAATACATGAAAAATTGGCCGCAAAAGCCTCAACAATACTGTTGCGTTTACCAGAGGGAGTTTCTAAGCCAGTAAGAGCGCGTGGTGTGGTGCAGCCTAGCGTACCTGGTAGAGAGCGACGTAGGCGGCGAGGAAGAGCCCCAGCGAGTTGTCGGCGCACAGGGCGCCCACCAGCAGGGCCGCCAGCCCGCGCCCGGGGCCTGCGGGCCGCCTCCACTGCGCCAGCAGGTGGCGAGCCGCCTGCAGCGCCACGCCCGCCGCCAGGTACTTCGCCGCCAGCTGCGACACACGCCAACTGCCCTCATCCTGTGTCTCACACGGAAATGCCAAATATTTTCACAATGTGATTTACAGGGTTGCGAAGAACGCCATAAGGAGCATACGAGGGGCATTTGAAAAGTCCGTGCAAAAATAAAAACTACTTATGTGTTGAGGTAAACCTTTTTTGTTTTTCGATATAGTCTCCTTTAAGACTTATACACTTTGTCCAACGCAGTTCTAATTTGTTGATCCCATCCGAATAACAGGAATTGTCCAAGTCTGCAAAATAGCTATTAGTTGCGGCAATCACCTCCTCGTTTGAATAAAATCTTTGTCCCGCCAGCCATTTCTTCAAATTGGGGAGCAAATAGTGGTCCGAGCGAGCCACGTCTGGAGAATAGGGGGGATGTGAAAGGAGTTGGAATCCTACACTACTGACCATTAAAATTGCTACAGCATGAAGAAATGCAGATGATAAACGGGTATTCAATGGACAAATATATTATACTAGAACTGACATGTGATTACATTTTCACGAAGTTTGGGTGCATAGATCCTGAGAAATCAGTACCCAGAACAACCACCTCTAGCCGTAATAACGGCCTTGATACGCCGGGTCATTGAATCAAACAGAGCTTGGCTGGCGTGTACACGTACAGCTTCAACACGATACTACAGTTCATCAAGAGTAGTGACTGGCGTATTGTGACGAGCCAGTTGCTCTGTCACTATTGAACAGACGTTTTCAATTGGTGAGAGATCTGGAGAATGTGCTGGCCAGAGCAGCAGTCGAACATTTTCTGTAACCAGAAAGGCCCATACAGGACCTGCAACACGCGGTCGTGCATTATCCTACTGAAATGTAGGGTTTCGCAGGGAACGAATGAAGGTTAGAGCCACGGGTCGTAACACATCTGAAATGTAACGTACACTGTTCAAAGTGCCGTCAATGCGAACAAGAGGTGACCGAGACGTGTAAACAATGGCACCCCATATCGTCAGGCCGGGTGATACGCCAGTATGGCGATGACGAATACACGCTTCCAATGTGCGTTCACCGCGATGTCGCCAAATACTGGTGTGACCATCATGATGCTGTAAACAGAACCTGAATTCATCCGAAAAAATGACGTTTTGCCATTCGTGCACCCAGGTTCGTCGTTGAGTACACCATCGCAGGCGCTCCTGTCTGTGATGCAGCGTCAAGGGTAACCGCAACCATGGTCTCCGAGCTGATAGTCCACGCTGCTGCTAACGTCGTCGAACTGTTCGTTCAGATGGTTGTTGTCTTGCAAACGTCCCCATCTGTTGACTCAGGGATCGAGACGTGGCTGCACGATCCGTTACAGCCAGGCGGATAAGATGTCTGTCATCTCGACTGGTAGTGATACGAGGTCGTTGGGATCCAGCACGGCGTTCCGTATTACCCTCATGAACCCACCGATTCCATATTCTGCTAACAGTCATTGGATCTCGACCAACGCGAGCAGCAATGTCGCGATACGATAAACCGCAATCGCGATACGCTACAATACGACCTTTATGAAAGTCGGAAACGTGATGGTACGCATTTCTCCTCCTTACACGAGGCATCACAACAACGTTTCGCCAGGCAACGCCGGTAAACTGGTGTTTGTGTATGAGAAATCGGTTTGAAACTTTCCTCATGTCGGCACGTTGTAGGTGTCGCCACCGGCGTCAACCTTGTGTGAATGCTCTGAAAAGCTAATCATTTGCATATCACAGTATCTTCTTCCTGTCGGTTAAATTTCGCGTCTGTAGCACGTCATCTTAATGGTGTAGCAATTTTAATGGCCAATAGTGTATTTCCATTAATTTTTCGACCACAACTGCTGAGGTGTGTGCTGGTGCACTGTCGTGATGGAAGAGGACTTTTTTTGCGGTTCAATCGCCGGCGTTTTTCTTGCTGATCGGTTTTCAAACGTTCCAATAACGATGAATAATATGCACCTGTAATTGTTTTACCCTTTTCCAGATAGTCCGTGAGGATTATTCTTGAAAATCCCAAAAGACAGTCGCCATAACCTTTGCAGCTGAATGACTGGTCTTCGCCTTTTTTGGTGCAGATTCTCCCTTGGTTGTTTCAAATGGCTCTGAGCACTATGCGACTTAACATCTGAGGTCATCAGTCGCCTACAACTTAGAACTAATTAAACCTAACTAACCTAAGGACATCACACACATCCATGCCAGAAGCAGGATTCGAACCCGCGATCGTAGCGGACGCTCGGTTCCAGACTGTACCGCCCAGACCCGCACGGCCACTCCGGCCGGCCTCCCTTGGTAAACCATGTTTAGATTGTTGTTTGGTCTCAGGAGTATACTAATGTATCCATGTTTGATCCGCACTGACGAAACGACGCTTAAAGTCCTGCAGATTCTTCCTGAACAGCTGCAAACCATCCTTGCAACACTTCACACGATTCTGTTATTGGTCAAGCGTGAGCAATCGCGGAACCCATCTTCCGGATAGCTTTCTCATGTCCAAATGTTTATGCAAAATATTATGTACCCGTTCATTTGAGATACCCACAGCACTAGCAATCTCACACACCTTAACTCTTCTGTCATCCATCACAATATGATGGATTTTATCAATGATTTCTGGAGTCGTAACCTCCACAGGGCGTCCAGAACGTTCAGCATCACTTGAGCCCATATGGCCACTCCAAAAATTTTTAAAACCACTTATAAAATGTTCTAATCGAAGGTGCAGAGTCTCTGTAATGTTTGTCAAGCTTCTCTTTAGTCTTCTGAGGCGTTTTGCCTTTCATAAAGTAATCTTTAATCACCACACGAAATTCTTCTTCGTCCATTTTTTGACGATCACTCGACTTCCTTGATTCGCACGAATGCCAAACACAAAGAAATAGACCAATATGGCTGAAACTTGGTGTGCGTTCTTTCCAAAGATGCTACTAATTAAACATGAACTCGATACGCACCGGTGATGCCATCTCTCGAACTTTGCACGGACTTTTCAAACGCCCCTCGTACTAGCGAAACAGAGCAACTACGGCTGGTCCGCGGACCTGGTAGACCGACGAGCAAGTCGGAGTCTGCGTTGGTGCTCTCCCTCTTATATTATTCGGTAACATCGTAGAAGAAAACGAGCATGTGGAGGCAGCGATCGTTTGATCGGAGCACAATTGATCGGCGGCTGCGCTTTACTGGCAAATAAGTCGGAGTTTCCACTGCAGTACACCTTCCAGTTACGTTCAGTACTATCTTAGAAGGCGATAAGGAGCTGGATGAGGCGGTTATTGGTAAAAGACAGAGGACAGACATTGAGATGCTGTGTTTCAGTAAACTTCACGTATCAAACGAAAATCCACTGAAAAATCTGAAATTATAAGGACAAATTTGTGGCCAGTACTTGATGGAGAGCGGTGTGCTCGACCCCATGCCCCTCTATAACGCATCCAAGGGCACCACTGGCGGAGGATGACACGGCGATCGGTCGGTAGCGACAGGCAAGCGAGCGCCTCTGTACAGGTATGACGTTACTTATCTTTAGGACCTGCAATATTTAGTCCTATCGACAGACACATACACTACCTGACTGAATGTATCCGAACTCCCTATTTAATGAGGAATAGACCTCTGCATGTCACTGGAGGCGGGGAGTACTGCGTTTCCAGCAGAGAAGCAATAACAGCAGAATGGGGAGGTCAGAAGAGATCAGTGACTCCCAACGTGGACTATCAGTGGATGTCAACATGAATAACAGATCCATCAGAGACATTTAAATTCTTGTATAGCTGCTCAGCCAGACTGTTGGTGATTTGGTTGTGAAGGGAAAACTCGAAGGAAAAACCATAGCTAAACCAAGAACAAGCACATCTCATTTAATGACACACAGGGACAGTGCAGCATTGTGGAGGACGGCTGTAAACATTGCATGATATTAGCGGAAGGAACCACTTGTGACTTCCAAAGTGCTACAGCAGTCCAGCTAGCACAGTGACTGTACATAGGGAGTTAAAAAGAATCGCATACAGTGGTCGAGCAGCTGCTCACATTCCTGTAGTCAATGCTAAGCGAAACTGAGGGGTGTAAAGAGATGCACCACTGGGCGGAAAATGGCTGCAAACGAGTGATTTGGAGTGGTGAATTACACTACATTCTCTGGCAGACCCATGGAAGGGTCTAAGTGAGGCAAACGTCAGAAGAAAGTTAACTGCCATCACGTGTAAAGCGAACAGTGAAGTACGGAGGAGGTGGTGCTACGGTAAGGTGGTGGTTTTCGTGGTTAGTGCACTGCCTTCTTACTGTGCTTCATAAAACGCTAAATGCGGGAATATATGAATATATTGTGCAGCACTGTGTACTGCGTTACAGTAGAGAAACATTTCGAAGGCGATGATTGTAACAGCGTGACAATGCATGCTGTCATAAAGTAGCATCTGTGTGATAACGGTTTGTGGACAACAACACTCATGAAATGCTTTGCGCTACCCAAAGCCCCGATATGAACCAAATGGAACACCTTGCGGATGAGTGAAAATGTCGACTTCCCTCCAGCGTTCAACATCACCAGATTCTCTGGTTTTCGTTTTTTAGGAAGAATGGGCTGCCATTCCTCGACAGACACTCACACACCTCACTGAAACTGTACCCAGCAGTGTTTAAGCCGTCATAAAGGCGAAGAGTGGACACACTCCGTAGTAACGTCCACAAATGGGAGTCTGGATACTTTTGATCTGGTGTTGTATAAAAGTACACGACACTATCCTACCTTTCCGAACTATTAGTTCATCCTCGGGGAGGAGAAAGATATATACTGGGAAAGACTAGAAAGGAAGGCTAGGTCGCTCAGGCCTGACTACGAGAGGAACCCAGCTGCTGTGAAGATGAAAGAACATAAATATCAATTTTTTTACGAGTCAGACAGAGGAGAAGTAAGACCATTGAAAGCTATAGAGATTCGTGTATTATTTCTACATAGAAGCTTCATCTGAGAATACTATTTCGTCAGTAATTCGTACGCCATATACTCATATTTTCAATGCACTTTTACCATGTAATTTCCTCTTAGTTTTATGTTAGATAGGAAAAAGTCAGCTGTGTATTTCTCCACAGAGGAATGAATGAGGCACTGTGGAATTAAAGTATGTGTAGATCAGGAATATTGGGATATGTGCCAAAGTTCATTTAATTTATGCTGCTCAGACAATATTTACAGCACGGAATAGAGATTAATTTGTAAATGAGTTTTTTTACTAATGAAGAATTGCCTATGTCTGATACAGTGCCAACTTATGACATCAAACACAAAAAGAGCAGCAGAACTCACGAAGAGGTACCATTCCGAAACTAAGTAATTGATGGCTTACACCTGGAAAAAAAAAATTCACGTATGGATTTGCATGCTTTCTGTGTATAGCACACGATAGAAGCGCATTATAACTCAAAACGCTCCTTCTAAGCAGCGGAGAATTGTGCTACGAAAGAGCTGTATGGACTGCACTCCCACAAAGTAGGCGAGAATTTCTAAAAATGTAGGAGACACAGTGAGAATGCAGAGACGTACCGTGCGGCCGTGGTTCCAGCAGGTTCCCTGGTGCGAACAGCCCTTATTGCTCTCGATGTCGCCTGAGCGCCGAGACGGCCTGAAGAACCTGCGGCAAGGACACATACACACCATCGCTGGAGCATCGACAACCGAGAATGAATTGCTCCTATATACATCTACCAGTAAATTCTAGTATATTTATTGTCGTGTTAGCTCCAGACGCTAAACTGTAACATTCTTGATCGTTCTGACGTTAAATCTTGACAAAGCTAGTAACCAGATATCAGTCTTTCTTCTTCATCTACTTCCACTTCACTACCATATCATTGCATACACATGTGTAGAGGACAATTAATTAACATTCATATCGAGTTCAAACTGTGTATACTTCAAACTGAAGCGAATGCAGTGATGTGTTTCCTTCAGTTTAGAAATCGAGTTGAACTCACGAGGCCTTAAGTCAGGGGTAGGTGGTATAGCACTTAGCAGCCGCATCAGTCAAACAACTTCCACTGTACGTGTTTGAGCATTGTCCTGCAAAATGACGGTCAGGTCCTGCATAAAGTGTCATCACTTCTGTCTCTAAGCTGGTATTAGGTTGTGTTCCAAAAATGAGCAGCATAGAGACAGAAGTGATAACACTTTCTGCAGGACCTGACCATCATTTTGCAGGACAATGCTCAAACACGTTCAGTGGAAGCTGTTACTGATTGGTGTGACTAATGGGACTGCTAAGTGCTATACCACCTACTGCACTCCCCTGATTTAAGCCCTCGTGAGTTCAACTCGATTTCTAAACTGAAGGAAACAAATCACGGCATTCGCTTCAGAACTGCTACAAATTCGTCGGGCAGTAGACCGCGCCGCTCGAACTGTCAATACAACTGGCACTGCTAACAGTATCCTACGACTTCCACATCGCTGGCAACGGGTTATACACAATGCTGGTGACTATTTTGAAGGTTAATAAAACTTTGAAACACGTATCTATTTTGTACGAGCTGTAAATAAATAGTTGCCACTATTAAAGTTCCAACCCTCGTATGAACTATATGTTTCATGGCTATATTGTGAAACATGTACTGTACGTACTTTTATCAGCAGTATGTCTAACCTTAAAGGTTAAACATACTGCTGACGAAGTGGACACAGTTGTAATCAGTAGCATGTCCGATTGTTATACATAAAGATTAGATATACTGCTCATAAAAATACGTACATTACATGTTTCACTGTACAACGATGAATAATTTGGGTTAAAAATAAACTAAAAATTAATTACGTGGTGAAAAAACAGAAGTGGAGAAGTGGCAACACAAAAAGAATAAAAATGACATTAGCCTCTATGTCGCATTTCAGCCTTTGTCACACACACCATCTGTACAGAGAATAAAACACATTACCACAGTACAAGAACACATAATTAACCAAACAGATAGATGCAACACTCCTAAATAATTTTATCGGTATGTTACAAAATGGATTCCTCATGAAACGAGACTTGTGCTTACTGCATCGGCCTGGCCCACACTGACTGCTCACACCATGCAGCAGCAGTGCTCAGTCGCTCCTGTAGTAGTAGCTGTTCTTCGTGTTTGAATGACCCTGTTAACAAGTATAGATAAAACGAATATTGCAATAGGCCAATGTGGGACCGTTCTATCGAATGGGGGCGTAAAATTCCGCTCTAAAAATGATTTTGTTAGTAACAGCGAACAAACCGACGCTTCTGTCGATAGTGAGCGTCGCATGTAAGACGCGATGAGTGGTATTTGTGTGGGCTGCGAATGAAAAACCAAAATTGCAAATGTCTGCCAATACACGAGAGAAAATGCACTTGACGCCTCTTAGCAGAGACATCCTTCTTACGCGGTGTCGCAGAAATCTCGTGACAAACTTTGAGAGGCTGTAGACGGTGTCTTGAGGAGCAAAAAATTGAGGATAGAAACCCATGTCCAGAAAAGTCATCTAGCGACGCTACAGAGCGTCGAAGTTATTGGCGCCGGCGCCGGCGCCTGTCACTAGGCAACCACTTCGGCAGAAAACGTGACGTTGTACGCTGATGGACCATAGGCGGAACGTCTGGCAAATGTTGTTCGTTATTCAGTGATCGCGGCTGATTGTCACGATCGACAGTGGAGCTAAGTGCTGCGTAGAAAAGCCTTGTCTGCTGTGAATGTGATGCTCTGTTGCCTTTGTAGAAGACGCTTCCGGACACGGCATCTGCAGTTCAATTTTCTCGTGTGTACCGAAAAGCGTTGGAGATTTTAAATGTTTGCAGGAGAAAATTAAATTGTGGATGGAAGCCAGTGTCTGAAACGATCTTCCACCGAGGCAGCAGAGTATCACATTCATAGCAGACAAGGCGTCTGCATGCACCAGCTAGTTCCGTCTTCTCCACTGACGATCGTGGCAATCAGTCGCGATCACAGAGAAACAAACAGCATTGCGAAACGTTCCGCCATTGGTCCACCGGCGCAAAATATCATGCATTCTGTCGAAGGGGTGGCCTAATGGCACGCTATACGGTCATTGGATGACGTTTCTGGACACGGCTTCCTACCCTCGCTCTATTCCTCAAGACACCCTTCACAACCTCTCGAAGTTGTCGCCACATTTATGGGAAAGCTATAAAGAACGAGCTAAGATCGGATCACAGGGACCAAGGTGTTATTCCCGGCTGAGTCGGAAATTTTCTTCGGAGGGGACTGGTTATTGGTGTTCGCCTAATCATTTCACCTCATCTTCTCCAAAATAACTTGGACCAGGTGGCAGAATAACCGCAGACTCGGGCTCCTGGCCCATAATGCCACATCATCAGTTCTTCCGTAAACACATACCGTATTTACGTGAATCTAGTGCGCACTTTGTTTTACCATACGAAGTACTCGAAATTAGGGTGCGCATAAGATTCGATGTCGCATTAGATTCCAGTACGAACTTGAATCGTTCACCGGTATTCCTTACTCGATGTGATCTGAAGTAGCAAAGCATTTATAGAACTCTAGCAAAACAATATAGGTATAGTATCTGAGAATTAAAGAAAAGAAGACGTAAATTGGTTAAGAGGTTATTGAGTTAAAAGAGCTGGTGTATATTTCAAGTTCTGAGTTCCGTTCGCAGGCGCCAGAACAAAATCCATTACTGCCACGAGAGGCACGAGAGTTGTCGGCGAAAATAGAACGTGTCGTTTTTTTTTCGTTTTTATTTGCTCGTTGAAATTTAGGTACTGTCCTGTACATTACAACGCATTGTTGTACTTCTCAACCTCGTTTCATTATTGTTGGCCTTCCACAGTACTTCCCATTGTGTTTGCATTAGATAGGCACGAAATCGAAAGCAAGCAGAGAAGAATGTTGTATGAAGCTACTTTCAAGCGCTAAATGATTCTTTATGCTGAAAAATATGGTAACAGACGGACAAAAGAGAGTTCATTGTAACTGAGAGAAACGTTCGCTTATGGAAGAAACAGAAATTGGGATTATTTCCAACTACCACTACTAGAAAGAAATTCACTTAACCTCGAAAAGGAAGACTTCCTGACGTTGAAGTAAATGTTTTGGAATTCGTCCGAGAAAAGTGGAAGATTGGGCAACCTGTGACCAGTGACAACACAATAAAAAAAGCAAAAGAGGTGGCTGCAGCTCCTAACATAACGAAGCAAGAGTTTAAGGCTAGCCGGGGATGGATTGATCCCTTTATGAAACAAACAGGCTTATCTCTGCGACGCCGCACAACAATATGCCGAAGGCATCCACAGGATTTTGAGAAGAAACTTCAAGAATGTCAGCGGTATGTTACCACACTTTTCGATGGACCAAATAGGCAACGCTGACGAGACCCCAGTTTGGTTTGATATGCCACGTAATTACACGACTGACGAGAAGGGTACAAAAGATGTTACCATCAAAACACCTGAGTGTGAAAAACAGCGCGTAACAGTAATGCTGGCAACCACAGCTGATGGGAGCAAACTTCCATATTTTTTAATCTTCAAGCAAAAAATATGCCCCAAGACTCCACAAAATGAAAAGCTATTCCCTGATGACGTCATTGTTCGGAATCAAGAAAAGGGATGGATGACTGAAACTTTAATTCTTGACTGGCTACTAAACGTGTGGGAATGCCATCCTGGTGGACTTTCCAAGCAACCATCAATGATATGTGTTGATGCATTTCGGGGTCATCTCACTGACGATCCACACCCTATCTTGTGACCTTGTTATTATTAGTGCAGGAATGAATTCTGTATTACAACCGCTGGACGTTAGTATCAATAACTTTCTGAAGGTTACGTTCAGGAGAACGTAACAGCACAAAAAATGGTTTTGCGTACCAAATCGTGAACTGACTCCGACAGGAAAAATTAAGCGTGCTGCAGCTTACATTATTGCAAACTGTGTTTCGGCTGCCTGTAAACGCATTGAAGCACCAATAATCGTAAAATCATTCAAGAAATGCTGTATTTCAAATAATCTGGATGGCAGTGAAGATGATGTGCTCTGGGACGACACGGAGGATGGCAGGGAAGGAGGAAATTAATCGATTTCTGAAGTAGACTCTTGCGAGGATTCCAGTAATGCGGACATTATGAGTAACGAATGTAATATACTGTATGTTTCTTTGTATATCATGTAGGTAATCAAATTAGGCGTTCTGTTTTAATACTGAAAATGTCACTTAGTACGGTAATGAGTAACTTAAAAATACATTCACTATCGTTTGAAATAAAGTTAGCATTGCAAAATAAATTTAAACAATACAAAGAATCCTACCAGCGCTGTCCCAAAATTCCTATTTTTATTAATTTAATTTTTAAAGTTGGGGTGCGCATTAAAATCGATGACACATTAGATTCGTGTAAATGTGGTAATACAATCGAGGTCATTTAAAAAATTCAACGATACTGTGAACCAACAACAAATACGAGGGTTGTCCAGAAAGTAAGTTCCGATCAGTCGGGAAATGGAAACCACAGAGAAAACCACAAACGTTTTATTTGCCACAGTTAGGTACATCTTCCACCTGCTTCTCTATATAGTCGGCGCTCCAGCTTCGAGTTTTGTCGTAGTGTTGTATCAACTTTCCAAACTCCTCGTCATAGAAAGCACTGGCCTGTGCTTTCGGCCAGTTGTCTGCACTGGTCTGCAGCTCGACGTCTGTGGAAAAATTTTGTCTTCATAGTCAGCGGTTCTTGTGAGCAGAGATAAGACTCTGGGGCACCCAATTACGGACTATACAGGGTGATTCAAAAAGAATACCACAACTTTAAAAATGTGTATTTAATGAAAGAAACATAATATAACCTTCTGTTATACATCATTACAAAGAGTATTTAAAAAGGTTTTTTTTCACTCAAAAACAAGTTCAGAGATGTTCAATATGGCCCCCTCCAGACACTCGAGCAATATCAACCCGATACTCCAACTCGTTCCACACTCTCTGTAGCATATCAGGCGTAACAGTTTGGATAGCTGCTGTTATTTCTCGTTTCAAATCATCAATGGTGGCTGGGAGAGGTGGCCGAAACACCATATCCTTAACATACCCCCATAAGAAAAAATCGCAGGGGGTAAGATCAGGGCTTCTTGGAGGCCAGTGATGAAGTGCTCTGCCACGGGCTGCCTGGCGGCCGATCCATCGCCTCGGGTAGTTGAACCAATTTCAGACGATAGGATTTCATAACTAACCTTTTTCGTAGGACTCTCCATACAGTTGATTGTGGAATTTGCAGCTCTCTGCTAGCTCTGCGAGTCGATTTTCCTGGGCTGCGAACAAATGCTTGCTGGATGCGTGCTACATTTTCATCACTCGTTCTCGGCCGTCCAGAACTTTTCCCTTTGCACAAACACCCATTCTCTGTAAACTGTTTATACCAACGTTTAATACACCACCTATCAGGAGGTTTAACACCATACTTCGTTCGAAATGCACGCTGAACAACTGTCGTCTATTCACTTCTGCCGTACTCAATAACACAAAAAGCTTTCTGTTGAGCGGTCGCCATCTTAGCATCAACTGACGGTGACGCCTAGTCAACAGCGCCTCAAGCGAACAAATGTACAACTAAATGAAACTTTATAGCTCCCTTAATTCGCCGACAGATAGTGCTTAGCTCTGCCTTTTGTCGTTGCAGAGTTTTAAATTCCTAAAGTTGTGGTATTCTTTTTGAATCACCCTGTATTGTGGGTGATCAAACACTTCTCATCGGAAACGTCGCAGGAGCGTCTTCATTGCCCCTGCAGTGTGCGGCCGAGATTTGGCATGAAGAAGGAACTGCTCGACAGTTGTGTTATGTGGGCTGCATGACTCAGGCGGAATATGTAACGAGGCACGCATACTTGGCGGTATACGCTATTCCCTACGCAGCTTTAAGTGCTCACTGTTCACTCAAAACTGAAAAGAGCGACGCGACACGATCGACGGGCACACTAGAGACTCTGCCCAACACATCTGTGCAAAGCTTTACCGGATTTTCCCAGTGGTTTCCATTTCGCGACCGATCGGAACTTACTTTCTGGACAACCCCCGTACGACTGACACGTGTAAGGTGCTACTGTAGCTGAGCTGCAATGATCACTTTAACAGACTTCAATATTTTAGTATCAGAGCACGATACAAAAGACGATGTACAAGGTTTGTCACAAAAAATTAATATTCGTAACATGGGGTTCCTGATGACAACCAGTATGCTTCTCGGCATCAGCTCGAGCGCAGCTGGCAGAGCCGGGCAGGTGGGTGCTGACCAGAAGATGGGCGTGTCCTTGGGGTGGTCGCCGCGCCGCAGCGTCCACATGAGGGCGCCGCTGGCAGCCGTGAAGAGCAGCGTGAGGCTGGCGCGGGAGCGCACGGCCGGCCAGGGCGCGGACAGCCGCCGGAACAGCCACTCCAGCAGCTGCGGACCACCACATAAGCTCACAACCCAGCCACGCTACACTACACATTAACTAACAAATAAAACAGCTTCTGTTCTCGTGTAACGTGGGAAGCGGCGAGGGGAGCGAAACCGTCGCTACACTCAATCAGTGCACTGGTGTGCTTATAGTCTAACATTCCGCGTGGTGTCTGTTTGTTCTAAGTCGTGTCTCCCTACCACTTTCGCGCAACGACGTTCTGAGTGTGTTTCTTAGGGAATTGACTAGTTTGAAACTGGGACCTGTTGCTGGTAAGGAGACGCCAGACCACACATGACATGTAGAGTTCAGTGAGACTAGCGATGATATAATCAAATACTTAATGATTTCAGCGTCAGCTCCACTGCACTCCCTGTAAAAGAATCTTAATACTAACTAAATTTAGTGGAAGGGGTTCAAGGCTTTCCTATTTTTAGTTAGCTGGTAAAATAACGTCGAGAAAGTAGTTAAGTTTACCATTGGAATTTTTATTCTACTCACAAAACATTGTTTATAAATTGCACTATTGATAAAAGGAAATATTTTAATACAGGATGATAAAAACCAACTGCGTTCAACAAACATGTGAATGAATATTCCCTGAATGGGTTTCCAAGTTCTACAATGGATCGAAGGATGACCTACGCCATATCAAATCTATAATCTAGGTTTAAGTTAAGTTTCATAAAAGAGAAAACTATCAAAATGGTCTAACTTGTCGTAAATTACAGTGGCTGATGTGGCTTATCAATAATTACATAACAGGAAAATCATCGCGTTTCAGATTTTTAACTTCTAATAGCAAATGTGAATACCACGAAGTTTAATTGACGATCGACACTAGTATTAGGTAAAAAGGGGATGTAACAGATGAGACTTCTGCAGTTCTGAGTGAAGCGTTATGCGCTATTAAGCGGCATCCTGTGCGTTCATTACCTTGTCGGTGTTTAGGCAGCGTCAGGGGGCGGCGGGCGGCGCAGCTCCACACACCTCGCTGTGTCGGAAGCAACTCTTTTCTAACTTCTTCTTACTACAATTTACCGAAGTTGGTTTAAGAAAAGCTATCTGGCTGTGTTTTCAACTGACCAATCAGGGTCTCAATGTTAACCTTAAGCTCTATCTACAAAAATTCTGTGTATCCAATGAGAAACGTTATACTTTTCGTGGTGGGGCAATGTTTTTAACGTTTGCTACGTAACAGAGACGCTTATAGTCTCACGATAAAACTTGCAGCTGGTGTGGCCCTTTTAGTGTTATCGTAAGATCTATACTGTTCTTCTGGAGGACTCTATCTTTTAACATGGGCTGGGGGGTGGTCTTGGCGGTCGGCTGGATTTTGGGTGTCCCTTATCGTAGGGCCTTCTAGCTGTCCCTTATTATAGGGCCTTCTAGCTTACACGACTCTGCTCTCGGCTTCTGTTCTCGTTTCTCCCCTCGGAACTGCATCTGTTTCACGGTGGAAAGGTATGACACGCATGTAGGCTTTCTTGTGTTAGTCTGTGGTATTCCATTTGCTCACTCATTGATCGTATTACTTTGGTTAATTTAATGCCAGGATTTATTCGGAACTATGTGACATACTGTCGGATTTGCTATCATGTCAGGGTTTTCATGGAAGGTGTTGGATTTGCCTGACACCTTACAATAGTCCTATACAAATTAGTTGCAACCTGATTTCTGAGGTCACACGTGTGGACGCTGTAGTGACAAGCACCGTCTGCAAGCGGCCACCACAGCGCTCCACTTTCTGCGGCGATAGAAAAGCCTCTGTCTCCTACAAAACGCATACTAAAATTCTAAATTCACTTACAATACACATCTTTACAATGCCCGAAAGCATGTTAAAAATCTCTTCTAGAATTTAATTACAGCCAGTTATGATACTTTTTTGGAATGGATGAAATTTTCCGTCTGGGAAACAGCTTCGACTATATTGCGTCATACATCGAAAAATTTAGAGTTAGACGAAAAATTTTTTTCTTTGATAACCAAAATACACTACTGGCCATTAAAACTGCTACACCAAGAAGAAGTGCAGATGATAAACGGGTATTCATTGGACAAATATATTATACTAGAACTGACATGTGATTACATTTTCATGCAATTTCGGTGCATAGATCCTGAGAAATCAGTACCGAGAACAACCACCTCTGGCCGTAATAACGGCCATGATACGCCTGGGCATTGAGTCAAACAGAGCTTGGATGGCGTGTACAGGTACAGCTTGAAACGTCACAGGTTTACGCTTCATTTAACTAACTGATTAATTTATACATGTTTAATAATTCATTTTACGCCGAGAGCGTCCTTTCAATGTTTCGTCTAGCTAATTAACCTCTGGATTCAAGAATGCATCCGTGTATATTTTTTCTTCTGTTGGTGTCACACCTCCTCTCTCATTCTTTGATCCCGTGATGTATGTGGATGGATAAACGTAATTATGTATGGAATATATAACAATCTGGGTTAGTCAAAGATGGTAGCAGTAGGGTAGTTTAGCACCAACATAACGTGAGCAGATTCGGCAGAGAGTTTGTGATTCCAAAGATAGTGGGGATGAGCAGGGCAGAGTTTGTGAGGTTGGTTCTCACTGACGTCCTACCCCCACCACCAGTTTTTTTTTTTGAACGGTTGACGGTTGGTCCTGGAACGCGCCATGTTAGGACACTGGGGCCGCCGATTGAACGAGACGGATGCAGGGGTGCGCCGCTCGTCATGGATCGTGAGAAAAGTTATTCATAATGTAGGTTTCTTGGGGTAACATTGATTCTAAAATATGTTCGGGTGTGAATTAATACCGGGAAACGTTCAGCGATATTTTACTTGTTTAAATTTTTCAGATTAATGTGTTTCAACTAGCGGATTTGGGCGCGAGGTGATTGAGGGCATTAACCAACGGTTCTTGTTCTTAGGTCAATAGCGGATAGGTTCATTAATTTTCATTTGTTGCTTAGTCTAGTTCTGGATACAAGCACTATAAATTTTTCATGATTCAACGGTTTATTTTACTTGTTTCTTTGTTGTCGAACTTGGCCACGTGTTGCCAGCATTCATAACGGTAGTCACTGGATTTGCCTTTCGTTAATCATAGCATGAACAATGTGGAGTTATGAAGTCTGGGCTGGTTTGCTCACGTTGCATTGCGGTTGCATAATACCCGGTTTCAACATGAACTTATCCGCATGGTACTGCATGTGTAGTAAACCAAGTAATGTTTGAGAGAGTGAAAGGTAATATCCTTCCCTACTCCGCGCGTTAAATAGGTGTGACAATAAGTAAATGGTGTTCAGAGGCCACCATTCAATAACACTCATTTTCACCCATTTTAATCATTAGTAGATGTAACTGGCGACGAAGTGTTGTCTATGTTTCCGGTATGACGAGATGCAAGAGATAGTGAGTGCTTCATGAATGTTTTGTCACTGAGAGTGGTCGTTTTCTTAAATATAATAGATTTCATGTATGTTTTGTCACAGAGGGTAATAGTTTTCTTAAATATTATCGAAATAAATCAGAATGATAATTGAAATTCTCCCTTAGCGTTATTCAGTATTCCGTCAGCCATACCACTGAGATAATGACTATATTCTATGAATTTTCAATCCAGGCATATCCATTGTACGCATTATGCACTTTATCAAACTAACTGAATTCATAGTATAAAAAAAAGAAAGTCTTACAGTCCCTAATGTGCACGTATTGTTCCATGGCCATTTACCTATGTTGCGTTATCCGTTGCTTCATTTTTAAATTAGAACACTATCTTTTCTAGCGGGTTTGATTACCCATATCTCAACTTATCGGGCCTAATTGAAAGAATTAGACACATAGCGTTAGAAATGGGAACCATGGAGCACTGCGTCCGCTTATATTAAAGGGAGATACTTCTTACATGAAAAATAATCAGCATAACAAACTAGGGGTAGACTTTCAAGCTCTCCATGCAGCTTCAAAACGATACGACAGTACATCAAGAGTATGACTGGGGTATTGTGACGAGCTAGTTGCTCGGCCACAATTGACCAGACGTTTTCAGTTGGTGAGAGATCTGCATAATGTACTGGCCAGAGCAGCAGTCGAACATTTTCTGTATCCACAAAGGCCCGTACAGGACCTGCGACATGCGGTCGTGCATTATCCTGCTGAAATGTAGGGTTTCGCAGGGATCGAATGAAGGGTAGAGCCACGGGTCGTAACACATCTGAAATGTAGCGTCCACTGTTCAAAGTGCCGTCAATGCGAACAAGAGGTGACCGAGACGTGTAACCAATGGCACCCCATGCCATCACGCTGGGTGATACACCAGTATGGCGATGACGAATACACGCTTCCAATGTGCGTTCACCGCGATGTCGCCAAACACGGATGCGACCATCCTGATGCTGTAAACAGAACCTGGATTCATCCGAAAAAATGACGTTTTGTCATTGCTGCACCCAGGTTCGTTGTTGAGTGCACCATCGCAGGCGCTCCTGTCTATGATGCAGCGTCAAGGGTAACCGCAGCCATGGTCTCCGAGCTGATAGTCCATGCTGCTGCAAACGTCGTCGAACTGTTCGTTCAGATGGTTGTTGTCTTGCAAACGTCCCCATCTGGTGACTCAGGGATCGAGACGTGGCTGCCCGATCCGTTACAGCCATGCGGATAAGATGCCTGTCATCTCGACTGCTTGTGATAAGAGGCCGTTGGGATCCAGCACGGCGTTCCGTATTACCCTCCTGAACCCACCCATTCCATATTTTGCTAATAGTCATTGGATCTAGACCAACAAGAGCAGCAATGTCGCGATACCATAAACCGCAATCGCGATAGGCTACAATCCGACCTTTATCAGAGTCGGAAACGTTATGGTACGCATTTCTCCTCCTTACACGAGGCATCACAACAACGTTTCACCAGGCAACGCAGGTCAACTGCTGTTTGTGTATGAGAAATCGGTTGGGAACTTTCCTCACGTCAGCATGTTGTAGGTGTCGCCACCGGCGACAGCCTTGTGTGAATGCTCTGAAACGCTAATCATTTGCATATCACAGCATCTTCTTCCTGTCGGTTAAATTTCGCGTCTGTAGCACGTCATTTTCGTGGTGTAGCAATTTTAATGGGCAGTAGTGAACTTTACTCATCAACGGGTCTTTCCGAAGTTCCATGTCACATTGCGTTTGCTACCTACAGGCATCGGAAGGCGGCGGCTATTTTCTTATTTTTGCAATTTTGTCAATACTTAACTAACAAATATTCTATTTCCTATAA
Source organism: Schistocerca nitens (assembly GCF_023898315.1). Classification (NCBI taxonomy): domain Eukaryota; kingdom Metazoa; phylum Arthropoda; class Insecta; order Orthoptera; family Acrididae; genus Schistocerca; species Schistocerca nitens. The sequence continues at coordinate 550,558,555 of NC_064614.1, forward strand.
AAAGGAAATGCACATAGGGTATAAATCTCCATAGAGCGTTTAAACGTGTCAAAAATCTGTTCTGAATATTAAATGAGGTCAGAATTACGTTGTGTTCTTGAAATAGTGTATATCCCGGAAAGCTTGCACTGATTTCCGTTTTGGGAGTATGCGGCAACGCGTTGGGAGCCAGCAACGTCAGGATGCCACTAGCATATTGATAGGGAAGCAGTCCAACACGCTAGCTGTCAAATGCCAGCTACTTTAAATAAGAGCTCACATAACACGACGAACCTCTGCAGGCTAGCCACATGGCAGGAAGCGTTATGTACTCCTGCCCTAGGCCTCAGGTAAAGAGGCACCTAATGATTAAAAGTCAAGCAGTCTGGTTACAGGTTTAGAACGCTTTGATATTGGACAACCTACTGGTGTATTCCTTTTTTTCTGTCAGTTTCGTTCCGAGTCCCTTTAATTGTCAGTTGCCACCCAACTCATTCAAAAATTCTGAGAAAAATGCCACAATATTATAATGATTCTTAAAGCATTAAAGAGCCGAACCTTGCTGGCGCTGTCAGTTAGTGCAAGGTAGGAAGGTAGGATACGAGGTACTGGAGGAACTAAAGCTGTGAGGACGAACCCTGAATCGTGCTTACGTAGCTCAGTCGGTCAGTCGGTTCTCCGCCGTGTTGCGAAGCGGACGTGCGCGGGGCTCTGTGCGGCTCTCCGCAAGCAGGCCGTTGTTTACTCGCGGGGGTAGTGGTATTGCAGTGTAAACAAATAACCTCGAACGACCATGGCGCTTCCTTATAGAAACGCCATGATTAAATTAACGTTCCTTGCCCAGTATGCAAGACCTAATGCATACGAAGTAGAGCGTTTCCTGTATGAAGTAATGCACCTCGATCGACAGGAACTTCTCGCTATACATCTTTCGATCGTATCAAGCACAGTTTACCTGAAATTTGTCGATGAAGCAGGTGCGAAAGCCTCATTCGCCGTTCCGCCGATGGATATCGTTTCCACCCCTCGAACAGCAACAAGCAGGACTTGGCGTTCGGAACATACGGATCTTCGAGATGTCGTTTGAAGTGCCGGCCACGCTTGTCGTGAACGCGCTGCGGCCTTACAGGGGAGTACTAAGTCACGTGGAAGAAAAGTGGCATACGTTCGAGACATATCCTGTTCTGAATGGAGTGCGTCAGGGGCGAATCGAACTGCACAAACACATCCCGTCGTACATGACGATCAACTGCGGGCTTGCTCTGGGTGCCGGCAGGAAGGGCATGTACGCTCTGAATGCTTACAGAGACGCCTCTTCCAGACACCACGTGCAGACACGACGCCTACAAGGCAACCGACAACGTTGCCTGTTACATACGGTGAGGCAGCGAGGAACGTGACGGACGCGGACGTTGTTCCGTTCCAGTTACCGACCCCCGTGGGACCGGTCTCCGAGCCCACGACGCCGCAGCCTTCATCGGAACCGTCATCGGAATCGACAGCAGAGACCAGCCGTGTGCAGAAGGAGAGCATCAGCAGATCGATTCGAGCTCGGACACGGAGATGCGTGAGGTGCCTTCTGTTTATCACGATCCGCAGGACGCGGACACGCGTTCCCACAAGCAGAAGTCGCCCAAGCGACGAAAGAAGAGGAGGCTGTCTGCAGGAAATGCTTCGCGAGATGGTGGCACGTAGCAGGAGGATGAGGACTATTCATCTGCGGCACGGGCTGTGGAGCCCACTCCAACGGCTCCTGGTTCGCTGCTGGCAACGTCAGTCCAAGGACAAAGCCACACTATGCTCAACTCACTGACGAGCCCCCTGGCGATTTTGTGGCTAAGATACCAAATGAACGTCATGTAACGTATCACACCTTCAGCTTGGTGACTGGGCGTCCCAGATAGAGATTGGAAAGAATGATATCAGACTCGAGCGACAACCTGATGCCCGCGGCCGACAGCAATGCCTGGGCGACGTGGTTACCGTCGTCGCTGGCGGCGCAGCGTTCCTGTTTATCGTTCTTTGAAGGCGATAGACATTGATCTTGCTGGACAGTTTAATAAACAACAACTAATTGGAGGTCCAAATGTATTTCGAGGACTCCGCTTGAACTTTACATGTGATGTACAAGCTGTGTTTGGAGGTAGTACATGGCTTACACTTGCAGTAGTATGGGGCAATCATTGTGATTATGGTGGCCTTGAAGCATTTCCAGATGCAAATATTCTTACATGGAAGACGTGAAGTATAGCAGAGACAACAGGACTTTTGGCTAAACAGCCGTATGGTACACTTGTTCCAAGTATGCCATTTGTGTTGAGTACTAGAAGGAAGAAGAAATTGAATGCAGATGAATACCTGTCCGTCGGACGGACATCTTGCCTCTGCCGATCAGTAATATCTATGGTGCGGGTGGCAGGGACGGTGGGACGGGCGACATGTCGCTTACTGGTTTAAACGACTGCAGGATACATCATCGCAATATCCAATGGCCCAGGTGTATCGGATAGGTACAGTCAATATCAACGGCATTAGTTCCGCAATCAAAACCCAGCTGTTGAAGGACATGATATCGTCTTTCTTCAAGAGATACGGCCTGATCTTCGCCTGGATGTTTATGGATACGCGTGTTACGTCAACTCAACTTCTGATGGCGGTAGTGGTTCGGCCATATTACTACGCGATGGCATCGAACCAACAGATATTCAGTATTTGCCATCAGCGAGAGGCACTGCGCTCACGATCGGCGCAGCCCGCCTTGTGAATCTGTATGCCCCGTCTGCGAAGCGTCGAGAGCGAACACTCTATTACTCCACTGAGGTAGCTTAATTGTTTCAAGGCGCTGCAGAGCACTTCGTGGTGGGCGGGGACTTAAACAGCGTCTTACACCCTGAGAATCAGATCCCATGTCCCATGTCCAGCCCTTCACGCTATGGTCCGGAATCTCGCTTTGCATGATACATGGACACTCATCCACGGTGACCGATGCGTATAAACACACTTCACCAGCCACTCGGCCATCAGGGTGGACAGGATTTACATCTCTTGAGGTCTTCGGGCAGCGTCTGTCGTTGCCGAGCTGTAGCCCACTACATTCATCGACCGTAAGGCCTTCATCTGCTCCGTGACTCTGCCACGACAACAGAAGAGCCCTAGTAGATGACCTTGGACACTTAACGTCAGCATTCTCCAGTAAGAGGCTTGCCTTGTAGCCGTCGCTACTACCTGGCCAAATGTGAGTGACAGCGTCATACCTATGATTCCACGACACAATGGAGGACATACTGCGCTAAACGAGCTCTTCGCCACACGCTCATGTATAGACGAGACAGGGGGCTTTGGCTCAGATCGACCTCTGAGTTTTACTACACGCTCTTGCAAGAGCTAGCGTCGCAACAACCTTCACCAGAGCGCCAAACGGCCGTCCTCCAGACACAGGTACAATTTCTGTAGATCACGGCTGACAGATTGGACGGCATGCGGGTTCGAGCGAGACTGCAAGATTCCATCCCAGAGGAACTTGCTTCTCCGTATAATGCAAGTTTTTTTTCTCCTGATAACTACCTCCAGGGTAGTTCCCGTCCGGAGATCGAAATTGAGGAGACAGTTTTACCTCCGGAATATTTTACGCAAGAGGACTCCATCATCATTTAACCACACAGTAAAGCTGCATTCCCTCAGAAAAAAATTACAGCTTTAGTTTCGCCATGCTTTCAGCCTTTCGCTGTACCAGCACAGCAAGGCCGGTTTGGATGATGTTACAAGGCCAGATCAGTCAATCATCCAGACTGTTGCCCCTGCACCTACTGAAAAGGCTGCTGCCCGTCTTCAAGAACCACACGTTTGTCTGGCGTCCCAACAGATACCCCTCTTTTGTGGTTGCACCTACAGTATGGCTATCTGTATCGCTGAAGCACGCAAGCCTCTCCACCAACGATAAGGTCCATGGTTCGTGTACAGACATCAAATGATCCATATTGAGAGAGAGCAAAAATGGGAAGTAGGGGAGAGGCGTGGGCGAGTGGAGAGGGGAAAGGGAGGGGAGGAAGTGAACCATGTCACGATTGACTTCGAATATGACATTCATAATTGCATCAGTTCTAATATGATGCCGGAAGAAAGTGCTGAAAGATGCAGATTCAACTTTTATAGCGACGCCTTACTTAAACAGTCTCGATTCCTGCATTTCTACCTGGACTCCAATGTATGGCTGCTTACCATTGCTTGTTTACAGTAAATGCTACTATCCCACTGTGTTTAAGACAATACAATCTTGCTTGCTCGTATTTTGTAATAGGCGTTATTATCCCAAGAGACAAACTGCAGATCACTGTTAAACACCACGCAGCAGCTGTTACAAAGTTACTCGCTAACTGATACTACATGGAACTGGTTGGCACAGAGTGCAGTTGTAAATGCTGTTTGTTGGTCTTTCCACAGGGTCAAACATATGATCCATGCTGTTCCCAGCTGTAAGATTCTCACCACATTTAGATGCTTAGATTTTTTTTTTTTTTTTTGTGTATGCCTAATTCAGTTAATGGTCTCGATCTGAGATTTTTCGAACACCACTCCAACATGTGGGTATTTGCGGTTACTACAGCCGGGAAAAGCAACACTTTCTCAGAGAATTAAGAATAAGGACAAAGTCAAGGGGTGCAAACAAATAGCTATATGAGTACATCTCTAGACACCTGTCTATCTTACTGGCAAAGATATAAGAGGCGTGTTTTTAAAGTAAGTACCGTTCTGAAATTCCACCGCTTGGTGGATGCATGCATGATGCCTAAAGCACACTGTTGGCAAGCCGCAGTCGCCAATACACAGTCATTCGTATTCGAAATGGCTCCTCTGACTGAGAACCCCACCGACTATGAAATACGAGTGATGACGGAAATTGATGACAGCTTAAAGAGTACCATACGAACGTGCAAGGTGAGGAACGAAGTGTGCAACCTTCGGTTGTTACTGACGATTCGGTGCAGCACTAGATATTTTCCTGCGAGGTCAGCGGTCATCCAGTCCCGACGGGTGACCAGCGCGCCCTCACTGGACCGAAGTTACTTTCAGAACTGTTCTACAAATTCGGGCTCGTTCCCCCTCTGCACAAACGCGTTACTGTTTCTGGTCCAGACCTGCTTGCTTGCTTTACTACACCCATCTCCAGACTCTGGGATCACAAGGACAAATATATTTTCACATGATTTGTACACTGCAGTATTCTACCAATCGCTTGCGCAACATAATTCCGAACATATAGACTGGAAATTATTTCTCTACAAACCCCAAACTTTAGCGAGGTGGAGGTTGCTCTAGACCACTGAGTAACTAGAAACTTATCCCGTCTGTGAAGACCTTTACGTGAGAACTTGAACCAAACAGAGGAAATAGATATTTCCACACATGAATACCGATGTCCATGATGTAAGAGATTCCAAATCATCCCTATAATTTACAAAGTCAAATAAGGTGTTTCTCATATCTAGAGAACTGGCAAACAGGTCTTCCACCTGTTAGATGCACATACCACAATCGATATTCTCTCAACTAAATAAAGATGGGAAATGTGAAGAAACAGTCAATCTGACAATTTACAAGGGAAGGAATAATGGCCCAGAGCAAACACATGTCCATTTCACTATTCTCAAACTTCTACTTGATCACGAAAGCCGTCCAACACATACTAAGTATTAGTTCGCTATTCGGCTGTCTCCATTCAGACGGCCTCTACCGTTAGCTGGAAACGTGAATCGTTCCCACCACAGGCCACGCATAGGTGGAATCATCCTACAAAATCAGTCACATATATATTTGATTGCTATACTTACAATGAAATGTTACGATTGCGGTTTCAGTTGAACGACACTCGACAATGAGCGAAGTATCGGAAATACAACCTGCTGACGGCTGTGGCTCTGGAAATAGAAATATCTGTACCATTCTTATGACTTGACATACTCTTCCCTCTGCTATCACAGTATCCCACGTCAAATCCATACCTTCCTTTTTGCACATGTCTGACCACAACACTTACTTCATAAGCCTGATGCTCAATGCAAACCTATCACGCTTCCCCTACTGCCACTACCATGTATAATTCTTCGCCAATAATTGATTGCCCACAATACGAAATAATACTGAGACAAAATCAGAGCTGGGTGGACATGTCTCATACGTTTTTTGTGGTGTCACCGCCAGACACCACACTTGCTAGGTGGTAGCTTTAAATCGGCCGCGGTCCATTAGTACATGTCGGACCCGCGTGTCGACACTGTGAGTGATCGCAGACCGAGTCTCGAGAGACTTACTAGCACTCGCCCCAGTTGTACGGACGACGTAGCTAGCGATGCACACTGACGAAGCCTCGCTCATTTGCAGAGCCGATAGTTAGAATAGCCTTCAGCTAAGTCAATGGCTACGACCTAGCAAGGCGCCATTAGCATTACATAGCTTGTATCTAAAGAGTCTCACTTGTATCGTCAAGAGCGATGTACCACAAGGATGGATTAAAGTTAAGTATTCCAGGAGCTACGTACTTTTCTTTATAGCATTCATTACGTATCCTGTTTCAGACCTATCTACTAGCCTGCGTGAGTTAACGCGTGCCTTTCGGCTACTTCCGAGTGGCGTGGCTGCCTTGTTACGCCACAACATTTTTCTCTCTAGTGCTACCACTTTGTCTTAGAAAGAGAGACGTAATCTGCTAGATGTTAAAAAACCCGATCGCAACAACTACTGTATGTTACTGTCACAAGCGGTCTTGGTTCTGGAGGTGCACACAAGTATCCGTGTTAAAAAGCTATACTTGCTTTATAAATCTAGGTAAGACATTACCTCTGAATGAGGTGGTTTTTCTATGCAGACAAATACCAAGACAGTGATCGCTGCAGTGTATACTATCAGACCAGCAGTGCGATTACACGTAACCCACAATGCAACCTCGTGATAAAACCGCTGAATTTTGAAAGTGAGTTGGCTAAGGAACATGGTATGTAACCATTATTTACAACTCCTTTCACGCTCTTAGATATTTCTCCAGTATATGTAATGTTTTCTGTCTCGATACCATGTCAGAGGTTCTGCAATATATCCAATGAGTTATACGCGATGACTGACTGAGAAGGATCACAAACAGTAGTAGAGGGTGTGCTGATTGAGGTCACAAGAAATGTACACTAGTTTTTCAGATGTCTAGTCTTACGCTATCCGCTAGAAATGATGTCTATGATTTGGAATCAAGTCCTCCCATTCAACCACATAACTGCGTTGGATCACAGCCACAAGTGAATCATACTTCTGGCACTCTCATATCTCGAAACGAGTCACCTTTCTCGAACCTGTGTACTACAGTAAAAATCCAACGTGGTTTTAGTCAGTCTCTATACATCTTGTGACTGCCCCCATTTATGCAGCATTGCACCGCTCCAATTTAAGTCGGAACTGAGCAGAAGTCGGAGAAAGCCATATCCACCACCTTCTGCAAACCGTGTAGAAACAGAGCGACCTGAGTTAGTGCAACAGGGCAATGTTTTGACCATTCGGTGGAAAAGGGCGCATTGTGGGGCGCCCCCAAACTACATACAGATACTACAGTCCGAAGGAGATCCATGTCCATTCACATCTATCAGCCCAACATGCTATCATCGTTATTCTGTACCATACAACAGAGAAAAAATTACGAACTATAAAAACTCCACTAACTTCATCCGATACAGAACTCACCTAGGCGCCATTCCTGGCGCGATGATGCATGGCTGCGGTGCGGATCCAGCGCGGAGAGAGAGATGTCGCAATGCTTCCCAGAATAGCACGGGGTACATTCCTTCTAGCAATCCTAATGAGGCACCCTGTCCATCACTGTATTTGCGTGTTAAACTACTGCTACTGTTGATGTGGAATGATCCTATTAAATATACAGCTTTTGATCCACTGCAGAGGGCAGTTTAAAGTTTCAGCACTTGTACTGTAGGAGGATGATCACATCCCACGGACTACACTGTAAATCGCAAGAGACGCTCCCTGTGGTCATGTCTTGTTGTTTGAGACATTATTTTTTTCTGCTGTAGCATGCTTTGTACACTGCCATAAATTTTGTTTTTATGCCATAACTTCGAGACCAGTGTCAGGCTCTAAATGACATTAAGACGTTCTGATCAATGGCCTCTCGCAGAAAACTGGACGTCATCCAGTGTAAATCACATTGTTACTGCGGTTACCATAACACGCCATACACACTGGACGATTTTAAATAAAAGACAGTTACAACATAAGGAAACTGGAAGAGTTTGGTCACGTTGTGGAGAGTTTCCAAACTACAGTCCGAATGTGATCCACGAGCTCTACATTTAAACTAATCTGTCATACAAAATGTTAAGGCTTTCGTGGCCACTTGTTGACAAACTGCCTATTGGCTTCTGTCTCGGGTTCTTCGGCCGACATTCATCTAATGATTTTTCTGACGTTTCGCCAGCACGAGTGGCTGGCATTGTCAAAGCTTCACCCTCCATTGCCGGTGATGAACTGGAGGCGAGCTCGCGTCCGCAGACTATATGTACCTGGCGCGCCAACGTCCGAGGGCTTCTCCGCGGTCATTTCCGGTGCGGTTCTCCTCTTGCTACCTGCGACGGTCGTTCGCTGCAGTACGGGAAGCCAGGATCCGTTTACCTTAAGGCTTTCCTCTTTCTTGTTGAAACTGTTCGCGTGTTTTTGGATTTCTACAGCTTCTCTGAACAAGCGCGTGTGATAGTGCTTCTCTACAGCCAGAACTTCCGTGTCGGCGAATTTTATTACGTGGTCGGTCTCATTCAGTGCGTGCTCTGCCACGGCCGATTTCTCCACCTGCCCCAACCTGCAATGTCGCTTATGCTCTTTGATCCTGGTGTTAATGGATCGTCCATTCATTCCGACATAAACTTTTCCGCATGTGCAAGACGATTTTCAAACCGACAAGGAAGATCAAAGAGTGTCTTAGATCGGCGAAGGAGAAAAGAGATCCACTTGCAATGTCGGGAATATACCGTATATGAACGTCGGCCGAAGAACCCGAGACAGAATCCAATAGGTAATCTGTCATAGTGACCGAATAGCTGACGACTCTACATTCTGTTTAGACTGACTGACATATTGTAGTCACGTACACAATCACTGTTTCGATGCTAGCCACCCCAGAAAGTATTGTCCCCTCACCAAAACTCTTTCTCCATTTCAAACAAGCGATGTCAGTCAGTCATTATATGGTAACCAACAGCATGCCAGTGGACAGATGGGATGGAAAAGACACCATCGATGTACTCTAATAATAAGCATCACTGATCATAGTGTGAACAATTTTAGCAATTTTACAGTAATTTCAGCACCGGCCAGTGATGTAACAGCATGTTTCCCAATTTCAGTATCATAGCTAATTCAGCTCTTCTCCACTTTGCGAGTATCATTGCGAATGTGGATAGCTGACTGCGCAGTACGTCCATTCATTGTTAATTCTCGAACACATACACCATCAAAGTATATCAGACAGCACTCTACATATCTGTAACTCCTCGAGCATAGTGCTTAAGTTATGATATATCTCTCTGCATATGGGAGTCACAGAGCATTCTCGCTGTCTTAGGGTAAAATTAGAGAGTGAAAGACCCCCTCACACTGTCATTGGCCAACCCGCCCTGCAGCACCATTACCGATTTAATCTGCAACCGACCAGAAGTAGACTGCTTCATTCCACGTCTTGTGAATGAATGGAGCTTGCCGAGTCCTCATCCATGCAAGTGCACAAGATTTCTCGAGATGTACACTAGTACCCGTGTTAAAAAGCTATGTATAGGAACAGATTTGAAATTGTCATGATGTAATAGCAGACAGTTAAGAAGAAGAAGAAACGGATGATTTTTAATGCGTGATGGAGGTCCAGAGAGATGGAGTTCAAAGAATTTTTGCGTAAATCAACCAAGCTATCAATTTTAAAGTATTATTCTGGAGTCTAGGATCGGTACCTGGAAGGTATTGGTAAGAGAGAACATAAACACAGGCACTCCTCAGGCTACAACGTTCTGCACTTAAAACGGGCCATAATGTTGGATCGCTTACGTTTACAACCTATCAGCGGTATGGAATGTAGCAGTGTGAATATTCCAATGTAAGAAATGTATTTCAAGCACGTGACATACACCCTTCTTCCCGGTTTCTCTACGATACTATGTTATAGAACCGTAAAACGAAAAAACTACTTCCATAAAACATTTGCTCTGCGTGATACAAGCATAATACAGCTTTTGGAGATGTATGGTGTCCGCTTTTCACATCCAATCACGGTTCAGAAATTATACTATGCATGCATCATCCCTATATAAAATGATCTTTAGTAACGGGGGATACCGCTTATGAGGAAACAGATAAACGCATAGCAGCAGTTTCCGACATTTGAAAATTACAAGTCATTCTGACACTAACTCTATAAACACCACATATTTTGGGCAAATGTATACACGAGGATTGCAGCGCCTCACAAGCACCTATCGCTAACTTAGTTATGAAGCTGAAGTCTCGATTTTACATCCAAGATGCGACAGGGGGTGGAGTACATCGCAAAATCAAAGTTCGTTTAGAGGAATGTGTCACGTTTAATCACACTTGAGATGGAAGTCCTCTGATGACTGACGATCGCAAGTAGACAGTGCTTTAAATCACATACAGAACACATGGCTGTATATGAGTCGAATGCTGGCTATGTCACGTGACTGATGCATCCTGATACAACAGTGGAAAAATTGATTTGCAGCATCTTCTCCCTCTCTAGAATGCATCATCAGTCTACCATTAACTGGTACCTCATTACAGCTCCATCTCAATCGATCACCCCGTCCACTCTCTGTTATCCTTTAATGCAGGTGTAAGTAGGCTTAGAAGTGGGTGGTCCTATGTCTTCCAAAAAAATGTCAAATACAGCAGTCAACTCACGTGTATCACTGGTTCCTCAATAGACATACAGTTTAATGCTACCTCGACAGAGAAAATATCAACTGCTTCCCTGATTCCCTTAGCTTCCATGTCGACATTTTCTCAGATTCCTCTCGCTGCCGCATAGTCGCCTCCATGTAGAAATTGTTCTGTGCAAACCAGAAGATATGCAAGTACTTCCTCAATTTCCCCGCATTTCAATGTATGTTCGGTCAATTCATAGCTATTCCTCGTCATTTTTCACAATTCTATCGATTTTTTTTAATGTCAGTTCTGTCCATGCGATCATGACATAACCTATCGTTCTGTGTTCTAAAACTGCTTGTAAATGTAACACAGCTCCCAACACCTAGCGCAAATGCACTGATCGGGAGGTGTATTATAGCACTGTACTCGATTGTATCCAGTCACCTCCACATTTGGAGAACGCTTGCTCTGTTTCCTGTATGTCTGTGTATATGCTTGTGTTGCAGATGGCTCCCAGGGCATGCAGTACACCTGAGTTAGCGTTCAAGTGTGGATCCGCAGCACGTCATATCCGGTGTTGCCAGTCCTACACTACGCCATATTAGATGACGTCATCGCCGCCATCTTGGATACATTTGGCAACAATGCAGAGTGGGGTGGCACCCCTGTAACTCTACTACTTTTATGCATTTGTTACCGAATGTTTAAATTACCAAAAGTTAAGCTCACACTGGGTACTTTTGCTGACCGAGTTGCACAAAAGAAAACGTTTAGCCAGTTCTTTGACTTTCTTAGAGTGATGCACTGAGGAGAGTGACGATTTTTTAAGCCGAATTGTCATAGGCAATGAAACATGGGTAGTTTATGTTATATCCTAGGATGGCAGCATTCAGCATCACCCAATAAAGTGAAGTTCAAGCAAACAATTTCAGTCCAGAAAATAATGTGTTACTTTTTTGGAACAGGAACGCGATGTTCCTTGTGGATTTTTTGCCTCTTGGTGATCAACTTAAAGTCTGCGACTTGTTGTGAGACCTTAAGAAAACTGCGTCTTGCAATCCAAAACAGAAGACATGTCATGCTGAGTAAGCGGATCGTTTTGCTCCATGACAATGCCCGCACACACGTGGCCAACCGAAATCAAGAGGTCATCCGATCGCTTGGCTGTGAACAACTTGATCAAATTGCGTACAGCTTCGATCTAGCACCCAGTGACTTCGATGTGTTCCAGCATTTCACGAGGCATCAGCGCCACGACGATGAAGAAAAGTCAAAACAACTGAGTTGCAGCGGTTGTACAGTCACATAGCAGATTTCTACGAGGATGGTATCCAAAAGCTGGCTGTATATGCGCTAAGTGGCGAAAAGTTGGTGGGAATTATGTACAAAAGTGAAGTACAGACTTTCATGAAAAATGAAACTTCTAAGAAAAGTCTACTAGTTTTATTTTTATTTCAAAACAGTGCTCACTTAAAAACACGCCCCTTGTAGCTAAAGGAGTCAGTGAGTCGAGCAGACTAAGCTCACTTTTCATCCCTTTATTGAAATTATCTTAGCCATATACTCCAATTTTCGTTTACTGATTTCTAAATCCCCATTTCCAGTTTTCCTTTGTTTCCACACACCTAATACTTTAACACTTTAACCAAGCCTCAGCGATACGGATAGCCGTACCATGGGAACAACCACAATGGAGGGGTATCTGTTGAGGGGCCAGACAAACGTGTGGTTCCTGAAGAGGGGCAGCAGCCTTTTCAGTAACTGCAGGGGCAACAGCCTGGACGGACTGATCAGGCCTTGTAATATTAACCAAGACGGCCTTGCTGTGCTGGTACTGCGAATGGCTGAAAGCAAGGAGAAACTACAGCCGTTATTTTTCCCCAGGGCATGCAGTTTTACTGTATGCTTACATGATTATGGCGTCCTCTTCGGTAAAATGTTCCGGAGGTAAAACAGTCCCCCATTCGCATCTCCAAGCGGGGACTTCTCAGGAGGACGTCGTTATCAGGAGAAAAAAATGGCGTTCTACGGGTTGGAGTGTGGAATGTCAGATCCCTTAATCGGGCAGGTAGGTTAGAAAATTTAAAAAGGGAAATGGATGAGTTTAAGTTTGATATAGTGGTAATTAGTGAAGTTCGGTGGCAGGAGGAACAAGACCTCTGGTTAATTGAACATAGGGCTATAAATACAAAATCAATAGGGGTAATGCAAGAGTATGTTTAATAATGAATAAGAAAATAGGAGCGCGGATAAGTTACTATGAACAGTATAGTGAACGCATTATTGTAGCCAACGTAGACATAAATCTCACACCTACCACGGTAGCAAACCTTATATGCCAACCAGCTCTGCAGATGATGAAGAGACTGAAGAAGTGTATGAAGTGACAAAAGAAATTATGTAGATAGTGAAGGGAGACGAAAAATTAATAGTCATGGGGGACTGGAATTCTATTGTAGAAAAAGGAAGAGAAGGACTGGGCGTAAGGAATGAAAGAGGAAGCCACCTGGTAGAACTTCGCAAAAAGCATAACTTAATCATAGCTAACACTTCATTTAAGAATCATGAAAGAAGGTTGTACACGCGGAAGGGACCTGGAGACTCTGGATGGCTTCAGATAGATTATATAATGGTAAGACAGAGATTTAGGAACCATGTTTTAGATTGTAAGACATTTCCAGGGGCAGATGTGGATACTGTCCACAGTTTATTGGTTATGAACTGTAGGTTAAAACTGAAGAAACTGCAAAGAGGTAGGAATTTAAGGAGATGGGACCTGGATAAACTGAAAGAACTAGAGATTGTAGAGAGTTTCAGAGAGAGCAATAGGGGACGACTGACAAGAACGGGGGAAAGAAATACATTAGAAGTAGAATGGGTACCTTTGAGAGATGACGTAGTGAAGGCAGCAGACGATCAGATAGGTAAGAAAACGAGGGCTAGTAGAAATCCTTGGGTAACAGAAGAGATATTGAATTTAACTGACGAAAGGAGAAAATATAAAAGGAATACAAATGTCTCAAGAATGAGATCGACAGGATGTGCAAGATGGCTAAGCAAGGATGGCTAGAGGACAAATGTAAGGATGTAAAGGCTTATCCCACTAGGTGTAAGATGGATACTGCCTACAGGAAAATTAAAGAGACCTTTGGAGAAAAGAGAACCACTTGTATGAGTATCAAGAGCTCAGATGGAAACCCAGTTCTAAGCAAAGAAGAGAAAGCAAAAAGGTGGAAGGAGTACATGGAGGGGCTATACAAGGGTGATTTCATTGAGGGCAACATTATGGAAATGGATGAGGACGTAGATGAAGATGAATGGGAGATATAATGCTGCGAGAACAATCTGACAGGGCACTGAGCCATAAGTCGAAATAAGTCCCCGAGAGTGGACAACATTCCATTTGAACTACTGACAGGCTTGGGAGAGCCACCCACGACAAAACTCTCCCATCTACTGAGCAAGATGTATGAGACAGGCGAAATACCCTCAGACTTCAAGAAGAATATAATAATTCGAATCCCAAAGAAAGCAGGTCTCGAGAGGTGTGAAGGTTACCGTACTATCCCGATGGTAATGTTGCGTTCCAAGATGACAGGGCCCCTGTTCACACAGCCTGCATGACCCATTATTGGTTTAGTGAGCGCCATGATGAATTCTGCATCACCTCTGGCTTTCACAGTCACTAGATCACAGTGTTATCAACCCAGTGTGGTCTGCTTTGGAGAAAAGGGTGTTTGATTGATATACAACTCAAGCATCGTTTGCTGAACTTGCCAGTGTTTGGCTGGTATGAGACTCCCTTGAAAACCATACGGGATCTGTGTTCATCCATTCCGAGATGACTGGAGGCTGTTCCGAGTGCCAAAGGCTTTCCTACGCGATATTCGGCATAGAAATGTGGTGTATTTGAGATATTTCCATATTTTTGTTCACCCCCTGTATATACAGGTAGTCCCAGGATGTTGCGACAAACTTCTAGAGGTTATAGAGGATGTCTTGAGGAACAAATCGAGGGTAGAAACCCATGTCCAGAAACGTTATCCAACGACGCTACGTAGCGTCGAAGTTATAGGCGCTGTCGCCTACCACTAGGCAACCACTTCGGCAGCAAACGTGACTTCCACACACACGGACACAGGAGGAAAGTCTCACAATGTTGTTTGTTATTCTGTGACCGCGACTGACTGCCATGATCGCCAGTCGAGATGGAGGAGCTAGCTGCAGCGTAAAAAGCCCTGTCTCACGCGGATGCGATGCTCTATTGCCTTGGTGGATGACAGTTTCGTACACGGCACGGATTTTCATCTGCAGTTTACTTTTCTCCTGCATACAGAAAAACATTTAACATTTTAGATGGTTCCAGGAGAAAAATAAACTGTGGATGGAAACCCTTGTCTGAAACGGTCATCCGCCCTGGCAATAGAACTTCGCATTCGTAGGAGACAAGGCCTTTCTACGCAGCAGCTAGCTCCATCTTCTCCACTGGCGATCGTGGCAATCAGTCGCTAAGACTAACAAATAAGATTGCAAGACGTTCCGTCTACGGTCCATCAGCGTCGAAGAGGTGGCTTAATGGTAGGCTCTGGGGCCTGTCTCTTCGACGCTCTGTAGCGTCAATGGATGACGTTTCCGAACACGGGTTCCTATCCTCGATTTGTTCCTCAACACACTCTTTACAAATCCTCGACGTATGTCGCAACATTTCTGCTACACCCTGCATATAATCATTACGACAGTGGTTCATGTCTTGTGTTGTGATGATGAATCAAAATATCCGTATCACTAAATTATAAATGTCACAAGCAGTGTGTTAATTGTTCTAATTATGAGTAGTCCACTTAAGATACAAAACCATTCACGGCAAAAGCACACTATTTCACTTACCCACGTGTAGTAGTAAAATGCTGTAATTGGTTTTCGTCTGTCATCTTCAATGTATACCGACAAGCCAGCGAGAAAAGCTGGCCAAAATAATGCGGTTGACCCGTGATAGCCGCCAAGTAAATATCTGAAACAAGAAAATAAATTTTTTAACATCACAAACTGGTAATTGGGCAGTAAAAGACAGTTTTGGCGTATGGTAGATATGCAACCTCCAGAAGCGTCAAAGCAAGAAGGAGCTTGTAATGGTACTTGAATTACGTAACCATTATGGTACCTCACCTGAACCTCTCGATACCAGTAATATCCTACTATATTTCTGTTAACTACTTAACATATTTCTGAGACAACATTCAGATTTGATTTCATTTTTGATACATTGATATGTTTATATTGCAATGATATTATTCTTATGTGTATTCGCTCTTTTGTCACTATGATCTTTGACATACTTGTAAAGCTGATTTTTGGGCGCGTAAGCGATAGTTAGTTAGTTGTTAACTTGTTAGAGAGTCGGACGTTGAAAAAGTCAAGTCTTGGACGTCATGTTGGAAAGATGCATATTGTAGTTGGCTTATAAAATGTGAGGAAGATGTTATCAAGTATGTTTTGTATTGTGAAGTGATGTTTTGTGTGTTTACGTCATATTGCAATAAAAGCAATTAAAATGAAGTGAAACTTAAATTCGGAGTGCTGATTATTTTTTTACATCACCATTGTGCTAACTTTGAAAGGTTTCATCTTGAAGAATGTTTTGTGAAGCGCATCCACAAAACTTTTGAATATAGCAGAATAAAACCTAGGCCTCTTTGCATCCGAGCTTGGAATCATAACCACCTAGATTTTCAACGATTGAGCCATGATTTTACGGCGAGACCAGCGTGGGAAACACAAAAAGATGAGTGCCAATTTTTTTCATTATTACATGAAATGACTATTAACCGTGCTCTAATGACACCTGCCACATAATATGACTGTTGTTGCCCGAAAATGCAGTATTTTGCAGCGTGAGCAACACCACAATCGTTATTAAAATTTTGACCTTTGTTGTGGTAGGGTTGTTAGAAGCTGTAAAGGAGTGCTAGCCATAAAGTTTTAACTATCAAATCGAACAAATAAAGTGACAAACTAACTGTTTTGTTTGATTCGAGGTACAGTTATACAATGAAATACTCACGCCCCAGAACCTTGGCACGTCGCTGTAGGAGCACAATGGCATTGTCCATCGATTAGGAGAAATATCGTCGGGTGCTTAGTTTACGGCAGCGGCAGAAATACTGCAGCTTTGTTAGGCCGAAGGTGATGACTTTTTTGTCCGTCTGTATTTGCCTGTCACAGGTACAACATTTCTGCTACTGCTGAAAACTAATTACGTGACGATATTCCTCATTATCAGTGGACAGCGGCATTATGCTTTGCCTTTTCTAGTAACTTGTTACGGTACTGTGCAGCGAGGACTGCAGACATTTACCCGAGGACGAACAAAAGAATTAATTATATCACTTATTTTTTAGAAGTGTTAATTAAAACTTTCCGATTATTCCACTCATGTACCTCAAGGAGTCAGGATCATTAATCTTAAGACATTTACTAGCGAGGCGCTAGGAGTCAACAGAGCTTACCATTATGCACCATCGCATATGAATCAATTAAATGTTATTTACACTATTAGTACTATTTAGGTTGCCTGGCGGAGGGCAGGAGGGCATGGCGACGAAAGGCGGGTACAGGTGTCGCATTCATATCACGATTCGTCTCCTTGGCATGCTCACTCTAGCAAGTGGCACCACACAGTCTACAAAAAAAGAGACGCACCACGGGAGAATTATCCGGATGGGACGGAAATCCGTAGAATGTACACTTACAGACAAACAAATGATTAGACTTTCACAAAAATTGGAAGGTTCATTCAAGAAAAGGAGCTTCAGAAGTTGAGCAAGGCAATTTTGGATTGGTCCACCTGTGGCCATTATCCAAGCAGTTACGTATTCGGCTTGGCATTGCCTGATAAAATTGTTGGATGTCCCCTTTAGAGATATCGTGCCAGATTCGGTCCAACTGGCAATTTTTTTTTATTTGTGTCAATGGTCTTCTGACTCGTTTGATGCAGCCCACTACAAATTCCTATACTCTGCCAACCTTTTCATCTCAGAGTACCATTTGCAACATACGTTCTCAGTTATTTGCTGAATGTATTCAAATCTCTGTCATCCTCTACAGTTTTTCTACAGCTCTCTCTAGTACCATAGAAGTAATTCCAGATGTCATATTATCCTGTCCGTTCTTGTTGTAAGTGTTTTCCATACAATTGTTCCTTTCTTCGTCTATTCTCTGGAGAATCTCCTCGTTCCTCCCCTTACCAATCCACCTAATTTTCAACATTCTTCTGTAGCACCACATCTCAAATGCTTCGCTCTTCTGTGCCAGTTTTCCCACCGTCCATGTACCACCATTGTACAATGCTTTGCTTCAGACGTACGTTCTTGGTAATGTCTTCCTCCAGTTGAGGCCTATTTTTCATACTAACAGACTTCACTTGGCCAGAAAAGTCCTAGCGCTAGACTGTTTTTCATGTCCTCCTTGCGCTGTCTGTCACGCGTTATTCTGCTATCTACGTATATTGTGATCACCAGTTCCGATGTTAAGTTCTTCGCTGTTCTCATTTCAGCTACTCTTCAATGGTTTCATCTTTCTTCGATTTACTCTCAGTCCATATTCTATGCTCATTACACAGTGCTTTCCCTTCAACACATCCTGTAATTCTTCTTCATTTCCACTGAGCATAGAAATGTCATCAGCATATCTAATCACTGACGTCCTTTCACCACGAATTTTAAACCTACTCTGTAACCTTTATTTTATTTACGTCATTGCTTCTTCGATTTATGGATTGAACAGCAAGAGCGAAAAACTACAACCCTGTCTTATACCTTTTTTAATCCGAACACATCGTTCTTGGTCCTACAGACTTATTGTTAGCTCTTGGTCCTTGCACATATTGTATATTTCCCGTCTTTCCCTATATCTTACACCTATTCTTCCCAGAATTTCGAACATCTTGCACCATTTGACATTGTCGAACGCTTTTTCCAGGACGACAAATACTGAGATTGTGTCGATTTTTCTTCAGTTCCGCTTCTATTATAAAGCGGAATCTTACAATTGGCTCTATGCGTTCAATGTATTATTTCCACATATCCGCTCCCTTCTAGAGGCATTTAACAGTGGAATTCCCATTGCAATCTTAACGTTATCATCCTTGCTTTTAATTTCAACGAATGTTGTTTTGACTCTTCTGAAAGCTGAGTCAGTCCTGCCGACAATCATTTCTTTCTCGATTTCTTCACATTTTTCTTGCAGAAATTCAATCTTAGCTTCGTTGCACTTCCTATTAATTTCATTCTTAACAGACTTCTATTTCTGTATTCCTGAATTATCCTAAGCGTTTTTACCTCCTTCTTTCGTCGCTTGACTGAAGTGTGTCTTCTGTTCCTATGGTTTCATCACAGTTAACTTCCTTGTACCCATGTCTTTCCTTCCAGCTTCTGTGATTGCCCTTTTTATAAATGTCCATTTCTCTTCAAATGAGTTGCCAACAGAACTACTCATTATCACAGCATCTATATCCTCAGGTAAATTCACGCGTACCTCTTCAATGCTTCATATTTTCGTATCCCACTTCTGTGCACATTGATTCTCTATGGTTAGTGTCTTAAACTTCAGCCTACTCTTCATCATTACTAAATTGTGATCTAAGTGTATATCTGCCCCTGGATACGCCTTACAATCCAATATCTGATTTCGGAATCTCGGCCTGATCATGATGTAGTCTAATTGAACTCTTCTCGCATCTCCTGGCCTTTCCCACGTATCCCTCTTCTTCATGTGATTCTTGAACAAAATATTCGCAGTAAGTGACTGAAAATTACTGCAGGACTCGATTAGTCTCGTTCCTATCTCATTCCAACTACCAATCCCACGCCCTCCCGTAACCATGTCTTCTACTTGTTCCCCTACAACCACATTCCAATCAGATATTATTATTGGATTTTCATCTCCATTTACGAACTGAATTATCCGGTCAATATCATCATACGCTTTTTCTACATTTTCGTTTTCTGCTGGCGACGTAGGTATGCATACCTGAACTAATGTTGTCGGTGTTGATTTGCTGTCGATTCTGATGAGAAAAAGCTTATCACCGAACCATCCTTCTCTGCCCTGCATTCCTATTCGTAACGATAACGCTCCCGCTATACCATTTTCTGCTGCTATTGATAATACCCTATACTCTTCATCTTTCCATTTCACTACTCAAGAGGACGTTGTTATCAGGAGAAAGAAAACTGGCGTTCTACAGATCGGAGGGTGAAATGTCAGATCCCTTAATCGGGCAGGTAGGTTAGAAAATTTAAATAGGGAAATGGATAGGTTAAAGTTAGATATAGTGGGAATTAGTGAAGTTCGGTGGCAGGAGGAACAAGGCTTTTGGTCAGGCGAATACAGGGTTATAAGTACAAAGTCAAATAGGGGAAATGCAGGAGTAGGTTTAATAACGAATAAAAAAAAATAGGAATGCGGGTAAGTTACTACAAACAGCATAGTGAACGCATAATTGTGGCCAAGATAGACACGAAGCCCACGCCTACTACAGTAGTACAAGTTTATATGGCAACTAGCTCTGCAGATGACGAAGAAATTGAAGAAATGTATGACGAAATAAAAGAAATTATTCAGACAGTGAAGGGAGAAGAAAATTTAATAGTCATGGGTGACTGGAATTCGGTAGTAGGAAAAGGGAGAGAAGGAAACGTAGTAGCTGAATATGGATCGGGGGTAAGAAATGAAAGAGGAAGCCGCCTGGTAGAATTTTGCAAGAGCACAACTTAATCATAGCTAACACTTGGTTCAAGAATCATGAAAGAAGGGTGTATACATGGAAGAACCCTGGAGATATTGACAGATTTCAGATAGGTTATATAATGGTAAGACAGAGATTTAGGAACCAGGTTTTAATTGTAAGACATTTACCGGGGCAGATGTGGACTCTGGCCACAATCTATTGGCTATGAACTGTAGATTAAAACTGAAGAAACTGCAAAACAGTTAGGAAGTTAGGGAGATGGGATCTGGATAAACTGACTAAACCAGAGGTTGTACAGAGTTTCAGGGAGAGCGTAAGGGAAAAAATGGCAGGAAGAAATACAGTAGAAGAAGAATGGGTAGCTTTGAGGGATGATGTAGTTTAAGGCAGCAGAGGATCAAGTAGGTAAAAAGACGAGAGCTAATATAAATCCTTGGGTAACAGAAGAAATATTAAATTTAATGGATGAAAGGAGCAAATATAAAAATGCAGTAAATGAAGCAGGCAAAAAGGAATACAAACGTCTCAAAAATGAGATCGACAGGAAGTGCAAAATGGCTAAGCAGGGATGGCTAGAGGATAAATGTAAGGATGTAGAGGCTTATCTCACTAGGGGTAAGAAAGATACTGCCTACAGGAAAATTAAAGAGACCTTTGGAGAAAAGAGAACCACTTGTATGAATATTAAGAGCTCAGATGGAAACCCAGTTCTAAGCAAAGAAGGGAAAGCAGAAAGGTGGAAGGAGTATATAGAGGGTCTGTACAAGGGCGATGTAATTGAGGACAATATTATGGAAATGGAAGAGGATGTAGATGAAGATGAAATGGGAGATACAATACTGCGTGTATAGTTTGACAGACCACTGAAAGACCTGAGTCGAAACGAGGCCCCGGGAGTAGACAACATTCCATTAGAACTACTGACGGCTTAGGGAGAGCCAGTCCTGACAAAACTCTACCATCTGGTGAGCAAGATGTATGAGACAGGCGAAATACCCTCAGACTTCAAGAAGAATGTAGTAATTCCAATTCCAAAGAAAGCAGGTGTTGACAGATGTGAAAATTACCGAACTATCAGTTTAATAAGTCACGGCTGCAAAATGCTAATCCGAATTCCTTACAGACGAATGGAAAAACTGGTAGAAGCCGACCTCGGGGAATATCTGTTTGGATTCCTTGGAAATGTTGGAACACGTGAGGCCATACTGACCCTACGACGTATCTTAGAAGAAAGATTAAGGAAAGACAAACCTACGTTTCTAGCATATCTAGACTTAGAGAAAGCTTTTGACAATGTTGACTGGAATACTCTCTTTCAAATTCTGAAAGTGTCAGGGGTAAAATATAGGGAGCGAAAGGCTATTTACAATTTGTATAGAAACCAAATGGCAGTTATAAGAGTTGAGGGGCATGAAAGGGAAGCAGTGGTTGGGAAGGGAGTGAGACAGGGTTGTAGCCTCTCCCCAATGTTATTCAATCTGTATATTGAGCAAGCAGTGAAGGAAACAAAAGAAAAATTCCGAGTAGGTATTAAAATCCATGGAGAAGAAATTAAAACTTTAAGGTTCGCCGATGACATTGTAATTCTGTCAGAGAGTAGAGAGGATATAAAATGTAGACTGGCAATGGGAAGGAAAGCGTTTCTGAAGAAGAGAAATTTGTTAACATCGAGTATAGATTTAAGTGTCAGGAAGTCGTTTCTGAAAGTATTTGTATGGAGTGTAGCCATGTATGGAAGTGAAACATGGACAATAAATAGTTTAGACAAGTAGAGAATAGAAGCTTTCGAAATGTGGTGCTACAGAAGAATGCTGAAGATTAGATGGGTAGATCACATAACTAATGAGGTGTTGAATAGGATTGGGGAGAAGAGAAGTGTGTGGCACAACTTGACTAGAAGAAGGGATCGGTTGGTAGGACATGTTCTGAGGCATCAAGGGATCACAAATTTAGCATTGGAGGGCAGCGTGGAGGGTAAAAATCGTAGAGGGAGACCAAGAGATGAATACACCAAGCAAATTCAGAAGGATGTAGGTTTAAGTAGGTACTGGGAGACGAAGAAGCTTGCACAGGATAGAGTAGCATGGTGAGCTGCATCAAACCAGTCTCAGGACTGAAGACCACAACAACAACAACCCATACCATATCTATATGTTGCATTAACTTTTCCTTTTTCATATTTCCTAGTTTTCCTACCGCGTTCAACTTCTGACATTCCACGTCCCGAATCGTAGAAAATGATCCTTGCGTTGGTATTTTAATCTATTTCTCCTAGTCCCAGAGATCCGAATGGGTGACTAGTTCGGAATCTTTCGCCAATGGAGAGATCAACATGACACTTTTGAGTTACAGGTCACATGTCCTGCGGATACACAGTATGTGTCTTTAATGCAGTGGTTTCCATCGCCTTCTCCATCGGGCATTATCCTGCTAAAGTGTAAGCCCAGAAAGGCTTGCCATGAAGAGCAACAAAGCGGGGCGTAGAATATCGTCGACCTACCGCCGTGCTGTAAGGGTACCGCGTACGACAAGCAAAGGGATTCTGCTATAAAATGAAATGGTACACCATACCATCACTCCTAGTTGTCGGACTGAACGGCGGGCGACAGTCAGATCGGTATCCCGTCGCTGTCTGGGGTGTCTCCAGACACGCCTTCGGCCTGTAATGTCACTGAATGGAGTAGAATTGTCTTCAGTGATGAGTCCCGGTTCGAGCTCAGCCCCGATGATCATCAAAGATTTGTCTGGACACGCCCCGGACAACTGTGGGATACCATCTCGTATGTCGGCCGCCATACGACCCGACAACCAGGAATGATGGTGTGGGGTGCAATTGCTTTTCATAGCAAGACCCCCTTGGTTGTCATCCGCAGTAAGTTTACAGCACCCCGTGACGAAACGCACCGCTTTTAGTTGGACCTTCTCGATCTCTTCTGTCATTTGGTAAGGATTCCATATTGGTGAACCATACTCAAAAATTGGTAGAACAAGCGCCTTATGAGCCACTTATTTCGTGGATTACATTTCCTTAAGATTCTTCCTACGAATCTCAGTGTGGCGTCTGCTCTCCCTACTATATTGTTTATGTTTAGGTCGTTCTGGATAGTTACTCCAGGATATTTATCGGTAGATACTGTTTTCAGCAATTTTTCATCAATAATCTAGTTGTACAGTAGTGGATTTCTTTTCCTGCGTATGCGCAATATGTTGCATGAATTTACACCCAGGGTCAACTGCCAGAGACTTGCTCCATTCATCAGTCTTCTGTAGGTTATTTTGCTATTCGATACTGTCTTCTAGTGTTGCTACTGTATTATACACAACCACATCATGTGTGAACAGTCTTAAGGAGTTTCCGACGCTTGCTACTAGATCGTTACATACATAGTAAACAGTAATGGTCCCATCACACTTCCTTGGGGTGCTCCGGAAATAAGCTTTACATGTTCCACACAGAACGACATGTTGAGTTCTATCTGCAAGGAATTCCTGAATCCACACGCAAATCGGGTCCGATTTTCGGTGAGCAGGTACTTCTTTCTGTAGACGATGGCTTTGGACGCCAGCAAATGCCTTCCTGATGTCACGGAACACGGCGTCAACCTGAGCGCCGTTGTCTACAGCTCTTGTGGACTTCATAGAGGAACAGAGCAAGTAGTGTTTCGCAACATCTCTGTTTGCGGAATGCCTTTTGATTTTTATAGAGGAGACTTTCGTTCTCCAAAAACATCATCATTTTTAGTGCAAAATAATTCTATAGCAGATTGATGTCAACGATATAGGCCTATAATTACGTGCATCTGTCCTACGACTCTTCTTGAAAACGGGAATGACCTGCGTCCTTTTCTACTGTTGGGTACCCTTCTTTGTTCCAGCGTATTAGGGTAAACCGCTGCTAAAAGGGGAGCAATTTCTTTCGCATAATCTTTGTAGAATCTTACGGGTGTCTCACCTGGTCCTGATGCCTTTCCACTACTAATCACCTGTAGTTCTTCCCTGTCCGTCCAACGGTTATCTCAATATCTGCCATTCCGAGGTTCATACGATTACTCAAAGGAAGGACCGAGTTTCTGTTTTCCGCAATTAAATAATTCTCGAAGACCGAATTCAGCAATTCGGCCTTCTCGCTGTTATCTTCTTTTTCGGCTCCTTTATGATCACTGAGTAACTGAATAGATAATTTTGACCCGCTTACTAATTTTACGTAAGACCAAAGCTTTTTGGTCATCAATCTTCTGACTGGTTTGATGTGGCCCGCCACGAATTCCTCTCCTGTGACAAACTCTTCATCCGACTGTGGCACTTGCAACTTACGTCCTCAGTTATTTGCTGGAAGTATTCCAGTTTTTGACTTCCTCCACAGTTTTCACCCTACACAGCGTCCTCTAGTACTACGGAAGTTATTCCCTGATGTCTTAATACATGTCCTCTCGTCCTGTTCCTTCACCTTGTCAGTGTTTTCCACGTATTCCTTTCCTTTCCGATTGTGCGCAGTACCTCCTCATTCCTTACCTTATCATTCCACCTAATTTTCAACATTCGTCTGTTGCACCACATCTCAAATGCTTCGATTCTCTTCTCTTTCGGTTTCCCCACAGTCAATGTTTCACTACCACACAGTGCTGTGCTCCAGACGTACATTCTCAGAAATTTATTCCTCAAATTAAGGCCTATATTTGATACTAGCAGATTTCTCTTGTCCAGGAATGCCTTTTTTGCCAGTGCTAGTTTACTTTAGATGTTCTTCTTTCTCCATCCGTCACTGGTTATTTGACTGACTAGGTAGAAGAATTATTAACTTCATCTACTTCAAGACCATGAATTCTGATGTTAAGTTTCTCACTTTTCCTATTTCAGCTACTTTTCATTATTTTCGTCTTTCTTCGATTTACTATCTGTCCATATTCTGTATTCATTAGGCTGATCATTACATTCAGCAGCTCATGTAATTCTTCTCCACTTTCACTGAGGATAACAGTGTCAGCAGCAACACGCATCATTGATAGCCTTTCACCTTGAATTTTAATTCCACTACTGAATCTTTCTTTTATTTCCATCATTGCTTCTTCGGAGTACAGATTGAGCAGTAGGGGCGAAAGACTACATCCCTGTCTTACACCCTTTTTAATCCGAGCACTTCGTTCTTGTTTGTCCACTCTTACTATTCCCTCGTGGCCCTTGTACATGTTGTATATTAACCATCTATCCATATAACTTAAACCTATTTTTCTCAGAATTCCGAACATCTTGCACCATGTAACAATTTCGAACGCTTTTTACAGGTCGACAAATCCTATGAACGTGCTTTGATTTTTCTTTAGTCTTGGTTCTATTACGTCATAATTGCCTCTCTCGTGCCTTTACCTTTAATAAAACCAAACTGATCGTCACCTGGCACATCCTCAATATTCTTTTCCATTTTGATGTATATTATTATTGTCAGCAGCTTGGATGCATGCGGTGTTAAGCTGATTGTGCGATAATTCTCGCACTTGCCAGCTCTTGCAGTGCATGATATTTTTCCGAAAGTCAGGTGGTATGTAGCTAGACTCATACATCCTACACACAAACGTGAGCAGTCGTTTTGTTGCCACCTTACCCCATGATTTTAGAAATTCTGATGGAATGTTGTCTATCCCTTCTGCCTTATTTGAACTTAATTCCTCCAAAACTCTTTTGAGTTCTTACTCTAATATTGGTTTCCGTATCTCTTCTAAATCGACTCCTCTTTCTTCTTCTATCACATCAGACAAATCTTACCCCTCATAGAGGCGGCTTTCAATGTATCCTTTCCATCTACCTGCTCTCTCCTCTGCATTTAATAAAGGAATTCCCGTTGCGCTCTTAATCTTAACAGCCTTGCTTTTAATGTCACCGAAGATCGTTTTGACTTTGCTGTATGCTGAATCTGTCCTTCCGACAATCATTCTTCTTCAGTTTCTTCACATTTTTCATTGAATCACTTTTTCTTAGCTTCCCTACACTTCCTGTTTATTTCCTTCCTCAGCGACTTGTATTGCTGTATTCCTGAGTTTCCCTGAACATTCTTGTACTTTCTCCTTTCATCGATCAACTGAAGTATTTCTTCCCTTCGCCACGGTTGTTTCGCAGTTACCTTCTTTGTACTTACGTGTTTCTTTCCAACTTCTCTGATGGACCTTTTTACAGATGTCCATTCATCTTCAACTGTACTGCCTATTTAACTTTCCTTTATTGCAGTATAACCTTAGAGAACTTCAAACGTATCTCGTCATTCCTTAGTACCTCTGTATCCCAGTTCTTTGCATATTAATTCTTCCTGACTAATGTCTTAAACGTCAGCGTACTCTTCATCACTACTATATTGTGATCTGAGTCTATATCTGCTCCTGGGTACGCCTTACAATCCAGTATCTGATTTCGGAATCTCTGTCTGACCATGATGTAATCTAATAGAAATCTTCCTGTAGCATCCGGCCTTTTCCAAGTATACCTCCTCCTCTTGTGATTCTTGAACAGATTATTGGTTATTACTAGCTGAAATTTATTACAGAACTCAATTAGTCTTTCTCCGCTCTCATTCCTTGCCCCAAGCCCATATTTTTCTGTAAATTTTCTTCCATTTCTTTCCCCTACAACTGCATTCTAGTTCTCCATAACTATTAGACTTTCGTCTCCCTTTACGTACTGCATTGCCCTTTCAACATCCTCATATACTCTATCTCTTCATCTTCGGCTTGCGACGTCGACATGGATACCTGTCGGTGTTGGTTTTTTGTCGATTCTGGTAAGAACAAGCCTATCATTAAATTGTTCACAGTAACACACTCTCTGCCCTACCTTCCTATTCATAAAGAATCCTACTCCCGTTATACCACTTTCTGCTGCTGTTGATATTATCCTATACTTTTCTGACGAAAAATCCTTGGCCTCTTTCCATTTCGCTTCACTGACCCCTACTATATCTGTATTGAGCCTTTGCATTTCCCTTTTCAGAGTGAAGCCGTTTCGCAGTCATTATGGAGAGGACGCTTCGTCAATTTGCTCATGTTGTATACTATATAACTACACTAGAATAAAGGGGGTTTTGTAGAGTAAAATAAGAAGACAAATGTCAAGCACATATTTCATGCTTAGGTATATACACATAATCAAATAAGATAGCAATTCTATGCAAACATCAAATGTCATAAACACATACATATTTCCGTGTATTGACATGCAACATGCATCGAAATAATGAGCTACATCTTCTGCCACGGGATATAGAGTTTGAGACGAAAGTCTCAGTAAATTGATCCATAATGTTTCGCAGAAACTATAAACACAAGGCTGCCAGCTCAGTCTCCGGTCGAGTGTGTGTGCGCGTGTGGAGGTCCTGTTCCTGCATATGAGTCGATTCCGTTTCGTTAAAAGTTTTTATCTCTCGTGGGAAGTCACCAGCATTGATCTTCTGATCACCTAGTATCACACTAGGTGTTCTTTGAGTATTTTGAGTAAACATGTCTGCAATGGCTACTGAGTTGTCACACAGCCTGCACGACTCTGTAAGATTTAATATTACTTTTGTACCACAGTAACGTGGATTTTCAAAAACACTGGTGAGTTGAATTCGTGAACAGAGAACATTACAATGCTAACATGTTTACATCTACTTGAATTTAGAGTAAAAGACATACGAAAAATGGATATGTACTCCTACTGAGACATTTTCGTTAGAAAGTACTCCACCACATTGTCTGGAAATGGAAGAATAAAACGATTCAAATCACAGAAATGTAGTACACTACACCGACACGTATATGCAGGAACATAGATGATGCTTAAGTGATGCTGACTGTTTAGGTGGAGCCTGACGTTTCATAATGGTGATGTAACCGCGCCAATCGCTTGTTGCAAACTGAAATTGTACCTATCGAAGGTATACATATTTATTTCACAATGCAGTGTTGATAACTACATGAAAAAAGTGTCATCGACGTATTGCTGCTGTATCTGAGGGTCCGGAACCTAATGTTAGTATCTTGCTAGAACAGAAGATTCTTTGCGTGTGTTGAACGGACATGTTACCACAACTCTATGTGGAACCAATAACTAAACTAGTAACACTGCACTGATCACACGACTTACATCACTTTTTAGGTAGTTGATGGTCTAAGATAAATGCTACTAATGTACGATTACCATCTTCAAGGTTTATTCGCTGATTGAGTTTCACCAGCTTTGAATCAATGTATACTTCGACCAGAACATCTCAATGTTCAAGACGAATTGTCTTGTGGTGACGTCACCATAATTTGTCAATCATGTAAAAATTTGTTCGGAAAAGTGACAAGTGGACTTTTCGTATGAGTTTCCTACAAATAACGCTGAAATTCCTGTTGAGTGATGTTGGCTATATATACACTGAAGCGGCAAAAAACTGGTGTAGGTATGCGTATTCAAATACAGAGAGCCGGCGGGGTGGCCGTGCGGTCTTACGCGCCTTGCCACGCTTCTCGCGTCTACTCCCGTCAGAGGTTCGAGTCCTTCCTCGGGCATGGGTGTGTGTGTATTGTCCTTAACGTAAGTTAGTTCAGTAGTGTTTAAGACTAGGGACCGATGACCTTTTTAGCAGTTTGCTCCCATAGGAACTTACCACACATTTTCCAAATACAGAGATATGTAAACAGGCAGAATACGGAGCTGCAATCGCTAACACCTATATCAGAAAACAAGTGTCTGGAGCAGTTGCTAGATCGGTTACTGAGTCGGCGCACGAGCGATGGACAAAGCATCTTCGAGACAGTAATGAAGTGGGAAATTTCCTGTACGACCATTACATGAGTGTGCCGTGAATATCAAGAATTCGGTAAAACATCAAATCTCCAACGTCGCTGTGGCCGGAAAAAGATCCTTCAAGAACGGGAGCAACGACGACTGAAGATAATCGTTAACGTGATAGAAGTGCAACCTTTCCGCAAACTGCTGCAGACTTCAGTGCTTGGCCATCAATAAGTGTCAGCGTGCGAACCATTCAACGAAACATCATCGATATGGGCTTTCGGAGCCAAAGGCCCACTCGTATACCCTTGAAGATTGCGCGACACGAAGCTATATGCCTTGCCTGGGCCCGTCAACACCAACACTGGACTGTCGATGACTGGAAATATGTTGCCTGGTCGGACGAGTCTCGTTTCAAATCGTATCGAGCGGGTGGATGTGTACGGGTATGGAGACAACCTCATGAATCCATTGACCCTGCATGTCAGCTGGGGACTTTTCAAGCTAGTGGAGGCTCTGCAGTGATGTGGGGCGTGTGCAGTTGGGGTGATATGGGACCCCTGACATGTCTAGATACGACTCTGACAGTTGACACGTATGTAAGTATCCTGTCTGATCACCTGCATCTATTCATGTCCATTGTGCAATTCCAGCAGGACAATGCGACATCCTACACGGCCAGAATCGCTACAGAGTGGGTCCAGGAACACTCTCCTGAGTATACACGCTTCTGCTGGCTACCAAAGTCACCAGACATGAACATTATTGAGCATATCTGGGATGCTTTGCAACGTGCTGTTCAGAAGAGATCTCCACCCCCTAGTATTCTTAGGGATTTATGGACAGCCCTGCACCATTCATGGCGTCAGTTCCCTCCAGCACTACTTCTAACATAAGTATAGTCCATGCCACGTCGTCTTGTGGCACTTTTGCGTGCTCATGTTGGTGCAGGTGTACCAGTTTCTTTGGGTCTTTAGTGTATTATACTCATTATTTCCATCTGTTCAGCAGTTGTTATGGGTTTAGAGTACATATATAGTGTTTGACCATCTGTAGTTGGATTGTATTCTGCGTTATTAAAATAGGAGAAAGTATAAGTGGATGTCATCGTTTTTGGGTGATCATAAAATGATTTTTTTAAATATCAGTAGACATAAATCTGTATATATGATATCTAAATTCAGCAGCCCATGAGCCTTTATGTGTTCCTTTGTGTATATAAGGGTTGTGTTTGGTTGTTTGCGTTTTATGTTGATGGAAGGTATCTTACTACGTTGTCATTTGGAGGAAGAAGTGATCCTGCACGCATTTTGTAGAATCTGTGTAGCTCTGTAGAGAGGTCCAAATTACTACTGGGTGGTGTAGAAGCTTGGTAGGATACACAATAAGAGCATAATATATTCTTATACATTTAGCTTAAAATACATATAAAAATACGGGTAAAACACAGAAAAACACGGAAAATTTGGAGAAATATGGAAAATGCTGAAAAAGTGGTAAATATGTCGTAAAAGTATGGATACATAAGGGAAAACAGGATATTCTGTATTTATACGAAGAAAGTAATCGAAATTTGCAACATAAACACTGGATATATAGTAGATGAATGACACAACACATACACTTAGAAAAAAATCAATACACAGAGTAACTGGAATTAGTGGCCGGACTTTTAATTTAGCCAATAGAGAAGGGATGGCACTCTGTGTAAGTGTTGTAACAGCAGAAAAATATTATGTCAAGATGAAACTGCTATATTCTCTTACAAGTGGATTATACTGCATCGGCAGTAGGTATATCAGAAAATATTTAGCAGGGAAGCGCTGGAAACCATTTAGAAGAAACTACGAAAAAACCTATGGAATGCATAGTTACCTTAACACTACGAATTTGCCAATTTTTCCTTCGTATCTGCCAATTTTCCCTATCAGTTTGCCAGTTTGAGGCCTGTCCTGCCAATCTGCCAATTCTGCAGTTTATTCCATCAATTTTATGGCGTAGCATATAAATTTTCCAGTTTTTGTTGCCAATTTTATAGCCTTTCTTACCAATTTCCAGCCAATTTTACAACCTATTCTATCAATTGCCTGTCTATTGTACGGCCTATCCTCCCAATGTGCCAATTCTACATTCTATCCGGCAAAATTTCCTATTTCTGCAGCCTATACCACCAATATATCAATTTTACAACGTATTCTACCAATTTCCAGATTTGGTGTCGCTAAAAAAATCCTATTGAATAAATAGTTATCTTAACACTAACAAAAAACTGGTCACCACACATAGAACTTTTAGATTAGATTAGTTTTTTGTTCCATAGATCCGTGTTGAGGAGATCCTCGTGGATCTGGAACATGTCACTTTTTTTTTTGCTGAAATAACAATACTAATACTATGAATACATACAACACATCATTTGTTTCTATTAAAAAATTCGTCAATGGAGTAGAAGGAGTTGGCCACTAGTAAGTCTTTCAGGCTCCTTTTAAACTGATCTTTATTTGTAACTAAATTTTTTATGTTTGCTGGCAAATTATTGAAGATGATTGTTCCTGAGTAGTGGACCCCCTTTTGAGCTAAAGTAAGTGCTTTTAAGTCCTTGTGCAGATCATTTTTGTTCCTGGTATTGTATGTATGAACTGAGCTGTTTGTTGGAAAAAGAGATATATTATTTAGGACAAATTTCATTAAGGAGTAAATATTCTGAGAGGCAGTAGTTAGTATACCCAGTTCTTTGAAGAGGTTTCTACAAGACGTCCGTGAGTTGACTCCACAAATAATACGTATTACACGCTTTTGGACTCTGAAAACTTTTGTTTGACTTGAAGAGTTACCCCAAAATATTATACCATATGACATTATGGAATGAAAGTAGGCAAAGTATGCAAGCTTTTTCACTTTTATGTCGCCTATGTCTGCTAACACTCGAATTGCAAATACAGATTTGTTAAGGCGTTTCTGCAGTTCTGTGGTGTGCTCCTCCCAACTGAATTTATTATCAAGTTGTAATCCCAGGAATTTAAGACTGTCAACCTCTTCTATCTGCTCTTCTTCGTACTTTATGCATATGCTGGGTGGAAACCTCTTACAGGTTCTGAATTGCATATAGTGAGTCTTTTCAAAGTTTAATGTCAGTGAGTTGGCTTTAAACCATTTATTAATATCCATGAAAATATCATTAGCAGATCTTTCTAGAACTACACTCAACATACTATTTATTGCAATACTTGTGTCATCTGCAAACAAACGAACTCTGCTTCTGGCAGTGTAACTGATGAGAGATCATTAATGTACACAAGAAAAAGCAATGGCCCTAAGATGGATCCTTGTGGGACACCACATGTAATTTCTTCCCATTCTGATGATGACTGATGACTTAATTCACTAGTCCCTTGCACTGACACCCTTTGTTTCCTGTTAGTGAGGTATGACTTGAAATATTTTGCAGCACTGCCCGTGACACCATAGAATTCTAATTTATTTAAAAGGATGTTGTGGTTTACACAATCGAATGCCTTTGACAAATCACAGAAAATACCTGCTGCTTGTAACTTGTTATTTAATGAATTAAGTACATTTTCACTGTAGGTATAAATAGCCTTTTCGGTATCAGAACCCTTCAGAAATCCAAACTGTGTTCTTGATAACATGTTATTTGTGGTCAGATGGTTGAGAAGCTGCCTGTACATTACTTTTTCTAAAATTTTTGAGAATGCTGGTAAAAGTGAAATCGGTCTGTAGTTTGATGGCATCTCTTTATCCCCTTTCTTGAATAGAGGCTTAACATCTGCATATTTCGGCCAGTCAGGAAATGTCCCAGTTATAATTGACTGGTTACACAAGTAAATTAGAATTGTACTAAACTCACAAGAACAAGCCTTACTTAACTTTGTTGATATTTCATCGTAACCACTAGAATGCTTTGTTTTTAAAGATTTTATTATGGAAGTTATTTCTTTTGGTGAAGTGAGTGACATATTCATGTACCTGAAGCTATTTGTAAAGGCTAGTTTCAGATATTCAAGGGCATTATTTAGTGATCCTGACAATCCCATTATATCAGTAACGGATATAAAGTACTTGTTAAATAGATTTGCAACACTATGCCCATCGGTTACTAATGTGTCATCTACCCTTAGTGCTATTTGCTCCTGTTCCTTTCTGGTTCTACCAGTCTCCTCTTTCACTATATCCCATATTGTTTTTATTTTGTTCCCTGACATTGCTATCTTCTTCTCATAGTGTATTTGTTTAGATGTCTGAATTACTTTTTTTAATATTTTACAGTATTCCTTGTATTTAGCTAAATCATCAGCATTGGAGCTATTCTTGGTCGACAGATACATTTTCCTTTTTGTCTTACAGGAAATCTTTATTCCTTGTGTGATCCATGGTTTTATTATAGACTTCTGTTTAATTTGAGTAACTTTTAGAGGAAAGCAGTTTTCAAACATGGTAATGACATTGTTCATGAATGTGTTATATTTTTCATTCATGTCATGAGCACTATAAACATCTTTCCAGTTCATATCTTTGAGCAGTTTTCTAAAACACTCGATTTTTGGTTGATTGACTACTCTCCTGTACTCAGATTTAGCAGTCTTGATAATCTGCTTAGAATTTACATCTAAAACAAGGAGCTGCATGTCATGATCTGATAGTCCATTTATAACAGGTTTTATGACATGATTTTGTTCCTTTGATTTGTCTATAAAAATGTTATCAATGGCTGTCCTTGAGGATTTAGTGATCCTAGTTGGAAAGTTTACAGTGTGAGTTAGATTGAAAGACAACATTGCTAACTGCAGTAAATGTTTACTGGAAGATTGAATTAGAAAATCTGTATTAAAGTCTCCAGCAATCAAAATTTCTTTGTTTCTTACTGTTAAATAACCCAAAAGAGCTTCTAGATGATTTATGAATAGATTATAATTTCCTGCAGGTGCTCGGTAAATAGTTACTTTTACATAGGATCTGTTATGGAACTCTACTTCTGTTGCACATGCTTCTAGATGCTGCTCTAAACAGAATTTATTAATGTCAATGTTCTTGAATTTATGGCAGTTTTTAATAAATGTGGCAACTCCTCCTCCATCCATATCTACTCTGCAGAAGTAGGAAGCTAGCTTAAATCCTGAAATGTCTAACATATTTATACCAGTGGTCACTTGATTTTCAGAGAGGCAGAGCATGTCAATTTTGTTAGATGAATTCATTTCATCGATACAAATGAGTAGTTCATCAACTTTATTTCTGAGTCCCGGAATGTTCTGGTGTAATAAAGATAACTGATACTGCATAGTAATGGGATTATAACTGCTTTGGTGAAGATGAACTGGCAGTTTCTGATTACTTTCAGTTAAATATTGTTTAAATGGAGGCTGTATGCTAAAATCTGACTCCTGTTCATCTGTTTTCTCAAACGGAGTGTGTCTGCCAGTCTCTCTTAAAACTCGTTTTCCATCCCTCTTCCCTATCCTAAAAAAAGGCATCCCTCTGACACCTGTGACCACTGGTATTTCACCACTTGTGACAGTGTCCCCCCTTAAGTTTTCTGCAATCAAGCCAGACAGTTTTCCCTTCCCTTTCCTATTGAGGTGAAGGCCATGCCTAGTGTAGTCCCACCTATCAATAGCATCCACAGGAATCAAACCAATATGGGACTCTATATCCGTCCTAAGCAGCCACTCCAACTCCAAGTTCACCCTCCCTACGGAAGAGTTCAAATGAGGCCGATCATGGCGTCTCAACAGACACAAATCCCACACTCGTATGCTTCGTTGCTGATGCTATCTTCACCAGGTCACTCTCTATGGAATATTCAGAGTCTCTGTCAGTGCTGTTTCCCGGACCACCCACTATAACCACGGCATCCTCCTTCGTGAAATCCTTGCATAAATCACCTACATCCTCTGTTACCTGACCCAGATCTGCACTAGGCTTGAAAAAGTTTGTGACCTGGTACTCTGGACCTAGATTTTCCTGCAATAGTTGGCCAACACCTCTACCATGGGAACTACCTAACAACAGAACTTTCTTTCTCTTTACAAATTTCCCTACCTTTTTCAAGTCCTTGAAAGCTTGTTGTGCCCTTTCTACAGCTTCAGCTACATGAGGCTCATCCGATTCTGACTGAGGCAACAGGTCAAATCTATTTTCAAGATTTATCACAAAGCTGATCTCCTTGGCCTGTTCCCCCTATTACCTGTTGCCACTTCCCACCTCTGTTCACCCTTCTCCCTCTTTAACCTGTCCAGATCCTCCCTTGCCTTGTCTAGGTCAGCTTGAAGAGCTGCTATTTTCCCTTCCTGTTCCAGTATTTTCCTATCTCTACTGCAGATTCTACAATACCACTGGTGAACCTCATTTATGTCCCCATTTCCACGCCACTACATTCACCCCAATGAAAGAAACTACAACACCCATCACACCATACCCCGGAACTAACGATCCTACGGCGTATCACACACTTCTCACTCATGGCAAAAACAGAAATCGTATAAACTGATTTAAGTACTGGTTCAAAAAATGGTTCAAATGGCTCTGAGCACTATGGGACTTAACATCTATGGTCATCAGTCCCCTAGAACTTAGAACTACTTAAACCTAACTAACCTAAGGACATCACACAACACCCAGCCACCACGAGGCAGAGAAAATCCCTGACCCTGCCGGGAATCGAACCCGGCAACCCGGGCGTGGGAAGCGAGAACGCTACCGCACGACCACGAGATGCGGGCATTTAAGTACTGGCTAATACGTAAACAAAGGACCCTAGAAACTATTCAGGCAGATATAAATAAGTTGAAAGAGTAATGAATAAAAAACACTGGTGATTACATATAAGTTTAAGTCACTGTTTACTTACGATACGCGCACGTGAAATTAAACCTAAAGTCTGTGCTATAGGCGCAAGACGGAAAATAAACTTCTTACCCCGTTTAATCTTATTTAACACTTCACTAACACTTCCACTAATGTAACAACCCTTATAATATATTTATACCAACTGGAAACGTTTACCTATAAGTTTAATTCACTGCTTACGATTCGCGCGCGTGAAATTAGGCCTAGGATTCGTGCTATAGTCGCGAGAAGAAAAATACGCTTCTTACACCGTTTAATCTTATTTTATACTTCACTAACACTTCCACTAATTTAACAACACTTATATTATATTTATAACACCTGCAGACGTTTAAAAATAGCTTAATAACAACGCTTTTTATAATTATTTAGTGCAGCAAATACTCGAAGAGTCCGCGTCGGCGCAGTGTTGAACTGGTAGACAGTATCGATGTTCGACGGTAACGGCATTCCTTCTTAGGGTTAAAAACATCCTTTCATTCCCCGTAAGAGTGCTACTGATAATACATTTAGGTCTGTCTACACAGTTCTGTATCATCGTCTGTTAACAAGGGTACTGGGATGTGAGAATAGTGCAGCATCCAAAGTGGCTTTCAACCCGGTAACCTTCCCTACCACCCTAGGCCGATACAGGCTATTATGATTGCTAGATAGCTGCATGTATATGAACCCAACAGCTCACACAGTCATCAGTGCATTGTTGCTATTCACGAGAACGTTTCAATTTGACTGACCGTACTTTGCAGCGTGTCAGTGTCGGTATTTCGTCAGACATCGAGTTCGAGATGCTAACTGAGATAGAGAATGCATTGCTTTGTAGGAAGGTACAACTGATTCAGATAGAGTGGAAGCACTTGTGTGACTGACTATCGTATATCAAGAGCCAGTTAACCAACGAGCAGAAACCAGGCCAAATCAAGCAGCAACGTCAGTCAACACCAGCAACAGCAGCAGCAGCCGTCTTTGTGCCGCGACAGTAAGCGTTTTCAGCGGCGCAGCATTAAATTGTAGCATAGGGTCAACGACGAATAGGATGCTGTCAAAACAACAGAGTGTCACAAACATCCAGGCATTACTTATGTGATAGTTTTCGCTGCTTATCATATATATCAAGTAATTGAAAATGTGAACACTGTGTTCAATGACATTTTGAGAGGTATAATGAAATATCCCCTGTGCGTTAGTCCCGAGTTGGGCGACTTTATGGATGCATACAGGCAAGATCACGTACATGCTGAGGTTAACATGTGAAACAAAACATTATTTGGCAAACATTGTCTTATGGCAAACGGTTTCCAAGCAAGAAAAATGAGCATATTTAGAAGTCTGTACACATGAAAAAATGTAATAAATTATTAATTTTTAAAAGATATCATACATGTATAATTTCCTACCCTAAAGAACATTGTTCATAATTATGGAATGGATCGTTCGAATTTCACCCTGTGGAGGGCTGACTAAATGTATTAAATGGTAGCAGCGTGAAAGGAAGGACAGGGTGTGATATAGTTTTCACCACAAAACCGTCAAACAAGGATATTACTGCAATGTTATTGAGTCTACAAGCAATATTATTCATAGATCTTAAGAAAAAGAGCCAGTGTGTAGAACATGCTTAAATCACTCCCTATTAAATGTTCTCTATAGCAGTATAAAAAAAAAATACATATGACACCACCGGGGTAGCGAGTGGCAGTATACATACACTCGCAAGCGTCACGTGCGCAGTAGCTGTTTAACAGATTGCCAACATCTTATTGTATGTGTTCCCGTGGTACCGTGACATATGGCAGTGCACACTAGTTTACATAGGATGAATTTAAGATTACGTTCCGGTACCCATCTTATAAAACAAAGCCGGCCGCGGTGGTCTAGCGGTTCTAGGCGCGCAGTCCGGAACCGCGCGACTGCTACGGTCGCAGGTTCGAATCCTGCCTCGGGCATGGATGTGTGTGATGTCCTTAGGTTAGTTAGGTTTAAGTAGTTCTAAGTTCTAGGGGACTGATGACCACAGATGTTAAGTCCCATAGTGCTCAGAACCATTTGAACCATTTTTTTTTATAAAACAAAACAAAAAAAAAAAACAAAAAATACCCCGATACACATGTTCCTGAATAAAGAGTTTGGTATTAAGCTCTGTTAACATACATCCATTTCCACGAAAACATAATAATAATATGCATGATGTAATTTACCACATGTTGCAACTTATAAAAATAACAATTAATGAAAACGTTTTTAATTTCATCCCATATATTATATACACATTCAATGTTCTGACATAGCGACTACACTTATTACATACATTGCACTTTAAAACACACTTATTCTCCTTCTTTAAAGTCAGTATCGCCATTTGACTGTTTTTTATTTGCAGTGTTACATTTACACTTACGAAATCATGATTTCGGCTCCAAAGTGCCATTATCAAGTGTTTTAAGTGTTATACAGTGCCTAAGATGGAATACTGTCGTATTTAAAATACACTATTAGACACATTGTCTATGAATCAATATTTCTGGTAAAGCCTACTGCTTTGTTTCATCACTGAGTATACCATCTTGACTGTGGCCCCGCATTATGAAAAAATTGTTATTCTTCTTCGTTCCACATCGACCACATTCGCTGTACAACAGTATTCCGCAATTGCTTTTTGTATGCTTTGAATTCCACATGTATTCCATTCAAACCTATTGGTGTAGGTGGAGCATCTTGCATTGAACTTCCACTCCATGTGCTTATACAGTTACCGACTGAGTTGGTCTGTCCACTGCAACACATATCACACCCTGCAAACAACGAATGTTCACAATGCCACATCGTTGCTGGAAATATTCTCGGTATTTAAAGAAATGTGGAATATATAATTTTTGAGGTTGCCTGCATACTGTTGGTTTGTCTGCACGTTGGTCTTCATCTATTGTGAAGGGTTACGTGTAGGCTTCCAACATTTCCCGCTTTTAATTTGTTTTAAGTAAAATGCTTGTCTATCCTATTCCCATCCTCCGCCGGTAGGAGTAATTGTTTTACAATAAAAATAATTGTGTTGTGACTGGATTTGTTTTTCATCGTTTATTTACTAGTATACCAGGGATAGTATTAAAGCGAAGTCACACACTCATATTGTAGGGATAATGAATACTTAGTACGTATTTGTTGCATTGTGGTACTTGTTTCACATGGGATAGGCGCGTATTCGTTACTGCCATTTCACAGAGCATACCATAGTGTCATTAGTTTATAGAATTTAACCACACACTGTAGTGTCGATGTGTGTTGCCTCGTACATTAAGATAACATGCACTGCCATTTCTCCAGCAATCCAACTCCATATTAGCAGAGAATACTGAAGACTGCAAGTGAGTATCGCGGTATAAACACTGATTACATATTGATGACAGCAATTATCTCTCGAGCCTTACAAACAGCAATGTATGTTTATAAGTTGCTAACATGTTCAAAACGCTACTTCCGGTTACGAGTGTTAAAATTAGAATACATAATGACACACTTGATAAAAATCGCAATAGGTGACTGGAGGATACTATCTTGTTGCGAACAATTCGCCGAGAGGACTAACATTTTCTAACATTTTGTCGACTATGTGACAATATTATATTTACTTATACATGAAATGCAAGTATTTGGGAGAGAATCGAACAAAAATGTAAATATTGAAATTGCCAGTCCAGTATAAGTGCTTAGTGGTTCTTTATGATCTTTTTTTCTAAATATGTCGAACTGTATGCTACGAAGACGACAGCAGCGCCTGTCATCGTCAGAAGAATTCTTAGGGATTACATTGCATTTCTAACAGATATTACTCCAAACTTTAAATGCAAGAAATGGAAAGGTTTTCTGCGCGATTGTAACAGCAAGCATATTCTGATATCAAAATCTCATCCACAAAGTAAGCCAAATGAACGTATTTTCTGAAAATTTAATCGTTTTGTATGCAACGTATACGTTGAGCAGACTTTACTGCACTATTTGAACACATACACTACTGGCCATTAAAATTGCTACACCAAGAAGAAATGCAGATGATAAACGGGTATTCATTGGACAAATATGTTATACTAGAACTGACATGTGATTACATTTTGACGCAATTTGGGTGCATAGATCCTGGGCATTGTCTTGATACGCCTGGGCATTGAGTCAAACAGAGCTTGGATGGCGTGTACAGATACAGCTGCCCATGCAG
Organism: Schistocerca nitens; assembly: GCF_023898315.1. Classification (NCBI taxonomy): domain Eukaryota; kingdom Metazoa; phylum Arthropoda; class Insecta; order Orthoptera; family Acrididae; genus Schistocerca; species Schistocerca nitens. Next base: position 550,599,018 of record NC_064614.1, read on the forward strand.
CTTCAACACGATACCACAGTTCATCAAGAGTAGTGACTGGCGTATTGTGACGAGCCAGTTCCTCGGCCACCATTGACCAGCCGTTTTCAGTTTGTGAGAGATCTGGAGAATGTGCTGGCCAGGGCAGCAGTCGAACATTTTCTGTATCCAGAAAGGCCCTAGAGGACCTGCAACATACGGTCGTGCATTATCCTGCTGAAATGTAGGGTTTCACAGGGATCGAATTAAGGGTATAGCCACGGATCGTAACACATCTGATATGTAACGTTCACTGTTCAAAGTGCTGTCAATGTGAACAAGAGGTGACTGAGACGTGTAACCAATGGCACCTCATACCATCACGTCGGGTGATACGCCAGTATGGCAATGACGAATACACGCTTCCCATTTGCGTTCACCGCGATGTCGCCAAACACGGATGCGACCATGATGATGCTGTAAACAGAACCCCTGGATTCATCCGAAAAAATGACGTTTTGCCATTCGTGCACCCAGCTTCGTCGTTGAGTACACCATCGCAGGCGCTCCTGTCTGTGATGCAGCTTCAAGGGTAACAGCAGCCATGTTCTCCGAGCTGATAGTCCATGCTGCTGCAAACGTCGTCGAACTATACGTGCAAATGGTTGTTGTCTTGCAAACGTCCCCATCTGTTGGCTCAGGGATCGAGACATGGCTGCACGATCCGTTACAGCTATGCGGATAAGATGCCTGTCATCTCCACTGCTAGCGGTACGAGGCCGTTGGGATCCAGCACGGCGTTCCGTATTACCCTACTGAACCCACCGATTCCATATGCTGCTAACAGTCATTGGATCTCCATCAACGCTAGCAGCAATGTCGCGATACGATAAACTGCAATCGCGATAGGCTACAGTCCGACCTTTATCAAAGTCGAAAACGTGATGGTACGCGTTTCTCCTCCTTACACGAGGCATCACGCAACGTTTCACCAGGCAACGCCGGTCAACTGGTGTTTGTGTACGAGAAATCGGTTGGAAACTTTCCTCATGTCAGCACGTTGTAGGTGTCACCACCGCCGCCAACCTTGTGTGAATGCTCTGAAAAGCTAATCATTTGCATATCACAGCATCTTCTTCTTGTCGGTTAAATTTCGCGTCTGTAGGACGTCATCTTCGTGGTGTAGCAATTTTAATGGCCAGTAGTGTAGTAAACAACTGGCCTATTTACATAACATCTTGTACACCCTCGTATCTCTTAGTGGACAGTAAAGAATTAAACGGTTAGCTAAACACACTTCCACAGCTGCCTAAAGAAGATGCTACAACCCCCTCCCCCCTCCCCAGCTGCCTGGCACTCTTTATCCCTTGCCTGTGCCTGCTGCCACTCTTCAACGCCCTTCCCTAGCATACTTAACATTGCTACGCTGCGGTTTAACGAATCTGCATTTGCGTGTGATCTCCCTGGCTTGTGGATTGCCTCGTGCTCGAATTCACTAAGCTTAAGTGCCACCGAGTTAATCTACGAGTACTAGATGGATCTTTGAAACCAAGCAACCATTTCAATGTGGCATGATCTGTCACGATCATAAACTTTCTACCATACAGGTAATACCAAAAATATGTAATACCGTATATGACCGTCAACATCTCTTTCTCCGTTATTGAATAGTTACGCTCGGCCATGTTTAAGTGCCTTGAAGCGTAAGCTACCGGATGTTCCCTGAACATCTACGATCTGTCTCAAAACACAACCTCATTTGAAACAATACACGAAAGGATAAACTCTTTCTCGAAATACTGGATCTGAAACTAATATTTCTTTCAGTTTTTCAAATGCTTCCTGATACTCCTGCGACCAACAGAATTTCGTCCCCTTCTTCAGCAGCTTGTTCAGTGGTCCGGCTGTTTTCGCAAAGTCTATCGCGAACCGTCTATAATAATTACAGAGGTCAATGAACGACTGTACCTGCTTAGTTATTTGACATATCGGATAATTTTGAATTGCATCTGTAAGACGAGGTTCAGTCTGTACGCCACGCTCACTAATCACGTGCCCCAAACAGTTTACTTGAGTTTGCGCAAAATGAACTTTACGTTAAATGTGCCTATCGTAATGTACCACAGACACCATCCAAATGTCTCACAGGCTCCAGTAAATTCTTTGAACAGACAATTATATCATCGGGATAGACTACCCCAACTAACAAACGCTGAAATGTTGCCAGTGCATTCTTCAGCCCAAGTGGCCTGCATTTGAAATGAAAATCCGCTGCTGGAACGGTAAACACTGTTTCCAGCCTATCTTCAAGTGCCACCAGCAGCACAGTCGTCCGTCACTGGTAGCTGAGTGGTCTGCGCGACGGAATGTCATTTCTAACGGCCCGGGTTCGATTCCCGGCTGGGTCGGGGATTTTCTCCGCTCAGGGACTGGGTGTTGTGTTGTCCTAATCATCAACATTTCATCCCCATCGAACGCAAGTCGCCAAAGTGGCGTCAAATAGAAAGACTTGCACCCGGCGAACGGTCTACTCTCCAGGAGACCCTAGCCACACGACATTTCCATTTACCAGCACAGTCTACCCAGCAACACCCTTGCAAGTATTTCTGACCATCGTGTATATGAATTACTTTTTCTTTTAAATTGTAGTACCACGACATGTCGAATATCATAGTAGAAGTTATCTGTTGTTGTTGTTTTGGTCTGAAATGTGAAGACAGGTTTGATGCAGCTCTCCATGCTGCTCTATCCCGTGCAAGGCCCTTCGTCTTCAAATAACTACTGGAACATACAGCCTTCTGATAGTGCTTATCGTACTCATGTCTTGGTCTCTCACTACGATTTTTTACCACCCACACTTCCCCATAATACTAAATTAGTGATCCCTTTATGCCTCAGAATGTGTCCTACCAAGCGCTCCCTTCTTCTAACCATGTTGCAACACAAATTTCTTTTCTCCCAATTCTATTCAGTACCTCCTCATTAGTTACGTGATCTATCAAACTAATCTTCCTCTCAAGAGATTGTCCATTCCGTTCAACTGTCTTACTAGTCCTTTGCTGTTTCTGACAGAACTATAATGTCATCGGCAAACCTCAAAGTTTTCATTTCTTCTCCCTAAACATTAATTCCTACTCCAGTTTTTCCTTTGGTTTCCTTTCCTGCTTACTCAATGTAGAGATTGAATAACATCGAGGGTAGACTACAACGCTTTCGCCCTCCCTTCTCAACCACTGCTTCCTCTTCAGCCCCCTCGACTCTTATAAATGCTGTCTGGTTTCCGTACAAGTTGTAAAAAGCCTTTCACTCCCTCTATTTTATCCCTGCATCTCCAGTATTTCGAAGAGAGTGCCAAGTCATCATTGTCAAAAACTTTCTCCTAGTCGAAAAATGTTATAAACGTATATCTGCGTTTGCTTACACTATTTTCTAACATCAGTCGTAGGGACAGTATTGCCTCGCATGGTGTTCCACGGGTAAATAAAACTGTTATTGCTACTGCCATTGAACCTCTCTGTGATGCACAATACCTCTCTTGTAGCGTCTACCACTGGAGTTTGTTATGCATCTTCGAAAGACACTCGCGCCGAGTAGACGAGCGTGTGCCGAAGTGCTCCACGCTCCGTTCGATCTTCTAATTTTCGATTTGATGAAATGATGTAGTTGCGAGACCGATGAGCGGCACTCAAGAATCTGCCTTACAAATGCTTTGTTTACCAATCATAATCCTCCGCATATGCTCCTGTAATTCTCTAAATTCTTCTGGCGTTGAAAGGATTATGTTGGATTCCTTTCATGTTAATTTGTTAAATCTGTTGTCATTTACGGCATACATTCCACTTCTAAATTTACTGTGGTGTTTCTGACTCTATCTGGGAGGAGACTAAGCAGTGGAACGTGTTACGTTTACACATAAACAAAAACGATCTGTCACACTACTACAATTTAAAACACAGTTTACATGTAATTCATGTCACACAGTCGCAATGGAACCTACACCCGCTTTCTTTTATGTAGTGTATATGATATGATACTGTCATCTCCCTTCCCTCCTGTGTGAAAGGATGAATGAGCAAATGTATTTTTTGTTGCATGCTTGATGGTAGCAGACAAGCCTGTCTGCTAGAGAACAGTAGGACTAACGTCGGAACAGGTAGCTACGCTTTGTAAAAGTAAAGAGGTTTCTATTCTTGGTATGGTCCTGTCCGTCCCTTGTCATGTTGGTATAGGAAGCTGCCTCTCTGGTCACTTCCGATTGTGTCTGTGAGGCACCCTCGGTAGGGGCTCACGCCAGGCTGTCCATGGCGAGTGTCTGAAGTGGTAAGATCCCTGGCTAAGCGCGTCTCTGCTAAGTCTGTAGGACAATGGATTTGTTAACTTCAGCCTAACTGAAAATTTAATCACCTTTGTTTCAGGTTTATATCTAAAATATGTTATCTTAAATTGCAACGCAGTGTAATTCGAGTGTGAAGTTCAGAATATCTTCCAGTAGTTGCTTTGTCACTACTTTGTGAGCAAAGTGGAACCACATCTTGATGATCCGTAACCCTAACTAAGATCATCAATCTTAAATGTGAATGTGTGTGACATTATAACGTCTCGTCTTGACAATATTTTTTCAATATAGAAACTTTTCTTTACGTTCAACCCGCGTGGGGTGTACTTTGTGAGACCAGTACCACGTGCTTATATAATTGTTTGACCCATCAGGTTAATAGTATGACGATAGTAACTAGTTCAAGGTTTTTCTTTTGTAAATTGCGTTTCGATGTAATTTATTTTAATCATCAAAATTATTGTGGAGTTACACTCTTTGTGTAAACCAAGTTGACCATGTGAAGCATGTGGTGTAATCATCAAAGTAGCCCTCAGCTATTCTTTTCGAGAGGATTTCACACACAATTAGTATGAATTTAGTATATCAGTGTGTGGTAATTTCGTGACGGACAGGATTGCACTACGACTCTAACTTCTTTGGGTAAAAATTGAATCGGTTGGTTGTGGTTAATTTCCTCTTGCATATGTTTCAACGTTCTTCGTGTGTTATTTTATGAATGCAGTGTTGTATGGAGTCTCCCAATCTTGGCTCAATATTTGATGTGTTCCGTAAGGTTACAAACTCTTCATTTTCACAATCCTAAATGAGGCACCAGTTCAGTTATGATATATGTAAGATGCCTATTGAAAGATTACAATTAATGTTAGTCTGGTTGGCAATGTGGTAAACTAGACTGGATTCCTGGTAAAAAAAAAAAAAACAGTTGCGCAGTAATCCAAGGCTAACTTCCCCAGGTAGCCCACAGCTTTTAACCCGCTTTTATTATTTTGAATGCATCAACTTTACAGCGTTGCACGAACTTTGCTGCTGGAGAGGTGTGAGGAGTGTCGGACGGACTCACCTGAAGAGGCAGTGGAAGACGAATATGCCCGTTGTGACTGAGGTGCCGAAGCAGAGGGAGCGCAGTAAAGCGCGCAGCGCCGACGCCAGGCTCGGCCGCCAGCCGCCGACCGCGACCTGCGCCTGCAACACACCGCGACTCACACGTCACGCACACGTCGCGAGCGGCTGCCAGAGACACCACTGTCGCGCCACTGGTGGACGACAACAGCGAGCCGGCACACTCGGTGCAGCATCATGTGATTACAAGAGTCGTCACTCCCCCCTCCCTCCAAGCCCCAAGCACGACACTAATTTAAAATGGAAGGAAAGAAGGAAGCGTTTGACTCAGTGCCCCACTGCAGACTCCTAAGGTACGAGCATATGGGATTGGTTCCCAAATATGTGAGTGGCTCGAAGACTTCTTAAGTAGTAGAACCCAGTACGTTGTCCTCGATGGTGAGTGTTCATCGGAGGTGAGGGTATCATCTGGAGTGCCCCAAGGAAGTGTGGTAGGTCCGCTGTTGGTTTCTATCTACATAAATGATCTTTTGGGTAGGGTGGATAGCAATGTGCGGCTGTTTGCTGATGATGCTGTGATGTACGGGAAGGTGTCGCCGTTGAGTGACTGTAGGAGGATACAAGATGACTTGGACAGGATTTTTGATTGGCGTAAAGAATGGCAGCTAACTCTAAATACTGATAAATGTAAATTAATGCGGATAAATAGGAAAAAGAGTCTCGTAATGTTTGAATACTCCATTAGTAGTGTAACGCTTGACACAGTCACGTCGATTAAATATTTGGGCGTAACATTGCAGAGCGATATGAAGTGGGACAAGCATGTAAAGGCAGTTGTGGGGAAGGCGGATAGTCGTCTTCGGTTCATTGGTAGAATTTTGGGAAGATGTGGTTCATCTGTAAAGGAGACCGCTTATAAAACACTAATACGACCTATTCTTGAGTACTGCTCGGGCGTTTGGGATCCCTATCAGGTCGCATTGAGGGAGGACATAGAAGCAATTCAGAGGCGGGCTGCTAGATTTGTTACTGGTAGGTTTGACCATCACGCGAGTGTTACGGAAATGCTTCAGGAACTCGGGTGGGAGTCTCTGGAGGAAAGGAGGCGTTCTTTTCGTGAATCGCTACTGAGGAAATTTAGAGAACCAGCATTTGAGGCTGACTGCAGTACAATTTTACTGCCGCCAACTTATATTTCGCGGAAAGACCAAAAAGATAAGATAAGAGAGATTAGGTCTCGTACAGAGGCATATAGGCAGTCATTTTTCCCTCGTTCTATTTGGGAGTGGAACAGGGAGAGAAGATGCTAGTTGTGGTACGAGGTACCCTCCGCCACGCACCGTATGGTGGATTGCGGAGTATGTATGTAGATGTAGATGTAGATGAAGGAAGATTAAGCTTTAACGGCTAGCCACTGATGAGATTATTAGAAACAAATACAAGCTAGAATTTGGAAAGATTGGGCAAGAAATTCGTCCTTGTTCTTCATAAAAGAGTTACTTGTAGAATAAAAATCCGCTTCAGTTGCCAGTAATTTCTTAACTTATTGCACGGCCAGTTTCGAAGCATAGAGATTCAACTTCAAGTGAAAAATACGTAATTATGGGAAGATAAATGTGTGGTACTCGGGCCAGTCAGTCCTGGGGGCAGATTCACATAAAAATACCCACGAGAGCGTACGACGAGCAACTAGAACACAAACAGCTCAGAAGCCAGGTGACCGCTGCTTCTGGGCCGTCTGCACTGGTCCCTTCCGTATCACGCTGTCAAGGCCTCTGTGATCAGCTGGCATCTGGGCCGTCTGCAGTAGACACTCCCATGTCGTGCTGTTTAGGCCGCCATGGTCAGATGGCTTCTGGGCTGTCTGCACTAGTCGCTTCCCTCTTGTGTTGTCCAGCGGGCGCTTTAGTTGCTAGCCCTATGCTCCCATGCAACTATTTGACATGCGTGTGACCTCCCAGGACTGACTGGCCTGACAGTCACTGGTTTATGTTCCCATAATTATACGGTGCCACCTGAAGATGAAGATTTATGCTCGAAACGGGCTGTTCAATAAATTTAGAAATTACTGGCAAATTAAATCGATTTTTATATGATAAATACGTTTTTCATTTGCCGATGTTTACTGGATGAAACATTTTCTTCCAAAAGGAACTATCCCCAGTCTTTGTCGTAGTTGGTTCAGGGCAGCCATGGAAAGCCTAAATCTGTCTCACCGAGTGGGGATTTCAACTGTTTTCCTCCTGAATGTGAGTCCAGTGTCTTTCTTACCACTGTTCCACCTCGATCGATGATGTCAGTACAGAGTAGGTAAATCGTTGACTGCAGTTAATGACCAGTCTTTGGTCTTCATAGATCTCAAGAAAGCATATGACACAATGCCACTAAAGATTTCCCTCGAGGTTCTGTGGTTAGGGAAATTTCAAAACAATTATGTAAGAAGTATCATGAATGTAAAACTCGGCATAATATGTCATTAAAATGGGGAAAGAAGTTTCTAATTCCCTCACAATAACTGAAGGGCTGAAACGAGGGTGCTTCTGTTGCCCACACTCTTTATGATGTATGTCGGCATAAAGCATTGGATCTCGGGTGTAGGAAATGCATGTACTTTGGAACCTGATGATCAGGTCGTTGAAGCAAACAATTAAGAGGATACAACTTCAAAGTTGTTGGATGAATATAAAAAGTCGGTGTTTAAAATTAATTTTGAGAAGACGAAATATCTACGTTGCAGAGAAGAGAGCAGTCGCTTGTACTTGGGCACTTATCAAATTAAAGTGCGTACACTCTTTAAGTATGTAGATAGTATCTTGCCACTTGATAGAAGATGTGACAGAGTTATCCATCACCAGATAAGCAAGAGAAAGGCGGATATCAAAAAATTAAATCCCAGACTTTGGCCTTTAAAATTGAGCTCAAAAGTTCAAATGCAATTATACAAATCCATCATGGAACAGGTAACAAGTTGTGTGAGTGAGTGCTGGAAACTCGCAGAAGGAAATAAAAGGGACGTAGAGATTTAGAAATGCACTTCTTGAGCAGAGGATGTAGCATTTCCCGACTTGACCCCTTAAGAAATGAGAAAATATGGGACGCCGGGCCATGACAGTGAAATGAAATGATCGTATGGCACTGAGGGCTGGACGTCCCCATGGGGGAACTTCGGCAGCCGAGCTGCAAGGCTTTTCCTTTGACGTCACATTGCGTGACTTGATTGTCGATGATGATGAAATGATGCTGAGGACAACACAGCACCAAAACCGCGAGTGGAGATAATTTCTGGACTGGGAATCGAAACTGCGCCCACTGCATGGCAGTCAGATGTAATGACCACCTTATTTTTTTTTTTTTTGTAGGAACAGACCAGTGGAGGCTCGAAAGGGGGCAGGGTGGGGGGAGGCAGAGAGGGCATGGGTCGAAGGTCGAATCTCGAGACCTGCCCACAGTGACTGCCTCCTACCGAGCCTGTGGAAACAATGTCACACGCATGTCAAATAGTTGCATGGGAGCACAGGGCTAGCAACTAAAGCGCCCGCTGGACAGCACAAGAGGGAAGCGACTAGTGCAGACAGCCCAGACGCCATCTGACCATTTTTATTTTGGTTATTTTAATTTTTACTATTATTATGAAATTACATGAAACAAACATCACCTACACTTAATGGGTAAAAAAATACACGCACTTAATGAGGTCAGCGATAGAATCGATCGAAGGTGGTTGAAACTCAGAGAACGCCGGAGATGGAAGGGGAGTAGATGCTCTCACCTCCCAGCACTCCCCCAACTAAGTGTAGATGTAACAAAGATCCCCTCGCAAACAGTTCGAAAATAAACGTCGGTAACGTGACATGTGTTCCAGAGCATGTGGGCTATTTATAAATAGGTCCAGAAGTCGAGGCGGGGTTCGCTCCCTCATAGAATAGATAACTGACCACCCAACCCGTGACCCACGGAATAGCATGATGTTTGGCGGCAGGAAAATATGTGTCCTCCAGGTATAGAAACTTTCGCGGAAAGCTCGCATCCAGTGGCACTCGGATGCAACAGGCAGTCATTTGCTGCATGTGTAGCGAATCGCCAGACATCGTGCAAAGAGTCACACGTCAGGCAGCTAGCATCAATGTCTAGATGCCGGCAAAGTAGTCGAAGAGGGAAACCTGACAAACTGATCTTGTGTAGTCCCTGTTTTGTGGCAAATTTCCTGCTGTATATGTGATACCACATGGACCTAATGTCCTTAGACTGTAAGGGCTGGTAGATGGTAGTTCACATTATGGGCCACCAGATGGAGGAGTGTTTGGTCTCCAGTACGTTATGGGTAACATGGCACAACAGTAGTATGTAAAAATTCTTGGTCTTGGGGTACATGTGTCTGGGAGATTAGTGTGTGTGTGTGTGTGTGTGTGTGTGTGTGTGTGTGTAACTGTAGTCGATGAAAGAGGTCGAGAAGGGTGCTAGGTGAGGCACGATGTGGCCAACGGAAACCACTGGTGAGGTAGATGCATGCAGGAGGACCTCAGGCAGGATGTGTAAGGATGTGTCCCAAGCAGTCTATTGTTTTCTCTTAGCACGCACATATGAGGCCGCAGCTTGCATCTGTATGTTGATGAGACTGAGGCCACCATCGCATGGAGGCAAGGTAAGAATCTCAAAGGACTTTAAACTTGGAACCTGTCAGAAGATAATAGCCAAAGGTCGCCTAAGATTGTGTCCAATCGCAGTCATAGAGGGAGCAACTGGATCAGTTTTCATGCCACATAAGAATTACGTAACTCGACATTGAAGGGTGTTCAAATGGTTCAAATGGCTCTGAGCACTATGGGACTTAACTGCTGAGGTCATCAGTCCCCTAGAACTTAGCACTACTTAAACCTAAATAACCTAAGGACATCACACACATCCATGCCCAAGGCAGGATTCGAACCTGCGACCGTAGTGGTCGCGCGGTTCCAGACTGTAGCGCCTAGAACCGCTCGGCCACTCCGGCCGGCTTGAAGGGTGTCCTGGCGGCGCAGAAGGTTCTGGCAGACGCCGTTGCAGATGATGTGTAGCAGGCGACGAAAATTCGTCACGTCTGTATGTGTGATGGTGTGGTTAAAGGTAATGACCAGTTGTCCGCACTAGCAGCAGGGGTGCTTAGGCCTTGTCCAATAGACATCGAAGAAGATTTAGGCATGTTAATGGCACTGCCTTTCATAGCCCCATAATGCGTAATCAGTTTGGGAACTGTTTGAATCTCGGAGCTGGGGTGCACAAGGTAGAGGAGGTCCTCAGCGTCTCCCTGGCAGCAAAAGGTGTGGTGGTGAAAGGTGAGTCCAGAAAGCTCCGTCGACAGGCCCCCAAAGAGGGACTCTAGGGAAATATCATACAGAAGGGTAGAAAGGGGGCTCCCTAACCGAATCAAGTTGTGGATGTGTACCAGCGCTGCCAAATGTCCGTTGACTTAGACTGTTGAACTGGCACCACTAAAGGCGCTAGAGGACGTCGATGAAGGGAGGTGGATTTCCCTTATTGGCTGCCACCGAAAACAAAAAAATGTAGCACACTGTATCGAAATTGACATAGAAATCTATAGCAACGACTGTAGCAGAGAGTCTGCAGGTCGCCACCATCACAATTAAGTTTTAGCATTCACCTGTGGCAGTCTGTATCTTAATTTGTACCCAAGGCGTCCTTTTCTCTGGAGCAAAGACGCAGATGCAGCGACACAATGCAAGTAAGCAGGTAAAGTTCTTTTAATCTGCTTTGAGTAGAGTGAGCGATCGATAATCTGTGACCGTCAAACAGTGAGCTAGTTTGTGGACCGGAATGATGATGGCCTCAACAACGGAGGGTGGGACTGCGTGGTCAGATGTCATCAGTCCCTGGAACATAGTCGTCCACCACACTGCCATAGCCCCCGGAAGGCTCAGTAAAACCCCAATCAGTAAGCCGTCAATGCCACGCAATCTGTTGACTACGCCCTTATCGATTGCGTCGTCGACTTCATATTGCGCGACCGCCACCGGTGAAGTGTCCGCCTCCAAATGGGTGAGGGCGCACGTAATGTAATGCAAGACTGTGCCATCCGCACTGACGTAGGCAACCTCTTCATTGTAAGTATATCGTAATGTTCAACGAAAGCGTTAACGACCTGACTGATCGCCTGCAGGTCATGAGGTCTGACCAGAGTGTTGATAAGCTATCGACGACGCCATCGAACACTACGTGATGCATGGATGGAATTTTCAGTCCTACCTGGTCGTGGCGTCACGTCTGTATAAACATCCCCTGCAGTTTACGGCGTAGCAGCGCAGTTATCCGCGACTTAGGCCTGTGCCGTTCCATCTGGATGTCTGGGATTGGCGGCTGGGCGTCGAGATCTCGGAGGATTGCATAGTAGAAGCTGATGGTGTTGCGATACCATTCGACAAAGTCGTTTCCATATCTCATTAGATATAAGATCCCACGAGATATTTGTCCTGTCGACGGTTTGCAAAATGACCTGTAGATAGGTATGGCCAGAACGCTCGCACATGATGGACTTCCCAGGTATCGTGGAGCATGAAATTCTACTCCACTTTACATAGTACGTACTATGGTGGGGAGCCTGAATTTTCGGGTGCAAAATGCATTTAAAATCACTCCCTACCAGGCATTGCTCATATGGCCCTAAAAATAGGGGGCGACGTACCCAGAATAAAACCAGGCTCGTTCATGTTGTTGGTTGGTGCTCGATGGGGTGTTGACATTACTGAAACATATTCCCTTGGCTGTGAATGCCATGCCCCGAGCTGATGGAAGAAAGATATCAGTGCCAGGAATCCCGTCGCTGGCGTAGACGGCCACTACACAGTCCATGGGCATGAGTGTTTTTTTTTCTTTTTTATGATTCATCAGTCTACTAACTGGTTTGATGCTCTCGGCCACGAATTCCTCTCCTGTAACAACCTCTTCGTAACAGAGTAGCATTTGCAATATACGTCCTCAGTTTTTTGCTTGATGTATTTCAGTCTGTGTGTTCCTCTACAGCTTTTGTCATCTACCGCTTCCTATAGTACCATGAAAGTTTTACCTCATGTCTTAACAGATGTCTAATCATCCTGTCCCTTTTCCTTCTCAGCGTTTTCCACATATTCCTTTCCTCTCCGATTCTGTCCGGATCCTCCTCATTTCTTATCTTATTAGTCCACCAAATTTTCAACATTTCTGTAGTACGACACGTCAGTGCTTCGATTGTCTTCTATTCCGGTTTTCCCATAGTCCATATTTCACTACCATTCAATGCTGTGCTTCAAACGTACATTCTCAGAAATTTCTTCTGGAAATTAAGGCCAATGTTTGACACTATCAGACTTCTCTTAGCCAGGAACGCCCTTTTTGCCAGTGCTAGTCTGCTTTTTATGTCCTCCTTGCTCCATCCCTCACTGGTTATTTTGCTGCCTAGGTAGTAGAATTTCTTAACTTCATCTACTTCGTGACCATCAATCTTGATGTTAAGTTTCTCTCTGTTCCTGTTTCTGCTACTTCTCTTTACTTTTGTCTTTCTTCGAAATTGCTCCTAGTCCATGTTCTGTACTCATTATGATACGTGGTACTTATTGGAATTAAGGAAAACGTGGAAGGGAGGACCAACCAATATAATTTTCTTTTCACACAACCTGTTTATTTAACAATATATAACTATTAAAATTTTCTTTAACAAAATGAATAAATTTACAAAATTCTTTAGACCTTAAACCTCAAGTTGAATAAGCTTTTACAAAAGAAATCTGAAGTGCTGTAGTGCAAAACAGCAAACAGTATGACAATGATTGACTGATGACCTCAGAAGTTAAGTCGCATAGTGCTCAGAGCCATTTGATTACAAGACGGCTGGAGCTTTAGCCCACCTGTTATCGGGTGAAACAGCGGTGTTTACTACTGGGCTGGACACAGTCTGTCTTATTAAATGCCCTTCTGCAACACATGAAAACTATATAAGCACCACTGACGACAAGAGTGATTCAGTTATTCAAAACAGAAGACGGTACTTTTAATTTGAAAGCTGTATGTCGAAAGGTTTTGGGTTAAGATGCGCACCTGTGCTTAAAGGTTAAACAGATTAGAAAACAATATGACAATGATAAGGCTTACTTCAAAGCAACCAACCACTTAATTTCAGTCGGTAACCAATGTGCGACTGGATCCCAACCCGTCCCTTCTGACAATTTTATTTTGTCTAAAGTTAAATTCATTGTCAGTTATTAAGACTGCTCTGAAGCAACGTTTTAAAACATTACCTGTGAACACTTAATACAAGAGATCTAACTCGGCGAAATCACCAGCTCCAGCTAAAATACACCAATAATGACCCGGTCTTTGAAACACAGCAACGAACAGCTTAGTACAACGGGTTGTCCAGTAAATCGAACAGCAAAGTCCCTCTTCTGTTTAACGGCAACCTGTGCCTTACACAATTTTTGCGGCTGTATTTATGACCAGGAGCTGAGCCATTAGAACGTTAATGTCGGGTACAAAGACAATATAATAGCGGGACAAATTTTCAAACGACAACTAGTGTCTGAATACAATAATACGGCCTATATTTACGACCAAAGAGCCGACCGAGTAAAACTCTGAGGGTGGGGCACAAACCACAGAATAATATGGAAGGCAGGTAGGCAATGACACAAATCACCATGAGGATTACAGAATGTTACTCCCCTTTATCAGTGGGGACTGATGACCTCAGAAGTTAAGTTCCATAGTGCTCAGAACCATTTCCCCTTTATCAGCAAGCAGTTCCATTGATTCACGGTGCGTCTCAGCCAGGTAGAAGAGGACAGCCAGGAGCGGTCGTCCGACACGATTGTTGCCAACCAACCAATGGGATGTCAGCGTGCTGCTTGTAGCCGACGCTGACCCCGGTGAAGTCCTCCGGTATCTTCGCTCTGCGCAGGCCCTCCTTGCGCAGCACGTGGCTCCGGCCGCTCGGACCTCGTGACCACGTCTTGTCGCGACGCTACTACCAATCCCCAACTTCGTGCCTCTCCCTCTCGAGCCAGCAAACCCCGTGTAAATACCGGCAAGCAAAGACCTTCTAAGAGCACAACCCTCAGATAGCAACTCTTCCTCATAGATACTGGCAATGTGGCCGCAAGAGGGGTAGTCGATACTACACCTGAGCCAGTAGCGCCAGACAGAACAGTCTTCTAAATCAATGGCGCCTCTGCTCACTTTATAATGTACATTCCACTCAGCAGATCATGTAATTCTTCTTCCCTTTCACTCAGGATAGCAATATCATCAGCGAATCGTATCACTGATATACTTTAACCTTGAATTTTAATACCACTCCTGAACCTTTCTTTTAATTTCATCATTGCTTCTTCGATGTAATGATTGAACAGTAGGGGCGATAGACTGCATACCCGTCTTACACCTTTTTTAATCCAAGCACTTCGCTCTTGGTTCCCCACTCTTATTATTCCCACTTGGTTCTTGTAGATATTGTTTCACTCAGAATTGAAACATCTTGAACCATTTTACATTGCCGAACGCTTTTTACAGGTCGATAAAGGCTATGAACGTGTCTTGATGTTTCTTTAGTCTTGCTTATATTATCAAACGCAACGTCAGAATTACCTCTTTCGTGCCTTTACCTTTCGTAAAGCTAAACTGATCGTCATCTACACATCCTGATTTTTCTTTTCCATTCTTCTGTATATTATTATTGTCAGCTACTTGGATGCATGAGCCGTTAAGCTGACTGTGCGATAATTCTTATAATTTTCAGCTCTTGCAGTCTTCGGAATAGTGTAAATAATATTTTTTCGAAATTCAGATGGTATGTCGCTAGACTCATACACCCTACACACCAAGTTGAAAAGTCGTTTTGTTGCCACTTCCCCCAATGATTTTGCTTCTAATTTCAACGTAGGTTGTTTTGACTTTTATATGTGCTGAGTCACTCCTTCCGACAATTATTTATTTTTCGATTTCTTCACATTTTTCATTCAACCATTTCGTCTTAGCTTCCCTGCAAATTCCTGTTTATTTCATTCCTCAGCGACTTGTATGTCTGTATTACTGAAATTCCCTGAACATTTATGTACTTCCTTCTTTCATCGCTCAGCTGAAATATTTCTTTGCAGTGACCTTCTTTGTATCTATGTTTTTCTTTCTAAATTCTGTGATTGTACTTTTCAGAGATGTTCATTCCTCTACAGCTGTACTGCCTACTGAGGTATTCGCTATTGCTGTATCTATAGCCAATCGTATCTCGACATTCCCTAGTACTTTCCTATTCCATTTCTTTCCGTATCGATTCTTCCTGCCTAACCTCTAAAACGTCAGCTCACTCTTCATCACTACTTTATTGTGTTCTGAGTCTATATCTGCGCCTGGGTTCGCCTTACAATCCAGTATCTGATTTCGGTCTCTCTCTGACCATGACGTAATCTAAACGAAATCTTCCTGTCTCACCCCGCCTTTTCCAAGTACTTTCTACATCCTCCTCGTGTGATTCTTCAACACAGTGTTCGCTATTACTAGCTGAAATTTATTGCAGAACTCCATTAGCCTTTCTTTACTCTAATTCCTTGTCCCAAGCATATATTCTCCTGTAACCTTTCCTTCTACTCCTTCCCGTACATCTGCATTCCATTCTCCCATGACTATTAGATTTTCATCTCCCTTACGTACTGAATTACCCGTTCAATATCCTCATATACTTTCTCTGTCTCTTCATCTTCAGCTTGCAACGTCGGCATGTATACTTGAGCTCTCGTTGTCGCTGTTGGTTTGCTGTCGATTCTGATACGAACAACACTATCATTGAACTGTTCACAGTAACACACTCTCTGCCCAACCTTCCTAGATATGACGAATCCTACTCCCGTCACACCATTTTATACTGTTATTGGTATTATCCTAAACTCATCTTACCAGAAATCCTTGTCTTCTTTAAATTTCACTTCACTGACCTTTACTATATCTAGATTTACACTTAGCATTTCCCTTTTCAGATTTTCTAGTTTCCCTACCTCGTTCAAGCTTCTGACGTTCCACGCCTTGACTCGTAGAACGTTATTCTCTCGTTGGTTATTCAGTCTTTTTCTTATGGTCACTTCTGCTCTGGCAGCCACCTCCCTGAGATTCGAATGGAGAACTATTCTTGAATCTTTTTTTTCAATTGCAGGTCAAATGTCCTGTGGATACACGATACGCATCCTTAATGCTGTCGTTTCCATTGCCTTCTTCATCCTCATGCCGTTGATCATTGCTGATTCTTCCACCTTTAGGGGCAGTTTCCCACCCCAAACGTCAAGAGTGTGCGCTGAACCTTTGTCCGCCCCTCAGCTCTCTTTGACAAGGATGTAGGCAGTATGAAGATGACTGCTTATGCTGGAAGTCTGCGACTGCCAATGCTGATTATTAATCATAATTTAAGCGGTGGAAGTTTCGAGCCCAGAACCGAGGACTTTTTGATTACTAATGAAAGACGCTACCCCTAGACCAAGGGAGGGTGGTATAGCCATTGATATCCGGGAGACTGGCCACGTGAGCTTCCTGCAGCTCATAACATCTCCCGCGTAAGGTGTGAATGGATATTGTTGGTGTTGATTGTTGTTATCTGACGGGCCTACTGGTGAACCGCTGGAGACTGATTCACCCCGTGTCATACACTATGTGATCAAAAGCATCCGGGGACCCCCAAAAACATACGTTTTTGATATAAGGTGCATTGTGCTGCCACCTGCTGCTAGGTACTCCATATCACCGACCACAGTAGTCATTAGACATCGTGAGAGAGAAGAATGGGGCGCTCCGCAGAACTCACGGACTTCGGACGTGGTCAGGTGATTGGGTGTCACTTGTATCATACGTCTGTACGTGAGATTTCCACATTCCTAAACATCCCTAGGTCCACTGTTTCCGATGTGATAGTGAAGTGGAAACGTGAAGTGCAGCACAAAGGCGTACAGGCCGACCTCGTCTGTTGACTGACAGAGACCGCCGATGGTTAAAGAGGGTCATAACGTGTAATAGGCAGACATCTATCCAAACCATCTAAGAGGTATTCCAAACTGCATCAGGATCCACTGCAAGTACTATGACAGTTAGGCGAGAGGTGAAAAAACTTTGATTTCATGGTCGAGCGGCTACCCATAAGACACACATCACGCCGGTAAATGACAAACGACGCCACGCCTTGTACGGCTGAACAGTGGAAAAACGTTGTGTGGAATGACACAATGTGGTGATCCGATGGCAGGGTGTGGGTATGGCGAATGCCCGGTGAACGTCATCTGCCAGCGTGTGTAGTGCCAGCAATAAAATTCGGAGACGGTGGTGTTATGATGTAGTCATGTTTTTCATGGAGGGGCCTTGCACCCCTTGTTGTTTTGGGTGACACTATCACAGCATAGGACTACACTGTTATTTTAAACACCTTCTTGCTTTCCACTGTTGAAGAGCAATTCGGGAATGGCGACTGCATCTTTCAACACGATCGAGCACCTGTTCATGATGCACGGCCTGTGACGGAGTGATTACACGATAATAACATCCCTGTAATGGACTGGCCTGCACTGAGTCCTGACCTGAATCCTATAGCAAACATTTGTGATGTTTTGGAACGCCGACTTCGTGCCAGGCCTCACCGACAGACATCGATACCTCTCCTCAGTGCAGCACTCCATGAACAATGGGCTTCCTGCAAGAGTGGAAGCTGTCATCAAGGCTAAGGGTGGGCCAACACCATATTGGATTCTAGGATTACCGATGGAGGGCACCACGAACTTGTAAGTCATTTTGAGCCAGGTGTCCGGATACTTTTGATCACAAGGTGTGAATTCCACTTTCTCGAGATTGGAGACAGATAGAGATCGCCTCCCAAGTCTAAAGAAAAGTTGAATATTTTGGCTAAATTTCAGTCACAGAAACATACGATGTAATATGCAACAAACGCAAAATCATAGCGACACATATTTTCCATTACAAACGTTTTCGAATTTCACGAAGGGTTTTACTTCTTGAGAATATCACAGCAAGTATGACAATTATCGAAATTTTGTGTACTTCACTGTGAAGACGACATATGAAGCTATAAGTAACGAGCAAATCTATTTTTTTACCTATTAGTTTCTGTAAAATCGTCTGAAAAAGACTGTGTGCGGGCCTTTCGAGTCTGTCAGTGCACCGCGTCGTCAACCGGCACACCGGAAGCGGGGAAAGAATGTCGCGCTCGTTCAGGATCGCCGGCAGTTGCGGGTCCGCGCCGGTCGGCGCTGCCCTCCGGCTACCATTGTGTGCTGCCTATTAGATAACAGAGGGTATTTTCCGCGCTGGGTCAAGTCGCCTGTTGCTGGGACTCCATGAGCAGGAGCCCGCTTTCTTTCCGTGCGCATCCTATGGTGGTCTTCTGGGCCGCACCCGAAACAGGTCCGAGGCTGGCGTCATCCACCGATCTGTAGGTAGGACGGAACATGGCTTCACAGATCAATGGTGACCTGTCGGATGCCATTTAGGACAGGATTTGTCCGAAACTGAGTGCATTTCTCCGCAGTATGGCCGTGAACTGTGTCCTCTGCTGGAAGTTCGAATGACAGCTCGAAAACGCGTATGGTATGCATGCCTAAGCCAGCGTGGTTGACGGTCACCTCCCCGACTTTGCCGTCGGCATGACAGAAGCGGAACCCCTGTTTGGTCTCGCGTAGGATGCGTTTGCTCGCCGCGTCGTTAACGATTTTTGCATACACCGTAGTGTTCACGATCGACAAGTGTCTTCCTATGCTGCCGGTCGCCGGGATCTTGATTTCATCTTTGAAAAGACGCTCCACCTCGAGTGCCTTGGGTCGGGCATAGTCGTTGCAGAAAGTAAATCAGAGTTTAGATTCACAGTAAAGATTCGCAATGTATCGTAGACGCTAAGCCAGCACGTAAGCAACGGCCGTCAGAATGTAATCACGGCTAGTTCTCGATCCGCACACGGAAACTCTACATCGTGTCCGTACCGTTGCTCTGCCAAAGACAGACTGGTCACTCAACTAAGGGTGGGGACTCAACGGACTAGAGATAGACTGCTCGCCAATTACGGACGATGTGTTGCCCGTTCCGAGCAGATACAACAAACAAACATGTAATAATTAGGCAGTGAAGAAATAACAAGCTAATGCGAGCAACAATTGCGAAACAATCGATGACGATGTGTAGAGAGCTGGAGAAGAGAACATGAAATCCTCAAGCGACGCGCATGGGCTATGGCTCATGTAGTCTTGTAAACCTGTTGGTGGCTGTTTCCCAACTTAACAGACCACAAGTGTCTTGTATAAAATTCTTCGTTTCGACTTCCACTACATAGCTATGCTACGTTGTAAACAATAATCGTTTACACCTTATATATATTTCACGTTGTCTCTGAGTTCGTAGGCGAAGTAGAGACTTTATGGAAGCATAAAATAAAATATGGTTTTCTCATCACACTTGCGTCACATGCTTAGTAAAAATTAGATTTTTATGTTGCATTATTAAAGTTAATGCAGCAATAATAACAATAATTAAGTTCGCAGTAATAAAGTTTTTGGTTTGAAAGCTCCTTCTGAACAAATGTTTTTGAGATAATAAGTTCAAATGGCTCTGAGCACTATGGGACTCAACTGCTGTGGTCATAAGTCCCCTAGAACTTAGAACTACTTAAACCTAACTAACCTAAGGACATCACACAACACCCAGCCATCACGAGGCAGAGAAAATCCCTGACCCCGCCGGGAATCGAACCCGGGAACCCGGGCGTGGGAAGCGAGAACGCTACCGCACGACCACGAGATGCGGGCAGATAATAAGTAAATACGATTTTATGGCAATCTTTGTCTTTTCAAATGGAGAGGCACCGCTTTTCCTACTGAGCCAAAATGACCCACAACCCACTTTTTTTCTTTTTCAAAGAAACCAAACTAGCAGGTAATGCAAATTGGAAACAACCGAACATAAAAATAATAAGAGCCTTCCTAAATGTAATCTTTTGTATATGAAAGACAAACGAAAATCGTTTTATATGAATTTTCTTACACTAAAAATTAAGCAAATTATTGAAAGATAGTTGCTAAATCAAAGTCGATGAAACCAAAAAATATATGAATAACAAAAAAACTTGCCTTATTATAAGTATGTCTTCTGCTGGTCATCGGTATAATGAAGTGAGCTGATATGCCCTTTTTTTACCTGAAAAGACGTACCTATTACATACAACGTAATTTTTATGTACACTCCTGGAAATGGAAAAAAGAACACATTGACACCGGTGTGTCAGACCCACCATACTTGCTCCGGACACTGGGAGAGGGCTGTACAAGCAATGATCACACGCACGGCACAGCGGACACACCAGGAACCGCGGTGTTGGCCGTCGAATGGCGCTAGCTGCGCAGCATTTGTGCACCGCCGCCGTCAGTGTCAGCCAGTTTGCCGTGGCATACGGAGCTCCATCGCAGCTACGCACGGATGCACGCCAAGACCGTAGGATCCTACGCAGTGCCGTAGGGGACCGCACCGCCACTTCCCAGCAAATTAGGGACACTGTTGCTCCTGGGGTATCGGCGAGGACCATTCGCAACCGTCTCCATGAAGCTGGGCTACGGTCCCGCACACCGTTAGGCCGTCTTCCGCTCACGCCCCAACATCGTGCAGCCCGCCTCCAGTGGTGTCGCGACAGGCGTGAATGGAGGGACGAATGGAGACGTGTCGTCTTCAGCGATGAGAGTCGCTTCTGCCTTGGTGCCAATGATGGTCGTATGCGTGTTTGGCGCCGTGCAGGTGAGCGCCACAATCAGGACTGCATACGACCGAGGCACACAGGGCCAACACCCGGCATCATGGTGTGGGGAGCGATCTCCTACACTGGCCGTACACCACTGGTGATCGTCGAGGGGACACTGAATAGTGCACGGTACATCCAAACCGTCATCGAACCCATCGTTCTACCATTCCTAGACCGGCAAGGGAACTTGCTGTTCCAACAGGACAATGCACGCCCGCATGTATCCCGTGCCACCCAACGTGCTCTAGAAGGTGTAAGTCAACTACCCTGGCCAGCAAGATCTCCGGATCTGTCCCCCATTGAGCATGTTTGGGACTGGATGAAGCGTCGTCTCACGCGGTCTGCACGTCCAGCACGAACGCTGGTCCAACTGAGGCGCCAGGTGGAAATGGCATGGCAAGCCGTTCCGCAGGACTACATCCAGCATCTCTACGACCGTCTCCATGGGAGAATAGCAGCCTGCATTGCTGCGAAAGGTGGATATACACTGTACTAGTGCCGACATTGTGCATGCTCTGTTGCCTGTGTCTATGTGCCTGTGGTTCTGTCAGTGTGATCATGTGATGTATCTGACCCCAGGAATGTGTCAATAAAGTTTCCCCTTCCTGGGACAATGAATTCACGGTGTTCTTATTTCAATTTCCAGGAGTGTAATTTACGTGACAATAAAATACTTTTTGATTACCGTTCGTGGACGCTGAATAGCCAGAGCCAAGTGCAAGAACAGTTTGGAACACATGTAAAATGGGCGAGCGCAGTGAACGAAACGAGCAACTGGATACTGAACTAACTAGGAGCAGTCGGAAGTGGAACTGAGACAGGTGGTCATGCGAAGAACGAGTGCGGCCGAGGGAAACCGAGACTGAGACGAGCACGCGACCGAGGCTGGAACCAGAACTGCCGAAGTGACCGCCGCGACGGAAGTGAACTAGCGAACTATGAACCGATCGTTCCTCGTTCTCGGCAACTATAAGTAGACCACCGCGACCGAAGTGAACTATGAACCGATCGTTCCTCGTTCCCGGGAACTATAAGTAGACCGCCGCGACCGAAGTGAACTATGAACCGATCGTTCCTTGGAATTAGTTCCTCGGTCCTTTCGTTCATCTTGGTGAACCGTTCCTTTGCACCCGTTCGTTCGCGAACTACCCAACTCTACAACGGACAGGAAAGAAGAAAGACAGCTAGGATGATTATGGCATACCAAAAGAACGGAAAAATACAGATGGCCAAAGAGAACACTGTCATGGCAACATCCTTGAAGAGGAAGACCACGAGAAGAGTGGTTACAGGATATCCTAGAAGCGATGGAGAGAAAAGGAGTAGATGAGAACGAGGAAGTGTGGCGGGATCAAGGGATGCATCGACAGCTGTAGGACCTCCGTGACAAGAAGGGTCTCGTTCCTCCTTCCGTGCTATTTCCAGCTCAGGGAAGGACCGAAGTGGAAGCGTTATCTGCCAGAATAACTCTGAAATGAGTGTGTCATGCTTGTTCTTCAGAATTCAGGTTTTCGGAATATGCGGACTTTTCATTCGCGCCATATCTTCACTCGCTTTAGTCTCCGCAGCGCTAGAGGCTCCGTGTGGGCTAACGATCCTATAAATGAAATTGTAGGACGAAATATGGTCTAAGCACTATGGGACTTGATATTTGAGGTCATCAGTCCGCTAAACTTAGAACTACTTAAACCTAATTAACCTAAGGACACCACACACTTCCATGCCCAAGGCAGGATTCGAACCTGCGACAGTAGCAACAGCGTGGTTCCGAACTGAACCGCCTAGAACCGATCGGCCACAGCGGCCGGCAAGATGCCTATCAATTTGATATCAATGACGTCTTGTCTGGCGGGTGGAAGCGATGGCTGTGGCACCACAGATACGTTTCTGGGGTGGGAGAGGTAATCAGGCGTTTTTTTCGTTGCGGCGAAATATTTTAAAGAAATTTCACTTTTCCACCTATACAGGGGGGAGATGACCGTCGCAGTAAAATCTGATCTATTATTGAATTTACGAAGACATACATACTATAAGTCTGATATTTACAGCTTCTCTGTGCTGTTGCCTTCAGAGAGTTTGTATGTGGTGCAGGATTTGTTTACTTCAAGGATTTCGAAACCACGGAGGCATCCTATAACAGAGGTAGAACATGGTATTAGTACTCTGTCATGAGTCAGTAATTATTTTAATGTTAAACTCCTGTGAGGCAGGACATAATAGATATTAAGCTGATTAAAACAGATTTTTTTTCTATCTGTTGGGAAAATGCTTAGAGGAAATGTAGTCTATTGCATAGCGTTGTACAGGATTTTCGCAAGTAATGATACTTTAACGATGGAAAAACGCTTGTACTCTCTGTTTTCTTCTGTCTTCGAAAAACCTTGTATAAAAGGGAGAAATCAATATTTCGCGTGAGAAATTCGAGGTGTATGGTCAACAAGATCGCTGTCTCAGATTGGGTAAAGTGGATTTTATAAACTGGAGGGGGAAGTCTATGTTGGGTTGGAATTGATTAGATCTACTGTATAAATCCAATACGAATTTTATAAACTGGTGGGGGAGTGGGGGGGAGTAGATCTATGTTGAGGTGGAATTGATTAGATCTGTTGTATACATACAAGATTTTATAAACTGGAGGGGGAAGTCTATGTTGGGTTGGAATTGATTAGATCTACTGTATAAATCCAATACGAATTTTATAAACTGGTGGGGGAGGGGGGGGAGGGGAGTAGATCTATGTTGAGGTGGAATTGATTAGATCTGCTGTAGACATACAAGACACAGGTGTTTGTCTCACAGTGCATCACGGTTGGTGACAGTAGTAGTCACGAGGCTTCGGCAACCAGAAATAAGGGATCAGCTTAGCCTGTGCGTGGTGGTTAGGTGCAAAGAATGCGCCTACCTGTCTGATCTTGCCGATGGCAGTGGGGGCTAGCGAAGTGACCAGTGTGCTGAGTGAGTGGCAACAGAAGCAGACGTGTGTGTTGCGTAAGAAGGTTCAAAATGACAGGCGACTGTACTTGAGGATTGTTACGCACATGTAAATTGATCGATTGACTGCATGGTGACAGTCCCTCCGAGCTCTGAGCATTCGATGCAGCTGGCTGGGGGATGGAGGGTAGCTGCCATCAGCCAGTGCTGTGATCGGTAGGATTTTTTTTTCACCAAATATGTTTAGTGGAAATGGTGTGGCGGAGTAGGGTGTTTGTGTTCTCAAACGTCGGTGGATACCAGATCTCGGATACGTTTACCGCTAAGATCTGTTTGTGGCGGAAATTTCATTACTTGAGTTTCATAATGTTTGTGTGTTATACTCAAACGTTGAAAATATGTTTTATTACACAGAAGAATAATTGTATGGTGGAGGTGAGTGTTTTAAGTGATCTACGAGGTGCGGCTAGAAAAAAAACCGGACTGATGCTGGAAAAAACATTTATTTACAATTATTTACAATTTCATGTTATCTCCTTCAATGTACTCTCCTCCTCGGTCTCTACACCGCTCCATACGAATTTTCCACTGTTCATAGCAATGCTGCAGATCATTTTCGGTAAGTCCATACATTACTTCCGTCGCTTTTTCTTTTACTGCTTCAACAGTCTCAAATCTAGTTCCTTTCAAAGCTGACTTGACTTTAGGGAAAAGAAAAAAGTCACAGGGGGCCAAATCAGGTGAGTAGGGTGGATGATCTAAGATGGGAATGTTGTGTTTTGCCAAAAACGTCTTCACTGACAACGCACTGTGAGCTGGGGCATTGTCTTGGTGAAGGATCCATGACTTTTTTCTCCACAAATCGTTCCGTTTTCTCCGTACTCGCTCACGTAGGGTAGCCAGGACACTAATGTAGTAATGCTGATTCACTGATTGTCCCTCTGGAACCCAATCAATGTGCACAATCCCTTTGATGTCAAAAAAAAAAAAAAACAATCACCATTGCCTTGAATTTCGATTTTGACATTCGTGCTTTTTTTTGTCGTGGAGAACCAGGAGTTTTCCAATGCATCGATTGGCGTTTAGTTTCGGGATCGTAAGTAAAAAACCACGATTCATCGCAAGTAATAACATTTTGTAAGAAGGTGGGATCACTTTCAATGTTTTCCAGGGTGTCAGAACAAATCATTCTTCGGCGTTCCTTCTGTTCAATTGTGAGACACTTTGGAACCATTTTTGAACACACTTTGTTCATGTTGAAACTTTCATGAAGAATCTGCCTAACACTTTCCTTGTCAACTCCTGTTAACTCAGACACTGCTCTGATTGTTAAACGGTGATCTTGTCGAACAAGTTTACCGATTTTTTCAGTGTTTGCATCAGTTTTTGCTGACAATGGTCTGCCAGTGCGAGTGTCATCACTGGTGTCTTCGCGGCCATCTTTAAATCGTTTAAACCACTCAAACACTTGTGTTCGCGATAAACAATCATCGCCGTACACTTGTTGTAACATTACAAACGTTTCACTTGCAGATTTTCCTAGTTTGAAACAAAATTTGATGTTAACACGCTGTTCTTTCTGTACACTCAACATTTTCCGACGCACAGACAAAACGTCAACTACTTAAAACAGACGCCACGGGCAGACTGAGTGCAGGAGGCAGATGAAACTCGAGCAGTAGGCGGAGCGAGAGTCACGTGACAGGCCACGCGACTTTCAGCCTTATTGCATTCGTTTTATTGTTTCACCAGTACTAGTCCGGTTTTTTTCTAGCCACACCTCGTATTTAACCCTGTTTATTGTTAAGCAATTAATTTGATAGTGTAAATGGATTATTTCACTCTATTTCTTATATCTTAATTGTGTCAGTTCTCTCTTTGTCTGCAGAATTAGCCAAAACCTCTGTCTGCGTGTTTGGAAGCGTTGGTTCACACAAACGAACAGGAAGTGGCATCGTGAGAGACACAGACAGGAAGTGAGTCTGGAATTTCCCAGCAAACAGAGTGCAGCTACTTGAAGCTTTTTTCAGGTCGGTGGTATTTAGTTAAGTGATCTGTAGTTAGGACACTGGGCGGTTTTGACATTCGCTGATGATACACACATGCAGGAGGCCTCAAACAGCGGCTACTATATCGCACTTCATTCCATTCCTCAGTGCATACAGTTATTACGTCAACGAAAGCGGTGGTGGGGCTGCAGACATGAGCTCCACCCAACTGGGAGAGCCCTGTCTTCCGCAAACTGATTAAATAAAGAATATGCATCAATATCTAATTGACTTCGGCTTGAGTTTCATGTCGTGAGTTTCTTCCTCTACAGCACAGAGTGATTCTTTTTCCCACCAACTTCTTTTGGGAGGGGTGAGAGGGGATGGGGTCGAGGAATGGGGGTGGGATGTCCTCTGGTGGTGGCACTGTGCAGTAGGTCAGTCGATCCCTGCATGTCAAGGTGAGCACACACACGAAAATTTCGCAACAAGACAACACCTCCGGTCCAGAGCAGTGCTATTATGTAATTAGGACATACAGTAGCTGGTTGTGTCTCCACAGACCGCTTTGATCAAGATGGGGGTGAAATTTCCGTGATGTTTTAGAGTCATGTGACATCTTCTTTGTTTGTGTGTTCAGAGACAAGTCCAGGCAGACCAGGCTCCTCTGGTTCAGGCAGGTGGGATGCTGCCCCCACCTGCGATTGTTGCTTCAGGACATTTCAACACCATCGTATGCAGGGTATCGAAAATTCACAGAAAATTATAGCAATTTCTCTTGTCTGAAGCACAGTGCTTCAAATTCTATGGGAATCTTTTAGACATCTGATCTGCTTTGTGTTTGTATTTTTTTCACGATCTGATGTGAGTTCCGAAATATGTCATGAACTTTTAGACATGTAATTTTTCCGATTATGCCGTCTGTGCTTAGACACTGGCGTGCTTCAAAAAGTGAGGAAAATAAGAAATAAGTGCCTGAATATCCATGTTTCCATCAGCAAATACAAACTAAGGCCGTTGAGGGTTTCCGTGTGCAATCAGAATATAGAAGTGCTGCAGTTGTTTAAATAATCCCTGTCACATAGTCGCTCACAAATTGTTTCAATAAACAGTATATCACACAGAGCAATCAATTTATCGACAAATTCTTTAAATAAATAAACTATATTCCAAACATTGCTGTGTCTCCTATAAACTGTTGAATTAACAATATTCCACATATTGCCTTGTCTACCATAAATCGTTTAAACAATATTCTATACAATGGAACCGATTTTCATCAAATTTTTAAAATAAATAAATAAATTGTATTCCATACACCTCCTTGTATCCTATAAATTGTTTAAATTGTTTATATAGACAATATACCTCATATTGCCTTCTCTACCAGAAATTCTTTGAACAATATTCCATATAGTGCACTCGATTTCCCGCCAAATGAGTGATCAGCTGACTTTTTCTAATCAATTTCCAGTTAGGGGAGGGGATGGGGAGGCCTGGAGTATTTCCCAGAGGGGGAGTGGTTAACTGATTGGCTTAATTAATTAGGAGCTATTTGAATAACTCAGGTTTGGAAGTGTACTTGTATTGGTGAGAGGAGTTTCCAGATGGGTGTGGAAGGAGAAGGAGAAGGGAAAGGGGGTGGGGAGGAGGAGGTGGAGGGGTGGGGGATTTCTCAGAAGGCTAGATTATCCCTAGAGAGTCGTAGTCCACTTAGCATAACGATAAGTTAAGGACCTGGCAAAAGAGAACAACAGGTTTGTCCCTAAATGTATGTTTGCCCCTGAATGTATGCAATCCGCACTAACAAATTTTCCTGATGCTCTCTTTGCCCCACTACTACTCACATGGTGTCTGATGCTACATGTGATGAGTCTTCTTCATAATCGCCTGCCCAGCTTCCATGAGAGAGAGTCGACAGGATATCTCAGCTGCGGCTCTTGGCACAGATCCCGCCGTCACTACTGGCTGCTAATCTGCAACAGATACTTCTATGCGATCTTATCTTACAGGGTGTGGTGCTACTGTGACCTCTTTATTGGAGTGTCAACACAGTGAGACTGTCCACAACCCTCTTCAGATGTTCCCAGGAGGCAGTCATCTGACAGACAACTTCGCTGTTTCTTGTATCTTCGCAGATAATGCTGTTTGCAGACGTGTGTTTCAGTATCCGTATAGGGATGGATCTCTTGGAATACTCTGTTGTTGGGAAGAAAGGCTGCAGTTGTCACCACCTCAAGAGCGTCTATTCGACGAGTGTGGTAGACTTCGGAAGCGGCGACCGTCTATGCAACTTCTGCACAATGGAGAGGGAGGTTCGTGATCGTACGAGGAGTCACAATTTCACCTGTCGGTATTTGAGCAAGTCGGCGTTGTAGACACCCCTACCTGACGAGTCCTTCGCGGCTGCAACCGGCTTAAGTACGCGGCTGTCCGTCGTACGTAATAATCACCATAGAGACGGCGATGACGAGGTAGGACGGCACGTGTTTCGTCGAAATAATTTTAATCTGTCAATATAATTTTAATCTGTCTGTCGAGAACCGGGTATATCGTAAAAGAGGTCCATTTTTTGGCCACGTGGCTGACCACTTTGCCATAAAGCTGGAAAGCTGAGGTGATGACGTCCAATGGTACTTAGAACGGGAGTTCGAAAACTCATAGCGTACCGAAGCCGAGTCGCACATGATCGATAGAGACTGGCCCAATATGGCCCTCGGAGTGTTTGAATTTCAGATTGTTCGCATTTTCGCGCAGGATTCTGTTGCACACCTCGCCACTAACTTGATATAGACGACGCTGCTCGTAAGAGAGAGGTAGATACCAATCATCTCCTGTTGATCGGTTTTAAAATCGTCAGAGTATAAAACGTTTAACATCAGAAACTCGCGGCCGTGCATGGTCGGGTTGAAACCCGATCCTTATAGTGGTTTGTCTGTATGAGTGCGCCATATTATGTCGTCTGTGATGGACTCGAACTAGTGGTGAAGCCACTCCCCGAACTCACAGTAAACATCTCGTCCGCGCCGCTCCACTATCGAAGGCTGACTGACCTGTCAAAAATCATCTGACTTGTGTGGAACACAAGTCGATTACTACTCAAAGACGCTACACTTCGACCACGGGTGCCAACAATCTCATATCCCCACAGACTGTTACACTCAGGTATTTTTATGACTTGACTGCAACTATGAATCAGGGATATGGAAGTCATAGGGTACGGTATTAAGTTCTTTCGTTCGTGAAATGCATAAATTTACATTTGTGTATATTTAAAGCAAGTTGACTTTGAACCATTTTAAAAACTTATTAAGGGTTCTTATCCATATCTTCTGAGTGTTTGAAATTTTCCGATCGCGATGTAAATTTAACACCGAATTCAACTGTATCGTTGTATCTGTGCACTTTGTGCGTTTTACATTTGTCTTATCGTGTTCCATTTTGTTTCTCGCTTCGGGAATAGTGAATATTATCGATATTTACAGTACACTGTCACCGTTTTGGACAGTTACACGGATCTATTGGTAAGTATAAGCTCCACAACAGCTCGAGATACGAAGTTAGCTTTAGGGAATCGGTAAGTTTGATCCCACATTTTTCTCTTATTATTTACGCAAACCACATTTTCGGCTTTTGCAGCTTCAGGTCCTTGTAGCCAATAGACACTGAAATTTAAAAAAATATCAAGTAATATAGTTTATGGTTAGTTGTTTAATATTTAGATGCTTAGGACAAAGTCAGAATATTTAGCACTGAAGGATGAGGTCTTGCAAGATCCAGGATGATGAGCTGAAATCGGTCTGCAAATTTAAATACCTGGGGTCGTACATACATAGGGACGGGGGACTGGAAAGCGAGATACAACACCGAATAAATTGCGGTTGGAACAACTGGAGGAAAATGAGTGGAGTGTTGTGTGACAAGAAGGTGAGCATTGGGTTGAAAGGGAAAGTGTACAAGTTGGTGGTAAGGCTTGCTATGATATACGGGGCAGAGACATGGCCAATCACAGTAGCCCAGGAAAGGAAGATGGAAGTGGCGGAAATGAGGATGCTGAGGGTGGATGTGTGGGGTAACAAGGAAGGACAGGATTAGAAATGAATTTGTTAGAGGAGCTGTGAAAGTGGGACCCATGGGGAAAAAGATACAAGAGAGCAGACAGAGGAGGTACGGACACTTACAAAGAAAAGGGGAAGAGTATATCGGAAACAGAGTTGAAGATATAAAGATTGAAGGAGCGAGAAGCAGAAGAAGACCGAAGATGAAGTGGAAGGATAAGATATCCGGGGACCTAAGGGAGAAAGGATGGAAGAAGGAAGAGGCAATGGATAGAGTACTATGGTGGAGAAGGATCCAGAAGAACAACGCCGACCCTACGTGACGTGGGACAAGGCGACGATAAAGAAGAAGAAGAAGAAGAAGAAGAAGAAAGAAGTTGTTTAATATTTAAATAAATATGGCACCAGTCTGAATGTAGCCCTATTGTGAGTGCTGTTCTCCAGCACAGGATGAGTTAGTTCCACTTCGTAACCAACTGGAAATCGCTCTGACTCCTGTCAAGAGAGTGGAAGCTGCTTCGAGTAGGTATATCGGTCAAAATGACTAGAGTCATGTAGCAGAGACAACAAACATACCTAAAGTACTATTCTCTGCAAGGGACACTCTGTCCTCTAAGAAGAAGGAGGACAAGTGTATAACACTCTGTCGATAACGAAGTCGTTAAGGCGGAAAACGAGATGAGGTTGGAAAATTATGACGAGATAAATTGGCCGTGTCATTTCAAAACAACAGCCCGGTATTTACTTTTAGCGATTTTCGAAACTGTGCAAAACCTAAATCTGGATGGCCGGACTGGGATTTGAACCGTCGTCCTCCCAAATGCGAGTCCACTGAACGAACTACTGCACCAGCTCTCACGTAAGCAGAAGCAAGAGGAAAGACACAATGCTGAGGTACTGGGGTCATATTCCGGAGAACATTGGTTCAAATACCCATCTAGTCATTCCGATTTGCATTCTCCGTGATTTCTCTAACTCGCTTAAGGTGAATTCCAAGGTGGTTCGTTTCAAAGCGCAAGTCTTTCCCATTCAAGCTTGAGCTCCGTTTCTAATAGCGTCGTTATCGACGGGACGTTAAACACTGAACTTCCTTCCTTTCTCTTTTCAAGAAGTACACGACTCGTCACAACTCGTCTACTTGAATGTGAGTGGCGTGTCAGTGGTGGGTCTGAGAGCCCTGAACAGAAGAGGCAGCGAGCAGGGTGTTACACCCAATCTCTTAAACAAAAAGCTATGTAATGCTGTCTCCCAATGGAACCGACACAGCCAGTGAGACACTCTTTCCCTTATCGGAAAACAGCTGTAACCAGTGCCAGATGGAGGACAGCACAAAAGGGTTCGTTAAGCGTAGCAGTTCAAATGTACGGCCACTGATGTTACTCTTTAGGGAAATGACAGGAAGAGATGGGAAGGAACACCTAGAACACTCTTTATGTATGCTTGGAGGCATGATTTAACATGGTGAAGAAGCTTTTCCGGCAGCTGCTGAGGGATTAGCGAGCAATGAAATGCGCGTTGTGAGCGTATGTTGAAATAAATTATGCCTGTCGTGTGGGCTCCGACTTCATACTCAGACTGTGGAAGGAGTGTACACTAGGGTTTTTGTGGCTTAAGCCAGTCTCCATTCAATCGAAACAACGAAAGTCATAGGAGACCCCAGAGTATTAACGTAAAACTCGAAGAAATGCCTCTTACAAAATAAAATATAAGCATTCTAGTGAAAAGTTGGCGAAGCACTGCCACCACAGTCCCAGAGTTTGATGCAGTCCTGAACAGCAATTGAACTCATGTAATACTAGGCACAGAAAACTGGTCAAAACCCAAAGTTAGCAACAACGACATTTTTGGGCAAGTGCACATCAAAATAACCGAATGAGGGGAAATGGAGTTGGTTATTTGTTGCAGCAGACAAGAAAGTGCAATTTATCGCAATAGAAATTGAAACTGAATGTGAGATTTTTCAAAGCAACGCTCAGTGTTTGTATGAAGTGTAGGCATAAACTTGTAATTGGATCTTCCTATACACCGCCAGACACCTCTGGGCGTTACCGAAGCATTAAGGAAAACCTCAGTTCGCTTCCAGTATTACCCCAAAGTTTATTAGACAACCGTTTCCAATCACTAACAGACCATCTTATGGTGTCTGACATAATAAAAAGCCAAAATCTTCATCTACATTCATACTCCGCAAGCCACCCAACGGTGTGTGGCGGAGGGCACTTTACGTGCCACTGTCATTACCCCCCCTTTCCTGTTCCAGTCGCGTATGGTTCGTGGGAAGAACGACTGCCGGAAAGCCTCCGTGCGCGCTCGAATCTCTCTAATTTATATTCGTGATCTCCTCGGGCGATATAAGTAGGGGGAAGCAATATATTCGATACCTCATCTAGAAACGCACCCTCTCGAAACATGGACAGCAGGCTACACCGCGATGCAGAGCGCCTCTCTTGCAGAGTCTGCCACTTGAGTTTGCTAAACATCTCCGTAACGCTATCACGCTTACCAAATAGCCCTGTGACGAAACGCGCCGCTCTTCTCTGTCAACCCGACCTGGTACAGATCCCACACTGATGTGCAATACTCAAGTATAGGTCCAA
Organism: Schistocerca nitens; assembly: GCF_023898315.1. NCBI lineage: Eukaryota > Metazoa > Arthropoda > Insecta > Orthoptera > Acrididae > Schistocerca > Schistocerca nitens. The sequence continues at coordinate 550,631,732 of NC_064614.1, forward strand.
CGAGTGTTTTGTAAGCCACCTCCTTTGTTGATGGACTACATTTTCTAAGGACTCTCCCAATGAATCTCAACATGGCACACGCCTTACCAACAATTAATTTTATATGATCATTCCACTTCAAATCGTTCCGTACGCATACTCCCACATATTTTACAGAAGTAACCGCTACCAGTGTTTGTTCCGCTATCATATAATCATACAATAAAGGATCCTTCTTTCTATGTATTCGCAATACATTAAATTTGTTTATGTTAAGGGTCAGTTGCCACTCCCTGCACCAAGTGCCTATCCGCTGCAGATCTTCCTGCATTTCGCTGCAATTTTCTAATGCTGCAACTTCTCTGTATATTATAGCATCATCCTCGAAAAGCCGCATGGAACTTCCGACACTATCTACTAGGTCATTTATATGTATTGTGAAAAGCAATGGTCCCATAACACTCCCCTGTGGCACGCCAGAGGTTACTTTAACGTCTGTAGACGTCTCTCCATTGAGAACAACATGCTGTGTTCTGTTTGGTAAAAACTCTTCAATCCAGCCATACAGCTGGTCTGATATTCCGTACGCTCTTACTTTGTTTATCAGGCGACAGTGCGGAACTGTATCGAACGCCTTCCGAAAGTCAAGGAAAATGGCATCTACCTGGGAGCCTGTATCTAATATTTTCTGGGTCTCATGAGCAAATAAACGGAGTTGGGTCTCACACGATCACTGTTTCCGGAATCCATGTTGATTCCTACAGAGTAGATTCTGGGTTTCCAGAAATGACATGATACTCGGGCAAAAAACATGTTCTAAAATTCTACAACAGATCGATGTCAGGGATATAGGTATATAGTTTTGCGCATCTGCTCGACGACCCTTCTTGAAAACTGGAACTACCTGTGCTCTTTTCCAATCATTTGGAACCTTCCGTTCCTCTAGAGACTTGCGGTACACGGCTGTTAGAAGGGAGGCAAGTTCTTTCGCGTACTCTGTGTAGAATCGAATTGGTATCCCGTCAGGTCCAGTGGACTTTCATCTGTTGAGTGATTTCAGTTGCTTTTCTATTCCTTGGATACTTATTTCGATGTCAGCCTTTTTTTCGTTTGTGCGTGGATTTAGAGAAGGAACTGCAGTGCGGTCTTCCTCTGAGAAACAGCTTTGGAAAAAGGTGTTTAGTATTTCAGCTTTACGCGTGTCATCCCCTGTTTCAATGCCATTATCATCCCAGAGTGTCTGGATATGCTGTTTCGAGCCACTTACTGATTTAACGTAAGACCAGAACTTCCTAGGATTTTCTGTCAAGTCGGTACATAGAATTTTACTTCCGAATTCACTGAACGCTTCACGCATAGCCCTCCTTACGCTAACTTTGACATCGTTTAGCTTCTGTTTGTCTGAGAGGTTTTGGCTGCGTTTAAATTTGCAGTGATGCTCTCTTTGCTTTCGCAGTAGTTTCCTAACTGTTGTTGAACCACGGTGGGTTTTTCCCGTCCCTCACAGTTTTACTCGGCACGTACCTGTCTAAAACGCATTTTACGATTGCCTTGAACTTTTTCCATTAACCCTCAACATGTCCAGTGTCGGAACAGAAATTTTCGTTTTGATATGTTAGGTAGTCTGAAATCTGCCTCCTATTACTCTTGCTAAACAGACAAACCTTCCTCCCTTTTCTTATATTCCTATTTACTTCCATATCCAGGGATGCTGCAACGGCCTTATGATCACTGATTCCCTGTTCTGCGCTTACAGAGTCGAAACGTTCGGGCTTGTTTGTTATCAGTAGGTCCAAGATGAGGTAATTATATTATTTATATATTAATCTTCCTTCATATAAATGAGACTGCTATAGTGCTTTGAGGTCATAAGATGGAAGCTTAGGATGAGCCACCTCTTGGTAAATAACAAGAAAACGTTAAGTAAAAATCGTGTGGAAGTTTTTGCACTTACCTTACTTGGGATCAGCAAATTGCTATCCACTAGTAGTGATACATCAACTGTGGTTTTCTTTGAGTGAGAGGAACCAGTTACTTGCACTCACGCTCACTAAGTGGTCATGACAGACACGTCACGGAAATTGTGTTTCGGCCGGCGTGGCAAGGCCGACAATCCTGTCTGTCTGCGGCGAAAGGTGACTGTCGTGGAGCACTGTGCGCAAGGACGTAGCCAAAGGGATGGCGGGGGAGGGGGGGGGGGGAAGTCGAGGAGGTCCGGACCCCTCAGTCACCTAAACGAAATTATGCTGTATAAAGAAATTGAAAGGTATTTTGATCTTAAATCATACGACGAAGAACAGAGAAGCACTATCGATAGTCAGCAAGGTCAACGATAGATTTAAACTGTCTAAGAATCCATAGTGCTATCGACTATTGCCCTTCCCTATTTTCGCTAACGCAAATTATTGGCCTTCCTTGAGCCCAGTTATTTTTTTAATCAGTTCAGTTCTTACTTTCAGCTGAATTTAATGTAACTGCTACTGTTTATTGTTTTTGTGCTGTGCGCCGTTATGATAGTTTCTAATTATGGATACGTTTGTACCAAGGAAGAGGAGGGAAACCGATTTTGTTCCGTCCGCTAGCGTTTTGGTAAGTTAAAAATACGTGCGCACTGTTATGATGCATTATTACCTATCTATAACAATGTATTGTTAGCACTGGCGTCGTTATTTTGAGGCTGATAGAACTCTGGGACTGCAATATTTCAATATCTCACAAGGCAGTGGAGAGCAAAATATCACTACTAAATATTACTACAAATAACATTAAATTAAAATCAGTGCTAAAAATACACTGGATTTGTCTGTGTCGCCCAACAAATCGCGTTGATCGATAAAAATATCGCACAACCGGCGATCGTTGTATTTCTTTAAAAAGTTTGCTCATATTCTACCATTAGCAGCTCAAATGGCAAGATATCGCCCAATCTCGTCACCCGGGCGGTACTCAGTTATGAAACCAAGTTCCAATACGGAAAGATGGGGAGCGGTTTGTGGAGAGCAGAAGGGGTAGTGATGACAGCACATTTTGTTGTTCGTTCGTTTCTATGAGATTTTGTCAGGAAACTGCTTTAATTTTCCGAGCAACTGTACCCTGTATCCAACACTCCGTATCCCTCCCTCCCCCTTTCGTTCAAAATATATTTACGCTCTTGTAATACTATAATAACTGAAGCCAGCAATTCCATGCACAATTAGATCTTAAAATATGCATCATTCATGCACTATCAAGTGACTAAAAATGCGCAAGTAAATTAAAAAATTGCAATGTCAGAATTCAATCTTTTGTTGCGATCCATTTTATTTTATTTTAAAAGAATGTAGAACAACCAGTTTTTTCGAACTTCTCCACCGACTTGTGGCAGCTCTGCATGTTGACCCGCTGAACTTTTAATCCGCATTCGGAAGGCGAGGTGGATTGAGTTCGTCCACCGGCAGCCTTGAAAATGATCTGTGGTTTCCCATTTTCAATTTAGGCAAATGCCGGGGTTGCTCCCTTACCATAGATCATAGACAACTCATTCCGAATATCCTTCTTTCCTGACAGATTCCAGTTACATTAAAGAAGCAGGACCTCTGCTCAAACGGAAAAAGCTGAATCGAAGGTGAACCGAGCATCTCTCATATATTTGGAGGGGGGGCTGACACCTCCGAGAGATGCTCGGTGTTTCAAAAATGACCGGTATGTTTGAAACGGCAATAAAAACTAAACGAGCAGCGATAGAAATACACCGTTTGTTGCAATATGCTTGGGACAACAGTACATTTTCAGGCGGACAAACTTTCGAAATTACAGTAGTTACAATTTTCAACAACAGATGGCGCTGCAAGTGATGTGAAAGATATAGAAGACAACGCAGTCTGTGGGTGCGCCATTCTGTACGTCGTCTTTCTGCTGTAAGCGTGTGCTGTTCACAACGTGCAAGTGTGCTGTAGACAACATGGTTTATTCCTTAGAACAAGATCGCCGTTGAACAATCAGAGCAGTGCCTGAGTTAACAGGAGTTGACAAGGAAAGTGTCGAACAAGTTCACCGATTTTTTCAATGTTTGCATCAGTTTTTGCTGACAATGGTCTGCCAGTGCGAGTGTCATCACTGGTGTCTTCGCGGCCATCTTTAAATCGTTTAAACCACTCAAACACTTGTGTTCGCGATAAACAATCATCGCCGTACACTTGTTGTAACATTACAAACGTTTCACTTGCAGATTTTCCTAGTTTGAAACAAAATTTGATGTTAACACGCTGTTCTTTCTGTACACTCAACATTTTCCGACGCACAGACAAAACGTCAACTACTTAAAACAGACGCCACGGGCAGACTGAGTGCAGGAGGCAGATGAAACTCGAGCAGTAGGCGGAGCGAGAGTCACGTGACAGGCCACGCGACTTTCAGCCTTATTGCATTCGTTTTATTGTTTCACCAGTAGTAGTCCGGTTTTTTTCTAGCCACACCTCGTATATATATATATATATATATATATATATATATATATATATATATATATATATATATATCGCTCGTCCTCTCCTGATCACTTCCTCAGCTCCAATCCAGACTGAAAGAAGAAGAGTGTAAAATGACCTTGGAGGGTTGGAGGGTGGAGGAAGATCGTAAAATAACTGCTTCTTACAGGTTTGCCAAAATACGGCACTGCTTAGTAACGAAATCATATTTCCGATTGGTGAAAATTCCGATTTCATTATCGAATAAAATGGTTTGTCGTTATAAATGGAAATTTTAAGAATAAATGAAAAACGTGAGTCTTTTTGAGATGCTCTTTAACAAATCGGACGTCCCCTTGACGTCCTTGCTGTGCGCACTGTGATTATTGATTTGAACTGCATAGTAAACATAAATGAAAATTTGCCGGACAGAGCTATTCTCTCAGTGCATGTTGTAGACACTAACAACTGCTAACTTCATCAGACAATTTAAATCGTAAGTTAACGGTTTAAAGTACCGTGTATTGAACAATGAGTAATGTTTTAAAATAATTGAATGTCTGTAGAAAATGTCCCTCCCCCTCCCCCCCTCCCCTCCCGTCCCCTCCTCCCTCCAGCTAAACACGGATCCATTTCATGTGTTTAAGTCAAGTTATTCTTTGTTATTTCCACTTATACGAAAAGTTACTAGCATATTAACAAAGATTTTATCTCGGCATAACCTATGCAAGTCGTGAAATTACGTAATTTTAATTCCACTATACAACTGTTTCGTGTTACCTGATAACGACGAGATGTCTGATGCCACTCTGAGATGCAACTCAGACTGCGCGGCGATCTCACAGCTGATTTTCCGGTCCTCGACCTCTGTCCGGATCTTGGCCACAAAGATGGGTCCCAAAACGGCTGACAACACCGCCTGCAACCTGTTCTTGAGTCTACGGTACCATGTCATCGCCAGATCAACCATTCAGCCATTACCAAAATTCAGTATGTCCTAATTTCTGGTACCTACTGTTATCCAGCACAAACTGAACTCGTTTCTATTGTATCTGTACCACACTACTGTATCAATTAACGAAAGAGCGTAAAAAACGAAGACTCGATAAAAGGACATAGCTAAAAAAGCAGAAATTCAAAACAATTGTAAACTGTAGATTACTGAAAACTTTAAAACCGTGCATTGAATGACATTTTTACCGAGCGTTATATTCTGATCGGTTATCTTGGCAAGAACCATAGTCAAAAACCTGACACATGTACTGAATTTCACACCATATTCTTCTGTAATGATGCATAACTTCTTTAATTCAGTAAATTGTTAAAGTTTGAATGCCCTGTCGCAGTTTAACGGGTTTTCTGTCGACTATGCTCATATGGTGGATGGTTGGAAGGGGAGGGGGAGGGGGACGGGGAGGCAAATACTTCCTGAAATATGACTGAGCGTAGATATTATTCCAGACATTAACGCTAGTATGCCAAAGCTGTTCTCATTAAACCACTTGCCTAAATATCGTAACCGAGAGACCAGTTCTCTCACATTGATCAACTAACATGTTAACAAGAAGCCATTATTCATCTTCAAGAAGCTAATCGGTTTAATAAAACCATTTCATGTTCGGTTAACTCAAGCAATGTACTTATTATCACATGTCGAGCAATTAGCCCCTGATTGAAGATATATTGAACGCGTTGTCTCTGACATTCAGAGGGGTGATGAGATAAATCTTTATACGAAAAAGTCAGCGATGGAAATTATGGTACATCATACGACATTTATTTCGATGCATAATTAATATCTATGCCAATTTTGACCGTCTCCTGTCAAAACGATGGAAAGGCAAATAGGCGTCTGCTTCCTTCTTCTTTCTTGGACCTCGCTATTAGAATGTTACTTATTGTTTTTTTTCGTAAATTATCGTGAAATGATTTCTACTTTTATCTTAAATGCGTTTTATTTTAGTAGTAGTGAGTCTGTTTTTGGTAATGACTAATGATACCATTTTTTTGTATAATTTTCAGCCTTGTAAATACGTTGTAAGTGGTCTGCTTGTTGACGCAACGATCGCCCATTTCAGTATTTGTAAGTCAAGTCATCAAACCATGTCTTTAACAAAGTCCGATCATCATTATTCCTATTTCTCTGCATTAAAACTTAACAATAACACTGTTTTGTATCACCAAGCCTGTCACTCACTAACGACTTCTGAGCCTGACACGTTAACAACATAATGATAAATGTATATCATGAGAACAAAATTAATCACGCAGCACGAGAGTTTAATAATCGTTCACCTCATCAAAATTCATGTCTTCTTTTAGATATGTTATTGCCATTCTCTTGCTGTAGTCTATGTGATGCGCCTTCCCTTCGTTAACATTTCATTTTCTTACTTGAAAATTAACACAATGTCAACACTTACGTTTGGAAGAAGGTAGGTTTACAGGACCTCAGTCTATGTAATCGTCAGCCAACACCAGCTGCGCGGGAAACATTGTCGTGAAACACTGGTCGCGTAACGGACTACAGAATAAATGTTTAGGTGACGAGTGAAACAATAGCGGGAAGTGGACTAGGCTGGGTTGCGTAGGTCGAGAGCACTGCGCTGCGGCCGGACTGGCTTGTGCAGCGTCTGCAAACAGGAGACTTCTAAGAGTCAGCTACACATTGTCTCATACAATTCTTCAAGACGACAGTGAATCCGTAACGACGGACGAGTCGCTTACCTTCTTTGCTTCTATGCATTATGATTCTCTATAGTTCACTCTTCTTTGACGCCATGTACAGCGTCACATGTCTACGCCATTCTCCCTTAACTGCAGTTCCATGAGTTTTACGAAATTCGATATGAAATATCAAGGTTAGAAACATTTCGTTTATTTTTCTGAGACTGTGTCGGCAATAAACATGGATACTTATTAGCGAACTGTTGTATACTTCTGTCTTAGTGATACGGATCGAAATAGGAGGAGACTATAAAAATTATGACGCTGAGTAAAAGAAATATCGCGAAATCTGTATAGACACTGATGAGAATTTTGCGGTTGGAGATAACCGTTAATTATTGAGGACGCAGTACCTTGGCCTACATATATACGTTGGTAAGAAAGACGGCAGATACTGAATCGAACAATGAAAATGGAAAACTTTCTAAGTGAGGTTTGTTTCAAAATCACGTTTTCACCGCAGTTGTGTTCTCCGTGCTCTGCTGCATGTCCCTAGACTTGTTCCAAGTGTCAAATCGTGGAGACAATATTTCAGCCATTCTTGACTATGAGGTGCATCGTGGTTGTGGCAAGCAGTGCTTCCCTCAGCAGTTGCGTCAACTAAGCTCTGAACCCGTTCCGTTTAATTCCAGTGCATACGACTGACTTCTTTGATTTTAAATTTGCTACCGAATCACTGTTGTCGATGCAAGCGTGTAACATCTCCACAGGTATAGTGATCGAATGTGTCTGATACTCATCAAAGAGCTATATAAAAATTCTTACTCTCAAACAGAAGAACAGAAAACTGTCATTCTACTCAAAAGAGTTCGTTTCAAAGACTAGCCACGTTTATTAACTGCAGTACAGAAAGACCAGTCGACGACGTTTCTATTTCTTCCTCAATAGGACATAAAATTTTACAATAAAATTTGCACCATCTGATCCCAAGAATGGAATTGTTTAAGAAACAGTGTCAGTACTGAGAGATTTCTTTATGAATTTGAGTTTGATATTCTCTTTAAATAAATATAAAAGAAATCAGAAATGGTTTTCTAACTACAGTTACACTAGTTAAAATATTACTGCTGTATTTCTGTTCTTGTACAAACACATATAAGTCATACTGCCTCTGTATTAATTGCACTTGGAACAAATACTTCCTTACTTGCACTTAGAACCAGTTAGTTTCCTGGTTTAACATTGGACATGGTATTAATAAAGTAGTGCCGGCCGTGGTGGCCGAGCGGTTCTAGGCGCTACAGTCTGGAACCGCGCGATCGCTACGGTCGCAGGTTCGAATCCTGCCTCGGGCATGGATGTGTGTGATGTCCTTAGCTTAGTTAGGTTTAAGTAGTTCTAAGTTCTAGGGGACTGATGACCTCAGAAGTTAAGTCCCATAGTGCTCAGAGCCATTTGAACCATTTTTATTCTTTGTCTTCAATCACGTTAATCTCAAACATCCTAAGTGATACATGATTTTTGAAGTAAAGGATGTCAGAGTGGTACATAGTGTGTGTTTCAAAACTCATCACCCACCAATACAAGACTATAATTACCGCATGAACGAATGTAAAAATCTGGAGTAATTTTTAATTTACGCATAGGAATAGAAAGCTTTTATTTTCAAAAGAATCACCCAATTTCACGAGACCATATTTTTACAATGCACATACTAAAGTATTACTTTAGGTAAAAGGTTTACTTTTCTCGTAACATTCAGTAAGAACCTCTTTCACATGTGTGTGTACGCTTTATTTTATTTGAATACATCAAAAATTTTCATAAAATCTCCGTAGATCAAGAGCTTTTTAATGTATAAGTAACCCTAAAGAAAATCAGCGACATAAAATGAGCCTGTAGCAGAAACAAAACAGAAATTCAAAGGTGTCTTCTGTTTTTCTGCTAGTAGAAGTGTAGTTCTGCATATTTTTCTTATTTTTTTTTCTCATCCTGCCTTAGCGAACAGACGTATATTGCAAGTCAACTCGATATATGTCAGATTCATTCTTAGAATTAAATATGAACCAGACGTAAAAGACATTTAGCTATTATTCTTATCATAAATTCTCCCAGCGTGGATATTTACATGTCTGCATAACCCAGTTTCACAAAACTTTTGGCTGAAATGGCGAAGTAGGCATATCATTTTGAAAAACGTTGTGGCGGAACGCGCACTGCATTCAGTCATCAATTTTTTACTGCTCTTAGCAAACTGCGCCCCTGAGATTAGACGCCGATCATTTTTGTGTGTTTTGCGCTTACTTTGTGCAAGGAATTGTTGTGCATGATTCGGTCATTCGTCTGTAATCAATGATTCCGTCGGCCCTCGACCCCGTCAGCATACCGGTACCACTAAACAATTTTGATAGATGGCGGCTGACATAAACTGGCAGGTACCTGTTAGCAACCTGTCTACGATTTTTGCTGGGCATATTACGTTGTCATACCATCCACTGCGTTATTAAAGTCACGTTACCAATATCTAAATAACGTATTGCTCTGCCTCCTTGTGATAGCTGCACTACTGTCGAAGAAATTAATTTATTTCAATTACTATAAAATTAAATCGATCTCCACGTTTATGAACGTCAAGTTCAGTCCAAGCTATAACTAAAAAAAATGGTTCAAATGGCTATAACTAAATTTCCGTAGAAGAGCAACGAGTCAATATATACAAACTTGAGGTACTGTTTACAGTTACGTTTCGGACTGAAGTTTCATAAATGTTCAATGTGCCCTCCTCCGGACGAACAACAAACCTCCAGATGATAATCAAACTGTTCCATACTTCTGCGAACGTGTCTGAAGTGAACTGTATTCACTGCTGTTGCTATACAGCGTCACAGTGGGCCCAAAGGTATTTTAAGAGGGGAGGCACGCAGACGGAGTCTTTCACAAACCACCACCACAAAATACTCAGACCGTGTGAGGTCAGTGGTGCAGTGTGAGATCGGTACGGCTCACCACCGCCGATCCGTGTTTGCACTGTTGTACTCTCAACGAAAACCACGCAACACAGCTATAGCTGAATTGCGTCTGTTGAAACGGAGAACGCAAAACGTATTTTCTATTAGGGATGGTGGTTAACGCCGAAACAACCGATTTCCGGTTACATCGGCTTTTCCCTCGTCAGTTTAAACTGACTGTTAAAACCGTTCAGAATAACTGGTTTCTGTAATAACGTTTCTTCGGTGTTTCCCATTATTTCCAGTAATATACGTAGAAATCGAACAAAGATTGAAAAATTTTGATTCACTCAGGTTGAAAATTCACAGAATCCAATATAAAATTAAATAGGCAAACAACGGAAAACTTAGTTCGTCCACTGTTCGTTGCTTTTCTCGAAAAATGATAAGTGGACAAATACTACAAAAAATCACAGGTGTTCACCTTTCTTTAATTTATTAATGTTACGATGATTTCTTTACTCTTACTATTTCATGGAAATGACAGACAAATCTTTAGTCTTTTAAAGGAAATGAAACATTGCTAAGGTCACCGTGGTCTAGGGGTAGCGTCTTTGATTACTCATTACAACTTCCTCGCTTCAATTTCAAATAAAAATCATCATCATTGTCGGCCGAAGAAGTCACTCTCATTCTGCCAACGCCGGTGGCAGAGAGGGCGTAGGAGCGGACACAGGTTTAGTGCCCTCTGTCGCCCTTAGGGTGGGAAATTGCCCCTAAAGGTGGAAGACTCAGAAATGATCAACGGCATGAGGATGCAGAAGGCAGTGGAAACCACAAAATTGAACACACATAATGTGTATGCTCAGGACACGTGGACAGTAATTGAAAAAGTGTCATCATGATCTCTCCATTGGCAAAAGATTCTGGACAAGTCCCCTATTCGGATCTCCGGCAGGGGACTGCCAAGGGGGAGGTGACCATGAGCAAAAGATAGAATGGCCAACGAAATCATAACGTCCTACGAGTCGGGGCGTGGACTGTCAGAAGTTTGAAAGTGGTAGGGAAACTATAAAATCTGTAAAGGGAAATGCATAGGCTCAATCTAGATATAGCGGGTGTTAGTGAAGTGAAACGGAGAGAAAACAAATATTTCTTGTCGGATAAGTATAGGTTAATATCAACAGCAACAGAAAACGATATAATGGGAGTAGGATTCGTTATGAATAGGTGGTCAGGGCAGAGAGTGAATTATGTGAGGTCAGCGATAGGGTTGTTCTCGTCAGAACTGAGAGGAAACCAGCACCGACATCTATAGTTCGGGTATACGAGTCGATGTCGCAAGCTGAAGATGAAGAGATAGAAAAAGTTTGTAAGAACAGTGAAAGGGCAGCACACTACGTAAATGGAGATAAAGATCTAATCGTCATGGGAGATTGGAGTGCGGTTGTAGGGGAAGGAGTAGACGAAAGGGCTATGGGAGAATATGGGCTTAGTACTACAAATGAGAGCGGAGAAAGACTAAATAAGTTCTGCAGTAAATTTCAACTAGGAATAGTTAACATTCTGTTCAGAATGACAAGAAGAGGAGGAGGTACACTTGGAAAAGGCCTGGAGAGACGGGAAGATTTGATTTAGATTACACGTGGTCAGGCAAAGATTCCGAAATCCGATATTGTATTTACCTAGGAGCAGATATAGACTCAGATCATGATTTAGTAGAAATGAAGTTTAAGAGACTAGCCATGAAGAATTAGCACGCAAAGAAGTGGAATACAGAGGTGCTACGGGGTGAAGAGATACGCTCGAAGTTCTGTAACGATATAGATACTAATATAACGAACAGCTCAGTCGGGTTTTCAGTTGAAGAGGAATAGACATCTCTAAAAAGGCAGTCGCAGAAGTTAGAAAGAAACACATAGTTACATAGAAGTTACCTGCGAAGAAACCATGGCTAACAGAAGAAATAGTTTAGTTGATCGAGGAAAGAAGGAAGTACAAAAATGTTCCGGGAAACTCAGCACTACAGAAATACAAGTCGCTTAGGATTGAAATTAACATGAAGCTAAGACGAAATGGCTGCATGAAAAATGTGAAAATATCGAAAAAGGAATGATTGTCGGAAGGACTGACTTAGCACACAGAAAAGTCAAAACAACTTTTGATGAAATTAAAAGCATCAGGAGCGCAATGGGAATTCCACTGTTAAAAGCAGAGGGAAGAGCGAATAGGTGGAAAGAATACATTGAAAGCCTCTGTGAAGGGGAATATTTGTCTGATGTGATAGAAGAAGAAATAAGAGTGGATTTAGAAGAGGTAGGGGATCTAGTATTGGAATCAGAATTTAAGAGAGCTTTGGAGGACTTAAGTTCAAATAAAGCAGAAGGGGTAGATAACATTCCTTCAGAATTTCTAAAATCATTGCGTGAACTGACAAAACGACTATTCACGTTGGTATGTAGAATGTGTGAGTCTCGCGATATACCATCCGACTTCCGGAAAAATATCATACACACATTTCCGAAGACTGCAAGTGCAAGAATTATTGCACAGTAAGCTTAACAGCCCAGGCATCCAAGTTGCTGACAAGAATAATATGTAGCAAAATGGAAAAGAAAATTGGGGATATGCTCGACGACTTATCACTTTGGCATTAAGAAAGGTAAAGGCGCCAGAGAAGCAGTTCTGACGTTGCGGTTGATAATGGAAGCAAGACTGAAGAGAAATCAAGACACGTTCATAGGAAGTATCGACCTGGAAAAGGAGTTCGAACAACGTCAAACGTTGCAAGATGTTCGAGTTCTGAGTAAAATAGGAGTAAGTTATGGAGAAAGACCGGTAATATAAAACTTGTACAACAGCCAAGAAGGAATAATAAGAGTGGACGACCAAGAACGAAGTACTCAGATTAAAAGGGGTGCAAGACAGGGATGTAGTCTTTCATCCCTACTGTTCGATCTGTACTTCGCAGAAGCAATGATGGAAACAAAAAAAAAAATGTTTCAAGAGTGGAATTAAAATTCAAGGTGAAAAGATATCAATGACAAGATTCGATGATGACATTGCTATCCTCAGTGAAAGTGAAGAAGAATTACAGGATCTGCTGAATGGAATGAACAGTCTAATGACTAAGGAATATGGATTGAGAGTAAATAGAAGAAAGGCGAAAGTGGCATGTAGTAATCCCATGGAAACATCTTGATCGTTGAAAGAAAAAAAGAAGTTTTTAACGATCAAGATGTTTCCACGGAATCACTACATGCCAAATCTGGATGATCGCGTACCTTATAAATGGCAGACTTCGTCAGTCAAATGGAAGAAAGACCAAAGTAATAAGAAGTAGCTACAATGAGAACAGCGAGAAACTTAACATCAGGATTGATCGTCTCGAAGTAGACGAAGTTAGGAAATTCTGCTACCTAGGCAACAAAGTAACCCATGACGGACGGAGTTAGGAGGACATAAAAAGCAGACTAGCATTAGTAAAAAGGGCGTTCCTGGACAAGAGAGGTCTATTAGTATCAAACATAGGCCTCAAATTGAGGAAGAAATTTCTGAGAAAGTACGTTTGGAGCACAGCATTCCATGGCAGTGAAACATGGACTGCGGGAACACCAGAACAGAAGATAGTTGAAGCATTTGAGATGTGGTGCTGCAGACGAATGTTGAAAATTAGATGAATTGATAAGGTAAGGAATGAGGAGGTTCTGCTCAGAATCAGAAAGGAAAGGGATATATGGAAAACACTGACAACGGGAAGGGAAGGATGGTAGGACAGCTGTTAAGACATCAGGAAATAATTTTCATGATCCTAGAGTGAGCTGTAGAGAGTAAAAACTGTAGAGGAAATCAGAGATTGGAATACATCTGGCAAGTAATTGAGGAATTATGCTGCAAGTGCTACTTTGAGATGAAGACGTTGGCACATATTGGCACATTTCCTGGCGCGTAGCATAAAACCAGTCAGAAGACTGGCGACTAAAAAAAAAAAAAAAAAAAAAAAGGAGTCCCTTCGTAAAAATATTTCCAGATTGCGGTTGGTGTCATTGTCCAATGGAACGGATCAACGGATGTCCGACGGCGAAAATGAGAAACTACCTGTAGACCATGTGAGCGCGACAAGGACGAATCATTTTGAAACACCCTGCATGTTATGTATTTCAACGTAATTAAAGGTTGTGTTGGAATTCTCGCGAAAAAAGGCAAGAAATGTCTAAGACTGAGAAGTATACGTACGTAGTTATCGGAGGGCCCGATAGTAAATTAGAATGAGATTAACGCCAAAACGTCAAATTCACTGTGCTATTCATAAGCTCACTGAATACAATTTACATCTTATACTGCGCGCACGGTTCATTTTTTTTTTTTGACGTCACAGTAGAAACGTTGGATGTAGGTACTTTTTATGAGGTGCTAGCACCCGCTGTCTCGCTCGCGAAGACTCAATGGGAAGCTCAAATATTTTTGTTTTTCTTTAATCGAATTTTTATGTTGTTCACGAATTGCAACACCTTCTAAACTTTCCACGCTAATTAAGGCCATAGACACACGGTCTTTTTCTAATTCACTTCTGACCAGACAGCGAATTTGGTAACTAGAGTCCACGATTTTTGAATCACGCCTTTTGCTGACTTTTGGTAATATTTTCAAAGAAATTTTTATTCTCTAACACTTATTTTTTATATGTAACTGATAAGCGAAATACCAGTTTTCATAGATTTAGCTTAAAAAATTTTTATACAATGAAATACTTTCTTAAAAATGTTCATCCCCTATTTTACCCCTTAGGGATTGAATTTCCAAAAACAGTGAAACATGTATTTTTCAGTTTCTTAAAAATAAGTCTATTCAAATTTTCATAGTGTTAGTTCTAAAAACGCTTTCATAACGAAATACTTTCATAAAACTTTTCATCTCCTATTTCACCCCCTTAGGGGTTGTATTTCCGAAAACTCTAAGACACAATTTTTTTTAAATTTCAAAACGAGAAGTCATAGACGCAACTTTAAAAATACTTTAGCAGTTCTTTAATAATGATTTATTTTCAGAAAAATTTTTCGACCACTAGTTCACTCCTATAGTTGTTAAATTTCCAAAAATGCTGAAACATGTATTTCTTTGTTTCTGACTGAGAAACCAAATATTAATTTTCATAGCTCTAGATTTAAAACTGCCTTACCAGCTGTGACGTATAAAAATTTTTTGTGCCTACAGTGTCACGTCTTTCAGGGTCACACAAATTTTTATTTTTAAAGGGTATCACTTAAGACTATTTCCATGGTTTCGCCCCTCAAATTCCTCCCTCATATCACAAAATTGTCGTTTGATGTAGTACAAACTGAAAAAATAAATTCCTTTTAAAGCACAGTTTCGTATATAATTTATATTCAAAACCTTATACCTGTGTCACAGAACAAATTCTACATCGAGAATACTTTACACAAGTTTAAGTGAAGAAATGCTTCCGATAATTATTACAGTATTTAAAGAACATCAAAATATGAACAGGCTGAAATGAACAAACAGTACATGAGACTTTGTTAATCAATTTAACTGTAAAAAGCTAAGGAGCATATTATTAACAAAATGAGAAATATGCAAAAGTGAAATGCCAAAATGAGCACTTCTCAATTGGAAGTAACTCAAAACAATCAGAATGGCTGAAAGAGAGCAAAATAACATGAGCCATAAACGAATGACAGCTAAGCAACTAAGCAAATAAGAGAACAGGCAAAAATCAGATGCCAACAAAATGAGAGCTGGCCGAACTCGGTCGGCACTTATATACGGTTGCGCTCGTGGCGGCACCTCGCGGCCCGTACGCAACACGCGCGCCTGCGACCGCAATGCACTCTTAAAGGTCGGGACACACATGTCCGGACCGTGTCCGTGCCGAGACACGTCCGTGCATCGGCCGTCACCCTGGCAACGAAATACATCATTAAAACAAATGTAGCGTGGCGGGCCCCACTTGACCGGGCCGTGCACGGGGAACGTCAACGGATCGGGGCCGGGCCGGGCGGGATTCGACGTGTTTAGTTTTTCACGTGACGGACACGGCCTGATGGTAGAACTGTCTCGTGAGCTGTGCAACTGCGCAAGACTGTTCTGTGTACAAAACACGGATGTGGAACGACTAATAGAAGTAGTTCGTAAGTTTCCTATTCATTACGATCAGGGAAGTGAAAACTACAGGAATATCGAGTACAAAGACAGAGTTTGGAAGACAATTGCAACAGATCTACAAGCCAAAGATAAGATAAAAACTATACAAGTTTTAATACCCGAAAGATATTCAAAAACTATTTATTTTACAAATAGATGTTTGGTTTATGTCATCGTTATATCGCCAAGGCGACATGTTCTTGCCATTCCACAGTCCCTTGTGGAGAATTCAGGGAATTTTTGAGTTGCTCTCGTACAGCAAATGCAGCATCTGTTGATCTCCCACGAATTCGAGGTAGGTTTCGAAGATTTGATGATCTTCCAGATCCCACAGTAGTTTCCTTTTGATCCATCCTCTGTTCGGGCACCCTATAACCTTCCATTTTTCGAATAAAGTTGTACAGTACACACTCAGCCGTCACAACCATTGCAAGGTTATTAGGATCTCCCTGAAGGATTCTTCTAAATATTCGAAATTTCTGTTGCAATATACCGAATGCATTTTCGGATATTCTTTTTGCCCGACTCAAACAATAATTAAATACAGCCTTGTCATTTGTTAAGTTCCTGCCAGGATATGGTCGCATCAAGTATGTTTTGAGAGGAAAAGCGTAATCGCCTACAATTACCACTGGAAGTTCAACATCAGTTCCGGGTAAAGTTTTACTCTTTGGGACGCTAAGCGTATTGTTTTCCAATGACTTTCCAAGGTCTGAATTTACTAGAATGCCTCCATCAGAGTTTCTTCCGTACGCTCCCACGTCTATCGCAATAAAATTATAACATGGGTCAACCAGAGCAAGAAGCACAATGGAATATGTTTTTTTTTTTTTTTTTGTAATTCCAATAGAGACTTCCTGAGTTTTTTGGAGCCCGTATTGTTACGCGCTTTCCATCTAAAGATCCAATGCAGTTTGGAAACTGCCATTTTGCCCAAAACTCCTCAGCTATAGCATTCCATTTTTCTTCATTCGGCACAGGCATCACCTCTTCTAACAATAAATCGATAACTGCTCTAGAGGTGTCATGGACGATAGCTCCAACTGTGGATTTTCCCCACCTGTAGCTGAAGGAAATAGTTTTAAAGGAATCTCCTGTAGCAAGGAACCTGAAAAAAATTGAACTGTATAAGATGAGAAATACGCGAATACGCGATTTGAAATATTTTTGCTACAGGTGGAATAGAGGAATGAAAAAAAAATAAATAAAAAAAATAAATGGGAATCTGTTCGTGACCAACTAAGGAAGACCCTGCATAAAAGGAAAACTGTTTCAGGACAAGCTGCTGTTCATCAACATAAATATAAGTATGAAGATCTCTTAAAGTTCCTGCTACCTTACATAGTAGAACGAGAAACAGTTTCCAATGCTCCTTACACGCAAGACAATAATGAGAATAAACAAGAATCAAATACAGATTCCCAAGAGGAGCAGTCTATTGCTGAAAACGAAAAAGAGTCTACACAAGAAGACATTGCAGATGAAGAATGGATCATTAAAACCCAGGGTAGTGAAACAGAGAATTTGATAGAGCGCACTCGGCATTCCCAGACGTCCTCAGCTCATTCGTCCGTCACTTCAAATAAGAACACGTTTATGAAACCACCACTGAAACGAAAATTTCAGCGTGAGGTTAAACCACAAGAATCTGCATCAAGCCAGCTCATGGCTTACATTTTGGCAGAAAAAAGCTGAAAAACAGAGAGAAATACTAAACCCAGTTGATGCTTTTTTGGCTGGTATAGCACCAGCCCTAAAATCGTTGCATCCACTACTTTTTCATCAAGCTAAAAATAGGATTTTTTCAATTGTACAAGACTTTGAACGGAAGCAACTCATAAATGACGTATCAGTCCATCAATTCACTCCATCATCCTCCAATTCCTCAGCAAAATATGTTTCAACGCCATATCCTTCACCTGTGGAAAACGAGTCAGCAGAACCTACACAACAGCTTTTGGATCTGCAAAGGGATTCCCACAATTCGTATATAAATAACCAAAGCCATCATCCTCCAAGTTCCCCTGCATACTCATCAGCTTCGGAAACTAATTCACTGAATAGTCCTCATTTTTTTTTTTTTTTTAGGG
Organism: Schistocerca nitens; assembly: GCF_023898315.1. NCBI lineage: Eukaryota > Metazoa > Arthropoda > Insecta > Orthoptera > Acrididae > Schistocerca > Schistocerca nitens. The sequence goes on from NC_064614.1 coordinate 550,650,026, forward strand.
TAGTAGAAATTTAACTGTATTATTTACTAACTTATGTATTTATCTTTCAATTACTAAAGTAATAAAATAAAAATGCTGTCGTTAAAACTTCTTATTTATTTGTGTTCTGTGTACTTTTCTTTAGCCTACCTTAAAAAAACAGCCAGTCGTTCTTTGGGTGAAACTGATACTCTCCAGAAAGCATCGTTTTTTCTCAGTCTTGGTTCTAGTTTCTTCAAAAGTTCACAGAAGGTGTACTGCGTCATCCTAAAATATTCATAAAACTTAGTCTCATCATCTATGAGATGAGAAAATAATGTTCGAAACTCTCCATGTACTGGTCTTGTTTTCCAGGCACTGTGGATCCATAATTTTCTTTTTCTTGTTTCCTCTTCGTCTAAAGCAAGTGCTATAAGTCCTAATTCACTATTACGAAAATTAGTGAACATGTTTTACAGCTTTCACAAACAGAAACACAGATCACCGCGTCCTCGTCACTACAAGGAACAACAGACACACGGACGTGCCCCGGTCATGTGTGGCCCCTGCAGGAACGGACCGCAGCACGGCCGTCACTCGTCCGACGCTCGGCCCTGACACGGCCCGGACGTGTGTGTCCCGACCTTTAATCGCTTTGGCTATCTATGAACGACTCACGGCCAGACCCGACTTTCATATGTCGTTGTTGCTGCGTCACAGCCTGTAGTCGTACACGCATTATGGAATTCCCGTACAGGAGCGGACATTTTAATTGAAAGTCGCTACCTGGGATCGGCAGATAAATACTATACTGCAATGCGTGTGTTGTTAAGAAGAACGATGTGTTCCTTCTCACACGCATGCATGCATTCCCGAAGAAAAACTACATCATTCTTCTTAACAACATGGGCGCTGTAATATCGTATGAACAGTAAAAATGGAAAACGTTCTTATTCTTTTTCAAAACCACGCTTTTACTGATATTGTGTTCTCGGTCATCTGCCACGTATCCTTAGACTTGATCAGAGTATCAAATGGTGGAGAAAATGTTCCAAACATTCATTATGAGAAGGTTCCTTACCTTTGTGCCAAGCAGTGCTTGCCTCAGGAGTTCCAAATACCACTCCAGTGCATACAGCTGACTTCATTGAATTTAAAGTTTCTGCTGGAACATTGTTGACAGTGCAGGTACAAAAGATCTCCGCATGCAGTATGATCAAAGTGTCTTTTATCCATCTCAAAATAGCTATTCAAAATTATTACTCTCAAACAGAAGAATGGAAAAATTCCAGCATATTCATAAGAGGGAAGGCCATTGCAGATATATGCCATGCCATACATCATCTAAAAGACTAGCTATGTATATTAGTTGCAAAATACAAAGCCCAGATGACGATGTTGCCATTTCTCCCTCAAGAGGACAGGGAGTCTTGCTGTAAACTTCGCAAAATCTAACCCCAAGAATGAAGTGAACACAGGTAAAAATTTATGAGAGATGATAAATGGTTTTCGTTGACTACTGCTCTACAAGGTAAAGCATTACCCTGTACATTGAAGTAATAAAATAAGAGGGTGAGTCAAATGAAAACCTTAAATATTTTTTAAATATTATTTATTGTGCATAAGTGGTACAAAGCTGTATCACTTTTCCACATAGTCTCCCCCACGCGCAATCAAAGTCCTCCAGCACTTACAAAGTGCATAAATTCCTTCAGAAAAAATTCTTTTGGTAGTCCTCGCAACTTCTCATGCACCGCGCGGCGTACCTCTTCATCATAACGGAACTTCTTTCGTCCCATTGCGTCTTTGAGAGGTCCAAACATATGGAAATCACTTGCTGATGAGGAATGGCACCATTCCTTGCTCGCTCTCTTCGTTTCCGGTTGGTGGAAGTGAACCCAGGTTTCGTTCCCAGTAACGATTCTTGCAAGGAAGCCATCACCTTCTCGTTCGAAGCGCCGAAGAAGTTCTTTACAAGCACCAACACGTCGTTCTCTCATTTCAGGAGTCAATTGCCGTGGCACCCATCTTGCAGACACTTTGTGAAAATGGAACACATATGCTGACCCATGACTAATCTGTAAATATGCTGCAATGTCATTCAGTGTCACTCAGCGGATTTCCTTCACTATGGCTTCAACTGCTGCAATGTTCTGTGGAGTCACAACTCGTTGTGCCTGACCTGGACGAGGAGCATCTTCCACTGAACTCAAATCATTTGCGAACTTCCTACTCCATTCGCAGACTTGCTGCTGTGACAAACGTGCGTCACAGTACTGCACCTTCGTTCGTCGATAAATTTCAATAGGTTTCACACCTTCACTACAAAAAAACCGAATAACAGGACGCTGTTCTTCCCTGGTGCAAGTCGCAAGTTGGGCAGCCATCTTTATACTGTACTGCGACGGCTATATTGGTGTTCTGTGTGCGACGGTATGTGTGCATCTGCACTGTGCTGCCACCTGTAGGCCATTCTGCACACTGTTTGTAGCACGCTTACCAACTTACAGGATAACGGCACAAAATTTCGATTTGTTATTACACATTTAAGGTTTTCATTTGACTCACCCTCGTATAACGGTATGCACATATACAATGGCGTTAGTATCGCGTACACAAGGTACAAAAGCTCAATGCACTGGCGAAGCTGTCACTTGTACTCAGGTGATTCACGTGAGGAGGAGGAGGAGATTTAGTGTTTATCGTCCCGTCGACAACGAGGTCATTAGGGACGGAGCGCAAGCTCGGGTTAGGGAAGGATGGCGAAGGAAATCGGCCGTGCCCTTTCAAAGGATCCATCCCGGCATTTGCCTGAAGCGATTTAGGGAAATCACGGAAAACCTAAATCAGGATGGCCGGAGACGGGATTGAACCGTCGTCCTCGCGAATGCGAGTCCAGTGTGCTAACCACTGCGCCACCTCGCTCGGTGATTCACGTGAAAAGGTCTCCGACGTCATTATGGCCGCACGACGGGAATTAACAGACTTTTAACGAGGAATGGCGGTAGTCGGTGCTAGACGCATGGGACGTTCCATTTCGGATATCGTTAGGTAATTCAATATTAAGACGTCCACAGTGTGAAGAGTGTTCGGAGAATACCAAATTTCAGGCATTACCTCTCATCACGAACAACGCAGTGGCAGATGGTCTTCACAAAACGACCGAGAGCAGCGGCGTTTGCGCAGACGCTGACTTGTCAGACAGGCAACACTGCTTGAAATAACCGCAGGAATCAACGTGGAGCATACGACGATCGTATCCGTTAGGACAGTGCATTGAATTTTGACATTAATGGACTATGGCAGCAGACGACCGACGCGAGTGGCGTTGCCAACAGCACATCGCCTTCAGCTCTTGTTCTGAGCTCATGACCATATCGATTGGACCTTAGATAACTGATAAACCGTGGTCTGGTCAGGTGAGTTCTGATTTCATTTGCTACGAGCTGATAATAGGGTTCGAGTGTGGTGCAGACCGCACGAAGCCTTGGACCCACGTTGTCAATAAGGCACTCTGCTCCGTGGTGGTGGCTCCATAATGGTGTGGGCTGTGTCTACATGCAATGGACTGGATCCTCTGGTCCAATTAAATCGATCATTGACTGGAAATGGCTATGTTCGGCTACTTGTAGATCATTTGGAGCCATTCATTGATTTCATGTTCCCAAACAACGATGAAATTTTTATGGATAACAAAGCGCCATGTCATCGGGCCAAAAATGTTCGCGATTTGTTTGAAGAACATTCCGGACAGTTCGCGCGAATGATTTTACCACCCAGATCGCCCGATATAAACACAATCGATCATTTATGGAACATAATGGAGAGGTCAGTTCGTGCATAAAATCCTGTACCGGCAGCACTTTCGCAATTATTGACGGCTATGGAGGTAGCTTGGCTCAGTATTTCTACAGGGGACTTCCAACGACTTGAGTCCACATCATGTTGAGTTTCTGCACTACGCCGGGCAAAAGGATCTTCGACACGATATTAGGAGGTAACCCATGACATTTGTCACCTCAGTATATTTCTAAACTTCTATTATGACAAATAAAACGTAGTGGCTCTGTTTTAATGGCACTTGGAACAAAAACTTTGTTACTGGTACCTACAACCAGCCGGATTTCAGGCATGACACTTAGAACGTTATTAATAAATTATTTATTTTCCAGTTTGCTCATTACATTTTGCAGCTATGAGGTTGGCAGCATAATTCTCTGATATAGAAATACTTTCTCAGTTTTTGGGTACAAATAAGTAATGTACAAAAACAGGTGCATTGTTTTTTAATTCTCCTAACAAATGTGGATTTGGTACTCAGATGGTTTTCTACTTCCACTGTTCAACTGTTGAGGAGTATTTCAAGAATGGACGAGGAGTATGGAACGAAAATAAATATAGCAAAGACAAAAACGAAGAAAATAAGAATAAGATCTTAGATGGAAAAATGATAGAACAAGTAATATCCTTTCTGTGTCTGGTAAGATCAACGACATGGAAGTGAAACTGTTCAGGAGAAATAAGGAGGAGCATACATATGGGAAAGAGAATATTTGAAAAGGTGAAGCAGTCACTAACAGCTAGACGAATTCCAATGGGGCTGAGAAAAAATTTGCTAAATGTTGCGTACAGAGTGTAATGTCATAAAGCCGTGAAACGTCGCCAATTAATAAGAGAGACGATAGATATTTAGTAAGTTTTAAAATCTGGCTACGGAAAAGAATGCATGAAGTGAAATGGACTGACGAACTTATGAATGAAGAAGTAATGAAATAAATAGTGGAATGAAGATTACTGGAAGTGATCAGAACGAGAAAAAAGGATCTTGGCTGTAGCAACTGTCTGCAGCAAAGAATAATGGATGGAATGAGAGGAAGAAGTAGGAAGATAATGATGGACGACATTAGAAATAATCATACAAACAGATGATGACACTCAGAATGCCTACGCCCAGGTTGCACATTCCCATAAATTACAGGCGGTTAGTTTGTAGGCACGGAGCAGTTGCCCGACGGTGTTCCGGTTGGGTTTCATCGGATTCAGATAAGCCGATTTTGATGGCCAAGACATCAACGTGAGTTCACTATCAGGCTCCTCAAACTACTGCAGCACGATTCTGGCCTTTGATACGGACAATTAACATCGCTGTTAGCGAAGACATCAAGCATAAGGGGTTGCAAGTGGCCCATAATAATGTTCACGTAGTCCACAGCTGTCATGGTGCCTTCTGTTACTGCCGCAGCTCCCGTGGAAGCCCAGGTGAATGTCAAAAATGGTTCAAATGGCTCTGAGCGCTATGAGACTTAACTTCTGAGGTCATCAGTCGCCTAGAACTTAGAACTAATTGAACCTAAATAACCTAAGGACATCACCCACATCCATGCCCGAGGCAGGATTTGAACCTGCGACCGTAGCGGTCGCTCGGTTCCAGACTGTAGCGCCTAGAACCGCACGGCCACTCCGGCCGGCAGGTGAATGTCCCCCATAACATAATAATGCTCTCATCGGCCTGCGTCCATGACACATTGCATGTTCCGAGCAGCTCTTCTCCTGGATAACGGCATGTCTGGACACGACCATCGACCTGATTTAACAATAAATGGGATTCATGCCACCAGGCGATACGAGTCCACTGGTCTGTGGCCCAATCCCGATAATTCGCTGCCCACTGTAATCTTAACTGACGACGTTGTTGGGTCAACGTGGAAACATGTAGGGGTCCTCTACTGCGGAACACCGTGCTCAACGCTGTGCTCTGAACGGTGTGCTCCAAAACACTCGTGCCTCCGCCAGCACTGTACTCTGTCGTCAGATCTGGGACCTATCGCCGCCCGTCCTGCTTTAGAGATAGGCAAGCCCCCGAACCCCATGTTGTTTGATGAGTATCGACGTCCAACCTCTTGTCGCCTATTAATGCTTTCAGCATTCTTCCACCACGTTCTAGAGATGCTCACGTCAGTAGCACGCGAACAGCCTACCAGCTTCGCCGCTTCCGTAATGCTCGCTCCCAAGCACTGCGCCACAACAATCTGGCTTTTGCCAAAGTCGCAAGTCGGCGGATTTCGACATTTGCGCCACTTATCGTTGCTAGAATGGTTCCCCACTCGTCTCTGCTCCACTCATATACTTCTCTTAGCGCAGGAGCAAGCTGTGAGCAGCAAGGCGCGAGCACGGAGCAGCGCGAGCGCGCTACCCCCAATACCGGACCAGAGCGGAGAGTGGGGAGAGTCACGTGGGGCACACAACAGCTGCCGCCAGTCAATGTAAATCCGCGGCCACCTGCAGGGATATCACTCACGAATTATTACTGCGACAAATGAAACAAATAAAGGAGAATGTACACGTGCCACATAATTTTATTAGCTTAGTGTATGCCTCTACATTCGCATTAATTTGTGAACTGTTACACAATAAAAGATGTCACTGAAGTGAGGGATTCTCGGTTATCTTGTACTTTTTGCCCTTTACAATTGCGTCTATGTTCGGAGTAATTGTTCTTGTGCATTTTAGACGCAGCGTGCAGTTTAAATTTCGATCAGACAACGCGTTTCTCAGGCGCGTCTTGTTACATTTCATTGCAGAGAACAGTTGTTCACAAACATACGTGGAACCGAACATTGATATTATTGTAGCCGTCACTTTGTGCAAACGAGGAAATCTATCCTGAGGGAAGTGTCTGTAGAATTCCAAAATGTTTTTTTCGTTCTGAAATTTGTCTCTGTATTCTCTGTCCCACTGCAGGTCAATAATTTCTTGCTGCAGCTCAGGACGAATCTCTTAAATATTCGCTGAATATGGAGAGAACAGATCAAAATCACTGTCTAGTGCTGTCAGATCTTGAAAGCGCTGATCAACTAAACTATGTGAATAACGTTCACAGTCTTTGTGAACATCTTGCATGGATGATAATTTAGAAAAATGAGCTAGGTTTCCTGTTTACAGCTGACTCACCCAAAGTGTCAATTTCATTTTAAAATCTCGTATTCGATCTATGAAATGAGTAATTAGCAGATCTTTACCTTGTAGTAAAATGTTCAAAGCATTCAGATGGCTAGTTAAATCTGCTAAGAACGCGAGATCACATTCAAACGTGCGCGCGCATTTCCCCTCCCTCCCCTCCCTCCCTACTCAGCGACCTTGCACCTGCTCGCGAGCACGTGCATGAGCAGACGCGAGTACTCGCGCTCAAAACCGGCCAGTTGTTAAGACCTGTCTTAGCGCATCACGTGCCCACTGCGTTAGCAGACATCATACAACCTCGCGCTGGGCAGTGGTCGTAGTGTTTTGGTTCATAAGTGTATTTACGACAAATTCGGTAGAGAGTGAGCGCGCTGGCGTTGTACGAGGCTCATTTCAAACGTTCTGCGCTTGTAAGACAGAAGTGCAGAAAATAATTTGCTTTACAAAACAGCTTTATAGGCCTTCAATATAATCTATATTATTGCTTACGACAGCTTCCCAACGTTCTGGTAACTTCTGTATTCCGAATGGGTGAACTTCATTGTTGAGCTATGTGATTACTCGGATCACCTCACTGGACGTTTCATCAGTCGTATAAAAACGTTTTCCATAGGGTCGTTTCCTCAATTCGGAAAATAAATCAAAGTCTTGTGGGCTCATATCAGGACTGTACGGCGAGCTGGGAACTATTTCCCATCTATATTTGTTGAGCGTTCTTCTCACTAGTAGGGCAGTATACGGTCTCGCATTATCGTGCAAAATAAGGATACCAGCTGTAAGCAAGTCAGGCCTTCTTTGATGAATATTCGGGCACAAAACATATTGCAGAAACAGCTTGCAGTAAGCACCTGTTACAGAGGTCCCTTGCGGCACTAGTTGTAGCTATGATTCCATTCGTGTAATATGCAACGATCGTCAGCAGTTTCATCTTTGATTCATGTCGGAGAAATTTTTTTCGAGCGTCGAGAGTCAGACTTTTCCATTATGCCGACTGAGACTTCATTTCCGTCTGAGAATCTCGTATCTGGGTTTCATCAAGAGCACCAATCCTTTCAGAAACTCTCCTTACGTTCGACAGCATTGAAGCTATTCTTCTGCGATTGTTTTGCGATCTGCTTTCTGCTCTTCTTTCAGATCATGCTGAAACCATCTCACAGCAACTCATCTTTAACTTTTCATTTATGATTCTGTAAACTGAAGTGACAGACAGTCTGGCCTCATATGCAATTTTCTCACATGTTTTTCGTCGATCCTCTCTCAAAACGTTATTAACTATAACCTGAGAGGCGTAGTCTGTTGCAGTTGATGGCCTTCCACTCCTGTGTTGTCCTCAGTGCTTACCCGACCTTCACGGAGACGAGCAGACGATCTTGATACTGTGATACAATGAACTACACCATTCCCACACACCTCTCTCAAAGCATTGTAAATTTATGTTGGGTTATTTCCGTATAGGGATTCCAGTTTAATGAAGGAACGCTGGTCACTACGTGTAATGCGACCTGACTCGGTTTCCGCTCACGACGCAGTCACGCGAAGCAGCAAACACATATATGGCCGTCGCGCTTAAAGTCTCACTCAGAATTGATATTAGTTTCTACTTGATCACACCATCGTAACGAACACATTTGTAAAGCGTGTAATACTTTTGAAGTGAGTCTCGCATTTATATATATTTTGGCTATTTTCATTTTCCGATAAGATTTGTACGCAGTCTGAGTCATTACCTCTGGATTACACAAATCTCCAAACCAATGGATTTATTTTAATACAGTCGCAATAGGAAATAGTAGAAGTCGTGATTAGGTCACTGAGAATGACATTATACAATTAATAATTTAATCCCCGACAACAGGAAGGAGATTTAACATTTTTCACTGGAACGTGAAAACAAAAGAATTTCGTTCTAAAAAATATTTCAATTTGTAATAAAACGCAAATTTTCTGCATGCAATAACTCCAGGTTCGCTATTTTTGGGACTTACGACTTCGGTGTTCTAGGATTCCGTTTCTCGGTACAAGTCATTAAATCGCACATTCGGTAATACGGTAAAGAGCAGTACAAAAACTAAAAACTGGTGGCGGCTGCCCCTTCCTTTCCTGCAGTAAAACAATTTGCGACATCTCAGCTTGACATCACAACAAGTGAAATGTTTTTATCCCTTTAAAGCTGTATGATAAGTTCATTCCAGACGTCGAATGCCTTGGAAACGTGTGTGCGTTATGCATGACACTTTTGAGCCGGATCTGTGTGCTCTAACGACGTAATTAAGTTCAAAACCCGCAGAATGTTTGTGGGCAATTATTACACCGCACCACAGTCGAGAAATTTTTAGACTCTATGTACGTTGACGGAAAACGTTCCGTTCTGTGCGTCTGAATGCTCGCTTCATACATATTCCTATTCTATGACGATTTGTACAGTGTTAGTGACACCAATACAGAGTTCTTACAAAGGAAAGTATTACTTTAAAAATGTCATAGGACATCATTACAGTTAAACAGTTGATGTCAGTATCATAATCTGGTTCTCTCATATATGCCTAACTGAACTTAATTTAACAACGGAAAAAATCAGTTGTGTCTGTTCATTTAAAACTGTTTCATATCTTTACCGATGTCAAGTTTTTTTTCCAGTAACAGTGTGTACAACGCCACTATGAACACCAACGTGCTGGTAACGGTAGCTGAAAGATGGCCCTCCTGGAAATATTTGAGATCAATAAACTTGCGACTTAGATTGCTAACGTAATGTTAAGGGAACAGACATAATTTCTTTTTTCCTCTCTGTTAATTTAAGTTTCATTTTAAGTGTATGTGAGAGAAGCAATACTAAAGTCAACATTATTATTCGTGTTTTTAAATGCCATTATTTCCTTTGCAATTTTTTAAATGTAATTCTCTTTCTTTGTAAGAACAATGTAGGTATATCTTTAAAATCTGTGTAATCCGAAAGTACTTTGATCTGTGTTGTGATGTTAAGTTGCCACTTGATGCCGGAAACAGAAATAATATTGTAGAACGTAAAGGAAGAGTTCCCTTATATCTTATTGTTATCATTTTCTGCCAGGCACTGACTAAGTATTCAGTTACTACCCTTTTTAACCAGTTGTCACTACGCTTATGGTTTCAACAGCAGTGCAGAAAAAGAGATTAATTTATCAGAATACATTTTTCAAAGAGAGAGGGCCGTCGGAGATAATGTTTTTTTTTTTTTTTTACATATCATTGTCCATTTGGTTAAAACTTCGTGGAAGATCAAGTTTATTGGAATTAGCCGTTAACTCAGGTCTCTGCTTCATACACACACATCAAAACAGTTTTGCATCATCCCGGTTCCCAGAACACCAGAATATAGACGTTGACTGTGGATATTGTATCACAGACACAGTCCCTTTGACTGTTCAGAGCTGCTGCTAAAGCCCCCGAAAGATGTAAACTACCATGCACTAGCAGCGTCTATTAGACGGAGGGGGTGCGACAGCCGATCAGAACTAGTCATTCCTCAGGAAGAAGGTAAACGGCTCGTGTTGTCTGTAGTTCAACCTTGCCTAGACGGTCAATACCGCGGTTCGATTGCGCCCGCATTGTTACTTTGTGCCAGGAAGGGCTCTCAATAAGGGGAGTGTCCAGGCGTCTCGGAGTGAACCAGAGCGATGTTGTTCCGACATGGAGGAGATACAGAGAGACAGGAACTGTCGATGACATTCCTCGCTCAGGCCGCCCAAGGGCTACTACTACAGTGGATGACCGCTACCTACGGATTATGGCTCGGAGGAACACTTATAGCAACACCACCATGTTGAATAATGCTTTTCTTGCAACCACAGCCGGCCGTTGTGCCCGAGCGGTTCTCGACGCTTCAGTCAGGAACCGCGCAGCTGCTACGGTCGCAGGTTCGAATCCTGCCTCGGGCATGGGTGTGTGTGATGTCCTTAGGTTAGTTAGATTTAAGTAGTTCTAAGTCTAGGAGACTGATGACCTCAGATGTTGTCCCATAGTGCCTAGAGCCATTTAAACCACAGGACGTCGTGTTACGGCTCAAACTGTGCGAAATAGGTTACATGATGCGCAACTTCACTCCCGACGTCCATGCATCTTTACAACCACGACACCATGCAGCGCGGTACAGATGGGCCCAACAATATGCCATATGAATAAAAATCTCTCGGTGTACATTCCGCGTCAATTCAGGATAAAACTTCAAGCTTTCGACCACTACCTCCATGGTCGCCGTCAGGGCTAAAACTGACTGTCGTGAACTATCGAGGTTCCCACTTTTATATGCGAAGGACGGCTTCTGATTGGCTGGAATACGTCATAGCAACAGCGATATGGCGCGTAGTGAAGTAGTGCCCTCTACTTCCATTGATGTAGTTTCTATCCCGCGTTGCTTGCAGCGCCATCCCTTGAATCAGGAGGTAATGTGCGGGAAGTCTTTCTCTGCGATTTTCCTTTATCCAGTGCACTCTTCCAAGTGTTGCTAAGTGCATAGCCGTTGTCTCTGTTAAAGTTATTATCGCTAAGTCTAATTTCGACTGCTTCCCGGATCACAGAGTCCCAGTAATTCGATGCGTGGGCTGTTACTCTGGTTTCTTCAAATAAAGTCTTATGCTTGTTAAGAAGGCTGTGTTCATCCACCGCTGATTTTTCCAAATACCTGTATTTCAGGTGGCGCTGGTGCTCGATGCAGCGATCGGCAACGGTTCTTACAGACTGGCCCACGTAATTCTTGCCGCATTTGCAAGGAATAGTATAAATTCCCGGCACTCTTAAGCCGAGACTATCTTCGACTGATCTCAACATTTCCTTAATTTTCCTAGGTGGTCGGAAAACTGGTTTTATTCCTTGCCCCTTCAGGACTCTGACTATCTTGCTCGTTGTAGCACCGCAAAAAGGAAGCCGCGCTATGTGTTGGTCCTCTTCTTGTATATGGCCGGCATCGTGCCTTACTTTCTTGGACAATACTGATTTAATTTCACCGGCAGAATAACCATTCCTCTTGAAAACAGTAGTGAAATGGTTAATCTCGGGACCGAGGTGCTCCTTGTCGGAAATAGTCCTGGCTCTGTGTACTAAAGTATTCAGCATAGCTCTCTTCTGAGACGGATGATGGAAGCTGTGGCTATGCAGATATAAGTCTGTATGGGTTGGCTTCCTGTACACAGAATGGCCCAGTCGTCCATCCGGCTTTCGCTCCACCAACACATCTAAAAAAGGTAACTTCCCTTCCTTCTCTACCTCCAATGTAAATTTTATGTTTGGATGTACACCATTTAAATGTTCAACGAACTGCTGCAGCGTGTCGCTGCCGTGTGGCCATATGCCATATGGATCGCTCAGGATTGACATCACGTTCTCTTCGCCGAGGAATGTCGCATATGCCTTCAACCAGACAATCGTTGGGGCCTTAGACACACTGTCCAGCGAGTGCAGCAAGATGGAGGTTCCTGCTGTTTTGGGGTGGCATTATATGGGCAGACGTAGGCCACTGGTGGTCATGGAAGGTGCCGTAACGGCTGTACGATACGTGAATGCCATCCTCCGACCGATAGTGCAACTACATTGGCAGCATCTTGTGAAAGACTTCCTTCAGGATAACGACATCACTCGACTAGAGTGGCGAGCATGTTCTCCAGACATGAACCCTATCGAACATGCCTGGGATAGATTGAAAATAGCTGTTTATGAACGACGTGACACACCAACCACTCTGAGGGATCTACGCCAAATCGCCGTTGAGGAGTGGGACAATCTGGGCCAACAGTGCCTTGATGAACTTGTGGATAGTATGCCACGACGAATACAGGCATGCATCAATGCAAGAGGACGTGCTACCGGGTATTAGAGGTACCGGTATGTACAGAAATCTGGACCACCACCTCTGAAGCTCTCGCTCTATGGTGGTACAACATGCAATGTGTGGTTTTTCATGAGCAATAAAATGGGCGGAAATGATGTTTATGTTGATCTCTATTCCAAGTTTCTGTGCAGGTTCCGTAACTCTCGGAACCGAGGTGACGAAAAACTTTTTCTCATGTGTGTAATTACTAGTTCAGTATTAGCGTCGCCCGGGGACGTATTTTTTCCAGTCTTCTGTTAGATTATTACCTCCTTTTCCCTCTATCCATCTTCTCATTTCCTCACTCTATCTGTTCTTCCCCTTTATCTCTATGTTTATCCTTTCCCGTCTCATCCTCCTTGCTTTCCTCCTCCTCACCCTGTCCACGTTCTTCTCCCTCCTATTTGTGTCTCCTGCTTCCCCCTATCTACGCTTATTCTCCTCCGCACCTTCTCTCTCCATCACAAGTCATCACCCCCACCCAAGTAACAGACTGGTGGTTCTTGCCTCCACTGGATTTCTTTCCAGACAGTTAGTAATATGTGCAACAAGTTTGATTGGGGCTTAGGAGGAGCTTTTTACCCGCGGCTATGGTTCAAATGGCTCTGAGCACTATGAGACTTAACATCTATGGTCATCAGTCCCCTAGAACTTAAACCTAACTAACCTAAGGACAGCACACAACACCCAGTCATCACGAAGCAGAGAAAATCCCTGACCCCGCCGGGAATCGAACCCGGGAACCCGGGCGCGGGAAGCGAGAACGCTACCGCACGACCACGAGCTGCGGACCCCCGCGGCTATGTTACAGTACGCACGTGTCACATGTATTTTACGTATATTCAGCCCGTTTCACACATATTTGACCTGTATCTGTAGAGCAATTCGCCCTGCAGTTTCGTTTTCACGCAGCTTACATTATGACGTCATATCTACTAAACAATGTGACCTACAATGACATAATTTTGCAGATACATTCAGTGCTATATTTGAGTACTGTCTGCGAAATGTGTTGCAGACAGAGTTTTCACCAAAGACGTAATAAATTAAAACGATATGCATGGTGAGGCAGTTTTTCACATAGCTCAGTTTTTAAGACGTCATATCTCCTGAATCGTGTGTCGTACGGTGAATAATTGTGCAGGTACATTCAGTGGTATATGTGTATACTGTCTGAAAAATGCGTCGCGAACTCAGTTAGTAGTAAAGAAATAATAAATTAATCCGTCATGCAGCAGTTTTACTGCATGAACAGTGAAAATGTAGCACATGTACAGCTACGTCTACATGGACACTGCAAATTACATTTAAGTGCCTGGCGAGGGTTCATCGAACCACGTTTACAATTCTCTATTATTTAAATCTCGTATAGCACGCGGGAAGAACGAACACCTATATCTTTCCTTACGAGCACTGGTTTACCTTATTTTATCATGGTGATCATTTCTCCCTACGTAGATCGGCGTCAGCAAAATATTTTCGCATTCGGAGGAGAAAGTTGGTGATTGGAATTTCGTGAGAAGATTCCGCCACAATGAAAAACGCCATTTTCTAATGATGTCCAGCCCAAATACTGTATCATTTCAGTGACGCTCTCTCCCCTATTTCGCGATAATACAAAACGTGCTGCCCTTCTTTGAACTTTTTCGATGTACTCCGTCAGTCCTGTCTGGTAAGGATCCCACACCACGCAGCAGTATTCTAAAAGAGGACGCACAAGCATAGTGTAGGCAGTCTCCTTAGTAGATCTGTTACACTTTCTAAGTGTCCTGCTAATGAATCGCAGTCTTTGGCTAGCTTTCCCCACTACATTTTCTATGTGTTCCTTCCAATTTAAGTTGTTCGTAATTGTAATATCTAGGTATTTAGTTGAATTTACGGCTTTTAGATTAGACTGCTTTATCTTGTAACAGAAGTTTAACGAATTCCTTTTAGCACTTAAGTGTATGACCTCACACCTTTCGTTATTCAAGGTCAACTGCCAATTTTCGCATCATTCATATATTTTTTTCTAAATCGTTTTGCAATTTGTTTTAATCTTCTGATGACTTCATAAATCGATAAACGACAGTGTCATCTGCAAACAACCTAAGACGGCTGCTCAGATTGTCTCCCAAATCGTTTATATAGATAAGAAACAACAAATGGCCTATGACACTACCTTGTGGAACGCCAGAAATCACTTCTGTTTTACTCGATGACTTTCCGTTAATTACTACGAACTGTGACCTCTCTGACAGGAAATCACGAATCCAGTTACATAACTGAGACGAAATTCCATAATCAAGCAGTTTCACTACAAGGCGCTTGTGTGTTACAGTGTCAAAAGCCTTCCGGAAATCCAGAAATACGGAATCAATCTGAAATGCCTTGTTAACAGCACTCAACACTTCATACGAGTAAAGAGCTAGTTGTGTTTCACAAGAACGATGTTTTCTAAATGCGTGTTGACTGTGTGTCCATAAGCGATAAACTTTTCGCCTTACATCATTTTGTGGGGGCTGTTAGCGAGAAAAAGTTTCGTAAAGGTTTGAAATTGTATGTAAAGCTTGTTGCAAGTCACAAAGCGCTCTCATTTTTAGGTACTGGATGAATAAAATCTGGGCACTCGCTCGTCGTACTGCACTTGTTTTTCACCGCCACCGCCACCCTCAACCCTTTGGAGATACGTGGTTATTACAGACACAGCGGTTGTTGCCTTACATTAAGTGATGTGTGTACAACTTTTGGTTGAAACCGGTCCAGTGGTTTAGGATGAGATGTGGAACTTACATACACCCAGTTTTGTAATATGTGTGGGTTATGAGTACTCTTCCGTTTCAGGCGACTGGACACTCCGCAAGACGTGTACTACGCTCGTCCATCTCTGTTATTATACTAATAATGTATGGAAATGTCAAGGGTTTAGGTTCGAGTACCGTTTCGAAACACAGTTTTAACTTGATGTTCCGTCACTCCCTGCTCGTATATCGTAGAGCGAATCCATTGTGACAGAAGTGAGAAGCCAGATCCTACAGAGGCACTTACTTTAGTTCAAAATGGGTCCACTACTCAGGAACACTCATCTCCAATAATTTGCCAGCAAACATAAAAAATTTAGTTACAAATAAAGATCAGTTTAAAAGGAGCCTGAAAGACTTACTAGTGGCCAACTCCTTCTACTCCATTGACGAATTTTTTAATAGAAACAAATGATGTATATATTGATACTATTAGTATTGTTATTTCAGCTTAAAAAAATACAGGGTGATTCAAAAAGAATACCACAACTTTAAAAATGTGTATTTAATGAAAGAAACATAATATAACCTTCTGTTATACATCATTACAAAGAGTATTTAAAAAGGTTTTTTTCACTCAAAAACAAGTTCAGAGATGTTCAATATGGCCCCCTCCAGACACACGAGCAATATCAACCCGATACTCCAACTCGTTGCACACTCTCTGTAGCATATCAGGCGTAACAGTTTGGATAGCTGCTGTTATTTCTCTTTTCAAATCATCAATGGTGGCTGGGAGAGGTGGCCGAAACACCATATCCTTAACATACCCCCATAAGAAAAAATCGCAGGGGGTAAGATCAGGGCTTCTTGGAGGCCAGTGATGAAGTGCTCTGTCACGGGCTGCCTGGCGGCCGATCCATCGCCTCGGGTAGTTGACGTTCAGGTAGTTACGGACAGATAAGTGCCAATGTTGTGGCGCTCCATCCTGCTGAAATATGAATTGTTGTGCTTCTTGTTCGAGCTGAGGGAACAGCCAATTCTCTAACATCTCCAGATACTGTAGTCCAGTTACAGTAGCACCTTCGAAGAAAAAGGGACCAAAAACTTTATCGGCTGAAATGGCGAACAAATGTACAACTAAATGAAACTTTATAGCTCCCTTAATTCGCCGACAGATAGTGCTTAGCTCTGCCTTTTGTCGTTGCAGAGTTTTAAATTCCTAAATTTGTGGTATTCTTTTTGAATCACCCTGTATATTGAGATGTTCCACATCCACGAAGATCTCCTCAGCACGGATCTATGGAACGAAAAACTAATCTAATCACTGGCCTCCTATTGGGCACAAACGGCGAACGAATCCGACCAAACTAGTTTATGTTTTCCTCAGTTTCGCAGTCTGCCGGCTGACGTCGCTTGTGAGGGCACACGTCCACAGAAGCGAGTGCCTCAATTTCAGTGAACAAGACTGTGCTGGAAACGGGATGAAGTGAGGAAGAAAGGAGTGCGCGGTTGGGCGCTCAGTGGTAATGTTCCGTGGGGCGGCTTGGACCTACCGATACTGCAACTTAATTTTGAGCGGGACATAATAATGTTGTGGCGTGTGATGTTATACGTTCGAAAACAGAGATAAAACGTAACACTGCAAACATATTTTGTTACTATATTAATTTTAGGACTATAGGCTGCGGTTGAAGATTGATCTGTAGCTAAGGCTGGAAGCTGACACTTTCGTATGAATCGGCAAAGTCAGAAAGTATGAGGCCGCGAGAATAACTGTCTGAGCTATAAATAATCTACACATATTATAAAACTGGGTCTATGCACGTGTGTGTTTGTGTGTGTGTGTGTGTTTTCCACATCTTCTCCTAAAGCACTACACCGTTTTCAACTAAAATTCGTACACATAGGCAACAATCGATGTGGGGCTAATAACCATCTACCTATCATAGTGCAGAAGATATGACGTCATGAACAATGAGATGCGTGGAAAACTGCCACATTGTCTATGGCGTTCACATTTATTACATCTTTGCTTCTAACTCCATTCGCATCACACTTTGCAGAAAGTAGTCACATATATCGTTGAATGTACATACTCAAAAAAAAAAAAAAAATGCTGAGGTCTACGTTTGCTAGACTTACACTCTATTTAAACTAACTTAAGCTAACTTATGCTAAGAACAACACACTCACACCCATGCCCGAGGGAGGACTCGTACCTCCGGTAGGAGGGGCCGTGCAATCCGTGACATGGCGCCTCAAACCACGCGGTCATTCCACGCGGCGAATGTACCTACTAAATTACATCATTGTATGACAGATAGATCAGGAAACAAGACTTCATAAACACTAAGATGCGTGAAAAACTGCCCAATAATGCATAACGTTTAAATTACCGTTTTGTTACTAACTCTATTCGCAACATATTTCGCAGACAGTCTCCATATATGCAGCTGAATGTACCTACACAAATGTATATCTGCCTAATATCGTGTGGGGCCCCAGCGAGCACGCAGAAGTGCCGCTACGTGACATGGCATGGACTCGACGAATGTCTGAAGTAGTGCTCGAGGGAAATGATATCATGAATCCTGCAGGGCTGTCCATAAATCCGTAAGAGTACAAGGGACTGGAGATCTCTTCTGAACATCACGTTGCAAGGCATCCCAGATATGTTCAATAATGGAGTTTGATGGCCAGTGGAAGTCTTTAAACTCAGAGGAGTGTTCCTGGAGCCACTCTGTAGCAATTCTTGACATGTGGGGTGTCACGTTGTCCTGCTGGAATTGTCCAAGTCCGCCGGAAAGCACAATGGACATGAATGGATGCAGGTGATCAGACCGGATGCTTACGTACTTGTCATCTATCAGAGTCATATCTAGACGTATCAAGGCTCCCATATCACTCCATCTGTACACGCCGCACACCATTACAGAGCCTCTACTAGCTTGAACAGTCCCCTGCTGACATGGGGTTCCATGGATTCATGAGACTGTCTCCATAGCCGTACATGTCCAGCCGCTCGATACAATTTGAAACGAGGCTCGTCCGACCACGCAACACGTTTCCAATCATCAACAGTCCAATGTCGGCGTTGACGGGCCCAGGCGAGGCGTAATGTCTTGTGTCGTGCAGTCATTAAGGGTACACGCGTGGGCCTTCGGCTCCGAAAGCTCATATCGATGATTTCTCGTTGAATGGCTCGCAGGCTGACACTTGTTGATGGCCCGCATTGAAATCTGCAGCAATTTTCGGAAAGGTGTATCTCTGTGACGGTGAACGAATCTGTTCAGTCGTCGTTTGTCCCGTCCTTGCAGGATCTTTTTCCGGCCGCAGCGATGTCGGAGATTTGATGTTTTACCGGATTCCTGATATTCACAACACACTTGTGAAATGGTCGCACGAGAAAATCCCGACTTCATCACTACCTTGAAGATGATGTGTCGCACCGCTCGTGCGCCGACTATAACATCACGTTCAAACTCAATTAAATCTTGATAACCTACTATTGTAGCAGCAGTAACCAATCTAACAATTGCGCCAGAAAGCTTGTCTTATATAAGCGTTTCCGACTGCGGCGACGTATTCTGCCTGTCTACGTATCTCTGTATTTGAATACGAGTGCCTACACCAGCTTCTTTGGCGCTTCAGTGTATTATTGCAAGACACACAATTCAAGAGATGTGACGTCATAAACGCTGAGATACTTGAAAAAATATTGCATAATGTATGAAGTTTTAACACGTTTATTCTTCACTGCTAAGGCACTCCTAGAGTCGAGTCAAATTAAGGAAATCCTTGGCACGTGGCAGTAGTGTTGACAGGATTCAACTGCGAAGCGCAAACGTTTGTAACCGAAAACAAATGCCGGCTATAGAGATTCGAACAGGGATTGTCACACAGACGTTTAAAAAATCGCGCTGTAGACATGGGAAGCAGCTGCATCCGGCCTACAGAAACTATCCAGTATCATCTCACATCGAGTCTACTGCAGGCGTACCGTTAATGTTTCGTTTGCAATAGAAAACTGGCTGGTTGAATACACGGACAATGCCGGGTTTGACTCTAATTATCAATAAATTATTGCGTTATCGATTTCGGAACTACCGGGGTCTTCAGATGCAGCTACTCACATTATCATTTTTTTTTTTTTTTACATCACAGGAGAACGTATACGTATTAACAGTATTACTCGTAGACTATATGATCGTGAGATCAGATTAATGTTCTTATGCTCGGTACAGCTGTACGTGAAATTATTCATACACATGTGAAAAGCACTAATATAGTGATATTTGCTAACTTCTGCATGTTAAGTGTCACCATACAACGCCAGTAAACAGTTTACATTTGAATTACAGACATTTTACAGTGGGCGTGTAATATCATTCTCGACTATCATCACCCATGTACAGCTTTAAAAACAAAGTCATCGCTGTCATCACAAGGTCATCACACTTCGTTCTTAACGCCATAAATCGTTCATAATGATAGTGTGATATAAACCTTTCCAATGCAAACTTCTCAGTTCAGATCTAAATTTTATGCCAACATTATATGACGACACTTAACATACGTAAGGCAGAAAATATTATTGTATTAATTAAAACACGAAGCAATTTCAGGCATTGACTGCGAAGGGGCGTTGACTGAAATCAATTGAGAAAATTGAAAATTTATGTCGGACATTAGTAGGAGACCAGGGTTCAAATCCAGGTCCATATGCTGTATTAATGTTTTGCGCATGACTATCAGCAACTGTGATTTCACGTACAGTTTGACCGAGAGTAAGAACATCATCTGATCTCACGACTAATAGTGACACGTCTTCTGTGAGTATTGCTGTCATTTTGCATATACACTGCTGTAACGTAATTTTGTAAAATATTTTTTTAAATGGAACAGGTGCATCTGAAGACAGGGCGGCAGTCCCGAAACCGACACTAAAAAAGAACTAAAAACCATCCTTGAAGCCAGAGGCAAACTTTTTATAGCTAGCTTAACACCCGTTGCTTCACTCGCATAGACTGCATAGTCTGCAGATATTTTTTGTTTTTTCTTGAATCGAATTTGTGCACTGTTATGGCTATTGCTCTCGTGAAAATCTTCACATCGTGCCGAAAGTGTATCAGAATTTAAGAAAAGTGTTGGTGACTGCCAGTCCTTAGATAACTGAAGCGTTCCAACAGGTTTTAATATAGAGAGTTAAAAAAAAGAGACAAATCGGATAAGTGTTTCTATGGTTATTACCACCAGTCCTACACCCAGTGCCAAATTCTCTCATTTCAAACGGATATTCTTGTACACGAAATCGCTTTTAGATGTGGTACACTATGTGACGCATCCGGGCACCTGGCTGAAAATGACTTACAAGTTCGTGGCGCCCTCCATCGGTAATGTTGGAATTCATTATGGTGTTGGCCCACCCTTAGCCTTGATGGCAGCTTCCACTCTCGCAGGCATACGTTCAATCAGTTGCTCGAAGATTTCTTGGGGAATGGCAGCCCATTCTTCAAGGAGTGCTGCACTGAAGAGAGGTCCATTACATGGATGTTATTGTCGTGTAACCACTCCGCCACAGGCCGTGCATTATGAATACAATCGCCAATCCAGAATTCTTCCTCAACAGTGGGAAGCAAGAAGGTGCTTAAAACATCAGTATATGCCTGTGCTGTCATACTGACACGCAAAACAACGAGGGGTGCAAGCCTCCTCATGAAAAACACGACCACACCATAACACCACCGCCTCGACCATGATGGTTCAAATGGTTCAAATGGCTCTGAGCACTATGGGACTTAACATCTATGGTCATCAGTCCCCTAGAAATTAGAACTACTTAAAGCTAACTAACCTAAGGACATCACACAACACCCAGTCATCACGAGGCAGAGCCTCGACCATGAAATCCAAGTTTTCTCACCTCTCGCCTAACTTTCATAGTACTTGCAGTGGATCTTGATGCAGTTTGGAATTCCTGTCTGATGGTCTGGATAGATGTCTGCCTATTAAACATTACGACCCTCTGCAACTGTCGGCTGTCTCTGTCAGTCAACAGATGAGGTCGGCCTATATGCTTTTGTGCTGTACGTCTCCCTTCACGTTTCCACTTCACTATCACATGGGAAACAGTGGCCCTAGGGATGTTTAGGAGTGTGGAAATGTCACGCACAGACGTATGACACAAGTGACAACCAATGACCTGACCACGTTCAAAGTCCATGAGTTCCGCAGAGCGATCCATTCTGCTCTCTCACAACTTCTAATGACTGCTGAGGTCACTCATATGGAGTACCTGGCTGCAGGGGGCAGCACAATGCACCTAATATGAGAAACGTATGTCTTTGGGTGTGTTCGAATACTTTTGATCACATAGTGTATCTACACACAGTGGTATCTATATATTGTCACCGTAATGATTTGTCTACGTAGCAGTTACAACAAAAATAATTGTATAAACATACATTAAGCCACTTCAGCTCATATACTACAACACCTTCTAAACTTTTGGCGCCGGGCGGGGTAGCAGTGCGGTCTAGGGCGCCTTGCCACGGTCCGCGCTGCTGCCCCCGTCGGAGGTTCTAGTCCTCCCTCGGATATGGATGTATGTGTGTTGTCCTTAGCATAAGTTAGTTTAAGTTAGATTAAGTAGTGTGGAAGCCTAGGGGCCGATAACCTTAGCAGTTTGGTCCCATAGGAACTTCCCACAAATTTCCAAAACAAAAACTTTTCACGCTAATCATTGCCATAAAAGTATGGTCTCTTCTAAACTTATTTCTGACCAAAAAACGATTCTGGTAGCTACAGTCGGAGGTTTTTGTTAATCCTGCCTTTTGATCTCTAATGATGACGTTTCCATACATAACTTTCATCCCTTACACATATTTCTTTATTTTTAGTCGAGAAGTCAAATACTAATTTTCATAGATTTAGCTTTGTAAATGATTTAACATAACGAAATATTTTCATAAAAATTTTCATCCCCTATTCCATGTTTCCAAAGAATCTTTAATCTCCTATTTCACCCTGTTAGTGGTGGAATTTCGAATAATGCGTAATTTCTTTTAATTTCTAACGGAGGAGCCAAATACAAATTTTCATAGATTTAGCTTCAAAAATGCTTGCATAATGAAATACTTTCATAGAACTTTTCATCCTCTAACCCCCCCCCCCCCCCAAGGCTTCAATTTCCAGGAACACAGACAAAAGTTTTTTATTTCCAAGTGAGAAGTCATAGCAATTTTCATAGATGTAGCTTTAAAAATGCTTTAGTAGTTCTTTAGTAATTATTTATTTTCAAAAAACTTTCACCCACTACTCACCCTGTTAGAAGCTGAATTTAAAAAAAACGCTGGAACACACATTGTTTTAGTTCTGACCGAGATACCAAATATCAATTTTCGTAGTTACAGCTTCAAAATTGCCTGCATAGTGATATAGCTATAACTAACCTTTCATCCCTTATTTCGCCCTCTTAGGAGTGGAATTTCGAAAAATCCCTTCTTAAACGATACGAAACCTACAGTGGAAGATCGAAACCGTCCCCAAGTTTCAAGTTTCTGTCCCTAGCCGCTTGGTCTGGGCGATGATGAGTCAGGCAAGACACTTCCTTTTATACATATACGTATGTATATAGAGGTTTCTACTCAGCACTCAACTGCGTCCCGCCTTTCATCTCGATGGAAAGTTTTAAAAACAGTAACCCTTGTTATTGCACGCATTTTATGCATATTGAATATCGATGAGTGGTTTATATTCGTCGTGGGTTAGTATAGACGTGTTGTATCCGTAGGTTCGATACTTTCGCTCAAGATTAAGTTGACAGCTGACTTGGTGATTTAGCGAATCTAACCAATCTAGTGTCATGAGAATATCTGTAATTCTGGTTACGGTGCGTATTTTACACGTATTCGATTTCGATGGTCTAGCGTCCCTTTTTTCGTATTAACATATATATTATGTAATATAAATGTCATAGGAGAGTAATCAATGTAATAAACCCAAAGCGATAACGGACAAGCATAGTACATGTATCTAAACCACGAAAATGAGTTTTATTTTGGTCTATAAAACCGATAACATTATCAGCGTTGACGTCTCTCCGACTCTGACTGTAAAGCTGATTAGACTCTTGTATTGTCTCGGGTGTCATCCTGTGTGTAAGTGATTAACATTATTGAAATAATATTTTTTTTTAAATATGTGTCGCGTTACTGATCTACAGTTACCCTTCCCCGTCAGTGCAATGGTTTTCTGAATAAATGTAAAAGTCACCGTCTTTCATAAACGGCATCAATTCATAATAAGTCATTATTCAGCACTATTTTGCTCCAATTTCACATTATTAGTACGCACGAAATAGAACCTGCCATATTTTGCAAAAGAAGTCCGCCTGCCTTTCAGTTTAAATTAATTTCCAGAGAATATCATTTTGTTATCGTGTGTGTACGCAATTTCAAAACGTATCGATTTCAAACATATGGTGAGCCTAGCTACGAATATGAATATCCACTGAAAAATTTCAAGTAAATAAAGTCTTTCTCAAAATAATCGAAAGGTTGCGCAAGCCATTGCACATCGGCTTGTAGCAAAAACAGAGGAAAATCTTTTTTTTTTTCATTTGTTGTTGGCTAACCGCCTCAATGCGAATTTCAATTAGAAAAGGGTTGTAGTATATGAGCCATACAACAGAGTGGGTGGCGTATGTCCATCATTTAAGGACGTCATAGATTAATGCAGAATGGGGGCATTGGTAGATTCAGTATTTCCAATGTAGATTAGGTTGGAATGTGACAGCTTGGTGGTGATTTGAAGTCACCAACAAATGTGACGTCATGAGCGTAACTGTAATTCTAGTTGTTGTTGTTGTTGTTGTGGTCTTCATTCCTGAGACTGGTTGATGCAGCTCTCCATGCTACTCTATCCTGTGCAAGCCTCTTCATCTCCCAGTACCTACTGCAGCCTACATCCTTCTGAATCTGCTTAGTGTATTCATCTCTTGGTCTCCCTCTACGATTTTTACCCTCCACGCTGCCCTCCAGTACTAAATTGGTGATCCCTTGATGCCTCAGAACATGTCCTACCAACCGATCCCTTCTACTAGTCAAGTTGTGCCACAAACTCCTCTTCTCCCCAATTCTATTCAATACCTCCTCATTAGTTATATGATCTACCCATCTAATCTTCAGCATTCTTCTGTAGCACCACATTTCGAAAGCTTCTATTCTCTTCTTGTCTAAACTATTTATCGTCCACGTTTCACTTCCATACATGGCTACACTCCATACAAATACTTTCAGAAACGACTTCCTGACACTTAAATCAATACTCGATGTTGACAAATTTCTCTTCTTCAGAAACGCTTTCCTTGCCATTGCCAGTCTACATTTTATGTCCTCTCTACTTCGACCATCATCACAGTTATTTTGGTCCCAAATAGCAAAACTCCTTTACTACTTGAAGTGTCTCATTTCCTAATCTAATTCCCTCAGCATCACCCGACTTAATTCGACTACATTCCATTATCCTCGTTTTGCTTTTGTTGATGTTCCTCTTGTATCCTCCTTTCAAGACACTGTCCATTCCGTTCAACTGCTCTTCCAAGTCCTTTGCTGTCTCTGACAGAATTACAATGTCATCGGCGAACCTCAAAGTTTTTATTTGTTCTCCATGGATTTTAATACCTACTTTAAACTTTTCTTTCGTTTCCTTTACTGCTTGCTCTATATACAGATTGAATAGCAACGGGGAGAGGCTACAACCCTGTGTCACTCCCTTCCCAACCACTGCTTGCCTTTCATATCCCTCGACATTCTAATTACTGCGAGTATTCTACGCGTGTTTGATTTAAATGAGTGGTTTCCACCTGCAGTTTTCGGGACGTCATGGATCAAAGCAGATGTGTAGCATTGGTAGTTTCAATATTCCCACTATAATTCGCCAGGGCATAATTGATTTCCATGGGTGGCCTACGACCGCCGTTTTGAGAACTTAGGGCTCGCCGCAGACTGGTGGTATCGGTACGTTCAATACATGTGCCACGTGTACTCACGGCGTAGGCGGGCAGCATGAGGCGCGATGAGCCGAACAGGAAGATGGTGAAGACGCGCAGCGACGCCCTCCAGCAGCTGGGCGTCCACGGGTGGACGATGTGGCGGCAGTCGCGGCTGGCCAGCAGCTCCAGCACCGGCTTGCTGGCGGCCACCATCGTGCGCGGACTGCTCTGCTAGGCGCGCACCATGAGCTCTGGGCGGCACTGGCGCTACGTGAGGAGCGCGCAGCGGCGGCGACGCGGGCGCCACGCTTCGGCTGCGGCCGACTGATGACCGGCCGGAGAGACGGCGACGCCGGTCGGAAAGCTGAGGAGTGCGCTTCCGCTCACACGGCCGCTGACGCAGGCGGTGCAACACCTGACGCGGCGTTGTGCGGCCGTAGCCGGTGACTTCCGAGCTCGTCTCTCCACGCTGCTGCTTGGAGAAGTGGTAGCTTGCAGTTCCTGATCGTGAAATGGCGGACCATGCCACTGGCTACAATCGCAGACTTGTCCACGGTGCCCTTTGGAGCGAGGGCGTACGATATGTAGTGGTTAATAAAAAAGAAAAAGAGAAGAGATGTGGTGGCTAATAAAAAAGACAAAGAGAAGAGAAGAAAAGAAAAGATTGAAAATGTGGGACGAAATGGTGAATAAAAAGGGGGTTTTAAAATCGTTAATGAGCGTGAAAAAGGGAAAGAATGAAATGCAAATCGGACTTCGTATTACAGAAAAGTTATCGGACTTCGTGATTCGGAAAAGCTATTGTTGGGGTGGTCCTTGTGGCGTTTCTGAGCAAAAGTCAAACCAATTTCCACTACAAAAATTATTTGAAAGAGAACAGAGAGTAACAAAATGTGATTAACAGGGGGAAATGGCATAGATAAGAGTCCGTCCTTTACCATGTTAACATGGCTTCTCTCGTGCGGCGTCCAGGTCCTGTTATCCAAAAATCTCGTGCTTCGTTTCTGCGTGAAAAGTCGTAGCTGCTCCGAAATTTTGCAATAAATTTCATTGTCCAGGAATTACTAAGGTATACAAATTAAAATCATCTTGGTGTTGAATGCAATGTAATTTACGTTGCTGCATCCATCCTCCAACTTCCACAATACGTCTGCACATCAATAAGTTTTTTCGTCTTCATCCGATCAAGTCTAGCTAATAAGTAAGTTAAGCTTCCGCTCTCAAAGACAAAAGCGGGTAGAAAACAAAAAGAGTTACAATTTTAGTACCTTCATTTTCTTATATATTTTCACTGCCGTCGAGCGCTCATACAGCTGCGACGGTATAATTTATATCTGAGGGAACGAGTGTAGCGGGCCAAATTCAAAGTCCCGCTACAGATACTGTCGATGTGAACCCTTCCATTGGCTAGGGATGACGCTCGGTGGCTCCTCAGCGTTATTCCGGTGGAGTAGGCTGTGTGTCTAAACCGTGTATCTTCCTCTCCTTTCTTGTCACATCGCCATTATGACTGCACTCGCTATACGGATAGATAACACTCCTTCGGAATTTCTAAACTCATTGGCAGAAGTGGTAACAAAACGACTATTCACATTGGTGTGGCCGGCCGGAGTGGCTGAGCGGTTCTAGGCGCTACAGTCTGGAAACGCGCGACCGCTACGGTCGCAGGTTCGAATCCTGCCTCGGACATGGATGTGTGTGATGTCCTTAGGTTAGTTAGGTTTAAGTAGTTCTAAGTTCTAGGGGACTGATGACCTCAGAAGTCAAGTCCCATAGTGCTCAGAGCCATTTGAACATTGGTGTGTAGACTGGCGGTATACCAACAGACTGTCGGAAAAAAATCATTCACACAGTTCCGAAGACAGCAAGAGCCGACAAGAGCGAGAATTATCGCGCAATCAGCTTAACAACTGTTGCATCAAAGTTGCTGATAAGAATAACACAAAGAAGAATGAAAAAGAAAATTGAGGAGTTACTAAATGTCGACCAGTTTGGCTTTACGAAGAGTTCTGACGTTGCAGTTGATAATGGAAGCAAGACTAAAGAAAAACCAAGACACGTTCACCGGATCTGTCGACCTGGACAAACCGTTCAACAATCTCAAATAGTGCAAGATATTCTAAATTCTGAGACAAAGGGGGTAAGCTATAGGGAAAGATCGGTAAAATGCTTTTTTTATTCCAGTCTCTGATCACAATATGAATTCTTTAGACAATGACCGGTTTCAGTCTGTAATGACCATCCTCAGATGGGGTAATATATTATACAGTGTGTTTGAAAAACAACTCAGTAATTTTAATGTGTCCTAGAATCTGTACAAAGTGACATACACTATTCTAGATTGTGGTGTTTCGTTCATCAACTCTCCAAGCTAGGCTCCCCTGCAGTTGGCAGGTCTGCTAACCTACTGACAAAATCTTAAGGTATGAGTTTGCTCTTTTCTACACAGAATTGATGATGATGTAAATTTTTTAAAAAAGATTCTCTTTTCTATGAGGCTACATTTCATGTCAGTGGAACAGTTAATAGTCATATGGTCATAACTGCAGAATTTGGGGGCGGGGGGGGGGGGGCGGCGCAGAGCATCTACATGAAGTTATTCAGCATCAGCGTGACTCTCCCAAAGTTAATGTCTGGAGCACTTTGATGGAGGATCGTGTGATTGGTCCTTTCATTTTTGTAGAACAACCAATAAACGGTTACGTTTACTGTGACATGTTGACAGAATACATCTTTCCCCAAATGGACGATATTGAGGCGTAGAAGGGGCTTGTGTTCTTGCAACAAGATGGCGCCCCACCTCATTGCAGTAACCATGTGTGTGCGGCTGTTGACACTCGTTTTCTAAGAACGTGGAGAGGCAGGGATGGCTCAATACTTCGGCCACCACGAAGCCCAAACGTAACCCCACCGGACTTTTTCTTTTGGGGCCACATACAAAGTGTTGCGTACAGTGAAAAGATCAGAGACATCAAACATTTACGGGAAAGAATCGTCGAGGCGGTTGGGACAGTTACAACTGAAATGTTGGTGAATACGAGGCGAGAAGTGAAGTATCGAGTCGACGTGTGCAGAGCAACAAATGGATCCCACGTTGACGTCTACTAACATTAAACAAAACTTGAAGGAATCCTCTTTCAAGGTATATGCATACTGATGTAATTTTTCATTAATCACCACATTAAATTTATACGTAAAATTAGGAAGTTATTTTTCAAACACCCTGTAAGACTGAAAAACTAAGATCGATGTGCTCATATTATTAAGAGTGTAAGACAGGGGCTGAACGTTTGCCCCTACTATTCAGTCTGTACATTGAAGAAACAATGAAGGCAATAAAAGGAAGATTCATGAGTGGGATTAAAATTCAGGGTGAAAGGATATCAATCATAACATTCACTGATGACATTGCTATCCTCAGTGAAAGTGATGAAAAATTGCAGGATCTGTTGAATGGAATGAACAGTCTAATGAGTACAAAATATGGATTGAGAGTAAATACAAGAAAGACGAAAGTAATGAGAAGCAGCAGAAGTGATAACAGCGATAAACTTACATCAGTATTGGTGATCACAAAGTAGGTAAAGTTAGGGAATTCTGATAGCTAAGCAGCAAAATGACCCGTGACGGACAGAGCGAGCAAGACATAAAAAGCAGACTAGCGCTAGCAAAAAGGGGATTTTTGGTCAAGAGAAGTCTGCAGGTATCAAACATAGGTCTTAATTTGAGAAAGGAATTTCTGAGAATGTACGTTTGCAGCACAGCTTGACAGTGAGACATGGACTATGGGGAAACCAGAACACAAAATAATTGAAGCATTTGAGATGTGGGGCTACAGAAGGTACTAGTAAGGTAAGAAATGAGGAGGGTCTGTAGAATCGGCGAGGAAAGGAATATGTGGAAAACACTGTCAAGAAGAAGGAACAGCGTGATAGGACATCCGTTAAGACATCAGGTTGTAACTCTCATGGTATTAGAGGGGCCTGTAGATGGAAAGAACTGTAGAGGAAGGGCCGCACCAAACCGGTCAGACGATCGATGACTCAAAAAAAAAAATAAATAAATAAATAAAAAATAAATAAAGAGTAAATTGCGATACTAATCATAGGCGTAGACCAGTGCGACAAACGTCTTAAACAACATGACTAATACAAGGCCGTATCATTGGCATTATGTTGGAAGCTAAAAAGTATAGGTAGTACTGGTTATGGAATTTTGTTACAGAGGGACAAGATAGTTCGAATTACAACTCTCATGATCAATCACATAAAAATTGAATAAACTATACTTCAAAATAAAACAATGCGAGGTTTGTAAAAAACATAATGACAATGTAATGGACATCGAGACACACAGTAAGAACTCGAAAATTATCATCGACACACACGTCGCCCGCCGGCCGCGGTGGTCTAGCGGTTCTAGGCGCTCAGTCCGGAACCGCGCGACTGCTACGGTCGCAGGTTCGAATCCTGCTTCGGGCATGGATGTGTGTGATGTCCTTAGGTTAGTTAGGTTTAAGTAGTTCTAAGTTCTAGGGGACTGATGATCACAGATGTTAAGTCCCATAGTGCTCAGAGCTATTTTCAACACACGTCGCCCTCTGTGGCTTCACCGGAGAAGACTTGCAACTCGGTCACCCATATTTCCCACGTGGGGCTCCCGGCCATCAATGCCATCGATCTTTTTTTTTTTCATTTCAGTTCAACGAAAAGAAGTTAACTACTTGTAGGGAAGAAACTAAATCGAGTACCGTGAAAATAGATCTACAGCCGTAGTCGAGACCATGATACACGGTACGAACTAAAAAAATATATTTATCAATAAATCTAAGCTATAAATCGAAGCTAGTACCGGAAAATACACTTGAGCTGCAAAGTCGTGCTGAAAAGTAATGCTTCCGAGTTTTTTATGTCAAAGTTCTTAAAGCTTTTTAAATAAAACAAACGTTGTTATCATTCTCTGTCTTCATTCTTCATGTTTACATATTTATTTCCCAACGTAATCACCCTGGCGACCATCATTTTTCTCCAAACGAGAGACCAGTTTCTTGATACTGTCAGTGTAGAATGTTTAACTTCGTTGACGGAGCCACAATCTCACTTCAGCTTGTAACGCTTCATGACTATCAAAGTGAAGTTCTCGAAGGCGTTCTTTAAGTTCGGAAACAGATTATAATCAGATGGGTCGAATGACTGATGATCGTTGACAGATAACCCAAGGCGTTGGGTTGTTACATATGTCGCAGCGCTCGTGTGTGGTCTGACGTTGTAGTGCTGAGAGAGAGGCTGCTCCCTGTGTGGACGAACTCCTGCAGTCTGTACACCTCGGCGTAGTTACGTTACACACCGCCATGTCAAATGCTACAATTCGGAGCCCACTAGCGGGAGAAGGCTTCAACTTGCATCAACGAAGAGCAAAACGCGGCCAAGTAATGACATGTAATACCTCAAATAATACTGAGAATAGAAAAAAAATAGAGGCATTACTTTTCAGCATGTCATCGTATACAGGGTAAAGAAATAACGCGTCACTTGGCCGTCGGTATGACATTCCTCATCACAATTCAAGACAAAAGTGTGTCTAGCAAAACATAGTCCCGCCAATAAGCTTAACAGAAATGGGCTTTAAAAAACGAGTCTCTGGCATGGCTCTGCGTGCAGCGTGACCAAGAATAGGTAGAATAAACGCAGTGCTCTGCCGGAGCTGTCCCATTAGCTCAGTGATACGAGGCTGCCGGCACGGTAGCTCAGCGTGTTTGGTCAGAGACTTAAGAGCCCACCCAACTGATCCATCCCGACGTCACTTACTTACCTGCTACTCGTCATTACGCCACGGTGTGGGTTAAGGGTATGGCATTGTCTTACTTTTTTAATGAGAGCGTTTCAGGGTTGTTAGATTTCTGGCATTATTTAACGAGTAACTACACGATTTTATGGTGCAAAGCGTCGTGTGGCACGCTCTTTGCGAATTACTTGGAGTCGTTGTTTACGCGGACCTCCAGACCATTGGGGTGTACCGGGTGTGAGAAGAGACTGAGATACTGCACATGATGGACTGATGAGAGACCTCAACGGTAATTATAGGGTGTTTCACCCTCGCTGAACGAGAAGTCGCCCAGTACATTCCGCCGTCTGGCTGCTGAGGATAACCGCGGAAAGAAAACATGGAATAAAAAAGAATTACAAATAAAAACATAAGAACAAAATGAACAGCAAATAAAATATAATAAAGTATTTCAACCCTTCCTTTACCCTTTTTTTAATAAAATGTTCAGAGGCATATTTAATTTTTGTTCGTGGGCGGAGCCTGAAGTGGTGGCGTACGACCGTCCTAGTTAGCTTCAGGGTGAAAGTGGCGGTGGCATAGCTTTGTTTTGTTTTAGGTTAGATAGGTTTTTGGGGGTAGTATGGATGATAGGAGCCAACGCCTGAAGTAGGTCTTAACACTACATTCAAATCTATAAAAAAAATGAAAAAGAGAATTAGATGCCTTCTATAATAAAAACTGAGTTAATGGATCCACGATGAACTTGAACATGCATCATGGGACGTCCGCCCGAAACAAATTGAACAAACAATAACGAACAAAATGAGATCAAAAATGGAGAAAAAGGCAATGCCGGCACAAACAAAAATGCAGACTCACCGACGTTCGAGTCGCGTTCATGTCAAACTTTTTTTTCACTTAAAAAATCAAATTGTATTCAGTTTACACCTGAAAAATAAGATAACTTGTGAAATTCTTTCTGGTACTGTTACCGCTATTTAAACATTAAGACGTGATATGAACTTCTTACCGGCGTAAATGGCCACCTTGTTTCGTCCACGACACAAATTAAGCCAACAGAAAATTCAATAACATCGTCCGTATTCAATAAGGTACAAAAAACACAGTAGGTAGGCTACACTAGATTGCTCATTATAGTTCAAAAATGGTTCAAATGGCTCTGAGCACTATGGGACTTAACATCTGAGGTCATCAGTCCCCCAGAACTACTTAAACGTAACAAACCTAAGGACATCACACACATCCAAGCCCGAGGCAGGATTCGAACCTGCGACCGTAGCGGTCGCGCGGTTCCAGACTGAAGCGCCTAGAACCGATCGGCCACACCGGCCGGCTGCTCATTATGCTACACACAATAATTACATTCTGTTCGTCTGACGTCGAGGCTTATCTTCACAGAGCCCGTATGTACATTACATGTACGAGCAACGTTCACTTCAGAGAAGATGTTCAAAGGATCACCTTGCATTTGCAGACACGTCGCCATTCACTTCACCATATCCTGCTGAAACCTACGCAATACACTTTCATCCGCAATTGCCAAAGCGGCATACGCTTGAGCTATTAGGTGGTGTACATTCATGGGTAGAGTACTGTAAACGTGTTCCTTTAAGTGGCCCCACAAATAAAAATTTGGTGTATTAAGGCCTGGGGAACGTGGAGACCAGAACATTCAACCTCCATGACCAAACCATTTACCTTTATTTAAACGGTTATCCACATTCATTCCGAAGTGTGGCGGTACGCCATGGTGCTGAAACCATAGCTGTCACCGAACAGCCAGTGCAACGTTTTCTAATGCGTCAGGAAAAGTTATCCAAAGAAAAGTATGATGCAGGGATGAGTTCAAATTTCCCGCAATAGGTAAAGGCCCAAAAGCACTCCTACCACGATTCCAGCCCACACGTCTATACCAAAGGACATGAAAGCCACGTTCATGGGTGACACGTGGGCTCTGTCCCGACCAATTATGGCCGTTTTGAAGGGTGAAAATGTCTCCACGAGTGAAGTTTGATTCCTCAGTCCATATCATGTTATTTATAAAATTTTCGTTATCTTCCATTTGGTGCAACTGTACTCGTCGAATGCGGTCTTCTGACAGTTGGTGTTGAGTTAATGTATAATGATATGAATGCAGTACTTCGCCGAGGTTTCAAGAATCGCGTCTTTGTTTGTGGAGTACGTCTAGTTCTTAGAGGGCCTCTGCCCATTACCTATGGACGAAGTTACCGGTTTCCCGAAGGATTTTCTCCAGGCGACAAAAACCATTGTTATCGGGATGGCGCCTTTTGAGGGTACCGTGCAGCATACACACGAGCAGAAGCAGTAGCAGCAGCAGCTTGGTTATTGGATGCACTCAGCACAAAAGCATATTGACGTATTCATCGTTCGTGTACGCCAGTGTGTTTCAACCTTTTTGATTTTACGACCCCCTTTCGAAGTAAAAATATTCTTGCGACCCCTAGAACCATAATAAAAGTATGCCAACGATTTCAAAGGCTATGTATTTAAGTTTCTTTCTATTGATACTATACTGATCGAGAATTCAAGTACAATGTGAAGAGAAGTTGCAGTGCTCTGTGGGCAGAGATATAATTCTATCCTTTACCGCAGTAAAGTCGTGGGGGTGAGAAGGGGTCAGCGGGGGCATAGTCGCGCGGTTTCGGTCACTACAATCAGTTGTCCAGTGACGGAAGCGAATCAAAATCGAAAAAAAAATAGACTTCACGACGACAGTTATCTGAAGTATAGTTTTACTGACATGAACAATAAACCTCAATGTGTAATCATATTAATAGAATCTCCCGTCGGTTCTTGGTAGAATAACATTATAATAATAAATGAAAAGCACCAGTTTGCTTTTCTTCTACAATATTATTTTTATTGCTAACCGGTTTTCGGCTTACAAGGCCATCTTCAGACATTTACTGAGTAAGCCGAAAACCGGTTAGCAATAAAAATAATATTGTAGAACAAAATCAAACTGGTGCTTTTCATTTATTACTCAATGTGTAATTTTCGGCGAAGTATTGTCAAGTGAGAGTATGAAACAATCAAAGCTTCTGCGTCACCTCTCGCTAAAAATTCCAAGGAAACTGATAAACCGTTGGATTTCTTCGAAAGGAAACTAAAAACACTTAGCCAGCAGCAAACTACTATGATCATTTGTTGATTTAAAATAGTATTAATGTTTCTGATTTTTTAATAGTTTTTCTGATTTAACAATATTTTTTATCTAATTTTAGGTAGCCAGTGTCAACAAGAAAGCATTACTAGCTAGCTAGCGAATCGCATTCCGAGTCGCTAAAGCAGTCGCTAAAGATAGACATCTTATTGCTTCACACTGCTGCAAGTGTATGCATATTTGAACTCTTCTACAGGTTTAAATTAAATTCATAGTCACTATTATAAGAAGTTACAGATCTGAAAGTGAGCGAATGTGCAAGGAGCTTTCACAAAACCTTTTCACTTCCGTGTGACATTTATTCCATAGCAGATGATAGTCATGAAACATACTCTACCAGCCATGCTGCAACTACTTTCTCTTGCGACCGCGACCCCTGAGCAAGACTACATGAACTAGACCGGACCTGTTACCGTTGTGCACTGCATGGTTAGTAGACACTTGTATGCAGTTTAATTAATGATCCTACTGCCGTGTGACAGGCTATTGTCGTGTAACAAAATAATGACCTACTTATAAACTAAGAGAAATGGGTAACGTTTATCTATAAAATAAGAGAAGGAACCTGTCGAGGATCCGAAGCATAACTCTATACTTTTTATTTCTTTCCTTTTAAGTTTTTTGTTTATTTTATATATATGTATAAAAAACGGGATCCATTCCTGGGTTGGCGAAGGCAGGGTCGCAACCCTAGTGCTGGCCACAATGTTCCCTCCCTCCCGTTCCTGAGGATGTCGTCCAAGGGGTGAAATGGTGTTTTTTTTATTTTTATTTTTATTTTATTTTTTATTTATTTATTTTGTTCCTTTTATAGGGCACAACACAACATACAGAAACCAGTGGAGTCGCTCAACACAGCCAAACGTAAAACGGCTCCCAACACGCCTCTAGATTTAAAGAATTCAAGAGAAAAACGGTACCCTGCAATGGTCCAGTTCATATGTATCCAGGTCGGCTTCTCGCTAACTTAAGAAAATATATAGTCCCCTGAGTACATAAGGTATGAACGTAAGTTCCTGAACGTTGATCTATCTTCTCATTTCACTTCTCTCTCCCAGAACACCCCAGCTAGTCAGAGGTTCCGTGAATAACGAACCCAAGTAATTGGAAAAACATGTTCTGTATTTCGCGAGCCGCCGCAAGACCACATGTTGCTCTTGCCGTATGTAGCAGCAGTCTATGACGTCCTTGTCATCGGCGTGATACAGGTAATACGTCACTATCCCCTTTACCCAGATTACTGCGTTTGTCTTGGCGGTGGGAAAGTATACTTTGTCCGAGAACAGTAGGTCGTCAGCTTTGATCGCCGTGTGCGCCGCACGCAATAAAAGGGCCAGCAATTACTTCGTGAGAGAGAAAAAGTCGATTGCCCTGCCACAAAGCAAACGATGCACGTCGGAGTCGACGATCGCGCACTGGGGACACACCGGCGTGTCCACTAGGTGAGTGTCCAGTCGTTGATGGTTTGGGAATTTGCCGTTGACCACTGCGTACCAGAATGCACGTACCACTGCTCTCCTTATTCTCTGTCACCGTATCGCTGCGTACTTCTGTTCGAATAAACTGCGAGATTGTTATCGAAGGAAGCTTAGATATGCATCTTTCGTTGTGGGCAGCCTGGTCTCCGACAAATTGCCCTGAACGTAACGGCAATTGACGGTGTGCGAGTGGTGCCGTAATGTGCCAACGTTGACTGCTGGACGGAGCGAATGGGGGCCCACTTCGTTGACCACAGCGCCCATTAAGGTTACGAGCTGGGTACTCCGATAGCGTTGTATTGTACTAAGAAATATCACAAGCGCATTGTCCGATGCGTCCTCCTCTCAGTGGCAGCGTCAAATTGTCGTAGCGGATTTTAAAGAGGAGGTCAGCAGTCACGAAATGTCCGAAGGCCGACTGTAGTCTTGGTGCGATCGTGGTAGGCAGCGGCAGTATGTGCGCCTAGTGACCTATTTCTGGCGCCAAATAGACGTTCACAATGTGAGCGCTGGAACTTATCTGTGGCGCAAAACGCGTTTTGCCGGACTAATGTGAGAATCTGTCGTAGTAGCTGTCGATAATTATCCGCCGCGGTACGTCATATGTTTCCATAGAGCTCCACTCCCAAACATTTGAGAGTGGAGACCTTGGTGATGTGCACTTCTGCCCCTGGTAGCAGCTCTCTGCCCACTTCCATACATCGGGTCTTTCGTAGGTCAGTGACACTGCCCGCAACTGTTCCACACAGATGAAGCCATCTCAGCGCCGCCTCGATTTCGCCTTGACCAAAAGAACGACAGCGTCGGCGTATGCGCGGCATTGGGAAGATGCGTTCCGTAGTTGGACGCCTTGAAGGTACCGTCGGCAGCCGTGTAGTGCAGGTTCAAGAGCGACTGCCAATAATATGGCCGAAAGGGGCCAATCTTGTCGCAATGAGTGCTGGATCGTGATAAGTTATGAGCTACCACCGTCCACTCTCGAATGCACGCCATGAGCCAAAGGCAAGATCGTGTCCACAAATGTAAGGTAGATTCCCACACGTTCCATGACCACGCGTAGAAACACATGGTCCTCTCGATCGAAAGCGTGATAGAAATCCACTGCCACCAGGCCTCCTCGTAATCTATATGCTGACGTCATTGCTATGACATCCCTATATTTCCTAGCTCCATGTGTATCTTGTTCTTCCCACCTAAACACGTTTGATCTAGATGTATTGTGTCCTTTATCGCCACTTGAAGCCGGGCACGAAGCCTATGTGCAAAGATTTTGTAGTCTCCGTTCAGTAACGTCAAAGGCCGGTAGTCTTGTGGTCTACGACCACCACTTGGTTTTGGAATGGGTATCATGATACCCTCTGTAAAATCGGTTGAGACCCGTGAGGTAGGTGTTAAGAGTTTTTTGTACATCTGTACCCACGTCGGTCCCACAAAAGGAGCAGAAGTGCTGTAGAACTCAAGAGGGAGTCTATCCGGCCCATGAGATTTGTTTAACTTTAGGGCAGCGTCCAGATCATCTATGGTGATTTCAGCCACTTCGCTGGGATGCTCGGCCGCTGGCATTTCTCGGAGCACGTCTGCTAGTCGTGCTCTGTCCAGCCGGTCCTCAGCGAAGAAACTGCGATAGTGGTGAGCGAAAGAACCTTACAATATCCTTCTACGCCGGCCGTTGTGGCCGTGCGGTTAAAGGCGCTTCAGTCTGGAACCGCGTGACCGCTACGGTCGCAGGTTCGAATCCTGCTTCGGGCATGTATGTGTGTGATGTCCTTAGGTTAGTTAGGTTTAAGTAGTTCTAAGTTCTAGGGGACTGATGACCACAGAAGTTAAGTCCCATAGTGCTCAGAGCCATTTGAACCAATACCCTTCTGCAACGTGACCCGCGATCTATCGGCCATTTCGACGTCCCGTATAAGTGGGCCCACGACACTACACATCTTCAGTCAAATCATATACGTACTATGCTACATTCATTAATGTCTACGATGAGAGGATACATTGCCCATTAATCGACTTAACCTATCCTTCAGATTTGCAGCGGACATATCGTGTAGTTTACATTTTTTAATTTTAATTTTTTATGTTTGTTTCGAAATACACAGTGCTATGCTACTAACTTTTACACCTTGGATAAAATCTGAAGAGTTACACATGATAACGTAATAACGTTTCACCCGCTTGAATAGCGACCAAGAGCTCAAGAAACAAAACGAGTTTGCTCAATTCTATTACTCACTGAGATAGAGATATTTAAAAAATGGAAATATGATATTTTTACGACATAACAGCAAACCTGTTGAGTCGGATGTAGTGCCACAACCCTTTCCTAGGATCACCGAGAATTTGCGGGGATCTTTGTGCTGAAGTTGCGGCTGTTTGTATGGAGCGTCGCTTGGAAGTTTACCTCCGTCCTCCAAACTCCGCTGAGCGAGGCGTTAACATCGTGTACCGTTTGCAATAGTTTCCGGAGAGCTATTCAGGAGCAAAAAATTTCATCGTTCCATTTTAAGAAGTTCATATCTGGATCTTGGTAATCAACGTTTTTGCGAAACTAAATATTGGTATGAAACTTCCTAGCAGATTAAAACTGTGTGCCCAACCGGGACTCGAACTCGGGACCTTTGCCTTTCGCGGGCGAGTGCTCTACCAACTGAGCTACCGAAGCACGACTCAGGCCGGCTACTCACAGCTTTACTTCTGCCAGTACCTCGTCTCCTACCTTCCAAACTTTACAGAAGCTCTCTGCTAGGAAGTTTCATATCAGCGCACACTCCGCTGCAGAGTGAAAATCTCATTCTGGCTAAATATTGGTGATTTCATGAGCCCCAGGTCACTATTCGTCAAAGTAAAAAGAGATTTGAAATATCTTTAACGAATAAAAAGTTATTTGAGGTGAAAATTAAGGGACCCTCAATATTTACTGACTATAATATTGTCAACAATATAATGTCAAACCTTCAACATATTTTAGTGAGCCTCACACCATCAATAATATTGTCATTATTTTCAGTTGGCGATACGATTTCGTGAAGACATGTCGAACCAAGAGAAATAGTGTGCTATAATTGTATTGCCACTGGTTGGTAAAAACAAACAAGAGGAAACAATGAAATAGATGAAATTGGTTCGTGAGTGGTTAAGAAAAAAGGAGTGACTTTCCACATGTGAATCTGTTGACAGAAATCCGAACCATTGAGCCGATGATTCCTTAAACTATACGACAAATAACTTATGA
The DNA here is from genome assembly GCF_023898315.1 of Schistocerca nitens. Taxonomy (NCBI): domain Eukaryota; kingdom Metazoa; phylum Arthropoda; class Insecta; order Orthoptera; family Acrididae; genus Schistocerca; species Schistocerca nitens. The sequence continues at coordinate 550,689,184 of NC_064614.1, forward strand.
CTACATGGGAAAAAATAAATAACCAAGCTCGCTGAATGTTCAGCACTTCGGTGTATAAATGTCTGACGTTCCAGCACCTAAGCACTTTCTATTCGTCGCTTCTTTCAGCTCCTTTTAGAAACTTGTTCGCAGTCTATTAATTTTCTTTTTCATACCATCTGTCTCCGCTTCCGGATATTGCAAGCGATAAATGTCTAATAACTGCTGACACCCATCAAGGTTTCCGCTCCTGTCGAATTAATCTGGTGACCTTTGATTCCATAGACAAGGATTAATTCAGTAATATTCAATAACGTGCAATGTTAACTGTGTGTTCGTTTCTCTACCTAACATTCTATGTGGATTCAAGTCTGTTAGGAAATGCAAGTGTGAACAGTGGTTATGTGATACACGCTAGCGCCCTGAGGCTGTTGCACGAAACACTGTAAACAACTGAACGTCAAATAATGTCAAACCAGAGAATATTTTTGCTCTGTCAATATTTCCATTATCGACAATACGTCAATACTCACCCACAGATGCTCAATATAATGACAATGGTATTGAACGTGTGAGGGCCTCATAACATGTCCACGTACACTGTATAAATAATACCAACTAAAACTAAATCCCGTTCGAACAGGTCTCAGAAGTCCCTCTGGATACCGATCGTCCGCCGCGTCATCTTCAGCCATGGACGTCACTGGATACGGAAACGTAGGAGCAAATGGTCAGCAGGTAGCTCTCCTGGCCGTTGTCAGTTTCCATGACCGGAGCTGCTACTTCTCAATAAAGTAGCTCCTACATTGGCCTCACAAGGGCTGAGTGCACCCCGCTGGCCAACAGTACTCGGCAGACCTGCACGGAGACCCAACCAAGCGCTACCTAAGCGCGACAGTGGTAAACTTCGGTGATCTGACGGGAATCGGTGTTACCACTGCGGCAAGGCCATTGGCCGTATGTATATTACACGTCACCTAAATTCCCATAATTTTTGTAAACACACACACACAAAACGAAGTGCAAAGCCAAAGGGCTTTAGCCAAAGATCAACCCGTCCCTCGACAGGGAATTATTGAAGCAACATAAGGATAACGTTGTGCGTGCAGGCCGTTGATAAATACTGCTGCGAATACTTTATTACCTAAGCTCTCGTCTGTTGAACTGTCCTTTAGTGTGCCTTCATAGGCAACTGGCTTCGAGCACCACTCTCAGTGTCAAGACTGGAGATGCGTACCAGGAATACCGTTCAAAAAACGAACATCATATCATGAAAGTTCATCACGTGGAAGCTACCACCGCCTCACTGAGTGATGCAGTGCGGTGCTGCCATGCAACGGCCCTTTGAAAACTTTACAGTGCCCGCAGATATGTTAATGGCACGTATTATGAACAAGAATCAGTTAAGGAATAGGCAGCCTCCACTACAAGCCAAGGAGTTTGATCGATTGAGGCCAGGGTGGCATGATGTTGCAGTAGAATCCTGAATGTTGTGTTCCATCGTTTTCGTGACGTAAACTTGGAACAGATCAGGGATGTGCATTTCCTATTAGTGTAGCATGTGACCGTCTTTCTTTCCTCTATCACAGAAAGTTAAAATAGACTGCTTGTGGCCGTCCTCGTACTAGCGACTAAATCTTTTCAACGGAGTACCAGGTGAGCGGGTAGCGGGCCAGCATGGATCCCAGTTGGGATCACGACAGAGGCAAATCTGTGAAAAACCTTGATCTAAACAGAAGGTTGAACATTTTTATTTATCAGGCAATGCGTCCCATCCAAAAACAAGGAGGACTAGTTTGCGCTGGCCGAGGTGGCCGTGCGGTTCTAGGCGCTATAGTCTGGAAACGTGCGACCGCTACGGTCGCAGGTTCGAATCCTGCCTCGCGCATGGATGTGTGTGATGTCCTTAGGTTAGTTAGGTTTAAGTAGTTCTAAGTTCTAGGGGACTGATGACCTCAGAAGATAAGTCCTGTAGTGCTCAGAGCCATTTGAACCATTTGAACTGGTTTGGGTAACTATTGGTGTCGATGATGTGGTCCACATCATTGTTTCTCCTGCCGGACGTGGTGGTTTTCCTGAGCTTAAAGTGACCAAAGTCAGCGCATATCTATGGCATGGAGCGTTGAGACGACTAGAATTAATTCAACGAGACATAGCTGCGATTCGTACTGGGCGGAAGTATTAAGCATACTTTCGCAGAGTAGTCAATGTTTTTATTTTTCTTAGTGACTTAGAAGTCGCAGCTAGCTTGAATAGAAAACATAATGTGTATATATCTAATACGAGAGATGATATCATGTCTTTCTCGCATAAGTGATGCTGTACTAAGACAGGGGTAGGATCGCACTGTAATATCTGTATAGTGGCGTGGTCGTGCTCATTTGATTGCTTAGTTCATAAGTAATTGTTCATATATCGGAACTCAATCTGGCGCTGGTGATGGAACGGTGCAGTCGCATATTGCTGTTTTATTTGTCGCAACTCTATACGTCCAGATATTAGCAGTAGGATGGATATGGTGTGTGCGTGCTGTGTGTGGGCGCAGGAGGAACTGGCCTCGGTTCGCGAGCAGCTGAGCGTGCTGTTGGCCACGGTCAGCCGCCTTCAGGCTGCTGCCTCGAGGTGCAGCGACGGGGGAGGGTCTGGCGCGTCGCTTGAGACACCCCAGGTGTCACTTGCTGCGTCCGCTGACTCAGCCGCCGAGGCACCTTCTAGTGTACCCGGCGCGTTGGGGCCGCCCTCACCTCAGGGTGAGTGGTGGACTGCAACGCCTTCGCGTCGCTCGAGGCCGATGGTCAATGTGGAGGCTGGCCGGCTGGCCTCGCCCGTTCATCCTGTCAGTGGGCAGGTGGCCGCTCCTTCAGCAGGGGCCCAGCAGGCAGATGGGGGCAAAGGCTTGCTGGTTATTGGGAGCTCCAACGTTAGGCGGGTGATGGAGCCCCTTAGGGAAACAGCGTACAGGGCTGGAAAGAATTCCAACGTTCACCCGGTTTGTCTGCCGGGGGCCCTCATCCAAGATGTGGAGGCGACCTTGCCTGCGGCTATCGAGCGTACGGGGTGCAGTCGTCTGCAAGTAGTTGCCCACGTCGGCACCAATGATGCCTGTCGCTTGGGTTCTGAGGCGATCCTTAGTTCGTACAGGCGGCTGGCGGATTTGGTAAAGACCACTAGCCTCGCACACGGGGTGCAAGCAGAGCTCACTATTTGCAGCATCGTTCCCACAGTGAATCGGGGTCCTTTGGTTTGGAGCCGAGTGGAGGGTCTCAACCAGAGGCTTCGTCGACTCTGTGACGGTCTTGGCTGCAGATTTCTAGACGCGCTATTGGGTGGGGAATTGTAGGACTCCCCTAGATAGGTCAAGGGTGCACTACACAAAGGAAGTAGCTACTCGGGTAGCAGAGTACTTGTGGCGTGCACATGGGGGTTTTTTAGGCTAGGCAGTAGTGCGAGGTGTCCTGATGAACACTCACCAGTCGACGTGCAGGCAGGAAAATCAGGACGCGCTCAGTGTAAAGACACTTCAGCTATCAAGATATTAGCAGTAAATTTTCAGAGTTATAGACATTCCTGGGGTTGTGAAGCAGCTGAGTGGGTTGAAAACAAATAAATCGCCAGGTCCTAATGGTATTCCAATTCGGTTTTACAGAGAGTACTCTACTACATTGGCTCCTTACTTAGCTTGCATTTATCGCGTATCTCATGCCCAACGTAAAGTCCCGAGCGACTGGAAAAAAGCGCTGGTGACGCCTGTATATAAGAAGGGTAGAAGGACAGATCCTCAAAATTACAGACCAATATCCTTAACATCGATTTGTTGCAGGATTCTCGAACATATTCTCAGTTCGAATATAATGAATTTCCTTGAGACAGAGAAGTTGCTGTCCATGCATCAGCATGGCTTTAGAAAGCATCGCTCCTACGAAACGCAACTCGCCCTGTTTTCACATGATATCTTACGAACCATGGATGAAGGGTATCAGACGGATGCCATATTCCTTGACTTCCGGAAAGCGTTTGACTCGGTGCCCCACTGCAGACTCCTAAGGTACGAGCATATGGGATTGGTTCCCAAATATGTGAGTGGCTCGAAGACTTCTTAAGTAATAGAACCCAGTACGTTGTCCTCGATGGTGAGTGTTCATCGGAGGTGAGCTTCTCATCTGGAGTGCCCCAGGGAAGTGTGGTAGGTCCGCTGTTGTTTTCTATCTACATAAATGATATTTTGGACAGGGTGGATAGCAATGTGCGGCTGTTTGCTGATGATGCTGTGGTGTACGGGAAGGTGTCGTCGTTGAGTGACTGTAGGAGGATACAAGATGACTTGGACAGGATTTGTGATTGGTATAAAGAATGGCAGCTAACTCTAAATATAGACAAATGCAAATTAATGCAGATGAATAGGAAAAAGAATCTCGTAATGTTTGAATACTCCACTAGTAGTGTAGCGCTTGACACAGTCACGTCGATTAAATATTTGGGCGTAACATTGCAGAGCAATATGAAGTGGGACAAGCATGTAATGGCAGTTGTGGGGAAGGCGGATAGTCGTCTTCGGTTCATTGGTAGAATTTTGGGAAGATGTGGTTCATCTGTAAAGGAGACCGCTTATAAAACACTAATACGACCTATTCTTGAGTACTGCTCGAGCGTTTGGGATCCCTATCAGGTCGGATTGAGGGAGGACATAGAAGCAATTCAGAGGCGGGCTGCTAGATTTGTTACTGGTAGGTTTGATCATCACGCGAGTGTTACGGAAATGCTTCAGGAACTCGGGTAGGAGTCTCTGGAGGAAAGGAGGCGTTCTTTTCGTGAATCGCTACTTAGGAAATTTAGAGAACCAGCATTTGAGGCTGACTGCAGTACAATTTTACTGCCGCCAACTTACATTTCGCGGAAAGACCACAAAGATAAGATAAGAGAGATTAGGGCTCCTACAGAGGCATGTAGGCAGTCATTTTTCCCTCGTTCTGTTTGGGAGTGGAACAGGGAGAGAAGATGCTAGTTGTGGTACGAGGTACCCTCCGCCACGTACCATATGGTGGATTGCGGAGTATGTATGTAGATGTAGATGTAGACAGTGGAGAGGTGGGTTATAATACCACAGTACTTTACCAGGATTAGCTGGGAATTTCCTCCGATCTGCGAACTAACTTATTCAGATAATTGTTGAGGGATCTACAGTTTAACGTGATTTCTGAACCACAATATCAACTGGCTTTTCTTACAGGTGCAAAAATTTGCCAGATATGTAAGAAAGCTGTAGAAGTGTCAGTAGTTCTACAAGTTTACGTACTGGAATAAACAGTTTTGGATAACCATCCGTAAGATGTGATATACTAGGAAAGTTCTTAAAGTAAGTTACTCATAATTATGGCATGACAGATAACTTTTATTGAATGCTGCATTACACAGATACATGACACTACTTTTCAGCATAGTCACCAAGGATCCGCAAACATCGGTTGGAAAGATTTAGCAAAACCTACATTACGGCATGAGGCAAAGGATATTTCTGGTACCACTAACATTTCCGCTCATGGCTATTCCATTCACGAACAATACGTGGGAAAAAAGAATGTCGGCATGCCTCTGTTTCACCTCTCATATCTCTGATTTTCCCGTCGTTGTAATTCTGGGAGATGTGTGAGACAGGGGTTAGTATCTTCTTCTCTGATCGGAGACGTTTGGAGGCAACCCGGTCAGGCTGAACACCTTAGACACACTATCCAGCGAGTGCAGCAAGGTGGAGGATCCCTGCTGTTTTGGGGTGACATTATGTGGGGCCGACGTACGCCGCTGGTGATCAAGGAAGGCACCGTAACGGCTGTACGATACGTGAATGCCATCCTCCGTCCGATAGTGGGACCATATCGGCAGCCTATTGGCGAGACATTCGTCTTCATGGACGACAATTCGCGCCCCCATCGTGCACGTCTTGTGAATGACTTCATTCAGGATAACGACATCGCTCGACTAGAATGGCCAGCATGTTCTCCAGACTTGAACCCTATCGAACATGCCTGGGATAGATTGAAAAATGTTTATGGACGACGTGACCCACCAACCACTCTGAGGGATCTACGCCCAATCGTCGTTGAGGAGTGGGATAATCTGGACCAACAGTGCCTTGATGAAATGGTGGAATGCCACGACGAATACAGGCATGCATCAATGCAAGAGGATGTGCTACTGGGTATTAGAGGTACCAGTGTGTACAGCAATCTGGACCACCACCTCTGAAGGTCTCGCTGTATGGTGGTACAACATGTAATGTGTGGTTTTCATGAGCAATAAAAAGGGTGGAAATGATGTAAGCGTAGGCTTCCGCGGCCGTTGTCTTCTTCAATAAAATTCTTCAGGGTATCAGACCGCATCGTCATAATTTTAAAATGCGCCAACGTTTCGGCCAGCGTTGCAGCTAGCCTTCATCAGGGCCTTACGTTCAACGTAAGGCCCTGATGAAGGCTAGCTGCAACGCTGGCCGAAACGTTGGCGCATTTTAAAATTATGACGATGCGGTCTGATACCCTGAAGAATTTTATTGAAGGTGGAAATGATGTTTATGTTGATCTCTATTCCAATTTTCTATACAGGTTCCAGAACTCTTGGATCCGAGGTAATGCAAAACTTTTTTTGGTGTGTGTAGTAGAATGTGTATGTAGTAAACAGGTGTTGACTACGAGGTATGTGGACTTGGGATCAGGGCTGTGCGACTTTCATCTTTACACAAGTCAAAATAATACACTAAGGAAAGGTACGGGAATATACACACATTGAGTTAATGTGTTACAATTGGATTTTTTTTCTTAAATTTTGTTTGTATTTTCTGGGAACATATTATTTTTCTCGTTGATGCTCCCTGCCGCCGTTGGATAAGCAGCTGCAGCAGCAAGTCGTATACCCCGTGCTTACTTATTTGTTACATAGTTCAATTCTTAATTTCTTTGCGTGTTTTTGGGTACTTGCATTGTTTAATTCATAAATTTCGGACGTATTGTAGTATTTGAGAGTTCTAGCAACGCGCTTTAATGTTTACTTCGTAGATTATTACTTAAATTGCGTGTGAGTTTCGTATAGGAGGTGTAATTTCGAGTTTTAGTTACTGTAATCGTAAATTCAGGCAGATTGTAGCGCAGTCGTTAGGCATTTGTACAGGTTAGTTATTACATTCTTTGCGTGTTTCCCTTGCGTTTTCTAGGCACGGACTCGTGTTTCAGTAACTGTTGTTAGAATGGGCAGGGACTGTGATTGCTGTGTTCGGATGAGGGCTGAGTTGGCATCCCTTCGCTCACAGCTGCAAGCGGCGCTGACTTCGGTCGCGCAGCTTGAGGCTGTTGCCAATGAGCACCACTGTGGGGAGCCGGACTTGGGTATCACGGGGATGTCAACCTCGTCCCGTCTGTCCCCAGATCGGTCTGCCGCTGTGGTTGCCCCGGTTGCTGCCCGCAGTGGGGCTGAGCCCTCGCCTGTGGTTGATTGGGAGGTCGTTCCAAGGCGTGGCAGGCAGCGAAAGACATCCCCGGAGGCTGATCAGAAAGCCTCCCCGGTGCGTCTGACAAACAGGTTTCAGGCACTGTCTCTGGCTGAGCCAGATGCAGCTGCCTGCCCTGTTTCAGAGGATGATTCTCAACCTTCAAGGTCCGGGCAATCACAGAAGGTGGGCTTATTGGTAGTTGGGAGCTTCAATGTTAGGCGCGTAATGGGGCCCCTTAGGGATATGGCGGCTAAAGAGGGGAAGAAATCCAGTGTGCACTCCGTGTGCATTCCGGGTGGAGTCACTCCTGATGTGGAAAGGGTCCTTCCGGATACCATGAAGAGCACAGGGTGCAGCCAGCTGCAGGTGGTGGCACATGTCGGCACTAATGACGTGTGTCGCTTTGGATATGAGGAAATTCTCTCTGGATTCCAGCGGCTATCTGATTTGGTGAAGGCTGCCGGTCTTGCTTACGAGATGAAGGCAGAGCTCACCATCTGCAGCATCGTTGACAGAACCGACTGCGGACCTTTGGTGGAGAGCCGGGTGGAGGGTCTGAATCAGAGGCTCAGACGGTTTTGCAACCGTGTTGGCTGCAGATTCCTTGACTTGCGCCATAGGGTGGTGGGGTTTCGGGTTCCGCTGAATAGGCCAGGAGTTCACTGCACTCAGCTGGTGGCTACACGTGTTGCGGAGGCTGCGTGGCGTGGACTGGGCTGTTTTTTAGGTTAGAAGGCCTCGGGAAAGTACGCGGTGGGCTGCAATCTCAAAGGGTGCATGGCTAATACAGGACGTGCTTGGATCAAGGAACAGTCGGAATTGTAGTTGCAAATTGTTGTAGTTGTGCTGGGAAAGTCCCTGAGCTACAAGCGCTAATAGAAAGCACAGAAGCTGAAATCGTTATAGGTACAGAAAGCTGGCTAAAGCCTGAAATAAGTTCTGCAGAAATTTTTACGAAGTCTCAGACGGTGTTCAGGAAAGATAGATTAGGCAGAATTGGTGGTGGAGTGTTTGTGTCTGTCAGTAGTGGTTTATCTTGTAGTGAAGTCGAAGTAGATACTCCGTGCGAATTGGTATGGGTGGAGGTTATACTTAACAGCCGAACTACGTTAATAATTGGCTCCTTCTACCGACCCCCAGACTCCGATGATATAGTTACTGAACAGTTCAGAGAAAATTTGAGTCTCGTAACAAATAAATACCCCACTCATACGGTTATAGTTGGTGGGGACTTCAACCTTCCCTCGGTATGCTGGCAAAAATATTTGTTCAAAACCGGTGGTAGGCAGAAAACGTCTTCCGAGATTGTCCTAAATCCTTTCTCCGAAAATTATTTCGAGCAGCTAGTCCACGAACCCACGCGAATGGTAAATGGTTGCGAAAACACACTTGACCTCTTAGCCACAGACAATCCAGAGCTGATACAGAGCATCATGACTGATACAGAGATTAGTGATCACAAGGTCGTTGTAGCTAGGCTCAATACCATTTCTTCCAAATCCACCAGAAACAAACGCAAAATAATTTTATTTAAAAAAGCGGATAAAGTGTCACTAGAAGCCTTCCTAAGAGACAATCTAAATTCCTTCCGAACTGACTATGCAAATGTAGACGAGATGTGGCTCAAATTCAAAGATATAGTAGCAACAGCAATTGAGAGATTCAAACCGAATAAATTGGTAAGAGATGGAACTGATCCCCCGTGGTACACAAAACAGGTCCGAACGCTGTTGCACAGGCAACGGAAAAAGCATGCGAAGTTCAGAAGAACGCGAAATCCCGAAGATTGGCTAAAATTTACAGACGCGCAAAATTTGGCACGGACTTCAATGCGAGATGCCTTTAATAGGTTCCACAACGAAACATTGTCTCGAAATTTGGTAGAAAATCCGAAGAAATTCTGGTCGTATGTAAAGTACACAAGCGGCAAGACGCAGTCAATACCTTCGCTGCGCAGTGCCGATGGTACTGTTACCGACGACTGTGCCGCTAAAGCGGAGTTATTGAACGCAGTTTTCCGAAATTTTCACCAGGGAAGACGAATGGAATATTCCAGAATTTGAAAACACGGACAGCTGCTAGCATGAGTTTCTTAGAAGTAGATACCTTAGGGGTTGCGAAGCAACGCAAATCGCTTGATACGGGCAAGTCTTCAGGTCCAGATTGTATACCGATTAGGTTCCTTTCAGATTACGCTGATACAATAGCTCCCTACTTAGCAATCATATACAACCGCTCGCTCACCGATAGATCTGTACCTACAGATTGGAAAATTGCGCAGGTCGCACCAGTGTTTAAGAAGGGTAGTAGGAGTAATCCATCGAACTACAGACCTATATCATTGACGTTGGTTTGCAGTAGGTTTTGGAGCATATACTGTATTCAAACATTATGAATCACATCGAAGGGAACGATCTATTGATACGTAATCAGCATGGTTTCAGAAAACATCGTTCTTGTGCAACGCAGCTAGCTCTTTATTCGCACGAAGTAATGGCCGCTATCGACAGGAGATCTCAAGTTGATTCCGTATTTCTAGATTTCCGGAGAGCTTTTGACACCGTTCCTCACAAGCGACTTCTAATCAAGCTGCGGGCCTGTGGGGTATCGTCTCAGTTGTGCGACTGGATTCGTGATTTCCTGTCAGGAAGGTCGCAGTTCGTAGTAATAGACGGCAAATCATCGAGTAAAACTGAAGTGATATCAGGTGTTCCCCAGGGAAGCGTCCTGGGACCTCTGCTGTTCCTGATCTATATAAATGACCTGGGTGACAATCTGAGCAGTCCTCTTAGGTTCTTCGCAGATGATGCTGTAATTTACTGTCTAGTAAGGTCATCCGAAGACCAGTGTCAGTTGCAAAGCGATTTAGAAAAGATTGCTGTATGGTGTGGCAGGTGGCAGTTGACGCTAAATAACGAAAAGTGCGAGGAGATCCACATGAGTTCCAAACGAAATCCGTTGGGATTCGATTACTCGATAAATAGTACAATTCTCAAGGCTGTCAATTCAACTAAGTACCTGGGTGTTAAAATTACGAACAACTTCAGTTGGAAAGACCACATAGATAATATTTTGGGGAAGGCGAGCCAAAGGTTGCGTTTCATTGGCAGGGCACTTAGAAGATGCAACAAGTCCACTAAAGAGACAGCTTACACTACACTCGTTCGTCCTCTGTTAGAATATTGCTGCGCGGTGTGGGATCCTTACCAGGTGGGATTGACAGAGGACATCGAAAGGGTGCAAAAAAGGGCAGCTCATTTTGTATTATCACGTAATAGGGGAGAGAGTGTGGCAGATATGATACGCGAATTGGGATGGAAGTCATTAAAGCAAAGACGTTTTTCGTCGCGGCGAGATCTATTTACGAAATTTCAGTCACCAACATTCTCTTCAGAATGCGAAAATATTTTGTTGAGCCCAACCTACATAGGTAGGAATGATCATCAAAATAAAATAAGAGAAATCAGAGCTCGAACAGAAAGGTATAGGTGTTCGTTTTTCCCGCGCGCTGTTCGGGAGTTGAATGGTAGAGAGATAGTATGATTGTGGTTCGATGAACCCTCTGCCAAGCACTTAAATGTGAATTGCAGAGTAGTCATGTAGATGTAAATGTAGGTGTAAAATGTAAACAAACTTTTTGTTACTCTCAGGCTGATGCAAGTTTCCAATATGACGCTACTTCGACGACTTGGGTGTCAGTAACATTGTTTACTTACTCTAAAAATTTCTTATTTGGCCTGAAATGGCTGTGTAGATACCTCTACCAATTTTCCCACGCAAGCAAAATGAGCCATAGTCTCTGGGACTCGATCACTTTACCTGAGGATCAGTAGCAAGTGATGCTAATCATTTAGGCATGAGTGTGATCTATCGGACATACACAGATCAAGAACAATGGGATGAATTCTGTCACAGACTGGAGTTTTGTGCAGACCTACGCGGCATCGTGTACATGCGTAGTCCTCATAGATAATGTTTCCACATCAGACAGTGTTTCCACGTCTGACTGGACAACCGAAAATCACGATAAGTACCTCATCAACACAAATTTTACTGAGCTGATGATGCCGTGAATGAATAGTTTTCTAGATGCTGGTGATACCAAGTCGGGTTGGAAGAAGCTGGTCGTGGACTTAAACTAGTCAGTTCTGCAACTGGTCGCCTCCGGACTTTACTGGAAATAAGTACCGCAATGAATAATGCAAAAGCCTTCGCAAATGAATCATGAACGCTGGTCTTGCACAATCATTTAAATAAGAAAGGAGGCAAAATTTGTCTAAGCTACGAAAAGACACAATAGGTCCAGATTCTCCAATTTATTTGCTCTCATGAGCACACAAGTAAGAAGCCACATGAAAGGTACTTATACGTTGAACAAAACAGAGAGAATAAATGGTCAAAGGCTCTGAGCACTATGGGACTTAACATCTGAGGTCATCAGTCCCCTAGAACTTAGAACTACTTAAATCTAACTAACCTAAGGACATCACACACATCCATGCCAGAGGCAGGATTCGAACCTGCGACCGTAACGGTCATGCGATTCCAGACTGAAGTGCCTAGAACCGCTCGGCCACACTGGCCGGCAGAGAGAATAAATGATCCAGTAATAATCACAAGGAGAATTTACTTCAATACGCTTTAAATGCTGCTGTCAAGTGGGCTCCATCGGACTGGGAAAATAGATAGGCAAAATCATCATCTCTAAAGACCTTGCTCAAACCACCCCTCGGCTATGGGACAGAAACAACTGCCAACAGGTGTGACGTGAAGTCACGCAAGAGGAATGCGCCCATTTTTATGTAATTTGAAGGCTGTATCAGTGCCATAGTAGGCACTATAAAAGATGCAGGATGTCACAGGATGTGTGATGACTACACTGAAAACAAAGTCGCCGACGCCCCAAGTCGCATGTTTCAGAAGGAGGAGCTGGCAGAGTAAGGGCGTTAGTGAGTCTCACCTGGTTGTGTGTACCACTTTAGCTGCAGTTTCCTAGTTGTTTAAGGACCTTAAAACCGAACACGCTCAAGATCCGTTCTAGTGTCCGTTAAGAAAGCAGCTCTTATCCGGTGGTGAGGCTAGCGACGACTCCATCAGGAATTGCATACTTTGTAAACGAGTTAACGAAGCTCAGGACTTTAAAATTTGTTTGGCTCAGAAGCTGGTGCCTCTCGTTTTCCATTATTTTCATAATTTTCTAGTGGAAGGACATCTGGGCCTCTGTAAAACCTTGGAAAAGGTTAAGGCTCACCTCATTTGGTCCACGTTGAATAAGCATATAAGGCGAAAGTTCGGGAAGTTCATTTATCGTTTCATATGCCCATGCTCTATCATCAAAGTTCTGGGGCTGGTTAAATTGCTTGTCAGGCATCTGACCACTGGTAAGGTCCTCAGAGCTTACCTTAATCAACCTTCCCCTTCTGCTTCCGTAGGCTGGACTGGGATCCATTGGTTTAAGGGGGAGGGGGGGGGAGGTATACTTTACTGGGGTTGCTGGCGTCGCCTTTCAAAAAAAATGTTCAAATGTTTGTGAAATCTTATGGGACTTAACTGCTAAGGTCATCAGTCCCTAAGCTTACTCACCACTCAACCTAAATTATCCGAAGCACAAACACACACACACCCATGCCCGAGGGAGGACTCGAACCTCTGCCGGGACCAGCCGCACAGTCCATGACTGCAGCGCCTAAGACGACTCGGCTAATCCCGCGCGGCTGTCGTCTTTCGAATTCCTGGCGCCACTAGCTCGATCTGTCATGTGATGTCCCTCTGGTTTGAGGCCACTAAGATCTTTGCTCGAGGTTGTTGATAGGGACGGTGCATGTTGTGACGTGGCGATTTGGTGAGTGGCAACGGAGTGAGGAGGACGGTGTGAAACGTCCGTACATCGAGTAAGGCAGGCACTTCCACAAGAGTCTTGGGCATGGAGTCCGGTGAGTAGGTCGCTGGGCATATTTGTGGGTCGATTTGAATCCATGGATGACTTCGAGTGCCGTCTTCGTACATAGCCTGGCCAGCCAGCTCTGGGACGTGACACACCGATGAGAGAGTTGAAGCCAGTTTCACTGTGCTGAGACTCCTTTGGAACCGGCAAGCTTCAACTTCGATTCATGAACTTCAGTTAAGTTTTGGATTTTGAGGACTTAACTGTTATTTTGTTATAATTAAATGTTTTCCTGAGACATTTAAGTCTCTTTTTATTATTTACGATAATGATCGAAGCAGACAAAATGAATTAAATGTCTCACAGAAACATTTAATTATAAGATCTATAAGATCATCAGTGGTACAAGGACGTCCCATTACGTCCAATGCTGGAGTGCTTGCCAATATCGGAGGGCCCTGGCAGCAGTGACAATATGTAAGGGAAAAATGAAGTGAGTGTTGAGGAAGGCACTCGGCTTAGGTAGTTCGTGCAGTAATGTTGCTCACCATACTGCGGTGGTGTTATGGTTAGCATTTCTGCCTAGCAACCAAGAAGACACGGGTTTGAGTCCCGACCGCAGCAAAAATTTTGATTCATTTCGTCTGCTCCGATCATTATTGTTATTTTGTTATTGATACCTATAGGTCTATTGCGATGATTACGATTTCTTAGCTGATCTATTTCACCACCAGCTCCTCTTGGAGTAGCCTTGCGGTCTTAGGCACCTTGCTACGGTTCGTGCGGCTCCCCCCCGTCGGAAGTTCGAGTCCTCCCTCGGGCATGGGTGTGTGTGTGTGTGTGTGTGTGTGTGTGTGTGTGTGTGTGTGTGTTGTCCTTAGCGTAAGTTAGTTTAAGTTAGATTAAGTAGTGTGTAACCTTAGGGACCGATGACCTCAGTAGCTAGGTCCCATAGAACTTACCACAAGTTTCCAATTCTTCCTCTGGCAGTGACGCATTTTTACCGTTTGGCTAGTTATTGGCGCTTTCAAGTAATTAACCTCGCTGTCTTAATATTTCTTTTGCTGGTCTGGACCCGACGAAAAGGCACTTGTAAGGCCTGTCCTCTCATTGTAACCTATCTTAGCCTTCCTATTTGGCATAGTCTTATGTTCCTTACATAGAAGCCTTCTGGTGCATCCCTTGTGAGGAGGCAATGCAAACTCTTGGTTCCTTAACTGAAGCAATTATTCATGAAGGCTTACCTGTTTCCTATTTGGTAGTTTTACATAACTGAAGCTGTTATTAAAGTAGGCTAGCCTGTTTTCTATTTGGTAACGTCAATTAACTGAATCTGTTGTCATTGAAGGCCTGCCTGTTTTGTAATTAGTTCAATGGTTCAAATGGCTCTGAGCACTATGGGACTTAACTTCTGAGGTCATCCGTCCCCTAGAACTTAGAACTACTTAAACCTAACCAACCTAAGGACATCACACACATCAATGCCCGAATCAGGATTCGAACCTGCGACCGTAGTGGTCGCGCGGTTCCAGGCTGTAGCGCCTAGAATCGCTCGACCACTCCGGTCGGCTTTGTAATCAGTGATTTTACTTAACTGAAGCTGTTATTATTGCAGGACGGCCTTTTTCTATTTGGTAATTTTACTTAACTGAAGTTGCTTTTAAAGAAGACCTGCCTGTTATCTATTTGGTAATTTTACTTATTGAAGCTGTTATTACTGAAAGCTTGCCTGTTTTCTATTTGGTTATTTTACGTAACTGCAGCTGTTATTATTGAAGGCTTCCCTGTTTTCTATTTGGTAATTTTACTTAACTCAAGCTATTATCATTGAAGGCCTCCTGTTTTCTGTTTGGTAATTGTATTTAATTGAAGCTGTGATTAAAGAAGGCCTGCTTGTTTTCAATTTGTTAAGTTTACTTAACTGAAGCTGCTATTAAAGAGAACCTGCCCGTTTTTTGTTTCGTAATTTTATTTAACTGAAGATGTTATTATAGAAGGCCTGCCTGTTTTCTATTTGGTTTACTTAATTGAAGCTGTTATTATTGAAGGCTTTCCTGTTCCCCTTTAATTAAATTAAGAGCTGGTTCATAATTTGCGTTAGCTGAAAATCTTATTAATCAAGTCCTACCTGTTTTATTGCCCTATTATTATCTGATCTCTTACTCAATCTGTGTTGTTAACTGAAATTGTGATTGCCAAAGGCCTACCTGACCCAAAGGTATTTATATCAATAAGGCTGTAACAGGAAATGGCACATGATGGTACATGGGACTCTGTGCCAAGAGTGTTGCGCAAGTGCTCGCCTTACTCGCCGGGCGGACCTCTCACGCCGTCCTCCTCGCTCCGTTGGCACTCCTCAACTCGCCACTCCATAACACGCCCCGTCCCCATCAACAACGTCGAGCAAAGATATTAGTGGCCTGAAACCAGAGGGACATCACGCGACAGATCGAATTAGTGGCGCCAGGAATTCGAAAGGCGACGCCAGCTACCCCTCCATAGCTCAACTACTTTCTTCAATGACGCATTTAGATGCATGCATCATCATCAGATCAACCAAGATTAAGGTAAACACTTCACACATAGGTTTGGAATCTTGTATCTTATCCATAAGATCCCATTTTCTCATGGATGTGATTCATGTCTCTGTATGTCTGTATGAGGTGTTCACACTAACCTTGATTAATCTAATAATGACTTCCATGCTTTTCATAGCGTCCATTACATCACCGATTCAATCCTCAAAGAAAAAACTGCACCGATCATGCTATATGATAATATGAATCAATCCTGCAAGGAGTTTACAGTTCGGACTGGGCACTGTAAGAGCTCAAAAGTGGTTCAAATGGCTCTGAGCACTATGGGACTGAACTGCTGTGGTCATCAGTCCCCTAGAACTTAGAACTACTTACACCTAACTATCCTAAGGACATCACACACATCCATGCCCGAGGCAGGATTCGAACCTGCGACCGTAACGGTCACGCGGTTCCAAACCGTAGCGCCTAGAACCGCACGGCCACTCCGGCCGGCACTGTAAGAACTACTTTACCAAGAAATGAGCAGACAACGGTCCACTGGGATAAGTTCAGTCAGAAATTAAAATGTTAAAATACAATCATTAGCGTAAGATTACAAACAATCACCGATCCCTATAAAACCCTCAAGAAATTTCCAGCACGAACTTCGACCAAATTCCTAATTCTTTTCTGAATGTATATCGATCACAGGGCTGAGCATGCTCACAAATGAAGAGAAGCCATCAGAAGTCTGAAGGCAACTCTGCGTCCATCAAGAACCCGCACTGGAGGTGAAGTCCGCTCCCATCGAAGTCTGGCACTTTAGAGCAAATATCTGCCTCCGCTGGAATGTAGCACCCAGGTGTTGGAAGTGTTCTCTTCAAGGAGACTACTACCAGAGCCCGAAGTCTTGTCTTGTCACAAACTACTACCAGAGTGACTGCAGAATTTCGCTCCTCGTTCGTCCCGGGCATTCCACCAAGAAAGCAGCTGAATCAGAAACTTCCTCAGCCAATCAAGACTGCTAACTCGTGGTCAGTCAATGACGATTAGAGATAGGAAGTTCAAAGCCCCCTTGTAGCTAAATTTTGAGAAAAAATGTCTCTGTGGAAATTTGCACATAAGGAAGGAGAGAGGGATAGGGAGAGGGCGGGAGAGAGGGAGGGAGAGAGAGAGAGAGAGAGAGAGAGAGAGAGAGAGAGAGAGAGAGGTTCAAATGGCTCTGAGCACTATGGGACTTAACTTCTGAGGTCATCAGTCCCCTAGAACTTAGAACTAGTTAAACCTAACTAACCTAAGGACATCAAACACATCCATGCCCGAGGCAGAATTCGAATCTGCGACCCTAGCAGTCACGCGGTTCCAGACTGTAGCGCCTAGAACCGCTCGGTCACCAGGGCCGGCGAGTCTTCACAATAACGGAGAATTGGCCAGTAAGGAGCATCGGGGCGCCGGTTCGTCTCGGCGTACCACCACGTAAACAATTCCCATATTTGTCACTGACGAGTCCTTTCGTACACACAAGAGGAGACTAGGCGGACTATCAGTGTTTTGTTTCCGGAGCGCATACTTCACAGCGAAGCATGGACCCTGTCTGCGACTTCGCGGACTTTGGTCGTTCTTGCGTCGTCGTTTTACAGAATTCACGCATGGGAGGAATCCATTACGTGTCCCCGCCCGTGGGAAAAGAAAACGTTCCCATCGGTGTTACTCCACAAAGGCCGCATGCTGCCCTTAATTAAGCCCAAGCCAGTTCCTAGATAAAATCATCCATTTAGTTAGCAAATGGAAACATATTTCCTTTTTTAACGATGAATAAAAATTGTACCTGCGCTCCCTCTTCCGGGAGATTCAACAGCGGAAAGACAGAGATAAGAGAGGCATTCCTACTGATATTGTGCAATTGTCTCTGTTACTTCTTGAATTCCATATCATATAATACGAGTCAGCCAGAGAAATGTCAGATGAGTTTCTAGGTTAAGGAAAAAACACAAAAAATAAACTACAAACCACAATTAACTGGCAATTACCTAAGCTCGAACTCTTACATCACGCTTTGAAAGAAGCTGTAGGCCTATGCCAACTTGTTTATCCTAAAAAAATTCTGAAATAGTAAATTACAAACACTCGTTATAGCATCACCATTAAAGTGTATCTCAATAAAAATGAAATACCTAGCACCTATTTGTTTATTATTGCCTCATAAGATGCATTCCTTTTAGCCATCACAAGTTAAGAGCTTGAATGAACATAAAAAAATAACATTTGGCTTCATACGTTAATATTAGAATACACATTCTTCAATTTAGCATTATGTCGTAATTATTATGGAAAACAATTATACTGCTAGAAATAAATTGATAGTTAACCATTTGAATGTATTAAAAATATTTAATTCAGTCCTTTCACTAAATTCAACACCTGTATTTCCTTTTACACTGTTATCTTCTTATGCTGTAAACATGACTATGGCGTCATAATATGCACCCCGGGTTATATCTCCAAGAGAGAGGCAGTGACCGAGTCTCGGGAACTCCTTTAAAAATTTGACGCCGCTTTTCTCATAGCGTTTGTACCGAAAGACGCTGGGACCTGCGTCACATATTGCTACGCCCCACATTAACAATACGCCAATTTTATGCATGTGGACGTAGAAAGAGTCGTGACTGAGAGGTATTCTAACAATGGACGCTGTTGTTTCCCTTGATACGTTAGAGTTTGCAGACAATGGCTGTCTTGTTATCAAAGGTTGTAGACTTGCACAGCTTTTACCTCTTGTTTTCTGACTTTCGTTATATCCCTCCTGCCGCGACAGAATCGTTTGTTGTTTGATTTTCAGAAAGTAGGCTGTGTGTGGGAGATTGATGTTAAAGTGTCTTTCGCTCCTGACTGCACCTTTCGCTAGTTGATGTGCTGTTTCATTGTATGTAATGCCGATACGAGATTTTAACCACCCGAACTCTATAACTTTACCAGTCTTTTTTGCTGCACGATACCGATGTAGTACGTACAGAATGTGTTTATTTGATCTTTTTTTTTAAACTTTCTGTAACTGACTGTTTGCAGAAGGTCAACCGGAGAGCAAGTTCCCATCTTGTTTATTCAAGGAATAAAAAATCTATGATTATCTGACTCATAATACCTCTAAGTTGTTTATTGTTAGAACTTCCCAGTGAAAAGTCAGGGGACGCCATTTTATTTTTGTGTGTGTATGAGGAGGGTTCAAAATGGCTCTGAGCACTATGGGACTTAACATCTAAGGTCATCAGTCCCCTAGAACTTAGAGCTACTTAAACCCAACTAACCTAAGGACAAATGTTGATGGTGGTGTGTTTTTTACAGATTATTTGTCCTAAAATATAAATAATACATAATTATAAACACGCCACACACAGATGGTTGCGTCACAGATTTTCGTTGCATGTGAGTTACGTGAAATGTCCGTTTGGAGTGTTTGTTTTCATAACATTCGTCCAACAGATGTAAATACATTTCCACTGCATTCTTATTGTAGCACACGTAAATTTTTCTCATTTCAATAAAGGATCTGAAAGTAAATTTGTGGCTGGTTGCTGTCCCAACATCATCAACATTTGTCTTCAAGCCGGCCTTTGTGGCCGTACGGTTCTAGGCATTTCAGTCTGGAACCGGGTGGCCGCTACGGTCGCAGGTTCGAATCCTGCCTCGGGCATGGACGTGTGTGATGTCCTTCGGTTAGTTAGGTTTAAGTAGTTCTAAGTTCTAGGGGACTGATGACCTCAGATGTTAGGTCCCATAGTGCTCAGAGCCATTTGAACCATTTGAACCATTTGTCTTCAAACAACAGCCACGGTCTCAATCATGTCATCATATGACAAAATTGCATTAACCTAAGGACATCACACACATCCATGCTCGAGGCAGGATTCGAACCTGCGACCGTAGCGGTCGCGCGGTTCCAGACTGAAGCGCCTAGAACCGCTCGGCCACTCCGACCATACTGGCGTATCACCCAGCGTGACGGTATGGGGTGCCACTGGTTACACCTCTTGTTCGCATTGACGGCACTTTGAAAAATGGACGTTACATTTCAGATGTGGTACGACCTGTGGCTCTAACCGTCATTCGATCCCTGCGAAACCCTACATTTCAGCAGGATAATGCACAACCGCATGTTGCAGGTCCTGTACAGGCCTTTCTGGATACAGAAAAAGTTCGACTGCTGTCCTGGCCGGTACATTCTCCAGATCTCTCACCAACTGAAAACGCCTGGTCAATGGTGGCCGAGCAACTGGCTCGTCACAATACGCCAGTCACTACTCTTGATGAACTGTAGTATCGTGTTGAAGCTGCATGGGCAGCTGAGCCGGCCGCGGTGTCCGTGCGGTTCTAGGCGCTGCAGTCCGGAACCGCGGGACTGCTACGGTCGCAGGTTCGAATCCTGCCTCGGGCATGGATGTGTGTGATGTCCTTAGGTTAGTTAGGTTTAAGTAGTTCTAAGTTCTAGTGGTCAGAGCCATTTTTGAAGTGCCTAGAACCGCACGGCCGCTCCGTCCGGCTATGAGGAGGGGCAGATGTATGAGCATGGAGTGAAAATTAAGGTTTAGAGCACATTTTGTATAAGCCGCAGTAAAGCACTGCTTGGAGTTAGTCTGCTGTGTGTAGGCAACCTGTGGAATCCAATCCTGGCGCTGCAGCTCTGTGCAGCGCCATGGGTGGCAGCGTCGGGACACGAGAGGAAGTCACCGCAGTTACCTGAATGAGAGTCCCCGGTGTTGTCGACAACTCTGATGCCACCACACCCGCCATAGCATTGAATTGAGTAGTCTCTGCACTTCTAAACTGCAGAGTATATCGATTACAGGTGGTAGATTTGATTGGGTGAACGAAAGTAATGGAGAACTAAGGAAAAACCGATCTATAGACATACCTATAAAGCCATTAAGTTTCTCCGTTTCCGGCTAAGCAGTACGCCCTACATGATTTACATTCATAGCAACTTAAATTTTGTTTCTGCCAGCTAACATTTGTGATTCCCTTTCAATAAATAATACGCTATGTTACTCACGAGTCAGTAATACAAGGCGAGTTAGCGAAAGTAAACTTCGTTACTCATGCTGGAAGAAATTTCATATGAACTGAACATTTTCGTTGCAGTATTTCTTTCGGGCACCGTAGGACTAGAAATTTCACATCAAATTAAAGAATAAAGCATTACAGTATCTACACTGAGTTTACAAGGACCAATGCTGCATTCAATTTGAGATAAGAAGCCGACTGTTAAACTAAAATAATATTTTGAAAATCATTAATTATTTAAGTCTCGAATTAATATCGTTGAATGCGTGCCACTGACGTAGGGGGAGCCATACCAAAATTTGTACGTTGCAACCTGGAAAGAAACATCTTGTTGCTGACACTTCATTCATATTCTAGGTTTGGATCACGGAACAGCGAGTTATGCTGTCTTTACACACAAAATTAACTAATCGGAGTCACCTGCATTCTGGGTACCCGAGCAAGCGAAGTGTGATTTTCACTCTCTCATACGCATCCTTAGGAGTCGTTAAATATTAATATTACAGGAAAACACGAATAATTTCGTCGTTCGGACCATAGATATAACTCACATCATCATCTGCGCTCTCTATATACGTAAACAAATATGCTTACATAGACATCAGACTTCCGTATTTTTTGTCTGGGGCATATTGTCACAGCATTAAGCCAAAAATAACCTGGTCATGACCAAGATTTTCGGCAGATTTCCCTAGATTGTAAGGCAAATGCTGAAAACTGAAAATCTCATCCAAAATATTCCTTATTGCGACAGCCTTTGCCCCGTTAACAATACGACTGGTATTTGCCTGTAAAGACCCTGACTGCACAGTGGATCAGAACCCCAATAGCTTCGCTCTGTCTTTAGAGCTATAAAATTAAAAGTATATAAAAACATGGATACATTACCGTAGACTTGGAATTGCATAAAGGATGATTATTTTGTCTGGAAAGTAATTACTACTTTAAGGGTCTGTCACAACAGTGTAGCAAACAAAATGTAAGCATTAAAAGCCTCGGGGGCCCCAGCCACTCGGTGGAAGCTGGGTTGGGTACCACCGTGGGGCACTCCCCAGTGGGTGGGCTAGTATCCCGATCTGTTGCCCGCATCTCGTGGTCGTGCGGTAGCGTTCTCGCTTCCCACGCCCGGGTTCCCGGGTTCGATTCCCGGCGGGGTCAGGGATTTTCTCTGCCTCGTGATGGCTGGGTGTTGTGTGCTGTCCTTAGGTTAGTTAGGTTTAAGTAGTTCTAAGTTCTAGGGGACTTATGACCACAGCAGTTGAGTCCCATAGTGCTCAGAGCCATTTCAACCATCCCGATCTGTTCCGTCGTCCATATCGTCAGGCCAACAGATTAGAAATGGTGGCAGTCGACTGTTGCCTCTATCAGTGGCTGGGGGTGGTGACAGTGCCACTGTGAGATCTCGAGAACATCCCTCATTGGGATCCATAGTTGTTGGGCGGGATCAAAGGTTGTGGAAATGACGCTTCCCAGATGAAACCTCGGGAGTGGCCACTCCTTTTGTCAGAGCGCTTGAAAGGAGATCACAGTCTGGTATATGCCCCACTACCCATGAGGCCATATGAAGGAGTGTGCGTCGGAGGACATTCAACTTCACTTCTTCCGTTTTGGCTGCTTTCAGAAGTGCTGTTCCGTGTTGGGATGTGGTCGTTTGTCGTCTGAAGTCGTGCCCATCTGAAGGAAAGCAGAGGTAGGCGCCACACTCGGTTCGAAGTTCATTGCGTTGTGCTGATCATTCGTCAAGCTCTGGAGAGTTGTTGGCGTCGTTGCCATTAGAGGACGTGGCACCAGTGAGGCCCATCCGCATTGTCATTCCAGAGAGGGTGTTCCAGCAGAGAACAGGCACTTTCTGAAGTGACATATCCAGGTTGCTAATGGCTGAGGTATAGATTTCTGACCATCGCTTTGGGCGTTGCGTCACCATTAGGGATCTAGAGAAGTGACAGGGACAGTGGACCTGACCTGGCCCTCTTGTATACATCCTAGATATGTCCATGGATGACCATCATACATTACGATGGCTTACACACCACCTATCAGCAGATAAGATGGTACGTATTTGGACAGATCAACCTTGATCTGTCGGACACCATTTATCACGTGGTATGTTGTTAACGTCTGCCATTTTTCCACGATGTGACCAATAACGTTGCCGTAGGTTCGGAGGGCTTCAGCGACCATGTCTTGTGACACTCAAAAGACAGCTAAAACACCCGAATTGTTCGAAGACTGAAACGACCGTGGTCTACCGTCACCTCGCTAGTAGGCCCGTCAGAATGTCTAAACTTCTGTCCGTGTGCGTGTTTTCGATCTACGTCAGTGCATCCTCCCTCCGTCATCATTTTAATGTAGACGACGCTGCCTGTGAGAGAGAAGTGAATATATATTACCTCTTGTGAGTCCAGGCGTAGCTCTTCTTCAATGACTTCCGCCTGTACCTCGTTTCCTACTTTCCAAACGCCACAGAAGTTCTCCTGCGAACCTTGCAAGACTAGCACCCATGGAAGGAAGGATGTAGCGGAGAATGGCTTAGTCACAGCCTGGGAGGGGGGGGGGGGGGGATGTTTCGAGAATGAAATTTTCGCTCTGCCATGGAGTGTGCGCTGATATAAAAATAGTTGCTAGTATTGCAAGGTTCAGAGGACAACTTCTATGAAGTTTGGAAGGTAGGAATGATGTACCGGCGGAAGTAAAGCCATGAGGAAGATTCGTGAGTATTGCTTGGGTAAATCAGTCAGTAGAGCCCTTGCCCGCAAACGTTAAAGTTCCCGAGTTCGAGTGTCTGTCCGACAAACTGGCCTGGAAGTTTCAGATCAGCGCACGCTCCGCTGCAGAGTGAAAATTTCGTTCTGGAATATTATTTCTATTTGGTCTGGTGTAGGTTCGGTTATTAGTAATGCCGGCATTAGTAGATGATTAGTAGTTACAGTAATAGCAGTTAATTTTGTTATGTTAGTAAAAATTGTGACCACAATAATAAACAAACGTCTGTTTAACAAATTCTGTCCCCAATCACACAAATGTCCGCGGCACATTTGTTGGATCCGAGCTGCCTCGATTCCAATCTGGCAACCCTATCGAGTAGAGCTGTGCAGACCATTCAGAATATTGTACCTCTTAAATTGTGTTGCGTGCAGTGATAGTGGCAGCAGGCATCACATTGTAAGCTCTTTCTCGCAGACAGAAATTAAAGAAATGGCGGATTAGACGAAAATAAATATATAGTACCACTGTCACATGTAGTTCTAGATGTAGAACATGTGTTCAAATAAACTGTTGCCTTAACTTTTACTGTTCCTTGTAAAGTTTTTCATGCTCTCATGAATATACACTACTGGCTATTGAAATTGCTACACCAAAAAGAAATGCAGATGATAAACGGGTATTCATTGGACAAATATAATACTAGAACTGACATGTGATTACATTTTCACGCAGTTTGGGTGCATAGATCCTGAGAAATCAGTACCCAGAACAACCACCTCTGGCCGTAATAACGGCCTTGATACGCCAAGGCATTGAGTCAAACAGAGCTTGGATGGCGTGTACCCGATACAGCTGCCCAAAAAAAAAAAAAGGTTCTGAGCACTATTGGACTTAACAAAAAATGGTTCAAATGGCTCTGAGCACTATGGGACTCAACTGCTGAGGTCATTAGTCCCCTAGAACTTAGAACTAGTTAAACCTAACTAACCTAAGGACATCACAAATATCCATGCCCGAGGCAGGATTCGAACCTGCGACCGTAGCGGTCTTGCGGTTCCAGACTGCAGCGCCTTTAACCGCACGGCCACTTCGGCCGGCGGGACTTAACATCTTAGGTCATCAGTCCCCTAGAACTTAGAACTACTTAAACGTAACTAACCTAAGGACATCACACACATCCATGTCCGACGCAGGATTCGAACCTGCGACAGTAGCAGTCCCGCGGTTCCGGACTGCAGCGCCTAGAACCGCACGGACACCGCGGCCAGCTCAACTGCCCATGCAGCTTCAACACGATACCACAGTACATCAAGAGTAGTGACTGGCGTATTGTGACGAGCCAGTTGCTCGGCCACCATTGACCAGACGTTTTCAATTGGTGAGAGATCTGGAGAATGTACCGGCCAGGACAGCAGTCGAACTTTTTCTGTATCCAGAAAGGCCTGTACAGGACCTGCAACATGCGGTTGTGCATTATCCTGCTGAAATGTAGGGTTTCGCAGGGATCGAATGACGGGTAGAGCCACAGGTCGTACCACATCTGAAATGTAACGTCCACTTTTTAAAGTGCCGTCAATGCGAACAAGAGGTGTAACCAGTGGCACCCCATACCATCACGCCAGTATGGCGATGACGAATACACGCTTCTAATGTGCGTTCACCGCGATGTCGCCAAACACGGATGTGACCATCATGATGCTGTAAACAGAACCTGGATTCATCCGAAAATATGACATTTTGCCATTCGTGCACCTAGGTTCGTCGTTGAGTACACCATCGCAGGCGCTCCTGTCTGTGATGCAGCGTCAAGGGTAACCACAGCCATGGTCTCCGAGCTGATTGTCCATGCTGCTGCAAACGTCGTCGAACTGTTCGTGCAGGTGGTTGTTGTCTTGCAAACGTCCCCATCTGCTGACTCAGGGATCGAGACGTGGCTGCACGATCCGTTACAGCCAAGCGGATAAGATGCCTGTCATCTCGACTGCTAGTGATACAAGGCCGTTGGGATCCAGCACGACGTTCCGTATTACCCCCCTGAATCCACCGATTCCATATTCTGCTAACAGTCATTGGATCTCGACCAACGCAAGCAGCAATGTCGCGATACGATAAACCGCAGTCGCGATAGGCTACAATCCGACCTTTATCAAAGTCGGATAGTTCGCATTTCTCCTCCTTACACGAGGCATCACAACAACGTTTCACCAGGCAACGCCGGTCAGCTGGTGTTTGTGTATGAGAAATCGGTTGGAAACTTTCCTCATGTCAGCACGTTGTAGGTGTCGCCACCGGCGCCAACCTTGTGTGAATACTCTGAAAAGCCAATCATTTGCTATTACAGCATCTTCTTCCTGTCGGTTAAATTTCGCGTCTGTAGCACGTCATCTTCGTGGTGTAGCAATTTTAATGTCCAGTAGTGTAAATATGTACATCGACGAAAACTACGTATCGCTTTACTTTTTCACGTCACTACCCACAGTGCCCCTTCACTTTTAAACTTGTTTTTGTTAGTATGGCCAATGAATAAATGATAATCTTGCGTAATATGTTTGTTTACTTACCCTTTCCAGACAAAACAGATGATAACCTTGGTATTGGTTGAAAACCCGGGCCGGCCAAGCGGTTCTAGGCGCTACAGTCTGGAGCCGAGCGACCCCTACGGTCGCAGGTTCGAATCCTGCCTCGGGCATGGATGTGTGTGATGTCCTTAGGATAGTTAGGTGTAAGTAGTTCTAAGTTCTAGGCGACTGGTGACCTCAGAAGTTAAGTCGCATAGTGCTCAGAACCATTTGAACATTTTTTTTTTCTTTTTTGAAAACCCGGTATGACTGTAATAAGCATTGCCAACATAAAAACTGTCTCACGAACTGACAGGCAGCTATATAAATGACAAGTATGTCTCTACCTGAAATACCTGTAGTAGGTAGTGAATAGCTGGGGGTGTAGGGGAACGCCGTGTAACGCCAATCAAACCTCTTGAAATTCCAGCATGCTTTATTACAGCTCCCTGCTGTGGCTCAATAAAGGAAGCAGCAGTGTGGCTAAAGCATCCAGCAGCCTCCTTTGTATTTGTCGCCCCACAATCTGAGAGAGCGCAGTGTCGATCATGCAGTGGCTCGTGAGGCAGCTGCCCTGTCAGCTGCAACTCTAAGTCTGGGTCCAGGCGGACTCGGCTAGCTGTGACGGCGTATATTGTGGCACGGCTCCTACACCCTGCACTGTCCAGCAGGTGGCAAGAAGTTGATGCAACGGCAGTGACTCACTGACCCATGTTGATGGCCGGCCAGCTGCTTCCAAGGGCCGGTGCTGTCCGATGAGGTGGTGGCTGCACGTCTCGTGGTTTCGGGGTGGACTGGCTTGATAAAAGAAGTGAACTGTGGCCCACGAACAGCAGTCTGGGCGGTGCTCAAGCGTCATAGCCCTGTGGTGACGGTGCTGCGATACTAACGGAAGTGACTTTACTGTAAACTGGCTTGGTATTTATAAGCTTTCGAGCTGCGCTTGCTTGGGTTTTGGTATGTATTGTGGTATGAATACTAAACATTTCGGCGGTTTCCGGTGTGGAAAGGCTTCCACCCTCTTCCGCTTAGGTACTTCTGTGTCAATTATTTACACTGCCAGACTGGCTTACCTCACAGCACTGGGACGGTTGTGTTATACTTTGTAAGGCATAACACTCACGCTTGGCTACGCTTGGCGCTGCTGCAAACCACTTCCTACTATGCTCATTTCTGACCCAATATAGTTCCTAAGCTACACTGCCCTCCTCCTTAACAAGACCCTGTCCCTTGGTCAGCTTAAACTAGATTACCTGAATGCAGACTAGGGTGACAATTTTCCTGGTGACTGGCCCAGTTGGCACTAGTCCGCTCTTTACTCCAGATTGCTCTTACCACTACGTTTCCTTATGCTTTATGTATCCTACACTCCATTAGTTCCGTTTTAGCTTAGCTTAAAATACAGTTATAGGTCTTGCTATTGCCTCTTAGGCTCTGGAAATTGTGTTCACTGAACTTTACCTTGTGTTTCGCTTCTTGTACACGTGAAGTGCCAGTGGTACCTGGTATGACAATGGTCAAGATCGTTTCTCTCTGGCACTGGTTCTCCCTGTACTGATCCACATGCTGCATCAACGTCTCCATGGAGATTCGTCCATCCTGCTCGTTAACGAATTTTCAGGTACTAAATATGGTTTAATATGTTCAGATTCTCGGCTGGTAAAACTTCCATGGGTTCCTCTGGCCAGTACAACCGAGAAGGCAAAATGCTCAAATGGGTTATTCTCGAAACTGTGGCAGGTAGAACTCACTTCCATCTAGCCCTAGCCTTTTCTGCCGTGAGCTTCTCCTGTTCGTAGCAACTGGCTGCTACTATCATTTTATCGAAGTAGAGTACAACCAATGTTCCTCAACCTGCTGGTAGTACACCTCCGGCCTAATCACCTCTTTCTTGCAATCCGTTTCCTGACCCAGAAGTAACTTTATTGCACAAGATTTTTGACTCTCTCTCATTACTCTGTTTGGACAAACCGTAAGCTCAACCGTGTAATACTTCTGTAACTCCTCTCCCACCATTTCCACATGCCAGTTCTTGTCATCTGCAACTAGTAACAGCTGCTGCATTCTAACCCTGATAAACTTCCTCCTCAAGTGGCTCTGAGCACTATGGGACTCAACTTCTGAGGTCATTAGTCCCCTAGAACTTAGAACTAGTTAAACCTAACTAACCTAAGGACATCACAAACATCCATGCCCGAGGCAGGATTCGAACCTGCGACCGTAGCGGTCTTGCGGTTCCAGACTGCAGCGCCTTTAACCGCACGGCCACTTCGGCCGGCTAAACTTCCTCCTCCTCCTCACTTAACAGGATACGTGTAGACTACACCACTTTGGTATAGTGCCTGCCACTGGAAAGAAAACTGAAATGTTGACTTTTACTCCGTTCCTTGCTTCCAATCTAGCTAAGTTAAAATAGAAAGGTAATCCTTTTATGTCTAGATTCCAAGACCAACTTTATTTTCGATTTTTTTTTTTTTTGCACTTTCTGTGCCCTTTGCCAGACACTTTATTGTGAATAGCAGAGTAATCACGTAAATGTAGATGTAGATAGATGAAGATGTAGCTCCTCTGGGTACTGATCTGATGACAAGTTTACTCGCAATCATCCTCACACAGTACCCCCTGCGGGTCCGGGGTAAGAATAGGCCCGAGGTATTCCTGCCTGTCGTAAGAGGTGACTAAAAGGAGTTTCAACCGTTTCGGCCTTCCATGTGATGGTCCCCCTTGGGGTTTGACCTCATTTTTCAAAATTCTACAGAAGTACGAGCCTTTTGGGGAAGGACGCCTTACGTGGTGTACCACTGGTCCTCAGTGCACTAAGACCTTGGCACTCAGCATTGTACTGGTGTTGTAACCATACCCACTATTCCTCAAATTGGGCCTAAACACCTGATGGGTTGTACAAGTTACGCCATAGTGCGTCCCCATCTGCACCTACGATCATGATGGACATTCCATGGCACCAGAAATCCAGCACGGTAGCCAGCCCGTTGTGGTGGGGTCGTCATGTACCCTCTAGGTTGTAGCCCCCTGACAACACAGGGATCGTACTGCCGATACCTGAGCTGCACTCTCCCCACGCCGGCCAAAGAGTAGATGCCCATCTCCTTGGGGCATCAGGACTCCCGGCAACGGTCATCCTGCCAGGTGGCCCTTGCTGAGGCTGGGTGGCGCCCGTGGGGAGAGCCCCTAGTCGAAGTGGGTGGTATCGGGGCGGACGTTTCGCAGATGAAACGTCAACACGTATCAGGTCGCTCTGCGGCCGAGTCTTTCAAAAGGAAAGGTACTGTCTCTAGTTCTGGTTCTCCTGCCCTTTCCCCCTTGGCCACTCCCTGGGAGGAGGTACAGGCCCGCCGGCTTGGGGCGAAGTACTTCCCCCGCTATTTGGTCTGTTCTCGAACCGATGGGGGGACGTTCGCCACCTCCAAGCCCATGTTCTTTGTTCAGCACATTGAGGACATCTTCGGGGAAATCGAGGCTCTCAGTAAGATGCGTTCGGGGTCCGTTCTTATAAAGACCACCTCCGCCACACAGTCGGCGGCGCTCCAGGCGTGCGGCCGCCTAGGGGATATCCCAGTGTCCATTGTCCCGCATCTGGCACTAAATAGGACGCAGGGGGTTATTTTTCATCGGGACCTCCTGCTGCAATCTGATGAGGAGCTCAGGGCCAACCTGGAGCGCAGTGGCGTGCATTTCGTCCGGCGAGTCCAGCGCTGCTCCAAAGACCGTCGCATCGACACCGGGGCCTTTATCGTCGCCTTCGAGGGGGACGTTCTCCCGGAGAAGGTAAAGGTGATGTGTGCTACTGGTGCGACGTGCGACCTTACGTCCCGCCTCCTATGCGCTGTTTTCGGTGTTTGCGCTTTGGGCACATGTCGTCACGGTGTGAGGCCGAGCCCCTTTGTGGCGATTGTGGACGTCCTCTTCGTGAGGAACATACATGCACCCCACCACATCGGTGTGTTAATTGTCCTGGCATCCACTCGCCTAGATCCTCACTGCCCCGCATATCAGAAGGAGAAGAAGATACAAGAACTCAAAACTTTGGATCGGCTCTCTTATTCTGAGGCCAGGAAGAAGTATGACCGCCTCCATCCCGTGCCGTTGACCACTTCGTTTGCCTCAGTTGTGTCCCCTCCTTCCGCGGTATCCTCACCCCTATCCTGTCCCCCC
Source organism: Schistocerca nitens (assembly GCF_023898315.1). Taxonomy (NCBI): domain Eukaryota; kingdom Metazoa; phylum Arthropoda; class Insecta; order Orthoptera; family Acrididae; genus Schistocerca; species Schistocerca nitens. Next base: position 550,719,535 of record NC_064614.1, read on the forward strand.
TCCGCCTCCTCCCCCCATCCGGGGTCTCTGCCTCCGTCTCCCAAATCCCTCCCTTCCAAATCCTCCTCCCCCGTGGCCCCCGGCCCCTCTGCCCCAGGGGCCACCATTCCTCCTCCTCCTCCTCCCCCCCCCCCCCGCCGCCTGAGAAGCGATCCTCTTCTCAGGCGTCCATCGGGGAAACATTCCGGACCCCAGCTTCTGAGGTCCGGCGTTCCAAAACGGACCCCGCGCGTGAGGACCTTCTTCAGGTCCAGCCCACCACCCCTGTGCCTCCTCGGACTTCCAAGAAGTCCTCCAAGAATTAGTCTCTATCCCCCTCTCCACCCCGGCGCATTTCGTCTGACGCTCCATCCGTGAGTCGCTGCTCCCGGCCGTCCTCAGTTTCGCCGGGACGCTCTGCTGCTAGGCGCTCAGCTGGCCTCTCGTCGGCAAATGATGCTGCCCCTCCTACACCACCAGGGACAGCGGCCGCAGCTGGCGACGACTCGATGGAACAGGATCCGCCTCCCGCCGGTTGTAGCGTAGTTCCCTCGAAACCTGGCCCTCCGCGTCCGTCGAGGTGACCAGCTCTTCCCCCATCTCGTTCCCCCTCTTTTTTGACTAGCGATGGCCTTGTTACATTGGAACATAAGAGGTATTCGATCTAATCGGGAGGAATTACAACTGCTCCTCCGCCTGCACTGTCCGCTCGTCCTTGGTCTCCAGGAAACCAAGTTGCGCCCGACTGACCGTATTGCCTTTACCCACTATACCTCGGAGCGGTATGACCTTACCCCTGTGGACGGTATCCCAGCTCATGGTGGGGTCATGTTGCTCGTTTGGGACGATGTCTATTACCATCCCATCCCATTGACCACCCCACTCCAAGCAATAGCTGCCCGTATTACTCTTTCTGCTTTTACTTTTTCCGTTTGTACCATCTACACTCCATCGTCATCCGCTGTTAGTCGGGCTGACATGATGCACCTGATTGTTCAGCTTCCCCCGCCGTTTTTATTGTTTGGCGACTTCAATGCCCATCATCCCCTTTGGGGCTTTCCTGCATCCTGTCAAAGAGGCTCACTCTTGGCGGATGTCTTCAACCATCTCAATCTTCTCTGCCTCAATACTGGCGCCCCAACTTTCCTCTCGGACTCTACTCATACCTACTCCCACTTGGACCTCTCGATCTGTTCTACCACTCTTGCCCGTCGGTTCGAGTGGTATGTCCTTTCTGACACCTATTCGAGCGACCACTTCCCCTGTGTCGTTCGTCTCCTGCACCGCACCCCATCCCCACGTCCTTCGAGCTGGAACATACCGAAAGCTGACTGGGGACTTTACTCCTCCCTGGCGACCTTTCCAGACCACGATTTTCTCAGTTAAGACAGTCAGGTCGAATACCTCGCGGCTGTTATCATCAATGCTGCCGAACGTTCCATTCCTCGTACTACCTCTTCTTCACGTCGCGTTTCCGTCCCCTGGTGGAACGAGGCTTGTAGAGACGCTATCCGTGCTCGACGACGTGCTTTACCCACCTTTCGCCGCCATCCTACGTTGGCGAATTGTATTGGATACAAACGACTCCGAGCGCAATGCCGTAGAGTCATCAAAGACAGCAAAAAAGCTTGTTGGGCCTCTTTCACCAGCTCCTTTAACAGTTTTACTCGCTCTTCTGTCGTCTGGGGTGGCCTGCGCCGGCTGTCGGGCATTAAGGCCCACTCCTCGGTACCTGGCCTGACCTCAGGTAATGAGGTCCTCGTTGATCCTGTGGCTGTCTCCAACGCCTTCGGCCGGTTTTTCGCGAAGGTTCCAAGCTCCGCCCATTACCACCCTGCCTTCCTTCCCAGGAAAGAGGCAGAAGAGGCTCAGCGACCTTCCTTCCACTCGCTGAATCTGGAAACTTATAATGCCCCCTCTACTATGCGAGAACTCGAACGTGCGCTTGCACTGTCCCGGTCCTCTGCTCCGGGGCCAGATGCCATTCACGTTCAGATGCTGGCACACCTTTCACCGGCGGGCAAAAGCTTCCTTCTCCGTACCTACAATCGCGTCTGGACCGAAGGTCAGGTCCCCATGCGTTGGCGTTACGCCGTCGTTGTTCCTATACCCAAACCCGGGAAGGATAGACACCTTCCTTCTAGTTACCGCCCCATTTCTCTTACAAGCTGTGTCTGTAAGGTGATGGAGCGCATGGTTCATGCTCGGTTAGTTTGGATTCTTGAATCTCGACGGCTACTTACCAATGTCCAATGCGGCTTTCGTCGCCGCCGCTCCGCTGTTGACCACCTTGTGACCTTGTCGACATTCATCATGAACAACTTTTTGCGAAGGCGCCAAACGGTAGCCGTGTTCTTCGATTTGAAGAAGGCTTATGATACCTGTTGGAGAGGAGGTATCCTCCGCACTATGCACAGGTGGGACCTACGCGGTCGCCTGCCCCTTTTTATTGATTCCTTTTTAACGGATCGAAAGTTTAGGGTACGTGTGGGTTCCGTATTGTCCGACGTCTTCCTCCAGGAGAACGGAGTGCCTCAGGGCTCCGTCTTGAGCGTAGCCCTTTTTGCCATCACGATCAATCCAATTATGGATTGCATTCCACCTAATGTCTCAGGCTCTCTCTTTGTCGATGACTTCGCGATCTACTGCAGTGCCCAGAGAACATGCCTCCTGGAGCGCTGCCTTCAGTGTTGTCTAGACAGCCTATACTCATGGAGCATGGCAAATGGCTTCCGGTTCTCTGAAGAGAAGACGGTTTGTATTAACTTTTGGCGATATAAAGCGTTCCTTCCGCCATCCTTACATCTCGGTCCCGTTGTTCTCCCATTCATGGAAACAACTAAGTTTCTAGGGCTCACGTTGGACAGGAAACTGTGTTGGTCTCCGCATGTCTCTTATTTGGCGGCCCGTTGTACACGTTCCCTTAATGTCCTCAGAGTTCTTAGTGGTTCATGGTTCATCTTGGGGAGCGGATCGCACTGTCCTGCTTCGCTTGTATCGGTCCATAGTCCGATCGAAGCTGGATTATGGGAGCTTCGTCTAATCGTCTGCTCGGCCATCCCTCTTACGCCGTCTCAACTCCATCCACCATCGGGGGTTACGTCTTGCGACCAGAGCCTTCTACACTAGTCCTGTCGAGAGTCTTTATGCTGAAGCTGCCGAATTACCATTGACCTACCGGCGCGACGTACTGCTGTGTCGGTATTCCTGCCGGCTGTTGTCTATGCCCGACCACCCCTCTTACCAGTCCTTCTTCGCCGATTCTCTCGACCGTCAGTACGGGTTGTATGTGTCTACCCTGCTGCTCCCCCCCCCCCCCCCCCCCCCCCGGAGTCCGCTTCCGTCGCCTGCTTCGACAATTGGATTTTGCCCTCCGTACCACCTTCAGAGAGGGTGAGAGCCCGACACCACCTTGGCTCCAGGCTCCGGTTCATATTTATCTCGACCTCAGCTCACTCCCGAAGGAGGGTACTCCGGCTGCAGTGTATTGCTCACGGTTTGTCGAACTTCGTGCTCGACTTGCCGGTCACACCTTTATTTACACCGATGGCTCCAAAACTGACGATGGTGTCGGCTGTGCCTTTGTCGTCGGGGCCGCCACCTTTAAATACCGGCTCCTCGACCAATGTTCGAGCTTTACGGCCGAGCTTTTTGCTCTCCATCAGGCCGTTCAGTATGCCCGCCGCCACCGCCATTCATCGTATGTACTCTGCTCTGACTCACTCAGCGCTCTTCAGAGCCTTGGAGCTCCCTATCCGGTCCATCCCTTGGTTCAACGGATACAGCAGTCCCTCCATTCTTTCGCTGATAATGGTTCTCCTGTCAGCTTTCTGTGGATTCCCGGACATGTAGGAGTGCCTGGGAATGAGGCTGCGGATGCTGCAGCCAAGGCTGCAGTCCTCCTGCCTCGGCCAGCCTCCCATTGTGTCCCGTCATCTGACGTTCGTGGGGATGTTTGTAAGAGGCTTGTGTCGTTGTGGTGGGATGCTTGGTCATCCCTCCAAGGAAACAAGCTCCGGGCAGTAAAACCGCTCCCAACTGCTTGGACAACCTCCTCCCGACCATCTCGGCGAGAGGAGGTCCTTCTGACCAGGTTGCGGATTGGGCATTGCCGGTTTAGCCACCGCTACCTGCTCTCTGGTGACCCAGCCCCGCAGTGCCCTTGTGGTCAGGCATTAACAGTGCGCCATGTTTTATTGTCGTGTCCCCGCTTTAGTGAATCTCGTGTTGTCCTGTCCCTGCCATCTACTTTACCGGATATTTTAGTTGATGACGCTCGAGCAGCTGCTCGTGTTCTGCGTTTTATAACTTTGACTGGCTTGTCCAAAGACATCTAACCTTTTTACTTATTTTATCTACATCTTTGTCAGGTCTTTCTGGTGTCCCCCCTCCCCTTGAGTTTTACTAGATTCCATGTGCTCTAACAACAGTGACTGAGCGCTAATGACCTCAGTAGTTGAGCGCCTTTAAACCCCACAAAAAAAAAAATCCTCACACAGCCTGTTGCATAGTTTCCCGCAATTCCGATGCCTCTCTGCATATCCCCCACACACTTTTCTGCAAGAACTGTAACTACTTCATTATCACTAGTTCCCTATCCAATATTTCTGCTTCGGCTAGTACCATCTCAATGTACCAGTGCATTGTTTCTTCCACAGTCTTCGTGTAGTTCATCACTTCCTCAGACAGCTGGTGTATTGTTTTCTCGAAATTTCGATTTGTGTTGTGTGCCACTCACTTTTGCGCTTCTTTTCTTTTACCCATTGCATTACTACTTCCACCGTCTCCTCTTTGTCAGTTGTCCCAAAAACAATTTTCAGACGTCGGCATCCCTCGGTGATCCAATCTCTTCTCCTCCTTGTATCCGACATAATCCCCAGAACTTGTGTCATCTCGCCTCTCAGTTTCTCATAAGTCCCATATATTTTCATACATACCCCCTTAAATTCCTTGAACACTGTGAATCTCCACACCCTGCAAGAAACTGTCGAATGCTTCCTATAGTTGTCTCAACTCGTTCCACGTTACCCATGCTTCAAATACCACCTGTGCTACTCAGTGATGACTAGTAGTCCCCACATCTTCCTGCTTCGCCAACATCACTCCACCTTGCATTTACTCTGACGATGACCAGTAACACAATTATGGTCTGCATCCTCTTCATCTTGTCTCTTGACATATCCAGCGCGAGGACAGGCATACCCATTACACTTCCTCCGCCTTATGTCCCATGCCGTCCCCCACCAATTCATCCTGTCTACACTATACTCATACCTAACAAAAACAAAACGTAAATCTACTCTTATCTCCTAGGTCTTGACTCGTACGGACGCCTTCTTATTGTTCCATCTAAAACTTCTCACTCATTCCTTTGCACCTTCTTTTTAACATGTTCCTTCTATTCCAAACCCACAATTCCTGGGATAACTTCCGGACTCAATTAAATGGTTTCAAATGTCCCACGTGTACGGTCCTTGTCCTCATCAGAAATTGGATATTGACGTTTACTGGTGAAGTAGTTTCCACAACTTGATATGCCCCTTGATAATTTGTGAAAAATTTCTTCGTCCTTCTCTTCGGAGTAAAAAAGTCGATAACATTATCTACTGTCCAATTTTGTAATGTGACATTCTTGCTGTCTTACTCACTTCTTTTTGTTTTTTTTCAGCTTCAAGTTGCACGTTGAGACCGCATACCTTAAATAAACATCCAAATTGGTATGGTGTGCTTCCACATAGCAACCTATCGTCTTCCCTATAGTTATATGTTATAGTTATATGAACTCTCAGATTTTTCCTCAATCACAACAACTCATTCAATTCCTTGAATGACTCCATCATAACGTTTGTTTGCTGACCCGTCACTATCATCTCACGTATTTCAGACTTCAATACGCAGTTGTTTACTACACCTTGCCCTACTCTTGCTGCCTGTCGGTTGGGCGTTGCGACCATTTCCATGTATCTCGAAAAACTATCTATAATCACGAGCACATATTTATTCCTTGCATTTATTTTGTTAAGGATACAGGGTACTTTTCTGGCTCAATATTATGTAAAAATCAACACCTATTTCTTTCAGGCGCTGTTTATAATGTATATGTTTTACAGATTTTTTGTTGATATCAGGTAATGCAGCACACTTTCTAAACAAATTAGAAGTATTTTGAATATTTTTGAAACTACTTAGGGTTATTAAAAAATTACAAAGAAATTGATGCAATTTTTCCAAAATGCTTCCTCAAATTAAGGTACCATTTAATCCAATGTTATACATTTGAAGAAGACCAAATTTTTACGAGATATGCATGACATGATGGCTGAGGTACTAGACCTATTTAATTTTACCTATTATGTATATTACAAGGATAAAAAATATCACAGCTTACATTGTAATTTTTATAATATTTTTCCTAATAAAAATGTTATTTTTTCTATAATTTACTTGATTCTGCAATAAAGCTTAGGTCTACTACATAAGTAAGGACTATTGCAAGTTACAGCAAAAATTAGTGCAATGCGTTATAAACTTTAGGAAATATTTGTACCTGAATTTTGAAAAATACAACTTGTGCAAATTGCGAATGAAGATATGAGTCCAATTAAACTGTGCCTCAGAACATTCCTCAAGCATAGTCTTCATCCTTCAGCATTTCTTCATCTTCAGGCTTCTTCCTGGCATTTCTTTTAGCACTTCTTGCTTCTTTGGTAACCTGAAGAGCTAATCTTTCAGCTTCATGCACCCATTGTCTGTCACACACAAACAATTGATCTTCCATATTAGAGCCACATTTTATGCCTAAATTTCTCAGGACTTCCAACCTTCCTATCATTCCATCATTGAAACACATCACTGCACCTAGTGCACCAACTTTTAATGTATTTAGTCCTACAAAAACATTATTGGGTAATCTTACCCATATGCAATGGTTGAAACTTTCAAAAAAAATGGTTCAAATGGCTCTGAGCACTATGGGACTCAACTGCTGAGGTCATTAGTCCCCTAGAACTTACAACTAGTTAAACCTAACTAACCTAAGGACATCACAAACATCCATGCCCGAGGCAGGATTCGAACCTGCGACCGTAGCGGTCTTGCGGTTCCAGACTGCAGCGCCTTTAACCGCACGGCCACTTCGGCCGGCTTGAAACTTTCATCTGCATTCTGAGTGCCCCCATGAAAACATTTACTAAGCAAAACAGGGTCACTCAGGTCTCTAAAAATTGGTTTTGTTTCATTCATAAGAGGTTCAGGAAGAGAATGCTTATGATGGTGTATTTGACCACTTTCTTTTGCTTTTTGGTAATCACACCCAGAATCTGCTCCTTTAGGGCGAAGTCCGTGAACTGGGTGGTCACCTGTGGACAACTTATGGATGTAGGTGGCCCATACAGCTTTTCTTACTGCTGTAACATCATTCAGAGGTGCAGTTCGTCTAATGCCCAGTCCATAATAACTCTGAAGAAGGTCTATTTCAGTTTCTGTCAATCTGCCTCGGCCAGACAGAGATTTTGCATCAGACAGCAATTTTTCTTTCATTTCTCTTCGTAGCTTCCTCATCTAGCAACCATCCTCTTTTGCACACGTCCACAACACTCCAGTTTTGCTACCAAGGTATCACCATAAACATTGAACTCATTAATTTTATTGAAAGCTTTAGAGCCCCCATCGCCTAGGTACTTCATGTATCTAACGTTATTAACGGGCATAGACTTCTGAAATATTTGTAGAGCTCCATCACACTCCATACCTCCATGTAACCATCATAATTCTTAGAACACTGATGTTCAATATGTCCTTCAGTGTTACCATGGGAGGTGTGGCAGTACTTAGATAAGCACTCAGCATCAACAACTTTTCCATTATACAGAGAAGTAGCACTTACAACACCATTCAAGAAACGATGTCCTCTACGTTGCTATATCCCATCAAGTGCAACAGCAATGTCCATGATTCCACTAATATTTACAGTTTCATCTACTGCACGTTTTATTGATACTTTAGACGCAACCGTCAAGGCACCTAAAAGTATTTTTATGTACTTGCTGAACCTACCGCGAGGAGGAGGAATGTCCATCAAACCACAAAACGTTTGAGCAGCCTTTTTTCGATTTCCTATTTCATGCATTGCATACACTTACTTCAAATTCACATCATATGAATGATGCACAATGTTCGAAGTCATTTTCGAGGTAGATTTATTGCAGGCTCTACACAGAACAACTAATTTTTACGCTAAACCCTTCCTGCTACTGTGTTGTTCAGTTATTTCCAGACAGCCTACACCATCACATTGTTTACATTTCGCCACTTCCTTTATCAAAGAAGATAAGATGTCCACATCAACAACAACAAACCCACTGCAAACAGCCTCATTGTTAACACAAAAATTTGAATCACCAGGAGGGGTGCCATGTGGGAGTTTCTTCCTAGAAGAACTGATACATAGGTTACTTTCAACAGTGTGGCTTGCTTTGTTTGTGAACTGGTTACCACGGAATTTCCTTTTATTGAATTTCTTGATGCATGCCATACTTCGTATTTATTGCACACTGAAAGATATGTACTTCCACAAATACACTCCTGGAAATTGAAATAAGAACACTGTGAATTCATTGTCCCAGGAAGGGGAAACTTTATTGACACATTCCTGGGGTCATATACATCATATGATCACACTGACAGAACCACAGGCACATAGACACAGGCAACAGAGCATGCACAATGTCGGAACTAGTACAGTGTATATCCACCTTTCGCAGCAATGCAGGCTGCTATTCTCCCATGGAGACGATCGTAGAGATGCTGGATGTAGTCCTGTGGAACGGCTTGCCATGCCATTTCCACCTGGCGCCTCAGTTGGACCAGCGTTCGTGCTGGACGTGCAGACCGCGTGAGACGACGCTTCATCCAGTCCCAAACATGCTCAATGGGGGACAGATCCGGAGAGCTTGCTGGCCAGGGTAGTTGACTTACACCTTCTAGAGCACGTTGGGTGGCACGGGATACATGCGGACGTGCATTGTCCTGTTGGAACAGCAAGTTCCCTTGCCGGTCTAGGAATGGTAGAACGATGGGTTCGATGACGGTTTGGATGTACCGTGCACTATTCAGTGTCCCCTCGACGATCACCAGTGGTGTACGGCCAGTGTAGGAGATCGCTCCCCACACCATGATGCCGGGTGTTGGCCCTGTGTGCCTCGGTCGTATGCAGTCCTGATTGTGGCGCTCACCTGCACGGCGCCAAACACGCATACGACCATCATTGGCACCAAGGCAGAAGAGACTCTCATCACTGAAGATAACACGTCTCCAATCGTCCCTCCATTCACGCCTGTCGCGACACCACTGGAGGCGGGCTGCACGATGTTGGGGCGTGAGCGGAAGACGGCCTAACGGTGTGCGGGACCGTAGCACAGCTTCATGGAGACGGTTGCGAATGGTCCTCGCCGATACCCCAGGAGCAACAGCGTCCCTAATTTGCTGGGAAGTGGCGGTGCGGTCCCCTACGGCACTGCGTAGGATCCTACGGTCTTGGCGTGCATCCGTGCGTCGCTGCGGTCCGGTCCCAGGTCGACGGGCACGTGCACCTTCCGCCGACCACTGGTGACAACATCGATGTACTGTGGAGACCTCACGCCCCACGTGTTGAGCAATTCGGCGGTACGTCCACCCGGCCTCCCGCATGCCCACTATACGCCCTCGCTCAAAGTCCGTCAACTGCACATACGGTTCACGTCCACGCTGTCGCGGCATGCTACCAGTGTTAAAGACTGCGATGGAGCTCCGTATGCCACGGCAAACTGGCTGACACTGACGGCGGCGGTGCACAAATGCTGCGCAGCTAGCGCCATTCGACGGCCAACACCGCGGTTCCTGGTGTGTCCGCTGTGCCGTGCGTGTGATCATTGCTTGTACAGCCCTCTCGCAGTGTCCGGAGCAAGTATGGTGGGTCTGACACACCGGTGTCAATGTGTTCTTTTTTCCATTTCCAGGAGTGTATATGTAGCACTTGGGCAACAAACATTCAGTAACAAGTGAACAAATTGCTTCAGCGAAACAAAAGTAAATACTAGCAAAGATAATCATTTACAGACACTAGAAACCTGCACTGTTACCAACATACACAATGTATCATACGTATAACTGTTGCAAACAGAAAGTTCACAGTTCTTTTCGAAATAATACTGGTTTCTGTAACAGAAAGAAAGGGGGCGTGGCGGCATACATGATCGTAACTTTAAAATTTGATACATATAGGTCATTTTTCATTTGAAACCCTATAATGTTTATATCATTGTAGTCAGGAAAGACTATATAATTTAATAGTCATAAAAAAATTTCGATTTTGCACCATTTATAAGTACCCTGTATCCTTAAATGGACCAAAGACGCTAGTCCCGAGCAATTGAAACAGTGTTAACGTTCCAGATAACCGCTGCCATGGCACTCTTGTCTGACACAAATCTGCTCTCTGCACACTGTAAGCATTTTCACAGATATTGGTCCATGTCTGCCTTCCAATTCCTCCACTAGTATCTCCCTGCTACTCTTCTGTTGGTAGAGCTACATCCCTCATGACATGCCTAACACGTGATCATGTGCCTCCTGTAATACTCTATCTCTCAGCTTTGCTGGCATCACCAGTTGCGCTCACAGTTTTCTTGCACGGCAAGCCATCCTGTACACAAAACTGTGACTTCACACAAAACTGCTTACATTCGCCATCTGTTCTCTGTACTGTCTTCCATCCCTTAAGCTCATTATCTTCTATTTGTAATACGACTACTTTCCTGCAAATCCATCCGCTTTTCTGTGTTTCTTTCCGAGTAGTGTATGACCTGAAAATCAAATTCACTCAGTCTTACTGCTGATCGTGTCAACCTGCTAGATGGATCCTTCAACCCCATCAATCATTTCAACGGTGCATGATCTATTATCACTCGAAATTTTTTTCCCATAGAGATAACACTTGAAGTAGGTGGTTTCATGGATAAGGCTCGACGTATGCTTTTCTGTCATAGAGTAATTCTGCTATTTGCTTTGATGCATAGGCCACTGAATGTTCTACTCCCTCGATCTGTGTCCTCGACTCTTGAGACAACACACAACCAAGTGCATGATTCGATGCCTCACATGACCGTATTAATTCCCTATTGAAATTTGCAAGCACTAAGATTGTATAATTGTTTCATAATGCGGAGCCACAGTCATAATATATTTCTTTAAAGTCAGTACCGCCATTAAACTGTTGTTTATTTACAGTGTTATATTTACACTTACATAATCACGATTTCGGCTTCAACGTGCCATTATCAAGTGTTTTAAGTGTTATAAGTTGCCTAAGATGGCATATTGTCATATTAAAATACACTATAAGACACATTGTCTAAGAGTCGATATTTCTGGCAGAGCCTACTGCTTTGCTTCATTACTGAGGGTGTACTCAGTAATTAAACAAAGCAGTAGGCTCTGCCAGAAATATCGACTCTTAGATAGCGTGTCTAATAGTGTATTTTAATACGACATTTTGCCATCTTAGGCAATTTATAACACTTAAAACACTTGATAGTGGCACTTTGAAGCCGAAAACACGATTGTGTAAGTGTAAATGTAACACCGTAAATAAACAACAGTCTAATGGCGGTACTGACTTTAAGGACTAAGATTGGACTAGGTGTGAATGCTTCTTTCAGTTTTTCACAAGTACGATGACAATCCTCTGTCCACACAAATTTTGAACCTTCCTTCAGTAATTGCGTTAAGGGTCTGTCAATATCCACAAATCCTTTTATAAACGTTCGATAATAATTTCTGACTCCACGAAATGATTGCAGTACTTTTGCCGATTCAGCTACAGAAAATTCAAGTACGGCTTTAGCTAACCTCAGAGCCATCTTAACCCTATCCTTACTAATAATATCACCAAGGCAGGGCACCTCTCCTAACACAAAATTACACTTCCCTGTACTCAACAATTAATTCGCTGCCCTCAATCTGAGGAATGTTTCCCGTAGGCATTGTGTGTCCTGCTCTACATCACTCAAAAGACGATTATATCATCAAGATGTACCGTGCACTGTGTAAGTAGGCTGTTTCTGTTTTCTTATTGGTAACGCCACGTAGCGCTATGTATGACAATCACTGGCTGTGCTGTGTGCAGTCTGTGGCTAGTTTGCATTGTTGTCTGCCATTGTAGTGTTGGGCAGCGGCAGCTGGATGTGAACAGCGCGTAGCGTTGCGCAGTTGGAGGTGAGCCGCCAGCAGTGGTGGATGTGGGGAGAGAGATGGCGGAGTTTTGTAATTTGTCATGAACTGCTATATATATTATGACTATTAAGGTAAATACATTGTTTGTTCTCTATTAATATCTTTCATTTGCTAACTATCCCTATCAGTAGTTAGTGCCTTCCGTAGTTTGAATCTTTTATTTAGCTGGCAGTAGTGGCGCTCGCTGTATTACAGTAGTTCGAGTAATGAAGATTTTTGTGAGGTAAGTGATTTGTGAAAGGTATAGTTTAATGTTACTCAGGGCCATTCTTTTGCAGGGATCTTTGATAGTCAGACTGCGTTGCGCTAAAAATATTGTGTGTCAGTTTAAGCACAGTCATGTATAATTGTTCAAAAGGGGACGTTTCAACTGACGTGGTTTCAACCTTCTGAGAGCTCCGTTCAACAACCTCCGAAATATCGCAGGTGCATTTTTCAACCTGAAAGGCATTCTTATGAATTTATAATGTCCACGCGGTGAAGAAAATGCTGTTTTTGTCCCGTCGCTTGGAGCGACTTCTAGCTGAAGTAGCCGTTCCCTCAGTTCTTCATCTAAAAATACTTGCTCTGGCATAAATAATCTACGGTTTGCGTAATGTTTGTCAGAGAGTAGGCATTGGCTATATCCTTGGAGTTCAAGTGTCGATAATCACAACAAAACCTACATTTTCGTGACCCATCCGCTTACTTTCGACGATAATTCCGGCCCCACATGGGCTATTACTTTCCTCAATAGTCCCATCCTTCATATGCTGATCGATGAATTCCTCTACAATCTGCTGCAAGTACCTCGGTACTCTATTTGAATTGCAGTAAACTGGTGATTCATTTCCTGTCTGTATTTGGTGCTGGATAATATGCGTTGCTGGTAACAGCTTTTCTGGAAAAAAAGGAATCGTTAAATCCCAACGGTAACTCTTCCATCTGTTGCTTAGCATTCCCCTTTAGGTGCTTCACTTTCCGTCGTAATGCAGTTTCTGTGGCGCTTGCGACTGTCCATGGCTGACACCCCTGATGTCTCACTCTTCCTCTCCAGGATATCCATGTTAACGATCAACAATCCCTTTGTTAACCTAAAGCCTTGGTGGTGAAATTGTCCACAAACACAGCTACCATTTCCTCACCATCTACCAATGGTACACATGCAGCACTTCTTTTCATTACGTAACCGGCCTGATCGAATATTTCATTTACTTCCAACGGTCCCACCACATGCAACACCCCTGCTGGTAAATCAGACTTAATACAAAGCGATTCTTTGGTACCTATAGAGACACAACAGAGTGAGTCTAGTCTTAGAGTGATTGTTTGCGGTTTAAACGGGTTGCCATACTCAATAGATTCCCCTTGCGACATTGCTACACTAGCAGAGGTTTCGCCCAATTGTACCATTTTTCCGTCAAGCTCCACCATGTGTTCCCGAAGGTGATTTTGGTACAAAGTTGATACAAGAAATTCAATCCCAGAATCATGTCATAACCTTCTTTCACCTACACACTGTCTGAACTGAACTGTACCCAGGCAAAAATCTGTGTCCACCAACCACAACGATGTGGCATCTCTATCCCACACTCCTCGCAGTCGATACCGTGGTGGGTTTCATTGTGTATGTTCCACCAAATCGGCACTGGCGACCGACGCATGCACACCTGTGTTCAGCAATATCCTGTCAGTCTTCTTCCCCACTATTCCTTTGACTGCACAAGTCGCCTCTGTGTTTGACTTCGTAGCATATAATTTTATTGGGATTGCCTACAGATGGACATTGGGTTCACTTTGGTGTTCAACACCTGATTCATCCCCTGCCCCCTGCCCCTGGAACTATGTTAGCATTATGCAGACCTTAGCCTCTATTCCCACTATCCTGTAGCTGGCGAAATTCCTTCTGCACATGCACCATCTGCCCACATCTATAACACCTTATACTGGCCAATTATATTCTGTGTTTAAGCGACAGGAGCTAGCAACCTCCAGTGAAAAATACTCACCTGAAGATGGCTGAATGGTTATCAGCCGAAATATCGTGGCAGGAAGTCGACTTTATCCGGCTGCAATCCCGAAACTTCTTGGAATACTTTTTACGCCAGAAAAATTTCGAGAATCACATCAAATACCTCTTAGGGAAGGAGATGGCATCACATGTCCAGAGGTTGAATAAGTTACGGAATAAGCGAGCGAGGTTGTTAATTTCTTAGTCTTTTTTACTGAAACACTGGGACAATGGCCTCATTCCGAAGTTTGCCAGTATGTCACATTTTATCAAGATCGTCACTGCGAAGTTCAGCACACGCAAGGCAGGTCTAGCGCTAGTGAAGGAGAGGATTCGTTTTACTCACCGTGAACTGAAACCCATTCCAAAACAGTTGTTTTAGCTGCACATCGAGATTTCTTCCAATCTCCCATGTCTCTCTTGGGAGTGGGTCGATGGCACGACCTGGGCCAAGACGGAGTGGATCCATAAGGAGTCTACTGCAAGGCAATCTTCGAAGGTGCCAGCCTGTCAGCAACGTTAACGCAAGAAGATGTGTTTCGAGTCAATTTTACGTATAAGGTTTTCGACAAAGTGACGTCAGTTCTTGGGAAAGGCTTGAACTTCGCGCCTACGCTCAGAACCTTGCATTCAACTGATTTTATTAGTGCTGTTGAAGAAGCTGTTAGACATCTTCCCAGTGAAGCTGCAGTGGAAGTCAGACGTGAACATGTCGCGCACTTACAAGAGCTCCATCTCAGAAGAGAACAATTTCCTCGATGGAAAGGACCGTACTAAACAAGCTACATGAAGATCCTCACACGGTGGTCCTTTCAGCGGAAAAGGAAATCAGCACTCTACTGTTACCACGTGACATCTATGATCAGAACATTTATAGCTTGTTGAGTGAACCGACGTACCGAAAGATTGATAAAGGCCCTGCAGGGAGAGTAGAAAGAAAAACGAAGCGTTGCTGAATTTTTCTTCCCTTCCGCAAGAAGTTGCGAAAAGATTAACACTTCACAGCTCTGTTCCACCACGGTTACAGAGTCTTCCAAAAATACACAAAGAAGATCTTCCATTACGTCCTACTGTGAGCAATATCGGCGTTCCAACTTATGACTAAGCTAGACATCTTGTGTCTTTACTGAGACCTTTTTTTGGGAAGTATTCGTATTATATAAGCAACTATGGTGAGTTTATTAACACATTGAAGGAACTTAGACTCAACGAGTTAGCCGGCCGGTGTGGCCGTGCGGTTAAAGGCGCTTCAGTCTGGAACCGCGTGACCACTACGGTCGCAGGTTCGAATCCTGCCACGGGCATGGATGTGTGTGATGTCCTTAGGTTAGTTAGGTTTAATTAGTTCTAAGTTCTAGGCGACTGATGACCTCAGAAGTTAAGTCGCATAGTGCTCAGAGCCATTTGAACCATTTGACTCAACGAGTTAGCCTTATAAGTAAGCTTCGATGTTATCTCACTCTGCACTAGGGTCCCTCAAACGGACTCATTGTCACTCATCAGCAATAAGTTCAAGCTGATATAACAGCGCTACTTCACCATGCCCTTTTCCTCAACCTACTTTTTATTCAGCAGTGTATATTTTGAGCAAATTGACGGTGTTGCCATGGGCAGTCCTTTCTCCTCTCTGGTAGCAAACATTTTTATGGAAGACTCTGAGGAGAGGGAACTTGATTCGGCAGAACTTAAAGTCCTCTGGCGAGATGTGGATGACCCTTTTGTAGTGAGGTCCCAAAGGAAAGAAGAACTGTCACGCTTTTTGCTGCATCTGAATTGTATCCACGCGAATGTCACAATTACGATGGAAGTGGAGAAAGACAGCTGTCTGCCATTTCATTTAGAGCAGACCGAAAGTGGATGGATCATTGCGATAATCTGTCTACTGTGACCCACACATATGGAACTGCTTTTCAAGGCGTCTAGCTGCTATCAGCCAAGTTGGTGCACTGGGCACAAGTTGTGTCTGATGGAGAGAGCCTTGCAAAGGAGCTGGAACATCTACAATGAGTCTTCAAAAGTAATGGAGATTCTCCACATCAGATCAGCACAGCTTTAAGGAAGAAGAAACGTGACCACCCACAAGAGCAAGAGAAGAAGGAACGGTTTAGGCCCAGTGAGTTCCTCCCATTCTTCTGCATTACTTCGTCGAAATTAGGTAGAGTCTTAAGACAACTTCAAGTCAAAGTAATCTTTCTCCCGCTTGCAAAGACTTGTACTCTTCTCGGCTCAAGGACGATCTGGGATTGTGGAAGCATGGAGTCTACAGACTACCTTGTCAGTGTGGCAAAGCCAACGTTTGTCAGACGACGCGCACAGTGCCTGAAAGATGCGTTGAACGTGATCGCCACACTCGCCTTTCGCATCCAAGTAAGTCAGCCATAGCGGAGCATTGTATCTCCACTCGGAAATCTTGGTCTAGACGAAATCCTTCTGGGATTCGATTATTAAGGAATTGGTGGAAATATGTTTAGCGCAAGACCTTCTTCAAATAGAAAACATTTTGTGACTAATTTTATTAATTTTTACATTTGAATTTTAACTCCGTGAGTGCCCATTCCGACAGAGAACGCTCATGTAGTATCACATTACGCATGCCCTTGCACGCCATACATGGAGCAATATTCGAAGAGAGGGCGTAACTCAACAGAGGTCGCTCACGTGGAGGTTGCATTTGCGCTTGCGTCTTCGCTCCTATTTTTGATATAAAGCTACCGACATAAACTAGCAACATGCAGTGAGAAACATTCACCTGATGATGACTGAATTGTTGTCAGCCGAAATATCGTGGCAGCAAGTCGACGTTATCAGGCGCAATACCCAAACTTCATGAAATACGTTTAACTTGCACCCCAATTGACGCATCAATTTCTCACATCCTACTGCCAGTCTAACAGCTGCGCACAAATCAATTTGCACCCCTTTTCGCACTCTCCTCGACATTTATGAAGGCAACCCTCTTAAAAACGCGTCAAGACCCCGTGCACAGTTCCCCGTAAAATTACTTCATTCCTTCAACTCATATGTACAGTCATTGATCTTCATTATTCTATCCACAAATTCCTCTATTGATTCTGTATACCTCTTTGTTACAATGCCCAACTGTTCCCTAAAATGCCTGGCACTGTTCTGCTTCATATACCTATGAGCCTACCACTTTTCAAATTCTTCAAATGTTCCGGCTTGCTTGAAAGCTTCTGTATAACCAACACAAGCTTTTGCTTTTTCAATTAGTCTTAGTTTTGTTACCCCAAAAAGTTCTACATAGACCAACGTTCCATCCCTGCCAAATTCCTAGGTTCCTCCACAAACACATGCACATCAAAATGGTTCAAATGGCTCTGATTTAACATATGAAGTCATCAGTCCCCTAGAACTTAGAACTACCTAAACCTAACTAACGTAAGGACATCACACACATCCAGGCCCGAGTCAGGATTCGAACCTGCGGTCGCGCGGTTCCAGACTGAAGCGCCTAGAACCGCTCGGCCACACTGGCCGGCACATGCACATCCTCAGCTGATTTGCTAGTGAAAGAGCAACTAAATGTGTGACTGGCATATATATTTCACTATGGCGATTGTACCCCCATCGAACGACACAACTCCCTATCAATTACTATTAATTGTGCTAACTTTTCTGACAGTATACGAACTGCATCTGATTCTGATATTCTTTGTGTCTGACTCTATCAAAGTCTCGCCCTTCTCGACGTTCATTTTGAAACACCAACATTTATAAGACACATAAAATGAAATTCAGTAACTTAATTCTTCTTCCAGTCATCAGCCATTTTGATTCTTACCGCTGTCTAGCCATATCCCCATACTGCTCACAAGTGAAACACACCACTTCTGTACGTGGTGCTGAATAACCTTGCAAATTATACTGCATTCAATGGACAGGTACGAGCCAGTTGTGTGTCCCATTACCTTTAAAGTGGGAAAAATCCAAGGGTTCACTACTTTTAACAAAATTCACCTTACAAAGACCAAGACAGTCAAGCTTCTTTTCCATGACCAAGACAATTTGACAACAACAATTAAATTTCTTGACTAATTTTGGCCCAGGTTCAGAAGTTGCGCTGAAAATGTGACACCAGTGTTCTGACACAGTTATAGTAGCTTGTGACTAGTTAGGATCCAGGGGGGACGCGGTACAACCCCAATCAAAAAGCTTGAAATTCCAAATTGCTTTAATACGACTCCCTGACAAGGCTCAATACAGAAAGTGGTAGCGTGGTTGAGACATCCAACGGCCTCCTGCAGTGCTGATAGAGCACGGGTCAGCCAGGTAGTGGCTCGGGAGGCAACTGCCTCTGTCAACGGCGACTCTGTGTCCGGGTGGCCACGGCTAACTGTTGCGGCGTCTATTGTGACACGCCTCATGCACCCCGCACTGTCCAGAATGTGGCCAGCAGGTGACGCAAAGGCAGGGATCCCCTGCTCTGTGCTGAAGGTCGGCCAGCTGCTTCCAAGGACCGGTGCAGGTCCGATGAGGTGGTGGCTGCAGGTCTCGTTGTTTCAGGACTGACTGGCCTAACGCAGAAGTGATTTGTGGTCCACGAACACCATTCTGGGCATTGCCCAAGCGACACACCCTGTCGCGATAGAGTTGCGATAGTAATGTAAAATGGCTATTTATAAGCTTCTGAGCTGTGTTCGCCTGGCCTTGCTATGTCTTGCGGCACGTATAATAGACAATTTGGCGGCTGCCTGTGTGGAAAGGCTTCTGCCCTCTTCCGCTTAGGTACTGCTGTGTCAACTGTTTACCCACCTCGCCAGGCTAGCTTGTCTCGTAGCATTGCGGTGGCTGTGTTGTCTTTTGTAACGCATAACACCCACACTTGGCTGCAGCTGGCGCTACTACAGACCACTTATTACGTTACGTATTTCTGGCCCAATATGATCAGTGTATTATATACCCCACTTCCAACTGAAAGGTCCTCCTTTAACCTATATATCTCTAGAATCAATTAGGCTGAGACCAGGTTTTATACAGACTGATGATTCATATAATTTAAGACGGCTCTCACAAAGTAGTGGTTCTAGATGCATAGACTACCATCACTGAACCTATCTGATCATGGTATTGCTACGAGCACAGCGGAACAAGGTTTACCACAGAATTACCAAAATAATCAAATGGAATACTGTCATCTTCCATAACAAATATAGCATTTGATCCAGAAAATGAGAATCTCATATGGCATTTCTATCCAGGTAGTCCGTAAAGCAATCCATGTCTTTGAGTTACTATTTGAATTTATTCATATTAATTAAAATGTCGTCGTGTATGGGGAACTAGAAGTGTCACTCTAGATATTTAGACCTGAGTCGACCGAGATAGCCTAATTATTCCAAAATGTTCAAATGTGTGTGAAATCCTATGGGACTTAACTGCTAAGGTCATCAGTCCCTAAGCTTATACACTACTTAACCTAAATTATCCTAAGGACAAACACACACACCCATGCCCGAGGGAGGACTCGAACCTCCGCCGGGACCAGCCGCACAGTCCGTGACTGCAGCGTCTTAAACCGCTCGGCTAATCCCGCGCGGCTATTCCAAAAAGATGGTTTTAAAATGAGTCTAAATGTCGCAGCGACTTTATATCACGTTGGTAAGATCATCAAATAGAAGCTGTCGCCCAGTTGAACAGGAGGTATTGTTGATTATTAACAACACTAGGCTCAATTTCTAAACAGAAAATTGATATTTGAAACTTGACTCACATGTTGATAACATATTGAGTAGATACACGTACAATTATTTGCAAGAAAAGAAATATCCTATGTGGCAGTGTACGTTTCGTTCTTCGGAACCAACTTTTACTAAGTGATATAAGTTAACAACGAAAACGTTTTTACTACCAATCCTTGCATGTTAGCAACGATAGATGTAAAGCAATGATAGATTTATGATACTTAAATCACAAGATGCATTAGTGTCTACTACTAGACTGACTGTACGGAACAATAAGATATTTGTTTGTTACCATCAATCACACACTCCCTTTTTTGTGGTGACCTAACTGTCTAATTTATTTCTTAATGTAATAGTGTGTACGAGTCTGTATATTTTAGTAAGCTGTTCGTTTGAAACAAAGTGATTGCAAGGCGATCTTCCTCCACGTCATCAAGTGCCGTTCGATGGTACTCCGAGCTGCATTACGCTCATGCTCACAACTGCAGCAATAAAGGATTCTTTACCGGCCGCTGTGGCAGAGCGGTCCTAGGTGCTTCACTCTGGAACTGCGTGACCGCTATGGTCGCAGGTTCGAATCCTGCCTCGGGCGTGGATGTGTGTGATGTCCTTAGGTTAGTTAGGTTTAAGTAGTTCTAAGTTCTAGTGGACTGATGACCTCAGATGTTAAGTCCCATAGTGCTCAGAGCCATTTGAAGGATGCTTTGTTGACTTGTTGTTGCCCGATAATGACATTTGTATACTTTTCAACGATATCGGCTCTTCTGGGTATTCCTCCATCGTGGACAGCGAGAAAATATTCCACAGCGTGCATAAATTTCTTGGAAAATTGGAAATTTGTGGTAAGAGCTTATGGGACCAAACTGCCGAGGTCATTGGTCCTTAACCTTATGCACTACTTAATCTAACTTTAATTTACGCTAAGGACAAAACACACGCACGCACACACACACACACACACACACACACACACACAGGGCGCTCAGTCCGGAACCGCGCGACTGCTACGGTCGCAGGTTCGAATCCTGCCTCGGGCATGGATGTGTGTGATGTCCTTAGGTTAGTTAGGTTTAAGTAGTTCTAAGTTCTAGGGGACTGATGACCACAGATGTTAAGGCCCATAGTGCTCAGAGCCATTTGAACACACACACACACACACACACACATACATACATACATACTCACATACATACATACTCACATACATACATACATACATACACACACACACACTGTCCGAGGGAGGACTCGAACCTGCGACGGGGCAAGCCTCGCGGACCACATGACAAGACGCCTCAGAACGCGCGGCTACCCCGCGCTGCTAAATTTCTTGCCTCTTACGTAACATCACTAAGGCACTGTCGGTGGATTGTTAGCAAATGCGACTGTAGAATGGCTCTCTAGTAGCGTCATGACGCCGGTAACCCCAACTGCGATAGACCAGTTCTCGCAAGTCACTAAGTTCTGTATGTTTCACAAACCGATTGAAACAGAAATTTTGCTCATCCACGCAATAACGTCACTCCGCCATAATGAGCAACCTGACGTCTTAGTAAAGCAAGCTGCAGCTATAGGAACTGTCTCTACTTGAATTTGGCGTGTACAGACTACTAACGTGAGGTCAAGAGCAATGGTAAATATCAATGGCAATAAATATGGAAAGTGTCACGACAAATTAAAGGCGGATATTATGCGGCATTACAACCTCAAATTCCTACAAGATCGTTGGTTTTAGGCGGACACATCTGAACCGAACGACGATTTGCACCATCATTCTACTTCGCTTTCATCATGCCTCTTTTCTTCTACAATTACATAGAATCAAAATTTACGGTTCTACTACATGTGAGTGTGATTCTTAATGACGGCGATCCAAATAAGGTATGTTCTCGTGTCCCACAGTGGACTATGAAAGACCGAAATTTTTGAAGACGTTGATGGGCATGGGATACCATCTCAATCAGCTTCGTCGTATATTTTATTTGCTAGAGACATGCACCTTTATAAAGTGAGCGTTAATTCCCCTAAGAGTATAGGGAAAAACCTGTAGTTTTTAATGGTATTAATATTTTTGTTTCTCTGTTTCCCTCATGATTAAATTTAAGAAATGGTTTGGACTGATAACCCGAAAATTTCTGCTTTTCTTGTCATGCTATCTGTTAAAAATTTACTGTAGAAAAAATTTTGAGAGCTTGAGCTCTTAATTCTGTAAATATACCTTTATGTATTTTCTGTGTACTATTAAGCATACAAAGTACACATGTGTTTTAGATGACTAAATATGGCACAAATTCTGGAGAACAAATAAAGACATCTCATTCGGCTTTTGCGAAATTATTTACTTAATTAAAATAATTACCGTAATAAACTATTTTTGTATTGGTCTTCAAGATTGTGCACTTTTACGGAGAGCAGCAGTGTAGCTTTTAGTATGATCCTTACACAAAACATTTCTCTTGTCAGGGATTCGCGCTGTACACTCTTCGCGACAAAATATGGGCGTTCAGTCTGGTCAACGGAGTCTCTTTGCACGTGTTCTGTTCAGGTCGCTTAAATAAACGTTGCTGTGCACGTCCATTCGGGCATAATGTGTTCCTCACGAGCGATATAACTGATGATGCGTAGGATACCGTCTTCCTTGTCTTGGCAGAGCTTCAGTTGTAGTTAGCTTCTTCGACATTGTCGTTCACTTCCGTCGGTGTAATGTGGTAATGCAGCAAACCACAGATCACGATACCTCTTATGCTACTGCTGTTACGGTTGTCTGACCAAAAAAAGTGAAACGCCTAAGTTAACCAAATGAAACTTCGCGTGTTGAAAGGCTATGTGGTGTTATCGCAGTGATTACAGAATTTAGTGAAATTTACGAAGAACTTGGTAGGACGGGTCCACTTACCTGCATGACGTGGAACCACCTTGCATCTGGATGCATACACTGATTCTGAAGGGACGGATTTCATAAAGCTGTTGTGTGCTCTCCTGAACCAAGCTGGCCCACAACTGTCGCAATTGGTCCTTGATGTCCTGGATATTGGCACTAGGACGGAGTTGACGTCCGAGATGATCCCACACAAGGTCTATCGGGGACAGATCTAGGGGTCTTGCTACCCACAGGAATACGTTAGTAGCACGCACACAGTTCTTTGAGACAAGTGCCGTGTATGGAAGAGCGTTGTCCCGTTGACAATGGCGCCACGATACTGTCGTATGAGACGTCACAGAAAGCTGCACAGCATGTCCGTCGCGTAGCGTTCAATCGTCAGAGTTCCCTGAAGCACTGCCCGCCGTGACGTGAAGTCATATTCGATGGCTCTCCACACAGTGACACCAGGAGTAACAGCGCTGTGCCTCTCCAAATCTTTGGAACAATGGAACCTCTCTCTAAAATACCGCCATACTCGTCGACGGTGGTGATAGTACAGAACAGCTACTCGTCACTGAAGGGTAAACTACGGTTCACAAGACTTCGTGCAAACGTAACGTCATTTCGACGGCACACGCTGTGTCGAAGGCGGAAAGAGCAGTCTACCGACCCTCGTGATCGTTCGGTTCACAACACGTGAGGCGAACACGACGTTCAAAACAATAACACTCACCTCAAGCACAGATAACTGGAAGTTAAGCTTTTGCTGTACTGCAGGATACATTACCCTCTAAGTTACGTTGCTTATAAATGTAAAAAGTTTAGCATTCATGTGGACTGGGCAGTGGATAAAGGAGAGATTAAGCTGTTTGCAAGATAAAGTCAAAAGGATAGCGAAAAAGTTGTAATAATTGCTTTCTCTAGTACGCCTTCGTCGACCCCGAAAGTGAGACGACTTGCTGATTTACAAGATGAAGTCAACTAGCATTGACTCTTATAATGTATATATTCAACAGTTTTCATTAAGGTGTCTCAATAACATAAATTTATTTTTAGAAACTCTCAAAACTAGTTTCAGTAGTTTATCTGTAGTTAAAAAGGATGGGGATGGACAGCCATTCCAGCAAACGAATTAAAGCAGCAGCTCATTTGTCTTACGTCCAATGAATGAATGCTGTTTGAAAATGCCGGTCCGTATCTCGTGGTCGTGCGGTAGCGTTCTCGCTTCCCACGCCCGGGTTCCCGGGTTCGATTCCCGGCGGGGTCAGGGATTTTCTCGGCCTCGTGATGACTGGGTGTTGTGTGATGTCCTTAGGTTGGTTAGGTTTAAGTAGTTCTGTTCTAGGGGACCGATGACCATAGATGTTAAGTCCCATAGTGCTCAGAGCCATTTGAACCATTTTTTCAAAATGCCGACACATTGAGTTTATCTCGAAAACGCGTCGGTAGTGGTAAAATTTGTTGTAATAAAATGAAGAGAAACGTACTGTAATTGAAAACGTTCTAGTTCCGAAAAGAAGTGTCCTAAAAGAACTAGACCGTAAATTTTCTTTTGCGCCTTATAGATGGCTAAGACTAAGTTACCTTTTAATTATTTTGCAAATGTGTCAGTCTATTTTATCCTGAGTGGTAATTTGTTTTACCAGATTGTCAACTTGTTTCGAATATTTGTTTGCATTTGTGCGTTTCATATTTGATTTGTAAGTTATTGATAATGACAGAGAGGGAGAGAGAGAGACGAGCGTAGGTGGGGGGGGGGGGGGGGGGGGGAGTTGGAGAGAGTGTACTATTACATCTGCATAACACTAAACATTACATGAGATACTTCTGTTAAATAAATGAGTTCCTAGGACATTTTAGAAACTCGAAGATGAAAAAAAAAAAGAAAGGACACGAACCAGGCACTTAGCTACTGCACTTCGATACTCCACGTGAACTACCACTACATCACGATGAACTTCCGAAATTTCACTTTTTTTGCTGTAACGCATATCTCATTAAGCCTTTAACCACATATATGTCATTATGTGGCGTATAATTATAACAAACCTTACCAAGAACGATGTATTTTTATAAATCTACTATGTGCTGTTGCCTTGAAACGGCATACTTTCATAATACGCAAGTTACGAGAGTATCTACTTCGGAATTCAATATGGTCTCCAGAGCACCCCGAATCGAACGCTAACGACAGCTGGTACCAGTTTCGGCGGTCTTCAATAACTGGAAGTAACGTCAAAATGACATCACATACGCACGAAATCTTGTGTGCTGTAGGTTGCCCACGGCTGAACACGGCGTGACAGCATTCATCAGCAGCCCATGCTTATCGATTGCGTTACCACTGCGAACGCTGCCATGTACGTTGTGGTGTCAACGGCAGTCTTCGCACGGCACAGTAGTTCCCTGGTTTCCCTTCTGCTAGTCTCCAGCCAATGGTGCGGGATGACTCGGTGTAGCAAAGCAGCTTAAACCACTTAATAAAGGCAAGGCCTCCGGTCCAGATTGTATACCAGTCAGGTTCCTTTCTGAGTATGCCGATACAATGACTCCATATTTAGCAAGTATATACAACCGCTCACTCACAGTAAGATCCGCACCTAAAGACTGGAAAATTGCTCAAGTCACACTAATATCCAAAAAGTGAAATAGGAGTAATCCGCTGAATTACAGGCCCATATCACTAACGTCAATTTGCAGTAGGGTTTTGGAACATATACTGTGTTCGAACTTTATGAATTACCTCGAAGAAAACGATTTATTGACACATAGTCAGCACGGATTCAGAAAATATCGTTCTTATGAAACACAACCAGCTCTTTATATTCATGAAGTAATGAGTGCTATCGACAGGGGATGTCAAATCGATTCCATATTTCTAGATTTCCAGAAGGCTTTCGACACCGTTCCTCACAAGCGTATTCTAATCAGACTGCGTGCCTACGGAGTATCGCCTCAGTTGTGCGACTCGATTCGTGATTTCCTGTCATAAAGGTCACAGTTCGTAGTAATAGACGAAAAGTCATAGAGTAAAACAAGAAGTGTTATAGGCTCTCTATTCTTCCTGATCTACAGTAACGAAATAGGAGACAATCTTAGTAATCGCCTTAGATTGTTTGCAGATGATGCTGTCACTTACCATCTTCTAAAGTCATCAGATGACCAAAATTAATTGCAAAATGATTTAGATAAGATATCTGTATGGTGCGAAAAGAGACAATTGACCCTGAATAAAGAAAAGTGTGAAGTTATTCACATGAGTACTAAAAGAAATCCACTAAATTTCGAGTACGCGGTAAGTCACTCAAACCTGAAGCCTGTAAATTCAACTAAATACTTAGGGATTACAGATACAAATAACATAAACTAGAACGATCACATAGATAGTTTTGTGGGTAGAGCAAACCATAGACTACGATTCATTGGCAGAACACTTAGAAGATGTAACAGGTCTACTAAAGAGACTGCTTACACCACGCATGTCCGCCCTATTCTGGAGTACTGCTGTGCCGTGTGGGATCCGCATCGAAAAAGTACAAGGAACGGTAACTCGTTTTGTATTATCACGAAATATGGGAGATGGTGCCACAGACTGATACGTGAATTGGAGTGGCACTCATTAAAAAAAAGGCGTTTTTCGTTGCGACGGGATCTTCTCATGAAATTTCAGTCACCAGTTTTCTCCTCCGATTGCGAAAACATTCTGTTGGCACCAACCTACGTAGGGAGAAATGATCGTCACGATAAAGTAAGAGAAATCAGGGCTCGCACAGAAAAATTTAAGTGCTCGTTTTTCCCGCGCGCCGTTCGTAAGTGGAACGGTAGAGAGACAATTTGAAGGTGGTTCATTGAACCCTCTGCCAGGCACATTATTGTGAATACCAGAGTAATCACGTAGATGTAGATGTAGAATGTTGCAGGCAGTCCGTTACTTGTCCTCGAAAGGCGGGCGCAGACGTGAAGGGGTGCGGTGCGCCTGGTGCACAGTGCGGTAATCCCTCTTGTGGGCAGACGTGGTCGACCGGAAGCTTGGCAACGAGTGTGGCTGTTCTCACGCTCCCATTCAGTCCAACATCGAGCCGCTGCCACTTCTGAACGCCCCGCGAGTCTGAATTCAAACATCCAGCCAAATGGAGACCCACAACGATGCCCCTTTCGAACCAGTCATTTGCTAATAACGCCGTCTCATATGAGTGCGCGGCATCCCCATATCCTTCATAGTGACTGCTCAATATCTGACGCTGTTCAAGCCCCCTACCTTCCCAGGCTTGGTAGCAACATTAAGCACTACAATACTAATGCTCACTGTGGCCGTTCTACCTGTCACAGGGAGCTGCAACTGTAATCATTTACACACCCGCCGATGGTGTGTGCGTGTATGAAGTTACATTGACATGGAACCATTTCTTCTCGGTGCTTCAGTTTTTTTCTCAGGCAGTGTACAACACTGTCACACATCGGACAGAAATATTAGGACTCCATGTCTGAGTTATCTCCGTACAAACGTAACGCTGAAATTAATCATGATCTTCTTCATTACTTTCGAAGGAGAATTCTATTTGCGGTTAAAGTATTTGGTTGAGAAAGTATTTGTTTTGGAAACAGAAGTTCTACAGCTACACTTTGTGTTTATTTTTTTGCGTTTAGTTTCGAGATCGGAACTTTATTCTCAAGCCCTCATTCGTGTATACAGACAATCGGCCATCACAAAAAAAAGCTTATGTGTATAACGTCTATTTCCAAAATAAATGCTGAAATTATTCGTAAAATTACAAAGAGTGAAATGCAAAGGGATACAGTTCTCTTATTAAAAGGATTTTACAATATTCTGTACATATTTATTTAGTCAGCCAGTCAACTAAATTTCTAGTGAAGCGTGAAAGCAGTATAGCTAAACAAGATAAAATGCTAATGCTAAGTAATAACCAGAACAGGGACGGTTATCTATAGCCACATACCCGAAAACGAAAACCGACAAAAACTTGAACTTGGCACAAGAGAGCACCAAACTTCGAGGAAACATACTTTGTATATGACGACACGTTGCACAACTGATGTAAAAAGGAATCCACAAGGAAGTGCGCTACTCCACCACACGTACAATAGAATAGCTAACGTGATTACGAGGAGACAAAGGTCACTTTGCTCGTTTCATCTTCATGACAGTCTGTAGTTCTCACCGCATTCTCCTCTTTTCGACAATCAGGCCTCATTTCCACGCTCTTCGGTCTGAGATACATTCACAGGGTCGTAGAACCATTGAGATTGCGGTTGCGTCAGGATGCAATATTGAGATGTACTCGTCCATCAAAAACAGCTGTCTACCATCGAGTAGACTATGGTAGCGAGGTGACATCACCTAACGTGGAGCATGCCACTAGCTACTAGTAAATGATGACAAAAGCCAGAATAGAACGTTTTGCGAAAAATGGTTAGATGGTAGGGGTCTGGAGAGTAACATGTCGTTGCAATGTCGTACTGTGCCGGAGACAATCGAACTACCATGCCATTTTGCGTCCATGCAGGCTTCACATTTTGTCTGGCAAACGCTGTAGACGGCTGGAGAAGGAATTTTTGGGAAAACGACGAAGATACTTTCACTCTTTGCTGCAGAGTTCTCAAGATCATCTGTATCGACAAATATACTACGCAATACACACTCTATTGACAAATGATACTTCTTACCAAGAGTAATTCTTATCTTACTTCATTCTCTTGTAGTATAACGGAAAATTGGCAATATGGATTCCTCTGTACGCTTTATAAGGTCTCTTACCACACTCTCGTGATCCTTGCGCAGGAGAACAGTTCCACAGTACATCTTACATATCAGTTCTCAAAAATTGCGCAACAAGGCTTCGCGACAACAGCGTTGTCTTATGCTGATTCCGATATACGTTTCGTTTATTACACTTTCATATGGGCTATGTGGACTTGTTATAATCTTCAGCTTTCAGTCAGCACTGTAAGATAGGATCCAAACATGGTAGGAGCATTTTAGAATGGGTCACAGTAGGGTCTTCTGTGCAGTTTCATTGACAGATGTACTTTGTTACTACTGATTTTGTGTGTTCCTTATACAGGGTGAATCACCTAACACTTGCTCCGCATATATTTCGCGCATGGAAGACACTATCGATATGCGGGTTTCACAGAATTGAATTGTAGGCAATGACGGGTATTTGCAACCAACACATAGATTTTGTACGTTGACGAAGGTGCAGTTATTCAAAAGAAAAACAAATTTTTAAATGGGACAATACCTATTGACAGTAAAACCATAAAAGTAACGTAAATAAGAATGTCAGTGGTGTTTGTTGCAGGGAGGTAGTGCAATCAGTTTACGAACAATGTAAACACCAACAGCTGTTTGTTCCATCATGCTGCTTAGATGCTAGGCGACAACATGATATTTATTTACATTGTGTTGTGTGTGCACTGCGATTGCATTGCGACGGTCCCGTCGTTTATTGTGTGATAGTGGACGTAGTAGGACGTGCTTCTAATGATGATTATTAGTGTTGTAGGGCGCACAACAGCGAGGTTATCAGCGCCCGGTGCTTCTAATATAGTATTTCCCAACATGAAACAAGTGGTTATGCTCGCGGTTTACGGTGAGTCTACGAATTAAGACGTTCTTTCGTGTGCCATGTACGCCGAAAGATATTTCAATAAACGTCAACCTCTTAAATAACTTCAGTCTCTTCAGACAATACGGATTACATGAAACAGCGTATTACTGCCGCCTGCGCTGAAGTTTCCGCTGAAATGCTACAACGTATGAAGCAATTGTTGCATGGCTGATTGCAGGCTTGTATTGACGCTGATATTGACATCTACATAGGGCTGCACGCTGCACATACCCAACCATGTAAAATTCACATTCGTTTGTGCTACCACATGGAACAAACAACTGTCGGTGTTCTAATGTTCACTACGATATCTCGTAAAGTGCTTACACTAGACTTCTACAACAACCACCATTGACAAACTAATTGAGTCTACTTTGACTGAGGTATAGCTTCAAATGGCTCTGAGTACTATGGGACTCAACATCGGAGGTCATCAGTCCCCTAGAACTTAGAACTACCTAAACCTAACCAACCTAAGGACATCACACACATCCATGCCCGAGGCAGGATTCGAACCTGCGACCGCAGCGGTCGCTCGGTTCTAGACTGAAGCGCCTAGAACCGCTCGGCCACACCGGCCGGCTGACTGAGGTACTGTCAGTACGTATTTCCCAACTGAAGTATTTGTACTTGTTTTTAAATAAATACGCATTTGAAACCCATACCTCTCTGAGTATTGGGGGCACCTACCTACCATTTCAAACGGTGAAATCGGCAGATCAATTGCTTCTTGCATTATCTAAATATTTGCGGTGCAAGTCTTAGGTGATTCACAGCGTTTTTCACATCGTTTCATAATATTACCGTAGGTTTCGAAACGATATGCAGTCTCCAAACTATAGGACCAATTGTTGATATACTGATCTGCGCGAGCTATCTGTCGTAAAAGAGAACAATTTCAGGAAGGATTCGGGGTACTTCATTTAGTTTAATCACCAGGTAAGTTGGATTCATAATTATGGTAGTAGGAGTGACGAATGGAACTACTTGCTGATTTACATTCATAAGATTTTTCAAATTAAGTCCAGGCGAATATAAAATATTGCTTAAAACTGTTAAAAATAGGAAATGTCCTGAAGCGTAGAGAGAATTAACTCTGATTCCCACACAGCTGTCGCGTTATACTAGCGCTCAGAGGAAGGAAGGAAGATTAGCGTTTGACGTCCAGTCGACAACGAGGTCATTATAATCGGCACACAAGCTAGGATTAGGGAAGGGTGGGGAAAGAAATCAGCATGCCCTTTACAAAGCAACCATCGCAGGATTTTCCTTAAGCGAAACTTATGGGAAAACGAAATCTGGATAGCCGGACAAGGCCGTCGTCCGCCCGAATGGAAGTACAGCGGTTAGTGACGTGTATTTACGTTCTGGGAAGCATTCGAAGCATTCTCAATTGGAGACCCTAAATTAGGAAGAACGAAGAATTCGTACAGATTGTGCTACCCATGCCAAGGTATAGTCACTAGTACTGTAGATCAAGCATGGGAGAAAGAATTAACAGTGGTCCTATTGTAACAACCATCCCTGCATTCTCCTGAAGAGAATAGAGAAACCATTGAAGCATTAAACCGAAATGGCTGGGTTGGGATTTTAACCCCATATGAGGATTTATAATGTTCTCGTGGGAATGCTGTCGGATTGTTGTGTCCTCTTGGGACGACATTTTGACAACGTAGCTCCTTATTATCGTCAGGTGCTCCATGACGTACTGAAGGGTCAGGGTATTTTATTTTATTGTGCACATTTCACACCATCCACGTATGGAGGAAGGTGGACTGCTCAAGAGCGTGAACGCTCTTTTCAGCCATTTGTTAGAAAATGGATTCTGTTCAGCGTCTTTATTTTGATTTCAGTTGATGATCTTGAATTAGTATGAGTCTGAGGGGAGGGGTGCATTTATGTCTATCAATTGGGAATGTATTTGGAGCGGATTTAGAGGGACAGTTGCGGTATTCGCCTTACAACCAAAGGAAACTCTGGAAACTCTGGCCAGAACTGTTAGTGTTGTCGTCTTAATGACGTCGCCTTCACACTTGTTCAATGTTGTACCTCTCTATACTGGCCGTGAGTCTTTCTCCCCCCCCCCCCTTTCCCTCGCCGCCCCCTCGCTCATTTTCGGAAGGGGTTAGAGGAGTCTCACATCCGTGAGGACTTCTGTTGTCAACTCTGCTCTTTTGACCATTTTTCGTCGTTCCTTGCGCTGTTCTCTCTCACTTGTCTGCGTTCCCTGGTGTCGTGTTCAGCCATCCGTTTGGGAGGACGTCGACGTCACACGCATGTGCACGTTGGTCTGCGCTGCATGTGACTGCATCTGTCGTTGTCGTTGGAAGGCTTCGCGCAATCTTAGGCAGGCAGCTTGAATCTCGGAATGAAGTGCAGTCCTGAAACTGGTCTTACCCTCTTCAAGCCCAAGGAGGAATGCCCGTCCTTCTACACCCACCCGTTATTCCCTCTCTTCGCCTTCCTGCGGTCCTGGTTTCGGCGTTCGGTATACTTACCGCACCTGAACGCCGGCGTGCTCCTCGCCCGTAGGAGGCGTTTCGTCCGCGGTCCGCTCCCTCAAAGAGTGAGTACCGTCCAGGTGGTGTGCCACTGGCTTATTTTCCTTGTTTGTGCTTGACTTGAGCTTTCCGGTGTTCTTTTATTGATTTTAAGGCAGCATAGCATGGGCTTCTCAGTTTGTAGCCGGAGCATCCGATAATAGATTTTTTTCGAACAATCTCAATCACCTCTCTTATGCTCACTGTCCCAGGACATCGACGTCTGTGCCAAACTTCTTGTAGAACCGTGATCCATTGTGTGATTAAGTTAGAGTAGTGTTCAGCGACCCTTCACTACGTCAGGGAACATCTGACGATGAAAACGAGCTACACTGTCGGAATACACACACCAACAAAAGCTTTGCATCACCCCTTTGTTTAGAAATTCGTGGCCAAAAAAAAAAAAAAATTGTCTCTGAGGTACGCACATATATTCAGTTGCAATGTGTTCAGCTCATCAAATAAAAAAATATTTTTGTAACGACAATATCATCCGTTTCCCATGGCGCTTTTTGACAGCAGTCCTGAGCAACATCAATGCGTGGCGTCATGGAAACTAACCTTGCTGGGATGTACGCTTGAATTCTTCGTGAAAAAGATCATCACGTCGGTCCTGGTCGAAATAATCATACGGTTCAATAGCGATTCTGGGTAAGTTGCACGGAGTATGGGGTCGTTATCGACGTCCAAAACAGCTCGTTGCAATCGACCCCACACGTGTTCGATTGGGTTCCTGATTGGGGAATAGGCAGGCTACTCCATTCTGGTGACGCTAGCATGCTGAAGTAACATCTTCACGAGACCAGCACGATGAGCACACGAGTTACCATCCATCTAAAGGTATCACCAAAATTTTGGCTATACAGAACCTGTAACGCAGAGCTGTGTGATTGGACTCAGCAACCGCGAGAGGTGTACGTTGGCCCCTTATAATGCCACCTCAGATCATGACTCCCCCGTCATCTTGTTGACTATGTGGGGCACAGTCTTGGAGGCGTTAAATATTAGCGGGTTGTCTCCAAACACGTTGTTTGCGATTATCAGGATACAAACAGATCCGTGTTTCGAAACTTCCTGGAAGATTAAAACTGTGTGCCGGACCTAGACTCGAACTCGGGACCTTTGCCTTTCGCGGGCAAGTGCTCTACCAACTGAGCTACCCAAGCACGACTCACGCCCCGTCCTCACTGCTTCACTTCTGCCAGTATCTCGTCTCCTACCTTCCAAATCGGTAGAGCACTTGCCCGCGAAAGGCAAAGGTCCCGAGTTCGAGTCTCGGTCCGGCACACAGTTTTAATCTGCCAGGAAGTTTCATATCAGCGCACACACTGATGCAGAGTGAATATCTCATTCTAGATCCGTGTTTCGTTCGTAAACAACACCCGGCGCCAATTCTGCTACGTCCGTTCTGCATTTCTTACCAATCTTTATTGGTGTCCGTAGTGTGGACGACATGATGCTCGCCATGGTGGTCGGTAATGGAGAGTCGCATCATGTAATCATCTCCTAACGGTTCGATGCAACATGTGACGTCTTATAGCCTCTCGGAACGCCGAATTCAGTTCTGCGGCCTTAGTCAAAGGTTCCTTTGACTGAAAAGTCTTAGATATGGATCATCCTTCGCACCTATCGATCGTGAACGGCCTGTGCGGTGTAAGTCGTCGATACTACTTGTCGATTGGAACCAATTCCATGTACATACTACACCATTCTGACTCCGGCGCTCACATCCAACAACTTCCGTGGTTGGCAAGCCTACGTGATGATGCGGATCCTGTCATTGGTCGCGACTGTCTGTCGCGGTATGGCGGATATTCAGTCTGCTGTTCCAAAGAGGACTCCAATGCGGCCCTACTGGTGCTTTACTTTCACCTGAAACTGTGGCGCTCTACCCGTAGGTAGCGCTCACGGCTGCTGTTGCGTGGAACAACAACAGGGCTGACCTGGTCAGTACAGGAACAGTCACATTAGCAATACATATGCACGGCATATCGGCGTGGTACAATGCTTTTCTTGACGTGTGTATCATACTAGGAAGACACAGCAATTCGGCAGCGTAGCTGCGAGAACATTATACATCAGCAGCGCCGCAGAACGTGAGATCCTACATACGGATATGGAGTTCTCTTAAGCCACTATCAGCAACATTTGGCAATTTATGTTAGATCAAAGCAGGAAAATTATATAAGACACTGAACCACGGCATTTTTTAAGACTTCGCTTAAACGCAATACCGGGACAACAAAATTTGGAGCATAGTGTGTGACGCACAACGAAGTAATTCCCAAACGAGAGTGGCAGGCTAGTGTAAGGAGTGTGTTAGAATGGTGTGGCCACAGCACAGTAGAGTTCTTCACGGAGCGGCCTCGCCGCCGCCTCAGTCGACCTCCTCGACGGTGGGGCCCTTGGCGGCCCCGGAGCCCGCGCCTGCGCCCGCGCCGGCGCCGGCGCCCGCCTGGTGCAGCTTGGCCATGATGGGCGAGCAGGCGGCCGACAGCTGCTTGTACCGGTCCTCGAACTCCTCCTGTTCCGCCAGCGAGTTGCTGTCCAGCCACTTGAGCGCCTCCGCGCTCTGGTCCCGCACCGTCGCCTTGTCCGCGTCGCTCAGCTTGCTGCCCGCGTCCTGCGGCAAAAGCACATGCGGTGTCCACACTGTACACCTTCCGCAAAGTAAACTCTTATACCTTATTCATCATAAGACTAAACATGATGTAAACAAACACTAACGCGGTAATTGGTCAGCGACCGCAGCACACGTACACCGGTTTTGTTACGCTCTTGGAAGTAGGTCTTATTTACGTATTAGATATCTTGTTGCTGTGTTACTGTGAATGAAACTTAAAGATATTCTAATGTATTAACAGCAATCAACGTTTTTCTTAATCATATTTTAAATATGCAGTTTTTATATTAAAAATCGTCTAGAGTCGCAATCTCTGTACTGTTGTGTGCTGATTATCGCTTTGTTGGTACGTAGTATGAAATTAACTCACGCTGCTTCCTGCTCCCCAGTGAAACACGCACGTGAAATATCGTTAAAAAGTAGCGAGAAACAAACTGTTCTCAAAGTTTCTCACAAGTTTACAGAAAAAAATCAGCTTTGAAGTTTTCCAAGAACTAAATTTAAGGCGTGCTTGGTAGTGGGATGCGCAGATGAATTGGTAGCGTTGTGGAATCGTTCAGCCGGCCGAAGTGGCCGTGCGGTTAAAGGAGCTGCAGTCTGGAACCGCAAGACCGCTACGGTCGCAGGTTCGAATCCTGCCTCGGGCATGGATGTTTGTGATGTCCTTAGGTTAGTTAGGTTTAACTAGTTCTAAGTTCTAGGGGACTAATGACCTCAGCAGTTGAGTCCCATAGTGCTCAGAGCCATTTTTTTTGGAATCGTACACTGAGATTCGTTCAGGTCGGAATATCTACATCTTTCAAATATGAGATTCACGAAATATATGCTTATTAACATGTACCTAATCAGCAGGTTTTATGAAACATGCACGTATTCCTTTTTCTAATTACGTATTGCACGCAAAATTCCAGTTTTCATTGCAAATACAAATTCTTTATTATCCAGTATTGCTTAAATTAAGAAAACATAACAAATTAAATTTTTAGGACAAAAACGAAAAATCAGATGCCCTTTATTTGGACTATGTCCATTGTTTTACGCCATAGATATGGTCTCACACCAGCCAGAGTGATAAGGAACAGAACACAACAGAACTGATCTCGAGGCAAGGGATTTGTCACGAGAAATAACGAGGATTTAAGCCGTCAGGCGTTCAGAAACTTTGTCACACGTCATCGCTGAACGCTGGCGGATACAAAACGGCACGGTATAAAAGAAGAGAGACCTTGGGCCCTGGATAGCTTCCCGTATTTTACCGTTGATCGACTCGTTACCACGGTATTGAAATGTATTTCTCGGATTCGGATATGGAAAGAGATCAGAATTACAAGACGACTGACTGTAAATAGTAGCGCCAGTGTCTTCAATATTTAACTACACGATGAAATTCCTCCAATAAGTTTTTAAGTCACGCATAGCTCACGCAGTAAAATTACCCTGTGTTTATGTCATGTTTCCAGTTACAATACTGGCTGAGCTAAGAAAGAGAGTATGTTATGGTTTCCATCTGATCCCCTAAAAAGGGTGCGATATTGCTGGAATTTTGCCGAATATTAATCATTCGGTCTAAAAATTAAATGGCATTTGAAGCTACATTGTTTGTCTGCTCGTCTCTTTTTACGTCTTAACTGTAACTGTTCACATCACTGAAGTTTAGCTGGACCACTTGACTGGCCAGTGCCGTCGAAGTTAAAGCTGTTGGCCCGTATTATCGCTCACCGATGTGCGCGTAGCGCATAGCATAAAACGTATTCCTCTTACTGTACTTGACTGCTCTCGAGAGAGCTTAGCTTCCGCTCCACGTGAAACGAAATCCAATGAGATTCCAGCAAACACGGAAGAAAACATAGTGTATCGTTTACATCAGGTTTCTTATTACTATGAATACAGTACGGTAATAAGCAATGATAATTTACGAAGTAAGAGAGTTATTCAGAAAATATGTTTCGCATGGGCAGTAGATCAAGTCATTCCGTGATGATTGAGGAATGAGGGATGGTAAATGTATCAATCTGAGGCAAGGATCTCTGGTCTGGAAACGATCGAGTCGAAAGTTAGAAGCGAAAATCGTTCTGGTACCTCTGACAGTGGAGTACATATAGGTACTGTTGCTGCTGAGATTCTAGGGTAGGCAACTTTCAGAGGTAATAGTATGGACCGAAATAGGAAAAAGTCCAGTAAATATGGACTCTAAAATGCAGGGTGATCCAGAAAGAATGCTCCTTTTCAATCGTTTCCAAAAACATTATTAACAGGTCTTCTTGATCTACAAATGCAGCCGTGTTAGTGAGTCTTTGTAGTTTCAGGCGGTGTACAGCACTCACTTCTTAAAGATCACATCACTCAGAGGAGCAACGCCTTTATCGAAGTGCTCATGTAACGAGCTATGAAGCTACTACGCAAAGTGTTCTCCAGTATAGTAAGACCAATATCGGCGATGTCTCTACTGATGTTGCCCTCCAGCGCCTGGAGGTTTTCGGGAGGTTTTCTAACGCTCTGGACTTAAGATATCATCAGAGGAAGAAATATAACGGCGTCAGATCGGGAGAACGTGCTGGTCAAGTCACACCTCCAAATGGAGAGACGAGACATCCATAAAACCAACCATTCGCGTATCTCGTCAATTGACAGGTGAACAGTGTGAGAAGTTGCACCATGCTGTTGATACCACATGATTGGAAGGGGCGTTCCTTCTGACACACCGTGTATATACCTTAAGCGCTATGAGCAGTTATTTATCGTCACTACTGTGGAACATGTCTCTTCTACTGAACAAGTGCCCATAGTTTTTTAGGTACTCATTTAAGAGCCCATGTTTATTGGACATTTATTTCTTGTTTTGGTCCATGCCACTTCCTCCAGGAATATGGAAACTAAAGAGCTTGCAGAAAAAGAGATGTTTCACAGTATCGAACGTGAACTACTGCTCATAGCTCTTAAAGTATGCATTTTAGAGCCTATATTAGCTAGATATTGCTTTCTTGTTTTGCTCCATAGTACCAACTCTGAAAGCTGTCTATCCTACATTCTTAGCAACAACAACATATCATTACATGTATTCCACTGTTAGATGTATCATAACGATTTCCGGACCAGGATCCCTTATCTCAAATTGACGCATTTACCCTTCTACGTCACCCTTGAAATTTTGTAACATCACGGAATCGCCCTGTATACGGGACCTACTCTTAAAATTTTGATCGTAACTTCGAAAAAATAAAAGTAATCAAATTTTTGCTGCAGTCCTGGTACAGGCACTACTCCAGAGGTGCCACAACAAAATGACGTACCTCATCAATGGGCTGCTTTGTTTTTTTCTGGCACTTCTGGAAGCGTGCTGCAGCACTATGGCGCGGGGATTTCAATCTCAACCAGAACTGCAGAGATATACTTGTAAATAAACAAAAATCTAATTATGTAACTTAATTTTTTCGAAGTTACGATTACAATTTTATGACTACTCTTGTTATTGTGCTGATCTACGAGGACACGTTCCTATATATGGCTCAAGGCAGAAAATAGTTTTTGCAGGCGATGTGCTGAGAAGTGTTTGACCATCCGCACCATAGCACTGACTTCGTTCCCAGCAATTTCCATCTTTTCTTACATATGTTCGTCATCATTCACATAATGAGGAAGGCTAGCGCTTGTTCCACGGATCATGCTTATCACACATATAATTAAAATTTCGTTATAACTTATCAAAATTACCTCTGTTTAGTTGGTCAAAGTGAGGAGGAAATGTTAAGGTTAAGCGTTACCCAGCGACTACATTTTTAGAGACAGAGCCTTAGTTGTGGTTGAATAAATGTGGAAGAAAAAAATCGACCTCTTGCTTCTCAAAGCAAAGATCCAGAAATCTGCCTTGAGAGTTTTAGGATGGCTATGAAATTTCAAATCTGGATGCTCGGTTCTAGATGTGAACCCTGCTTCTCCCAAATACGAGTCCAGGATCTTTGTCACAATGCCTAAATTGTAGCGCAGGATATCTTTCATAACAGTTCTCAAAAAATTTAAAAGTAATTTATCATCTCCATTAAATGTTTCCCCATAAATTTATATTTTTGCTGTTCAAGGCTCAAGGGAAATTTACCGGAGAGGTGACTGTAGAACATAGAATGCGAATCACTAAAAAGTTTTTGATTTTGCTTGGTTCAACTAAAGTGATAGTCAACTCCACAGAGGGAAACACTAAGGCATTCAAATGTACAGGAATCCGACTTCGAGGTAGCTGATTCAAACCCTGATTGTGGAAAAACTTTAATCGTCGTCATTTTCCCAGAGAAGGCAGTAGGACATTGGAAACAGTGCGCCAGTATTCTAATAAAAATGTAATATGTGTCTGCGCTGTGATTTCCCTCTCCGTTCGTTTCCTATGCAAAATCATCGATAATGAACCAAATATAATGCACCAGTTATTTGTTTGCTTTTCACAAGTGTGAAGTTCGCATACACATCGTGTCACTAATTGTGATTCGTGCGATAATCGGTACTTCGTCTCGATAACTAGGGAAGCGTGAGGGCTGTCCTTAAGGCTCACTGGCCTTCGACGTGGAAGAAAAAATCGACCTCCAGAAATCTGTCTTGAGAGGTTTAGGATGGCTATGGGACTTCAAATCTAGATGCTCGGTTCGAGATGTGAATCCTGCTTCACCCAAATACGTTTATAGCTAGTTTTTATTTCTATGAGTTGATGAATTGTTTTATTTTCGCAATTAATGTACGCCCATAGGTACTTGCGCCTTCCAGTTGAAAACCGACGTTTGTCTGAAACCGGTCGTGGTTTAAAATGAAATCAAATTTAGAATCCAACAGCGATGGTCAGTAATCTCCCAGGATATTCTTTCAATGCGACTTCGATATGAATTGACTGCAAATAACAGGGAGTGCTTATTAAATGGTTTGCACAACATTGATGCATCACTAACAGTATCTCTCTCTCATACAAGTGATACAATAAGTTGAGCACCCACTTTTGGCCTTAACACTTTTACAATATATCATATATTTTCTACATCTACATCTACATTTATACTCCGCAAGCCACCCAAAGGTGTGTGGCGGAGGGCACTTTACGTGCCACTGTCATTACCTCCCTTTCCTGTTCCACTCGCGTATGGTTCGCGGGAAAAACGACTACCGGAAAGCCTCCGTGCGCGCTCAAATCTCTCAAATTTTACTCTTGAAACCTGGACAGCAAGCTACACCGCGATGCAGAGCGCCTCTCTTGAAGAGTCTGCCACTTGAGTTTGCTAAACATCTCCGTAACGCTATCACGCTTACCAGATAACCCTGTGACGAAACGCGCCGCTCTTCTTTGGATCTTCTCTATCTCCTCTGTCAACCCGACCTGGTACGGATCCCACACTGACGAGCAATTCTCAAGTATAGGCCGAACGAGTGTTTTGTAAGCCACCTCCTTTGTTGATGGACTACATTTTCTAAGAACTCTCCCAATGAATCTCAACCTGTCACCCGCCTTACCAACAATTAATTTTATATGATCATTCCACTTCAAATCGTTCCGTACGCATACTCCCAGATATTTTACAGAAGTAACTGCTACCAGTGTTTGTTCCGCTATCATATAATCATACAATAACGGATCCTTCTTTCTATGTATTCGCAATACATTACATTTGTCTACATTAAGGGTCAGTTGCCACTCCCTGCACCAAGTGCCTATCCGCTGCAGATCTTCCTGCATTTCGCTGCAATTTTCTAATGCAGTAACTTCTCTGTATACTACAGCATCATCCGCGAAAAGCCGCATGGAACTTCCGACACTATCTACTAGGTCATATATATATATATATATATATATATATATATATATATATATATATATATATATATATATATATTTTGTGGAATGCAATGGTCCCATAACACTCCCCTGTGGCACGGCAGAGGTTACTTCAACGTCTGTAGACGTCTCTCCATTGAGAACAATATGCTGTGTTTTGTTTGCTAAAATCTCTTCAATCCAGCCACACAGCTGGTCTGATATTCCGTAGGCTCTTACTTTGTTTATCAGGCGACAGTGCGGAACTGTATCGAACGCCTTCCGGAAGTCAAGGAAAATGGCATCTACCTGGGAGCCTGTATCTAATATTTTCTGGGTCTCATGAACGAATAAAGCGAGTTGGGTCTCACACGATCGCTGTTTCCGGAATTCATGTTGATTCCTACAGAGTAGATTCTGGGTTTCCAGAAATGACATGATACGCGAACAAGAAACATGTTCTACAATTCTACAACAAATCGATGTCAGAGATATAGGCCTATAGTTTTGCGCATCTGCTCGACGACCCTTCTTGAAAACTGGGACTACCTGTGCTCTTTTCCGATCATTTGGAATCTTCCGTTCCTCTAGAGACTTGCGGTACACGGCTGTTAGAAGGGGGGCAAGTTCTTTCGCGTACTCTGTTTAGAATCGAATAGGTATCCCGTCAGGTCCAGTGGCCTTTCCTCTGTTGAGTGATTTCAGTTGTTTTTCTATTCCTTAGACACTTATTTCGATGTCAGCCATTTTTTCGTTTGTGCGAGGATTTAGAGAAGGAACTGCAGTGCGGTCTTCCTCTGTGAAACAGCTTTGGAAAAAGGTGTTCAGTGTTTCAGCTTTACGCGTGTCATGCTCTGTTTCAATGCCATCATCATCCCAGAGTGTCTGGATATGTAGCTTCGATCCACTTACTGATTTAATGTAAGTCCAGAACTTCCTAGGATTTTCTGTCAAGTCGGTACATAGAATTTTACTTTCGAATTCACTGAACGCTTCACGCATAGCCCTCCTTACTCTAACTTTGACATCGTTTAGTTTCTGTTTGTCTGAGAGGTTTTGGCTGCGTTTAAACTTGCAGTGAAGCTCTCTTTGCTTTCGCAGTAGTTTCCTAACTTTGTTGTTGAACCACGGTGGATTTTTCCCGTCCCTCACAGTTTTACTCGGCACGTTTGAATTTAGTTCGGAGAGCTACCAATCCTCTAGGTGCAATGTTTTGATATAGCCTGAGTGGTGAATTTTTCAGCACTTTACATAATTGTCTGTAGCGAAATTCTGTAACTGGACACATTGACTGTCCATCATATAACGAAACTGCTCCCGTTTCCTCCTAGTTGATATTTTAAAGTCCAAAGTAATTGCTTATTAGTACTGCTTTTATACTTGCAATTATTTGATGGCAATGAATTATCAAAGAAAGTCATGGAGGTTTGTTGATGTGTGTGGCATAAATTATTGGCGTTCTCTGTAACCTCAACTCTTTAAAAGTGTAGGTTCTGAGACTGACTTTAAACGTCTGCATTTCACGTTGGCCTGCATCTCTAAATGCAGACTATCCTCGAATGTGACTCTGCATTAATTCCTATCAGTATTAATATTTCTGAATCACGATTTGACACACCATTACTAAGTGTTCTCACTGTGTGTCTATCAACTAGAGAGACATAATATACGAAGTTGGAAAGTAAGTTAGACTGTACGAGAAGAAAGTAATATTTATGAACCACCAACAGCTGCTGATTCTGATGGTGATTCATAAACATGATTTTCTTTAAATATTTACGAGCTCTGCAGTATCACAGTATATATATACAACCTGATTATATATATAGAGTATCAGGCTGTAGTACTGAAGTATCTCCGCTATCACTAATTTCCTTGTAGAATCAGTTAATATTGAAATCTCCACCCAAAATTAGCTCGATGTATTTCTAAGAGAGTGATCTTAGGACAGTGTCATGTCTGGAGAGGAAATCTTATAATTAGGACAGAAAGAACTGTTGAGAACAACAAGGTCCACAGATTTTGCTGGAACGGATGAATCACGTCTTTTAACTTACTTGTTTTGGAAAAAGCATAATGGTGCTACAAGTAGAAGACGTTCCGTCGGCTACACGGTCTACAATGTACTTCTGGCACCAGGAAGCCTTTTCAGATGTTAGTAGAAGTGCGAGGCAACACAAACGTACGTCCCCTAGTCGGTGAATCGGTAGAGCCGTTATTCGATTGCTAATATCTCCAGACTTAACAGTTAGAGCTTTGTTTGAAGGATTAGATGAATACAAAAGTGCTCAGAAGAAAAATAAGTATGCAAGGCTGCATCATAGACGCTGATCTGTCCATAAAGGAATTTACAGACGCACTAAGACAAGATCACTAGTTACTC
The DNA here is from genome assembly GCF_023898315.1 of Schistocerca nitens. Lineage (NCBI taxonomy): Eukaryota > Metazoa > Arthropoda > Insecta > Orthoptera > Acrididae > Schistocerca > Schistocerca nitens. The sequence goes on from NC_064614.1 coordinate 550,762,302, forward strand.
TCCTGGAAGTACAAAATCGTATTCAAGCAAATGACACTTTTTTTAATTTATTGAGAACTCTTCAAGAACGATTGTGAACTGCTGTAACTTTACTCTGACCCGCCAGAAATCTCGTCATCTGTTGAAAACTTAATAAGAGATTCTGGCACTTACATCCTGACATGCAAATAAGACATAAAAATAAGAAACTAAAATAATTTAATCTTGATAATAAATATTTATAACTACAGCCACGAAGTCTTCTGCGTTGCTTCTCTAAAAAGTATTATGTTATCTATTATGTTCGCTCTAATTCCTGCGCTTTTCGTGTCTTTGTCAATTTCACTGAAACGTGTGCTTTTGGGTTTGTAGCTATTTAGATCTGCTTGGTTAGTCTGTTGCCATCTATTCGATATATGTGGCCATAAAATTGAATTCTTCTTTTCCTCATTAAATCAGTTAGCTTTTCTATTTTCAAATAGAACTCTTGATTTGATCTTAATTTGGATTCAACATCACTATTAATTTTAAGTACCAGTAGTATCCTTAGAATTCTTTTTTCATCTTTTACCAATTTTTCAAGATACACAAATCTTAATGGTGTAAGTGCTTGCGCTTCATACAGTGATTTAGGCCTTACCACTGTTTGATGGTGTCTTTGTTTTCTGTTCTAGAAGAGAGATTTTTGGTTATATATGTTTTTTGCCAGTTGGAATACCCTTTCCATTTTACGTACTCTACTTTCCCTGGCTATTTTGTCTTTTGTGTTGCTTGTTATCCTTTCTCCTAGGTATTTAAAACAGTTTGTTTTAGATATTGTGTTATAATGCATTTTAAGATTTGGAATGCACCATTGACATTTGTCGTGAAATATGTTTTTTCAAATGATACTTTTAGTCCTATTTCGCCTGTTTTTTCTGTAGTTCTGTGATTTGTTCTTTGGCGCTACTCAGTGAGTCAGTAATTAGTGACACATCTTCAAAAGCTAAACAATGTTTGGTGATTTTATTTGGATTTCTTCGTAGTTGAATACCTTTAGCATTGATGGATTTTCTCCATTCTCTGACTACCTCCTCTAATGCGCATTTAAAAAGTAGGGGTGACAAACCATCTCCCCGCCTTAGTCCCGATTTTATTTCAAATGGTTTTGACAGTTTCCCCAGAAATTTTACTTTTCATGTTGTGTTTGCTCCGGTTCCTTTAGTTATTTCTGTTATTTTATTGTCGAGGCAGAATTCCTTTACAATGTTAATTAGTGCATTTCTATCAAATCAGTGACATGCCTTTCTAAAACATGCAAAAGTTATCACATATTTCATGTTTCTAATGTTCTTTATTTCTGTTATGTTCTTTTGATTTAGTATTTGCTTCCTACAAGAGCTTCTCTTCCTAAATCCCGCTTGATACTCTCCTAGTTGTAGTCATGTATTCCTTCAGCTCTCTTCAAAAGTGCCATGGACAAGATCTTATGTGTCACAGGCAAGAGGGAGATCCTTCTGTTCATTTAGGATCAGTTTTCTTTGCTTGTTTATCTGGTGAATGTATTAATGCCGACGTCCATTCTGATGGTAAGCTGTTTGTTGTCCATATTTCATTAATGTTGTCACTAGAGTGTTTCCACAATTCAGAAATTATAGTGTCTTCTCCTGATGCTTTGTTATTTTTTAGTTTTTTTGGCTTTGAGTCTGATTGTATTTGGCTTATATTATCAAAATGAAATTCTTCTTTTGGTGGATCGCAGTTGTATAGTGCTTCGAAGCAGTTCACAAGTATTCTGCAGTTTTCCATGTTATTATATGCATTCTTTTGTGTTTTTGGATCTATAAACTGTAATCTTAGTGGTGTGTACTTCTTTAAACTATTTTTGAAAGGTTTATAAAAGTTCCTTGTGTTATTCTCCTTAAAATATGACTTAACTGAAGTTAGTTGATCTTTTACATGTTGCACTTCGATCTTTTTGAGATCTTTTGATGCATGTTTCGTGGAATACTTTCTTCTGCAGTCCCAATAATGTCTTTTTGAAGTTTTTCCCAACACTTAGGTATTCTTTTTTCCAACTGGATTTTGTAATCATTTCCTCTAGATAACTTCTGTACATATCTTTTTACGTATCTACATTCCCCATAATAGTGCTTGGTAAAAAGACATATCCTTTATTTTCGAGGTAACGTCGCGTAATCTATTCTCCAAATTTGTTGTCCTGCACTATTGGCTGTATCACTGGTGAACGTTTCGGTCTTTCTGTGTTTTTTCATCAGTTGCAATGTGTATGCAAACAAAGTAATACGTCAAGTTTCTGTTTCCACGTTCTGTATAACTACCCAAGTCACTGTGAGACCATGTGAACAGATAAAATATGAATTTTTACGTTACTCCGTTATAAATACTTTTATCCTGTCCCCTTGCGCCTTACGACTACACTGTCACCTAGAAATCTGTATGTTGTTAACAGATGTAAAAAGATGTTACGATTTGAAGCTTAAAATTGTCATTGCTGTGGAGTACTATGTCTGAGTAGTGCAGAGGCAGAGTGTCTTGGGAATGTTTTTTTCACGCCAACGGCCGTAATCCACATGTAAATACTGTGTTTAGAATATCGATTTGTAGCGATTTATGTGAAGCATTGGTAACATTTTACGTAATTTACATTACCTCACGATGTACAGATGTACTGTTTTATGGTACTGTATTTCTATAGTGAAAAGGCTTACTTTTGGCGAAAGGTTTTTAAACACGGACATGTACTGAAGTAAAAAGTAAGTGATGTATTATTTTCACCATTTCTGAAATGTACTACTTTCTGCAAGACATGTTTATACAGTTCTGTACACAGACTTTGTGCATGATTTTTGTGTTCTTTTCGTTTTTGCAGTACCACTTGAAAATGGCCCACAGGTCTAAATCGCAATTGTGAAACAAATAATTTGTACAGTCAACGGCGAATATGATGTCCTCTAAAAAATTCTTCATGACAGTGAACCCTGACTAGGAGAAGTTGTATGTCATGTAGTAGCGCCCGGTGTGACCAGAGATTACATTACATTGGAGTCAACGGCATTTCATCGTTGGCGCCAATTAATCAAAGGTGATTAATCTCGAAAACTCAGATTTTCAGAGAGAACTGACATGACAAGTGCACTGGGAACAGATCAACCAACGGTTACCTGGTGAACCGAAATACACTATAGGGCCTACACTATCTGATCAAAAGTATTCATAGAGGTATTAGCGGACATTAGTGAGGGATGTGTCTACCCTTCGCTTTTATGACGGCTTGAACTCAGCTGGGGACAGCTTTAATCAGTGTCTGAATGTCTGTGAAACAGTGGCAACCCATTCATCCTGAAGTGCCGGAACCAGAGATAATAATAATGTCGGACGCTGAGTCTGGAGCGAAACTGACGCTCTAACTCACCCCAAAGGCGTTCCAGTGGGCTCAGCCGGTATTTTGCGCAGGCCAGTCCATTTCAGAAATGTTGTACACCAAGCGTTGCTTCACGGATGCTGCTTTATGACAGCGTGGATCGTCACGCTGACACAATCATCATCTCCAAATTGTTCCTCCAGTATACAGTAAACAATGTTGTAAAATGAGTTCATATCTCTACGCATTTAGCGTTTTCTTACGCACAATAAGGTGACCACATCCTAAATGCGAGAAACACTCCCCCGCCGGCCGGGGTGGTCGAGTGGTTCCAGGCGCTACAGTCTGGAACCGCGCGACCGCTACGGTCGCACGTTCGAATCCTGCCTCGGGCATGGATGTGTGTGATGTCCTTAGGTTAGTTACGTTTAAGTAGTTCTAAGTTCTAGGGGACTGATGACCTCAGCAGTTAAGTCCCATAGAGCTCAGAGCCATTTTTTTAACACTCCCCCTCCCCCATTCTTGTAACAACAGCTCCTATGCATTTCACAGTTAGCGCTTCATATGATGGCAGGTAATTTGCTCCAGACATTCGCCAAACCAAAATTCTTTCATCAGAATGTCACAGGGTATTATAGCGTGATTCATAACTCCAAATCACTCGCTTCCAGTCATCCACTGTCCACTGCCGTAACCCTTTACTCCACTTCAAGCGTCGCTTAGCGCAGAATACAGAAATGCTTGTTGCCGGTGAGGAACTGCTCGACCATCGTACCCGATTCTTTTTAACTCCCTGCGCACAGACATTGTGTAAGTTGGAATGCCGGTAGCACTCTAGAACTCACGAATGATTCCCTGCGGTAATATCTCACGTTTGCATACAACCACTCTCAGCAATGTTCGACAATTCCTGTGTGTGTGTGTGTGTGGCTTGAGGTTTTCAGGCGCTAAACAGCGTGGTGACAATTCCTATCCGTCATTACTTGAGGTTTGCCCAGTCTTGGTTTAGCTGTGGTTGTTGCTTCGCGTTTCCACTTCACAGTCACATCACCAGCAGTCGCATATGGTAGGTTTAGAGGTGATGGACTTGTTGTTCAGGTGACATCCAGAGATTAGTCCACGTTAGAAGTTACTGAGCCCTCCCGACCGAACCAATTATCTGTTATTGCTTCTCTTCTAACAACAGTACCCCCCCCCCCCACCTTCTTTTATACTCGTGGGCCCACCTCTCGTGTCATTAGTGGTCAATTCAGCCTACAGATTTGGTGTCATCTTTCGTCATATTCACATTTCCTCGTGCATGGTACACGTCCTCTCTTTACATTATAATGGATATTTCCGCAATACAGGCGGACTGTGGAGATGATCCTCACGAAAGCAAGTACGAAGGGGACCAGTGAGTCGCCTAAGCTGGTGGCCCGCCATTTGCTAAGCCCAGTGCCGTGCAGTGAGCGCCGGCTCACCTCGGCGGCCTGCTTGAGCGAGAGCGCGTACGCTTCCAGGCGGTTGCGGGCCTCGACCCGCGCGCGCTGCCGCTCGTCCTCGGCGCGGAAGCGCTCTGCGTCGGCCAGCATGCGCTCGATCTCGGCCTTGGACAGGCGGCCCTTGTCGTTCTGGATGGTGATGCGCTCGCTGCGTCCCGAGCCGCTCTCCGTCGCCGACACGTTGAGGATGCCGTTCGCGTCCAGGTCGAAGGTCACCTCGATCTTGGGCACTCCCCGCGGCGCCGGCGGGATGCCCGTCAGGTTGAACGTGCCCAGCAGGTTGTTGTCCTTGGTCATGGCGCGCTCGCCCTCGAACACCTGCAAAAGCGAGCACACGCATCCATCGAGGCAGCTATATTCACAAAGGCTACCAAAAAATAAACACAACTAAAAATGAAAACAAAATTTAAGATCACTTTGTTTTCAGGTGGGGAATTAATTCTTGCACTATACTCAGTAATGAGAGACGCAATGAGAAGAATAAGGATATCTTCCTAACACTTGCAGACACAGATAAAGCCTTCGACAGTGTCAAGTGGAATACAATGTTCATAAGCATTAGTAATTTGGGAAAAGAAGGTAGATTAGAGTTTCACACCTACTAAAATATTCCAACCTTCCTTGGGGAAACCCAACGTTCGTGCGCTCATCTGCGAAGATTATACTTTCTATGAGAACCCTATTCTCACCCTGTCTCGGACGTTCCTAAAAGCTACGTACTCTTTGAAGCTCTTCTCCGAAGATGGACATAATAGCCCGCAGTATTTTAATGTGGCTTTTCCGGCCGAGAAAGTTTTCATTATACAAATTAAGGTTTAACGACGCTTAGACGACCAGGTCGGTACCCCCACACTACCAGCTCGTACTGGAGCGATGATGGGACAGGAAATCGGCTCTGTCCTTTTGGTTACTTGGACTTTCCGAGCGTCGTGTTTCCGACGCTTTGCAGATGCCACGGGTACTGTGGCAATTCCGACCGACCGATGTTGCACCTTTGGTAATTCCGACCAGAATTTCTCCCCACTACTGACTTACGGCAGCCGTTCACCGGCAGTGGATATATTGTCACCGTGAGTCAAGCACTGCCCTCGCCGACAGCCTTCGTTTCTGTGAAGTATCGTAGGCTACTGGACTTCTATCAGTAACGGAAATAATTGGAACAACGTTAGGGAAGCCGTATCTTTTCAAGAGTTGTCATCGCTACCATGTGCACATGAAATGCGTGGTTGTGCGTGAATTCCGAGTCGAGTAAGTGCTGAGGTGTTTTAAAAATTTCAAATGTCGGGATCATGTCCGAATATTAGCATTCTAGCCCATCTGACGGAACAGATGCGCAGATTTTAAAAAAACGAATGCATAGCTGCAGAGAAGGCAGAGCCTGTTTTCCAAATTTTAAGCAGAGATTTTAAGATCTGAAAGATAAAAGTTTAGATTCCGTTACACATATGTCAGATTACGAGAACTCCAGAACTGGATTCTGTAAAGCAAGAATGGTAACTATAGGGGGCCCGCCCGGTTAGCCAAACGGTCTAACGCACGGCTTTCCGGAGCGGGAAGGAGCGCCTGGGCCCCGGCACGAATCCGCCCAGCGGACTTGTGTCGAAGTCCGGTGAGCTGGCCAGTCTGTGGATGGTTTTTAGGCGGTTTTCCATCTGCCTCGGCGAATGCGGGCTGGTTCCCCTTATTCCGCCTCAGCTACACTATGTCGGCGATTGCTGCGCAAACAAGTTCTCCGCGTACGCGAACACCACCATTACTCTACCACGCAAACATAGGGGCTACACTCGTCTGGTGTGAGACGTTCCCTGGGGGGTCCACCGGGGGCCAAACCGCACAATAACCCTGGGTTTGGTGTGGGGCGGCGGAGGGGTGAAGTGGACTGCGGTAGTCGTCGTGGTGTTGTGGACCACTGCGGCTGCGGCGGGGACGGAGCTTCTCCGTCGTTTCTAGGTCCCCAGTTAACATACAACATATAACTATAAGGACTACTCTGAACCCTGCTATTACTTCGGAGATTCAACTGACTGAAGATATTTCGATAGTAAGTGACAGTAACCGTTTTTTTTTTTTTTAAACTGGCGATGATGGGGCTGTTCCTGCCAAAGAATACTGGTGTTCAGCAGGCAAGAAGCGAGGAAACTCCTGTTTGAAAATGACACTGTTCTTATTGACGGACATTTCGTAATTGTACACAATCGCGCTTAAATGTACACAGTACAAGTTGACATCGGAATCAAGTCAAAGATATTTACTGTTTTATGTGCCTTCTTCAAAGACAAGATTCAAAATACGTATGAAAGACTTTTTCCATCTTGGAAAATATGATGCCTGGGTGGTCACTGAAAACTGCAATGTTAGACTTTTAAATGATTACAATTAAAGTTATGAAAATAGTGTCCCCCTAAGCATTCGTTTCCAGATCCAATTTTCACTTCAGACAATGTCTATGGAAGAAAATACAAGCACTGGGATTAACTGAGAAATACAGGGAGCGAGCAGAAGTCGGATAGTTTCGGCGCATTTGTGCTGCAGTGGCACATCTTCTATGAACAGTGTTCAGGATGTGTAGATGGTAATAATGGACGATAGTGCCAGTTTTCCAAATTTTTAAATAAAAATTACAAGATCTTAAAGAAAAAAAGGTTTAGATTTCGTTGCACATATTCCAACTAACGAGAACTCCAGGATTGGATTCTGTAAAGCAAGAAGAGGAGCTATTGGGACAACCCAGAACATCGCTGTTACGAAGGTGTAGCAGTGGGCAGGTACACGGGAGGCAGTGACCTATTCCAGACTAGCCAATCTGACATGTGGCAGAATTTAAGTAGAGGATTTTGTCTACAGTCCCCAGAGAGTTGCTTAAATTTGTAGGATATGTGAGAAATTTAGAGCACACCGTTGTGAACTCTGGTAGTAGCAATTGCTCTAGCCTGGATGCGCATCGAGGTGGGTCTGCACACGACAGGCAACGTGTGGTCTTTCATTATCTAGACTGGAAGATAACGTCACTAATATCTCGAAAATAGGAGACGGCCACCAGCCTTAACAACTCACAGTTGCTGTTCACATCACCGGCTACTCGTACCAGAGGTGTCGTGTTGTCTACCCACTAGGAATCCACAGCGTCACGCCAGGTGTTTCGCCAGGTCCAGGTGTCCAGTATTTTCATTAGGTGCTCTGCTTTCGGCGCGATTCCCTCTGCTGTTCCTCAAGGGAAGCCGCAACAACGGCAGCCATGCTGATAATAAGTGGTGTTCCCGACGACATCGGACTGTCTGTGTGATTTCTTTCCTTTCTGCAAACAAGCCAGTTTTCTGACTCAAGGTACGTGGCCTGTGACATGCGCGGCAGAGTGAAAAATATGTCTGTCCTCTCGGGCACTAGTCATGTGGCGCTATTGAGGTCTTGAACCGTTGGATTACATACTTGCGTGACAGTCATAGAATCTACATCCATACTCCGCAAGCCACCTTACGGCTGAGGGTACCTCTGGTATCAGTAACACTTTTTCCGTTCTCTGCTCGATTCGCAAAAAGTGTGCGGGAAGAAAAACTGAAAATAAACACAAGCACTAATGACGTGAAACAATAATCCGGAATCTCAATAGGCCACGAATTTGTCGAAGTCTGATTCGTGGTGGTAAATGTTTCCCGTTCTAATGCCAGACGTAACACGATCTGCTGACAAACAAACAAAATCCAAATGTGATTTCTGAGTGAGAAACACGCTGCATACATGACGTTACTCCTCCTACGCTGGTGTGCAATTTTGCATCATGTGTCGCTGCCAAATAACATAGCTCGATCCAACTTGGACCGTACATAGAAAGAACTGCTACACAGAAGGAATACGCAACGAGACGAACAGAAATGATACTTTTATTCAAAGACAATAACAAAGCTGAAGTCACTGTGTTCATGATAGTCCCCTGGACATCACAAAATGGAGGACATGGTTCTTAACAGGGCGTTTGATCACCACGGACAGACATGCGTGCTCTGCAACGTGATCCCATGCTGACCACAACGTTGGTAAGGAGCCGTTGTGGTAGGGCGTTCCATTGCTCCTTCAGCGCGGTTGACAGCTGCTGGAAGGTCATGAGGACAGTACTCCCATGAACATTATAGGCTACCTGCCGACACCGTAACACCTGGACCACCTAAACGATCATGTTCGACAATACTAAAAGTACCCTCGTATGGTAAGAGGTAGGAACACTTAAAGAAACCAAGAACATTGTCGAGCATGATCGTTCCGATGGTTCAGCTATTATGTTGTGGAGAGCGGTAGTCCTCCAAATCTATGAACACGGTACACTCACGGATAACGTTATAGTGAAATTGTACTTCTTCCCCGTTTGCATCTTTTCATGGGTGCATTCGGACCTGACTTCATTTTTACGGACATCGCGTGACTGCATCGAACACCATAGGTAGAGAAGCGGCTCGCTCTTTGTTCCATTCGGTGAATGGACTGGCCTGCCCGTTTCCCGTCTTAAACCCGATCGAGCTCGTGTGGGATACATTGGGGAGACATATTGCAGCGCGTCCACATGTTTCAATGACCATCCAGCAGTTATCAACCTCGCTGGTTGAAGAATGGAACGACCTACCACCAGAAATCTTAAGCCCAGCACGGGAGCGTCGCAGACCATGCATTGCCATCCATGGTGAACTCACACAGACGGTTAAGAACAATGTCCCGCCTTTGCAATGTCAAGCGAAACATCATGAACCGCGACGACTTCATATACTTATTGCAGTTTAATAAAAGTGTCATTTCTGTTCGTCTCATTGCATATTTTTTTCAGTTACCTTCTGCACTATGCTGTAGCAGTTCTTTCTATGTATGGTCCAAGTTTCAAATGATTCAAATGGCTCTGAGCACTATGGGACTTAACTGCTGTGTTCATCAGTCCCCTAGAACGTAGAACTACTTAAACCTGACTAACCTAAGGACATCACACACATCCATGCCCGAGGCAGGATTCGAACCTGCGACCGTAGCGGTCGCACAGTTCCAGACTGTAGCGCCTAGAACCGCTCGGGCACTCCGGCCGGCGGTCCAAGTTTCATTGAGCTATTTTACCTGGCAGTGACACATCATGGCAAGTTGCTTTCGTCCTCAGTTTTTGCATGCGAGTGTGCTTCTTGCGGTTGTGGCGAAATGTTAATCATTTGCATATCCAAGTAGGTAATAAACTTCATACAAGTTGACGATCGTTGCATGCAGTCCTCGCGGCGTTGCAGGTTTAATGGGGAGCAGCGTATATGAGAAGCATCGTTTCAAAACGTATTAAAAGCAGCCGATGTCAAAATACAGTTTGATGAGTTTTCAGCGTAATTTTGGTATGCTCTTTAACGATGTTGAGTCAGATGGGGACAGTTCGTATCCTTTTCCATAATAATTTAGTGGTGAAAATATGAATCGGACAAAATCGTATTACGCACAGTGGAGCCGACGGTTCGAAAGGTATTACGTTCAATTCATGTTTCTCAGCTTGCGTTATTAGCCCGCTCTTTTGTTGTCTCTTCCGAGTATTTCCATCTGGCACTTCACAGTCTGGTATTGATTGCATTACTGTGGATTTTGGATCACCATGGAGGCTATTTAGCTGTGGGAGAGCGATCGAAAGGAAGTGGAATGAGAGCTAGAGCTGCGAAAACTGACAGCATGAAAAGGAAACCTGATGCACTTCACGAATGATCATTTGAAGTGAAATTTGTAGTTCCCGTGCATTAATGTGTTATTCGTGTGGAAAGATTGCGTAGATGCATGTTTTTATGTTTTAGTTGAGTTTTACTATCTGTAATTATGACGTAAGGAGGCCTATTTCGATTTAGGTACTTCAACCGAGATCCGCATTTAAGTAATTTTGAGCCGCCTTGTAACCACAAAGAAGGCAGCATCCCAGTATTCTACCTAGTGAAAGCAAAAAATAAAGTTTACAGCGTACCGAACAAAATATAACAAGATCGCCGCTCAGTTATATGATGAAAAACCCTCACCTGCAAAACCATAAAGAACTGGAAATCATTATACAAGAGAAAGCAGTCGATATTCCATTGTTGTGACAGTGATATTTGTAATACTGCTACTAAAGCGTTAAATTGTTATGCTGTTTTTGAGTCATCACTATCATTCATCAGTAAATAGCTGAACTCATTATTGAAGAACAATAAAAGACTGGCACCAGATCCTTCTCTTGCACTAGGAAGATGGACTAAGTGCAAGACTGTAAAACGTCGATCTACCGTCAAAAACATTTAATAACTTTATTCTCTTACGTGATCGGCTGTATCCAACAATAAAATCACCAAAAAATTGAAATGAACGTTTCAAACATGTTGTTGTCGTTGTCGTGCTCTTCAGTCCCAAGACCGGTTTGAAGCAGGTCTCCATGCTTCTCTATCCTGTGCAAGCCTACCAGGCGGCTTCCTCTTTCATTCCTTTCCCCTTGACCATCGTCAGCTACTATTTTTTGCTTCTATACCTTTTCCTGCTATCGAATTCCAGTCCCCCATCACGAATAAATTTTCGCCTGCCTTAACAATCTGAATAATTTCTTTTATCTGCTCATACATTTCTTCAGTCTCTCCGTTATCTGGGGAGTTTGTTGGCATATAAACTTGTACTGCTGTCGTGGATGTTGGCTCTGTATCTATCTTGGTTACAATGACGCGTTCACTATGCTGTTCATAGTAGCTTACCCGCCTTCCTATTTTCTTATTCATTAATAAATCTACTCCTGCATTACCCGTATTTGATTTTATATTTATAACTCTGTATTCGTTTGACCAGAAGTCTTGTTTCTCCTGCGACCGAACTTCACTAATTCCCACTATATCTAACTTCTATCCATCCATTTACCTTTTTAAATTTACTAACCTAACTGCGCGATCAAGGGATCTAACAGTCCACAGTCCGATCCGTAAATACCAGTTTTGTTTCTCCTGATGACGACATCCTTCTGAGTAGTCCCCGCCTGGACATCCAAATGGGCGGCTGTTTTACCTCCGGAATATTTTACTAAAGAGGAAGCCATCAGATCTGCATGTCCTCGGGAAAAATTACGGCCGTAGTTTCCCCTTGCTTTCAGCCGTTCGCAGTACCAGCACAGCAAGGCCGTTTTGGTTATTGTTACAAGGCCAGATCAGTCAATCATCCGGACTGCTGCCCTTGCAACTACTGAAAAGGCTGCTGCCCCTCTTCAGGAACCAAACGTTTGTCTGGCCCCTCAACAGATACGCCACCGTTGTGGCTGAACCTATAGTATGGCATCTGTACTGCTGAGGCACGCAAGTCACCTCGCCGATGGCAAGGTGCATGGTTCGTGGGGGCGCTTCCAACCATATTATGCGAAAACATGATTGGATCAAAACGTGCTTTGTTCAGTGAACTGGTTCAAAACGTATTAAGCGCAATTAAAAAATTAAAATGGTACCTTCAGGCGTTGGGAAGTGACTTAAATCATGATTATGATGACTTAAATCATGATTAATTCTGGAACATAATCTAAATAGATTGTGCCGTCGAGAATTCGCACACGTTTAATTTGGTTAGGAAGCGAAACTTTTTTTTTCACTTCCTGTAGAATTGTGATCTGTGCACTTAACACGATTTGAAACGATGCTCCTCAAATAACAGTCCCGGTAGGTTTACGTTAGCAGTTCTCCGGATGGAAGAGCTGAGTCTGTTCGGACACATTTGACGAAACACTAGCGCGGTTCGACTTCTGGCCTTCACAGTTCCATGCTTCGGCATGCAACATCCAAGTCCGTGAATCAGTAGCAGCGTAGAGGGAAGGGCACGCACCTGAATGGTGACGGCGGGCTGGTTGTCGGAGTAGGTGGTGAAGGTCTGCTTCTGCTTGCAGGGGATGCGTGCGTTGCGCTCGACGATCTTGGTCATGACGCCGCCCGCGGTCTCGATGCCGAGCGAGAGCGGCGCCACGTCGACCAGCAGCACGTCCTGGATCTGCGAGCTCGTGTCGCCGCTCAGGATGGCCGCCTGCACCGCCGCGCCGTACGCCACCGCCTCGTCCGGGTTGATGGACAGGTTCAGCGTCTTGCCGCAGAAGAAGTCCTGCCACAGCACAGCCAGCGTTACTAAGGACACACCATTAGCCGTTAGGTTAAGGGGTGTGTGAATACAAAACCGTTCTCCCTCTGATGCGATTTAAGAGAAGCGCGAGAAAAATTATGTAGGATTTAAACAGACTTTTTACCTCCTTTCAGATTAGAATCAGCAATTGTTATACCTCTTTATAAGAAAGGTAACAAGAAGGGCTTAATTAATTAACGTCCAATTTCTTACATATATCTTTTTCCAAAATATTCGAAAATTAGTGTACACGAGGGTATATCATATTGAAGTAGAAACATTCACTTAGCCTACCACGGTGTGGTTACAGAAGGATTGCTAAACTGAGAATGCTATTTATACATCTAATATTATAAGGCTTAAATAATAAAATATCGCCAGTCGCGATTTTTTGCGATCTTTCCAAGGCGTTTGATTGTGTAAATCATGTTACACTCTTAGAAAACTCACGTTTTATGGTATTGACGGCTTTTCACACAACTCGTTTGAATCATACTTAACAAACAGAATGAAGAAAGTTGTACTAATAATTCAAACAGTGCTGCAGAGATAGAAAATTTTAGTGAGTGGGGAGCAATCAATAAGGGAGTCCCACAGGGTTCAACTTTGGGTGCACTCCTGTTCCTAATATACGTGAATGACGTTCCACTTACATTCAACAAGCAGCATTAGTACTTTTTCACACGGTACTAGTGCTATAATAAATCTCGTTAGAGAAAAAGCAACAGAAGAGATAGTTAATTATGTTTTCCAAAGAATTATTGAGTGGTTGTGTGAAATAAAATCGCCCCAAATTTTGAGAAAATGCACTGTGTTCATTTCTGTACAACCAGCATAATCAAACCAACAACCGATGTAGCACAGGGACAGGAGCTGGTGAATAGTTAAGAATGTTCCAGATTCTTGGACATGAAGAAGCGCGTTACTGAGCTTCTCAAAAAATTAAGTTTAGCTACTTGGGCTCTAATCTCGGAAACAATCGAATCAATCTCCTGACATACACGTCTTATGGCCTACATGTCTTGTGGTGTAATTGTCTGGGGTAACTCATCAGTTATGATTGGACATAAGCGAGCAGTATGAGTAATATGTGGTGCTACCCGCGGTGACCGTGTAGGTTCCCCTTCAAAGAATTATACCAGTTACCTGGTGATACCATCACATTTATCTCAGATCCATTAGGATTATCGTCATACATACATTCGTTAATGACATTACTCATAAATAATCCATCACAATTTGGTAAGTTAATGATGTGCACACCCACAACACTAGAGGAAAAGACGACCTTTATTACCCAGTTTAAAGCTGTCAGTGGCACTTAAAGGAGATCAGTATGCAAAAACAAAAATTTTTGGTCATTTCCCTAGTATAATAAAATGTCTGATAGGTAGCAGAGCAAGTTTTAAATCTAACCTAAGATCATTTCTTCTGGACAGCTCCTATTCCATGGACGAATATCTACTTGAAAATTAGTAATCTGTATGGAAAATAAATTAAAAAATAAAATAAATAACTACATTAGTGTATTGGTGTGGGAGCGGTTTTTCCTGAGGATCGCCATTCGTGCCATTTCAGTAGAAGTTTCCACGTTGTCCCAGTTGTATAGCGAGCCATGGAACCTCAAACGGCCTCCGTGCTCATGAGCATCCCGCGTTTAGGATGAGGTTTCTATTTCACTTCAGATATTTCTTTGAAACGCTGTATTGATAAGCCATTTTCACTTTGACGAATAGCATCGAAATATCGGGAACAACGCTCTAACGCAGCCTTATTGACCAACGGGATGTAAGAATCAAATTAGTAATTTCAAATGAAAGTATACTTTTTTCAGAATAGCACATTTCGATTAATGTTGATGCTCTTTATACATTATCCATAAGAAAGCAATTTAGCAGCCATTTTTCCACATTTAAAAATCATTCTAGACCTAAAACCCATTACGAACTAATAGCTCTATGAGATCAAATATTGAACAGCCTGAATTAAATTAACTTCTATCCATTCTGGATTTGGAACACTGCGACTCTCTTGTTAAAGGTTTCAGGAATTAGTGCAACCAAACGGCGATTGGTTGCAGTAACTCCTGAAACCTAAATTAATTTCGTCATGTCCCAACAGGCCTGCTCGACGCAGAGTTTGACTCCTCTTCATTTTGTTTAACTCTTTAGAAGGACAATATGCGTTCGACATGATATAACCCCCCTGCCACTGTGTTTTGCTGATTCTTGATTAAAATGTTTTTTTTTTTTTTTTTGTGGTAATCCGAGACGGATATGGTTAACAGAGAGAACATGCTTCGTACGATACGTGACTACGTTTTCTGAAACGGAAACATGTCTCTCCTTTTACGATTATTAAAATTCTCCAACTTTAAGCGAGAAGAGTACTTTCAAAGGATAAAAGTTCATACAGCTTACTTCGTTTAGTGAGTTTGTAACTGATACACTTCCTAACAATCGTTAGACCCAATCATGTTCATATTAGCAATTAAATTTAGTTCCACTTTCAAAGTGAAGTTTGTCTTTATTGCATTACTTTTCCAAATTAAGCTACCTCGCTGTAATAGTTTACGGTAGCCTTAATAAATATTCAAATAATAATATTGGAGACTAACAAAGGCTAACGACTAAGAATGACAGTTGTGATACGTCCATTGTTTTCGCGTGAAATTACGCCCACACTCCACGAATAAAGCGATTAATCACGCACTGTTGCCCTGTCATTCGACGGAAAATTCCCAAACTCATATTTCATCCAGATGATATATTTTTTGCACGACTCAATTGCATACGATCGTGACACGCGAAACCTGAACGACTCTGACGATGCCTCGCATAAAGGCGCGCGTTGCTGAACGAAACAGCAAGACAGTGCCTCCTGCGGGAAAAGGCGGGCACAGCTCCGGATGATCCAGAGAACCAGCGACGCGTGAGATGCATGATTCATTACGTCATACTACCATCGATAGTACTGCCCATTGTAATGAGCGCAGAATTACTTGAATAGTGACTGAATGTATTACCACGTATGCTTGTCCGATGGACATTAGCATGGAAAGACTAAAACTGAGAATCGGTAGTAAAAAACGAAAATGTTTCACTAAATATAAGAAAAAAGTGTGTAGAGCTGCCAAAGACACGTAAAAATTCCAGTATTTTGTAAAACTGTTTAAAACCCTAACTAATTTTAACTGAGGTGCATGCCAAAAACTTTAATCTTAGGAACGATATATTTGATTCCAGTGTATATTAACTATTGGAACTCAACAGTTTTTCAACAATATAAAGCACCAGTTCCACGTACAGAAAGGCAACAGTAATACAACAGAGTGTTTACTTAGCTGGGAGCTAATTTGCTGGATTTAAAAGCGTTATAGGTTCGATGCAGCGGACAACATTTGTGACAGGCTTGTAAGCACAAGGCGTGTCTAATTGTTATGTTTACGTTCATATTAACTGAAAATGTTAGCTGTTTAATTTGTGTGATTTCATCTTGGTCTCACGAAACAAACAACAACCAGGTACCCAGCACGCTCTTTTTGCGTTACCGAGACTTTGACGTATTTTGTGGGAATCGTTACGTAAATGCATGGGAACGGTACCAGTTTGTAAGGAAGTGCGACGTTATGTGATCTCAGCCGACAAATAACACATTATGAGTATCTTCGAGTACCGATCATTTACCGTCAGTAGGTGGAAAATCTGGCACACTACTGCGCTGTAACAATATTCTTTGATTTTGTTGACTCGACTAAAGTGACAAATAGTTTTATTTTGTACGTGATTCAGGAAAATTCGTGAATTCGTTTTATATACCCAGGTTCTTTGTGATCCCGTCAGATGTACTTCAGATCCATTGTTCTTGTTGTGATCTTCAATCCAGAGACTCGTTTGATGCAGCTCACGATGCTACTCTGTCCTGTACAAACCTCTTCATCTTTGAATAACAATTCAGTAGCTCCTCATCAGTTGCGTGACCTACCCATCTAATCCTCAGCATTCTTATTTAGCCCCACATTTAAAAAGTTTCTATTCTCTTCTTACCTACATTGTTTATCATCCATGTTTCACTTCCATACATGGTTACACCCCATACAAATGCTTTAACAACAGGCTTCCTGATACTTGAATCTCTACTCGATGTTAACGAATTTCTCTTCTTCAAAAACGCTTTCCTTACCATAGCCAGTTTACATTTTATATCCTCTCTACTTCGACCATCATCAGTTATTTTGCTCCCCAAATACCAAAACTCATTTACTACTTTAAGTGTCTCTTTTCCCAATCTAATTCCCTCAGCACCACCTGACTTAATTCAACTACATTTCATTATCCTCGTTTTGCTTTTATTGATGTTCATCTTATATCCTCCCTTCAAGACACTGTCCATTTCGTTCAGCTGTTCTTCCAGGTCCTTTTGCAGTCTCTGACAGAATTAAAATATTGTCGGCGAACCTCAAAGTTTTTTTTTTCTTCTCCACGGATTATTCCTACTCAAAATTTTTTCTTTTGTTTCCTTTACTGCTTGCTCAATATACAGATTGAATAACATCGGGGATATGCTGCAACCCTGTCTCACTCCCTACTCAACCATTGCGTCCCTTTCATGCCCCTCGACTCTTATAACTGCCATCTGGTTTCTGTACAAATTTTAAATAGCCTTTCGCTCCCTGTATTTTACCCCTGCCACCTTCAGAATTCGAACGAGAGTATTCCAGTCAGTATCGTCAAAAGCTTTCTGTAAGTCTACAAATGCTAGAAACGTAGGTTTGCCTTTCCTTAATCTAAGATTAGTCGTAGGGTCAGTATTGTCTCGCGTGTTCCAACATTTCTACGGATTCCAAACTGATCTTCCCCGATGTCGGCTTCTACCAATTCTTCCGTTCGTTTGTAATGAATTCGTGTTAGTATTTTCTATGGAATTAGAATTATTGTATTCCTCTTGAAGTTTGAGCTATTTCGCCTGTCTCATACATCTTGCTCACCAGATGGAAGAGATTTGTCATGGCTGGCTCTCCCAAGGCTATCAGTAGTTCTAATGGAATGTTTTCTACTCTCGGGGCCTTGTTTCAATTTAGGTCTTTCAGTGCCCTGTCAAATTCTTCACGCATTAACATATCTCCCATTTCATCTTTATCTAAGTCCATTTCCATTTCCATAATATTTCCCTCAAGTACATCGCCCTTGTATAGATCCTCTATATTCCACCTTTCTACATTCTCTTCTTTGGTTAGGACTGGTTTTCCATCTGAGCCCTTGATATTCATACAGGTGGTTCTCTTTTCTCCAAATGTCTTTAATTTTCTTGTAGCCAGTATCTGTCTTACCCCTAATGATATACGCTTCTACATCCTTACATTTGTCCTCTATCCGTCCCTGGTTAGCCATTTTGCCCTTCTGTCGATCTCATTTTTGAGACGTTTGTATTCCTTTTCGTCTGTTTCATTTACGGCGTTTTTATATTTTCTCCTTTCATCAATTAAATTCAGTATCCCTACTGTTACCCAAGGTTTTCTACTAGCCCTCGTCTCTTTATCTACTTAATCCTCTGCTGCCTTCACTATTTCATCTCTCAAAGCTACCCATTTCTTCTCTATTGTATTCCTTTCCCCTGTTCTTGTCAACAGTTCCCTAATGCTCTCTCTAAAATTCTCTACAACCTCTGGCTCTTTCAGTTTATCCAGGTCCCATCTCCTTAAATTAGTACCTTTCTCGCAGTTTCTTTAGTTTCAATCTACAGTTCATAACCAATAGCTTCTTCCATGTATACGCTCTTCTTTCATGATTCTTAAATCGGGTTTTAGCTACGATTAAGTTACTCTCTGTGCAAAATTCTACCAGGCAGCTTCCTCTTTCATTCCTTACCCCCATTTCATATTCACCTACTTTTCCTTCTCTCCCCTTTCCTGCGATAAAATTCCAGTCTCCCATCACTATTAAATTTTCGTCTCCCTTGCCTGTGTGAATAATTCCTTTTGTAGCGTCATACATTTCTTCAGTCTGTTCATCATCTGCGGAGCTAGTTTTCATATAAAGTTGTACTACCGTGATAGGCGTGGGCTTCGTGTCTATCTTGGATACAATAATGCGTTCACTATGCTGTTCGTAGTAGCTTATCCGCGTTCCTATTTTTTATTCATTATTTCACCTACTCCGGCATTACCGTTATTTGATTTTGTATTTACAACCCTGATTCACCTGACCAGAAGTCTTGTTCTTCCTGCTACCGAACTTGACTAATTCCCACTATATCTAACTTTAACCTACC
The DNA here is from genome assembly GCF_023898315.1 of Schistocerca nitens. NCBI lineage: Eukaryota > Metazoa > Arthropoda > Insecta > Orthoptera > Acrididae > Schistocerca > Schistocerca nitens. The sequence goes on from NC_064614.1 coordinate 550,781,502, forward strand.
CATTTAAATTTTCTAACCTACCTGACGGAGACTTATGTACCTCCAGAATATTTTACCCAAGAAGACGCCATCATCATTTGAGCATGCTGCATGCCCTCAGGAAAAATTACGGCTGTAGTTTCCCCTTGCTCTCAGCCGTTCACAGTATCAGCACAGCAATGACGTTTTGGTTAATTGGTTAATGTTACAAGGCCTGATCAGTCAGTCATCCAGACTATAGCACCTGCAACTAGTGGAAAGGCTGCTGCCCTCTTCAGGAACCACATGTTTGTCTGGCGTCTCAACAGATACCCTCCGCTGTGGTTGCGTCTACGGTGCGGCTATCTGTATCGCTAAGGCACGCAAGCCTCCCCACCAACGGCAAGGTCCACGGTTCATGCGGAGGGGCGGGGGGTGGGGGGGTGGGGGGGACCCATTAGGCCCAGAATAAACGAACACCAGTGTTACGTCTAGCTGAGAGTGAATCGCAAGTCGAGCGGCCAAAAACCCTGAGTATTAAGGGGAACTTAAAAAAAAAGAAAAAGGAAAAAACCGAGGCAGAAGCTGTAAAATGAAACGCACTGAAGGAATCGCAATGCCATTGCATGCAGAAGGTGGTGAAGGTGGTGTGCCGCCAAACTCGCAGCTAGACGGACATAGGGGCACACCTGTGTTGCCAGCTGTTCGTTTTTTTACCGAATTGTTCAGTATTTCAGTATTTCAGCCCCTTACTCGGTGTTCAGTACTTAAGTATGAGAGGTTCGTAATTTTTAGAATTCCATTAATATTTTATTTACTGATTTGTAAAATCATGTGAATAATTTAGTGCCGATATGATAAAAGCAGAATTATTCTTTCATTGTAATTTTAAGTTTGCAAAAAGCAACGACTGTTATTAAAAGATTAAAGGTAACAAACATATGTCGAAACCTCTAACTAACAAGAATAAATATAATTTGTGAGGCTTACCAAGTGCTTTAGCATTTTCACACACAGCTCAGCAAATCTTTCGCGAGGCTCTGTTCGGTAATTTTGTCCGTTTAATCTTGCAACTCTAGCGCACAACCAACTGACAAGAGGGCGAGCACGTGGATGCTTCAACCGTCCACTCCGTTTAGTAGTGCTGGGAAAGAGAAATGGAGGCTTCGAAAGAAAATACACTCCTGGAAATTGAAATAAGAACACCGTGAATTCATTGTCCCAGGAAGGGGAAACTTTATTAACACATTCCTGGGGTCAGATACATCACATGATCACACTGACAGAACCACAGGCACATAGACACAGGCAACAGAGCATGCACAATGTCGGCACTAGTACAGTGTATATCCACCTTTCGCAGCAATGCAGGCTGCTATTCTCCCATGGAGACGATCGTAGAGATGCTGGATGTAGTCCTGTGGAACGGCTTGCCATGCCATTTCCACCTGGCGCCTCAGTTGGACCAGCGTTCGTGCTGGACGTGCAGACCGCGTGAGACGACGCTTCATCCAGTCCCAAACATGCTCAATGGGGGACAGATCCGGAGATCTTGCTGGCCAGGGTAGTTGACTTACACCTTCTAGAGCACGTTGGGTGGCACGGGATACATGCGGACGTGCATTGTCCTGTTGGAACAGCAAGTTCCCTTGCCGGTCTAGGAATGGTAGAACGATGGGTTCGATGACGGTTTGGATGTACCGTGCACTATTCAGTGTCCCCTCGACGATCACCAGTGGTGTACGGCCAGTGTAGGAGATCGCTCCCCACACCATGATGCCGGGTGTTGGCCCTGTGTGCCTCGGTCGTATGCAGTCCTGATTGTGGCGCTCACCTGCACGGCGCCAAACACGCATACGACCATCATTGGCACCAAGGCAGAAGCGACTCTCATCGCTGAAGACGACACGTCTCCATTCGTCCCTCCATTCACGCCTGTCGCGACACCACTGGAGGCGGGCTGCACGATGTTGGGGCGTGAGCGGAAGACGGCCTAACGGTGTGCGGGACCGTAGCCCAGCTTCATGGAGACGGTTGCGAATGGTCCTCGCCGATACCCCAGGAGCAACAGTGTCCCTAATTTGCTGGGAAGTGGCGGTGCGGTCCCCTACGGCACTGCGTAGGATCCTACGGTCTTGGCGTGCATCCGTGCGTCGCTGCGGTCCGGTCCCAGGTCGACGGGCACGTGCACCTTCCGCCGACCACTGGCGACAACATCGATGTACTGTGGAGACCTCACGCCCCACGTGTTGAGCAATTCGGCGGTACGTTCACCCGGCCTCCCGCATGCCCACTATACGCCCTCGCTCAAAGTCCGTCAACTGCACATACGGTTCACGTCCACGCTGTCGCGGCATGCTACCAGTGTTAAAGACTGCGATGGAGCTCCGTATGCCACGGCAAACTGGCTGGCACTGACGGCGGCGGTGCACAAATGCTGCGCAGCTAGCGCCATTCGACGGCCAACACCGCGGTTCCTGGTGTGTCCGCTGTGCCGTGCGTGTGATCATTGCTTGTACAGCCCTCTCGCAGTGTCCGGAGCAAGTATGGTGGGTCTGACACACCGGTGTCAATGTGTTCTTTTTTCCATTTCCAGGAGTGTAAAATGGGTGTAATACGTTTCGTTACAGCAGAAGCACTGCAGGGAACGGGAATCAGTTGAAGAAAGGCACAAGTATACGGAAAGCACTGCACATCCGTCGCAAGTGTCAAGCGTGACACAAGTGATTTAAGGAAGAATTGATGTTGGCTGGTGACGCACAACCTGGTACGCCACAGCGCAGTACCATACCGTTGTCCAGCAGGCGGATGCCCGCAGTTACGGTGACAGCCATTCACCCAAAGATCGGATGAGAGTCGGAACTGCAACGGAAATTCAGTGCTCTCCGTACATTTTTGCCATTCTTCGATTAACTTCCGTTCCCCGCACTGATTCCGCTGTAAGGAAACGCGCAAGACCCGTTTGCTCTTCTTTTGGAGCCATCGTTTCTCTGTTTTCAGCACGACTGAGTGCAGTGGACGGTCGACGTGTTCACCTGCTCGTCTGTCGTCACTTGGTAGTGAAACCATGTCCCTCTAGCGGCGAGGTTGGAGCCTAAGCGTTCGTATAGCGGCCAAATCTTCTTCCGTAAGCAAAGGCATTACGATCCTTTCAGCGGTTTTCATTTTGCAAACCCGCGGCTGTTTTCTTTATGAATGACCCTTATATGTACAGCAAAGTCAACCAGACCAGGCTTTGTTTGGCTACGTTAAATAGAAGGAAGCATGTATTCTGAGGTGATGATACGAGTATTCAAATATCGTAATGTCAGCAAATAATTTTTAAACTCACCATCAAACCGTTGTGATCAGGCACTGCAGTTCCACGGCTTACGGCGTACAGATAAATTATATCCGAAAGCTGAGAAATATCACACTATAAGTAGATAATTAAGTAAAGCTGGATACTGTATGAATTCAACATCATAAAAAATATTCCACTTGTTTTTCAGAAATAACAGATAATGTGATTCCTCATCTTCAACATGGTTTAAGCATTATTCTTTATAATGATGAATTAGCATGTATCCCTCGATCTGCGTCCCGGCGTCGCATTTCCCTCGGCTCGTATCGAACATCAGTGTTTTAGCACATAATAGTACATATTGCTGATGTATGTTAACGTGCTGTGCGTCCAGTTTCTTCAATCGTGCCTGGTGTGGATGTTTGAGCCCTGTTAACTCGCGAGAATGGGTCAAATATTAATAAATGGTTCAAATGGCTCTGAACACTATGGGACTTATCTGCTGAGGTCATCAGTCCCCTAGAACTTAGAACTACTTAAATCTAACTAACCTAAGGACATCACACACATCCATGTCCGAGGCAGGATTCGAACCTGCGACCGTAGCGGGGACTTAACTGCTGAGGTCATCAGTCCCCTAGAACTTAGAACTACTTAAACCTAACTAACCTAAGGACATCACACACATCCATGTTCGAGGCAGGATTCGAACCTGCGACCGTAGCGGTCGCGCGGTTCCAGACTGTAGCTCCTAGAACCGCTCGGCCACTCCGGCCGGCTCAAATATTAATAACGGTGGCGTATTTATTGCTGGGTTGGAAAGAGTTCGACAATATGTAGAGCGGATGTTACTGATTCCGAATGTGAAATAATCGGAGTGAAGTTGGGCATCAAATGTGGTCAAACGTAGTTGTATTTAGCAGAACGCTTCAGACAGTACCTGGAGAAAATGGCGAGTACGTTTCCTCGTCATGCTGCTACAACATGGACAGACTTTAGTTTATCAGCTACAGAATGGGCTAGTCATGAATTAAAACAGATGCAAAGGCTGGTATTCGTGTAAGATTTTCTCAATGTGTTGCCTGAAAGTCTTTCGAGCAGATAGTTGGAGAAGCAACTAGTCAACATCTTAGACGTCCAAGCAGCTATCAGAACCCGACTTTTCGAATCAGTTGATCGTAGAGGAGGGTATCAGTGATCATAAGGCTGCGATAGCACGAATGACCATGTTTGCTACAAGGAATGTAGTAAGGTGTGGAGGACGAAAAGGGCCTGCCGAGGCTCAATAGCCGCTTTGTAAATTTGCTACGAAAGCAGAGAGATCCAGATCACAGATGTAAGAGATGTCAAAACATGAACGAAGCCAAAATGATCGCAAAGCCGCACCCACATCGGCCGCGCCGCGCAAATCCAAGGAAAGTGGTTCGGTGCAGCGCGGCGAAGCTGGCGTAGGCGCGGCTTCAGAAGGCAAATACGAGAAGCGTTCATCAATTTGTCGGTAATATTTTGCCGGTCGATCCGACTGGAAATTCTAAGAAAATTTAGTGTTACGCAAATACAAGAACCGGATCGAAATTATCTGCTCATTCACTCATTGGCCTTACTGGCGCCTGAACGGAAGATGGCGGAGAGAACGCCGAGATGTTGGATCCGGTCTTCTGAAATCGCCGCGGAAGATCGTGACAAAGTTCCACCTTTCAATCGTCACACGAACATCGAAATGGCAGAACCTCAACTGAAACTACTCAATAGTGGAAATTCTACCAAGACCTAGTGGACGAGTTTGCTTCCCTTGCAGCAGTTTATCGTAGTATCCAGAATGAATTTGGAAGGTAGGAGACGAGGTACTGGCAGAAGTAAAGCTGTGAGGACGGGGTGTGTGAGTCGTGCTTGGGTAGCTCAGATGGTAGAGCACTTGCCCGCGAAAGGCAAAGGTCCCGAGTTCGAGTCTAGGTCCGGCACACAGTTTTAATCTGCCAGGAAGTTTCTTGTCGTAGTATGCTGGAGCAACGGTGGGTACCAAGCCATTGGAAAAAAGCGTAGATTATTCCCGTTTTCAAGAAAGGTCATACAGTCTTAGGCCTTCATCGCTGACGTCAAACTGTTATAGAATTACGAAACATCTTTTTGTGCTAATGCATTATGAAGTTTTCAGAGAATGAATATCTCTTTAGTAAAAATCAGTACGGGTTCCGCAAACAGCGACTTGTGGCTCGCTCTGTTCGTCCATGAGATCCAGAGCGCTGTAAACAACGGCGCCCAGGCTGATGCCGTGTCCCTTGATATCCGGCAGGCGTTCGATACAGCTCCGCACTACCGTTTAGTGGACAAAGTGAGAGATTACCGAGTGAAGACTGTGGCGAATTTCAAGAAGACCTGCAGACGATTTTTTTAATTTAGTGGCTTTTGGCACGCACCCATACAGCCATCTCAACTCCGGAATGTCAGTTATAAAGATACGAACTTAAGGACAACACAACACCCAGTCCCCAAGCTGAGTAAATGTCGGACCCGGTCGGGAATCGAAACAGTCGCGCTGACTGCGCAGCTACCGAGACGGACATCTGCAGAGGATGAACGGTTGGTGTAGGGACTGGCAGTGGAACCCGGAATTAAGTAAATGCATTGTGCAGAAATAGGCGACGAAATCCACTGCAGCTCGATTAGACTACTGGTAGCAACTGACGGGAAACACCAACTAACGTTAAGTAGGCGTAACGAGAAGAAAATGACAACGCTATCGCAGCTGCTGTTTTTTGAAATGAATGAATGAGTAGGCGTAACCAGCCCGAGTGACCTAAAGTGGAATAACATAAAACAAACTCTAAGTAAATTAGATGACAGACTGACAATTATTGTAAGAAACGTAAGCGAATTTGTTTGTCCATGAAAAAATAGCTTACCAAACACACGCCCGACCGATTCTTGAGCACTGTTCATCAGTCTACGAGCTTTACTGGGTTTTATTAATAGAAGAGATATGTAATATTCTACGAAGAGCGGCGCATTTCGTCACGGGACCGGTTGGTCGTCGCGACAGCGTTACAGAGTCGATCGGCGAACTGCACTTCAGACACTGCAAAGGAGCGTTGTGCATCATTTAAATGTTCACCATTGAAATTCCGAGAATGTACGTTCCAGGAAGAAACGGGCAACACATTATTTCCTCCCACATACGTCTCGCCAAGTGACAACGACGACAAAAATTAAAGCTAATGCGAAGATTTAATGTCGATCTGTCTTCCCACACCCCACACCCCATTCCCGAATGGCACAGGTAAAAGGCTGGAGGAGAGGGACAGCGGTACCGCATGTACCGTACGTCACAGTCCGTAACGTGGTTTCCGGAGCATGACTTTATACAGTCCAATCTTGACTCATCTTCTGAATGTCCTATCGTTTGTCACCTGAGTTTTTCCTTGATCTTCAGACTAAAAATTTTAGGCAGTGAAATATATTACATGACTTTCTCAGTGAATAAACGCATCACCTTAGACTTCTGCATCACGACACGATGTCGTGCGTTAATTCTAGGCGCAGTCCTTTTTTTTCACTTAGCCACTCTCACAGTTCTTGGAATGTTCGTATCGTAATGTATGCAGCGTGTAAGATCATCTCGAGCGCATAATCTTATTTTGCCATGTGATTCCTAGCTGCTGTTTAGGACCATGAACCTCTGACATGGATGTGCTCCTTATATACAAATGGTTCAAATGGCTCTGAGCACTATGGGACTCAACTGCTGAGGTCATTAGTCCCCTAGAACTTAGAACTAGTTAAACCTAACTAACCTAAGGACATCACAAACATCCATGCCCGAGGCAGGATTCGAACCTGCGACCGTAGCGGTCCTGCGGTTCCAGACTGCAGCGCCTTTAACCGCACGGCCACTTCGGCCGGCCCTTATATACAGGACGGGCATAAGCAGCAATCTGAAATACGACTTACGGAGATTATTAATATCAATGCCGCCATAATTTCGTAATAACTCGCAGACAGAGGAAACAGCCAATCAGCACTGAACGTCCTACAGCCTTTCCGCTGATGATGAATCTGAATAGCACTCCAAGTGATCTAGAAAACATCTTGCTTCTTCACTTAATACAGAAAAGTTTATTAAAATTGCAGGCTTGAAAAATCAACCAAATGAATAGTTGAACACGTACGTCGAATGGGGCAGTGTACTAGCAATAAGTGATTAAAAATGATGGCACATTCGTAGACCCAGTAGCGCATTCTCTTTCGCGACAGTAAATGTTGTGTCTAACTCCGTGAGAGAAGAAAGCGTCAGGTTGCCTCGTAGACGCTACAGGGCGCAATATAAGCATGTGAGGCAGCTAGAATGGGTCAGGATTATCGATTTCCGGGAAATGGGATTATCACAAGGTGAAATTTCCGCCCATTCTGTAGAAACCACGAAAGTCTCATTCAGACTGTTACTAGCACGTATGTTCAATGCCAGAATGTAGTGTTTCCGGACAAATCCCGCTGCCAACCTGCCCTACAGTGACAGCTGCATACGCACTGACAGGGATGGAGAGTATTATACCATGAAAACAAATCAGTTATTTGTCAAACTTTGTGCATGTCTTCATCAAATAACGGGAATTAAATGATTGCTTGAGTCACTAAAAGATGATACAGGTCGGATAGGTGTGAAGTAGACCCTTGTTTTTTTTTTTTTTTTCATGACCTGATTAGGCATAAGTTGTCCGATTCAATCAGTTCTAATACAGTATCACTGCCAACTCATATAAAGCTATGTTCCCATAGGAAATATTCCATTTCTCATATTGCAACGCATCCATTCTGCTTGTGTTCGTGCACGCCATGACGCAACATAAGTCAGCTACAGCTTCAGTCAGCTTCCGGAGAGGTTTATGTGCTTCTCCAAACATGACTTTCAGGAGACATAACTCTGCCTCGAACATACTCACATGTCAGCGAAGATGCAAATTATCTGAATATCGCCACTGCTCAAATGCTCAGAGTTCTGCCGACGAATCAGCCCTACCCTCGCTCCCTGCCCTGCAGGAAGTCGCTGTCCGGGCGGTTATTTTGGGCGATCGCACGATTTTTAGCTTGCGTGGGAGACGCCAAGCAGAGCTGCATAACTAGTGGCGCCATGACGCCCTCCCTCCCTCCCCCCCCCCCCCTCCCTTCAACACATCTGGCACAGGAGTCAGTATCCGGCAGCGAATGAAGCGGGTCGTTTACACTGGCGGTTCTTAACCTGGTCGCCAAAGATAGTTCTTACGTACACCAAATGTTTAGGTAGCAACGCCAGGATCCTATGACAAACATTGGTTTCCGGAGTTAGGCATTGTATTACATGACTGTATCGCTTAACTATGGCGTAGCATGCTAGTCAAATCTGGTTCTGAATCTATGTAGCAAAGATAATGTAACCTCCTCGTTTACCAACCAAACTTCCAAAAAAGGATGAATTTGATTTATCGTGGCATGTTTTACGGAATTTGCCAGTGAATTTTTCTTGTGCTCTTAGACTACGTGCAGTACACAAGTAATTCTGGACTTGAGAAATACTCCTTCTCTCTTCTTCGCCACAATCTGCTTGTTAATGATTATTTCGTTTTATTGTTATTGAAATTAGAGAATGGCGCCCATGCGATGCTGATTTTGTCGAAATTTAAAAAGAGAGAGCCATGTTTTCATGTTTAGCTAACCTGCTGTACCGGAATTTAAGTAAAATGTAGTTTCTCTGAGACGCATCTCTTTACTCGTACTTTATCTCAGCGAACTTTCACTTACAGTGTAGCTGTTTCTCTGAAAAGCTCGGAGACAAGAATAATTTTGTGTCATCAAAGGTACACGAATTACGCATTGTAACGTTTATTTCTGTTCTTCTTGGAGAATTTCTAATGAAATCTCTCAGGAGAAATACCAAGATTTACCTATTCTCCGCGGTTATTTCCTACCATGACGATGATAACGGCAAAGACAATGCTAAGCAACGCAGACAAAAGGGAAATTGCAAACATTCCTACGTCGCAGGAAGGACGCAATGAGGTCACAGTAACGATCCCATGTTCGGAGAGTGCCTTCACATACACTCCCTTGGGCGTAAAAAAATGATACCAATAGGCTATACTCATAAGAAGTAATACAAGAATACACCGAGACTACGATATATTACGCGACGGTAACTCTCAATAAAAGTTCCTCTATGTAGAATTCTCGTTTACAGCGTTTAGGAGACTTACACCCATATAATTTCTGCAATTCTCACCGCCGTCGTTCTGGATAGCGAATTACCTTTTCGTCTTACACGAAAAGTTGACATGTAGTATCTTCTTTTTTAACAAAAAATATATCTCTGCGTTAGTTCACCTGTTCCAGATTGTTTTTCGCTTTTGATTTAAGGATTGTCGGAGCATCTCCTACAACGCACGAATTTCACAACATGCCTTCAGGTCACCTGTTGCATTTTCCTGATTTCTTCCCAATAGTATAGGTTTCGTATGGTGTCCAACCTAATAAATGCTATCAGTTATCCCTGAAAGGTTCTCATGATTTATATTTTTAAATTAGTAGTGCAAACCAATACGTTAACCCCATGTATTTGCCTCCTAATCGTATCTGCGTCCACGACAATATAGAACAAGGTTGTTCAATCTTTTAGTTTAAATGGGTCACATTGGAAAAATATTTTTGGGCCGCACATTATAAACTCAAGACTAAGAATATATATAAGGGACAGTCGGAGGTATACAGTTAACACACTGAAGTAATTTAGAGTTTATTGGTTTATGATTCTTTAATGTAAAAAAGCAAGTTTGAGTTGTTTTAACATTTTGACATTTCATAATGAGATTTAATCAATAACTTTATATATAAGTAATTATACAATGAAGACCCAAAGAAACTGGTACACCTGCCTAATATCATATAGGACCTCGCGAGCACGCAGGAGTGGCTCAGCACGACGTGGCAAGGCCTCGACTAATGTCTGAAGTAGTACTGGAGGGAACTGACACCAAAGTCCTGCAGGGCTGTCCATAAATCTGTAAGAGTGCGAGGAGGTGGAGATCTCTTCTGAACACCACGTTGCTAGGCAATTCAGATATGCTCAGTAATGTTCATGTCTGGGGAATTTGGTGAGCAGCAGAAGTGTTTAAACTCAGAAGAGTGTTCCTGGAGCCACTCTGTAGCAATCCTGGACGTGTGGGGTGTCGCATTGTCCTGCTGGAATTGCCCAAGTCCGTCGGAATGCACAATCGTCATGGACATCCGCTCGCCGTGTTGCGGCACTTCTGCGTGCTCGCTGGGGCCGTACACGATATTAGGCAGGTGTACCTGTTTCTTTGGCTCTTCAGTGTATCACTAACAGAACTCCAGGTATGAGGCCCCTAAGAATCCATTCCTTATGCACGGCGTTATACTAGGTAGAGCGTGGTCGCATGCATACCGATTATTGAACTGTGACACTAAATGCAACAGTATTTCACATCCCTTATGAAATGGCTCTGAGCACTATGGGACTCAACTGCTGAGGTCATTAGTCCCCTAGAACTTAGAACCAGTTAAACCTAACTAACCTAAGGACATCACACACATCCATGCCCGAGGTAGGATTCGAACCTGCGACCGTAGCGGTCTCGCGGTTCCAGACTGCAGCGCCAGAACCGCGCGGCCACTTCGGCCGGCATCCCTTATGAGTTTGTGTGACACGGAATTAAAGTACACTTAGGAATATTTTGCTCCCTTTAGTTCCGTGCGTTCATTGTATACAAGCTTAAACATCGCAGCACACTGTCCCCCAAGCAAAGGCCTATGTTTCGCATATGCACATGATTCCTGATCCTATAATCACACTGCGGTGTCATTTCCACATCCACTGACAGTGTACACTGTCTTTGTCAGAGAATTCCTCGCCTAAACCTACATACTGAAGATAAACACTAATCAAGAAGCTTTCGGAATCCATAGAGTTCCTATTAGTATCCAAACAATTTGTCTTTGAATAACTACTCAGTAACTTCTTTCTTATTTAATACTCAGTTTATCACATTGTAGCCGAAACGGTCATCAGTGCGTCCTTCTGAAAATAGCTCGAACATTTAAAAAACGTGTAGATTTACTAGTATCAACTTAAAAATGTGAACCTAGGTCTCAGTGTTTGCTCTGAAGCAAAGAACTTCGGAGGAAAGCCAAACAAGGTAGTAGAGGTAGGGGAGAAGAAGGTATTAAATAACTTATTCGGTTATTACCGCTGCTACGAATGTCTCTTACAAAACGACAAGAAAATAATTTTCTACTGTTTTACTTAAAAATTTGCTGCAGCTAATCTTACTTCATAATCGAACAGTCTGACACCATTATCAATAAGTAATTGTCAGAGGAAAAATAATCACTCAGTCCTCAGTTTCTCTTTCCATCTTACTACAGTATTATGAACTTGGTTTTGTCCACGCACTGACATTTTTTATACAACTGTATAGGAACATCGCTATCACAATGTTACATTTGTTGTTTAACTTGTACTTCGTCGTTCACAGACAATTCTGAAACGATTACAATGTGATCTTAGTGATGGGTTTTAGTGCAGATGATCACCACATTGTTCGTTCTTGTCATATACTGGATGCGCGCGGGGTAGCCGCGAGGTCTTTGGCGCCTTGTCACGAGAGGTACTCAGGGTACCCTCCGCCACACACCGTCAGGTGGCTTGCGGAGTATGGATGTAGATGTAGATCCGCGAGGCTTGACCAGTCGAAGATTCGAGTCCTCCCTTGGGCATGGGTATGTGTCTCGTCCTTAGCGTACGTTAGTTTAAGTTAGATTAAATAGTGTGTAAGCTTAGGGACGGATGACGTCAGCAGTTTGGTCCCATAAGACCTTACCACAAATTTCCAAATTTTCATATACTGGTATGATGTGGAATGAAAGTATACCGAAGAGTATTTTGCCGTCTGTACATCTGTGAATTCATCCTGTGCTGTTACATTAATCATAGCGGCACTTCCCCCAACAAAAGGCTGACGCTTCACATATGCATACAATGTAGTCATAGTGCTGTGTCATTTCCACAGCAAGTGACATTGTCTCCCGTACAGATATATCCGAACACATAGCGCAGTTAGTAGACGCGATTTAAAATCAGATACGAACTTAAAAAATGGTTCAAATGGCTCTGAGCACTATGGGACTTAACTTCTGAGGTCATCAGTCCCCTAGAACTTAGAACTACTTAAACCTAACTAACCTAAGGACAACACACACATCCTTGCCCGAGGCAGGATTCGAACCTGCGACCGTAGCAGTCGCGCGGTTCCAGACTGTAGCGCCTAGAACCGCTCGGCCACTCCGGCCGGCGATACGAACTTATGTCTCTATTAGTTGCAGGACACTGGCAACCTTCGATTACATATAAGGATAGAATACATCATGAAGAGAGTAATCCAATTGCAAGTAACAACAAAGAGCGAAATACAAAACAGATGACAAATGAAGATATTGGGCAAGAAAGGTAATGATGCTATGTAGCAGCAAGAAAACTCATGTTAGTCCTGCCATTAAAAAAAAATTCAGAACAGTTCTTCGGCTGCTACGGACGATGAAACATTTCTGAAGATGCTTTGTAAAATTAAATGAGAAAGTATTAGATTTAAGAGAGCGACAGAAACTAGTACGCTTGAACTGTCTTGCCAAACATTCGCATTACGACATGATGAAAATGCACTGCGGGAACGGTGTTCAGACTTCAATGCCACCGGTGCTGAAAATGTTTGTGAGCTGTTGACCGCTAGTGGAAGACGAGGAAGGATCAATGGTTGCTGTCCAGCAGACGGAGAAAACTGATGGTGTAACCGTTTGTTTGTAAACGCGCTGTTGAGCCTCATTAGAATCTAATGTACGTCACAGTGTTGTCACAACTGTGGGAATGTACATATTATCTACTTCCTCATTGTAGCTGCGACGTCTACAAATTGTCATTACACCGTGATATCCAACAACTAGGGCAATGTACTAACGTGCGTCGTAAGAGTCGTATCAGTGCTGCCAATAACTGTGTAATAATACAGCCACTGAAGGTGCATACTTAAGAAAATGACTTGAAATAAACGTTGGAAGCAAACGTTTTAATAGTGAAGTACGCCCCACACTTATTGATTTTTTTTTCAGTGCGTCCACTTAAGGCATCTAGTTCACAAAAAGTCTACGTGTGTCAAATTTCTTAGAGTATCCTGGCAATCCGTTGTCATCTTGTAGAATCGGGTGTATTGCCGGTGTCCCGCGTCTTCCCAATATGATATTTCGACGTCGTAGCTCGGAGTCTTCATCAGTGGTTTTTGAGACTCAAGAACACCGACAGTACACCGGCCAAAGTGTAGATAGTTGAAACTCGTTTGCGTATGACCAACAAACAAAATCTCTTTCTCTTTAACTATTGATAAAAGCAACTGTTGATAAAAGCAAGCTACTGCAACTTTAAAAGTTGCAAGGCGAAAAAAAATCTATTTTTTTATGTTGTGGGGAAGTGTTACAGAATGAACATTATAACTGCCACATTTTTTAATTCCTCTTTCGATAGTTAACAGTGAAGTTGCAAGAGAACACTGGTAACAGGAAACATTACTTTGTACTTTCTTCTACAGACGCTACAATTCGCGTAAATCGCTGCTGGTAACAGTCAAGATAATATCTTCCCTTTTATTTTAAAAAAGGTTTTATACTCTACGGTTCCCTCTAGTAACATGGAGGTTATTCGCTGATGTCTTAACACATGCCCTACCATCCTGACCCTTGTTCTTTTCAGTATTTTCCGTATGTTCCTTCGTTCGCCGATTTTGCGGAGAACCTCATCATTCATTATCTCATCAATCCACTTAATATTCAACATTATTCTATGGCACCAAATCTCAAATGGCTCGATTTTCTTCTGTTCCGGTTTTCCCAATGTCCACGATTTGCTACCATACAATGCTTTGCTCCAAACATACATTATTCCTCAACTTAAGGCCAATGTATGATACCAGTAGAATTCTCTTGGCCAGGAATACCCTCTTTGCCTATGCTAGTCTGCTTTTTATGTCCTCCGTCATGGATAATATTGCTTCCAGGGTAGCAGAATTTCTTAACTTCGTCTACTTCGTAATCACCAACTTTGCTGTTCAGTTTCTCATTTCTGCTACATCTCATAGCAGAATACGATAATCCTGCATGTGGTAGTTAAATGCGCTGCGGTTTGCATAAAACCCATAGGTAGGGGCAGCTGAGTCATCCTGTATAATCTTTTAGAGCTATGTATAAACAAGAGTGTCCGTTTCTTTGTTTGTTCGTTTGTAATTCATACATAGCTACCGTTTTATTCCGATCTTGGTGAAATTTTGCACATTTTACCTTCAAGACAACGGGAAGATCACTGTCTACATAAAATTTCGTAATCCGACTTGAAACGTATGTATGTATGTAATACATAAGGGGGAAAGATTGTTACCAATGATCTCTAAACGCTCTTGGCCGATTTACTTCAAATTTGCACACATCCAATAATAAACATTTGGGTGAAAATAAGCTATGTATTTGTTATATACACAACATGTAAATAAATACATAAAATATGTTGTTACCAAAAACCTCGAAACGTACTTGACCGATTTACTTCAAAGTTCTTGGCCAATTTACTTCAGACTTCTACATTCAGAGGAAAGAATGAAGAAAATTAATGAAAAGTTAAGGGCCTAACAAACGAAACATGTCTTGGTCAACTAACTGTAATTTCCATGCGAGAATAAATTACAGTGGCAATTCCCGTCTTAGAGACAGTACCGTCAAACGTTACTAGATCGCGGGACCAGCGAAAACGCGAGAATTTGACAGCAACCTGATCGCAAACTCTTATTTACTGATCAGTTGCCGTTGTTGCACATGACATATATCCTAGAAGATATTCTAGTCCGTGTTTCATAGTTATTTTTGTTATTAAATTACACAGTGCCATACAAACGCTAAGGCAAGTCTTGAATATAGTACAAACAAAAGTCTCTTGATCGCGGGCCGATCAAAAGATCGAACAGAACCCGAGACTTCCCGAAATGTGACGTAAACTGTTGGAACAGTTCGAGTCATGCTCAAACACAGCCCTACTTAAAACAGTGAAAACTGAGTTAAAAGAGTAGAAGTCGTCTTCTCCAAAAACACAATGAGACACTTATCGCAAAATGTAACAACAAAAAAATGGTTCAAATGGCTCTGAGCACTATGGGCAAATGGCTCTGAGCACTATGGGACTTAACATCTACGGTCATCAGTCACCTAGAACTTAGAACTACTTAAACCTAACCAACCTAAGGACGTCACACAACACCCAGTCATCACGAGGCAGAGAAAATCCCTGACCCCGCCGGGAATCGAACCCGGGAACCCGGGCGCGGGAAGCGAGAACGCTACCGCCCGACCACGAGCTGCGGACTGTAACAACACATGTCGCAACTAATCTTTTCATACAGGTGAAGATGTATTCAGTCGCTTTCCGTTGAAACCCAGTGATTCAAATATGTCCTTCCATTTAAAGCAATTGCAGTTCCCATGCGGCTTATATTCGCTGTGAGTTTCCACAAGGCACAGGGCCAATCACTTTCTGTGGCAGATATTAAACGTCCTGGGGAACGCCAGGCACTGCAGCTGGTGTTGTATACTACCCACCTTCCCTACATTTTATTGCTATTTTTCTCAGAATTTCGAACATTTTGCATCATTCTACGTTGTCGAACGCTATTTCTAGGTCGACGATAGCCATGAGCGTGTCTTGATGTTTCTTCAACCTTGTTTGCATTATCAAGCGCAACGCGAGAACAGCCTCTCTGGTGCCTTTACCTTTCCTAAAGCAAACTCATCGTCATCTGACAGATCCTCACTTTTCTTTTCCATTCTTTTGTATATTATTCTTGTCAGCATGAGCTGTTAAGATACAGTTCTCGCACCTGTCTGGCCTTGCTATCTTCGGAACCGTATGGATGGTATTTTTCGAAAGGCCTGATGGTACGTCGCCAGTCTCATACTCGTACATTCCACACACCAACGTGACTAGTAGTTTGGGTACTACTTCCTCCAGTGATTTTGGACATTCCGATGGAATGCCTTATTTGATTTCCAGTCTTCCGGAGCTCTTGTAAATTCTAATTTTACTACTGGACCACTTATGTCGTCCCTATCGACAACAACTTCGTTTTCTAACCCGTCATCAGACAAGTCGTCACCCTCATAGAGGTCTTCATTGTAGGCTTTCCACCTATCTGATGTTTCCTCTGCGTTCAACAATTGAATTCCCATTGTGCTCCTAATGTTAACACCCTTGCTTTTAATTTCATCGAAGACTGATCTGACTTTTCCGTATGCTGAATCAGCTCTCCCGACGACCGTTTGTTTTTCGATTGCTCTACGTCTTTCCTGCGGCCGCTGCGCCTCGGCTGTCCTGCATTTGCTGTTTATTTTATTCCTAATGGGTTTATATATTGCTGTATTCCTGCCTTTCTCTGAATATTCTTGTACTTCCGTTTTTCGTCGATGAATTGACTCATCTTTTACCCAAGGATTCTTCGCAGTTACCTTCCTCGTACCTATGTTCGTCTGTCCAATATCTGTGACTCTCCTTTTTAGAGCTGTCTAACCTCTTCAAGTGAGCTGTCTTCTCTGGTATCCTTATTGGAGTATCCACATCCTTAGCGAACTTCAAACGCATCTCGTTATCCCTCAGTACTTCAATATTCCACTTACATTCACAATGATTCTTTCGAACGATTCTCTTAAATTACCGTCTGTTCTTCATCATTACTTAATTTCAATCTGAGACTATATCTGCCCCACCGTACTCATTACAGTCCAGTATCTGATTTAGGACTCTCTGTCTGATCATGATGTAATGCAGCTGGAATCTTCCACTGTTTCACAATCTTCTCCAAATATACCGCCTCCTCTCGTGATTCTTGAACAGAGTATTCTCTATTACCATCTGGAATTTATTGCAGAAGTCAATTAGTCTTTATCCTGTCTCATTCGTACTCCCAGCCCATATAGTCCCGTAACATTTTCTTCCGTTCCTTAACTTACAACCGTGTTCCAATCTCCTACAACTATTAGATTTTCATCTCCCTTTACATGCTGAACTACCCATTCAGTTTCCACTCTCTTCATCTCCTGCTTGAGACGTTGGCATGTACACCAGAACTATCGTTACTGTCGAATCTGATGAGAACACTCCTATCACTTAACTGTTCACAGTAGCTCACTTCCTATTCATAACGAATCCTATTCCCATTATACCATTTTCTACGGCTGTTGATATTACCCTTTACTCATCTGATGAGAAATCCTTGTCTTCTTTGCATTTCACCTCGCTGACCCCACTATATCTAGATGGAGTCTTTGTATTTCCTTTTCAGATTTTCTAGCTGGCCTGCCACGTTCAAAATTCTGACCTTGCACGTCCCGACTTGTAAAACGTTACCCTTTCGTTGGTTGTTCACTCTTTTTCTCATGGTAACTTCCGCCTTAGCAGTCCCCTCCCGGAGATCCGAATGGTGGACTATTCCTGAAGCTCTTGCCACTGGAGAGGTCATCGTGACAGTTTTCTCAATTACAAGCCACATGTCCTGTGGATACACGTTATGTTTCTTTATTGCGGTGGTTTCCATTGTCATCTGCATCCTCATACCGTTGACCTTTGCCGATTGTTCGACCTTTTAGGGGCAGTTTCCTGGCCCTAGGGCAAGGAAGTGCCCTGAACCACTGTCGGCTACTCCGCCCTCTTGGACAAAACCGTTGGCAAAACGAGGGTGACTTCTTACGGCAGAAGTCTTCGGCCGCCATTTCAGACGATTTTTATTCAAAATTTAAGCAGTGGCGGGATTCGAACCCGGGACCGAGGACGTTTCGATAACTAGTCAAAGACGCTATTCTCTATATAGGATTTTATAAAAGACATGTCACCAAGGTTTGGCCAATCAGTTTCTTTGGGCTTAGCGCATAACCCGTCTTACATGTGCTCGGCAGCCGCTTAATGTATAATATACATATATACTCGCGTCATGGCCTAACGTATTTTGACATGAGTATTATCAACTCTGTGTCCTACTCAATTCACGAATGAAGGGGCGCTAAAATATGTGCCTCCGTCCCCATCCTAATCTCTCATCTTATTTGCATGATGACTACCGAGATACAAGATGGTTGTACAATTTTCTAAATATAACCGACAAGGTTTCCAAGAAAAACTCGCCCTTCTTCCAAAAATTCTCTTTACGTTCGCTGAACATCTCTGTTACGCTTCGTTAAAAGGTGCACTGTACTTTCTCAGAATTTTCTCAGCAAACCAAAGTCTTCCTCTCGTTTCCATGCCATTGATTGTAATTGTTAGTCCTTTTTCGCACACCATCGTAGTATTACTCCTAAACACCGAAACGGTGTGGCAGGAGAATCCCGGGTTTCTTCTCTTTGTTATGGGCATTATCTTGCATTTATTTGCAGTCAAAGAGAACTATCATCAATTACATCAAGTGAAAATCATGTCTGTGTCATTGCGAACGGTCTTATAACTATCCAGGGATGTTATATTTCTGTTGAAAACAACACAGTCATCGAACAGCCGCAGATGGCTGTTGACTCCATGTGATAATTTTTAAATGTAGGTTGGGAACACTGGCGTTGCTGTAACTATCCGCACAAACGAAGTCCACAGTTGTGCTGACACGTTTCGAAGAGGCGGATGGGAGCGGCCGTTAAAGGCATTTCCCATGTATGATCCTTCCCTCTCCGTGGGGCGTACATTTCCTTCTAGAAATTCGACATTATTTTCTTTTGGACATTTTCCGTCCACTGTTACGTACTGGGTTCTATCGGTCACTAATTCTTCGATGCAATCGCATATATATTAAGGCCACTCTGTATTAGCATACTTTGATTAGCTTATAATACGCACAAAAAGTCTGTAACAGACAGAAGTTGGGGATACTGCTCTGTAATTCTGCGCATCCGTTGTTCAACCTTATTTATATATTGGATTGGTGCAAAGTCCGAAGCGTCTTTGTTTTGCATGTTAGTATTCCGGTTGCTATGAGTTTATTTGTCGATAGTCATTTTTTATTCGTAGTTCACTGTTGCTATTTTAAGTTTACATGTTGTCAGATTGTCATTTAGAGATAGCGAGTGGAGCTGTGGACGCTAGAAAATGGAGTTTCAAATGGAGAAATCGGAAGACTTCCGAAATATTCTTCTGTTTGAGTTCAATAGAGGGAAGAAAAATGGTTCAAATGGCTCTGAGCACTATGGGACTTAACATCTATGGTCATCAGTCCCCTAGAACTTAGAACTACTTAAACCTAACTAACCTAAGGACAGCACACAACACCCAGCCATCACGAGGCAGAGAAAATCCCCGACCCCGCCGGGAATCGAACCCGGGAACCCGGGCGTGGGAAGCGAGAACGCTACCGCACGACCACGAGATGCGGGCAATAGAGGGAAGACAGCAGCGTAGACATCCAGAAACATTTGTGCCCTTTATGGGGATAATGCTACTTGATAGAACACGGCAAGAACACACAAAAGGTAATGTTGTGCATCTAGTGAAACAGCGACTGTGTGGTGTACTACGAACTGCTTCCCCGATGTGTAACCATCACTGCTGACATTTATTCTCAACAACTGAGACATCTTGCAGACGCAGTCCAAGAACAATTACCAGGAAGACAGCGAGAAGTGATGCTACTCCACGAAAATGGCCGTTTGCATTCTGTTAAACTGGAAAGAGACACTATACATGAGTTGGGTTGGGAAGCCATTCCACATCCACCTTATTCACTTGATTTTGCGCCCTCAAATTTTCATCTCTCCGCTCTCTATCGGAAAACCTTCAACGAACTTCCTTTCCGGATGGAAACGCGCTCCGAACGTAGCTCGACGAGTTCTTCGCCTCAAAACCTCGTGATTTCTACAGTCGCGTAATCGAAAAGTTACACCACCGCGATTATTATTACTTATGTGCTACTAACTCCATTCGCAATAAATGTCGGAGACAGTATCCACACATGCCGCCAAATGCACCTTCAAAATTACATTGTAGTACCATACACATACTTCAAGAGATGTGACGCCATAAATACTGAAATTCGTGGGAAAATTCCGCATCATGCATGAAGTTTCAATGCATTTATTCTTTATTACTAATGCACCCCTACAGTGGAGTCAATGTAAGAAAATCCCTGACATCTGGGAGTACTTTTGACAGCTTTCAACTGCGAAGTGGAAACGGCTGTGGGCGAAAACAATAACCGTCAATAGAGCTATGAAGAGGCGTTGCCACGACGCGTTTACAAAATCTTATTGTAGAGATATGAAGCAGCTGCGCCCAGCGTTATAGAAACTGTTTCATATTTTGGAAAATGTTTTCGTGAAGCCGGCCAGAGTGGCCGTGCGGTTCTAGGCGTTACAGTCTGGAGCCGAGCGACCGCTACGGTCGCAGGTTCGAATCCTGCCTCGGACATGGATGTGTGTGATGTCCTTAGGTTAGTTAGGTTTAAGTAGTTCTAAGTTCTAAGGGACTGATGACCTCAGATGTTAAGTCCCATAGTGCTCAGAGCCATTTGAACCATTTTTTGTTTTCGTGAATCCACTGAATTGCAATTCTTTCGATATACAATACAACACAGCAATTATTTATTTCCGTTTCTGTTAGAAAACTGAAAAAATGAATACGCGGGCAACGCGGGGTTTGGCAGCTAGTTTTTACAACATGTGTAGATTTAAGTAGCTTCTCCACACCGAGCTTTAAGTTTCTCATGTTGTCAGCTGTTCTTGATTCGAATTCTGGAATAACGAATCATAATATTGCGACATTCGATGACGAAACACAAATATCATAAGTTATCCTTATTTGCGAAAGTGCTTAATGAAGCGATAGCAGTAGAGAGGAGCGGTGTCGGTCACCTGCAGCATCTTCTGTATCTTGGGGATGCGCGTGGAGCCGCCGACCAGCACGACGTCGTGCACGGACGCCTTGTCCAGCTTGGCGTCGCCCAGGGCGCGCTCCACCGGCGCCAGCGTCTGCCGGAACAGGTCCATGCACAGCTCCTCGAAGCGCGCGCGCGTCACCTGCCAACACAGGCGAGAGCACGTCACCAGGCGTCGTCATCTGCCTGTCTGCAAAACACTATTTGTCAATTCTAAACTGCTTCACTGTTCTTGTTATAAATGCGATGTGCATGAAAAATTAAGCGCTCAGTTCCTCTGTTATGAATTTTCGATCTCTATATGCATGACACTGAAATAAACTACCTGATAGAAGGACTGGAGCATCCAGAAGGGGAAGGAGAAACGAAATGAAGCGTTACGGGTTCAGAGGGTACGTAACGCTACTGCAGTGATTACAAAACCGAGTCAAATGCACAAATGTCTTGGCAGTATGAACTCACTTATCAGTACGACCTTGCAAGCCCTCAACCATGGTTGCATGTACTGTTCGCTTGCGAACGGTGTCATAAAGGTGTTATTTACCCTCCTGAGTCAAGCTGGCTCACAACTGTTGTAAATGGTCCTAAATGTCCTGGATAATGGCACTGTGACAGAGAAGACGTCCAAGCTGGTCCCATACATGTTATACCTGGGACAGATCTGGGAATCTTGCTGATCACAGGAGCATCCAATACCACGCAAAAATTCATAGAATAAGTGTCATGTGTGTGTGACCATTATCCTATTGAAAAATGGCACCGAGATATTGTCGCATGAGAGTTAACACATGGGGATGCGTGATGCCAGTGAGGTAACGTTGTACCGTACTTGTTCCCTCAATCATACCCAGCCATTACCTGAAGTCATGCACGAATGCTCCCCATACTATGACGTCAGGATCAACACTACTGTGCCTCCCCAAAATATTGGAAGACTGGGAGCTCTCCCCAGGTCGCCGCCATGCTCGCCGACGATAGTCATCCGGGGTAGTGCAGAACCACAATTCATCACTGAACACCATGCGACGCTATTCGCCAGCTGTCCCTGCTTTCCGTTCACGCAACCACTCCCGGCGCAGTCGTTTGTGTTACGCTGTTAACTGCAGCCTACACATATCATGATTATTCCCTTATCCATGTCCTACTAATATCCGATCAATGGTGCGGGATGGCACAGAAGGTAGCAGCGAATGTATTACTTCTTCTCGGGTGATGGGTGCAGATATGAAGGGACTGAGTTTGATGCCCAACACGTCGTTCCTTCTTGGCGATGGTCAGACATGGTTGACTGGAACCATGAAGACAAGAGTGCCTAGACTCACGGCCTATACATTCCAGCATTGAGCCATTCTCACGTCCGAGTGCCTCACAAATTTGGATACTGGATTCGATGAGCCGGCGAAATGGGCACCAACAATGTCAGATGTCAGGGGCCGACAATGCTTTTTCACACAAATACGTCGGCATCTCCGTGTCCTTCACAGCCACCATTCAACATCCGAAGCCATTCAAGCCTCTTACACCAGGCCTGGTAACAAACCAACAGCGAACAATACTAATTCACTCTGGTGACCGTCTTACCTGTAGCAAAGAATTGAAACTCTAATCCTGTATATATCAGCCGATGGTGTGTCCGTGTACAAGTTTTATTGGCATCCTACCATGTCCTCTGGGTGCTGCACTTTTTTGGTCAGGCAGAGAGCATTTTCCAACGAGCGAACGAACACAGCCAGAACTATTACATCTCATCAGAGCAATGGCACAACGGATGGAACATGTTCATAGAGCCTCAAATACGAGGTGTATTTATATGAGGAACTCTCCCACCAAGATCACAACTATTCACAGCGACTCGGTTACCCTGAGGAGTCTCCATACTTGTCTCGAAAGCCCAAATCAAGGATTCTCTACATAAATGGGGCTTTAGTTGGACACCTAAATTTAGCTGCAACGTGCCGCTGCAAACTATCAATTGCATTGTGAGGCCGGCCGGGGTGGCCGAGCGGCTCTAGGCGCTTCAGTCTGGAACTGCGTGACCGCTACGGCCGCAGGTTCGAATCCTGCCTCGGGCATGGATGGTGTGATGTCCTTAGGTTAGTTAGGTTTCAGTAGTTCTGAGTTCTAGGGGACTGATGACCTCAGATGTTGACCCATAGTTCTCAGAGCCATTTGAACAATTTTTTTGCACTGTGAGGATGTGTAAACTAATACGCCGAACATTATGAACACTGTCCATCTCGACGTTGGATGCCGCCTCGTGGCGTTGCAGGTAAGTGACACGGTAACAAAATTATGTAAACGGAGCAGACACGAACGGTGGATCACCCTAGCGCAGATACTGGCTGCAAATGAGGAAATCCATTGAGATAAGCGACTTTGACAAAGGGCAGATTATTATTACGCACAGCTTGTGGACTAGCATCTCGTCAACGGCGAAGCTGGTCGAATGTTCACGTGCTACTGTCGTACACATTTACGGAAAGAGATAGAAGCACAGTGAAACTACCACTAGGCGCTAAGTGGCTGGACGTCCACGACTCTTCACAGAACGAGGAGTCGGCCGAAAGAGCATAATACTGGTGCACACACCAGTGTTTCGGACCACTCTCTTCATTGAACATGGAGCTCCGCAGCGGAACTCTCCTACGTGATCACGCGTTGAGCCAATGGCATCGTCAGTTGCGGCTGCAGTGGGCACGGGACCATCGGCATTGGACAGTCGATCAGTGGCAACGTGTCGGCTCTTCGGATGAATCACATTTTTGCTACACTAGGTCGATAGTCGTCTCCGCGTACGGCGTCATCGAGGTGAACAGCGGCTCGAAACGTGCAGCTCGCCGCGGACGCTGGATGGTGGGAGCGGTATCCTGCGCTTGCATGGGACCTGTGTAGTAATCAGTGACACGCTGGCAGCTGCGAACCGCCTGCATCACTTCATGTTTGATGTATTCCCCGACGGCGATACCATCTTTCAGCGGTATAATTGCCCGTGTCTCTGAGTCAGAACCGCGCTACAGTAGTTTGAGCAGCACTATAGTAAACTCAAGTTGACGTCTCAGCGGCCAAATTCGCCAGATGTAAATCCTATGGAACCCATCTGGCTCGCTATCGGGCGACTTCACCGTGTACGCTGATCAGCGGCCGGTTATTTACACGAACTGAATGACCTGTGCATAGTCATCTAATGCCACACACCTCCACAAACCTACCAACAAATTGTCGGATCATTATACGCCGAATCTGTGATGTATTTCGTTCCAAAGACGGACAAACATGCTATTAAGCAGATGGTCATAATGTTTTGGCTCGTCAGTGTACACTTCGATCGCATCAAGGGGATTTGAATTACTTTTTAGATGATGCGCCAGAAACTCTAGACTGCAGTCGCTAGCTAGACGTAAATCTAAGTACTGTTCAAATCTTTATTAACTCTTCGTTGTTTCGCAGCTATATTTCTGTCCTATACACTTTCATGTTTTAAGGTTACTCAAAATACTTTCGTTGCCAAACGTCTAAAACAAGGCTGACGGATATTACCAATTCTGTTTAACATTTATTTGGAAGAGGCACTGAACGCCAGGTACAGGAAAAGCTCAGGCATGTGAGTGAAGACTGGCGACGATGCTCTTGACTCTCTTTTATTTGCGAATGAACAGCTAATATTGTCTCAAGATGAAGGGTATGTGGAATACATGCCAAGAAAGCTTCAAGAGGAGTATAGCAGATGGGGTTTGGGAATAAGTCTGGACAACAAGGGATATATATATATATATATATATATATATATATATATATATATGTTTGTTTGAACTAACACAGAGGAAGAAGAAATAAAATCATGCAGTAGCTTCAAACAGTTGGCAAGAATAGTAGGTAACACCGGTACATGTGATAAAGATATTAGTTCCAGAATAGCAGTGGGATAGAAAGCTACTAAAGCTTTGCTTGGGATAATATGGAGTAATAATAATCGGCAAGACATTAAGAAAAGAATGTTTCACAGAGTTGGGGAGAATATAGTTTCATATTGAGCTGTGATCAAACGAGGAAAGTTAGCGAGAAAATTAGAACATTGAGAAGATGTCTGC
This sequence comes from Schistocerca nitens, assembly GCF_023898315.1. Classification (NCBI taxonomy): domain Eukaryota; kingdom Metazoa; phylum Arthropoda; class Insecta; order Orthoptera; family Acrididae; genus Schistocerca; species Schistocerca nitens. The sequence continues at coordinate 550,806,800 of NC_064614.1, forward strand.
AGTTACCGAGGCAAGAGGGGATGCGAAACGAGGAGGTACTGAGACGAATGGAGATAACGACCTCAGTAACAAAAACTTTAGAGAAAGGAGCGCTTCAGTGGTACGGATGCATAAAGAGAATGCCTAAGCATATGTGGCCAAGGTATATTTTAAACTGAAAGCCGCCCAGGAGAAGAAGGAGAGGAAGGCCAGCCCTAAGACGGGCAAAATATTTGCAGGAAACAATGGATGACAGAAATCTTGGAACGCATACCTGAACGAAAGAGGCCTGTGGAGGTCAGAAACGGCTAACTTCTGAAATGTGAACAAGGTTTGAGAACTGCACACGAAGTGGTAAATAGGGCTGTAGAACTGACATGAATTCGATAGGAATTATTGTATGAAGTGCTAATTACTGTTATATAGGCGACGTCGAATTCTGGTTTCTTTTGCGTACAACTTAAATAAGTAAATATGGTTGAAAATAGGACTACGTTATCCTAAGAGGAAAACACATAAATTGACACATATAACCGCCAGATATTACTTGAGAAGGCCATCTCATTTGAGATGGAAAAAGTTGTCATTTCTGAAATACTGCAAGACTGTAGACGCAGAAAATAAAGAATCCCATGTCATTCTTGAACAAACTGGCGACGTTTTCTATCACAAAAAATTTTAGCGGTATGGTAGCAATCGATGTAACCTTCAAAACTCACCATCCCAACAATGAAGTTATTGCGCACTAACGTTCTTAACTCTGCTTGCTGGATCTTCTAGAAGAACAACATATATTAGATCTATACGAATTAGAAGAAATATTAGGAGGAATGCACATCCTATACAGGAATTGTAAGCAACGCAGAGAGCAAACTAATTTGTCAGATTAAGCAGAGTGACTGAAGAACAGAAAAATAACTTTAAAAATGGAGAATGCTCGTGTATCTGCTTCGACCTCCACTGCCACTCTTTGTCGACGATGTTGCTTCTGTGCCAGTACCATACTTACATATGTATATACGTATCTATATATATAAACAGCGGAAAATCCAGGATGGAATGAAAGAATATTATGAAAAGCAAAGCTGCTACTCACCATATAGCGGAGATGCTGAGTCGCAGGTAGGCACAACAAAAAGTCTGTCACAATATAAGCTTTCGGCTAACAAGGCCTTTGTCGAAACCAGACGACAGACTCAGACACACACACACACACACACACACACACACACATACACACACGCAAACGAACCTCACACGTACATGACTGCAGCCCCTGGCAGCTGAAGCCAGATATACTATTACATACATTCCACAGGTAACTGTGCTGCGCATGGTGAAAAGTTCATCGGACCAATATTATCGATTATATTTCCTATTCTAGTAGCGCACTGACAAGGGACCGTACTAACTTCCAAGCAGCGCGCAGCCGAGCGAGTAAGCGCTTCGTTTGATAAATGCTTGGGATCGAATCTCGCCGTCCATACTGCTTTTACTTTTAATTTCCACGTAAACTTTTCAAGATGAAGATGGTCTGCCAACGTGCAGTATCAAAGTAATTGCTGATGCAGCATTGCGAGGTTTATTTTTACAGGAACGTAAAGAGCCTTACAAAATCACTACAGAATGACACGTACATCGTCAACCAGAACAGAGAGATAGCTTCTAGAGAAGATTGATCAAACATTCAATCAATCGGACATCATCAGTTATCCACACCATATATTCGGTGATATGCTTCTATAGCTGTGGTACGCCGCGATGTTGTGATGAGCGAGAACCGTTTATAGAGATAAAAGAAGTTTATTTTGCAATAGACAGACTGAAAAAAACAAGCAACAAAAAAAGTCTGGCGTTCATTACAAGTGCTGTATGTCTCAATAATAATTGCTTTTCATGTTCCTGTGTTCAGTATCATCGTGATTCTTGCAGGGCTCCAATGACTGCACATTATATTTGTCACAAATGCAGATACAGTAATGAAAATAAAGTGACTGTACTGATTTGATTCAAAATTCCCTTGTACCTTTTTTTTATTTCCCATCTTATGAGTAATTTTTCTCCATTTCTCAGGATAAGGTAATTAAAATATTAAATGATTCATTCGATATTGATAATTTGCACTGTCATAGCAAACCTGTTGCTTGAATTACTTGGGAATGAAAAACAAAAGTAGTAGCAGCGATATTCGAACCACAGACCGCGCTTCTGAAACTAAACGCTTTATTCGCTAAACTGTGGAGTATTTGAAAATTAGCGACCATTAGAAAGTATTAAGAACGCCTGTAGTTCTCAAACTCGATCAAGAGTTGCGTCTTTCTGTTTACACATGTTGGCACTCCAATCGTGCCCTACATACCCTCTCAGTATGAATAAAATGGGCGAAAGGACGTTCGTACGGTCCCCTTGAGAGCGGGACTGTCTGTATGCCTTTGTAAGCGCCCTGACCCCTCTTATCTATTTCATGGTCCCTAGATGAGACACACGATGGTGGCGCCATAATGAACACACTGTCTTCTTCGAACACAGCTTCTCTAAATTTACCCAAGAGGGTTGCACGAAAACGAGGTCTCCTTTCTTCCAAGAGCTGCCCGAGCATTTCATGTTGTTACGATTTTAACTGCGCGTCTCTGAATTCATTTAATATCTGATCTGTCGCCATAAGGACAACTAATATCCTAACAGTAGAATTGGTCGCTCTAGCGTCCTGAATGCGATTTCCTTTATAGACGTTTTGTACCTTTTCAGAAGCCTGCCGAGAAATTTAACAAGTCATCCTTCGCCTTCACTAAACCTAATTTTACTTGATCCTCCCATTTCATATCGCTTCTCGGTGTAAATACTTATGTGATATGACATGCTGAAGACGCTGCCCATAGTTCTTGGGATCTTGGGATACTATCCTATTCTTTCTCTTTGTTACAAGCGTTATCTTACATTTATTCACATTTAAAGAGAGCGGACATTCCTTACACGAAGCGGAAATTTTGTCCAATTCTTTTTGCAGTTCCTCACAATCGTCCAAGGATGATAATTTACTGTAGACTGCAGCATCGTCAACGGAAAGTCGTATAGTGCTTCTGCTCCTATCTTATAAACAGTTTGTGTGTATTGAGAGCTCTAGAGGTCCTATTACGCATTTTTGTGGCACACTCGGTGTTATTTCCGCTTCTATGGAACATTCGACGTTCAGTACACAGGTACCGGGTTCTATTAGTCAACAACCGGGAGGCAGGAAAGGAACTCAATATCGCGCTTAAACAATTGTCCTCGACCACCCTATCTGGGCATCGCTCCCGACAGAACCTGAACATATAAGAAACATATCGAGAAAACAAAAGCTAAAATACAAACACGTAATGGCATACAGAACATACTGTCAGCTGCGAAGTGGAGCGCCAATGCGAAAGTAGTCCGTTCCACAGCTTTCGCCAGATGATTTCGCTCGCTGAGTATGGATGTCCAGTCTGGGAAAAATCTCGTCACACTAGAAAAATGGAAGCGCTCCTAAACGATACCTGCAGGAAGATAACTGGCTGCCTGAGGCCTTTTAAAGAGGACCATTTATATTCATAATCGGGTATTGTCCCACCAAATATCACAAGATCGTTCCTGTGCTTGAAGAAAGGACCAAAAAGATGAACGACCTGCCTTACCCGGTACATAACAATCAGGCTGTGCCCAAATGGCTTAAATCTAGGCAAAATTTAATATATCAGTGCTACCAAATGAAAGTTCTACAAAATCATTAAAGTAAGAAGAACATTCGGAAGCCCTTTTCACATAGGAAGCTCTACCCCAGGTCTCCCACTTAGAATGGCGACACTGGAAAATGTTCGACCGACTTCGTACAGGCACGTGCGATCAAAACAACTTATGAAATGGTGGGGGCTACACAGCCACTGACAGGTAAGTGTGATCAGACACAAACAACGGAACACCTTCTACAATCTCTGTTGATCCATCATGGACGGGGGACATCGGCTGATCAAATTCGCCAACAGCCGTGTAATACATGGCTGTTGGCTAATTCCATTGATAATTACCTTCTAAAATGTCCGTTAGTGGATGCACTCAAAAGGATCCCCTGTATTACGCCAAGACAGCTGCAGCCTATACCGAATTCTGCATAAGCGAAATATATCTTACATATTTGATTACATATTTCTGTATTTGACCAATACTTTTATACAGGATAGCCCACATAAAACCGATACACCTCATGTCCAATATTCAAGTAACAACAAATTAACTAACAAAGAGTAGATAACAGTAACGTTAAAATACATATAATTACCTCCAGAATGAAATTTTCGCTCTGCAGCGGAGTGTGCGCTGATATGACACTTCCTGGCAGATTAGAACTGCGTGCCGGACCGTGACTCGAACTCGGGACCTTTGCCTTTCGCGGGCAAGTGCTCTACCAACTGAGCTACCGAAGCACGACTCACGCCCCGTCCTCACAGCTTTACGTCTGCCAGTACCTCGCCTCCTACCTTCCAAACTTTACAGAAGCTCTCCTGCGAACCTTGCAGAACTAGCACTCCTGAAAGAAAGGATATTTCGGACACATGGCTTAGCCACAGCCTGGGGGATGTTTCCAGAATGAAATTTTCACTCCTAGCGGAGTGTGCGCTGATATGAAACTTCCTGGCCGATTAAAACTGCGTGCCGGACCGAGACTCGAACTCGGGACCTTTGCCTTTCGCGGGCAACTGCTCTACCAACTGAGCTACCCAAGCACGACTCACGCCCTGTCCTCACAGCTTTACTTCTGCCAGTACCTCGCCTCCTACCTTCCAAACTTTAAAGAAGCTCTCCTGCGGACCTTGCAGTTGCGCGCGAAAGGCAAACGTCCCGAGTTCGAGTCTCGGTCCGGCACGCAGTTTTAATCTGCCAGGAAGTTTCATATACACCTCATGTTTATAAGAGATGCTGGAAATGGTGGCCATGGGCATCCAGGAATCGCTGCAATTCTGCAGGAAATATATTGTTAATTTCTCTAGTAATATTCCGTTTAAGGTCGTCTACTGTGTGGGGTTTGTCGGCATACACTTATTTTTAGTGTGCCCCATAAATAAAAGTCACACGATGTTAGCTCCAGGAACCTTGGGGGCCACATAACTCCGTCAGTCAAAGATCTCTAGATATCTGGCACTGTTGAAAGTGTAATAGAAAAATATGGGGCCAATAATATGCATGCCGGACAACGCACACCAAACACCTGTCTTTTCTGAGTGGAGAACTGAACTGAATTAGGGGGTGGGGGGGGGGGGGGGTGTTGGGTTCTTGGGGAGAAGAGACCAAACAGCGAGGTCATCGGTCTCGCAAAGGACGGGGAAGGAAGTCGGCCGTGCCCTTTCAAAGGAACCATCCTGGCATTTGCCTTGAGCGATTTAGGGAAATCACGGAAAACCTAAATCAGGATGGCCGGATGCGGGATTGAACCGTCGTCCTCCCGAATGCGAGTCCAGTGTGCTAGCCACTGCGCCATCTCGCTCGGTCTGAGTGGAGATTATTCAAGCAGAATATGTGGATTGTCTTGCAATTCTGGGAGTTTACATATCCTGACAAATGAAATAGTCCTCATCTGAAATGTACTAAAGCATGGATTCCAATTAACCGTTAGCATTTGATACCGAAAAGCCAATTGCAGTAATTAACTCTTGTTCCCTGGTCCTCAAATTTCAACTCTGGCACCAACTCATATAATAGGCTTTTAATTGCACATCCTTTAGTACACTGTACACACTGTACTTGATACACCAACCTACTGCGATAACCTCCTTACTGTCTTGAGAAGACTTACTGTATTGTCCATGCGAATTTTGTCTATTGTTTCAGTGGTCCTCACTGTCGGTCGCCTGTTCCTCCACACATTCTGAACGGATTCCACACCCCTCCATTTCTTGCACAGGTGTGCTGCTCGTGGTCAGTTTCCTACCAGGATACTTCCCTTGAAACATTTATTTTACAGTCCTTGATGGAGCTTTTCTTTATGTAACACTCCACAGTATCACTTCGCAGTTCTAATGCAAACTACCCACTGCTTTAGCTCAACAATACGAGTTTACCACAACTGATACACGAACACGCAGCAGAGCTCAACTTTCATATAAAATGCAGTGTAGCCAACTATCGAGACAGTGTTGCCACTTCACAAGCAGTTCGACTAGAAATGATTAACCGGTACGAATAAATAAATTAGTCAAGTATTAATCGAGCGAATGTGTTTGCGAAGACGCTCAGCATATTGGTTAGTTGTGGGCAGTGAGGTAGTGCGGCGCACCTTGGCGTAGAAGTCGATGCCGTCGTGCAGCGCGTCTATCTCGAGGCTGGCCTCGGTGCTGGACGAGAGCGTCCGCTTGGCGCGCTCGGCGGCGGTGCGCAGGCGTCGCAGCGCGCGCGCGTTGGCGCGCATGTCCTTGCGGTGCTTGCGCTGAAACTCTTCCGCCAGGTGCTGCACCAGCCGGTTGTCGAAGTCCTCGCCGCCCAGGTGCGTGTCACCCGCCGTCGACTTCACCTCGAACAGCGACCCTTCCGAGATGGCCAGCACCGACACGTCAAAAGTGCCTGCAACAGTTAGAGAAAACCTGCCCTCCATCAACTCAATCTGCTCAGGTGATTGGTAAAAAGATGTCCCAAATGATCTTTACACCTTTCTCTACACCTACAACTACACAATTACTATGCAGTTCACAATGAAGTGCCTGACAGAGGGTTCATCGAACCGCCTTCAAGCTATTTCTCTAACGTTCCCCTCTCGAACAGCGCGCGAGTAAAATGAACATTTAAATCTTTCAGTGCGAGCTCTGATTTATCTAAATTTACACTACTGGCGATTAAACTTGCTACACCACGAAGATAACGTGCTACAGACGCGAAATTTAACCGACAGGAAGAAGACGCTGTGATATGCAAATGATTAGCTTTTCAGAACATTCACACAAGGTCGGCGCCGGTGGCGACACCTACAACGTGCTGACATGAGGAAAGTTTCCAGCCGATTTCTCATACACAAACAGCAGTTGACCGGCGTTGCCTGGTGAAACGTTGTTGTGATGCCTCGTGTAAGGAGGAGAAATGCGTACCATCACGTTTCCGACTTTGATAATGGTCGGATTGTAGCCTATCGCGACTGCGGTTTATCGTATCGCGGCATTGCTGCTCGCGTTGCAGTCGGTGGGTTCAGGAGAGTAATACGGAACGCCGTGCTGGATCCCAACGGCCTATTATCACTAGCAGTCGAAATGACAGGTATCTTATCCACTTGGCTGTAACGGATCGTGCAGCTGCTTCTCGATCCCTGAGTTAACAGATGGGGATATTTGCAAGACAACAACCATCTGCACGAACAGTTCGACAACGTTTGCAGCAGCATGAACTATCAGCTCGGAGACCATGGCTGCGGTTACCCTTGACGCTACATCACATACAGGAGCGCCTGCGATGGTGTACTCACTGACGAACCTGGGTGCACGAATGGCAAAACGTCATTTTTTGGGATGAATCCAGGTTCGGTTTACAGCATCATCATGGTCGCATCCGTGTTTGGTGTCACCGCGGTGAATGCACTTTGGAAGCGTGCATTCGTCATCGCCATACTGGCGTATCACCCGGCGTGATGGTATGGGGTGCCATTGGTTACACGTCTCGGTCATCTCTTGTTCGCATTGACGGCACTTTGAATAGTGGAAGTTACATTTCAGATGTGTTACGACCCGTGGCTGTACCCTTAATTCGATCCCTGCGAAACCCTACATTTCAGCAGGATAACGCACGACCGCATGTTGCAGGTCCTGTACGGGTCTTTCTGGATACAGAAAATGTTCGACTACTGCCCTGGCCAGCACATTCTCCACATCTCTCACCAATTGAAAACGTCTGGTCAATGGTGGCCGAGCAACTGGCTCATCACAGTACGCCAGTCACTACCCTTGATGAACTGTGGTATCGCGTTGAAGCTCCATGGGCAGCTGTACCTGTACACGCCATCCAAGCTCTGTTTGACTCAATGTCCAGGCTTACCAAGGCCGTTATTACGGCCTCAGGTGGTTGTTCTGGGTACGATTTCTCAGGATCTATGCACCCAAATTGCGTGAAAATGTAATCACATGTCAGTTCTAGTATAATATATTTGTCCAATGAATACCCGTTTATGATCTGCATTTCTTCTTGGTGTAGCAATTTTAATGGCCAGTAGTGTATTATGACTGTGATTCCTCCCTATGTAGGTGAACCCAGTCAACTGTTTTCACAGTCTGAAGACAGTTGGTGATTGAAATTTTATGAGAAGAGTTTGTTGCAACGAAAAAACCCTTCGTTTTAAAGATTTCCACCCCAATTCCTGTATCATATCCGTGCCATCGTCTACCCTATATTCATGGGAGAAACTGGAATATCACTTACATACCCTGCGTGTTATAGATGGCGCACATGTTTAAGTATGTCCCCACTTCTGAAATGTATGTTATCAAAGTTGTACAGACCATTTTGGAACACCTTGTACTTTACTCATATATGGGTTCCCAAAAAAGTACAGAGTGTTAAGTTTTACCACACCTGACAAACCACTGACTGTCATATTCTCTGCCTCAGTCTTCTTCTACCCTTCATAACCTGTATCCTGCACCGGCTGATAAAGTTCCCACATCTTAAGCATATGGAATGCTTTCACAAGTCCCGCATCTGCCGCAATATCGAATCCTAACCACCGCTGTATCTGCCATGCTTGAGAACTCTGGTATGCTGCTACACCTGCCACCACATCCTACCGTCTTTATATCACCAGCCGCTCCACGTCCGTTTCTAAAGTAATGATTTAGAAATTCCTCTCCCAGACCGTGAAATAATTCATGAGACCTAAGCGTCCTATAAGCTGCAGCCTGATCTACTTTTTCCATTTACATAGGAAGTCTGTAGCGAACCCTTTTCCTGCATACCTATCCACCTGCTACCACCTGAATCCCGTCTCTTGATCCTTCCCAATACTTATCCCATATCCTTTCGATATGAATATGTTCTCCAGCCCCATCTGCTTTCAAATCCTTCGTCTACCAAATGCTACCACGGACCCACAGCAGCATCAGTCTTACAGGTCTCAAGAGCACACACATCATAATCTCATCAAGATTAATATCATTATTTTTACTCATATAAATTAACTGTTTTAATCAGAGAGTGAGGAACGACATCATGAACGCTACCAGCCACCTAAGGGGAGGGGGGTGGGGGAACTATAAACAACAACTAAGAAATGGCTCTGAGCACTATGGGACTTAACTTCTGAGGTCATCAGTCCCCTAGAACTTAGAACTACTTAAACCTAACTAACCTAAGGACATCACACACATCCATGCCCGAGGCAGGATTCGAACCTGCGACCGTAGCGGTCTTGCGGTTCCAGACTGCAGCGCCTTTAACCGCACGGCCACTTCGGCCGGCAATTATCCAAGGTCGCTAGACTTTACAGTGGACGCAAGCTGGTGAACCAACAAGTTTATGCCTCTGCACGTGGTATTTACCTTAAGCTGCAATGAGCTGTCGTCTGCTAGCCACTCTCTTCCGCTGAAATTCCTATAAAACTAATTACACCGTTGCTGAATTTTCCAGCAGAAACTTTCCCTATGTTTCTCGTTATGCAAGAGAACATGTACTCATCCCTAGTCTTAGAATGTGGCAATATACACGCGCATGGTTGGAGCAGCGTGCATATTATAACGCCCTCTCAGTTCTTGCAATAACAATTAACTAATTGGCTGGTTCGTTTCTCCACAGCTGGAGCTAAACGATGCTACAGCTAATTTCTAGCTGTATGTCAGCCGCTGTGAAAGCTGTGTTCACCAAAATTACTCCTCTGTGTCGTGCAGAACATTATACGCTCTGTTCTGCACTTGACGCCAGTTCAGTGAAGAGTCCCCCAAAATTTCCGTCTTGTCTTACTCATAGCTGAACTGTCTCCCCACATGGGTTCTTTCGTTCTTCACGTCATGGCTTTTTTCAACCAATAGGAGCGTTTCTCTTATATTGTGGAAACTCTCTCTACCAATTGCAAGGTCCCTACCATTAAATTGAGGCGAAACTTTGGCTCTTTTGTACTTCCTAGCACGTTTCCGCCTATCGGACATTTTGTGCCCATTCCAGACACCTAAATGCGTACATTTAGTCTTTCACATGTGTAGCACTCGCTGGACACATGATCGAAAATGCGTCACAGGTTTTGTTGATATCCCTTTGGAATTCTGAAACACAGTTTTTAAAAGCTTTCTTTCCTGTCCTCCCCCAGATGGGCCATTACACTCGCTCTCCCCATCTGAGTCACTGGTCGGTCGTTGACCTTCGGCCTGGGACTCCCCTTTGTTTCCATGGTACCCCCTGTAGCGCGGCCTTGCCTCAGCTTGCCCCTCTGAAATTCCAAACTAAAACACCTCTCGCTGTTTGTTGCACCTTCTGCTCATAGACATCCATTATATAGGGATGGTGTGTTAATTACTGTCGATTGAGTGTCATCCCTGTTTTGCATTACATACTGATACGCAAATTTGCTCATAACCGCCGAATAAAGTTAGGTGTCATATTGACCTTCCCATTGTGATGTACACAGCTTTCATGTAAGGTGCGAATCTGATCTTCATTTATTCCTCCACCTTACAAGTGTACTTATCGGTAAGTAATTTTAAGTGTATCTTACTTCTCGTAAGTCTAATGGTTAATATTTTCTGTCTCTTGTATTTGATCGTTATTTAACACTGAAATCCATTTTTTTACTGCCATTTACAAGGTCCAGTCTGCGCGTCCTTGTAATCTGGTTTCTACAGCTAGACGTCACGATCTTCAACCCGCGGTGGTGTGGCGCGTACTCGGCTTCACAGTATTCAGTGTGTGGCTAGCACTGTGACGTGCAGTTCTATTTGACGCCTGCCAATATATTTTAATATGGTGACGACTCCCAATGATTCTGTGTCTTTTAATTCTTTGTTTCCCCCACGGATTTTGACGATCGTATGTTTCTCCACTTTTATACTCTACCGACACCGCGAGCTGTGTTTTAATTTACATTACGTTCGTTCAATCTGCAATGTTTTCTGCTCATAGGTTTTATCCTATCGTATGTGGACTGTAACGTGCTGCGGGCCGTGGTGGCCGAGCGGTTCTAGGCGCTACAGTCTGGAACCGCGCGACCGCTACACACATGGATGTGTGTGATGTCCTTAGGTTAGTTAGGTTTAAGTAGTTCTAAGTTCTAGGGGACTGATGACCTTAGAAGTTAAATTCCATAGTGCTCAGAGCCATTTGAACCTTCTTGTGCTGTCCGGGGTCGCCTTTTTGACTGTGTTTTGGAGACGTATTACAGAACATGCGTGGTTCGGATCGCATGCGCATCTGCCGCTTCATCAAAGGTTTTACTGAGGAGTGGTATGTTTTTATGCGCACTTGCACCTTGGAATTCGTAGCACATGAAGTGTTAGTTTATTGAGTACATCTCTTTACTGTCTATTTTGTTGGTTACGTTATGTTGACTGTTAGTGCTTTTGCTTGTGTAGTCTCATTCTATACCCAGATATCCTGTCGATATACCTCCAGGTTATGAAACCGGTCGTCATACAGTGTAAACACAATAAACAGCTATTGCGGATTTGCTCATTCACTCAGTTCAAAACAGATTTTACCATCTATAATTTTAAATTGTTTGATTGTTCGTCACATTATGTACCAATTTTTTGGCCTTGATTCGTCCGACGTATAAGGTTACTTGTTGTACAGTATTAGAAGCTTGCATGAACTTTGGCTTTGGTAGTATTGAAAGAAAATGTAGATTCAAACTTCAAAATGTATTTCAGAGTTTCTGTTTGTATGCAGCCTGGCTTGTGAAGATTGTGACTACCAACGGATCTAGGCAGGAAGGAATATCGAAGTAGAAGATACATTGAATCATCAGATGTGTCGCTACCCGGTTGGAGTACTACGTGATAAGACCTGAGCCACCCACCTCCGCCGAGGTCGAAGATGAGCACGTTCTTCTCGCCCTGCAGGTTCTTGTCGAGCCCGTAGGCGAGCGCGGCGGCGGTGGGCTCGTTGATGATGCGCAGCACGTTGAGGCCGGCGATGGCGCCCGCGTCCTTGGTGGCGCTGCGCTGCGCGTCGTTGAAGTAGGCCGGCACCGTGATCACCGCGTCGCGCACGTCGGCGCCCAGGTACGTGCTGGCGATCTCGCGCATCTTGCTCAGCACCATCGAGCTGATCTCCTCGGGCGCGAACCTCTTCGTCTCGCCCTTGTACTCCACCTGCGACACGCCACCGCGCCAGTCGACAACAGTTACTAGCGGAGAACGCTCCGCGGGACAGATACCCTAAGTCATGGCAGCAACAGACAGGAAACTTCCTGAGAATGTCTCCAGGAACTGAACGTATGCTGCAATTGCAAAGATATAAGCGACGGCAAGTGCGAGAATTAAAACATTCAGATGAACAGCCCATGTGTCCAAATTCCTGACAAGAATAATGTACAGAACAATGGAAAAAATATATAAGATCTATCAGACGACGATCAGTTTGGCTTTAGGAAAGGTAAAGGAACCAGAGAGGCAGTTGATGATGTAAACAAGACTGAACAAAAATCAAGACACATTCGCAAGATTTGTCGACCTGGAAAACCCGTCGACAATGTCGAAGGGTGCAAGATGTAAAAAAACTCTGAGGAAAGTAGGGGTATGCTATGGGGAAAGACGGGTAATGTTTAATATCTACAAGAACCAAGAGGGACGAATAAGACTGGAAGACCAAGAACGAAATTCTCGGATTAAAAAGGGTGTCAGACAAGGATGTACTGTTTCGGCCCTGCTGTCCAATCTATACATCGTAAAAGTAATGACAGAAATAAAAGAAAAGTTGAAGAGTGAGATTAAGATTCTGGGTGAAAGGATGTCAATGATAACTTTCGCTGGTGAGATTGCCGTCCTCAGTCAAAGTGAAAAAGAATTACAGGATCTGTTGATTAGAACGAAAAGCCTAATGAGTGTAGAATGTGGATTGAGAGTAAATGAAAAAAGACAAAAATAATGAGAAGGAGCAGAAATGACAATAGCGAGAAACTTATCATCAGAATTGAAGATCACGAATTAGAGGAAGTTAAGGAATTCTGCTACCTCAACAGCAAAATAACCTATGACGGACAGAGCAAGGAGGACATCACAAGCAGACTAGCACTGACAAAAAGGGCATTCCTGGCCGAGAGAGGTCTACTAGTACCAAAAAAAGGCCTTAATTTGTGGAAGAAATCTCCGACAATGTACATTTGGATCACAGTATTGTATGGTAGTGAAACATGGACAGTGGGAAAACTGGAACAGAAGAGAACCGAAGCATTTGAGATGTGGTACTACAGAAGAATGTTGAAAATTAGATTGACTGATATCGTAAGGAGCGAGGAGGTTCTCCGCTGAATCGGTGAGGAAAGTAATATACGGAAAACACTGCCAAGGAGAGGGATAGTACGCTAGGACAGCCCAACCGGTTAGCCGTGCGGTCTAATGCACGGCTTTCTGGAATGGGAAGGAGCGCCTGGTCCCCGGCACGAATCCGCCCGGAGGACTTGTGTCGAGGTCCGGTGAGCCGGCCAGTCTGTGGATGGTTTTTAGGCGGTTTTCCATCTGCCTCGGCAAATACAGGCTGGTTCCCCTTATTCCGCTTCAGCTATACTATGTCGGCGATTGTTGCGCAAACAAGTTCTCCACATACGCGTACACTACCATTATTCTACCACGCAAAAACATAGGGGTTACACTCGTTTGGTGTGAGACGTTCCCTGGGGGGAGGGGGTCCACCGGAGGCCGAACCGCACAATAACCCTGAAAGAGTGGTTCGGTGTGGGGCAGTGGAGGGGTGAAGTGGACTGCGGTAGTCGTCGTGGGGTTGTGGACCACTGCGGCTGCGGCGAGGACGGAGCCTCTCCGTCGCCTCTAGGCACCCAGTGAACATACAATACAATACAATGCTAGGACATCTATTGAGACATCAGGGAATAACTTCCATGCTACTCATGGTACTAGCAGGGGTTGTAGTTGGTGAAAACTGTAGAGGAAGATAGAGATTGGAACACATGCAGCTAATAATTGAGGACGTAAGTTGCAATTGCTACTCTGAGATGAAAATATTGGCAGAGGAGGGGAATTTGTTATGGGCCGCATCAACCCAGTCAGAAGACTGATAACTCAAAAAAAATTCCTGCGAACTGAGGCTACGGAATGATGCTGCACATCCTTATTGGGCACAATTTCCACGCAGATATCACGTACGATTTGAGAACGCTCGGTGGACAACGGAAATGGCCCCTGTCGCGTAATTGATACATGTTTACGCCACACTGACTTAATTCTTTCTTGAGGAGGTGGCTAGACCGTTGCGACACACAGCAGCTTGCAGCAGGAACCACACGGCATTTTTCCAAAATGAATTAGAGAGTCACAACGAATGAATTAGGATTTCAACATGACCTTCCGGACACTGAATCCAGAATTTCACCTTAATACGCACATGGCGATGATACTACGAGAAGTGGCACTGGACTTGCATTTCGGAGAAACACGTTTCAAATAGCCACCTGACCATCCTGGTTTTTGTTTTCTACGGCTTCCTAAATCAATAAAGGGGACTTGCCGGGATGGTTATTTTGAAAAGGAAATGGGTTATTTCCTTCTCCATCCCTATCCTGGGTTTGTGCTCCATCTCTTGGAAGAATACAGATCTCTCTAGCTTGCCTAGAATATTTCCTTACACCGGCTGCTTGTAGTTAGATGATGTAAATTCCAGGCGCTTGTATCGGATTCTATAGTGGATGCTAGGCGACTGAGACAGTCGATGACGACAGTCCCCAGACACTTGGCACTCCTCAATCGCCGTGCCGTGTGCCTCTCACAAAAACTGAATTTAAGACCTCATCTATGACGGGACATAGAACAGTCGTTCCCAACCGCTCAAAGTTTCGACAAGCCATAGTGAGTAACATAATATCAGAATGTGAACCTTTCAGAAGACCAAAGCATTCACGTCTGCGATTCTTCAGGGGATACAAATCCGCAATACCCGGCTGAGTGCCGCTTTTAAGACCCAGTAATGACGCAGCATTTAACGTGCACTCATAACATCGCGGCACCTTTATTAATGGCGAAATTAATCTTTTTAAGATGAGTTCCTGTTATTTTTCATGAGGAGAGATGGGCGACATGATGATCAGATACTGCTCCAAAGTGTACAGACTACATGAGGTAACATGGGGTAATACACTACTGGCCATTAAAATTACTACACCACGAAGATGACGTGCTACAGACGCGAAATTTAACCGACAGGAAGAAGATGCTGTGATATGCAAATGATTAGCTTTTCAGAGCATTCACACAAGGTTGACGCCGGTGGTGACACCTACAACGTGCTGACATGAGGAAAGTTTCCAACCGATTTCTCATACACAAACAGCAGTTAACCGGTGTTGCCTGGTGAAACATTGTTGTGATGCCTCGTGTAAGGAGGAGAAATGCGTACCATCACGTTTCCGACTTTGATAAAGGTCGGATTGTAACCTATCGCGATTGCGGTTTATCGTATCGCGACATTGTTGTTCGCGTTGGTCGAGATCCAATGACTGTTAGCAGAATATGGAATCGGTGGTTCAGGAGGGTAATACGGAACACCGTACTGGATCCCAACGGCCTCGTATCACTACCAGTCGAGATGACAGACATCTTATCCGCATGGCTGTAACGGATCGTGCAGTCACTTCTCGAACCCTGAGTCAACAGATGGGGACGTTTGCAAGACAACAACCATCTGTACGAACAGATCGACGACGTTTGCAGCAACATGGACTAACAGCTCGGAGACCATAGCTGTGGTTACCCTTGACGCTGCATCACAGACAGAAGCGCCTGCGATGGTGTACTCAACGACGAACCTGGGTGCACGAATGGCAAAACTTCATTTTTTCGGATGAATCCAGGTTCTCTTTACAGCATCATGATGGTCGCATCCGTGTTTGGCGACATCGCGGTGAACGCACATTGGAAGCGTGTATTCGTCATCGCCATACTGGCGTATCACCCGATGTGATGGTATGGGGTGCCATTGGTTACTCGTCTCGGTCACCTCTTGTTGGCAATGACGGCACTTTGAACAGTGGACGTTACATTTAAGATGTGTTACGACCCGTGGCTCTAATCTTCATTCGATCCCTGCGAAACCCTACATTTCAGCAGGATGATGCACGACCGCATGTTGCAGGTCCTGTACGAGCTTTTCTGGATACAGAAAATGTTCGACTGCTACCCTGGCCAGCACATTCTCCAGATCTCTCACCAACTGAAAACGTCTGGTCAATGGTGGCCGAGCAACTGGCTCGTCACAATACGCCAGTCACTACTCTTGATGAAGTGTGGTATCATGTTGAAACTTCAAGGGCAGATGTACCTGTACACGCCATCCAAGCTCTGTTTGACTCAATGCCCAGGCGTATCAAGGCCGTTATTGCGGCCAGAGGTGGTACTGATTTCTCAGGATCTATGCACCCAAATTGCGTGAAAATGAAATCACATCTCAGTTCTAGTATAATATATTTGTCCAATGAATACCTGTTTATCATTTGCATTTCCTCTTGGTGTAGCAATTTTAATGGCCAGTAGTGTAGTAGTTTATTCCAGACAGGACTAACTACTACACTGGAGGCTAGTTCTAGGGTTAGAAAAAGCATGAATAACACTGTTACAACAGAAGCCAGTGCAGAAGTCCCCCAGGAGTGGATCCTAACCACAGTAGCAAACAGTAGCAGCATCTTAAGGCAACAAGGCGATAGGCTGCCATCCGACCTTTATCAAAGTCGGAAACATGATGGTACGCATTTCTCCTCCTTACACGACGCATGACAACAACGTTTCACCAGGCAACGCCAGTCAGCTGCTGTTTGTGTATGAGAAATCGGTTGGAACCTTTCGCATGTCAGCACGTTGTAGGTGTCGCCACCGGCGCCAACCTTGTGTGGATGCTCTGAAAAGCTAATCATTTGTATATCACAGCATCTTCTTCCTGTCGCTTAAATTTCGCGTCTGTAGCACGTCATCTTCGTGGTGTAGCAATTTTAATGGCCAGTAGTGTAGGTCGAAGGCTGTAGTGAACTCATTGGAGTGGATTTCATTCCCACTCTGCGATCTAGTATAACGTTTTCCAATAGCAATTAAGTCGAATAGTTCATTTGAAAGAAGTCGCTGTGGAAGCAACGACAGTCTAAAACTGGCAACAGTAACTTCAAGTGCTATGCTAAGGGAAGCCTTGCTTTGGTTAGAAAAGAGCCAGATAATGCTAATTTACTGCACATACACATCCTGTAAGAAAAAAAAATAATAAGAAAGCTTTATTCCTTGGTCCCCATCTCTAATGTCACTCTTGATAAAACGAAATTATTTGTACAACGGTAAACAAGAGAATACTGTCACGTGATGCAGATACTTACAGTTTTTAAAGAATATTTTTAGACAATAACAGAAACAGCTTGGGCTTAATACGTTGATAGATATTTTAAAAATTACAAATGCTATGACTCACCTGAATTTTGGGTTTGTCGCCATCGGAAATGACCGTGAAGGGCCAGTGCTTCATGTCGTCTTGTATCTTGGGATCGTCAAAGCGTCTTCCAATCAATCGCTTCGCGTCGAAAACCGTGTTCTTCGGGTTCATGGCCACCTGTGAACACAACATCACGAAAATTGTGTCAAAATTCGAATGGCTCTGAGCACTTTGGGACTTAACAAAATGGTTCAAATGGCTCTGAGCACTATGGGACTTAACATCTATGGTCATGAGTCCCCTAGAACTTAGAACTACTTAAACCTAACTAACCTAAGGACAGCACACACATCCATGCCCGAGGCAGGATTCGAACCTGCGACCGTAGCGGTCGCGCGGTTCCAGACTGAAGCGCCTAGAACCGTTCGGACACACCGGCCGGCAAATTCTGTCATCTTGCGTTATTTTCAAAATCAGTTGTATACCATTACAACCGTAATATTCATTGTTTTCCGTCGGTTGCCTAAAACACGTGTATGGAATGTCATCCCAGCACCACTAGATAGATCAGGCTCTTGCATATGTGTTACAACGTAATTGAAACCAAACGTAATCACATATAATGAGTACAGGAAATGAATTCCCAATTGCGAATACGGCCACCTCCGACTGTAGAATGCAATGACGACATTCAAAATTTGTGTCGGGCCGGGACTCGAACCCGAATATCCTGCTTGTCGCGAGTGATCGCCTTAACCATTCGGCTATCCGTGCACACTTCACGGCTAGACCCAAATTTTCAAATGTTGTCCTCCATGTCTCATTAACCTCTACTCGTTGTACATCTGCTGTAACCACGGTGCAGGGGAGATATTTAATCGAAAGTCGCTAACCTGGTATCAGCAAACAAATACAATATTTCAGTGCCTGTATTTGTAAGAAGTGCATTGCATTGTACTTCTTATACTATCGTACACTAATGTAAATGCGCGAGTGCCGATATAATACTCCACAATAAAAAGTTGATAAAATAAACACACAACTAAATACGTCAGTCACATCAAACAGTTACAAAATCCAACAGTTCTCTCTACAACAACAGTGTCATTGGCAACCAGCGTGGAAATTTCCTGTCTTGGCTCATATTCTAAACTGCAATATTGCAATTTTCTGCCTGCAAACATAATCTGTAATGTGCAAAGCCCCTTTCAAAAATGGTTCAAATGGCTCTGAGCACTATGGGACTCAACTGCTGTGGTCATCAGTCCCCTAGAACTTAGAACTACTTAAACCTAACTAACCAAAGGACATCACTCACATCCATGCCCGAGGCAGGATTCGAACCTGCGACCGTAGCGGTCACGCGGTTCCAGATTGTAGCGCCTAGAACCGCACGGCCACTCCGGCCGGCAACAAAGCCCCTTTAAAGAAGGAAAATTTGTTTCCCTACTCAGAAAAATTTGTCATTTGTTTTGCAGTAGGTTCAAATGGTTCAAATGGCTCTGAGCACTATGGGACTCAACTGCTGAGGTCATTAGTCCCCTAGAACTTAGAACTAGTTAAACCTAACTAACCTAAGGACATCACAAACATCCATGCCCGAGGCAGGATTCGAACCTGCGACCGCAGCGGTCTTGCGGTTCCAGACTGCAGCGCCTTTAACCGCACGGCCACTTCGGCCGGCTGTTTTGCAGTAGATGCTGGATTGCTATTGGAGAGAAGAATCACGAAGATAGTTTTTCTGATTTCAGTTTCCTCGTCATTACTGTGCAGTACCTATGTTACCCAAATAACACACACACACACACACACACACACACAGACACACACACTCACACATAATTGATTCTTCATACTTCGGTACATTACACGAGAGACCGTGAATCCTTACGTCCTGAAAAAAGGACAGTTGTTGTAGGATTTTTCCCTCGACACCGAGGCTAAAAGAAGTGGAGCACAAACTAACTTAAACATGAATACCGATAGAATAGACGGTGGCATTTTTTGTAAATTAAAAAATTAAAAAATACAACGAAGGCATTCGAACTAGGAAGAGACACGTACTGTAACATAACTGAAAATTTCTTAACACTTTCTCCCGTCAGAAATAACTTTGAAATCATTTAGTAAAAGATGTGTAGAGCAGCTGTAAAACACGAAAATGGAAACATGTAGCATCAGATTGTTTTCTCGTTTACGTGAAACAGATGAAGAAATAAAACTTACAGAAACTGAAAGGGTGGCTACTTCGGACATCACTTAGAGTGTGTCCTTCTCCTTTCCTTGTTCGTATTTTCTGTATTTAATTCAAATTAAAAGTGTGTTTTTGCTTCACACAGCCGAAAGTATAAAGTGTTATACACGGTTGTTCTTCTTACTGCAGAAGTTTATTCGCCCAGACAGCATAAAGTTTTTTGATATTTTATTGACATTAAAGCTATCTGATACCTGATATTGCAAGCTTTGTAATGATTTCTTTTTATGTATTCCGTTGATAGCATTTTTAATACGTTGTTATATGTTACGTAATTGTACGTGATATTACGCTAGAAGGTAATGCAATAGATTAAAACAGAGCTCACTAGCGTGTTTTTATGGTTCCACCTTGCAACCCTTCTCTCACTTTTTAAGTTTAAAGATGGAATTTGGTACGAAACATAACAAACATAAAGTAAAGTTACACACCACCGTTCTCATATTTTTAATCACTAGATACAAATAATTCATTACTGTAACCTTACTAGTTTGCACTCGGGAGGACGACGGTTCAAACCCGCGTCTGGCCATTCTGATTTAAGTTTTCCGTGATTTCCCTTAATCAAATGGTTAAAATGGCTCTGAGCACTATGGGACTTAACATCTGTGGTCATCAGTCCCCTAGAACTTAGAACTACTTAAACGTAACTAACCTAAGGACATCACACACATCCATGCCCGAGGCAGGATTCGAACCTGCGACCGTAGCAGCCGCGCGGTTCCGGACTGCGCGCCTAGAAGCGCTAGACCACCGCGGCCGGCTTCCCTTAATCGATTGGGGCAAATGCCGGAATGGTTCCTATGAAAGCGATGGCCAATTTCCTTCCCCAGCCTTCCATAATCCGATGGGACCGATAACATCACCGTTTGGTGCCTTCTCCCAAATCAACCAACAAGCATCAATAGTTTTTAGTATCTGGTAACGATGACCATAACACTGATATAAGATACAGTCAAAACATTTTTCTAGCAATTTTCTGAGGCGTACATTTAGAAAGCCAGCTATATAATCCTTTTACTTTCATAAATTTTTGTATGAATAAAAAAATAAAAAATATAATAAATATACTTTACATTCTATTTCAAAGATGTAATCGTATGTTGTAAAAGATTGCTGCCATCTCGTGGCATCTCAAAACACTATGTATTCCACTGATTGCCTCGTAAGTTTCCTATCAGATGTCAACAAGCACACAACAAGAAAGAATTTTATACACGACTTATGTATTATTTGTGATTATTGTGCACTGTTCGCACGGTTGTTATCTTATCGTATGACGAGAGACGGTACTATGGAGTATCGTCTCTATAAGGATGTTTACCTTCAATTTGTATGCATTTTATGTTGGTCTAATGTCAGAATTTTCCGTAATTGATCCTTATTTTACATTAAATTTATGTCCAATTAATGTGAACAGTCGACGAAATGGATTGGCCCTGTATACAAACGATCTGGAGATGGCGATCTAATTTCTCTGAAACTAGTAATCACTGTGTATTTTTATGCGGTCTGGACGAATAAACTGTCGTAATAAGAACAACAGTGTTTACGTTCTAACATCGCCTCCAATACAGCTGACAGTGTCAGGTAATCATCGTAACAAAATGCTGTGCTGAGCATTTGTCGAGAAGAAATCGAGACCAAGCTCTTGGTAACGTGTTCTTCGCTGCTGCAAAGTGTCATCAAAATGGAAACTTTGTTACTGACGACGTGTAATAATGAGCCAACGTATAGTACATAGCTTTTATTCAATTAATATATAACAGTGTGCTTCCGAGTGTTATGCCCAGTTGTTGTTTACATTAACCATTCGCTCCCAGGAAACCTGGTAGATCACCTCAATTAATGTTTGCCTTTCAAAAACCAAGACCCTTTTTTAATGGGCAGTTAACGCCTATTATTTTCAGTACATACTGGAACTATTATTGACTGTTGTTGGGAGTATGAAAAGAAAAATAGTAATATGTTCAGTTGTTCGTCCTTTTTTTGCCGTACATCTATGGTCTCCCTTCATTAGTGATTCAGTAGTAAACAGAGCTTTGTTGTTGGATGATACTATTACAGAAGATACTGCTATTTAACTAAACAGACGGTAGGCTACACCAATAAGGTTATAGAAGAGATTCTAATAATGATAGTTATAGGTGGTGTGGTTCTTAATAAGATATATATTTGAAGTGCATCTTAAGATAAAAGGTTGTATCATTATTAACTTTTTTCATATTGTTCGAAAACTTTTAATTATGGAGATAACAATTAGACAACAATGAATAGATAACAATTTCCGGTTCAAAAATCAATCGTCTTCACATCTGACAGGAATAAGGAAACAGAAAATGCACTTATACTAACTTTTCTTTTCAGATCGGAAGAGGGCTCATTTTTTTCAGCCGATGCTAATTACCTAATTATTGTCGTCTAACTGCGATCTAGACAATTTACAGCTTTCGAATAATTTCTTAAAAAAGTTTATGTACAAGATATCCCAGGAAGGAATGGTTACCATTCATGGATGTGACAGGAACGATAATTCCAAGCAAAAAAGTCCAGTAATCATGGATTCTGAAACGCATACCTTATGAGCCATGAGCACTTTTGCAGTGGAAGCGATGCGTTTCACAGCAGCGAAGATGAGCAAGTGCCCATAGCTCTTAAGGTATGCACTTTAGAGCCCATGTTTACTCGGCATTTTTTCATGTTTTCATCCATATTACCACATCCAAAAATATGGAAAGCAAAGAATTTGCAGTAGGAGAGATTTGTTTCATAACATTGAAAATGACGCTACGCTCATAGCTCTTAAGGCATGCAGTTTAGAGCACGTGTTTACTACACTTTTACGCTTCGAATGATCGTTTCTGTCAAATCCCTGAATAATGGTCACTCCTCCTAGGCACCCTGTATAAAATATGTATTTGAGATCGCTTCTCTCCATTTAGAAAATGTCAGGTAATAGTTATAAGCAGATTAAGTACTACTATCGCGCTACTGTCTAAGTGAAAAATATGTACGATTCGTCTTGTAGAATGGGAAAGGCTGTCTAGTACAACGACCATTTCTAGTATAGCAAAATTTCAGAAATCAAAGCCGGCCGGTGTCGCCGTGCGGTTCTAGGCGCTTCAGTCCGGAACCGCGCTGCTGCTACGGTCGCAGGTTCGAATCCTGCCTCGGGCTTGGATGTGTGTGATGTCCTTAGGTTAGTTAGGTTTAAGTAGTTCTAAGTTCTAGGGGACTGATGACCACAACTGTTAAGTCCCATAGTGCTCAGAGCCATTTGAACCATTTTGATTTTTCAGAAATCAAGATGCTGTATGCGTGGCTGTTTCGATGTGTCGTCCATTTCAGCCGTTTTGCAGAGCACCTCATATTTCCAGTAAAATGAATGTTTACGGTAAACCCACTTCAGTGTCACATGTCCTCAAGCCACGGAGTACACTGCATGGTGGCGTGGGAACTTGTCTCTTGGATCTGAAGTAGGAGTGGAGATTCGGATCAGAAACGGGGAGCAGCACAGGCGACGTGTAAACAGCGCCTGCCTGCAGCAGGAGGCTGCTATCGGCAGATTCGGTCCACGCGTCAGTCGTAAACCTACGCCCACGCCGTCGTCTGTTACCTCCCCGCCTCCCCTCACCACGACACACATACACGCACGTCTCCTCGGGGCGTAACATTGGCCGCTGGACATCGTCCAGAGCCTGGCCGGCTAAAGAAGAGCAGAAATAAACACACCTCGCGGAAAATTCCAGCATGAGCATCCACAGCTACCGTGGATGAGGTAAAGATCAGGACGTTATGATAAGCAGGTAACTTCGTGCTTCCACTGATGAGTCAACACATTATGACCACCTACTTAATAACTTGTTTTTCCTTCTTTGGAACGAAATACATCACTGCTCCTGAGTATCAGGGATCTGACAATTAGTGGTAGGTTTGTGGAGATATGTGGCATTAGATGTTTACCCATAGGTCATGTAATTCGCGTAAATAACGGGCCACTGATTTGCGTACGCGGTGATAGAGACCGATAGCGACACAGATGGGTTACATAGAGTTTACGTGAGGCGAATATGGTCGCCGAGACATCAACGTGAGTTCACTATAAGGCTCTTCAGGCAACTATAGCACGGTTCTGGCTCCGTGACACGGACAGTTATACTGCTGACAAGGGAACCTCCCCATCGCACCCCCCTCAGATTTAGTTATAAGTTGGCACAGTGGATAGATCTTGAAAAACTGAAAACAGATCAATTGAGAAAACAGGAAGAAGTTGTGTGGAACTGTGAAAAAATAAGCAAAATATACAAACTGAGTAGTTCATGGGAAGATATGCAATGTCAAGGAGACTCTGAAGGCAGGAGCGCCGTGGTCTCGTGGTAACGTGAGCAGCTGCGGAACGAATGGTCCTAGGTTCAAGTCGACCGGCGAATGAAAATTTTAATTTTGAAAACCTAAATCGGGCAAGGTAGAAGAATCTTTTTACCCCTTCGCCAAGTGTACAAGTTAGGTGGGTCGACAACATATTCCTGTCATGTGACGCACATGCCGTCACCAGTGTCGTATAGAATATATCAGATGTGTTTTCCTGTGGAGGAATCGGTTGACCTATGACCTTGCGATCAAATGTTTTCGGTTCCCATTGGAGAGGCACGTCCTTTCGTCTACTAATCGCACGGTTTTGCGATGCGGTCGCAAAACACAGACACTAAACTTATTACAGTGAACAAAGACGTCAATGAACGAACGGACAGATAATAACTATGCAAAAATAAAGAAAATAAAATTTTCACTCGAGGTAAGACTTGAACTAAGGACCTTCCGTTCAGCAGCTGCTCACGCTACCACGTGACCACGACGCTCCTGAGCTCATTTTCTCCATGATGTTACCTATGTGACCCGTGGACTACTCAGTTTGTATATTTTGCTTATTTTTTCACGGTTCCACACAACTTCTTCCTGTTTTCTCAATTGATCTGTGTTCAGTTTATCCAGGCCTATCCACTGTGCCAACTTATAACTAAATCTGAGGGGGGTGCGATGGGGAGGTTCCCTTGTGAGAGATGCCATCACCGTCGGGGAAGACATTAAGCATGAAATGAGGCAGGCGGTTCGCAGCTGTCAGCGCGTCTTCGATTACTACCACCGGTCCTGTGCAAGCAGAGGAGAATGTCCCCCTCCCACTGCACAATACTGCTCCCACCAGCCAGCATCCGTGGCGCGCCGCACGCTTCGAGCCGCCGTTCACCTCGATGACGACGTTTGCAGAGACGACCATCAACGTAGTGTAGCAAAAATGTGATTCACCCGAAGAGCCGGCACGTTTCCATTGATCGACGGTCAAATCCCGATGGTCCCGTGCCCACTGCAATCTTAATTTGCGATGTCGTTGGGTCAAAATGTGAATATGTACGGGTAGTCTGCTGCGGAGCTCCATGTTCAACAATATACGATAAACGGTGTGCTCCTAAACACGTGTGTGTGCACTACATTGAGCTCTTTCGACAGAGATACCACAGATTACGCCCTATCCTATTTTACAGGGCAGACGAGCCTCCGAACCCTAATTTCTGTGAAGAGTCGTGGACGTCCAACCATTTAGCCCCAAGTGGTAATTTCACATCCTTCTGCCTCTTTCCGTAGATGCTCAGGATAGTAGCACGTGAACATTCGCCCAACTTCGCCGTTTTGGAAACACTCATTCACAAGCTCTGCATTATAATAATCTGCCCTTCGTCAAAGTCGCTTATCTCGATGGATTTCCGCATTTTCAGCCCATATCTTCGCTTGGATGATTCCCCTCCCGTGTCTGCTCCGCTTACATACTTTTGTTACCACGCCACGTGCCCGCAAGGCCACCACGCGGAATCCAACGTCGCGATGGTCGGTGGTCATAAATTACGCGTTAGTGCTGAGCTAGTGAAGTGCTCGACAATGCTTTTTCCATGTTTGTAGTCTCGTTTGCTAGTCATGGTGTTTCCTCTTGCGTCGAGGGATATGTCTGTACACGTGTAGCCCGGGGTGCGCTTCAGGGTGCGTAACCATTCGTCTCCTGACCCTCTACGATCAGCGCACAGTTCACTGCAGGTACCACACTTGCATCACTAGTTTTCCTGGCATCCCCGCAGCCGGTGGATTGTTCACAGTGTGATGCTTCAAACGGCAGTGAACGGTGACTGGAAATTTAAGAAGACGTCTGGGATGCCACTGAGAACCAAATACTTACAAAGGGTTGTTCCAACGTAGTGGCTCTGTAACTAAAAAATTATAGCCTTGTAAAAAATTTTGTTACTGTAAAAAATTTGAACTTTGTGCCTGTTCTGACCATCGTGGACAACCTTTGTAAGCATATATTCGTTCTTTCAAAAGACAGTACCTCAGTGGCGATTTGTGTGTATGTTTGACGGCAAAGCCAAAAATTAAAATTGTGCCCTAATCTCTAAGTTTTTCGTGGCGACATTTTAGCATAAAATATTGTCGGTACTGTTTTTGGTGGTAATCAGTCCTGTGACTGGTTTTGAAGCAGCCCGCCACAACTTCTACTCCCGTGAAGACCCTTCAAGCATCATTTGCACCCAACGTCCTTATTTAATTGTTGTATATATTCCAAACTCTGTCCACCCCTACAGTTTTCAACCAATACAACTCCCTTCAGTTCAATGCAAGTTAGTTCCCTGATGTCTTGACACACATTCTATCATCCTGTCCCTTTTTCTTGCCAGAGTTTTACACAAATTTCTTTCGTCGCCGTTTCTATTGATAATCTCCTCATTCTCGATCTTATAAATCCTTCTGATTTTCCACACCCTTTCATTGCACCACATCTAGAACGCTTCGATCCTCTTCTTTTCCAATTCTTCCGCAGTCCGTGATTTTCTTCCATACAGTGCTACCGAGCGAGGTGGTGGTGTGGTTAGCACACTGGACTAGAATTCAGGAGGACGACGGTTCAATCCCTTGTCCGGCCATCCTGATTTAGGTTTTCCGTAATTTCCCTAAATCGCTTCAAGCAAATGCTGGGATGGTATCTTTGAATGGGCACGGCTGTCTTCCTTTCCCATCATTCCTTATTCCGATGGGACCGATGATCTCGCTGTTTGGTCCATTCCCCTGCTCAACTAACCAACCAACCACACAATTCTGTTCTTCAGACATAAGTTCTCAAATTTTTTTTTTCCTCAAAGCCACTTCTTTGAGCCACTAAAGCCGTTTTTGCTGCTGCAGCCGGCTTTTTATATGCTCCTTGGTTCGTCCATCAGATGTTATTTTACTTCC
This sequence comes from Schistocerca nitens, assembly GCF_023898315.1. NCBI lineage: Eukaryota > Metazoa > Arthropoda > Insecta > Orthoptera > Acrididae > Schistocerca > Schistocerca nitens. Next base: position 550,833,855 of record NC_064614.1, read on the forward strand.
TATGTATCAGCATTTCTTCACCATGTCTACTTCGTGTTCCCAGTTTTGATGGTAAGTTTCTCACTCATCATGTTCCGCTACTTCCCATTACGTTCATCTTTCTTCAGTTTAGTCTCAGTCCATATTCTACAGGGTGAGTCACTAATTATTGCCACTTAGAATAACTCCGAAAGTATGATAGGAGCTGAAAAGTGTGTGGGACAAATGTTGCATGGGACAATGGGGGCCATAATACGACGTTGGGTTTTTGTTGCTAGGTGGGGTCGCTGCAGAAATATGAAGGTCAACTTTGTTTTCTTTTAAATGGGATGCAATAGACTGGTATTTATTTTCTGATAGCGGCTATCGAGACGAATCCAATGGTGTGCAACACTAGGGTCTTTGAAGGTCAACGAAGGTCACAAAGGTGGCATGAACGTCCATTTACAGTTGGTGTTCGATGTGATAAGGAATTCCACTCACACCATGATAAGAAGATTGAAACACTGCATTGATAACAATGGTCATCACTTCGAACACCTTCTGTAAATGGACGTTCATGCCACCTTCAAAGACCATACTGTTACACATCATTGGATTCGTCTCGATAGCCGCTATCAGAAAATAAGTACAAAACTACAGCACCCCACTTAAAAAAACAAAGCTTACCTTCATATCTCTGAAGCGATCCCACCTAGCAACAAAAAACCAACCTCATATTATGGGCCCCATTGTCCTATGCAACTTTTGTCCCACAAACTTTTCAGCTCCTATCATACTTTCGGAGTTATTCTTGATGGCAATAGTTAGTGACTCACCCTGAATATTAAGAACATAATTCATTCGATTCAGTATGTCCAGCAATTCTTTTTCGCTTTCATCAAGGATGGCAGTATCGCCATTAAATCTTATGCCTCACTGTAAAGACGGAACAGTAAGGGAGCAAGAATGTGTGTATTAGTAGTATATCTATGCCAATCCTGCCCCACTTTGCATTCAAGTGACCTTGGATAGTGCAAGTGAGCTAGAAATTCCAAATCTCTAAAATCCATGATGTAACAAGTCCTGCCTTCATTATCAACGACTTCACTGCCCTTATCAATGAAGTCTATATTGGTAGGGTAAGTTCGGGAGAGTTGGACCATTTTATTTCTTCAACATAAAATTTATGTATTTTTCAAGTTATCTTGACTTCTGGAGCCACATTCGTACAGAGTGTCATATAAGCTTTTGACACCGTTCCTCACAAGCGACTTCTAATCAAGCTGCGGGCCTATGGGGTATCGTCTCAGTTGTGCGACTGGATTCGTGATTTCCTGTCAGGGAGGTCGCAGTTCGTAGTAATACACGGCAAATCATCGAGTAAAACTGAAGTGATATCAGGTGTTCCCCAGGGAAGCGTCCTGGGTCCTCTGCTGTTCCTGATCTATATAAATGACCTGGGTGACAATCTGAGCAGTTCTCTTAGGTTGTTCGCAGATGATGCTGTAATTTACCGTCTAGTAAGGTCATCCGAAGACCAATATCAGTTAGAAATCGATTTAGAAAAGATTGTTGTATGGTGTGGCAGTTGGCAATTGACGCTAAATAACGAAAAGGGTGAGGTGATCCACATGAGTTCCAAAAGAAATCCTTTGGAATTCGATTACTCGATAAATAGTACAATTCTCAAGGCTGTCAATTCAACTAAGTACCTGGGTGTTAAAATTACAAACAACTTCAGTTGGAAAGACCACATAGATAATATTGTGGGGAAGGCGAGCCAAAGGTTGCGTTCCATTGGCAGCACACTTAGAAGATGCAACAAGTCCACTAAAGAGACAGCTTACACTACACTCGTTCGTCCTCTGTTAGAATATTGCTGCGCGGTGGGGGTCCTTGCCAGGTGGGATTGACGGAGGATATCGAAAGGGTGCAAAAAAGGGCAGCTCGTTTTGTATTATCACGTAATATGGGAGAGAGTGTGGCAGATATGATACGCGAGTTGGGATGGAAGTCATTAAAGCAAAGACGTTTTTCGTCGCGGCGAGATCTATTTACGAAATTTCAGTCACCAACTTTCTCTTCCGAATGCGAAAATATTTTGTTGAGCCCAATCTACATAGGTAGGAATGATTATCAAAATAAAATAAGAGAAATCAGAGCTCGAACAGAAAGGTTTAAGTGTTCGTTTTTCCCGAGCGCTGTTCGGGAGTGGAATGGTAGAGAGATAGTACGATTGTGGTTCGATGAACCCTCTGTCAAGCACTTAAATGTGAATTGCAGAGTAATCATGTAGATGTAGATGTAGATGTAGACTGAGGCACTGCCACTTAAAATGATTACACATGAAGAGAAGAGTCATTTAAAATTTCATATTTTTGCTTCGAATGTTTTTTAATTGTAACAGAGTGATCTGTTAATATTTTAGTCCAAAAAAATTTCATCAGTTTATTATAATTTGTTATAAAACTTGCCTGAACATTGGTTTTTCTAATGAGTTGCTGGTTTTTTTCAAGCATTAGCCTGGATTTCTCTCATCACAACCAAATGTTGACCATCGTGAACAGGCAACAAACTGAACCAAATCGTTATTTTTATTAGTTTAGTAATAAGTTTACCACAGCCCACACATTCATCCTTGTCTCTTTCACCAAAGTTTTTTCGTTATCTTCGAAAATGTGTTGCAGCTGATAAACACGTTGAGCTATTGCAGTATTTTTTTACTGAGCTTCTTCAGTCTGTTTTTTTCCCTTCATTCGTATTTTCCTTTGGTGATCTTTTTGTGCCCTTTTTCTGTTTCCTTTGTTTTCTAATCCCTCTTTCTTTACAGTTTCGATATTTTCTGCAGGATTTAGCACGCTGGATACAGTTCCTTTCTTCCTCTTAAAATTCATGTTTTTATCAACAGAAGAAACGTATGATATTTCTTCCAAAAGTTTTGTCTGTGTTGGCTTAGGAGTAGTTAGTTTTTGGTGGTAGTCTTGAAAGTTTTGGCTTTCATAGGAGTGGAGTCTGAAGTTACGTCAGTGAAGAAATTGGACTTTTGCTTGGTATCACAAGGCCTTTTGAGGAGCTTTGAAGTAGTTGGTTGGCCTGTGTGTGAAATTGAGCTCTTGCATTTATTGGCGCAGATACATCTTCCGACAAATAAGGATAGTCTGACACTGCGGCCGTCTTCGTTGGGATTATTGTACACGCCTTGAAGCTAAATTTAACTGTGTTCCATCTGTCTCAGATTAAAATAAGTGGTCGGTCTCTCCCAAATAACACTGGTCCATCTAGCCCGGTTGTCTGGGAGAGATGTGACGACTCCGAATTCTAGCCAGCGAATTAGATGGCCTTTTTGGGTTAGTTTCATGCCTGCACATTTGTCAAGCTCGTGTCAGTATTTGCAAACTAAGCCTTAATACTAAAATTATGTAACTACACGATAAAATATTTCGGCTTACCAGAACAGAGAATGTGATTTTTCTCCAGAACTAATCCGACAATGAGACCATCACTTCTATACCACGTTGGTTCACAAAAGAGCTTCATCGCAAGTAACAGGAGCTGTTCTCCAGCGGAGTATTTTGAAATACTTCTCTGGTCCGTCTCACCCAGTAGTCCAACTCTATCGGACTCAACGCTATGTCCATACATACTCCACAAGCCACTGTATAGTGCGTGGCAGAGGGTACCCTCTACCTTTATTAGTCATTGCCTTTCCTATTCCCTTTGCAAACAGAGCGATGGAAAAATGACTATCTACATGCCTCCGTATGATGCTTAAGTTCTCATATCTTATCATTGTGAACCTTATGCGAAATGTATGTTGACGGCAGTAGAATCGTTCTGCAACTAGCTTCAAATGCCATTTCTCTAAATTTTCACCATAGTCTTCCGCGAAAGGAACGTCACCCTCCCTCCAGGGTTTCCCATTTGAGGTCCCAAAGCGTCTCCGTAACACTTGCATAATGTTCGAACCTACCGGTAACAAATCTAGCATCCCGCGTTTGAGTCGATTCAATGTCTTCCTTTAATCTGTTCTGGTACGGACGAGAAACACTCGGGCAGTATTAAAGAACAGGTCGCACTACCATCCTTTATGCACTCTCGTTTACAGATGAATCACACTTTCCCGAAATTCTCCCAATAAACTGAAGTCAAGCACTCGCCTTTCCTATCACAATCCTCATACGCTCCTTCCATTTCATACCGTTGTGTAAAATTACACTCAGATATTGAAATGACATGACTGTGTTAAACAGAATTCTACTAATGCTGTGTCCGAACATTATAGTTTGTTTTTCCTACTCATCCGCATTAACTTACATTTTTCTAATTTAAAGCTAATCGCCGTTCATCGCACCAACAACAAATTTTGTTTAAGTCATCTAGCATCATCCTACAGCCACTCAGCTTCGACACCTTCCTGTACACCACAGCTTCATTAGCAAAGAACGACAGATTCCTGCCCACCCTCTCCGCCAAATAATTTATGTTCGTAGGTTGGAACTTAAACAGTGGCAACTGTTCTTCCACAACCGATACAAAAGAGTTACATGTTTTCACCTGCTACTGTCCTTCAGATTAGTCATCGGCGTTGTGTAGAACCCGTTGCCAGCGATGTGGAAGGCGTGGTATACCGTTAGCAGAGCCAGTTCTGTTGATGATGCGAATGGAGCGGTCTACTGCCTGTAGAATCTCTGGAATAGTTCTGAAGCGAATGCCACGAAGTGGTTCCTTTATCTTCGGAATCAAATCAAAGTCTCAAGGACATAAATCCCGGGAGTATGGTGGATGGTACAGTACTTCCCAGTCCCATCGACCGAAAAGAGCAGCCGCAGCTTGCGCTGTATGCGCCCGCGCATTGTCGTGTAAAATGATGGGTGGGTTGTGCAGAAAGTGTCGCCGCTTTTTTCGCAAAGCTGGTCGTTTTTGGAGCATCACCTGCGACCTGTATTATGCACTCAGTGCCACGGTTGAGAAACCCATGTTCACCATCACCGATAGCTGAGAATCTTGATGTTAGATACATTTTACAGACGTTTAGATAAACCAGCACCGCTGCTCCAGATTTGATGTTGATGTATCTTGCACTCAATAATGATACTGTCCATTCTCCAATGCTGATAGTCTTTTAGTGTATATTGAGCTTCAGCCCTTACCCAGATGCTACAAGTTCTGCAGCATGCAAGCAAAAGTGTCCTCGCCTTTGAATTACATCTAGTAATTGACTAGTAAAATACTTTTATTAGTAGAATTAGCATGCGGTGCATGCCAGATTTTCATTTTGTGTCCAAAAAGAAGATAGTATTGAACAATGGCAACTATGACGGCAGTAGCTATGACAGTCCAGCAGTAATGACAAGCTACTCGTAGAAGAAAGGATTCCTGGGAAGATCGCTTTACGTTGACATTGACACATTCTTGTTGCAGTTGCTCATGTTGCAGAAAAGAATTTTGTGTTTTCATGACACTTTTTGGTTTGTCTATTTCGCATGTAGTAATTTTCTCTAGCAAAAAAAGTCGATGTTTTGGAATGTTTGGACGTTGCTTTCAGTTTCGCCTCAACTATTGTGACCGATTTGATTCGGTTCACCTTGATTTCCTCTGCTGAGCCATTCATTTCATCTCGAGACATCTTTCATGTTTTTACAAAGTATCTGTCTTTAAAAAGTACACACTTTTGCATGTATTAATTTTAAAAACCCACCAAATTGCCTAACCGTTTTTATTTGAGAGTACAACCATTTCCATAACTTATCAGACCTCCCTGACAACAGCGAACGCTTGCTCAGCGGGCGGCATCGATATGACGAGCAAGTGGAGTCAGCAAGAGTTAATTTCACTGCGAAATTATAGTTATTGCTAAAAAGACAGCCAATCGTTACATGTAACTGCGGCACAGTGGTGAGGAAAGAACACCTGAATTTCAGATTGCATTAAAGTTTTCTTGATTATACATATGTTACAGTAGACACGCTTTCAATTCGTGATCATGCTCCCCGAAATGCGGAAACAAAATATGATGCTTTTATTGACAAGATAGGATTTATTGTGTTTTTTTCTTGTTGTAACAGATTTAGAACTGGTGGGAACTCGTCAACTAGACATCTTAAACGGGTAGAGAACTTCCTTGCCTACGCATGTGCAGACTCTTATCCACAGTTACATGCAACGATTGGCTGTCTTTCTAGTAATAACTATAATTTCTCAGTGAAATTAACTCTTGCTGACTCCACTCGCTCGTCTGACGCAACAGAAAGGGTCAGAACTGACAGTAACTTCTCGGAACTATTCGTAATTATTTCGCTGATTCAGCAGGGCGGTGAGTTACAAAAGCTCGGCTGCCACTTGAAGCAAGGTGTCGATGTCGTGCCATCATTGTCGTTCTAAGCATTTCTTTCATGGCCAAGTGCACAACTCTCCAAAAAATGTGAGTCTGGCATATAACAACCTTACATATTTCACTTATTGATTACTCGTGCTTGGTTCTCATTCAGTGTTTCAGTTTCTGCAAGCAGCTGACGAAAGCAGTGGTTGTGGTCTCTCGGAAAAAGCGCCCGACTGTGAAGAAATTCGAAGACTTTAGACTTGTATGACACCTCTCACGGATAAAATGTCTTACAACGTTCACCTACCAATTCTTCTTTTTCCTGAAACCTTAACGCTTTTGCGGGTTAATCACTGTCTACCATTCAGGCATTTGATTTAAATGTTTCTGATTCTGATACCTTTGGACACTTTCCTGGATTCCTTTAGACAGAGTCCAGTCAGTTCAGACCTGGCCAAATCTATAAATGCAACTACAGTGTCTTTCCTAAATTCACTTGCTGCAACTCAGAGTTGCGTTTCATTCAGTATTGTAGAATCTAGAAGCAGTGGGTGTTGTCTAGTACTCAATCGGAGCAGTGGTTGAAGGACTGCACCGGCTAGTACCTGATTGAAGAAGAAAACCGATGAAGGCCGTCGACGGACAAGTCTCTTGGTAAGCCGAACACCATGGACATCGTCGTCAACTTTCAGGCTGACCTAGTAATATTATTGTATTTGTGTTAAGCTAGCGATAATGGGTGAAACGACATTAAATTAGATACAAATAACGATCTTGAATGGATTGTCGGTGAGTCTGCATTTAGAACAAACATGAACAGGTGTGATAGCTATAAATACGAAGGCCTCTCTGTAAACATTTATAGCATTGAGTATCCCTATTACGAATGAATGACCGTGGGTGACAAGAGAGATAAGAAAGAATTTCGGGTTGTACAGTCGTATGTTTCAAAGCACCCTCATGAGAAACATATCAATCTACACACATCAACAAAAGTCCTCCATCATCCCTTTATTTCAAAATTCATGGTGCAGAAAATAGAAACGGCTGTGAGGCATGCGTATATACTCATTTTTAAAGTGTCCAGATCACCGTATCAAAAACCAAACATTCGTGTAGCGACAAAATCGTCTTGTTTCCCATGAGGCGTTTATCACAACACTCCTCACAATGTCAATGCGTGGACAACGTCCCCTTGTTAGGACGCAGGTTTGAATCCGTCGTGGCAAACCACTGATGAGATCATCAAGCGAGCACTTTGCCAAATGTTCTGTTGGGTTCAAGTAAGAGCAACAAGCAGGTCACACCATTCTAGTGGTCAATTATGCTGAAAGGAAGTGTTCACTAGAACAGCACGATCCGCATGCAAGTTAATATCCATCAAGACGAAACTGCCACCAAAATGTTGGCTATACGGTCTACTATTGGTTTCACAATGTCGTCCATATACCATAGAGCAGTAACGTTACGTTCAACAACCACGAGAGATGTATTGTGGCTCCTCGTAATGCTACCCCAGAATATGACTCCACCATCATCTTGCTGCACATGTGGGACAGTGTTGTAGACGTTCGATGTTACCGGATTGTCTCCAAACACATTGCCTGCAAATATATGTGCAAACAGATCGCAGTTTTGTTCAAAACCACTCGATGCCAATCCTGTGGCATCCATTCAGAATGATTTCTTACCCATATGTAACAGAGTCCATAGTTTTGCGGTGTATGACATGGTGCTCGCCATGATTGTGAGGAATGGAGATTCGGATCATGTCATCATCGCATAACGGTTTTATTCCATACACGAGGTCCTGTATCTTCTTCTAACGCCAAATTCAGTTCTGGAGCATTCAGTCCACTGTTTCGTTGACTCAAAGGTCGTAGATATCGATCATTCCGTGTACCTTTTCAATGTGGATGGTCTATGCGGTCAAGTCCTCAACACTGTCTGTCAACTGGAACTGATTCCATGTCCGCGTAACATCACTTTGACCCCAGTTTACACGTTGAGCAAGTACCCTTGTTGACGAGCCTTCTGCGTGGAACGTGATGGTGCAGATCGATAACTAATCATGGTTGACTTTCGTAACTTAACGGGAGCTCACTCTATTGTTCCACAAACGTCTCTAATGCATCTCTATCGGAGCTCTACTTTCAGTTGAAGGACTTGAGTCAGTTTGAGCGCAGCGTTCTACCCCAGGTAACGCACTTGGTAACCCGTGTGTATGTTTACAAACAAAATCAGGGGTGATATTCTAATCGGTACAGGAACACTGACAATAGCAAAGCATTCGCATGGTATATCTGGGTGATACAAACATTTTGTTGATGTATCTTGGTAACACAGATACATGCCATGCCTATTACATAAAAAACATTTCAATTCTAGCAATTAAAAGCATTACTGGTCAACAGCACCCATTTGCGGTGTGTGAGTGTTGTCTGTGCTACTTTAATTCTAAAAAATGGTTAAAATGCTTTGAGCACTATGGGACTTAACATCTGAGGTCATCAGTCCCCTGGGACTTAGAACTATTTAAACCTAACCAACCTAACGACGTCACACACATCCATGCCCGTAGCGGTCGCGCGGTTCCAGACTGAAGCGCCTTTAATTCTAAAGAAAAGTTAGATGTACATTTATATGACTACACATAGTTTAAACCAGTGTCGTGCTTAGAGGCAAGAACGATTTTATAAGATTTACCAAGTTCAGCAAGAAACTGAAGCTGCTTTTCGTAATTTAGACTGATACGGAATCCGTGTTGGAATCAGTTGCTACGTGCAGTCGTAAAAGTGACTCTGGTTTGTACTGCGATGAAATACAATGGATACACCGTTCAGCATAGCATACTACATACGCTGCTGCAATTGGAGGGGTACTCCACGTTTAAGTGGCAGTGATTGCGTGAAATGGCTCACTGAACAGCTGTGAGTTAGCAGGGAGTGTGTGAATGCCTTTTTATTGCAAAGTAAAAGATGTAAATAAGTTCCAAAGAATAATTAGCGTTTCATTGACTGCTATTTCACTGTTACATACCGAGGAGCAGCACACTCCAGCTGCGACGTAAACTAAAGGCCTCAAAAGACAGTGCCGGTCGTCTTCCACAATCTCAGCAATCATGACGGCCATTTCTTGATCACAAACATATGCGAACAAATGACGACAGGTGGCTATGAAGAAGTTAAACTAAATCCAGGTCGCGGTTAACTGCTGCCATCTAATATAGAGAAATATTAATTATTTGTGAAGAACACTGCAGCATTGCACCGAGAGAGAGGCACTACAATATAAATTCATTACTTAACGATTCGCTAAAGTCAAACAGAGGTAATGAAGGAGAGGATTTAATAATGAATAAGGCCGTAGCGAAGGCATTATCGTACCAGGGTAGACACGAAACCCATATATACCACAGTATTACACTGAGAGTTTCAGAGGGAACATTTGGAAACATTTAACTAGAACAAAGTAGAAGACGAATGGGAAGCTTTAAGAGAAGAAACAGAGAGGCAGCAGAGGATCAAATAGGTAAAAAAAAAACAAGATCTAGTAGAAATCTAAAATAACACAGGAGATAATTTAATTGATGAAAGGAGACATTATAAAAATGCAGCATGCAGCAAAGGAGGCAGATAAAAGGGAATACAAACGTCTAAACAAGGAGACTCACAGGAAATGCAAAAAGGGTAAGCAGGAATGGCTGGAGGTCGGATGTAAAGATTCAGAAGCACATTTTTATTAGGTAAAAGGTGGATAACGCCTACAGGAAAAGTAAGGAGACCTTCGGAAAAAAGAGAAGCAGCCTTATGTGTATCAAGACCTCAGATGGCAAACCAACCCAAAGCAAATGGGGAAGCTGAAAGGTGGAAGTAGTATATAGATGGTCGATATAAGGGAGATGAACTTGAAGGCAATATTACAGGAATGGAAGAGGATGTAGGTAAAGATGAGATGGGAGATATGAAACTGCGAGAAGAATTTGACAGAGCACTAAAAGACCTAAATTGAAACAAGGCACTGGGAGAGCCAGCCATGGCAGAACTCTTCCATCCGGTGCGCACGACATATGAGATAGGTGAAACACCCGCAGACTTCAAGAAGAATGCAATAATTTGAATTCCAAGGAAAGCATGTGCTGACAAGTGTGAAAATTGTCCAACTATCAGTTTAACAAGTGATGGTTGCAAAATATTAACACGAATTCCTTACAGAAGAATGGAAAAACTGGTTGAAGCCGGCCTCAGGAAAGATCAATTTGGATTTCGAAGAAATGTAGGAACACGTGAAGCAATATTGACGCTACCACTTATCTTAGAAGATGGGTTGCGCACCGACAAACCTAACTTCATGGCGTTTGTAGCCATAGAGGAAGTTTTTGACAATGTTGACTTGAACACTCTCTTTGAAGTTCTGAAGGTAGGAGGGGTAAAATACAGGGAAGGAAAGGCTATTTACAACTTGTACACAAAACGAAGGGAGTCATAAGAAAGGAAGGGTATGAAAGGGAAGCAGAGGTTGAGAAGGGAGCGAGACAGGGTTGTGCCCTGTCCACGATGTTATTCAATCTGAACACTAAGCAAGCAAGAAAGGAAACCAAAGAAAAATTTGGAATAGAAATTAAAATTCAGGGAGAAAAAATAAAAACTTTGTGGCCTCCCGATGACACTGCAATTGTGTCAGAGAGAGCATAGGATCTGGAAGAGCAGTTCAATGCAATGGGCAACGTCTTGAAAGGATGATATAAGTTGAACATCAACAAAAGCAAAACAAGGATAATGGAATGTAGTGGAATTAAATCAGCTGATGCTGATGGAATTAGATTAGGAAACGAGACACTTAAAGTAGTAGATGAGTTTTGCTATTTGGGTAGCAAAACAAGTGATGATAGCCGATGTGGAGAGAATATAAAATGTAGTCTGGCAATGGCAAGAAAAGCGCTGTTAATACCGAATATAGATTTAAGTGTTAGGAAGCCTAATTTGAAAGTATTTGTATGTTGTAGCCATGTATGGATCTGAAACATGGACGATAAGCAGTTTAAACCAGAAGAGATTTGAAGCTTTTCAAATGTGGTGCTACAAAAGAATTCTGAAGATCAGATGGGTAGCGCACTAACAAATGTGGAGGTATCGAATAGAAATGGGGAGACAAGAAATCTATGGCACAACTTAACTAAAAGAAGGGATCAGTTGACAGTACTCATTCTGAGACATCAAGTGATCATCAGTTCATTATTAGAGAGAAGTGTGTGTGTGTGTGTGTGTGTGTGTGTGTGTGTGTGTGTGTGTGTGTGTGTGTGTGTATGTGTGTGTGTGTGTGTGTGTGGAGGGGGCGGAGGGCAAGGGGCAAATATCATAGAATGACACCACGAGATGAATACAGTAAACATATTCAGAAAGATATGGGCTGTAGAAGCTATTCGGAGATGAAGAGGCTTCCAGAGGATAGAGTACCATGGAGAAGTGCATCAAACCATTCTTCGGACTGAAGACCACAACAACAATAAAGTTTTTGACTGCTCACTCAAAATATGTGTACCATGCCAGAAATCAAGGGAACTCAAGGAAATGAGGGGATACTTTCATTATCATCGTGAGTAGAATCTAGTCAATCAAACGGAAATTTTTCTGTAAGGGTCTGTAAGAAATGAATAGTTTTTACCAGAAAATCATTTACCCCTATTGAGAGGTTTAAAAGTTTATTAACAGGAGAAACGATAATTGGAGGCGTGTACCATAAAGCTTGCAATGTGCGGAATGTACTCAAGATTAAAACACGTGGAGACTATTCCCATTTATATTTGAAAATTGATGTGATGTTTCTTGCTGACATGTTCGAAATCTTTCACGGTCTATGTTTTGAAACATAGGGCGCGGATCCCACGCATTACATTACTTACCTGGCTTCACAACCGGTATTGAACAACTCCAGTTTGTTCAAAGAAGCACTAGAGGTGGCAGTCGATTGTTCTTAGAGACAAGCAACTGCAAACAATAGATTCATGGCCAGTTACGGGACAAAACTGACGAATCTTAAACTGTACAGGGTGATTCCACGATGCTGTTACAAACTTACAGAGATGATGGAGAAGGGCAAATGTATCAATTTGAGACTAGGGATCCTGGTCACGAAACGACTGAGCCGAAAGTTACAAGTGAAAATCGTTCTCATACCTCTGATAGTAGAATACATGTTCCAGTACTGTTGCTGCTAAGATTGCAAGGTAGGTAACTTTCAGAGGTGGTAGTACGGAACAAAATTAGAAAAAAAAACTCCAGTAAATATGATCTCGAAAAAAGGCAAATCTTAAGGGCTATTGCACTTCCCCTATAGTAGAGATATGTTTCACAGTAGCGAAGATGAACAAGTGCACATAGATGTTAAGATATGCATTTTAGAGCCTATGTCTACTGGACTTTTTTTCTTGTTTTAGTCCATCCTACCACCTCTGAAAGTTGCCCACCCTAACTACCCTACAGTTTTAGCAACAACAGTACCCGTATTTGCAGTCCACTGTTAGAGGTATCAGAACGATTTACTCTTATAACTTTCGACTCGTTTCCTGTCCATGGTCCCTAACCTCAAAACTATCAATTACTTATTATTGCTTACAATGTCGACACCTGCCATCTAGAATCCAATGCACGTCATATTTTTACATAGCTAGAGAAAGTTGTGTGCAGATATTGTTAACATTTGCTTCAAGATTTGTAATTTAAACACTTTTGAAAATTAGTGAAATTAATAATAAAGTAGAAAAAATTTAAAGAAACATTAAATGAAATCAAAAACACTCAAAACGCTTAAACCATGATACTAAATTTATAAATCACCTCAAATTGATACATTCATCCTTTTCCATCATCCCTAAAAGTCTGTACTATCATCACAAAATCACTTTGTTTTCTTGATGTAAATAGCCTTTACAGCTGTTTCGGTGTCCAAGTTTGTATGGCTTTCTCCGTATATTAACGAAACTGTTGACCTGGAACACCTACTGGATCATTCCAACATAGGTTCACTCTAGTAGCGGATCTTGAATTTTCTGAGAGTATTCAAGATTTTCATTTAGATTTGCTCTTATGTCCAGAAAAAAATGTCACCATCATCAAATAGTAAAAAACCAAAGAAATTAATTTCGACGTTGTGTGATAAGAAAAACCATGTGATTCATTACAGAATTCTGAAACAAAGTCTGCAAAAAGGAGTTTGAAAAATGATTCACAGAATTTTACAATTTAGACAAGCTCCCTAGATGAAGCCATACATTGAGATTAATGCACAAAAACGCATGAATGCAAGCAGTGATTTCGAGAAAAATGTTTTCATACTCATGAATATGAGCGTTTAATAGTCTGCTTGTATAAACCATGCAAAATGGGCGAAAGACGTGGGGTGCACAAATAGCGATATCCTGGGAAGGTAATATGTAGCAGCTGCATTAATTTCCAAAACCCAATTTTCAAAGGAGTGTTATTTTTAACGATGATTTAGTTGACATTAAATTGAACAGGCTTAATATAGTCTTTAATACACCCATTGCAATAAGAGTGGCAATTTTGAACATTTCGGAAACCCTTCTTATGGACTTTCCTTATGGTTATATAATAAACAATTTCCCGACAAATCATGTAAAGCGTTGCTACGCAGAGGTCGAAAGCTTAATTTATCACATTAAAACTCCACATATTTGCGAGGATATCATGAACAAATTTGATACTTCACATTTCACTGTTAATAGGAGATACAGCATTTCACAGGTGAATGAAAAAAAGGTTTGAAAATCGAACCAAATGGTGACCGTATTACTGAATACGTCAGTTAATGAGCAAAAATGTATGCTCTCGAGACCGAGTCTGGACGCATAATGCACAGATAAAAGGGTGTGAAACAGTCTTCTGTTAATGGGCTAACCATCGGTTATTACAGGTTATGTGAGTTTGATTTGAAGTTGTAACAACTGTGCAATATATAATTCAGTCAAATAACCGTGCAGTGTCTTCTGTTAAGCAACAACACAGACTAGGTTTATTTGCCCAGAATGATAAATGTTTGATACTTCTTCATAAGGTGAATGCATTGGCTTGACATTACTATTGCCTGAAAAATGATGATGACTGATTTTGTTGCAAAGAGGACAGGGAAGAGTGTGGCTTGTCACATGGTGTTGATGACATCACTGATAAAGCTGGTCACATCACTGATATGAGTGATTAATTATTGATATGGAGGGTGGGGCTGATGATGTCATGAGTAGTAGAGCCATGGAGTTTCTAGCCCAGCTGAACTTTTCAAGGTCATTTAAGAGCAAAATGGCCCAATATTGGCATAGATGTACTAGTGAAATTGTATATTACACCTCTTTCTCTATAGAGTACCCAAATTTTTATGAGAATATCGAAAATCTTGCACCATTGTATGTGTCAAATGCCTTTCCTAGGTCGACAGGTCCAATGAAAGTCTATTAATTTTTTAAAATCTGTTTCCATTATCAAGTGCACCACCAGATCTCTCTTTCTGGTGCTACACTGGTCTTCATCTATGAGATCTACAATTTTCTTTTCCATTCTTCTTTAAATTATTTTTGTCAGAAACTTGGATGCATGTGCTGTTACGTTGATAGTGAGATAATTATCCCATTTATTTGCTCTTGCTCTCTTGTATGGATGATATTTTTCCAAAAGTCTGATGGAATGTCTCTAGTCTCACAGATTATACACACCAAACTGAATAGTCGTTTGGTCGCTATTTCTATCAATTATTTTAAAAATTCCGAAGGAATGTTTACTATACCTTTCAGTTTATTTGATCTAAGACCTTCCGAAGCTCTGTCAGACTCTGGCTGTAATACTTATTTCTTTTGTCTTAAATATTGACTAATACTTCTTTCCCTATCAGGTCAGCCTCTAATAGAGACCTTCAGCGCATTCATTCACCTATCCACTCTCTCCTGTACGTTTAATAGCGGTATACCACCTTCAGGCTTCATGTTGACACCCCTGCTTCTAACTTCACAAAAATTTTATTTTGACTTCTCTGTATTCTGAATTTCCATTTGTCCTCCTGATGATCATTTCTTTTTCGATTTCTTCACATTTTTTCTGCAGCCATTTCGTCTTAACTTCCCTGCACTTACTGTTTATTTCATTCCTAAGTGACTTATATTGCAGTATTCCTGTCTACTTCTGTTATCCAAGGTTTCTTCGTAGCTATCTTCCTTGTACCTACGTCTGTCTGCCTAATTTTGTGATTGCCCCCTTTCGAGACGTCCATTCGTCTTCGCCTGAACTGCCTAATGTGGGTTTCACCAATGCAATACCTATAGCCTCAGAGAACTTAATACGCATTCTATACTTCCGCAGTACTTCAGTACATCATCTCTTTCAATGCTGCTTCTTCCTGACGATTGTCTTACAGCTCGGCCTACTTTTTGTCATTACTAAAATGTGATCTAAACCTATATCTGCTCGTAGATATGCTTTACAGTCCAATATCATATTTCTGAATCTTTGTCTCACCATATTGTAATCTATCTTGTACCGTTCTGTATCTCCAGGCTTTTTCAAGTATACCACCTGTTCTTACGATTTTGAACAGTGTATTCGCTTTTATCAGCTGTACTCTACTGCAGAACTCTATTAACCTTTCTCCTCTCCCATTCCATTCACTGAGCCTATATTCTCCCATAACACCATCTTCAATTCCTTCTCCTACCACAGCGCTCCACTCCCCATGATTATTAGGTTATCACCACCCTTTACGTCGTTATTTGCCCGCTCAGTGTCCTCATATATTTTCTCTAGCCCTTCAACTTTCACTTGTGACCCTCGCATGTATATATGACTATTGTCAGCGTCTGTTTGCTGTCGATCCTGTGTAGAATAATCTTATCACTCTATTATTCAAAGTAATCTCTCTTTGCGCTACCTCTATATTCATAATAAATACTACTCCCATTACCACATTTTCTGCTTCACTTCACTGAATCCACTGTATCTAGATTGAGCCTTTCAAGTCTCTTCTTCAAATTTGCTACCTTCCATACCACCTCCAAACTTCTAACATTCCACACTCTGGTTCGTACAATGTTACCCTTTCGTTAGTTTTGCAATCTTTTTCTCATAGTTACCTCCTCCTTGTCAGTCCCTCACTAGTCCAGAATCTTTTGTCAATGGATAGATCATCATGACACGTTTTCAGTTACAGGCCACATGTCCTGTGGATACACATTGTGTCTTTAGTGCAGTGGTTCCTATTGCTTTCTGCATCCTCATGCCTCTGATCACTGCTCATTCTTCCATCTTTTAGGGGCAATTTCCATCGCCAAAGGCAAGAGGGCGCAATACACACCTGTCCACTCCTCTGCTCTTACTGACAAGGCCGTTGACACGAGTGACGTATGCCGGAAGTCTTCAGTTGCACTGGCTAATAATTTTTATTCAGAATTTGAACAGTGACTGGGATCGAACCTGGGAATAAGATATTTTGATTACTAAGGAGAGACGCCAGCTATAGACCAGGGTTAACATAAACTTCATACTTCAGCAGAGACCATCAAGAAGTGAGCAGGTGCCGGGATCCATGAGTCTGTCTGACATAATCGCGGTCCATCCCATTGTGTGTGTTACGACTATACAACAGGCGCCCTTCTGTGCCGAAAGCCAGTCGGCTCCTGACGGTGATGATGGTGTAAATCCTCAAAACTCCAATTCCTGCCCAACTGTGTAACTGTTTGAAGCCGGAAGGATTTTATATCAAAATGTGCAGTCCGCAGGGGACGATAGAATGAGTGTCCGTTTATAAATAACTCTCTGGTACCGGTCACGATTTTCTTTTATTTATGTTTTACACGACGCGTTTCGGGAAATAATTTCCATTTTCAAATATGTATTTCTTTGTATTACGCCATTTTTTCGTCATGTTTTCGAACTGTGATGATCTGCTTTGTTTTGTTGACTTACTGCAATATATAAAAAACCAGCAACTTTTAGTTAGTTATCGATTTTTATGTAGGGGCGAAATTTGGAAAACTTGTACATGCAGTTTTCGTATGGTTCATTTGTGCAGAGTCACTCACATGTTAAACATCACTCACAACTGTCAGTGCACAGTACACATGGAGAATAACTTATATAAACAAAGTTACAAAGATGTTTTTAGATGTTGTTGACATAGATAATGTTACAGGGCCTCCACAGATATGCTTTTGAACAGAAGGTATTTATCTTAACAATATGAATAACAATTTGCTTACATCTATTTTATAATGGTATTTATTTCTCTGTATTACTACTTTTATTTAAATATATTGTTGAAGCATCTGAAGAAATGCACCGATTCACTTTCAAGTTTTTAGTTTAGCATTTTGTCTTCATATTTTCTGTAATGTGTGTATATCTCCAGTTCTTCTAACAAATCCATTTGATGCCCTTTATTTAGTCGGCGGAGTTGTTTGACACTTTTCTCCACTTTTCCAAATAAATATCCTGCATTGTGTACGTGTTTAGCTATTGCTATGTGTGTCTGTTATGTGTGTAGGCTATAATGTCCTCTATGTACCTGGTGTTGAAATTTCGACCTGTTTGTGCTAGGTAAAATATGGAGCACTCCTGGCATGTTCCTTTGTATATCCAGAGTAGTAATTTGGGTAATGATTACACTTTATATTATGTATTAGTTTTTATTCTAGTTTATTTGATGTAGAAAACTCAACTTTTACCTTGTGATTTTTGAGAATATTTGCGATCTTCTCTGATATATTGCCAATCTATGGGATGCTTTATATACATTTATTTTTGTCTTTTTTCACTTTTTTAGTACTGCATCAACCATAGAAGCAGTATGACCATTAGCAACTGCAATCTGTTTCATTATACTTATTTCTATTGGTTCACAGGTATTTTAGTTGCCCTATGTAGCACTGATCCGTATGCTGCCTGTTTATGTATGTCAGGGTGACACGGTTTGCAGGGATTGTGGTGACTGTCATTGAAATTTTCCTGTAAATTTTGAATGCGCATGTGTTGTTGTTTCTTGTAATATTTAGGTCCAGGTAATTGATGGTTTTGTTTTGTTCATGTTTCACTCTAAATGTAATTTTCTCATGTAGATTACTGAAGCAATTCAGAATGTCTGTTATGTCTATGGCGTCCCCTTTCACTAACAGTACTGTTTGTTTGTGTAAGTTATTCTCGATGTGTACTGTGCATTGACAGTTGTGAGTGACGTTTAACATGTGTGAGATTCTGCACAAATGGGCCATAAGAAAACTGTAAGTACAAGTTCATCCAAATTTTGACACTAACTACACATAAAAATTGATAACTGACTAAAAATTGAGTTTTTTTTATATTTTGCAGTAAAGTCAACCAAGTATAGCAAAACCTCACACATCGAAAACATTACGAAAAAATGTCATAATACAAAGAAATACAGACTTGAAAATGGGAATCATTTCCCGAAACGTGTCGTGTGAAAGGTAAATAAAAGAAAACCTGACTGGTAGCGGAAAGTTATTTATAAACAAAACCATTGTTTTCACAGTTGCAGGTTTTCAAAAAAAAAGATAAAACATTAATAATCGAAAAAATCAGAAGATGACTGTCTTTTGTGGTCAGAGGGATGTGATCCTAGTGAATTTTAGGAAATAATGTTAGTGTTCAATTCATCACCTGAAGCATGTCTTTACCCATTTTGTGGCTTAAAATTTCCAGTACTTTTACTGGCATGAGATACATATGTGTGCATTAGGGACTCTAACCTGGACGCCATACGGACCAGAATTAGTGTCATTTGTACTGATCACTTTGGGGATCTCATTCTGGTCGTCACTTTAAAGATGTGGACACGGAAAAATTCAGAACATCAACGGTGCAGAGTTATCATGCCGTTATGCATGCCATTCAAAAAAAATGGTTCAAATGGCTCTGAGCACTATGGGACTCAACTGCTGTGGTCATAAGTCCCCTAGAACTTAGAACTACTTAAACCTAACTAACCTAAGGACATCACACACATCCATGCCCGAGGCAGGATTCCAGACTGAAGCGCCTAGAACCGCTTGGCCACACCGGCCGGCTATGCATGCCATTCCTCAACGGGATATAACCACTGTGGAAAGAGACAGGGATGTTACAGAAAAGTACACAATTACTGAAGAATACTGTAACATTCTACACCGTTATAAAGAATCGCTCTGGTAACGACGTTACTAAAGAAATAGCCATCGGTTACAGACACTTCTCAGTCTATTGGCCAACACAGTCCTTCTGAATTGAAAATACGGCACGTTCAGAATGAAGTATAAGCGTCATCTGGCTGATTATTAGGATCACAGATTTTCACTTATGGAGCCTAAAAGTTGCGGAAACCTCGGGCATCCACGTTTTAGTGATAGAGACAATTATTTTCCAATGTTCAAGAATGGGTGACATCTCTATGCCATCGAAAGGTATCAGCTATATTTGGCTTCAGTGCTGCAGTTCATCTTATACTTTTCTACGCCACGCCTTTTGACCGTAGCACGTTATACAGGTGTGCTAAAAGTCGTGGGATACCCCCTAACATCGTGTCCGTTCTCCTTTTTCCTGACGTAGTACAGCAACTCGACCTGACATGGACTCAACAATTATTTGGATTTCCCCTGCAGAAATATTGAGCCATGCTGCCTCTATAGACGTCCATAATCGCGAAAGAGTGCTTCGTGCAGGACTTTGGGCATTAACTGACCCCTCGATTACGTCCCATTATGATAATCTGGGAGGCCAAAACATTTGCTCGAATTGTCCACAATGTTCTTCAAACCAATGGCAAAAAATTGTGGCTCGATGGGATCGTTGTTTGCGAACATGAAGTCCATGAATGGCTGCATATGGTCTCCAAGTAGCCAAACATTACCATTTCTAGTCAACCGTGTAAATACAGCCGACACCATTATGGAGCCACCATCAGCTTGTACGGTGTCTTGTTGACAACTTGAGTCCATGGTTTCGTGGGATCTACGCCACGCTCGAGCGCTACCATCAGCTCTTACCAACTGAAATCGGGAGTCAATCGACCAGGCCACGGTTTTCCAGTCGTCTATGTCTAACCGATATGGTCACGAGCTCTAGAGATGCATTGCAGGCAATGTCGTGCTGTTAGCAAAGGCACTTTTGTTGGTCGTCTATTGCCGTAGCCAATTAATGCCGAATTTCGCCTCACTGTCCTAACGGATACATTCATCGTAAGTCCCACATTGTTTGTCTGTTAGCACTGAAAACTATTAATTCCCGTCGTGTGGCCAGAATCACGTCGGAAACATTTTCACATGAATCACCTGAGTACAAATGTCAGCTCCGCAATTTACTAACCTCTTATATTTTCGTGATTTCCCTAAATCGTTTCAGGCAAATGCCGGGATGGTTCCTTTGAAAGGGCACGGCCGATTTCCTTCCCAATCCTTCCCTAACCCGAGCTTGCGCTCCGTCTCTAATGACCTCGTTGTCGACGGGACGTTAAACACTAACCACCACCACCACCATCTTATATTTTCATTACGCAATACTACCAGCATCTGTACATATGGATATCGCTACTCTATGATTTTGTCAGCTCAGTGTAAGTATTGTTTGTGACCACATCCAAATTCTCCTGTTTAGTTGGAATAATTACAGTGTGAAGTCATGATTCAGTAGTTTATCTTTCCAGTGGACGGTGTTTCTATTAACCAAAGCAACTATAATTTCGAAACACCGCGCCGATCTGTTTCGTAAGTGCTAAGGTGCGCCGCTCGTCAGTCGGCAGTTTGTAGGTTACTATATCTGGATGACTACTATAAAGGACTGGCACAAGTTCAATAAATTACTGAAATCTTCATTTGTGTAGCTGTATGGTCCATAATTGCTTGGCAGTTCCTCAGGGTATTTTCGTTCAGTCGTTACAACTACAAGAAAGTGTATGCCTATCACGCCAGACGCGTTTCACTTTATTGAGGTAATGCATCTTCAGTTGTGGTGATTCCTGCTTGGTTTCCAAGTGTGGAACGAAAAACCCCTTAGGGATAAGTCACTAGTTTCTCAAACCTTAAACATTCTGAACACACTCTCACAACTTCAGTAATATTGTATGTCAGAAACACGATTTTACAAGGTTAAGATGTCGAACATCCACAAGAAACCGTGGGCCACACTTATACTATTTATAAATGGTAAAAATGGCTAGAGGACAAATGTAAGGATGTAGAGGCTTATCTCACTAGGGGTAAGATAGATATTGCCTACAGGAAAATTAAAGAGACATTTGGAGAAAAGAGAACCACTAGTATGAATACAAAAGCTCAGATGGAAACCCAGTTATAAGCAAAGAAGGGAAAGCAGAAAGGTGGAAGGAGTATATAGAGGGTCTATAAAAGGGCGATGTACTTGGGGCAATGTTATAGAAGTGGAAGAGGATGTAGATGAAGATGAAATGGGAGATATGATACTGCGTGAAGAGTTTGACAGAGCACTGACAGACCTAAGTCGAAACAAGGCCCTGGGAGTAGACAACCTTCCCTTAGAACTACTGACAGTCTTGGGAGAGCCAGTCATGACAAAACTCTACCATCTGGTGAGCAAAATGTATGAGACAGGCGAAATACCCTCACACTTCAAGAAGAATATAATAATTCCAATCCCAAAGAAAGCAGGTGTTGACAGATGTGAAAATTACCGAACTATCAGTTTAATAAGTCACAGCTGCAAAATACTAACACGAATTCTTTACAGACGAATGGAAAAACTGGTAGAAGCCGACCTCGGGGAAGATCAGTTTGGATTCCGTAGAAATGTTGGAACACGTGAGGCAATACTGTCCCTACGACTTATTTTAGAAGTTATATTAAGAAAAGGCAAACCTACGTTTCTAGGATTTGTAGACTTAGAGAAAGCTTTTGACAACGTTAACTGGAATACTCTCTTTCAAATTCTGAAGCTGGCAGGGGTAAAATACAGGGAGCGAAAGGCTATTTAAAATTTGTACAGAAACCAGATGGCAGTTATAAGAGTCGAGGGGTATGAAAGGGAAGCAGTGGTTGGGAAGGGAGTGAGATAGGGTTGTAGCCTCTCCCCAATGTTATTCAATCTGTATATTGAGCAAGCAATAAAGGAAACAAAAGAAAAGTTCGGAGTAGGTATTAAAATCCATGGAGAAGAAATAAAAACTTTGAGGTTCGCTGATGACATTGTAATTCTGTCAGAGACAGCAAGGGACTTGGAAGAGCAGTTGAACGGAATGGACAGTGTCTTCAAAGGAGGATATAAGATGAACATCAACAAAAGCAAAACGAGGATAATGGAATGTAGTTGAATTAAGTCAGGTGGTGCTGAGGGAATAGATTGGGAAATGAGACACTTAAAGTAGTAAAAGAGTTTTGCTATTTGGGGAGCAAAATAACTGATGATGGTCGAAGTAGAGAGGGTATAAAATGTAGACTGGCCATGGCAAGGAAAGCGTTTCTGAAGAAGAGAAATTTGTTAACATCAAGTATAGATTTAAGTGTCAGGGAGTAGTTTCTGAAAGTATTTGTATGGAGTGTAGTCATTTATGGATGTGAAACATGGACGATAAATAGTTTGGACAAGAAGAGAATAGAAGCTTTCGAAATGTGGTGCTACATAAGAATGCTGAATATTAGCTGGGTAGATCACATAACTAATGAGGAGGTATTGAATAGAATTGGGGAGAAGAGGAGCTTGTGGCACAACTTGACTAGAAGAAGGGATCGGTTGGTAGGACATGTTCTGAGGTATCAAGGGACCACCAGTTTAGTAGTGGAGGGCGGCGTGGAGGGTAAAAATTGTAGAGGGAGACCAAGAGATGAATACACTAAACAGATTCGGAAGGATGTAGGCTGCAGTATGTACTGGGAGATGAAGAAGCTTGCACAGGATACAGCAGCATGGAGAGCTTCATCAAACCAGTCTCAGGACTGCAGACCACAACAACAACTGGTAAACAACAGAAAACAACAAAAAGAGGGAAAGGATCAGAGAGAGACCGGAAAAAGAAGCGATTTATCGAACATTAATTTACTGACTGAAATCATAACCATGGACCCGAAACTCTTCATTAACTATTCTTGGACAGATCTCGATAAGCAATCCACCTATGTAAACAGAATGATGAAATGGTAAAGAACCAATGGGTGGTTTAATCGACCAATTAAAGAAGCATTTTTTATTCAATCTATTGGTACTTGCATTGACGAAATGCGTATATCACGTCACAAGTGAAGCTGTTATACATGTACATTGGAAGCATGCCATTGTTAGTGATAAAGTCAGACAAAGCCTTCTCCTCTCGAATAGGGACAACTGAATCACGCCCATCGTCCCCATTCGAAAGAAAAGTTAACATCTGACACATCTTATCTCCTCTCTTCGAACTCGAGGAGAGATCTAGTACAAATCAGGGTGCTGAGTACAGTCATTTGAACAGAAATTGAAAACTGTCATGGCTTCTCCCTTTGACGCCCATATCTATGCCGATTCTGGTGTAAAGAGCACATTGGATAAAAAATTCCAGGATGAAACCAAGATTCTAATTTCGAAGTATTCCCGAACAAAACCTCATTTGCCTATACCGATAAAACCAAATTCTCAAATCTTCATTTAAAATTTACAAATGCAATAAATTTTATTTATTATAAATAAGAACCTGCCTACACCAACCTAAATTTCTCATTTTCTTATTAAAAAAATTACAAATCTAATAAATTTCACTCTTTATACATAAGAGCTGTCAAACTTTGTCTGATGCTGAAGAATCAAATTATTATTTATTTAAAAAATAACAATCTAATATATTTTCTCTTTATAAATGAGATCTTTCAAACATTAGCTTTCTATACCATCGATTTGAAATTTATATTAAAAATCTCAGAGGTACATTTCAGTCATAATATTTTAATAACGAATATTCAAATTTCATTCTATGTAGATACTACCAAAACAAAGTCAGCTATTTAAGAACTTAGAATACTATTTTAAAGGAAAATATGGATCGAGTTATAGAGGCTTAAAAATTATTTAAAGAAAATGGTAATTCATATGTTAATAGACAAAATCTGATGGAATTTACTGATTATTTTAATAAGATAGAAATGGAGGAAAAAATGAAGAAGAGAGAACTAAAATATAAAACTATAAAAGAGCTTTGATCAATTTGTAAAACAGAAAATTTAAAGAATTATTCCAAACTTCATAAAGAAACATTAATCGATCTCATTGCAAAGTCTAATGACAATATTAATAACAATGAAAAAGATAATGAATTGAATAAAAAACCTGTAAAACATCTTATTCAAATATGTGAAATAAAAAAGTAAAAAATTATCTTAAATTTAGAAAAAGACAACTAATCGATCTTATCAAGAAAGCTAAGGTAAAATTAATAACAATAACGATTCCAGTAAAAGATCTTAAAGTGATCTTCGTAAAATCGGTCTAAAGAAAAATTTTAAAAATTATTGTAATCCTAATAAATAACATTTAATCGATGTTATCAATAGGTCTGAGAAAAAATAATTATTATAATGAGAATTATTTTCAAAAGCTTCTAATAGATAAATATCAAGAAGTTAAACAAAAAAAAAAATCAGACAAATTTACCAGGTTTCAA
This sequence comes from Schistocerca nitens, assembly GCF_023898315.1. NCBI lineage: Eukaryota > Metazoa > Arthropoda > Insecta > Orthoptera > Acrididae > Schistocerca > Schistocerca nitens. The sequence goes on from NC_064614.1 coordinate 550,858,777, forward strand.
TTTTCTAGAAGATGATGATCACTCAAACGAAATTTTAGAAAAGTTTCAGCTTTTAAATCAAGAACAATAACTTATTGAGTTAACAAAAATGATTACGATTTTGTATATATTTAGAAGTGTTTTTGATTTCCTTTCCAAATTTTTCACAAATAAATGTTTTATTATGCCACTATTGAAGACTTTGTTTTGTTTTGTTTTTTACTATCTTTATAATCCGATTTTGAAGGCATCTTCTCTTTTGTTGGTTTAATTTCTTTGTGAAATTCTTTTTCTTGATTTCACACTGGACATATCATTTTATTTTTGCTTTCCATTTACAGAAGGAAAGTTACTCAAATTTAAAAATAAAAAGTATATTAAGTTATTATATATAAATGATGTCAGTTGTGGTTCTAACAATAATAAACTTATATATAATGATAAAAAAGTTTTGATAATGATTGAAGAAAATAATAATCCATGGTTAAAGCTAAAATATTTGTGATGTTTTGGAATATTCAAATTCTAAAGAAGCTTTAAGCGATAGTGTTAAAAGTAAGTATATAAAAAATATAAGGAATTGATGTGAAACCAAAAGTAACACTTACATTCACATATAAATTTTATAAATGAAACTCGATTATATTCATTAATTATGAAATTAAAAATGCCTTTAGCAGAAATTTTTCAAGACTGGGTTACAAAGTAGTTTTACAATACTTTCTAAACATAGTAAATATAAAATAAATATTAATGTAAAATGACTTTATAAAGGACAGGTAATTCATTTAAGGGAACTGAATAAAATTAAGGATAATTATATACAAAAATCAGATGAACAATTCGATAAAGCTATAAAAATTTTATGTGAAAGACATGAACGAATAAATTATTTATTACCACATGTTGTTGCTCAAACAAGTGATCGAAATTTAAGCCCAACTTTTGTTAAGTTTATATGACTTTAATTATGAATATTATGTTATTTGAGCACAATTTAAAAATGAAGAAAATTAAATAGATATTATCATAAATAAGCATCTATATTGTGAAGAATTAAGAATTAATTATGTACCAAATTCAGTAAATTTATATCACCAAATAAAAGAAAATTTAAGAATTATTTGCCACCAAAATTATTTCAATGTCTCAGATAATTATTCACAAGAACAATTGTATGAAGATATAAACAGTTAGCAGACTTTTTTAGAATATAAAACACAATTGCCAAGTACTTTTATCACAATTAAATTTAAAATAACATCATGAAGATTTTTATATGCATCTAATAAACAACATTCATTAAAACCATCTGATTTCATCAAATCTAATGATTTTGTCATTAACTCGTTTTTGTTAACCTTTATTTGAATATCATAATATGCTCTGTCTTCTTTAATGAAACAACAAGCATAATGAATATTATATTCAATGTAAAAATGTTTAAATTCTCAATAACTCTGCATTTATGTATAAAATTTTTATTGTCATTTTTAAAAATTATGTTAGCTCTATTTACCCATATATTGTTTGAATTATCAATTACAATCAATTTTTCACATGAACAGTTTCCAAGAATATTTTTCGTTTTCTTTGTTTACATTTTTCAGTGCCATTTTTATCTTTGAATATTTTATGTTATTATATTCATCAATTAATTTAGAAACTAATTTAGAAACCAATTTATAATTTCCTTGAAGAGCAAATTTCTTCCACATCTTTTCTTTTAATATACTACTAAATAAAACAGACTTTATTTACAATCTACGTCTTTATTCTTCATATTTTTGTATTTATTTCTCAACACACTCACCCTGACCACAAACGCGTTTCTACCAACGAGACATCACTTTATTGATATTGTCTCTGTGGAACTTTTGACTTTGTTGAGGGTGCCACAACCTCACCTCTGCTTGCACCGTTTCATCACTATCAAAGTGAAAAACTTGATGGTTTTCTTTAAGTTTTGGAAACAGACGAAAATCGGATGGAGCCAAGTTGGGATTCTTTGGAGGATGATCAATGACAGCGGACACAAGGTGTCGGACTGTTGCAGATGTCTCAGCGCTCCTGTGAGGTCGGCCATTGTCATGCTGAAGAAGAGGCTGCTGCACAAGTGGATAAACTCTTCGGTTATAAACTTGATCACAACACGCAGCGACATAGTTTCGTTACACACTGCGACGTTACACGGTACAATTCGGAGCTCTCTAGTGGCAGAGGGTTGCAATTTGCGTCAGCAAAGCGGGAAGATGGACCGAGAAATAAGCATGACGTATAATACCTCAACCTGTATTGAGACAGAATTAAAAAATTAGGAAGCTTTACTTTTCAGCACTTCATCGTACTTCTATGCACCAAGTGCTGTTAACTATATATAACACGTCTCTCGGTGATTTCCTTGTATCTTCTTTACTGCTCAAAGTTACATGGAGAGACCAGCTGCTAATTACAAACACCTTAGCAGCTTGAAAATCTGTCCAGGCGTTGCATGGCTCGACTGCTGGACACATTTATTACGAATATGACCGTCAGAGGTTGGAAAATTGAAATGTTGTATCAATGTTACATACAGCCTGTTTACCAACTACTTTCATTGATTTCTAAACTGTATGAAAGATAATATCCTGACGGAAATAGAAATTGATACTCTATTATTTCCAAGCCTGTGGGATATGTTGGTTAAAATTTCAGCATTCATGAAGAATGGCGTGAGTCCACGATGCCTGCTGTGCGTGTCTAACGTTACTGGAACTATATAGGTGCTGATCGCAACACAGTGTACCCAGAGGACGTGCACATGAAGTTTATGGCCATCTTTATGACGCTGAAAAAGCTCGAACCGTTGGCACG